>NC_140096.1:17094431-18294431 GCF_964237585.1 Gallinula chloropus
CTGCCACCACCCTGTTGTCAGAGCGTGATTGTGAGTTGGTGTTGGTGGTAGGCATCACCTCTAGAAGCTCAGGAATGTAGTGCATTTTCTTTCTCATAAAAACATAACACCAACAGTTACCAAAGGTAAGGCTATCCCCGTGTCTTATATCCAATAGTTACCAAAAGCAAGTACTGAGGGAAGAGTGTAAGCATGAGACAAGCATCTAGTTATCCTCTTTCATCACGCTCTACAGACTATCTTCAGTGTTTTGCTGCCTATATACTTCCCAAGTGAGAGGTAATCATTCTGTACTAATAACACTGGACAGATATTTCATTAAACAGGTTTGACTGCTTTTTGAATACACAAAAAAGTTTGCATCCAAACTATCCTGAAAAGTTTTCCAGTGTAGCATTCTGTAAGGAAATACCACCTCCCTATTGAGCACCTGTCACACTCTGACTTCATCCAATACACTTTAGTGCTTGAGTTACAAATGACAGCATACTTGGGATTTCTGTTACTCTGTAGATGTGATGTACTTGAATGTGGCTTTTTTCTGCAGCTTCTTAGGCAGAAAAAGATCTACAAGAACAAAACAAGAGTAGTTCTCAGTTTAAGCTGTTTCCCTGTCTAGGCTCATTTTGCAGTCTAATCCTTAATCTATTTCTATAAAATTAATGAAAAATGTAATTTAGTATGAGTTGTTTTGATTTTTAACTAATGATATTTCTCGACAGTGTGACATGCTGCTTTGCTTGAAAAGCATCAGTATTAGCTCTCATTTTCCAAGCTGATAATTTTTCTTCATAAATATCAGCTCTGCTGTTTTCATTTTATTTAATATATAGGATTTTAATTTGCTTTGGTTTGATAGAAAAGTTTTTACTTTATTTTGTTACATATTTCTATCCATAATTCATTTCTTTTCAAATACTACTGTCTGGTAATCATGGTCTTGAAGAATAAGTCTGTGTAAGCTTCACACAGTCCATCTTTTTGATAACTTAAATATTCAATTCTGCAATTCTAAACACACATGAACTTTTTTTTTTTGCGGGTTTTAGATGTTTATTTTAAGTAGCGACATGAAATTTCATCTTTATTTTTAACAAGCCAGAAAAAGAATAGCTTGAGAAAAGGTTGGAGTTCTTACAGCTCTCTGCAAGAGGAATGGTCTGTATTGAAAAATATGTCTGACATTTCAAGGTATAGTGTGATGTTTTTCATACAAATATATGAGTCAAGGGCCATCATTTCCTACCCTTCTGTTGCTTTTTCACTCCAACTTATTAATTTAAACAGGAGGCATTTCTTGACTAAATTGCAACCAAAAGAAGACTAATGGGAAAAGCTCAAAATGACAATAAAATGGAGATATAGGCAGATATGTTATTTGAAGAAGGTACATTTCTTGTCAAGTCAGCATTCAGTGAATATCTTCACTTTCCTGTAAAAATTCCCAGACAGAAGCCTGACATTAGCTGAACTTGGTTATTGAATCAGCCACAAACTGGATTTCCCGGGATCTCATCTGAGAAGAATTCCCTGATGCTTAAATAGGTGAAAATTATAACCAGAGTTCACATTAAAACTCATGCTTTTATATTTTAATCAGTCCATATACGGCAGGGAACAGAAAGCTTTCTGTTAATGTCCCATGCTTTCCTGTTCTGTGCTTCTGATACATTCTTCTGATGTTTTACTACCAATCCATATGAAAGATAACGTCTTATTAGAGATGTTATGTGAAAATGAAAGTATGAAAGAGAGAGTTCTTTGATTAAAGACTGCATAGACATTCATTTTTTCTGTTGTGGAACTGAATTTAATGACAACTGGAGGAAAACTCATTGTGGCATGAAGTGGAAACCAGTTATGGCAGAAGTGAAAGGAGGTTTTCTAATAGCAGGGTGTGTCAGGATGACTGACAGTGTTATGAAGTACTGTGCAACCTCCAGGGTATCACTAGGTGGACAGTCTTTTCCATCAACAGCTGTAAAGAACGTAATCAATAGGGAGGAGGGGAAGTATTTTTGTGTTGGAACTGAATCACTATATAAAATGGCTGTAGGGAACAAAGAGTGTAATGGCATGTCTGTGTTATAGAAGAGCATCTAGTAAAGCAAGAGTATAACAACCCTCACCCAAAAGCTTTTAGAGCACAAAACCAATCAAGTTAAAAGAATAATATTTCAGCCTTAGTACCCTGGGTCTGCTCTCATTCTTGTTCCAGACAAGATTTACGATTGATTTCACCCTCCTCGCTTAGTCATTCTCATGAAAAATATTGCAAGCCTTATCTCCCCCAATATAAGTCAGAAGAAATGTTTCTAGTCAGCAAAATTGCTCAGATGGTAAGTTTAGGTGAGAAAAAAGTCAACTATCACTGAATTTCTGGTTGAAACTTGCTTTTGTTCCTTCACCTTTGACTGAATTACACTATGATCACTGCCTCTGACATAGATTTGGAAGGTGGGCACTGCTAGAACTGGGATCATTCTAGCTTCAGGCTTGGGACACTGCAGAACTCTCTCTCCTAGACTTGCTTGATTCCTGCCCATTTTTGCTCCCAAAGTCACATGCAGTGGTAAGTAGGTGTCCTTAGCATGCTTCTGAAAAGACCATATCTAATTGGAGTTGAAGGAAGAAGTGTGAGGCACCAAAGTGAGTATGGAAAAATAAAAACAAAGCCAAACTCTTAGGTTGCATGTTCAACATCTGTTTTAATAAGAAGTTAGAGAATAAGTTATCTCAACAAGCAGTTCAGATGAAATCATTTCCCTTATAGCTCTGGCCAAGAGCAGAGTGGGATTCCTACTGTGCCACATGTCACCCTCTGAATACGTGAGCACTAATAGTGTTGTGTGTTTATTTTTCCAAACACAGGCACATGTATTATAACCCAGCAAAATACATAAACAAAGCAAAAAATTTTATACCCTCATTTGGTCTTAAAAATCTGTGAGCAGCTCACTATCCAAATCTGGTACTTCATCTAGCTCCAGAGTACCTTGATAAGTGGGAAAAGTTTTATAGAACTCTGACAAATGCCTTGGTTTAGATAGACTGTACTGTGGTATCTCTTAAAATATAATGCTATTATATACCATTTATATGTTTTGAGACAGAAGTTGCTAGTGTTCTTCCTGGACTCATGAAATTATCTCTGGCTTCTAAATCTGTCAATAACAGAACTGTAAATGGTAAATCATATTTGGAAATATAATTAGTAAGTTTTTAAGGGTTTGACATTTTCCATCTTCTGCTATTTAAATTGATTTTTATATAAAGCAATTAAGGACATCCTTTTTCCATTAAGGAAATTATATTTAACTTCTGTTGTGATAATGTATGTTATATATAGAAGAGAGAAGGTACTTGAGCTTCACTTTTTTTTTTTCCCCACAAGGTCATTGAGATTGCAGGTGCTGGGATAATTTTCCAAAATAAATATATATTAATAGGTGGTCCTTTTAGAACAAAAATCTATCAAGACTTCAAATATAAATATTTCTTTTGGCATAATTGCTGTCATGAGTGAGAAATTATTTTACTTTATTAAAAAACCTTATGCTTTTGACAGGTTAATAAGCAGTATGGAAAATGTCACTTGAAAACCATAACAAGAACAGTCTGCTTTCTTGGCTGAGATTATTATTTATTGCTGATATTTTCCATGACACTTCATGAGGATGGAGTCAGTCATAAATATATACATATATGATTAAGTACTTTTGAATGTATGTGTGTTAGGCCTTTGGTCGGCATTCAGATGTTGTAAACAGAACAGTGTAAGAGTAGCAAAGAGAAAATCTAGTCAAAGACAAGAGAACATAGTCCTGCTCATGATGACTGGTTTTCCTGCAAAAATGCTTGATGAATTACGTTTTCTTTCTTATTTCCTCTTAGTGTGTATCTGTATCCATCCTTTTTAATAACAGGATTGTTAGTCTTTGCCCATCACTCCAAAGCAAAGGACTAACATCAGTTCCAAAATTATTACACTTAATTAGAAAAGTTACTGATAGTGTAGCCTCCAACCACGTTTTGCACAACAGGTAAAACTGGATACTTTTGTTTTTCAACTCAGGCAGAAATATAGATGAGAACATAATTTCTTGAGATACCTGCTTGGTGATTTGCTTCAGGAGACAAATGGGAAGGAACTTACAAGGTAGCTAAGAAATGGTCCTCAACATTTATATATCTGTCTCTTCAAGTTCAGAAGATTTTCTAAGTGCTAACTGATGATTATTAGTTAACTTTAATGATGTTACAAAAAAAAGGTACATATATACCTATATGTGGAAAGCATAACTGCTTTCCACAACTATGTCAGGGATAAATAATAGATATGTCTTAAAACTATGTAAACTAAAGAACAAGGATATCACAAAGCAAATAGGAATTAATTTGGCATAGCAAAATTCAGACTCTAAGTTAGAAGTTTTCTAATTGTCAGAGGAATAAAATAGGCTTCTCTAGGTTGTTAATTATATGTCCAATATATTGTAACCTGAAATTTTTCAGCAACGAAACTAAACTGATCCTGTGGCCTGAACAGTAATTAGTGATAAGCATGCTACTTAGGCTTCTGGAATATGTCTTTTAATTCAGCTTCATCCATAGACTCAAAGCTTTCTTGGCTATGTTAATTAAAAACATAGTTTGACAGGTTTGGTCTAAAAGTTCAGTCAAAAGGTAAAACACTACAGTAGCTGCTTGTGTGGTCCATCATCAGCTGGGGATTGATTCTTCTTGGTCAAAGGTTTTTCCATATTTTTTGTATCTGTCCTTTTGCCAAGCTTCTGTATTGTCTTATCTTACAATTTAATAGTACATTCATTTTGATTAAAGAAGAAGAGTTTTTGATAAGATGATGATATGCAACATTTCTCCTATATCCAGGATACTATTTGCGTAACTAAAGAAGAGACATCTAAGAGTCATGCTTGCATAAAAAAATATATTTTTTAATTCTAGTTTTTTGTCTGCTAAATTTTAGATAACTCTATAGACACACTAACAATGTCCATAACTGACTGACACGTACACAGGAATGTTTTTCTCTGTCTCAGTCTGGATTAAAATATTCCAAAGTATTCCTTGACATGCAGTTTGACAAAGTCCTAAACTGCATTATCTGAATTAGGTAGGAAGCAGGAGGGTGTTGGCCACATGGTCTCCCGATGTACCTGCTAACCTGAATTACTGTAGGATTCTGTGGAGAAGTAAGTGGATAAGTATATTTTTAGTAGCTCTTAAATACTGACGTATTTATTATTGGCTGCAAAGTTTGACTGAGCAGCAGTGAAATTAACTTGAGAATAGACTCCTACCCCTTCACCTGACCTGAAGACCTCTGTGTTACACTAGAAAGCATACAAGACCATTAGAAAGTATGCTGGGAGGGAGTTGTTCTATTCCCTTAGAAATTTTTCCTATCTGCTTTTGTTATCTCAGAATTCACAGAATAATTGCTTCTATCACACTGAGATAATTTTGGAGATGTACGTTCAATGAAATTGTGTCTTATTTACCGTAAAAATAATTTGCAAGGAGTCTCATCAGAGATTCTTCTCAATGTTACGATACTATGATACATTCTGATACCTGGTGAAGTTTCGTGTCCTTGGAAGTAACTTCCAAAACTCCTGACATGCCATGTCCTGCCATGCTGATACATATTTAACATAAATTTCCATAAGAATACATGTTCATCAGTAGATAAACCTGCATGTAGTGTGTTGTAGCTCTCTTTAAAGACAAGGTTACTGTTAGTAAGGAAGAAGTGTCTGAGTACTGTTCAGCTGATCAGATTTCTGTACTAGGTATGCAAATTTCCACTCCATTAAGGCACATTGCACAACCTTCCTGAGGAAAAAAAATATTATGAGCATGATTTAAAATGCTCTGTGACTGCCACAGAATCCCAGAGTATTTTATTGTAATCCCAAATGGCTTATTCAGCATTCTCCTTTAAATGGTTTTGTGGTTTGATAGTGCACTTAGTTATTTTGAAATATCTGCAGACAAGAGCATCTTCTTTGAAGACAGTCAGAAGATAATATTGGATTATCATCTTGATAATAGTGCCAGGGTCTCAATTATGTTGTTAGATGTTTTTCTTTATTCTTCTTAATTCATCCATTTTTTTTCAGAGTCCCGCACAGCCACAGAGACGGATGGAAGGCTGTTTTCTTTTGATATTATTATACCACCCTTGAGTCTCGATTTTTTGGGAAAGGGATGGAATACCATTAACAACCTTTTATTTTAGCACTGTTGGAAAGAGTGTGTTTACATCTATGCTACTGGGATTTTATTTGAAGTAGAAGGAATATTTTGTTGAGGTCCCAGACCTCATCTCTTCTCATAGTAGGTTGGTAACATCAACTATTTCCAAAAGGTAGGCATTAACTTCTTAGCACTGTTAGTCTTTTTAATCACTGCAATGCATGGAATTCTTTTTTCCTTTAAAAATAATGCTTCAATGCTGCTGTTTTATATTTCACTTTTATCATATTAGACTTCAAGCATTTCTTAAAAGTGTGCATTTAATTTTAGTGATTCAGTGAAGTGGGAACGGGCTTTTCAGGACACCATGTCTGTGAATAAATATTTTGATAATTAATTATCAGAGTTTTTTGAATAAGGCAAGTCATTCTGATTCATAAATGCTATTTGTTAGAGGTCCATGGTGCTGTTTTCAAACTTTTTGCCTGGGTAGTCAAGACAATAAGAAACAATAAACATTTATATAAGGAAAAAGTTTAGATTAAAACTGGAAAAATAAAATACATTTCCCTAACTAAAAATAAAACTCTGTTACTGGAAAAATTATGAGTATTCAGAGTAAACTTGAATGGAAGAAAAATATAGAAGCAAAATTAAATCTCCAGCTTTGGACTTCTGTAAATGGATAAATAGAAGACGATGATTGTTTCTTGTTTGGTTGCTTCCCCTGTTTTCTCTAGTGCTGTGTGCTGGTGGAGATGACAGAGTTAGGTAGGCCTTGACTCAGTCTGGTATGACAGTATTTCTGTTCCCAACCAAAACCTTAGGCAAAGAAATAGGTGACCTAGTTTCAGAGGTATGAAATAGCTACAGGAAAGATTGAGGACTAAGCACAGAAAGGGATGTAAGGATCTTACTCAGCACAGAACCTAAGCTTGCATTTACCCTAAAGCATTTAAATAGGCCATTTGGCTTTTTATATATTTTACGGCTGGCAAATGGTCATGTATTTTGCAGAACTGGTCTGCAAATTCCTCAGCAGAAATGTGGA
Organism: Gallinula chloropus; assembly: GCF_964237585.1. Taxonomy (NCBI): domain Eukaryota; kingdom Metazoa; phylum Chordata; class Aves; order Gruiformes; family Rallidae; genus Gallinula; species Gallinula chloropus. The sequence goes on from NC_140096.1 coordinate 17,101,705, forward strand.
TGTCTAACTTTGAACATGTGAAGTTAGGCAGGTCATTTAGTCACGTGGTTTTCTTACTGCCTTAGTTATGGCAGAGATACAGCCTGTCTTCCTCCTGCTGTAAATAGTAAAGCACTAGTGTACATCCTCGCTAATGGGAAAGGCACTGTTCTGTTTTCCCTGCACATCGTTTGATAACTCCGCCTTAGTGGAAGAACGTACTGCAGCAAAATATATTGGTACAGAATGAAAACAAGAGCTCCCATCTTGAAAAATGCAACTTATTTCAGCTTAACATCTCATCATTCTTCATGGAGGTTGTCCTCTATTTTGAATTAACAGTAATCATGTTGTGACTAGACAGATGAGAGTTATAGATGGGTTTAATTTCGTTGAGAGAGAGGGGGGTGCTGACTTTCTACATTTTATTAACATATGGAACACTGGGGAAAATGTGCTTGCTAATTCATTTCAGCAGGGGAAACTCTAAAAGGTCATGTAGTTTGGAGTATCTCTGATACTGTTTTTACTTCTTCCAAGAAGCCACTACAGATTTTTCTACACCTGCATGTAAAAAAATACTGAAAAAAGGAATTTACCTTCAATCCAATAGAACTTCAAAATCACCTTTGCATTTCTGTAATTTGACATTAATACATGTACTTCTCCAGAAATTTTTCCCTACTTTTTTCCTCTATCCTTGAAAGAGGCAGAGGCTGCTGTTACTTAAAATAAATTTCATTATTAATTTCTATCTCTAAAATAACCAGATGGTTTCATTTCCTTGGATCACTCAGTAGGTGAAGATGAACGTTATTGTTTTTCTATTTATTTTCCTTTTAAAACTTTAATAATTTATTGATATCTTATGTAATTTTGGTCTAGTGCCACAGGTTTCCAATATAATAAGGTAAAATAAACAATTTGTGACTATTGAACTATCCAAACAAACATTTTAAAAGTCTGTGCAAAATATAGAACAAAGATTTTTCACCCTATTGCAAAATCAAAGTACTAATTACAATTGCCTAACTGGAAGAGGGGATTTTAGCAGTTTAAAGTTGCAGTGTTTTCTATTAATCTTAGTTCAATGTCATGAAAATATGAAATCAATTAACCTTGGATTCTGTTTATTGAACAAGTGAGGGAATGTATCTACTACATGGCAATTAGCTGAAATACTCGTATTGCAATAGGAAGGGATTAAAACAGGAGATTTAGTGAAGGAGTTAAATGCTTCTATGTTTTACTTCTTTGCTTTTATTTTTTTCAGTAGAACTGGACTTCCATATGGCGTTGTCAATGAACATGAAAAGTCTCAAGTACTCTAGATAAGAAACAAAAAACCCCAAAAAGGCCCCAAATCCTCAAGGTCAGATCTAACCTTTAATTTTGGAGATCAGAGGTAAGTATAAGTCCTTTTTTTCCTGAGCTCTCATGTTAAATATGATATAAATCAACTATTTAGTGGCCCAGCTGGCCTGCAGCTAATCACCGTTGTCATTAGCGCAAATTAGAAAATTACCAGGTTGATTAGTCCTGCTGGTGTCAGCTGCTATAAGGAGAGAGTAGATTTTGTTCTGTTTAAATTGGAGGATGAAATTAACTTTTCTGAAGTCCATAAAGTTGTCCTGTAACATTTATACAAAATGTCATACCTTACTAAAATAAGCTCAAGGTCTAAATACTGTTGGGAATTTCACAGCCTGCTGTAATCTGTGGCTATGGGAAATTACTGAACTGAAATTGAAGTCTGCTTAGATGTCTGTACTTGAACGGTAAATTCCTCTGCTGAGCAGAGTGCTGGGTAACGTGGTTTTTTGCTAAGATTTAACTGCATTGAACTAGTTAAACCAACGCTTCTCATCGCTTCTGACAAATTTAGAGAAACAATCCCCGTTAAAACAGAGGAATCCTCCTCCTGTCAAGAACTAAGCACAGGCTCTACAACTGCAAAATACTTCATCAGTTGTTTGGCACTTTCTTGCCTTGCTCCCCTTGCACAGTTTCAAAAGAAGTTATGTAGTGTAGACTGGGAGAGTAGCTTGGTATGCCATTGATAGAGAAGGAAGAAGATAACAATTTGCAAGAGGTATTATCTGAAATTCAGGTAGCTATTAGACATATTGAGCAAAGATAAGCAGATAAATAATTTGTGGCAAGTTCATAGACTGATGGAATGAGCTTCAAATATTGATTTTGATGAAAGTTTCATCAATCCCTACAAAAAGCATCTTAAATTGTGTTTTCCCTGAAGTATGGGAAGTAAAATCCTGGCCTTCTTATGATCAATATGATGCATCCTGTTGACTTCTCTGAATCAGAATGTTGTACCAAATTTTCATGAAATGTGTGGTCTGAGTAGTTGAAAAAATTAAGTTTACAGCAGGGGTTAATAGTAAATAAAGTTTTTGCCACTAGACACATGGCTAGTTTATATTGGTAGCTATACTTCAGCTAGGAAGAGTTTTCCTAGTATATTAAATAATATAAAAGTTTAAGTAATACGTTAGATAATTATTTTAATTAACCTGCTCATACTCTTACCTGAGTTTATTCATATATTGCTGGATAATATGTCTGATGCTATGATTTAATATTTCTCCCACATAGGGAAAACACTGCAGTAATTAATGCCTTGCCTCATTTGTCAAGATCTAACTCACTTGCATAAGATATCTCTCATCTGAAATGTAATTTGAGATATTCAAATGTACTTCCTCCTTTTAAAAGGATAAAGGTGTGGAGCATAATTAGACATTCTGCTAATATTCTGCACATTAAAGATAATTTATTGTATGGAAATAGTTATTGCAGAATTTACTATTAAATTGAGGCTAAAAATAATCTCTGATTTTTCCTTACTCTTAATGAGTAGTTTATATGCATGTTCCTTTGCATCAACTTCTTGCACTTGAGCATGCCTAAGCGTAGGATCCTGATGAACAAGGATTATGAATTTATAGTTATCAACATTATTAATTGCCAAGATTGATTTACATGGGGTTTGTTTCTGGAGAGATTCCTGGTAAAGAAAGGATACAAGAGTATGAGAGAGAAAACAGAAGTTATTCTGATCTGAGTCCCAGTACTTAGAAAGCCCTCAGTGGCTTTAAACTGAGTCTGATTGCCAGTGTAATTTGCTATTGAATGTGTGTTTAATTAAGTATTCATTGGACCACAGATGAGAATGAAAGAAGAATGAAAAACGAGTTTATAGGCTGATAGTTCTGGCATTCAACTGGGACATGGGAGAGACAAGTCCAAGAAATTATTTATTTGCAGCACCATAATAACTTCAGCAGGAGACAGTGAGAAACCCAATACGTGCTACCTCATAGCTACAGGGTCAGGTGATAACTGTGGTTTGCTTGAAATCTCATTCTAAGTCTCTGCCTCCATCCAGGCAAGAATGTAATTCAGACCGGGTCTTCTATCTTCACCTTTTGAGGAAACAGGGAACAGATGTATGGTACGTTTCCTTCTGTTCTGGTTGTTTGGGATGAAGCCTGATCCAGCAGATAACTGAGACTACGGGATCTAGGAAGGAGATGCTGATTTAGGACTAGCCCAGTGACTGCAAGAAAAAGATGGGTGTTAAAGGGCTCTGCGGTGTGAAGATTAGGTGGGGTTTTATTGGCTTGTTAGTGGAGACCCAGGCAGACAGATGAGCACAAGCAGATCACTGGATATAAACAACTGAAACGTCATAATGTGTTTTTTTTAGAAACATGTAGCCCTTTTTGAGCTTGGAGCTCACCGGTGGTAGGATCAAAAAGGTGGCGAATGGAGCTCCTTTAGGCAGTAGCTATTCCATATAATGAGAAGACAAATCGGGAAAATTAGGCTGGGTCAACCCTACAGCAAAAGAGTAGAAAACCTTGAGCTTATCATTGAGAAGTCATGTTTTACAAAAATCTGAAGGCATCATTCTTAAAAATGATGGTTATTTTTCTTGTTTAAAATGTATAATTAATACCATCATGGAGGAAATGAATATTTAAATTCTGTTCCTAATTACACAACAGTATTCCCAGTTGGGTTCTGTGTGTAGAAGCAGCATTTATCTGTCAACAAAAGACTCCAAAATAATTTGAAAATGTATTCATACATATATGTGTGCATGAAACTTTCACTATTTTCCTGACCTGGGACAATCTGATTTTAGGGTTGTTGGGTTTTTTGCTTTGTGTTTTCATTTTATATTCATGAATAATAAGGTGCAGTTAAAAGTTTCTGTTATTATTGAAACTTTCCTTAACATCATCTATTTTCCTCCCTTAATGGAAGAACAGTGGTGGCTTAGGTTATTCACAGCTGTCTTTTATTTGTTCATAGTTTATTAATTTGTCTCACATGAAAATATAGAGAAATGCAGCTATCAGTTCACCATAACAGGGAAAGAATAGTCAAATAAAGCTTTAAAAAGCTCCAGCTAACCTTTGAGATTAAACTGAAAGTTTGGGGCTAAAATATCTCTTTTATTAAGGGATTCTTTAGAGATGCTGGTATCCAAGGTAGACACGTTAACTTTTTAACAGTAACTTCAGAACAATGTTTCTCTTCCTTACTGAAATTATTGACAAAATTTAGACATTGATTTTAAAATTAGAAAATTAATATAATTTATTTTGCAATTTATTTTCCTTAAAAATTATCAGGATGTTTTTATAAGACTGTTATCTCTTTCCAAAATACATTTGCCTATTGAATATTGGAATTCTGCATTGTTAGGTAGATGTCTAGTCACCTTAATTCTATACTGTGTTGGACCAAAAAGTATGCAAAGAAGAATAAATAAGCCTCCATTTTCTAAGCAGTTACTCACGATAGTAGTGTCAAAGAATTCAGATATGACCATTTTTGTAAGATTGGAGTCATGAACTGGGACAGAAACCTTTGTATCAGCAAACTTGTAAGTAGTTAACCTCTGCTTCTGAAGGCAGTGAATTTCTATAAATTTTTATAAAAAGGGACTTGAGTGGTGCAAGAGACAGTGTGCTACCTATTTCCAAGCTATTAACGATTGACAAAGCTGGAGGCTCAATACACTTAAAATAATAGCAAGTGCATGTGATAGCCACATTTCTGGCTGTCATGCGAAGAACTGACACTTGATATGACTTTTTACTGTAGCATTTCTCCAAGTTGTCTCCTGGAATCCTTGCCTCTGGGATTGCAGGAGTCAAGAGCCAGGTCTGGGGTCATAGTAGCCAACCTGACTTCTTTGACTGGACTGACTTGTGATCTGATTCACGGTGCGGCAGCTCACTTGGGGCTGCTGCCTCTTGCAGGAAACTTGCAAGACATCTTTGGTTTGATCTAATGCAGAGGAATTCATGTGTTTCAATTATAACAGATCAACAGCTTCTGTGATTCATGCATACGTGAGGAGATGCCACCCTCATGAAAAGAGCAGGCAGTGCTGGTGTGTGAGACTGCGTCTCATTAGTTTGTAAATCTCCACCAAGTGCATCCAAGGCAAAGCAGGTAACTCCCTCTGAAGGCAACACTTAAAATTAAAGTGAACTCCCTGGATCAGTTCTGTTAAACCATCGTCGGTTTCTCAATATCAATATTTCTCTCTTTCCCTCTGACTCCGCGTATGCGTGCGCATATTTATAGAGAAGCTTGGAGTGGGAGCCAGTGCTATAATTACTGTTCTGTTCAGTGTTGTGCTGCTTGTTTTCCCAATGTACAGCAGCGGATGTGGGCCTGCTGATGTAATAAATGGGTACAAAAGGTTAAATCTTGTTCAGCATATGGGGAGAAATTGTAGATAGAAGAAGGGTGCAGCCCCTTTGCCAAAAAATCTGATTCATGCAAGAAAAGCGGGGAGGAGGGGTAGAGGAGAGAAAGGCTACTGTTATTCTTTAACAAAAGACACTAGAAGCACAATCAGTAGATTCTGTCTTGACTGGAATTACATTGTTTTGAGCACACAATTGTTGGAAAAATTTGTCAGAAAGCAGCTAATGCTTACTTTTGCTTTCCCAGAGCATCTGCAGCTAGCTGCATTTCGTGGTAGCAATCTTAACCTTTTAAAAGCCTGACAAATTCACTCTGTGGTTATAAAATGACTAATTAAAAAGGAGCCTGAAAATATGTGAATTTGCCTTTTGTCATCAATAAAGTTTTGGTGAGAATTTTTTTGTCAGTCTTTAGATGACTGACATTTTGACAGGTTGTATTGTGCAGCTTCTCCTGGGGTTTTAGTGAGTTCAGTGATATTAGAGTTTAGCTCATACCTGAACTCCAGAACCTTTTATAGTCTTGACTGACTGATTTACTTCCTTCCATGTCAGGGATGGAAAGGTATAAGATCCTTATCACACAGCATCTCAGGTGTATCACTTAAATTCATAGAATGAAAGACAGAGGATAAGAGAAGTGTCAGGAAAATTTCCTTTACAGTTCTGCAAAGGTTCCTTTGCCTTACTGGACTTTTCACATGAAAATATGTTCTGATTTAGAGAAAATCAATATATTTATCCCTGACTGCATTGGTACAAACTGGGGTGCTACACCAGAAAGAAGAGATAGGCTTCTCTTCCAGTAAAGAAGCAAGAACAGTGCTGAACTGAGAGCCAGAAATGAAAGCTGCTGTTGCACAGTATGGCTCAGCAAATATCATCTTATAAAAAAAGAAACTGAGGACTGGAATTCTACAATAAAAAATAAATGTAACAAATAGCACAAAGGTCAGAGATAAATATAACCATCAGGGGAGGGAGAAGGAGAATGGGGAAGAAACAACAGAAAACCGTAGCAGAAGTGCAGCTGCAAATTGAAGTGACTAAGGAACATGAAAGAAGAAGAGGCGGGGTAGGTGGATCCCTCAGTGGTAGGTGACTTAGCAATCGCATGAGTAGATACAGCCAGCTCTACAGGACACAGTATTTGGTTGTCATTCCAGAAGAACTGCTATTAAACTCAAAGTGAGAACAACAACAGAAAGAGACAGTTAAGGAAACTTACTCTGGTAAGATTAAAATGGAGTTTCAAGCCAAGTGACTGTGGTGCTGACTAACACAGCACCTGTCTTTTACGTGTTTTTTAGGTTTGACAGGAAGACAATAGTTTTCTTGGAATCACAGAATGTGTTAAGTTGGAAGGGACTTTTAAAGGTCACCTGGTCCAACCCCCTGCAGTGCGGAGGGACATCTTCACTAGATTTGGTCACTGAGAGCCCCATCAGGCCTGACCTTGAATATCTCCCGGGAAGGGGCCTCCACTACATCTCAGGGCAAACTTTTCCAGTGATCTACCACTCTCACATTGAAGAACTCTTTCCTAAAATCCAACTTAAATCTCTCCTTTTCTAGTTTAAAACCATCATCCCTCGTCCTATTGCTCCATGCCCTCGGGAACCGTTCTTCCCCAGCTTTCTTATAGGCACCTTTCAGGTATTGGAAGTCTGCTATAAGGTCTCGCTGAAGCCTTCTATTCTCCAGGCTAACAACCCCAACTCTCTCAGCCTAAATATATATAATATGTATTTTTATATATAAATATCTTTAATGGGCATATTTCCAAAAGTGTCTGTGTGCTATTTCTGAAGTTGCTTAGACTTTAGAATCGCAGAATGGTTTGGGTTGGAAGAGACCTCAAAGATCATCTAATTCCAACTCCCTTGCAATGGGTGTGGGCATCCTCTACTAGACCAGGTTGCCCAAAACCCCATCCAATCTGGCCTTTAAATACCCTGAAGGATGGGGCATCCACAACTTGTCTGGGCAACTTGTAACAGTGTTTCATCACACTCACATTGAGGAATTTTTTCATTACATCTAATCTAAATTTCTCCTCCTTCATCTTAAAGCCATTACATCTTGTCCTATTAACCAGCTGTCACTTGGGAAGCAAGGCTTCCCTAAGGAGCATATCAAGATCAATACACCAGATGAAGTGCATCTACACCAATGCACGCAGCATGGGTAACAAACAAGAGGAATTAGAAGTCTTTGTTACTAAAGGAGACTATGATGTGATTGCCATCGCTGAAACGTGGTGGGACAATTCACACGACTGAAGTGCTGCAATTGCTGGTTACAAACTATACAGGTGTGACAGGCCGGGTAGGAGAGGAGGTGGGGTAGCCCTGTATGTCAGAGAATGCTTTGACAGCCTGGAGCTGGAGTATGGTCAAGACAGGGTTGAGTGCCTCTGGGAAAAAATCAGAGGAGAATGAAATCAGGGATATATAGTGATGGGAGTCTATTACAGACCACCTGACCAGGAGGAGGAAGCTGATGAGTTGGTTTTTAAACAACTGGAAGAAGTCTCGCAATCACCAGCCCTCGTCCTTATTGGGGACTTCAACTTACCAGATATCTCCTGGAGGTACAATACAGCAGGGAGGAAGCAGTCTAACAGGCTCCTGGAGTGGTTGGAAGACAACTTCCTGACACAGCTGGTGAATGAACCCACCAGTGAAGGTGCCCTGCTGGACCTGTTGTTTGTAAACAGAGAAGGTCTAGTGGGGGATGTGAAGGTTGGGGGACACCTGGGGCATAGCGATCATGAGTTGATAGAATTCTTAGTACTGGGAGAAGTAATGAAGGAAGAAATGAGAACAAGCACCTTTGACTTCCGTAGAGCTGATGATGCCCTTGTAAACAGTCCCTCTCCATCTTTTCTGTAGCCCCTTTAGATATTGGAAGGCTGCTATAAGGTGTCTCTGGAGCCTTCTCTTCTCCAGACGGAGCAAACCTACCCTTCTGAGGCTCTCCAGCCCACTAGTCATCTTTGTGGCCCTCTGCACTCGCCCCAGTGGGTATTGGGGACCCCAGATCTGGATGCAATAGACCAGACTAGAGAGAGTGAAACATCTGCTTCAACCTGCTGTTCACACTTCTTATGATACAGCTCAGGATGTGACCAAAAAATCAGGTATTTTGTAGAGTGATCTCAAAAGTCCTGTCTTGTGGGAAGGTAAAGAGGTGTAAACCAAACAGAATCACCCAGAAAGATGAGCCTCCCAGTACTTTGTCATTAACCATAGAGGGTATCTTGGCTCTTCTCATAGACCAGATATTTTTATGCTGTTAAATTCAGGTGAGATTAACTGCCGTCATTGGACACTTCAGATACAAAAATTTTATTGCCATTTGTTTGTGTAGCTGGCTGTAAGGTACTTCTGTGATACCTCTATCCAAGACCAGTATGCAAGACAGTTTTTTGGTATTCACTAGGTCTATCTTCCCTTTCTTTCTCCTTGCTAACCCAGCCAATCTTCACATTAGCTGAGATATATTTGCTTTGTAATTGAGTTTCAGTTTAATGTATTACTGGAAATTACTTTCACAAAAAAAAAAAAAAAAAACGTAAGGGAAGAGGCCTCAGTACCACTTTCCCAATCTGAAAAATAACTTCCCCTGCATATATACCATCTAGATTTATTAGCTCTGTCTTTCTAACGCAGAACAGAGGCTGCTGGCACAAAAGTATAACTGATAGTTAACCTCTTGGGCTAGAGAAAAGATTCAGCTTTCCCTCTCTTTTGAGTTTGTTTTCTGTTTTGCTTGTGGCAAAACAGTTGAAAATGACAAAATGCAAGGAATGTGCTTTCTTCACACATAGGTTCACAACAGTTGATTGTAGCAGGGCATTTGGCAGTAATAAATGATATCTGCAGCATAGCCATGTTCAACAGTCCCTTCTATTCTTGGTACAGGTGGATGCAGAGACTTATTGTTTCTAAATGTCGTAACCTTCTAGCTGGCTCTGAAATATAGACTTATTTTCATCCTGGAGTCATTGCAATATCATTTGTGATGCAGGATTTTAAATCTGCAGGTGTAATACTGATAGAAATGCCACTTAGGCACCGTATTAGTTTTGCTTCTCATTTAATGATACATCTATGCCCTTAATATTTGCATGTTAGCCTGAAAAGCTTTTTCTATATATGAAAATTTGGCCTTTTTTTTTTTTTAATTATTGGATCAATTCATATTTCTCTGGTATCTGTTTCCATGCCACAATATTTCCAACTAAGAAAAAAAGAGCAATAATCCCCAGGTTGTTACTCTTGTTCTCCCATTCATAATTAAACTATCACACCTAAAACATACAGCAGGCTACTTGTGAAATATCTGGAGCATGGGGAGAAGCTACGTTAATACAGCATACAGAGACATCTAAGCTAGGAAGTCGATAAAAACTTTATAGGAAAAAGCAATGCATTCCCTGATTAAGAAATAATTGTACATGCAGCTCAGGGAAAAAGTGAATAGTAGGATAAAAAGTTGCCTATGTCCTTCTATAAAATGAATCTGTGGTTTAGATTTAGATGTGAGTTCTATTTTATGAAAAATATAGATTATTTTTTTAATGTACCTTCTGCATGATTCATTACTGTATTTCATTTCAATGAAAATGTCTGTAGGGGAGCCATTGCCACTTTTATATTCTTGATGTTTGCGTTAGGGACAGTTCTCCTAAGATATACCTAATGCAATCGAGGGCAGAGACAAATAAATTCCAACCTGAGGCTCTTGAGGCAAGAAAGTCTTATTTTATTTGGGCCAGAGTTAGTAATGGTTCAAGTATGAGAATAAGATTTTGTTTGAAGGGAAAGAATTTACCATACAGAGTTTTCACTTTGAAACAAAGTAAACCATGAACATACGCAAATTTGCAAATGAATTTAGGTATGACAATCATAAACTTTTCAGGAGCTTCAGGCATCCAATAATACATCTCATGAGATAAAGCAGAGAAAGGGAAATTTGGAATTAGTGGATCATTAACTAAAAGATAACAAATATTTTTTCTTGCATCGTAAGATAAAAAGGTAAAGGAAAGTCTCATTGTGCCAGAAGCTGTAAGTAACTTTGCCTGCTCACACAATGAGTAAAGCCTGAGATGCTGTGGAGAAGAGTAAAAAAAAAAAACCATGTAAATGGCAAGTGGAAGTTTATAGGTCCATTTCAGCCAAGTGATGGGTGAAATGGGGACAAGGGGAAATGGCATAAAGATGTGCCAGGGCAGGTTCAGACCAGGTGTTAGGAAAAAAATTTTTACTAGAAGAATTTTCAGGATGTGGAACAGGCTGCCCAGGAAGGGGGTTGAGTCACCAACATTTAAAAGGACGGGTAGATGAGGTACTTAGAGATACGGTTTAGCATAGGACAGGAATGGTTGGACTCAATCTTAAAGGTCTTATCCAACCTAGTGATTCTAAAAGAGGCCCTGAGAGGTTTATTTCGCTTTCCATAAACTCTGTGAATATGTTTGTGTTCATGTATCCTTGTGGACTGCACTCCATGAGGCAAAACTTCCTTGCAAGATACCTAAACACTGAAGTAGACAATCTAGGGTAATTGAAACTTCTTCAAAACACTTTAGAGACCAAGCTAAACAAGCACTTGGCAAGAATCAATGTGTATATAGTTCATTTGGAACAGCGTGCTGGAGGACATGCAGCTTGAGTTTCAGCTAGTACTATTGAGCTGAGAAGGACTAAGAAACATCTATCCTGAATGCTGGAGCTTATTCACCTGCACTGCTAGCTTGTTCCAAGGGCCCCAGGAAGACTTTAGGTCCATGCCAAATAATAGAATGGAAATAATTCCAGGGCATGACATGGACATTAACATAGATTTCCTGGGACTGTTTGTAGAGGCCAGTTTGTAAGCAAATACTCTGCTTTGGGATCTATGATGTTTATGAGTATTTTAGTGTTCTTTCCATGAACATCTGTGCTTGAGAATATTAACCCTGAGGAAAAAAACTAAACCAAACAAATAAACAATAAGTAAACCTTATTTTTATGTTCAAATTTAAATTTCAGTGAAGTTGCTGGGTAAGATGTGCTGCGACCACTTTATGTTCCGTCATTGCTGCACTTTGGTCACTTTCATCTGAATATCCGCCCCACCCCAGCACCAACAGTCAAGGTGCCAGGTGGAGCTGGGCATCAGGACCAATCACTTCCAAAGCAGATAGAACCCCTTCATACGCTGCAAATTTGTCCTCTTCTTTTGGGGTATAATGGACCTTACACCCTCTGCATCCCCAACTCCAAAACCCCAGAGGTCAACCTCAAGTTTCCCCTGGTGCTTTCTGCGAGAGACTCCAGCTAGGGCCATTCTCCCTGTCTGTGGTTTAAAACACCTTGTCCTGGTAGTGGACTGATCCAAGGGCTATTACATGGACTATTTCTTGTTTAACTTGTTCAAAGGCTTGCCATTGCTCAGGGCCCCATTGGAAATCGTTCTTCTGGGTTACATGATAAACAGGGCTTAGAATCAGACTGTAATTTGGAATGACATTCTCCAAAAATCCACAATGCATAAGAAAGCTAAACACTAAAGAAAATCAAAACATATTATCAGAACCCAGTGGAGATGGCAAATATGGAAAATTTTCCTGTTTGGCAGCATAGGTGAATCCTCTATTCAGTTAATATGTCCTCAGTGAGAACTTGGAGTGGAACATCATCCTGCTTAGGACTTGAACTTCATAGTGAAAGCTTCACTTTCATTTCCTTGGGTATAGGATTCATTATCTACTCTAGAGACAGCTGTTGCGCATGTAGGTCAGTGGATGGAAGTCAGGTGACCTGAATTGTTCTTCCAAGCCTTCTAATCAGCTACACAAGTCACTACTTCTCTCTTTAACAGTTTTGTAATCAGAAATTGAAAATAGAATCACACAGAATTTGATGAATAATTCACAAGGTTGAGCTCAACTCTGTTCATTACTAAAAGAATGAAAAGACAAGTAAGATTAAGTCTTCTGACCAGATGAAAAAGATCCTGTTACTCTGATAGATAAAAAAACCCAGAATGAATGGAAAATAAAAACAGAATATAGATTTATACCAGCAAATAATAATATTCATACATTCAGATCAGCAAAATTAATCATGTAATTACCTAATAAAATTTACCAGTTAGTACTTCTGTCTGCAAAACTTCTTACAGTGTCAGAAATGATTTGACTGCTATTTAGATACATGTTATATTGATAACTCTCCTTATGCTGTCATTAGGGAAATCGCTGACTCACAGGGATCTTTAAAACACCACGAATCTTATAGCCTGTATTATTGCAGCACTTATAACTTGATGACTCCTTAAGTTGATGGCAAATCTCCTAATAATATCAGTGAGGACAGGATTCAATTTTTCAGCTATTTTATATTTGGGTACTTTTCTCTAGGTACAGTGCTGTGTAGAAGGAACTCAGGTATGTTTTGTATTTTATCCTTTCAGCCTGTTAATAGAATGGAAATAGTAATTGGCTTAGAAAATTTAAAGTGAGTCCAAGTTAAAGGTCCAAAGTCAATTTGAGGTCCGGTCAGTTAAAAAACTTAAAAGTAGTTTCAAATACCACATCCGCTTTTGATTGTCCTGTCACTTTGTAACTTCATAAATATGTTTCTAAAAAAAAGTTGTTTCTCTTTTCCAGAGCTGTTAGAGAACTGCCAAAGTTGGGAGAGTCAATCTACTGCCCTGGGGAACCATTGAAGCTGCCTCAACAATAGCAGACAGGAAAAGAACAGATTGAAGTGAGTTTTTGTTGGGTTTTGGGTTTGGTTTTTTTTCCCCTCTTCTTACAGTATCCCTTTAAATAAAATCTATTTCTAAGTAGAACATCTCACTGGAGAAGAGTGTGATTAAAACTATCTTCTTCCACCTGTTGCGAAGAACCCAGAGGTTTTATAGTTACCTGGTAGCTGAAAAATCAATGGATTTAACTGGCCTCTACTGGAAGGAAAACATATGTGATTTCCTCAGTACCACTGTCCTTTTAGGGAAGAAAAGAACTCATCAATGCACTAAAATAAATAAATACATTCTTAGAACAGGTTTTGAAAGCAGAATAGCCATGTAATAAAAAAGAAGAAAAACAGAGAGGTGAGAGAGGGAAAAAATCCACAACCACCCTACTGGTGTTTGAAACTGGGAAGAACATCTGAAAGCTATTTTTAGTTGTTTTCCTAAAGTGCCCATTGAAATATTTTTATTTCCTCTATCTCTGGCTTCAGAAAAGGGTTTTGTACTAGTAAAGGCATCCTCCTCTTAGCAACCAATGATATGCCTACAAGAGCAGCTGCGTTTATGTTTTTGGTCCTTTTTTCTCTTTTTTTCTTTTTTTTTTTCTAGTGCCCGGTAATATGAGCAACACTTTTTGTATTTCCCCTTACCTGTTTACTAAATATAATTTAAAAGATGGAAATCTCTGTGCAACCATGTCTTATCACTATTAAATAGGTTATAATTGTCGCCTGAAGTAACTGCCTTTTGCAAGAAAGCACCGTTAACCTGGCATGACAGTGTCTCTAACAGCCAATGCTTAACATCATTAAATTGTATTCCTGGTAACAGTGAAAATTCTTCCTTTTGTTACATGTGTCCTAACGTAACAGTCTTAAACTGTCTGAGTGTCCTAGTCTTCAAAGAATATTTTACATAAAATTAAGAAACAGAGTAAAAACATCCTTGTTTATGTTTATGAATGCACCATGGATCTGTGTAAATGCCTGTGCTGTACATGCAGCATGGAAGAAACTTGGCTTAAACCCACCCTTGCATTAGAGTTTTCAATGCATGAATCGTTACACAGAAATCTGTTTGTGGTTGTATGCCATGATTCAGCCCCAGCCAGCAGCTGAGCATCCACATACCTGCTCTCTCAGCCCTTCCTTGCAGGATGGAGAGGAAAATGGAGAGACAGATTCAAAAGCAAACCTCATGGGTTGCAATAAGAACAGTATCCTGGGACAGCAAAGGAAGGGGGAAATAACAACAGGACTTGTAACAGAATATACAAAACTAGTGAGACACACTTTCAAAGTGATGACTGTAAAACTCAGACAGTATGCTCAGACCCATCCCCAAGCTCGAACATCTCAGAGCTTCACGTCCTGGCCCATGTCCTCCCTCCCCAACTAGCCCCCTTTTATACTGAGCATGATGCCTGTGGTATGGAATATCCCTTTGGTTAGTTTGGGACACCTGTCCTGGCTGTGTCCCATCCCAGCTTCTAGTGACAAGTAACTCTATCCTAGCTGAACCCAGCTTATTGTCCACTCCTTATTCTGTACCATCTATATCATGCCCAGATCCTACACTTCCCAATTAATGACCGCCATCTTCCACACACAGAGATATCATTCCCTGCAGGATGTCTCTTTCAAAAGTCCACTGAATTAATTTAGTCCATGACTTTCGACATAAGTCATAAGTTTCTTGGGGCAGGATCCGTGATGTGTGTTGTTGAGTTGTTGCATGCTGCATCTGGAGCTCACACCTTGAACATGCTTGCGGTCTGCAGGTTGAAGATGCAGATTTCAAGGAGGTTGCTGGGTGCTGTTGCTGAGGACAGTTCTAGTTCCATCATTGCAGCACTCATCCTTCATTAGTTTGAGTGATTCTTACTGTAATACTATTGATATAACACATTGCAATTGTAGCAGAGATAACGTACAGCAGAGTTATTTAGTTCTCACACAAAATCAAATCCTCCTGAGGTACACATTGGACTTCTCCATCTATTCGCACCACCCACTAAATGAAACCCAGTCCTTGACCAGAAGTAATCCCAGATGGGTTTGCTTATGACCAAGGGAGGAGTAACCCAGACAGTCTTCCCTAACATATTCTTCACATGCACTACAGGGACTTTATCTACTTCTATAGTACATGGAAAATTTGAATGGGCAGGGCCAGCTCAATTGGTAGAGCCCCTACTGCTGACTAAGCAAGTGGCCTTTGCTACATCTGTATCCCAATGTTTGAGGGTCCCACCACCCTTTATTAGTCTATTGTATAATTTGATTTTCATGGAGGCTGGTGTGTGATAGGGGATGACATCTAGCCAGTCAATGCTATCTCTCTCCTATTAACTCTATCCTATTAATCTTATCCTAGCTGAACCCAGAACATTATAATTACATCATTAGCACAAGAACTTGTATTTGTACAGCAAAGCAAGTATCAGTACAGTTATGAATGAAATATGAACCTTGAACATTACAAAATTAGGTTCTGTCCCAATTACACTGGGATACCTACAATAAATTTTTACTTTTTTCACCTGGATTCTTCCTACTTAACTTAGTTTCCACCTGAAGTACTCACCTTGGGCTGTGTGAATGGTGAGGAGGCAGCTGCAGAGGACAATTGATACCAGGCAGGGTCTGGAATGCAATCTGGGGGAATCACTCCCTCCCCAAAAACTGTAGAGGGAGCTGAGAGAGATGAGGCCTCTGATTTTAGGCAGGTCAGCTAGGTGCCCAGAGCTGGAGGAAGTGCAAGTAGACTGAAGTCCCATATTGGATTTTACTGTTAATAATCTTTATCCGAACAATTCAGAGAACTGCTTGATCTGCTCTTTATGATTAATGTTCTCTATGATTAATAATACCTTCCCCCATCCAAGACTGTGCAAATGGAAGTTACTGTCTGCAAAATGTGGATGTATGCAGGGTCTGAATTCCCACAAACACTGTGGGGATGCATTGCTGTCCTATTTTTTATATGGGGAAATTGCAGTGCAGGAAAAAACCTAAACTTGCCTAAAAGGTACCCTATGGCTCAAGAGATTAAGCATTAACATAGGATTTTGTTGAGTGTAATTCTGCTCTGGGATTTCTGTTTGTTCACTTGCTTTGTTTGGCAGAGGTTTGGAGTTTTGATGCTCTTTTCCTCAGTTTTGCTAAAAGCAGTTTTTATGTTACCTCTGATTCAAAATGCTTGAGGGTAGCTTTAACATTCTAGCTGAGTTGGAATAGGAAAATCTTCTGTATATTGGATCAGGTCATTTTAAAGCCAGAAAAGCTGCTTTAGTCTGTCAATGAGTGTTTATAACACTTCCATCATCTCCTCCAGGCTGCCTGATTTAACTCATTCAGTGTCCTGAAGTTATTGGGAAAGCCCAGAGAAAGAAGCATTTCATTTGATGTGCCACTGCTCCATTGCCTCTGACATGCCAGCCACAAGCCTTGAAATATCTTATTCTTCTTAATCAAAGTTATAGATTGAACTAAACATTCAAAATTTAGTGGGGCACTTAACACATTTTTCATTCAATTATTTAACTATACCTACATTATAGCAACATAATTAAACCACACAGTGCACTCATTTTGTCAATTAAATACTTTTGCAGTGAATTGTTACCAGTCACCCTTTTGATTCCTGCAGTAGGGTTGAAACACGGCCTTTCTGAGCTGAAATTATGAAATAATTGTTCATAATAACACTTTTTAGGTGAGTATATAATGGAAAATCTTTAGTTTGGGGATTTATTCAATCATGTATTCGTGCATACTGTCATTTTTTGGTACACTTACCTGAGTAGTTGCATATGGGTTGCATTAAAGTAAATTACTACTTAATTTCCGGGGAACGGAGATTTACAGAATTGAAAACTTACTTTTAAGGATTTTCAAGTCTTTAATATTCTGTTACTTTGCGAAGTTGTAATGAACTTTTTTATACCTTTGCTCAGTTTTGGGGCATAATTTATTCTGCATCGAGACAGAGCAAACCATCAAGTTGTACTAGTTCTGTCCAGTAATGTATAGCTCCTGAGACAGAGATGAGGATTTTCTGAAGCTCTCATTGTTGACTTTCCACTGCTTCCATCAAAATCAATGTAGATTTTACAGATACTTAAAGAAAACAACCCCCCGTCAAATTTTCGTAGTATTTGAATTAACAGAACAACATACTCAAATCAAAATAGACAAAATAATAAAAATAATTAATTTGAAATTGGAAAACTATACCTATTTTAATATATACACATAGACAGGGAGCCCCTATCTATTTACTTTTTCTGGCTTGTATTACTTATGTATCTATGGAAAAACAGGCTGTTCTTTACCTGCCCTCTGGGCAAAAAACAATGAACTAGGTAAGTTATTCTCTCCACCTCTTCCAAACGACTTTAATTGGGTAGTTAGATAAAAATCTCTTTTCAGATAGAAAAAATGAATATGTTGCATCTGTATGAGTGAATAGACACAGTGGGAAATATCCTAAGGATATTGAAGCCCTTTACTGGGATAAAGAATATATAGATTTTTCTCAAGTAATTGTGGATTTTTCCTAATGTTGTCTTATTGCCTTATAATTTTCCTTCATTCTATTTTCTGTTTTCCTAAAAGTCTACTTGAGTGAGGACAACTTCTTCACCTTCAGAAAAAAAGATCAATGTAGCATTAATGATATACTTCTAGAGGATAAATTAAAGCTGAACAATTAGAGTGAATGAGAAATACATACGTAAAGAGAAAAGACAATAGAAATGATCCCAGAGTACATATTAAGGTTAGTTTCTGAAAGTATTCATCTGTTAATTCATCTTTGTAGGTCAAGTCATGTTCTCTTAACAAGACTTTTTTAGTTCACTGTCATGGACTAGGAGGTCTATGACATAGACCAGTCATAGCTTAAGGAGGTGGTGGGTGCCCCTTCTCTGGAGGTATTCAAGGCCAGGTTGGATGGAGCCTTGAGCAGCCTGGTGTAGTGAGAGGTGTCCCTGCTCATGGCAGAGGGGTTGAAACTTGATGATCTTTAAGGTCCTTTCCAGCTGAAACCATTCTGTGATTTTATGCTTATCATTATCGCTGTGGGTCTTAGAGGAGGAGCATGAGCAGGAGGAGTGGTTATCTTATGTTAGGTTTATTTTATTTTCATTTTCATGCCCTGTAGCAAAAAAATCTGGAAACAACAATGCTCATTAGAAAAAGACATTTTTGAGGGAGGGAAATTTAGAGATTTGTAGATGCCACTGGAATGCCTGGAGAAGAAAATTTGAGCTCCAATTTTAGGCACATAAGGATGCCATTAGGTATTGAACAATTCTAAAAAGTACTTTCTGCTGTCTGCATATCTCCTTGCTGTCTATTGCATGTCTGAAAATCACTTATGTGTTTGGAAACCTAGAGCAGGTCCTTTCCTATCAGAAATGTTTGATGAAAGGGGAGCTTGACAAAGAACAATATCCTGAAATAAAATTATTAATAGAGAAGGGAGTGGTTAAAGACCAGTAATTTTTCAGTTCATCTTAGAATTATAGAAATAATTGAAAACAAAATACCATTCCTGTATTTTATCCAATGCACAATTATGCCCTGAAGGATACTTAAAATTAGTTTGTCCACCTAGTTATAAAATGTTGCCTCATAATGTTGCTTTCATGGGTGCACGTGCCCTTGTTTAATAGAACACATAATTAATTTTTTTCCCAATGTTCATAATGATATTTCGCTTTCATAGCTTTAATTCAGAACTAACTGCAACCTTTTGGCCTTCCAGATATCCACTAATTTATTCTCATTTATTTCAGTCTACATATATCTAGAAATGTTGCCCACAGTCAGAGTCTCAGCCACAGACTCATTTGTAGAAGCTGTGAATTTTCAGCTTTTCTTCATGTGTAGATGGATCCAAATATTGTCACTGAAATTTTCATTTGCTATCATTTTATACATGCCTGGAATTTTATGTTTATTTCAATATTATGTCTAAGGAAATAAAAAGAATTACCAGAGAGAAAATGCCAACTGAAGTCTGAGAACTTGACTGCCTGAGAATCTCACCTGGAGGTATACCTGAGGAAGCACGGAGACATAATTTTTCTTAGGTGAGTAGCAATAGGTTATTTGTTAAAGGCTTTATTTTCTTTTGCATCTGTAGTAAAATCTGATTCTAAAAGCATGCTCAAATAAAGCTAGAATATTTTTTGTCTCGTATTTGTATTCATCATCAGTTTCAGTAAGAAATATCAGTTTATTTTGTTCTTTAATGAAACAGCATGTTCAGCTAATTACAAGGCCTCCCCTCTCCTCCGTTATACTTAGCTCATGAGGCAACTAAATTTTGCTGAAATGTAGAAAGTATCAATAATCATACTAAACTCCCATGATCTTTGTAGATGGGAAGAACAAGGAGTAACAGTCCAAGAAGCTGATGAGACCATTGCCCATTTATGTAACCCACACTTGTCTTAGAAATGTTTTAGTCTATATAGGCCCTTCAAAATGAACTTATTTGAGGTCTACATGCATGTTAAATACAGAAAGGCACTAAGGCTCTGAGATGTAAACAGTTTCAAGGTACATAGGAACGCTTAAAAAAGTGAAAGGTTGGGTTTTTTTTTTCATCCTGTACATTTCATACCTACTGTTGCAAGAAGAACTTTGGTTTATTTATTTTCCCACAGGAAATATTTATATATCATTAGGAGTTCACACAAGTTCTCCCCTCTGGTAAAACTGCTTTTCAACACAAGCTGAGTACATTAGATTTCTTTTGTTGCTTGGTTTTTCGTTTTTAACTGTCTCTCTAAATACAGTCTGGTGTTTCTATGAATAGGGACTCTTTATTTTTTCCAAAGCAGAAAATTTTCAAATGCCTTTTTTCACTTTGATCCCTCTACTCAAAACAACTCGCGTAGAATGGATGTAGTAGAGGGTGATGCCCTCATGGTAGTACTGCGGAGTTCTCCCCAGCAGATGGGTGCTCAGTGCTAGGGAAGGGTGCTGGGTACTTGTATGAGTATGGAGTCTGCTGGAACTGAGCAGGGAGCCCAACAATAAGTTTGGCTGGACGTGCCAGCCCAAGACAAGGTGTCAGAGGCAGATGTGAGGAGCTGAAGCAGGAAAAACTTAACCAAGGGGAGGAGGAAGAAAAAAAAAATGCAATGTGAAGGTGGAGAAGAAGGGAAGAGTTGGAGTTGCAGAAAATACATCGGAGCATACAGACAAAAGCAGAGGTTTGGAAGTCAGAATAGGGGCACAAATCTGAGGAAGAGAATGAGTGAGTTGGCTCAGGTTTGGGAGGGGGGAAACAGCAGCAACTGTCCCAGGGAGAGCCTAGGAAGCAGCCCAGAGGGGCTGAAAGAGTCAGCAAAGCAAGCAACCAGGCAACAGAAAGTTTGGAAAACACTGACCTCAATGATGCTAGGTACGAGTGATGCAGATACATCCCAAAAGGGTAGATTGGTCAAAGTCTGAAGAAAGAAAAGTATTTTTTAATTTTTGAAAACTGAAGTGTGACTATTACTGTTTCTATCAAATGCTTTAGTTTCTATTTATGCTGTTTGAAAAACAAGGTAAAATTATTTTCTTATCCATTCCTCTGACTTAGTACTGTTTTGAGCTGAACAAATTTTTTAATAAACTCATTTTTCTTTTAAATCATTAAATAAATTCATGCTTGATAACATGCATCAGTTCTTTCTGTGGGGGGAGATTACTGCTGGAAATAATGCAGTGCATTAGCATTGCATTAGAATGTAGATTTAGGCCATATTTAATTTCCTCCTGAGCTCTGCGTTGTGCAAGAAGTGTACAAAACTGATGTAGTCAAAGGTAAGAGCTGACAGAATCAGCTCGTGCCTGCAGGGGTCAGCAAAGAAGCTGCACAAGTTCTGCCCCTCTCAGTCTGCTCAAGGTTTCCTTTGCTCTGTAGAGCACAGTGTACTCTGATAGAACCTGCACACACATTTTGAATTAATCAGTCTGCTCAGCGTTAATAATTCAGTGTAAATTATAATAGGCTGATCTGCAAACGTACCTTTGAAAGTCAGTGGTAGAGCTCTTTCACATTCAAGCTGCAAAAATCTAAATCTTACTGGAAAAGGGTTGGAAATGGATGAAATCTGTGTTGTTATATTCTAAGTCAAACTCAAAGTGTGACCTTTTCTATTTTAATGAGTAAGCAAGCCGATGAAGAGAGGATACAGAACAGGATCTTCTTCCAAAAAGGGATGTTTGGCAGTGTTTGGTTGTCTGAGCTTCATGTGGGGTAGTCTGCATGCATGAGGATATAAAGATCGACTTCCAGCTCTGGGAGATATGGTAAGTTAACATTAGGTATGCTAAAGTGAAAATTCTGAGCAACTTTGGTTTCGCTTCAAATACTTTCTCACTACTAAGGTGTTCAAGGCCAGATTGGATGGGGCCCTGGGCAACCTTATGTAGATCCAGACCTGGAGGTTGATGGCCCTGCCCATGGCAGTGGGGTTGGAATTCTATGATCCCTGGGGTCCCTTCCAACCCAGACTGTTCTGTGATTCTATAAATAGGTTTTTCGTTAATTCCAGAGTTTCTGCAAAAGAAAAGTCTGTGTCAGTAAAATTCTCTGTCAGGAAAACATTTGTTTCTGATCAACCTTAGCTTTCATCTGTTTGAGCTAACAATAATTAACAGGTACTGAAATATGGCCTAAGAGGGACATGGTTTTGTGGTTCCCACTGGGCAGTGAAAGTGGCTGAGACAGGTCAGCTCAGCCAATAGCCAGCTGAAATCATACATTCCATTTCAGGTCAGCAGAGTAGAGTAAAGTGTTTCAGTATTTCCACATGCATTTTTAATGTCATTTTATGCATAGAATGGATACAGCAATAAGAGTTATTTCATATTTTATTAAAAACCTATCAGATTGCAGGCTGACGTGACTTTTTTATCACCTCCGTATTAAATATGAAACAATAAATCAGAAGATGAATTATTTTAAAGCTCCCAAATACAGTTAGTAATAGTATTTTTTAGAAACATGTAAACATTTAATAGATTTTTAAAACAAAGGGAATATCTATACTGAGGAATAAGAAAATTACACTGGGCACCATGATCCTTGTCTCTCCTGAAGTGCAGTTCTCAAGACGAACCACAACTGATGCTACAGTCCCAGGTGGTGAGGGAGGGTGTACTCCAGTACCCAATACAGAATATGTTCACTTATGCATCCTCCTTTGGCCTCTTCCTTTTTTTTTTCCCAATAGCTTCAAGCCTGTGAGTTCCTAGTTTCCTTTCAGCATTAGTTGCCTAGTGAATTGTTCCCTATCCAGTATTTTTGCAGTTTATTCTTCCTGTCTGAGTGTTACATTTTGCAGATTTTTTTAATCAAATGGCATCTTTTTTTTTTGTCTCCTGGAATATTTTCTCACTTTCTCAAAAGAATTTAAAATTGTAAAC
Source organism: Gallinula chloropus (assembly GCF_964237585.1). Lineage (NCBI taxonomy): Eukaryota > Metazoa > Chordata > Aves > Gruiformes > Rallidae > Gallinula > Gallinula chloropus. The sequence continues at coordinate 17,124,629 of NC_140096.1, forward strand.
CTATCCTCCAACATGCTTGCCACCCTTCCCTTTTGTAGTCAATTGTGATTTCAGTAAGTATTGCCTATGCTATCATGCAGAGTGGTAATTTTTTTATAATCAAGGTGCATGTCAAGGTAATTTATTGTAGTCCTTAAAAAAAAAAAAAGAAAGAAAACAAACAAGAAAAACAGACAAGGGGATTTGTTATTAGTTGGGCAATGACACATTCAAATAATCAGCAACACCTATTTTAAACTAAGAAATTATTTTTCATTCAGGAGCCTCAACTGCCTCTATGACTTTCAGTCTCCATGTAGCCCAGAGCAATGGAGAATAGAGAGTCCCAGGCTAATTTACTGGGTTGAGCAGCTCGTGCCACATAGACAGAGGCCTGGTTTTGGTTGTTCCACAAGAATGTTTGGGAATGGACAGAATGTGATATTAATAGCAACTAAACTGTAAAAGAAAATCAAATTTGCTTACCTTAAATTCCAGGAGTACAGAGAGACTTGTTTACCCAAGCCACACAATTACTGGTCCCTAAGAATGAATCTAATAATTTGAACCGTTTGGGCCTGGAGCCCAATGTACTAAATTTTACCAAAGGCTCTGCCTAGTGTGACTGACATTCAGCATGCTTAGCCGATGGGAATTAGAGGGACTTAATGGATCCAAAACCAATATACAATCAATGCCAGAGGGCATTTCTTCCTCTCCTAGGAGAAACTCTTTGAGTAAAGAGAGCCAGGACAGCTGGTATAAAAAAGTGGGTGGTCACAGCTAGCTGAAATAAATCTCACCACACCGTGTCTCTTTACATATTCTCCTGTCATAGCATATTTCTAAATCCGTGGGTACTTAGATACACCACTAGATAGCATACAGCAGTGATTTTCAAGCCTCAGTTCTTTTGGTACTAATGGAGAAGTGGATTGAGAATATAGCAAATAAATTAAATTAATTATGTAGGAGGCAGTGAAATATGACTAAATGCATTGGGATCTTGTTGTTCCTGATGATGCATCTGAATCATTCACATCTTCAGAGCTGTTCTGTTTCCTGGTGGACACACTCCTATGAGAGAGTTCAGTTCCAAACTACCTACGAAGAAGCATATGTTGGTGTAAATCTAATTTAGAAACCATTAGCAATTATTATGGAAGCCTTGGTCTCTATTTAAATTGTTCTTATTATTCACTCAACATATAATGCCTTTGGACAAGGACTGGATTTGTTTTATGGGAATTCTAGGACTACAAGAAGTGTAAACAGTTGCTAGCTATTTTTTTTTTTTTTTTTTTTGCACTACAGGCAGGTAATAGCTAAGAAAGGACAATCTTTAGTGGGAAAATAGTTAAAGGAGATTCCACATATTCAAAGCAAGCCTCTCAAAAAAAAAAAAAAAAAGTGCAGGTAAAAAAAAAAAATGCATGAAGCATTTACCATTACATATTATGCAGTGAAATTTAAACCTCTCAGAAAGGTAAAAATAGCTGTTAGTGGTGACCTCAGACAAAAAGTTTGTGCAGTAGTTGTATCTAATTCATCATTTTCTGTGACACTTGAAGGGTTCATCATACTGTGTTTGGCTTGTGGGAGCAGTAAAGTCTCAAAGTTAACAGATGACTGTTCTCCTACATGCATAACTGCACTGAGGACACCAGCAAACACAGGATCCCACTGTAAACTCCAGATTTCTGTGAGCAGAATATTTCCATATTCTTGTCTACTATGACATACATGTTCTGAGACATGTCCAGAGCCAGGCAAGGACCTGATGTCAGTGAAGGTAACTCTGATTCCCCCAGTGAACTATCAATAGCTCATACCAATAATACTTGGTCTTAGTGCTGTCATTCTTGGACTTGTGTCACCATCTTTAATATCACAGCAAAATGTTGACTGTGAGCTAAACATTTACTTATATGCAGGTTTTATATCCCAGCTCACAAGACCTCTTTGATTTCAGATTTTTGTCCTGTGTGAAACTCACCCATCTCTCATGGCTCTTCCTGCATGCTTTTGGCATAGACTTCTGAGCTGGTGCAGGCTCTTCAGGTGACTTTTGGTTCCACTGACTGCATACTTCCTCAGATGTTAGCAATTTATTTCTTACAGTCAATCTAGTAATTGAAGTAACATAGATGTCAGAAAAAAAGAGGAAAGTAATTTTCTTTCTATTAATTAGCGCGAGAGAAATAGGAATAAGGATGAAGAACTATAAATAGACTTGCATACAATTTCTGGAGCCTGTTTTTTCATCATTAAAATGTATTTTGGACAGAATCTTTGTCCTAGATGTGACTATTCTGGATTAGGGACTTCCACCCATACCCATGGCTGCTCTTTTCTGAAACTTCTGTCAGCTTGCAGGGTCTTTTCTCTAATATTTTATCAATGTCCTGGTTCTGTCTGGGACAGAGTTAATTTCCCCAAGGAGCCAGCACAGGTGAGCTGAGTTGGCCACAGGTGTTTCGCATACCAGGTGATGTCATGCCCCCATAAAAGGGGCTGGGTGGGGAGTAGTATGTTTGTGCAGCTCTGGGTTGGGCTGGAGGGTCCAGTTCATTGGTTGTTTGGTCAGTGCAGTGCTTCGTGCTATCCCAGGTGTGTGTTCTGTCCCGGGCTCTGCTGTCATTCCCCTCGCTGTGATGTGCCAGGAACTGTCTGTACCCCAACCTATGGGGTTCTTTCTGGTTCTTCTCCTGGTGAGGGGATGCTGTGCCTGGGGCTGAACAATGACAATCACTCTTTCACCCTGCCTCTACTTTAGAAGACTAGTTTCTACAGATATTTAATTTTTGTATGTGTGTGTGATATCAGGCAATCTTTAAATCTCATGCATCTTGTCATCCTACTGTGTTTTCAGTCAGATGGGTACTTTTTATCAGTGGTTGTTCCTGCACTGGAAAAATACAACTTGCCCCTGTTGACAGTGTTTTGTAGGTGTACATGTTGATGTATCTAAATCACAGCCAATAACTCCTTAATTTTTACACAGAAGTGTTTTGCAAAGATTTGAGAAGCAGATGAAGGCACTGGGAACCTCTGGAAGACTGGCAAAGAAAATAATTTAATAATCTGCTTCTGCAAAACTGCTTTCAGGTAGGTTTTTCCTGAAAGAATTTCCTCAGCTGATTAATATTACTTCTTAGTTGCAAAAGCATTGTAGTAAGTTTCAGGTAGCACAAAGCCGCTAAAAGTTTCTTTAGTTCCTAAAAGCCATCGTAATTATAAATAATGTGCCAAATTATTACAGTCTTTAATATTTAAATGGATGCTATTTTAAGCAGTAACTGAACAATAAAGTAATCTAAATTCTGCTATGTTATTTCTCACCCATCTTTGTGAATCATGCTTACTCTAAATCAAAAGAAATTTATAGATCTAGAATAATTTTACTGTAGTTTTCAATCCATTGCTCAATTTTTTAGCCTATAACATATTTTCTGCTAGCTACACAGATTCATGGTCCTTTCTTTGCTGATATTCATCTAATTTTGAAGTGCAATTATATTGTATTTCCTCACTGTTTGCAACCGTAAAAGGTCTTTATTGACCTTAGTGTGATAGAAACCTATCTCTGGTACAGTAACCAATAAATCCTGGAGTTGAAATATGTCTGCTTTAATCTTCACTGTAATCAATTAAGCTTTGAGGTTAGAACTGCAAAGATTTAACTCAGCTGGCTGTTTGCAGAAGTATCCAAGCTGTCTTTTCTGAGGAATTGGATGTGAAATTAGGATGCATTAGTAGAAGAGTAAATCTATGCACAAGATCTAAATTTGGGCACAAGCTATAAAATGATGGTTGAAGTATACAGTCAGGTAATGTGTTATGTCTCCTTTCTGGTCAAAAGTCAATAATTTATAGGGCTTAAGAATACAAGTGATTTCTAATTTGTACAGAAAAACTTGCATACATATATTTTTAAAATTTCACAGAACCTTTTTTTGGGGGGGTTAAGCAATTATTTTTAATATCTATAATGACTCATGCATTAGTCTGTTGATTTAAAGGGTCATTTCTAAATGCCACGTGCTAACACAGTTCCTGCTTTTACTTCTACTACTTTTCACTTGGATAATTCTTTTTTTCTCTTTCTGAACATTACTTCAGGGGAAAAAAATAAATTCAACTGTATGATCCTCTAGTGTCCATCACTCCTTCAGAAATAATGGTCAGACTGCAGATACTGTTTAGCTATCAAGATACTTAATCTCAGAGCCTCAGGAAAATGTGAAACACTTCCTCAGAATGGTTAATGTGATGATGTTGTTGATTTAGCCATTCAGGAAAAGCATCCATGACCTAGATTGCCCCATGGATTTACAAGAACACAACAGCCTAAGAGAATATCCTTCCCAAAGACTTTATGAAACACTGATGGAGAAGGAATTAGTCAAAATGGCTACCAACATTATAGTGAAATTCAACAGTGGCAAAATTCAAATCCTCCAAGATCTCGCTGGGATAGTGTCACTTTTTCCCATCCAAACTTTCACAAAGTTCTGTCAGCAGACAGCAGCCTTGAGTGTCATCCACCTTCCCTCTTCAATTCCTCCATCTCTTTTCCAGCACAAGCCCTGGCTGTGTGAGGCTGTGTTATTTTTTGTCACACAGGCTGTGCACTCACTCAGCTGACCTGTATGGAGCAGTGTGGGTGGAAATCTTCCTGACGAGCTGGTCCCTCACAAGTTTCCTGTATCTGTTTCTAAACCAGAATAAGAGAGCTCTTTTCTTGACTGTCTGCTCTATTTGCTTTTCTTTATTTTTTTTCCTCTTGGCTGCAGCCAAAATGGAGCAGAGGATGCTGCTACTGTGGGGAATAAACTTTTCTTTCCCTGTGAAATATGAAAACAGGCCGGGTGTTCATTTTTTCCACCCTCCATACAAGCCAGGCTTTGTCAAGCCTGAGCAATAAACAGCATCTCCTGTTTTTCAGAACAAGGTGGTATTTCTTTTTTTTTTCTTTCCTGACTGAGTGGCTTTTCATCAGAAAGCAAAGATCTGTTGAAACTGAAAAGCTTTTGTGGCAATATACTGCCTTCATCAAAAGTTCCCTCATGGGGAATGCTGAAAAAAACCCAGCAAGGCCCATCCTTCCCCCAGGCAGTGGGAAGCATGGGGTTATGGGGTTATGGCACTTACCTGACTTGTGGGAAGTGCAGGTCCAGCTTCATGCTCTGCCTAATTTGGAAGTGAGATGAACTGAAGCCTTCCAATGTGTTGGGCACACAACCTTAGCATTAGACTGCTCAGAACACTTTTTGGTGTCTCACAGGACGTTTCTAAGACCTTTACGTGGTCCCAGTTTTAGCTTGAACATCTTTGCGTGGCATAAGAATCGTTTGTTTTGCTACTTGCTCTAGCATTGTTTAACACTGCAGTCTTAAGACCTGCTGATGTTGTGCCACTTATTTTCCACTCAGACTAATCCCTTCTTTCTACTGGCTGAAGCAAACATCTTCATCTATGAAACTCCCACCCTCTCCCAGGTCACTTTTCAGCTGGTGTGTTTCCTCAGCCTGGCTTATCATTCAGCTGTGTGCTCTCTTGAAACAGTTCTCCAAAGGCAGCAATATACAGATAATGCCGGGGGTTCAAGACCCCCCTTTCACCAATTACATTGTGTATGCAAGCTTAAACTGAGGATGAAGTAGCAGCAGAAAGCTCTGGAGAAGACCTGTTGCTGTTTAAATCATTTGTCTATTAAGTATAGCTCTTTAGAGACTGATGGTGGCTGGTTGAAGCCCTAGCTCTATAACAGTATGGCATCAGGAGTCTACAAAGACGGAGTTTAGGAGCAATGGAAACCACACAGGAGTAAAGAAGAGAGCAGCATGAGTAGGAACTGCCTGCTAAGGTTGCAAAGTCATCTCCTATTGTTTCTCAAATGTATATCAGTTTAGCTTCATTTCTAGACCATCCCTTAGGGTTGTCTTGCTGACTTTTGCACTGGATAAACATTCTTTGTGTACTGTGAACAGAGCTCTGCATCAGAGAGGAATGTATCTTACATAAATGTCACAGAAAAGCAGAAGGATATGTTCTAGCAGGGAAACAGAATAGGGGAATTTGCACTTGTTCTTTTTCAGATAAAACTACAAAAAAAGGAAAAAAATGACTTTTCTCTGTTGAGACTTCACTGCTCATAAAGTTTCTATTGTTTCATGGTAGATTGCATTTTTTGAGACAGGTGTGAATGCATGCATTAGCTGGGAAAAGAAAGTGATAAAAATTAGTGTATTTTCAGAGTAAATGGCATGTTTGTTTTTAAAATGCATTAACAAAGCAGTAATAACTGTAGTACTAAAAATGTTGTGTCAGCTTATTCTTACAAATAAAATTATAAAACATATGGTATCTAAAACACCTCTATGCAAAGGTTCTGTGAAGTTCCCCTGTGCATTCCACCACTCTGTTGAGGACTGTGAGGTGCCTCAGGTTGCAGCTAGGAAGCCTATGACACAGGTAGCACAGACGTCTTCCTTTGTGTTGAGAGAAACACTGGGCATGGACATCTTTACTTCGTACTGACAGACATCTTCACTTAGCTTGAAGATTAGATCCATAAATTAGCTAAAATAATACCTGAATAGAGAAGATGCAATTTTCAAGTTGTTTTTATTTGTGAAATAGCTAAAATATCTTGCTTGAGAGCAAAAACTAAAAGCTTGTTAAATAGCGTTTTTAAAGCGTGTGTTCTAGTTCAGCTTTTGAGGTGTTTTCTGGCTGCATATTTTTTCCATGGGAATTACTGGTTTAGAAATGTGATAGTCTGGATTTTTTTAGGGCAAAAACTAAATAGGTCCCACTTCATTGAGAAAAGAATTCTTACAGTTATAGCTTATACATTTTTATATTCTAAAAAGCCTCATTTAAAAAATCCACCCAGAATGCAATATTTTGGGGTGGAGGTATGAGAACAGTGGCTTGTTTTCTAGGGAATTCTCCGAACCCTTTTTATAGATTGTGGCTCATTCTGTTGACTTTGAGGCACTGAGTCAGACCACTAGTTAACATCCGATGCTAGCCATCATTTCTGATATTCAAGGATGTGTGTGTATATATCCCATTTTCCAACAGCTACTGGTAGTAGGCTGATCTCATTTCAATGCATAATTATAAAAATACAGAAGTAGCACATTTCTTTTCTGGATAGGCATGTTGCTATTTATGGCTTTTCAGTCATGTATATTTATGAGCTTTTAAAATTGCATGTACAATTTCAGACCTTCTTTATTGTCCAAATCTCATGAATTATAAAGTAAATGTTTTAATATACATGATTATTAAATGTACATGAGAAAAATGACAAGTAATATTATTACTAATTTCCTGTAGGAACTGACAAATTACCTGTACATTTATTTCCTGTTGAAAACTCTGGCTTCATGATTTCCAGGCAGAATATTTGTACTTTTCACAAATAAGGCAAAACATATTTGACACTTTAAAAAAAAAAAACATTTCCTTGCCGTTTGGAGATCCTGGTATTTTTTGCAGCAAACAAGGTAATTGACCTGTCACTTAGAAAAGATAAAAATCTTCTTGCTACTATTTCCACACCTTTCTTGTTTTCATTTATAGGCTGGTTAGTATGCCTCATTTACATGCATCTTTAAACCAGACTCATTTTTACCTCAAGCCTGCAATGGCGCTGTTTAATTAGGAGAAATAGATAAATACTTTCCAACACACCATTGTTGAAATCTTCTGGACTTATTTCTCATGCACTAAAAAATATTTGCTTCATGTAAGCATTTGAAATTTTGTATATGAATTCAGAAATTTCTGTACGTGATGGCTTCTGCTTTGTTATTCTTAAAAAAACCCCAAACCAACAGCCACAAAGCCATGTCCTTATTAGTTATCTAAATAGCTACTCAGGTGGTATTTCCTCCAGGTAGAGTCTCTAGTGTCTAATAAGGAACAGACTCATGTTGCAGCCTTAGTATAATTCCTTTTAAAATTCAGTCAGCCATAAGATAGAAATCCCTTGAGGAACACATGGTGTTAGTTTCAGGACTATTTGTCTGAAAAATACAACTTTAAGTGTAAAAGGGTGAAATAGGGTGACAAGAAGTGGGATGGACTGAGAGTGGACTTGCAGCACAGGAAGCGCGGGTATGACAGCCATGGGAAGTGAGGCAGGGGCAGGGGGAGAGCCACCCTGAAGAAAAAGGTGACTAGGAGGGCAGGATGTTGAGCTGTGCCACCTCCAGCTGTCCGGTTGGAGATGAGAGGATGTAAAGTAGATGGAAACTTTCCAGGTCTGAAAAAAATAAAATAGGATGAGTGTTAAGGTAGCAAAAGCCTCAGATGATGAGCAAGTGATGGAGTTTTGGGGGTTTTCTTCTGAAAAGATGGTTTAGAAATAAACTTAAAAAGTCACGGCTGCTTATTTAGCCAAGTGGGAGTTAAAAGTGATATTTTAAGCAAGACTTTCTCTGGTATATGTGGTAAATATAACGGCACAGACTGCTCCTTGTGATCCTCCAGCCCCACAGTCTCTAAATTATCAGCCAAAATATCCTGAAGAATGTTAATAATTCTAATATTCTCTAACTTTTTGAGTAAGGAGATAGTTCTGCTAAGGATAGATTTGGATATACTGCTAAGGCCAAGTCTTGTTCTGATTTCAGTAGGAAAGATCTACCTTTTCTCTCCTTAAACTTAACTGCTAAGGCATTTTTACATGTGCTATGGAATACACAAAAGTTTCAGGTAATTTGATTTAAAAGAATTCCAGGTCAGAGCAATCTGCAAAGCACTTCCTTGTCAAAATGGTGACTGGTTGTGATATGGAAGGGCATACAGGTGAACACAATTCACCTATCATTGAACTGGGCAATGAATAGCAATTTAGTTTGTATTTACCATTGCACTGCTGAACTGGCACATAAACTATGGTCCCCTAATTAGTAGTAATGTAAATATGCTAGTGTAGTGGTTGGGGATACACTTAGTAATAAAACTGCTTGTAGAATGGCTGCTATAAAAAAAATCGGCAGTGAATTCTAAAGGTATTTAATTAGCTCCAAATTAGATAGGGGAAAACAGCATTTAAACCAGGCTTTTTTTGAAGTATAGTGGATTGTGTTTCTGAGAAATTTTAGCAGCCTAGGCTTGAAGATGAAGAAATGATTGTGAAAGCAGTGACAGCTGCAAACATGAATACTTAGCTTGCCAGAATCCTATATTTGCAGAAGAGCTATGTTTTAAAGGTGTCTGTAGTTGACTAGAAACTTGAGTTGAAGCAAGTAATTTCTCTTAACTGAAGCACTTTACAGTAAAACATATGTTGAATAAATTGTAGACTTGAGTTAGTCTGAATGCAGACTGCTTGAAGTTCTATTATAATCCTACCCAAAAAAACCCCAAAATTTATATGTTACGATCTGTCCTCTTGGGCTGATATTAATTAAAATAAAAGTAATTTTCAAATAGGCTTTAATCCCAATTTATAAGTATGGGAGGTCTTAGAATTGTTTTCAAAAGCAAAGCAATAATCCTATCCAAACGTTTTTACAAGCTCACTCAGAAACCTGTGAGGTTGGTGTGTCTGGTGGGCTTTAGTGATTTCACATGAAATCACACAATATGCTATGATCCCATGATCATGCAGTCCAACTCCTGGCTTCTCACAGGGCCAGCTACCCGGATTCCATAATTCTAAGGGTAGCACATGTGGCTTTTAACATGTTTCACAATGCTGTTCTGTGCCAATAAATAGTCTTTAGAAGATCCACACAGGACAAAGAAAGCGTTCCAGTGAGATGGATACAAACATGATTGTGCAGTTCATATTCTTTCAAGGCAGAATATGTAAATACACAGTCAATTGACTTTATTTACATGACAGATCATTTCTTGTCCAATCTACTAATAGCTAGGCAGTTTACATACACAGAATCATGAAAACAACCTAAAATAGTAACTCAGCTCACCTTATTTCTTTGGTTGTAGTTGGAATGTTCTTACTGTATTTGCTGACTTGTATACTCTGGTTGAACACTCCTGTCCACCTTTGAAATATTTCTCTGTAACTTCTAGATCTCTAAGTTGTTTTATTCTCTTTCTTTCTGTAAGTACAACACTTCTTTAATGTCAGCTGGAAGCAAATGACTGGTTATTATGGCATTAATGTTTGAGTGACACAGGGGAAAAAAGTGCATGTAAAAGCCTTCAATTAGGCACATCCCTTGGTTTTGTGTGGCAGACTCAACACAGGCTTATGACATAATTGGGTTGATTTTCAATCTTTTTTTTTTTTGGAGACAGCTATGATGTGGAAAAATCCCTTTCCCAAATCTAGTGTATAATATAGTAAATTTGCTCTCCCTGCTATTAGCTGAATTTCCTGTCCCAGGCACATGTTAAATATGTAAATGTCAGGGAAATTTCTGGGTTTGGTGAAAATTAATGGTCAGAGAGAACTGGCAGAAGCAGGAAGATGCCTGGCTCTGGTTCAGCTACTGCACCGTTTTGTCCTTTGTGCAAAACTTCACATAGAACTTGGTTCTGCCCCAGCTTGGATTGAGAGTGAAATGAGCTTCTGGAAGCACCACAGACAAAGTTATCGCACAGCCTGCTCAGAGATGACTTTAGCTGATCTGTCTGAATCCAAAACTGAGGGTTTGGCAGCATGATTTTAGTCATAGTCAGGCACTGTATTTACCTTTTGAGGGAAATGTAATTTCGAAACTTTTTATCTGGCTCTGATGGACTGTAGAACTCTCTGGAATTTTTAGACTTTTTTTTTTTAAATAAAAGCTCAGCTGCTTTTTTAAAAAAAAATAAAAGGTACTTGCATTTTTTATTCTTATCACCTTCTGTTAGAGGCTAAAAATCATCATCCTAGAGAGTTACTAAATGCGAGTAATGCACACCTTAGCTTTATCAGTGTTTCACTGAGTGTCAGAGGTAGAATCTAGACCTAAAATCATTCTGGAAGTGCATTCTTCCTATCATCTAACTGCATAGCAGCTGAGCTTTTCTTATGCCCTGTGCATATTCTCTTTACCTTATGGAAATCCCAGAAATTCAGCTTAGGGTGACAGTGGAAGAGTGTTTGAGGACTACATTGTGATTGATTCCTTGAGGTACTATGGTTTGTTGTAGAACAATAATAGTTACAGTTATGGTGGATGGGATGAAAAGAGGTTTGTTCTTGGGTGTAGTATCTTGACAGTCAGTGTGAGTTGCAATGAGTTTGAGAAGTAATTTGGGACCATCTAGTTTGTCTTTCCTTTCTCAAAGAAAGCAGCTGTGGTGATGAACCCAGTGAACAAGCATGAAACTTGAAGAGAAATTCATGCTTTAAAGAAAAAAAATAAATCTGTCAACCAAAGCATCCTGTTCCTTCCCTTTGGATCATGTATAAATGTGAGGATCAATCTTCCCAATGGTGTCATTTTCGTTCTCTAATCCATGATGCCAACCATCCGTTATTCACTGTCATCGCACCTGTAGCTGCACAGCTGGTGATATCTCCCCTTAAATGCCATATGTCATGGCATTGTCACAGCACATCAGGAAGGTGCAAATGTTTTAGAGGAAGTGACAGTGTGTAACGAGGTATATGTGCTAAAAATTGCATCTAATACAGTGGGGTAAAAGATAAGGGTAAGACCAGAGGAGAGGCAAACCAACAAAATGATCTGTTCTCAAAAACCCTCATCCCCTGCATACATTATTTTATGAATTAAGACTGCTCTAACAGTGGAAGGTATGAATGGGATGTAGAATAGGTATGTGATGTAGAAAAGCTGCTGTTGTCAGTGTTGCCCATAAGAAATCATGTAATGGCATAATTACTTTTTCCAGTGGAAGGCAGAAACAGGCTTATTCAAAAAACTTGAAACAAGCTGTTGGTTCATATTTCAGTAGGTGTGCTGGCAGAAGGCACAAATGGTCAATGTTGAGATGTCTTGGGAGACAGCAGAAGTGCTTGCCTTCCTTGAAATGCAAAGAAAGATCAGAGCTGTGTGCCTTAAGTGCTGAGACTGCCAGCCTGCAGGCTGGGGGAGCAGTTTGGAACTCAGTCACCTCAGCTGTTGCTTTATCCCATCTGTAAAAGCCAGGTACTCGGGGTGAGGGAGGGCCAGGCTGACTGGCCTGAAAAGTCAGACTCTTCTGTGGGAAGAGGATGATACCAGAGGAATATAACTTCTGTTTCTTCTGGACAAGCTCAAACCTAGGATCTGACTCCTTTCTGAACCTTTGTGTATCACCTTCTGCTTGTTTGTCTTCAGAGGTTAAAACCTGAAAACTATGTTGCAGGATTATTTGCGGTACCGATTGAGCTGAGTTTTGGAAGCCTAGTGGCAAAGCCCTATCCCAGGTTGCAGTCTGCAACCACAGGGCATCTTGGTTTGCATGCCTAGAGAAGCTCACTGGTCCTGTGAATGTAGCTGGTGATCTTTGGTATTTATATTCCAGAACCCATTAAACCCTACCCCAAAGAAAATTACTTGAACTGTTGTTGCTATGTTTACTGGAAGCTGTGTGAGGATCAGGTGGAGTGACTCTTCAAGGGAGAGCAGAGAGCACTCTGGATGTCACAAGTGATACGGTGCATCCAAATTTTTGTTGACTTTTTTCAAATACACGTTTGTCCTACTTCTACTGCCTACAGGAAATCTCCAAAACTCTTTTGCCTGATCTGACATGCCTAAAAGAAACCCCAAACTTCTACTTTTTTCTTCTAGTGGATACAAGTTATAATTTGCAAAGTGGTCACATGGCATGCTGCCATGTCAATCAAGCTTTTTAAAATGAGATTTGATTTAAACACTGCCTGCTTAAATCCTGTGTTTACACAGGCCTACACATCTATGCTCCCAATGAAATGAATAGTTGTCAAAAGAACAAAACACATATTATCTGTTCCTTACAGTGACTTGAGCAATAATGAATGCTATTACAAAGGAAGATTCTAGCTGATATGACAGACTTTGGATTTTGTTTTTTTTTAAATCACGTCAGGAGCAGTGGATATAAATTAAAACATTCTACTGTGTGTTGAGGGAATCAAATGTCTAGCAGAATTAGCATTAATTGATCCTTATTGACATAGCTTTGGAAGAAGAGAGGGGCATAGGGGAGGATTTTCTCATTGCAAAGTTTTGTATGAAAACAAAATGTATTTGAAATTGTCAGAAAGATTCAGCCATGAAAGATTTTAAATATATTAAATAATTTTATATTTTTCCATACATGTTTTCCAAGAACTGTTGTAAAAAATCACAAATACAAGGGGGGATTAGCATCTCCCCCTATGATGTACCACCACCATCCAACATTTGCTGAACCTTTTGACTGATCCACAGGCTTATAAAGTCAGATAGAGATATTCTGTTACCCTCTGTGATGTTTTCTCTGATGTTTCTAATTCCTAGCTGGCTTCTCTCTGTACTTATTGCTGAGGAATCCTGTGCTGGGTTATGATGCTAATTCATTTTTCTTGTACAGCAGAATCCCTAAAAAAAGTAAATTTAAAAAACAATTGTCAATGATGAAACTTACCCTAATGATGATTATATATATTTTTCTTCAGTGACTTATATTACATTTTTAATGGATATATATTTTTCCATTCCAATACCTCCCAATATACCCTGTATATCCTTCACTTTTACATATTCCGACCGCATAAATTTCCTCCTTTCTTTTCTGCCTCTCATCTAATTCTTTGCATTGTTCTTGCCGTGTAGAAACTCCTTCAGAAATACTCAACGTGCACTGATTATTATCCTGTCTTGCCTATGTTACATCTAGAAAGCACAAGAAGGTCTCTTTTTCTCTGAAACAGTTCATGTTTCTTAGTACATTTATCGCCTTACTAAGTTCAAATACAGGATGAGGAATGCTGCTTAAAAAAACACAAAACAAAACACTTCAAGGACACAACAAAAGTGGTCTGTCATTATACACCTTATCTAACCAAGGTATTGAAAGTTCTCTGAGTTCTAAAAAGCACACTGTGATGCAGATTAGATATTTTCTGCCACCTTTGGGTTCAGCTTCAATACTGCCATCTTCTTTCTGTTCTGGTTTTCTTAACTCCTCATAGCTTTAATCCAACTGATGCAGGTGTTTTCCTTTTTTCCTCTTATCAGATCAATTTCAAATATAAATGCTGCTTCCTTATTTAATTCTGTCTCATTTAAAAAAAAAAATAATTCTTTTCAGTGGTTTATCTTTTTTGCTGAAATCTTTGGAGAGTTAAAAGCCACTACAAAGATAAATTATTTGAGGCATCTGGCCTTGACTTTCATTGGGCAGATATAAAAGTTCAATTTGGGAAGAAAAAAGTTACATTTCATAGAATCACATAGGACTGCTGATAAATGATGGTAAGTGGCTTGGTGAGCACTTCCACCAGCTCCCACGGTACCCTTATGTGGATCCCATCCTCCTCATAGACTCATGCATGTCTAAGTGGTGTTGGCCTTCCATCAGGTTTTTAGCTATAAATATTTGACTCTTTCCTCACCATTGTCAAGCTTTAGACAGTAAAAACTCTCCCAAATCTACAGGGCTGTCCTATTGTTTCTCCTTTGTTGCCTGTCCCTCATGAAGAGTTTATAGCCATCCACTGCAGCACTCCAGTTGCATCCCACCATGTTTCCATGATGATAACCATGTCACAGTTCTTCAGCTGCACAGTGGTTTCCAACTACTCCTGCCACTTCCGTGGTTTCAAACACACTGATAACCCTTTTGTCTTTGCTGCTGTATGAATCTCCATCCCCTACCTCCACTGGGATGTCAGACTGAAGGACCTCAGTAGCATACTGGGGTGCCACCCCCAGGCCTTACAGCTAACCAGGATCCTTATTTTTGAAACTTGCAAAGTTCAAAGTTAAGCCACTTATATCTCATAATCTGCCTCTCATCACTTTCTGCCATGATTTATTGTTAAAGTTGTAGTTTACTTTCACTGAAAGTACCTACAGTTGAATGCCTCAAAGCTAAGTACAAAAGTAGAAAAATACCAATGATTTTATCCAAAAGCAATAGCCTTATACCCTGAACTAAAGAAAATAAATTCACTTGGGCCCCTTTTCTTCTTTTTCTTACAATGATTTCTGAACTAAATATTATGTAGCCTCTGGTGGTGTCTTGAGACTGACTATCAAATTACTCCATATATTCATAGTGAAAATTTTTGAGTCCTAGTAGCTACGGCCCTTGCCTGGTCTAATCCCAACTCAAGGAGGTGAATTTCCTATCTTCCTTGAAAAGATAACACACGTAAACATGCTGACTGCACTGGTGGTTGCAGAGTGAATTACTACTCAATGGTGTCGTAGTAAACTCCTCTAATTTTCTCATCGCAGAGAGTGAGTTTTAGAAATATGACTCTCTAACCTCTCCAGTAGTCTCCAGATTAACACTGTTTATGTCATTTGAAATTGCCACTAGATGTCATTGGGCTCAGACAATTCAGTCAGAGGGACTACCGTTGACATTTGTGAGAATAAGATGCCATGTTCTGATTTTATGTACCTCATCTAAAGCTTATTGAAGTCAGTTTGTTTTCCATGGACTTCAGAGAGTTACAATAAAACCACACAAGCACAAACAAGATATTAACACTTACTTGTTCTGGAAACAATTACCGATGAGTCTATTCACAACTACAGCGATGTTCTTTTACCTACATCTGAATATTCATCACTAATCCTCTTACTGCTTATAACTTCCTTAAAACTATGTTGGAGTATTTGAATATTGAATTATGAACGCATGAATATTATGCTAAAAATTAACTTTGGATAACTCTTCTGTGAAGATGTGTCACGAATATGAACTGATGACAAGCTTAATTAACATCAGTACAAAATGTGAAAGATGCAAGAAAATAGGTCAGGAGAGAAAGTAAAATTAAAAAATAAATAAACTGAAAAAATCCTGTTGAATCATTTCACAGTAACTAACCTTAGCTGAACTCACTTATCCGTTAATCTTGAGGACGTGAAAATTGTTGGTACCAGCTATCAACTACCCAGGGGTCCAGCTGTATTTTTGTCCTGTTTGGACATTCACAATGCATCCTCTGTATGTCTTGAACACAAAACATAAGTGTTTCCCTTCTCCCTTTCTGTCCTCAAAGACAGAAGTAGATATCCTTTATTCCACAGCAGTTGGGATTCGGTTCTGAATTTGGCTGAGGGTGCTTTTGGTTTAGCCTGTTGGAAATAAGACTTCTTTGGCCAGGTCATTCAGTTTTGCTCTAACATTTCTCTCTACTGCAATTACAAATGAGAAGAGTCCACATGGTGCCTGGATGTTTTCCAGGTACTATGGAAATCTTTTCTAGTCCTTTCTTTAAGACAGAAGGGAAATATTGAAAAGAAATACGCTCAAATGTCTACTTTGAATCAAACCCACACCAATTTAATAGGAGCTTCTGACAAGCCTAATTAATGTGACTGGAACATTTAAGAGATATAAACAGTAGGTCCTTCCTTATCCTGCCTGTTGCCACTTCTTTTAGAGCAGTTCTGCTGTCTACAGGGAAAAGTTTTCTTCCTGAAGGTAGAATCTGAGTTCTGCAATTTTTTTGCTTTTCTTCCATATTCTTTGTTTGCAGTATTCCTTGTCAGCTTTCACAAAATGGTCATTTCTTCTGCTTGCTATCCATTAAGACCATTCTAATAGCACACCATTGGTTCTGGCAAAGAGAAAGGCCTGTATTTTTGCCATCTTACTATTATTGCAGCATTGATAGTACTGTGCATGCAGTTTTACTCCATACATGAAGTGTTCAGTCTTCCTTGCCCCATCAGTACAAAATATAATATGATAAAACAATCACAAAAAAAAAAATAAATGAAGTATACCTACAAATCTGTTTCAGCTGTAATTTGCAAAGTTAGAAAAATTTCTCTTACTGAAGAGCTCCGCATTACAGATTATTGTAATAAATCAAAATTTGTCAAGAAAAAACCCCTACTTATTGCTAAAAGTTGCTTTGATGCTAATTCCTTTTTTACTTCTCAGCAGAGGATTAGCTCAGGATCTTGAAAGTGTAAAGGAATCCAATGTGTCAACTTACAAATCTTTTTCAATATGCAAATAAGATTTCCTTCTAAAGCCAGTGTGTCACCACTAGGTGATGACTCTCACATTTCCTGTGAGTGGTAGATGTCCTTTTTTGACGTTTTTTTAAGAAAGAAAAACTGGCTTTTTGTATTATGAAGACCATTTTAAACTCTGTTCTTGTGCAAGGACCTGTGCACATTTATGGTTTTTATTCTCTAAAGAATTCAAGATTTTGTTTTTTTTGTTTTGTTTTGGTTGGTTTGGATCAGTGAATTCCTCTTCAATACTAGAACAAGGAGCCTTACATTTTTTTCAAAAACAGGGAGGTACTGTGGGTTTACTGCATTTTAATATTTTCATGGCCTAATTTCAGAGTAGCATTTCTAATAAGTTGTAGTCTGATTTATCTGTAAGAAGGCTTTGCAAAGAATATTGCTATTAGATATTTGCTTAAATTTGTGACTGAATACGTTCCTAAGTGACCCTGGAAAATACACTTGTCTTGTTCAGGTTGTTTTCTGCAGAGAGAAGGACAAATGAATTAAGGTACCTACATGTGGCATTGCATCCTTGTTAGAAGATACAACTGTAGCTGTGATACTATATAGCTACTTGTCATCTCACATTTCATTGGCTGATGCAAGTTTATACGTAAGTTATATAACTTAAAACATTTATGTTCTTTTAATGTTCTGCAAATCCAAGGAGTAAATCCATATCAGTGCTTAAAGTTTAGAACATTTCCCAGCATTATGAATTTTCTCAATAGAATACGTCTAAAACACCCATTTAACAAAGATAAATTCATATTTGAGATCTTTGCCTTCAGGTGGATAAACACATGTATTTGCACAGAAATAACTTCTCTCTTTCCCTCTTCTTCTCCTCTCTTTCCCTCTTCTTCTCCTCTCTTTCCCTCTTCTTCTCCTCTCTTTCCCTCTTCTTCTCCTCTCTTTCCCTCTTCTTCTCCTCTCTTTCCCTCTTCTTCTCCTCTCTTTCCCTCTTCTTCTCCTCTCTTTCCCTCTTCTTCTCCTCTCTTTCCCTCTTCTTCTCCTCTCTTTCCCTCTTCTTCTCCTCTCTTTCCCTCTTCTTCTCCTCTCTTTCCCTCTTCTTCTCCTCTCTTTCCCTCTTCTTCTCCTCTCTTTCCCTCTTCTTCTCCTCTCTTTCCCTCTCTTTAACTTAGCTGCCTGGATCTCCTTGCTTTTGGGCTGTATACCCAGATGCAAGCTTCTGAACAAGTAGAAGTCATGATGTTTGGTACTGAAAGTAGTAAACACAGGAACTCTGCTCTCTAAAGATTTCTTACAGTTCATATTGAAATAGATCTCTTACTACTTTGCAGAGGCAGAGGGAGGTCAGGGCTAGTACACACGAAATGTTCCCTTTTAGAAAACTATTTCTTCCTGACAGTTAGGAAGCTTTCGTAAAGTTATGTTGAATAGAAATTTAGAGCTTTATTTTGTTTGCTTCTAAATCTATGGATGTGAATACCTGCAGAGATGAAAACAAAATAGGTGACAAGTTCATGTATTTAAACAGCTGGGAAAACATATTGCCATATTGATGGAAATTAGGCATGTGAGCTGCTCTATACTGGTTACTCAAAGGACTGTTCTCATTTAACCTCCATCAATTAATAGTGACTTCATTTCTATGGAGTGTTAGTAGTTTCTTTCAAAGTTCCTTCATGTATCAACAATACATATTTTTCTTCTCATCAGTTACCAAGAAATAAGAAACAGACACAATGAAAACTCAAGGGACAAAAAAATACGATCTTTTTTTTTTTTTCTGGTTAATCAAGCCACCTTTAACCATGTGGTGTAACAGGAAATAGCATAATAATTTTTGTATTTGCTCATCACAGCGGCAAATGTTCTCTGAAATGTCAAACCAATCTTAACATGTCTCCTAAATGTATTGTCATACTCCATCAAAAGCAGTAGACCATACTGGATCATCCAAGAATTCCTAAGGGCCTTAGCTGCCTCTCAAGCACAGTGAGCACTGTCCTTTTCTTCAAACAATTAAAGTTGTGTTTTCAAAAGTAGAAGAAGGAAAATGGAGATGCTTTGAGGAAAATATATCTGAGAAGAAGATAGAAGAATTGGTATGTTAGAAAATGTAGGATGTGAGGGAAAAATGTGTCATAATAAACGTCTAAGGGGGGTTGATCTATTGGATCAAAAGTTAAATAGAAAAAGAGTAAGACAATCTTGCAATCAGACCACCAGTATCACTAGGTGTAAACCAAATTAATGAAAGGCAGAATATGATCAGGAACTGTAAACATTTAAAAATGAAGGATCCAGTTGAGAAATTCTTCAACTACGATCATGAGGATGAAAAATAGAGCAGAAAGAGCTCAGGGCATTGCCAAAAGGTATTGGTTTGAAGCAGGTAAAAGTCAATCGGTTTAGGAACATTTCAAGTCTCTATGCTTCCAAATAGAAAGGGTCTAGTGGTTAGAAAAGGAATTCACAGACATGTATGTTAGTTCTGCCTTTTTCACTGGCTCCCAGCATGACTGTAGGCAAATTGCTTCTTAGATCAACAGGCATGTGTTTCAGCTTCTCTCCCTGTGTGCTGCCTAAATGGGATTTTCCTTAATTCTTGTAAAGATCCTTGGTGTAAAATGTTATTATGTACTTAGGACTCTGTCTGGAAAAGAACAGCAAGTCTACTTGTTTGTGTGTCAGTTTTCATGTCCGTTAACTCCTTTGTTTCATTCACTTGTTTACTGCCTTTTCAACATTATTCCAGGACCCAGCTAAGCCACGTGTCCTACATTGTCACCTGCCATATAAAATGATTACTCTTAATAATCTTCAGGACTGTTAGCTTGCTTTTTCTTCCCTCCCCTCCCCTTATTCGCACATTCACTTCTGCTTCTTTTAAAATTACAGTCATTCTTCGTGCAACTGTTCCGTCTTCCTTCAGGCTGGTACAAGCTTTATTTGTCATTCGTTTCTGTATATTAATCATTCCATTAATATTGCAGTTCTTAATGGTGGGTGCAGGCATGTTAACGTCTCCTGTAACTTTTGTATCATCGAGGAACCTTTACAGTGATAGACTATTCCTATAGGGAACATTT
The DNA here is from genome assembly GCF_964237585.1 of Gallinula chloropus. Classification (NCBI taxonomy): domain Eukaryota; kingdom Metazoa; phylum Chordata; class Aves; order Gruiformes; family Rallidae; genus Gallinula; species Gallinula chloropus. Next base: position 17,144,766 of record NC_140096.1, read on the forward strand.
GAAAAGAAGTTAAAACAGTATAGTAAATTAAATAGATTAAATCTTCCAAACGTATTGAAAATACAATTTGCCTACTAAGATTGGTAACCTTTGGGTTATTCTACTTCAAGATCTCTTTTCTTTAAGGTTTTATACCCTTTAAAGATGTGGAAAGAAGTTGCTCACTATTGAAAATATCTGCACAGCAAGCATTTGGTTTTGCCCATATCTGGAATTGTCTCATGTTTCAGCTGAGACGGTGAGCAGACTACAAATCACACATATGCAGAGAGCAGGAGAAAAGGGACTCAGGAAGGGCACCCCTGCCTTCCACTGAAAATTTTCCTCTGATTTATTCACAGATAGAGGAGAAATATTTCAAACATGTCTAACTCCTAGAAAGACCTTGTCAGTACTGTAATCGATCAGTGTCCTCAGAACAGTGATGAAGATCATCATGTACACAACTCCTACATTTACGTGCAAGAAGCCACCTAGAAGATGACAGATATAACTTTATCACAGCAGGTAATTTGCCTTATGTGATGAATTGAATTACCTTTTGCTTCCAATTCTCATCTTTTTCTCCTTTCTAAACTTCAGTAAACAAAACTCTCAGTTGCTTTCCCAGAATGTTTTTCTCAGATTTTTGTTTAGATGTTCTCTCATTATAGATACTACCTAGATGCTGTGAGCTTACATTTCTATTGTCCTACCTCTTCTAGTAATAGCATTGGCTAGGATTGGGCAGGTGTGGTAAAGTACAAGAGATGTACAGAGAGGGGAAGATTTGGGTGCATACCCCATGGGTACCCTGGGACAAACCAATAAAAATCTTTGTGGTGGCTTAATGCTGGCTGGAGGCCAGTTGCCCACCAAAGCCACTCTATCACTCCTCTTTTGAGTTGGAAAGGGGAGAAAATATATATTCAGAGTCTCAGGATTTAGATAAGGACAGGGAGAGGTCACTCTGCAATTAGTGTCATGGGCAAAACAGACTCAACACAGAATAAAGGAAAGAAAAACTAATTAATTACAACTACACAACTACACTACACACCCAGTGAAACCAGAGTTGGGTAATGAGAAGTGCAGCCAGATCTTAAATCACCTTCACCCCACTCCCCCCCCCCCCCGCCCCATTCTGAGCAGACTTCACTTTAGTCATTATTTTACTCCCTTCTTCCCCCCCAGTCATGGCACAGGGAGGGGCAGGGACTGGGGGAATGGGGTTTTGGTCAGTTCCTTACAAGCTGCTTTCCTTCTTCAGATCTTAAAACACCTCTACTTCCCCATCCTTCATCTCCTTCTTCACTGACTTTGGTGCCTGCACAGTTCCTCACATCTTTTCACTCCCTTCTCTGCTGGCAAAATGCAGCTGGTTTGGTTTTTTTTCTCCTGTGATTCCCAGAGGCGCTGTGACCATCGCTGACGGGCTCAGCCTTGGTCAGCAGTGACTATGGCCTTGAATCCAACGATGTTTGCTCTGTGGGGGCTGCAGAGAGAATCTGGTTGCTATTTGCAGCAGCCACCCCTGCAGTCCCCCCTTCTCCACCAGCATCCAGCCACACAGAACTGCAACAATCTTTAAGCGTGGTAAATTAGGAAATTATTTTCTGTTGAACTTCAAATGACTAAGTAACTGTCTGTGAGAGATATATTTGGACACCTGTGTGTCTTACTGGTAATATAACTACCTCTTTAAAACAGGATGAGCTCATCTGCCCTCTAACATTGGCTCTATTGCTCTAATTTTCTCAGCTTAATATTTTTATATGTAATGCAAAATTATTTGGTTCCGTTTAATTTTCCCATATTAACAGCTTTGCCTCAAAAATAAGAAAATATGTGCCATCATTTCTTTGTCATTTTTTCTTGTAACCCCTAGTATACAATTGCAATTTATTGCAGAAAATTAATTTTATTTTATTTTTTTCCCCTTACTTGGTTTCTAACTTCCTTAGATACATTGTGGAGTCAATTCAGTATTCAGCAGCTAATGTAAATGCCATGTGACCAGTGTGATTTATGACACTTTGAGCAAAATTTCTAAGTCAGGATTATATAAAATAGTTCACATTTTAGTTTAGTAAGGCAGGGCTGATAGATTCTCCAGAGTGCTTTGCAGTTGTTTCTTGTTTGCTTGATTTTGAATAGACATGTACACCACCAGATAAACAAGGGAAAAGATGAACTAGCCTTAGTTCAGGTGTCAGAGTGTCTTGAACTGAACCCTGTGTGTTCAGTTTATGCTTTATTTTGTTTTTAATACTACACTCAAGGAAAGGATAACACATATTTTTAGATGTTCTTGGAGCTTCCAAATTCACAAGAAGGTGTATTTTCCCCCTTACTACTTCTACATATACATCCTGATTAATGCAGATGCGAGTTATGCATTAGCATCAAGGGAAGGATTTTACAGCAGCTGGTGCTGAGGCACAGCAAGTCTGAGTGGGTGGTGACGAGAGAATAAACAGTGACTTTCCAGTGGGAGTCTGTAAAGGCTGATGAGGAATCTGTCTAGAGAAAGACATCTCATCTGTTCTGCTGTATTCAGACTGGTAGACTAGGCACCTAAAATAATACACATCATCAGAACACTGTTGAAGGATCCAGTGCTGCCCTTATCTGCTTTAAGGCAGATACACATTGATTCTTGTTTGTAGATAGGAGAATAATGCAGACTAAATATGCAAAGCAGTATGCAGTCTGGAAGAGTGAGTAAAGTGACTGCAACAGCCATGGAAAAATCAAAGAGAACCTATTGTGGTCAGAGAGGTCAGCATTTAAGTCTTGGAGGGCAAATAGGAGCTGAAAATGTAGTGCAGAAATATTTGGGAAGATGTGGGTTTATTTTTTTTCCCCACTTGTTTTTTTTTTCCCCATTACTTGGAACTTTCTGAAAGCACTGAAGGCCTGTGCAGACTTTCTAGGAGGGACTTTAATAACTTCTTCCTTCAACACATTTCTCTGTTTTTAATTAGCTCTAATGTAAAGCAATTGCTACTGGGGGCACATGCGTGATAGTGGGGAACTAAGGAATGTGAGATAGAGTTGGGAGGGGGGAGAAAAGAAAGAAAAAAATGAGAAAGAGGAGAGTAAAGGATTCATGGAAAAGTTTTACATCTGATTAAGGGTGGACAAGGGATCAGTTTTCACAGAAACATGAGAATTCATGGTTCATAAAGTGTAATCCTCTGCTACTGGAAGAAACTGGATTGATTATGTGTTCCTCAGTTTTCACTGTGTAGTGAATAAGTCATGTGGCAGGTACACCAAGACAATATCCTTCTGCATAATCGTGACTGGAATTATTTATCCACCCAGTATCTGGCAGGTGAGACCACCAGTTAACACGACCTTTTCTGCTGCCCATCTCCTTCCAATGACAAAAATGCTGGCATAGTGGCCAGGAGCTCATCCTGGAGGCAGGATCGGTAGAGAAAGAGAGAGGAGAAGGTTGTCCATACAGGGCTATACCTGTGGGTGTACCTGGAGGCGTGTAAGGAGACATAAAGGTGTCCCTGTAGCCAAATATTCCTTGGACAGGAGGTTTAGGAAACCCTGCAATCACCCAAGATGTAGGTTTTAATGAGTAGTTAGAGAAGCTCCCAAATTTAGCATCTGTCTTTTGACCTTATTAACATGGTTTTAACATCCAAACTTCAGGTGTTATCTAGATAGGAAAACAGAAAATAAAATAATTTTTCTTTTTAACATTAAACAGTATTCTTCACCAGCATCTCAATCTAAAGGAAAGAGGGCAAAATATCAACATCCTAATTTTCAGACAGGAAAGCCAAGGCACAGAAAAGTGAAACAGCTTGTCCTAGTTTGTGCAGGAATCTGAGTGATCCCTAGTGATCATTAAGATGAATCCAGCCTATTCTTGGCTAATGAGGCCAAAATTATAAGATGTTCTGAATGTGACTGAGACAAGATCAGACACCCTTTGTGAAAGTAAAAAGTTTACTAGGTGTTACCATGTTTCATTCAGCAGTGTGACAGGACAAAGTCAAGAAAAGAAATCCTTGACTTGGGGTTGCTGGTTAGATTAGGACTGTGTGTTGCTTTCAATAGATAATGGTTGGGGTATATGAGGGAGAAGTGCAGTCAATTTACAATCAACCTAATCTAAAAGTTTAAACAAGGTTATGCACCAGTCTAGACCAATTTATTGTAAGTTTGTTTAATTAATGTAGAGCTTTTTTTTTTTGCTTTTTTTTTTAAGCATTGCACCGCTCTCCATATCTGAACTTGGTAGAATTAGTAGAGGATTCTATTAAGCTGTGACTTTACTAATGTAATTTGATGGCTCAACATCTCACTGTGCCTAGTTTTCATTATTTGTTCTGCTTTAAGATTTGACATGATCAGTCAGATCTGAGAAACGTAATTATGCAGTGTAGAAATAGACTGCAAGATTTTAAGTCCCCACAGAAAAAGCCAGTGGGTATGTAATTAAGAACGAGAAAAAAGGTCGACCTACTTTTTCCATTTAGTCTAAACTTCTCATTGATCTATCTTTATTTCTTTCTATTGATCTATTTATCTGCCTATCCAGTCTGTCACTAATAATCTTGACCTTATTTTGCATTGATTGATCATTTAAACTAATTTATAGCCTGAATGTTGGTAATTTAATAATGTGAGCCAGTTAGGAGTTAAATAGAATCAATAAACCACTCTGTGACATCAATGAGGGAAACACTGTCTCATTATCTGTTTCAGCATTTTATTTTAATATTTTCAGAACTGAAGTCAACCAAAGATATAGCTGAAGCTAGGAAAATAATTCATTGCATGTTGTTACATTTTAGCTATCAAATTTTTCCAGCTTCAGACAATAAAAGCCAGAAAAGGGTGTTATTTGTTCAATCTCAGCAGGTACTCTTCATCTAATCAACACCTGGTATGAGAAAGGATGTATTTGACTTCTCACTCCCACTTTCATCACAACTGTAATCCTTGTTTTCCAGCTGTTCTGCCCTTCACATCTATTTCAGAAGTAAAAGAACAGCCTGATATGTTCTTAGTCAACCACCCCACAACTCAGATCAGTGTAATTCAGGGACAATTCACCGTTTTGGTGAAAGGCTGAAATGTTTCCCCCAGAGAAAATTTGGAAAAGCAGCATTTCCAGTATAAGAAAGAGAAAAGAGTTGGTTGGAAGAGAGTAAAATTGACAATTCATGATTACTGCATATAATTACATGCTTCCTCCATTTGAGATATGGTTATCACCATGATTTTGTCTCACAGGTACAGAAAAGTACTGGATCCACTAAGAAAGCAGATGGAATGGAACCTGTAGTCACGTGCCTTCAGCTCATGTCCCTTCATAAGATGTTGGCTTTCAAAGGACAAGTGTTGCTTACACCATCTTTTGTGTGACACCTTTTGCCAATCTCTGGTTCCTCCAGCAAGACCAAAAGCAAACCAAATACCCAGAAAACAGTTTCATATCCTGAAAGAAGCAAGTCTTTGAAGTATGTTTGGGTATAAATGTTCTAGAACCCGTTACATGTTATGGGGAAAGTGATGGTGGGAGTTGCTTGTGATGAGATCCATTGCTCTTTCTTACTGACTACCTTGTGGAAAAGCTATTTTCTTATCTATTCACTGTATATCTAAATGTGCAAATAAATATTAAACAATATATGAAAACTTAGCAAAATCTGAGATCTTTTAGGTTTTCTTTTACAAGTCTTAGCTCTTTTTTATTCCTAGATTTGAAGCTTCTTTTGTCTATACATCACTTGTTTTGGATTAATTATAACTACAATTTCCCACAGGCTAGAGTACAATTTGTCATTCCTGCCTCTGGATGGTGACAGACACATCCTGCTAGGCCAAGAGCTGGACTGTAAGTAAGTGTTAATAGCATGCATTAGCACTGTTGTAAGCTTCTTGTTTACTTTCCAGTAAGCACTATCAGGTGCTGCTCTTTTGTTTTGGAGTTTATTTTGCTTCATTTTATTGCCTTCCTGATAAATAAGTTTTAGCAACAAAACACAGATTATTATGGGTTTATACATAAACTCCTCTGAAGGTACTAGATGCTGTCCATGTGCCATTGAGCAGCCAATATAATCCTTCCTCTAAAATCTTTGTAATTCTTTATAATCTTTTCCCTAAATTCTACTTTTCCAGCTGGATGGACAATGTAGTGGTACAGGCCTACCCCTCACCAGGTTCTGATTTAAGGTTGTTAGCTCCACTCTGCACATGCCTTTTCCCTGTGCCAGGATAGATTAGCTCTGGCTATGTAAATCCAGATGTTTGCCACAGGAATAATTATTATTCTGTCTGAAAGCCCATGACACATTAGGAGAAGGATACTACATGCCAAATAACAACCAGCTGGAATCCCACTTGCCTATTACTTCATTTTGGGGGAAGAAGGTAATGTGCAACATCCAGGCCCACAGATATTTGCACATCACCACTCCCACCAGTGTCTGCATGACACAGCCACTTCCTGACGTTGCTGGGTCTTTTTTGAGATTCAGTCTGAATTGTGAATGGGTTGAACAGAACAAGAGGCGCTGCCTTTTGCCTCTGCCAAAAAAAAAACCCCACAAACAAACACCCCAGCCCCCAACAGCAGGCATTTGAGGCAACATTTTAACAGGCATCTGCAGTGAAAAAGGCAAACAGCACTGGACTCCATAAGGAGTTGATAGAGAAGAATACAGAGATATTAGATGCTGCTACAGAACCAGATGACATCCTCATTTTAGATTATAGCCACACAGTATTTTTTCAAATCTGTTGTAAAAGAGAAAAAAAGAAAGTTCTATCAAAGGATTATAAACACTTCATTGATATTGTTAATATAAGAGTGGGAAAAATCTCCACAAAACTAGTATAGGGTGACAGGGAGAGTTTTGTCTGGTAATAAAAAGCTATATGAGTGCCATTAAGACTAACAGCATGGTCCATCTGTCCTCGTCCTTTCGTAGTTCAGTAATAAAGAGAGCTTTTTATACAAAACAGGAAAATTCTTCTCCCTCCCTCTCTGATCTGCACAGTTTATAAATACCCAGCTGCAGAGTATCTGGGAAAATAGCCCAATTTTTTCATGAGTGTGCCACTCATGTGCCAGAGTCACATGTACAACTGGAATTACTCTTGCCAAACCAATTGCTTCTGGCCCTCAGGTTTCTGGGGTAGAGGTTGTTCTAGAGGAAATCAGACAGTACACAGAAGTGTTTGATGCTCTAAAGTTTCTGGATCAATAGGTTGTACAGTATTTATCTATTGTGAAAACTGGTTTTCATGGTGACCTAATGGAAGTGGCACAGAAACATTGGAAGAAATGATCATTATCACTATCATCATCCTGACTGGTGAGCAAGCTCCTTGGTGAGAAAAGGGAACATCAAAGAAATGACAATACCTTTCAAATGAACTGTATCTCTAATTTTCTCTATTGTTTTCCTTCTTAAACTCGAAGCACAGCATGGTCAGTATGCAACATTGGGGGAAGAACCCTAGTAAGCTACGAATTTTCTAATACTACTGCATAGTCAGCTGAGCTTATGTATGCACACACAAGGATTTTTGTTTCATATTTCTTACAGCATTCTCTAGTAATCAATCATCCTGCAAAGCATCTCAGATTCAAAACAAGAAAAGAGGTTAGAGAGAAGAAATGGAAGCTGTACAAGTACTAAAGATGGACAACTTGGAAACCCACGGTTAAAGAGTAAGAAGACGGTAGTTCCCTTTTCATAGAACAAGAAAAAGAAAAGTAGAATTTTACCTGTGTTGCGAAGATATTTTTCCTTGGGTTTGGGGGGGATATTTGGTTTTGGCTTTGATTGGGGTTTTTTGAGCGGGTCTGTTGGTTTGTTTGAGGTTTTTTTGGTTACTACCACAGAGCAAAAAACACCAGAATAAATCAGTCATCACATAATTTGGGGGCAACAGGTGAGGTTTTTGCTTGTTTGTAAATCACAACTTATTCCACACATTGCAAATCTAAGCACTTCAAAATTAGCCCTCCATTTGCAGATCTATAATTTATATCTTTTTACTTTTTGTCTGACTCTAAAAGCTAGATCAATGGAATAGATTTCCTTGAAGAGCAAACAGGGTTGTCCATTTCCCTTGCTCCCAAGTCAGTTATTATTTTAATTTCCTTTTCATGTAAGCTCTTTTTGCATTATTTCTAAACCTTGCTGTGAGTAGGTTTGTAAAAAGTGAAATAAAGTATCTGGAGATTCCATTAATGGAGTCCATTCATTAATGATATAAAACATTGAATTAAGACTCTTACATTAGTGGAGTTTCCAAATAAGAGTAAAGATTTTTTCCAAATATTCCTCTTGATTTTTTTCTTTTGGTCCCGAACTTCTGTTTATATTACAAAAATATATCTTTTCATTTCATTTTTTCTGTTCCATAATTCTCTTTTTGTCCTTCATTTTGAATTTTAGTTTTTTCCATATTGAACTTGAAAGAAAACCACACTTATTTAACTGCCAGCTCTTCAGAGCTTAGAGACTAAATTGCCTTGGAAACTAGTTTATGTAAGGATAATGGATTTCTGTTATTTGACAAGTCAGCAATCTAATTATACAGTGACAGATACAGTTCTGATTACATCTAAATTTATGATTGGTTAAAATTTCATTTTACAAGAATAGATTAATGATTAAATATCAGATTATCTGTAGATTTTTGTATTTTGATTTGTTCATCATTCCATCGATACAGATAATAAAATGAAAACCATTGCAAGAACTTGTTTAAAAATTAAAAGAAAATTACATTTTGAAAACCAACCCTGAATTTTGCATGGGACATGTTTAAACTGGGTTATAAAATTTTACATATTTAATCTCTCAGAGAAAAAGCTACTGGTGGTTATACCCAGGTTATTCAAACTCAGTATTCCAAGATGATAACAAAAGCATTTGGAGTACCTATGTTAACTAAAAGGGTAGCATAACTCCTCCACACAGCACGGGCACGACCATCAGTATAGGAATTCATCTGTTGTTCTTGATCCCTTGGGTCAGCACTTTGTGCAGGATCTGTAAGACTTCCCCAGGCTCTACATGCTGGGCTGTAGTGTGCTGAGAGGTATCAGTGGGGCATCTAAGAAATCCATTTTCTCTCCTGCAAAGTCAAAGCACTCCTCTTGACAGGTGCTGTGGAGAAGAGCAAGCGTCTTTCATGCTGCAAAGATGCAATTCCTACCTGATAACCATGGAAAGAGTCAATAGGACTGATAAATTAGCAAACTAAGCTGGGAACCTTGAGCAGGGGGTAAGAAGCAAAAAAGAGTTCTTTCTAATATGCAGGGAAACAAATAGGCAGATCCTAGATCTGCTTTTGGATTTTTGTATTTTCAGTGTCCTGTTTGATCTTATCAGATTTGAGTGAGCCATGGTCAAACCTTTTCAAGGTTCCTTTAAAAGAAATACCCATGACTGAAGGTGTAGCTCATGCTTAGGTTTGATAGTGGCTTTAATTTTAAAGTTCACAGGTTTAAGGTTTTTTTGCCCTCCAAGATCCTGCTTCCTCCAAGGTGGAGAGATTACCAAAAACATTTGTGCAGTGATAATCCTTCTAGATTTATCCTCTCAACATGCAGTTCACCACCTGATTTGAGGATTATACAGGGATTAAAACAAATTTCAGATAAAATTATAATGCAATGTAAACTGCAGTTTCTGATTTGAATATGCTTTCCTTGTTGCTATCTATTCCTAACAACTCTCTCTTTCTCCAAACAAATTTAAGCATGGGTGTTACTTTATTTTGTTTCTATGTTTCCAGGTAGTACTATTAATAATTTTTTTGATCAAAAGCTGAGTGTTTTGTTCAAGGAAAGATGTTTTAGAAAGTATCACTTTAATTCACACAACATGCACACCAGTGGAGTATTTTCCAGTATCAATTCTATCTAGTTTTTTCTCATAAATATTCACAGAAAGCACTCCTCCTTAGCTTTAGAACCTGACCTCAGGTCCATGATACTGGATGTGGATTTTTATCTTTGTAATCCTGAAGAGAACTGTTATGGTAATGCTGGTTTCTAAATAGTAAGTGTCAGTCATTTACTGAAATAAATACCAGAATGTGTACTTTTCACATTCTTTCATAATTCACATCTCTGAGGATGTTTTGCTCAAGATTTCCCATTGATACTTCTAAAATAAAGGAGCTGTAGCTTAGAAAATCTTGAGCAGGGACTTCCATTTTTGCTCACAAGTAGATGCTTCAGTGTGAGAAATCAGGTTAGGAGTGCTATATAACAAAACCCATCTTCAGTGCGATACTTAAATTGAATACAATGTCTCAAACAAGGACTTTCCTTGCAAGACGCCTACAAATTTGTTGCGTGTTGTGACCTTTGAAAGTGTTTGAGAAGCCCTGGTTCAGAACACGTGGAAACAAAGGTAACTGGTATTATTTGGTTTTGCTGTGCTGCCTCTAGCTTTCAATCAAGTTGAGGATGTAGCAGTAGAATAGATAGGATAAAGAAAAGCTCTTCAATTCACTTGTCATTACGCTTTTCTTGGTTAAAATTCACGATGGCAAATGATACGGAAGAATTAAGCTTGGATGCCTGGTACAGATAAACCTGACATGAGCTGCAGGCACGCCAGCTGGAATGGAAATTAGACACTTTTCAACAACTGTCTGCAAAGGAAACCTGTTTTTCCGTCCCTCAGATTATGTGTTATTTGGGGTATTTCATGTATTTATCCCTTGGAGGTTACATATAGAGCAGTAATGAAAGAATACACCAGCTGTAAAGGTAGAATACCAAAAATGGAAGTCTGAATGCAGCTGTAGCCTTTTGTCTGTTCTGCTTGCCTGACCCCTTCAAGCATGTTATTTACTGGGAGATGGGGGATTCATCAGAAAACCAGTAATAATACAATAAACTGGGTACAAACTGTGCAAAGACTTGCTCGTAATTCATACCTAAATGCTAGGTGCCTGGAGAATTCTTTGAGGTCAGTATCAAGAAGACATTATATGCAGTGCCAGCACTGACACACAAATTTTGATTTCCACGTGAAAAACTTGTATCATAATAAAGATTATTACAGCATTATTACAGCCCAGTAAGCATTCTCACTTCCAGTCAGACAGATTGTCAGAAGAGAGCTCCGTGTGCGTTGTTACATCTCTGTTGTAGAAACCATAATAACTCAAAGGAGGCCTCAATTAAATAAGAAAGTGACATTAGGTAAAATCAAAGGGCTAGTAAAAATCAGGAAAGCAAGGTAGACTCACTTTTCTGTACTTGACTTACCCAGTTGATGTTAGGCTTGAAGTTTGTTGCTAAAAACTGCATCCTCTCTACCTTACTTCAGTAAAGAAGTTTACTTGGGTGAATGCACTGAATGTAAATGTCTCTGGGCTTTTGGGTTTAAATCAGCCATTAGCACTGCCTTTTATTTTATTCCATTAGCATTTATACGCTCAGGAAGGGAATACTTAGGGGTTTGTTATTTTCCACTTTACATCCTCAAGTACAGACAATAACCCCCTCTGGTCTTGAACTAGAGCCAGGAGATTAAACTAGCCTAAGTAATAGTAACTATCCTTCTCTTGTAGAAATAGGCACTGGGACTATGAGTTCTCCCAGGTGTCTGCCTGGCCCTGGTGCCCTTGGCTACACCCCCATGAGAGTTTTAAAAGGAAGAATAGGGCAGCCCTGTTCCCTGCTACAGGCTCTCTTTTTAAGTTGTTACAAATCGCAGGCAGTTATCACTGTGTCACAGTGCGACACTTGCCAGATAGGGTTAAACCCATCTCTTTCACTGTAATATATGTTCAGATAAGCTGTGAGGATCATCTTGCAGATCAGATAAACAAGGAAGAGATAATGATTTAAAAAAAAACCCCAACAACCAACCAAAAAAACCCCAAAACAAACTGAAAACCAAAACACAAACCCTGTACTCAGCTGTATCATTGATAAAGAAGCGTAAGATCACAGTTTTCATAAACTTCCTAATTCTCTTAGGAAGATCACTTGAAAATTCTCTGGAGTTGGTTATGTGGCAACATCAATTACAGAACAAAAATAAAGCTTCGCTTCTCCCTCAAGTTTGGGTAAGTTAAAACTATAGCTCTTGTTCCCCATATCTGATGAACAGAGAATGCAGCAGTATTTTCAAATTTCTTAGGTTTTATAGAGACAATGATTCACCCCCAGATCCACTGGTAGTTGAGTGATAATTGAAGATAAATCTGAGATTCTGTGAAACAATTTGAAGCAAATACTCTTGAGCCTCTTTAATAAAGATTTTTTTTTTTCCCTCTAGAATATTTTGTTCCCAGGAATGCAGATTTGGATTATTTGTGTTGGGGACTGCAATCTCTATACTGTTTATTTTAGGAGGAAGTCTTATAACAGCTTCTTACTTGTAAATACTCAAAAGTGGTAGATCAGAATATGCCTGATTTTTATCAGAGTTTGTACCTATCTACGTTTTCCAAAGTCAGCCTTCTCACTTTACTACAGGTTGTACAACTCTTCCCCTTCTTTTCAGCCCCTTAAGGTGGTGACATCTCTAGCAGCACATCTCGTGCTTCACAGCACCGACAGATGCACCCTCAGTCTAAGTGAAAGGTGGGGAGGCTTGGTCATTACACGAATGTGAAAACCAATGTGTGTGACAGGAAGGTGGCTTGTCTTGTGATACTCCTTATCTCAACTTTCCCCAGTCCCAAGTTTTTCTTCTGGAATACTCTGCACAGTATTAATTATCTCGAGCCAAACCTATACAAGTACTAAAAATGAGAATAATCATAAAAGTTTACATAATTAGGCAAATCCTCTGACAGTTTTGATTCAAATTTCCCAATTATTTTTGCTGGTGTCTCTTTTATAAGGTCTCCCTGGGTGCTTCTGTTAATATTTCACTTTTAAATACCCAGTGGTGGCCATCTTGCATGTTGGGGTGTTGAGTGAACTGCTGTCACGGATGTACAATGCAAGAATATGGCACACATATTCATAATCAACATGCTGTACCATAGGTTCTCCATTAATACCCATTAAGTACTCAAGCTTGAGTACATCCATTTTTCTCTTTGCCCAGTTACAGGCCGGAGACTCCAGGCAGGCTTTGTGCAGTTTCCATTGGCAGCACAAGCCTGCTGCTTGCAGAATAGAACAGCTTGAACTTTTCACAGTTGCAAATCAGATTTCTCTATCGGAGCAGTGATTTTTTTTTTAAAAAGCAACTTTTTCCTTTTTACCTAATTATCTTGCTCTCTGTGTAATAGATGGAAGCAATTGAAATATTCTGGGTTTATCCTCGGATTTTCAGCTGAGGAGAAAATAAACAACCAGGCACCGTTCTGTGACAATGGCTCTCTGGGGAAAGAAAGATACATGCACTTTTTCTTTCCATTCTGCAAAAGAGCCCCAAGTAATTTGTCCAGGTCATTTTATACAGTCAGCATAGCTCCTGACACATGTGTTCATTTTCCCCCAGAGCAAGGGACACGATAACTCATTACTACTGTAGGACTCTTCAGTGATTTAGTCAAGTTGCTGTCTGACTCGACGATTAATTCACAAGGCTTCCTCAAAAACTCTTACTTAATAAAGTGACAGAGTTCTGGCTTGGCAGGTTCCCACTCTCTAGCAGAATAATTGTGTGGCCTTCTGCAGCACGCAGGCTGCTGGAAAACCTTCTGGGTCTGGACAAGCTGTTTGAAAAGTGACTTGGCTGCAAGACAAAGCCATGCTGGCTGAACCTCCGTGCTATCTCCCAAGGAGATTGCCATGGAAGTGCAGATAGCCTATTAACAACCTTCTCTGTTTGCTTCTGTCTCACTGTGCGGCAAAAATACTTGTTTAAAGGCAAACACAAAGGCTGTCAAACAGAAAGGGAAAATAAACATTTGAGGTCCAATAGCACATCCCAAGTCATGGATCAGTGGCCAAGTGCATATGTGCAATTCAACACATTATGTTTAAGAGCTACTTATAGACAAACGCCACCTAGAAGCAGCCACTTGTCCCAGACTTATTTTTTTTTTAATGGGTTGGGTTGGAAGGGACCTCAAATATCACCTAGTTCCAACCCACCTGCCACGGGCTGGGACAGCCTCCACTAGACCAGGGTCCCCAAATCCCCATCCAACCTGGCCTTGAACACTGCCAGGGAGGAGGCAGCCACAGCTTCTCTAGGCACCCTGTGCCAGGGCCTCATCAGCCTCACAGGAAAGTATTTTTTCCTAACACCCAATCTAAAATCTACCCTCTTTTAGTTTAAACCTATTACCCCCTTACCTTGTACTTGACCTTGTGGAACTTCATGTGGTTTGCACGAGCCCACCTCTCAAGTCTTCATACTCTGCACCTTGGTTTAAACAGCCCAGGGGTCCTCGTGCTGCTGCATCGCTTCATGCACAACTTTGTCCCATGTATGTCTTTGACCTTTACTACATTCATCTAGATTGTGTTTTCACCTTTTGCTTAGTTGTCAGTTGACATCTCAGGGTATATCTTTGAATTTTCTGTTCTTTATCAGCAGCCTTCTCCCTCATGGCCAATTCCTATTTCATGGTAATATGCGGAAAGTGGATATATAGGTAGAAGAGCTAATTAGGAGCTTTGAATTGAGTCTCAGAAGACCCAAGTTTCGTGGTTAGATTTAAAAAATACTTTTTGTCTCCTGCATATAAAGTATGACAATATATAAACTTTCATAGAATATAAAATTTCAGAGCACAGAAAGAATCTGCTTCCTGTAAATACAATGGACTTATTTTTACCTGGGGTAAAAAGGGGTTTTGACACTGTGTCCTTCAGAGATCCTTTCCAACCTCAATCATTCTGTAACATTTTTCTATCTGCACAAGAAAAGCCACTTCTAAGGATCTCTTATCTCACTACTATAATAACCCTGACAAAATCATCTCTATTGTTTCACGCATGTTGTGATTATGTCTGAGAGAAGGGCAATTTAGAAAGTTTTTCTGTGGTCCACAAAATGAGTAAACTAAGTGGTGTCTGTGAGGAGGGATCGGGAACACTGTAACATGAACAGAGCGCAGTGAGCGGGGCTTGTACCTGTTTATTAGCTAATTCAGAAGGAATCCTTTTGACATGAACACTGTGTGGTAAAAATGCTCAGCATTTGTTCTTCCCCCTCTTTCACTGAGAATTGCAAAAGGGAGTGGTTTGCAGAAATGGCTGCTTTAGCAGGTAAATGTTTCCTTCTGCACTGTAATAGTATGTCTCAGGGAATCTCTTCAACAGCTGTGGAGAGCAGTTAGCGACTTGAGACTCCTTTTCTTCCTATCAAATTTATTATTTCTATAATGTAATTATGGACATGCACGGGCAGGGATCAGGTCTCCAGCCTTCTGAAAACACGTAAAAGAAAAATATCATCTTAAAAAAACCTTCTAGTTACATAAAGCATAAGAAATAGACTTAGTAACACACTGGAATGTGAAATAACAGCACAATGTTTGTAAGTAAAGAACACAGTTGTTTAATTTAAGGACATTTCAGGTCAGTGGCTGATCCAAAATATTATGGGAACAATCCTTTGGAAGTGTCTCCTTCAAAAATATTTTGCTCAAAACCAAAATAATTTTTTATGTCTTCTGTTTGTGGTGGTTTTAACTGTATTTGTAATTAAATATTTTAATTTTCTAATTGAAACAGTTCTAAAATTGAAGGTAGAAATGCTCTTATTTATAACATGCTAATGTCAAGTGATTACAATTATCCTTTGGCACCACCTCCATGGCTATTACTGCTTTAACCACAGTTGTCACCAAATATTTTGTAGGCAGCATGGGGCAGGATATTCAACACTTTTCTAAACTCTGCATTCTTTTCCATGTACATATTGCAAGTAGAATATCAGGTCATAGTCACTCATATGAGCCAGCTAAATGATTCGTCTTTTTTTTCCTTCATACATTTGCTCCATCGTGTCACTTCCTAAATTTTAACAATGACTCTGATGATGAATAAGGAAACAACATACCTGAAATACCAGAATAAAAATGGAAATACATGTAGAATGTTAGAGGCTTTTGTGAAAACTTAATTTGCATGATTTATACTTTAATTATAATAAAAGTAGATTAGAGAGGCTGGGGGTGGCATTGGGATTGCTCTCTCTGCAGGCTTCTGCGATCTAGAGCCTACGGAGAGTCAGTTTTGAGATAAAGTGGGAAGGAAAATAAAAATACAGCTAACTATAAAAGATTATTCATGTATTCTCTTTATAGTTATCCTCAGTATTTTTCTGAGTTCTGATTCTGAAAAGATTTTTGTTTGGATTTAGATACACACCGAGCTCTGCTGCCCCTAGTTGCTGTCCTGATTTCAGTGGTTTGTGTACACCTAAATAACCTGAGGTATATGTCTTTCTGAGAGAGAAGCTGTGTTTGTCTAGCTGGATGTTTGTCTCCAAAGGCTTTGATGAGAGCATAGAATACCTTGGGTAGTGTAACAAGCTCTGCAGAACATTCATACTTCATTTATATTGCATATGAAATTTAATTTTCTAGGGCTGATATTGGAGATGCTGGTCTCTGCAGGCAGAGGTGCTTTTGTGTCTCTCATAAGAAGAGCTAGATAGGCAAATACTGTGTTCTCATGCAGGACAAATGATATTCTAGAGTCAGCTGGAAAATGCAGTTTCTGTTCTATGTCCGTTGTTATGCCCAAATCATTACAATATTAATGGAGTTCCATAAGAGCTTATCATTAATGAAATCTATTATACCTTGTTTACTCACTCTCCTTGTCATTTTCTGGAGGGGTCACAGTGATTGAGAAGCTATTAATTTGCTTGCTATTAACACATTCATTTTAGAGAAGGCTGTGTCAATGAAATGTATGTCACAGTTCAATCAAAAGATGAGATATGTGAGGAAGTGAGTTCCAGGGAGATTCACTGCAGATCTACTTCTGCTACCAGACGAGGGTTTTTTTGGCATGTCTGTACTTTCCTTGATGTAATACCATGTCATTCTGCAAACAGGCTCAAAGGAGTCCAGGATCTGGGGAAGAGATGAAGCCCTCCAAAAAAAAGATTAGGACAAAGACCTTGAACTCAGTTGAAGATGTGTGGAAAGTAAGCAATTTCTGCCTCCTGTACTTACAGGTGAGATTGTCATTATTCAGTGCCTGAGGGTTTGTTTCAGTTGGAGAACCTAGCCTTTTTCTGCATTCTGCCAAACATAGATTCTACTCTTGTATCAAAACTTAGCTTCTCCTCCTTCTTTCAAAGGATGACATTGGGCAATACTTATGTTGAGCTGAAGCCAGGTTTGTTTCCTGATGGTGCACTGCAATGGCTGGATGAATGGGGGGTGATGCAATATGTTGCTCTGTGTCATTTCTGGTCTCAGATCCTAGTATTATTCTGCTTTCTTGCAGTACAAATGCTGTACCTGGGAGCCTTTCTATTAATGCTTGCACTAATGCAGTAGAAAATAATGCATTTTCTTTTCTTTGCACTTGAACTGCTGTGAGCATAACCCATTTATGGGCTACAGCCTGTTCTTATAACTCTCTTCTCCTCCTTTCCTGCTCTGAAAACTCCTACAGCACCTGCACCTTTTATTCCTGGCAGCAACTCTACTTATCTAGGGCAGGGTGGTGAGAACTAGTTAAAATTATTGAGGCCAGTTGTAGGAGAACAGAGCTGTGCCCGGTGAGTCTAAGCCAGTGTGATCTTTGTATCTCACACGTGACCCCTAAAGGGCTGTAGGCCAAAGTTTGAGAAACATTGTCTTGGCTCTGGACATGTACTCCAGAAACCAAGCTAAGTTATACTTGGTTAAATCCAGTATAAATAAGCTAAAACTTAGGCCCAAGTCTGAAAAGCCTTTCCTCAACAGATTTTTTAAGCTAAAATGCTAGCAAATGTCACTAAAATGTTAGACTGAAATGTCGCCTGTTCTTTCGTTGCCATCACCATTTCGTATCGGGTTGTGTTGACTTTCATATCTCAGCAAGAAAGCAGATTCCATTCTCGTTTGTCTCCAAGGCAAGAGTAAAGAAGAGATAGAAGCAAGACAGACAAAAAAGCATAGTCCCTACATAAAGCAGGGTAACAGCCAAACAGAACATGGACATTTTTAAAATTAATATTTATATTTGATTGGAAAAGGCTGACCTTTGTTGCATGGGCATGTATCATTCCTAATCTGCAAGAAAGCTGAACGGTGACTGGGAACAGAAATAAGATCTAATGTATCAGAGAATTTACATATAATTTGCATGTAATGCTTTTTCTCTTTTTTTTTTTTTTTTTTCCCTTGCTCCTGTTTAGCAACCTGCAGTTCATTTCATTTGGTTTTTCTGTATGATGGGACAGAATTAGAGTTACTTAATCATTTTCAGGTAATCTGTTTCAGTTCATCAGAGAGATTTCATGGAAGAAACTTGGATCCAGTAAGAGGTAAAATAATTGGAGATGGTCTGAGGAGAAATGAAAACACAGGATCTAGTTCTTACTTCTCGGATAGTTTAACCTTATTTGTTGAACTAAAGTGAATTAATATTAAACTGTATCTATCGTTTCCTTAAGATCAAAGAAGTGCCATCAGGAATTAACATTCTTACATTAAAATGCACATCTAATGTGTATATATGCCCGTTTTGTGTGCATAGATGCACCTATGTACAAAAGAGTGCAAATGTGTGCACTTTATATCAAGCATGTTAAAGCAACATTCACCAGAAGCGCATCCTTTGGGGATCAGAAATCAGAAACTCAAAGGTAAGGTTTCTTTTACTAAAAAAAATAAATTCAAACACACAAATCTTTCAACCGTGTGCCTCAGCACTTTGTCCAGCTTACATTTAAAAAATGAAGAGCTGGACATATTACTTCAGCAGTGTCTTTGTGGTACAAATTGCAATTCATCATAAGTCACGGAAGACTGCAGTGTTTCCTTCAATCTATATCCATCTGGAGTTTCTTTCCTAATACAGGTATTATAAGCTTTATAGGAGCATGAAGCAGGTTTTGTTCTCTGGTTGAAGTATACTCCCCACTGTGGATTTCTAATCTGTGACAAAGACACATTTTTCCTCACTTACCCAGCACTATCCAGTCACTCATGGTCTACTCACAAAATCTATGGAAGAAAAGACTTTTCTGGAGAAGTCCTCCCTTCTCAAGTGAAGATCAGAAGGCAGATAGAAAATAGTAATACTCCTGAGAGAGACCAAAAGGTACACCCAGCTGAATGAACAGATCTCAAAACTTAGGGAAATAACTTCGAAGGGAAAACATCCTCCCTAAAGCTACCTATATGCAAAAGTATAAGTAAAGGAAGTTCCCAGTGGATTGTGTAATTCACAGGCTATCAGAACTCCTGCAAGCCCAGGAGAAAGCAATTGAATTTCAATGATAAGATTAAATATAAAGATATTAAAATAAAGAGCAGACATGACCAGCTCATCAAAGTATTTATTCTGAAATAAGTCTACAGGCCCATGTGGGCATTAAATCTCAAGAGACTTATTAATGAATTCTTTTCCTTCAATATTTTAGTCTAATTGCTTGCGTGTTTTTCAGTCTGTGCAGTCCACCATCATACTCCATGGGATTCATGTTCTGAGACTGTCTGCTTGAAAAAAAAAGCAAAAGATAGCATCTTCATGTGATCAAACACACCACAAGTAGTCAGTCTAATATAGCAGCTCAGTTGTATTTAATATACTCAAAATGTTACAAAGATGGGTCTAAATTTTATTGCTGTTAAAACAAAGGGAGGGAAATTACCTTCCTCCATTAATTTTTTTAGGCAGGTGAAACAGTTTTCAGCTTTTTTCATCGGTGACCCTGAAAACAGGGAGCCTGGTGCAATCAAAACCATGCAATTGGGAATGCATGAGTAAAAAGAGGCAAAACAGTCGATGGTGGCAATGAGGATAGAAAGTGCCGACAGGGACAGCCTTAGTTCAGCCTTGGGAATAACTGAATAGTAAAGCCATGATAAACATAACAGACAAAATGGATTGATTTTGAATTTAACAGTGGATGTCTCAAAGTAGCAAAGAGCCATTAAGATGGTTGAGGGATTGTCACAGAAGATCCTGAGAGAGGTGGGATTGTTCAGCCTGGAGAAGGCTCATGGGGATTTTCCCCATGTGTATAAACATCTGAGGGAGGGAGAAAAGGACATGAAGCTAGACTCTTCTCAGTGTCTCCCAGTGAGAGGACAAGAGACAATGGGCATAAACTCAAATACAGGAAATTACATTTAAACACCTTCCCACTGTGCAGGTACTCACATGCTGGAACAGGGTGCACATAGAGACTTTGGAGTCTCCATTTTTGGAGACATTCAAAATCCAACTGCAGATGTCCCAGGACAGCATGTTCCAGCTGCTTCTGGACTGGATGGTCTCCAGAAGTGCCTTCACACATCATGTGATTCTCTGAACTGACTCATTTGCTTAAAATCAGTTAGCTTTGCAGCATTCTTTGGTCAATGATGTTAACTGGTCAATTTTCCTATGGCTACATTTTCATGAGTTACCTCCAAGCTAGGGTAACAACTCAAAAAAGGTAGCTACCACACAAGTTTTTTTTTTCTCATCCATCTTGTAGGAACATCAGAGAGCTATCAAAAAATTGACAAAAGTAAGATAGGTTTCAGTTACTTTCAGATCATGCTTCAGGAAGCTGTAGCTAAGACTGCTTCTGACCCCTTGTTATTTTAAGCCAGTTTCACTTCTTTTCTAATAAAAATGTATTATTAATTTCAAAAATAGGTTTTTAGAAAACTTAACTTTCCTTTGATAATATTTCTAGCAGATAGATTTTAGCCTGTCCTTAGTTTGTGTTTCAGCTTTCAGCACTGTATTTATGTATTTTCTCTCATCTTATACATTCTGAAGCTAACTTTTTCCCTGGCCTTTTCAAAATCTTTGCTGTTTTCTTTTCTAGGCTGCCCTATACATATTTCCTTGGTTTTTCTGCAACATTTCTCCTTCTTGTGTATTATGTGACTATAAGATGCCATCAGGGCAGTGGGAGGTCACCTTATCCCAACTCTCATAAAAACCCATATGAACAGGCTAAGACAAAAATGTGGTGGAGGCAACCACTTTTCATTACACTACTTACAAGCATGTCATTAGTTGCTGCTCACAAGCATATAGACACAAAAGGAAACTGGGAGATTGTGAAGCAGAACGTGTGAGCTTGGATTACTGTAATACTGCTGTATGATCAGTATAGTTGCCCTACTTCTACATATAATCTTGAGTAAAAAGAGTAGCTTCTCTTTTACTACCCCTGAGGGGATAGGTGGGTAGGAAGGAAACAAAAAACCAAGGGTAAGAAAAGTGCAGTTAAAATATAGTTAGTGTATGAAGCGAATTGTATAAAAGGGATGAAGACATAAAAGAGTATTAAAAAATGTCAGTGCTTCAATTTTGCTTAATAGACTGATCTTGTTTTAAAATTACTTTTGGGGGTTTTTTTGCTGGATTCAGCATTGTCTATGTTTGCTTCCAGGGATCTGCAATAATCTATTCAGAAACACCTATAGCACATGCTATAATATATGCTAAAAACTAACAACCTGACATTCATATGGCTTATTTGCCTTCTGCAGATGTCCATGAAATCACAGCAACCTGTCATGAAATTCAACCTTATCGATCAGTCCTCTGTAAGTCCTTTTTAAACTTGACTGGCCCATACATTACTGTTGGGTTCCCTGAAGACAGGTGAATTTTGTTTGTAATGATTAAAAATCAGCAAGGCTATGAAATTTCCGTGTGTACTTTGCCAATGAAATTATCTTTGGGATTTTCTATCCTGTTAGCAGAATGTAATAAGGATACCTGATCAATTGTACTCTACCACATATCTATGAAAACAGCAACAGTCTCATCAATTTGATAGAGTACTAAATTATACCACCTACTATCTGAGATGTCGTGGGTACCACAGAAAATTAAATACTGTATTTGTATGTGAATCAATACTTAAAACATCACTGTCATTGGCATTAAGTGCTAGGTAATGAGAATTAGAAAACTGATGGCGAAAAGGTAGCTAAGCACTTGAGGTTAGGACATGTGCTATCCATTCTAGCTCTGAAAGGTACAGCACACTTAAATCAGACTCAAAGTTCCCTTAAGGGACAGCAGAGAAGATCTCATTAGCATGAACAGTCCTTTTCAATAGGCTTTCCACAGCAAGCATCCATGGCTGTGAATATCAATATAATCCAAGTGTGTTTTCAGTTGTATTACCCAGTTAGGTACCAGAGTGGGCTCTGTAGAGTACCATGAATCATTTCTGATGGAATGAGCTCTAGGAACAGGAAGAGCTGTATGTTTGTGAGATGGTGCACAAATGAAGAAGCCTAGATACTTTCTATTACTTTCACAGTTGTAGTGGGCACTTGTTATTCATATTTCCTTGAATTATTTTCTTTATGATGGAAAAATACTGTACTTTGAGATTTAAAGTGCCAAGAAGGAAACTAACTGAGCAACTACAAGAGAAGAATTAGTATCTGGGCACTACTATTTCATCCTCTAGAAGATCTATGCTTGGCTGACAACACAGGATTTAAATAGTACAGGTTTCAGTCTTTAGTAAAAAAGTTAAATGGATGGATTTGTGTTCTCCCTTTGATTCATTTTCCTCCACCAGGAGTATGACAGACATGAATCCTAATAACCCATGGGAAATAAGATCAATGCTTCTAAGTGATTATGAATGGGCTTTTGGGCTGAATGTGATGTTTGCACTTATAAATAACAATAGATTTGATAGTAAGGTTAGCTTAGCAAAAACTATGAGCGGGGCTTGAATATAGCAGGTATGAAGATCTGATTTTCATTTTATTTGCAGAATAATGACTGACTTGTGGCTCTTGGACCATATATGGCTCACAAATAGATGAATTTTGGCACTCAAATTTTCACTCATCCTTAAGCTATGTGATATTTAGCCAGTGGGTTTTAGCTATATCAAGCACACAGCCTGTAGCATCCAGATTATTGGACATCGTTGCATTAACTAAGTACTTTTTTGGCCTTGTAAGATTTGTGATGCAGCTTCCCATGTACTAGCCATGTAGCCTGAGTCCAAAGAGACTCTAAAATATGTTACCATCCCTAAGAATTATATACAGTACACAGTTGCCTAGCTGCTAACTGTTTTTGCATGTCTGAAATAGTTTCTGTACTGGAATTTGTAGGAGATAGGACCAGCTTACACATAAATTCCACTTGAATATCCTTGAAATGGAAGAAGAGTTTTTTCAGTCATCCAGAATTTTTAAGATCAAAGACCCAAACTACTTGTAAATGATTTATCCAATGAAAATATAATTTAGTTTTGATTGTTAATCATTCTGTAGAAAATAGTCTAATCTCTGAAATCAGAGCAGAAAAGAAGTGAGCTGGACCTTGAACTTGATTGCTATGTTGCTTTTAATAATTTTTGTTTTCCAGTAAAACAAATTTGTTAGAAAAGGATTGGACAGGAACCCCACTGCTTGCCTAGAGTGGCTAATAATAATGTAAGGCTTTGAGATGATCATTTCTTCAACAGCTAATCTGCCACTGGGTTTCAGTGTGATAAACCAAATGTGCACCAGCAAGAATGGGTCAGTAGGACTGTATTATCACACTTATTTCATATGATGAATAATTTTTTATTAAGAACAGGGTAACCCCTGTTAAACTGTGCCTATTACTAGTTGTTCATTGTGGAGATCTCTGTTGTGCAGTGTTTCAATGAAGGCATAGGTTTATCCCTGATAATTTCAGAGACACTGGATACTGCTCCTTATTTTTAACCAACATAACCTTTTTCTTTATTTTTTTTTTCTAGTTACTTTTTGCTGAGGCCTCTGGGCTGCAGAAGCTGGATACTTCTAGCTTACAGAGCTGTTTAACAGATGTGCATTTTACACAAAGATATTTTTACTAGTGCCTCCTCTACCTTCCATGTGAAAAAGGTGCATTTTTAAAATACCTGTTTAGGGAGGTTTAGGGAACAGGGAATTCAATTAAAGTTTTCCTTTAAGTTATGATTGCCCTGATTACCCCAAATTATAGCCTTGCGAAGGAGCATCTGATCCAATTAACACACAGATATCCAATGATTCGAGCAAGCCATTAAAACTTTGTTACAGGTGCAATAGCATTTCAAACAGAAAATGTGGAAGGCCTCTATTTATACACTAAACCATGACATCAGTTCCAGAAAGCACCTCTATACGACAGAATATAAGGATATGCTCAACATTAACCATGTTCTTGAAATCATACTAATGCAAGAGCCTTCCAAGAGGACAATTGCTTCATTTTCAGAAGCTGTGGGGAGTGGAAGGTCCTGCACTTTCATCACTTTTTTTTGGATTCAAGCTAGGATGAGTACTGTGAGTTCAAATATTTGGCTTTTATCTTTCAACACAAAAGAATATCCATTATTCCTAAAAAACCCTGAAATAGCTCTTTAACATCCATGCATCTGTAGGATTGCAGGGAGTTTATTTTGCTCTTTGTATCATAGAATCATAGAATGGTATGGGTTGGAAGGGACACCAAGGATCAGAGTTCCAACTCCCCTACCACAGGGTGGGGTATCAGAACAAGTAATCTCATCATTGGTCTAGGACAATTATATATTGTTTAATTTAAATTCCAAAAAAGTGAAAAGTAAAATTATGTTTGATATTGACTATACCTGGAAAATATCGTGGAAGGTGGCTTAATTCAATCTACCATTATATTAGCTAAGCTATAATGAAATGTGGGGAAAATTGAATTTTCCAATTTCGGTTACATGCAGCTTAATTATAATTGATTTAGTGCTGGTGCTGTATATCTCACACAGAAGGGTGACTGGGTAAAGGGTTCCTGAAAATTCACAAAAGTTCTTTTTCTCCTCCAGTTTTATATTGCATATAGTATACTTTTAAAAGCACATAGTTTGATTATTATAGTTGTATCATGAGTATTTTCCAAGTACCACATTAAATGTCTTATGTCTACAGATCTCCCTTCTTCCCTCTCTTCATCAGATCTCACTGTCAAAACTGGCCAAGTAATTGGGACAATTAAGGTGCCCCTGAGATATAATTATCCTTTATGATTTCTCTATATGTTTAAGAAAAATGATGATTGGCTCACAAAAACAGGTTCCCTATGGTACAATGAGAAAGATGATACTGGAAATGAACAAATCAGCTTTAATCTCTTGCACTTAAATAGTCCCTGAAATAATTGAAGCCCAAACTCTTCCGTCTGTGCCAGTAACTTATACCACAAAGCAACATTTTTAGTATGTGTAGACAAATAAACGAGGATCATCTCTGTTCAAAGTATCCTTTGGTGTATTAGGATCCTGGTAATGACTCCCAGTTGCCAGCATGAAGAAGATAAATGTGACAGCTGTTTTCCCATGCCCCACTGACTCACTATTCATCTAGCTAAGTACATAGACAGTCCTCCGAGTACCCCTCCAGCCTCATAGCTCTCTCAGGCTGATCAGCCTTATTCCAACTTTCATTGGGGAAAAACTCATTTAGACAAACAGAATGTCTTATCTTCTTTATTTGTGCAGTTTGTGGAGGAAAGGCTGGATGCTTACCCCCATCGTATTACTGCTAGACCAATACCACTCACAGGGTCACAGAAGCAGGAAGATGCTTGCCATGAAATCACCATTATTTGCAACAGTTCACAGAACTGACCCTTGACCACAAATATCTGGGGCTTCTCCAACATGATCCAGACATTTTATTTTATAATTAAAATAAAATAACCAGACATATTCTTCCTCTCCCTGCATCTCCAGCTGATTATGAATTCTAAAATTGAAATGAAAATATTTGTTTATTTGGGGAAGAAAATTAAGATTAATAATGTGCATTATTATTATTGCTTTGATTGATTGAAGAGCCGATTGTAAAAAGGCTTTAAACACTAGTGTATTACCACAGCAGTGTCTTATCTCCAGAGAAAATACAAATAGAATACTAAGGAGTAAGTATTTCCCTTAGGAAACTGAGGTGCCCCATTTACTTCAGTTTCCAAAGAATTCATATATTTAAAAGGATAAATATGACACAATGGTACAGGAACAGGTGTATTCCTGAGAAAAATATTTATGTCAAATCTCCCCCCCAGGCAAAAACATACTCTTTCCCACATACACATCTAAACAGTATGTTTCTACAAATTCACATTTTTACAATTACATTCCTGAGGAAAAAAGAGCACTGATTGCTTAAAATTCATCTTGTTTCAGCCTAGAAACAGTTCTTGCACTTTGCTTGCAATGGCTATCAAATAATTAAATTCCCTGCCATGAAATAAATTCTTATGTAAAACACACAGCCCTACAGAAAACATCAGTTCTTAAAGTCAAAATTCGGTACCATCCTCTCCTAGGGGATACATTGGAAAGAATTAGTGAAAGAGAAATCAGAATTCGGGGAGATTCTTAACTGTGGTCTCTACCCAGATCTCATTTGCTTTCTATATACCCTAAATACTCTGCAGATTAACAATTTTAGGAATAATTTACAGTTGCTAAGCACCTTGCATATTCACATACATTCAGCAGAGTATATGAATATACAGTTTACACTCTCCCAGCTGAATGAGATGGCATTTTACATTTGGTTTGCATTCTCCTTGACTGACTGACAACACGTAACAGAAGGCAGTTTAAATTCAAGCACCCCAGCACATATGGTATCTTCTAATAAGTAGAGTAAATAGTAGTACTTCTTTCACCCCTTCCTCACCAGGAAAATGCACATGCCTGGGTCTGTTGAGTGAGGTTGAAGACCAATTTATCGTACTAGCAGAAAAGCCAAACGCAGTCTCTCAACACGAAAGAAAACTGAACAGATATTGAAGAAGAGTTATGTCCATATTCAGACAACCTGCATTATACCCAAGTCTTTGTTCATCATGCCTCTTGGATAGATAGGTCTAGAATCATCTGGTTTAAACCATAAGGCCTAAATTGGCTGATCCTTTGGCTGATTCTTTCCATGTCTACCAGCCCTTACACACAAAAAGGGACAAGAATTCAGCCCATTTTCTGTGGCAACTTGAAATTCCTTGTCACAACTTACATGCATCTACTCCCAGAAAGCCTCAGGGATTTTTTAAGGGATTTTTTTCTGGAAGAAAGGATAGAATATGCCTTTGTCCTTTATATTTTGTATTTTCCTGGTTGCTTCTTATTCACTTTCTGCCCCTGAATTGAACTGGCTGCAAATATAAAAGGGGAAAGAAATGCAGCTGACCATATTGGCAGGCTTGGGGGAGAATATGAAAGAGGGTTGCTTGTGTAGTCAGCAAAGCTCAGATTCTGCAAGCTTTGCTTCTCATTGTTCCTTCATCAAATGAGTGTCATAAAATTCAAAGCTTATTTCGCCATTTGCTTACCCAGATTAATCAAAGTTCCCATTTGTTCAATGTATTTACCTTGGGTTCAGCCTGTCCCAGCCCTCCTATCGCTTTGACACCATTAACTTCCCTTGAGCAAATCTGACCCAATGTGCTGGTAAAACTATGACATTTAAATTGTAAAAGCATTCAGCGACATCAGAGGATTGTGCTCATCATTGTATAAGATATTAACTTTTGTTTTGCCCTTGGGAAAGGAAATACCTCAGGGCAATTTTTTTGGGTCTCATAGCAAAATATCAGGAAAAAATTCCAGAATGATATTTCCCCTGAGAAATGTTCCAAATTGCTGAAAGAAATGTACCCCAATGCCCCAGGATTTCTATAGCCACAGCAAAAAAAAAAAAAAACCCAAAACAGAGAGAGTTATGTGCCCTATTCACCTGATCTGTTTTGGTTTATTTTGCATTGCATTACTGAAATATTGTGAGGAGTATCATTCAGAAGTGTTTCTAAAGTCTTTCCTACTAACTGGCTTTTGTGAGAGGTGATGTCAGTCACTGAAAGATGTGTGAATGCGTTGGCAGAGCAGAAATTTTGATATGTTTATTGTTCCATTTTTAAAACATACATATTTTTATATATGTATAAAAATAATTTTACGTTTGTCTGGACAGAATTTGTTTTATTCCTGTTTTTATTCCCTCAGCAGAGGCTGAAGGTGAACTGAAATAGAAATTGCAGTCAGTTCTCTTGGTTTAAAAGAAATAAATAGCAGTGTGCAGAGTCCTCAGAACTCACGGGGGTGTGGACACAGAAAAGGCAAAGGCAAGAATTCATGCTTCAGCCAGCAGCAGGACTCATGGAAACTCACAGCACCCCTTCCTTTATCATCCCTCAGTTCTTCTAATCCCCACTTACAATTACAAAAAAAAATAGAATCCCTTATCAAAAACGTTATTCCTTTCTTACATTTTCATATGAACTCCCTTCTTAGGCTTTATAAATGGCTTGTGAAATATATAAGTAGTTTTAATGAAAAGAAAACAGAAATTCATGGGTTTAATTTATTTTGTTTTATTGTCTTTCCCTTTGTATGTCTGCTGCTCCTCTCTTCTGATTTATCCCTGGTAAAGGAAGATGAGCAAGGCAGGTAAGGATATGCATTCTAAAGTCCTATTTTCAAACAGTTTTAATGACAATTTCAGGTTTAGTAAGAGGCTGACATTTAAAGTGAGCTTTCAGAATGCCTACATATAAAGAGTCTCAAACAGTTGTTTGGACATATGTGTTACATAATAGTCATAGTACACAGTATAGAGTCGTAGTACCTGGGCCTATTGTTTTTGCTAAGTATTTAAAATTGCCATCAATTCAGCACAACACAGTTGAATCATTACAATTATATTTTTTTTAGATCTTGAGATATTTCAAATATTAGGGTATTTTTGAGTGGCAGGAGTGAAAAGAGAAGTTAAAATTACCTTATTGTTGAACTGAAAGTATTTCCTTAGAACTAGCCCGGTAATTGTCTTCAGTAATTGCAAGGCTGCTAGGCAATTGCTGTATTATTTAAACTCCTAGGTCATCTTTCTGTAATTTTGATCATCATGGCTTTCATTCTGACACGGTTTTCACATTCTAAGTATTACATGGTCAATGCTGCAAAGCATAAAAGGTTTCACATTGTCTTATCTGAGTGCTATTAAAATGTACAATGAAAAAGTCATGCGTTAACAAATCGTATCTTACAAATGAATTTTTAAAGCAACACGCTGAGCTTCAGTGCCCCACAAATAATGTATTACAGATTTCCACTCTGCCTCAATTTGGTCTGAGCAGGTAAAGAGGAAATATATGAGATTAATGTAAGAATTTTCAAATGTTTTGAGATGTAATCCAGGTAACACGTGTGTTTCTGGGTGCAGGCACAATTATTTTGTTCCATTTTGCAGAGGGCTTAATTCTGAAATGTTAATTATCTACTGAATCAGATGTACAGTATAGTAAACTAGCAAACATAAAATATCAAATACATACTGTTGGGGTTCTTCTCCCCTTCACAGATTTCGCTGTTGTGGGAAACCTGGGTTAGTTTTCGTAATATTTATATGAATGTTGATCCCGGTTATTACCGGGAACCACAATTAATTCTACTGCTTACTTTGAGTATTATATATGTCATTAATTTCTACACTGTTGATTAATAAAAGCAGAGTCTCAAGCATGCATTAAAAAATCTACATCAGTTGTATAATTTTACCCTAGAAAATGTCGCTGCATTTGAAAACAGACTAGTGTCTCACCTCTGCTATTCAGACCTGAGCAGTCTGTGCAATTAGAGGTAATCTAATCTTGTATATCTTTTAAGTGTTTGGTTGTACATAGATTGAGTCTCATAAGCATCAATAACTAGCACAGTGCAAAGCAAGTATGAACATATTTACAAAACTGAGGAGCAATGTAATGTCCAACAGACGCTTAAAAATAAAATAGTCCCAGTTCAGCCCACACCACTAGACACCATTTTAAGTATAGGGCTAGAAACCACCTGAAATATTTGCTTTCAGCCTGGCTTTAGTCTATACTTTTCATATTTTTGTATTTGATAGTCGGAACATGGGCTAGGACATCCCCATTTTTTGGGGATACATAAAAGGTAGAAGGCTGTATTTTCACTTGGCCACATGAGCTGATGTGAAAACTAATAATGGAAGTGTGTCTGAGACAAAAGGTATCTTTCAGGAGTTTGGAGCAT
This sequence comes from Gallinula chloropus, assembly GCF_964237585.1. Lineage (NCBI taxonomy): Eukaryota > Metazoa > Chordata > Aves > Gruiformes > Rallidae > Gallinula > Gallinula chloropus. Next base: position 17,174,885 of record NC_140096.1, read on the forward strand.
GTGATGACATTGTACTCACTGAAAAGACATGCATAGCCTTTAAATGTCCTGCATGAATCCTGACTTTCTTAGAAGGTTACTTTATATATTAATGGTCTCTTGCCTCTTTTCCCCCACTTGTTCCCTAAGCAAACAAACTACTGAAAAGCCTGTAGGTGATAAAAACATTCCTTGAAATCATCTCAAACTGAATGTAGCCACAAGGTAAAATTCTTCCAAGAGCAAAAATTGGTCATGCACGATTACTTTCTGACACACAAAATAGCTAGCTCAGAGTTTATATCATCATTAAATAAATGGGAACTAAAAAAAAAGTCCTTGTTTCTTTCTCTGTCCTTATTACGGCAGAATATGTTTTGACAATGTTTTTCAGAGTTAATTTGGACCCAACTCAACCTTGCTCTTACTCTGGATAATGATTTACAGTAATGCAAAGAGGTTATGTACTGCTGCATTTTGGATTTCATAGCTTTTTATTCCTACTTTTGTAGGCTTTTTATTTCCACATACAGGACAAGTGAAGGTTGGGGGAGGTAATTCTCCGTGGTGACCAAGAGGAGTAACTGCAGTAACATGGAAGGAATGCCGTGTTGTAGGGTAGCTTACCTCACTGCTAGATCAGTCGTTGATGGACCAGATAAACAACACAAACTCCAGGTATGTCTTTATTCCTCATAATTAATAAGATCTGACTGCCTTCTGATGTACCATGGGCAACATTCTGCTAACATTAACCATACTGAATGGTGAAGCCCACTGCAGTGTTATCTGATATATGACTGCAGTTTTCTGGCTTGTCCCCTTCTCAGGAAGCCACTTCTGTGGGCAGGCAGCTCACACGGTTGCTGACCAGAATATATACAAAGTCTTTGGAAACAATGGCAGCTAATGACCGCCTGTAGAGCCACTGCTTTTCTTTTCATGTCCAGCAGTTACCCATTATATCGTTGTGTGAATAAGAGCAAATGGGTGCATGTTAAAAAAGAAAAATGTTGATGAAGGCATTGCTTTTGCCTCATATTACTCAGGTCACCAGCACAGATTTCTTAAGTGGATCAGTGAGTGTTAGTCTCTCTATTATGAGGGGTCAGTTCAGCTTTCCTGTCTACATCACATCACAGCTCCATGGCCCTGCTGCTCTCCCTGTAGCCATATCAGCTACCCCAGACAGTCAATCACTGCTTTCCACATTTTGTCACTTTTAATTACTCCACTCCTGAAAGGAGATTCTACTGAAAATGAAAAGGGAAAAAGTTCAAAAAATATAAGCTGTATGGCTCGGTGGTCAAAGGTAACAGAGATAAATGCTGACCTGTAAGCATTTAATGACCAGAGTATTAGTCAAACAATGACTCTAAGACTGACCACAGAGCAGCGCAACACCTTCCACATGTAAGAAGGAAGAAATAAGAGTGAAATCCAGATTCTGGTTTGACTCTCACAAATTAGTAGTCCTAAACTTCACTGAAGTCTCTGAAAATGCCATGTGAGCTCTAAAAGGGAAGTAGAACACTTTAGAGATGAAACAGTTATTAATCCTGCCCTTCCGTGCATTCAGAATTTGAAAAAAGTATCTTCACCCTGAAATAAGAACAGGTAAAGAGTCAAGTAATAATAATTACAGCCTCTTGATACTAATTTCGGATTGTGTCGTTATAACCCGTTTTGCAGAACAAAGAGGTGCTTATGGTAGAGAAATTGCCTTTCCTTAGGCTGCTGCTCAGTCATGCTGTCACTGAGCCCATCAGACATGCAGGGCTCAAATAAGAGGCAGGTCAAAGAAGCAACGACTTGGATAATTCCTTCTTTGTATCCATGACAGGGAGTAAGCAATTTAACAAGCAGGTGTGAAGTTACTCGCTCTAGGAGCAGGGAATAAACACTGACTGTCACAATTTGTACCTTGGTCTGACTGTATTGACTATTTCCCCGTGCACTCAGGATCAAAGCAGCCAGGTGTCAGCCAGCAGCTGGCTTAACTCCATAGGCAGGGGAAATGCTGAAATGCATCACATCCACTTTTCCTTCTGACTGTGAGATGAACTGTAATCTCAAGAGTAAGACTAGCTACGAGGCTCTGGTTCAAAGTCAAGTTATAAAACCCAGAAACATATTCCATTCCCAGCATGACACTAATGGAATATCTCAGTGGTGAGTGCTGTTTGAGAGCTGGTGTATGAAAGAGCATAGACATAAGTGATACTTATGTGCTGAAAACTCCAAGAAAAATGACAAATGCACTGTAGTTCCCATTATGATGATTAGCTGTGAGTGGAATATGCAGGCCAGTTTGGATATTTTTTGCTTGTTGAAAATACTCATGACAGGAGTGGGGGGGAGGGGTATCCCGTATTTCCTTTTTTGTATTTTCCTTTAAAGCAGAAAATGCCACAGTATGAGAAGTTATCTGAGAAAGCAAGTTGATTGGGTGCCACCAGTGTGTTTGTACGAACATGGCAGGGCTCCTGGGTCTGGGACCATGTCCTCCTGGCCACCACTGAACAAGCAAACTTTTTCTGTGAGGTTGGAGTGCCATGCATGTGGTTCCCTTACTCTTATTCAAAGAACTATGAACTATTTCAGGCCACGGGCTCTTTTCAAAACAATATCCATAGCGGTTCACTACCTACTTTAAAATGAAGTTGTTGATCGCTGTGCCAAGCCTTTCATCTGGCCCTTGACCTGCTTTCAGTCTCCTGTTTCTGGATGTTAACATACGATAACAGCCCTTCCAGAAGCTGTTATCAGTCTGGGATCTCTTTGCTAAGAGGCACTCATCTGATACATTACAATAAAACTGAATAAATATCAGAGACTTTCATTAATTTACTAGCAAGAAAATAATCATGACTATATTCTGCAGTGTTGCTATACAGGCCCATGGTTTCCTGTACATAATACGAGGTTCCAATGTGCTTTTTTTCATAAGGCCATTGACAATCTTATCCAGGCTGTGAAAGAAAAATACCAGTAAAGCTTCCTAGATTTCAATATGATGTAACACATTCTATGCTATAAAATTAGAGTAAATTGGCTATGGGATAAAGGCAGTATTGCTTTCTATAGTGAATTTTCTCTAGTAAACCTTTTTAATCGCAGATCAAATATTATAGGAACCAGTAAAAATAATTTCTTGTCTCTACTCACTGCCACCTGCCACTTCCCTTCATTACTAGGAGTAAAGATTTCAGGAGAGTAATACATATACAATCACATTCTGCTGTATTTTGCTTCACCTTTGGGTAAAGATGGATTTTCCCCGCCCCCCAAGGAGGAACCCAGTCACTTCATGGCCATGACTCCTATTATCTTCTTGCCTGGAGAGCTTAGATCTGTTCAACTGTGAAATAGCTTGCTCCTATATTATGCAACCTTGATAATTCTCTGTTTGGCATTACTCACACATGCTCAGGGTGGAAGCATCACCTCCAAGAAGGGAGGAAGTTGAATGTGCCACTAGAAGTTTAAAATGGGAGGGAGGAGAGGAAGAAGAACAAGGCTTACGTGTCTTAGGAAAGGGTACGATAAGAAAACTGAAAATTATTAAAACTAACAAAGTGTCTTTGAATAGAATGTGGGATATTTTTGAAGAGCAAATCCCTGCTGTTTGTGGAATTTTCCATTATGCAACTCAGCATTTCATGCCAGCAGAGAATTTTTTCCACTGTCTAGACTCAGTAAGAAATCCAGTTTGTATATATACTTATACACATGCTCACACATTAGGGAGACAACAGAAGTGACGCCACAGTTAAAGATGATTGCTTGAAATGTACATCTAAACCACTACTAAGATCCCTTCACACTTCAGTGACTGAATTTGGTATCCAGCTTTGAAGGTTGGGGCAGCAGATGAAGATTGGAGGAGCAGATGTTTCTATACAGCCTGAGAAACATCTGTGTTTGACCTTGACAATGAATAAAAGAATTAAGACTTTTGAGATAACGTGGCAGATGAACAAAATTTGGAACTGTAAACAAAAAACCCAGCCTCAACTGTTCCTCTGTATGCTCAAGAATATGGGATTTTTTACATCTGTGTATGTATAACAAACAGCAATGCAAGAGTTCCACTGCTTAACCAGAATACTCCCCAAACGAACAAATACTGATTCCACTGCTGGGTCAAAAGAGACACTACAGCCCATATTCTTCCAGGCATTCTCTAGCTAGACTAGTATCTTTTCCTCCTGCTCTCCTGTTGATAGAATACACACAGACTAATAATATCTTGAACATAGTCCAATTTTGGCATTTTAATTGTGAACTGTTCCTTGGAACACTTCATGTTCAACCACATAGAGATTAATCTGTAAGGCTGCTTCAATCTCCAGCTACTTTTATTTTACTGTATTTCAAACCAATTTTTAGGCCAGAAAACAGGGTAAACAGCAAAGTGAATGTATGTAAATGCTTAGAGTGAGTGGAAGATGAAAAGTGGGCATGGTTTTGTATGAGTTGATGAAATCTGGTGGAAGAAAAGTTAAATAACAGAGACTTTGGGAAGTGAGTGTTTGTGTGAACCCTGCAGCTTAGATTCTACTTTTTTGAGAAGAAATGTCTATGTGATTCCATCCTCACCTTCCCCCAGATGTCAGCTCAGCATTCCTGAGTACAAAAGTGTCAATGGACATATCCTCAGTTCCAAGTCCTGTTTGATTTTCATCCTGTTCTTTTTCAAAAGCAATAATGTAATCTTTAGAATTCTTTAAATGTCAAATGATGTCTCTGATGGTTCTGTAGAAAATAATTCTATTACCTACAATATTTTTTTATTCCCTCAATAATTCACTTATAAGTGTTTTGACTGCCTTTCTGCTAAAATATTGAGAGCATTATAGAGGAAAAAATACAGATTTGACAGGCAAAAACATTTTAAAAGAAAAGAGTTTGTCTCTGCTGCATCACACAATGTTGTTAGCAATTATAAACACCAACTCTAAACACTCCAAAACGTTTTCAAGGAATTTGATGGTTTAGAAATGTTCATCCACATAAAAGTAGTCTATTTTTTTGAAATGTTATGATTTAGGTTCATACCTGGGCCTGATTATTTTTGTCAGTGAACTTTGGGACTGTGATGAATGCACTCAAGTCCTTAACCAAACTACAGTTTGCTTGGAAATGGATGTGCTTGTATGAGAAACTTTTGTGCTTTCTATACTTGTAGACAACACAACTGGAGAAATACCCAATCACTGAAATGTCTGTATTTGTAATTTTACTAAAATTATGGGATACAACTTTAACTATTCGGTTCCTGTCATATCCCTCCAACTGCTATACCCTAACTATACATTATGTCAGGATTTGTTGCCCATTGGAATGAATCTCACATTGGTAAAAATAAAAAGTTGCAACGTGATGACCTGAGTCAATTGCTAAAACAAATTAGGAACAATTGACAAAGAAGCCTGATAACTGTCTGTCTTGATGTAGAGAGGATATATCATGTCCTAGAAAGAATCAAGAAAGATGGAGAGCTGGTGGGAAAGTCTTTTTTGCAAGGATCACCAACAGCTACTTGAAATTTAATGCTGCACACGCCTGTAGTTTTGTTATTTTTGGCCTTTTCATGTTGATTGTTTATAATCAACCAATATCACACATAACCTTATATTATGGTAACTTTGACTTTTGCTTTGGTATCTTTCGCTCTGCCTTGGTAGTTTTGAATCACTGTTCAAATGATTGTGCAATACAGTGAATCTTGCCATTGAACTTTGTTAAGTTGTACTTACACAACATAATATTTCAATACTTTTGCTGATACATTTTACACCTATTCACTACAGGGACCATTAGAACCTCATTTTGTCAATTTAGGACTGTTGAGACCTTAGTTCAACAAACTGCCTGCTGCGGAAAGTACATCTCCTGAACAAATTGCCTTTGTTGAATCACCACAGCTGTTTTGTTGAGAGCATGCCATTCCTGCTGAATCATGGCCCATGTTTTCTTAACCCATTGTTGGTTTTTAACAGTATTTATGGTATTAGCTTCCACTGCTTTATCACCAAGTGATAAAGTTTTTTATGAATCAATTAGATTTATTCTGTAAAAGAATAAACCACAAATTTGTATGCTAAATAGCAGTAGTGATATCATACTTGATTAGGTGTTAGGTTGGCGAATACTAAAGTGGGAGTGAATGGAAGCAGTTGTTTCCTGGGAGAGGACTTCCACTTCCAACAAAAAAAAAAAAAAAATGTTTCTAAATCAATCCTCCCCATCATCAGGGAGAGCGTTGTGACCCATCACTTCAACACAAATGTCTTCCTTTTATTTTTTTTCTAGAGCTGAAGTCCTGAGGGACAAAATAAATGGTGTGGTGGAAGTGGTGCAAGTATCCTGACACATTCCCTCATTACAAATTAAGTACTGGGGTACTTCAGCATGGAAAATGGACTTTGTACCTTCTGCAAAGTCATAATCTTACTCTTAATGGTTTGGTAGTCTAATTAATGTAAATACACAAGTCTGAATAATTGCTTTGGGGTCATCTTAATTAGAACTTCCATCTTTTAATTGGCAAAGAGATTAATTAAGATATACCCTCAACCATCCACTAAATCCCATCCCTTATATTTTATGAAGAATTATTCTGTCTATACTCAAGTGCAGGCCAAGAATATTAATCCTACTTCACTCTTCCACTCTGCCAGTGGTAAAGCTACAAAGAAAAAGCCTTCCTGGTAAATATGTACTAAATTGTATGGAAACCCTGGCATCTCGCTCCCTGCATTTCCCATGGATGGTTGAGCTATGAAAGAAATGGCTGTCACCACTCCTTGTCCAACTCCTTCTCTGGAAGTCCAGAGGAAAAGAAAGGGTAGGGAAGAGCAGAGAGAGCACTGCCTGAAGCCAGGAGGACCAAAACAGAAACCAGCCCTATGAGGATCACTGGACATGTCTAAGCCTTGCCAACTGCTTGGCAGCCTGAGGAAGAGGATCTGCAGGCCTGTAGCCACGGTAAGATGTCTGTAAATTCCCAATGTGGTGAAGATGGGGAAAGACCTTGCAACTGGCCGGTGTGAGAATTTTTAACAAGCAACTTGGGTTTACCCAATACTCCTGAAATTCACAATCTCAGTGCTACGAACTAACTTGAGTATATCTGCACTGCATTTTCAGGGGAAATTGAGAACTGGAAAAAATTGGAAGGTGGCATTTCCAGCCAAGTGCCTCTGCAGGTGTAAAAATTTCTGCAGCTATTTATAGCCAACCCTTCATGCTGCTGCTCAGTTTCTGTTGACATCTCATCAGATGGAGGTCCAATAAATGTCTTCAGACAAAGTAAAGCCAAACTGCTTTTGAGTATTCCCAGCACCTGTCCAGTGTAGGAAGAGGCATGCCTCTGTAACAATTGAAATTTCTTGATGAAAAATGAAATCTTAACTACTAACCTATAGCACATCAATTCCTTCTGCACTACCAATCATGCAAAGAGCACTCAGGATAGTCTGGTGTGCGAATTATTAAATTTAGTTCAAGTGCTGGTGGAGTAAAGAGACTAGTTAGCAGATTTCTTGCCAAATCAGATACTTCTTGATTAAAGACTTAAATAAAAAGTCAACATTGCCTCCTTCAAATAGGGATTCTGTCTTGTCCCTTCAATATAAGATGAAAACTGTTCCTAAGGTGCTGATTTACACTTAACAAATGGTGTCTGTTGAAATCCCATTTACACAGAAGGTGGATGTGAAACTGTGATCCCACCGGAACTCCACTGTCTTAGAGAAAGCTCGAAAAGCAGATGAGTTGAGATTACCACTATAAGTTTTTGTTTTCATGTTTTCCTCAGAGGACAACATGCAAATGGCTGTATCATGGACCAGCACAATCTGTTGGGAGGGCAGCAATGATATAAATATGTTCCTTCTGTTTCTCTTTCACTAAAAAGAAGCCATCTCTACCACAGCTACATGTAAAAAAATAGGTAAATTAGGAAAGTAGGTTTGAAGGCATTTTTGTGTAACAGATTCTGTTTTCTGTATAACAGCTCAGAAACTGCAAGTGTAAATAGCTTTTGTTTCTAACAAAACTGTCCGTGTCTGCCGTGAACAGAAACACCTCTTTCCAGTGTTTCCGTCAAACATACTTAGAAACAAAACCTGTCAGCTAAAACTATGGAAAATATGCTGCTTCAAACTGTATAGCACAGAAATACTGCACAAACAAAACCCCCCATATTAATAAAAATATATTTACTTTGGTTATCCCATGGATCCTCAAGTAGCCATGTACCTTCGTTACTGTGCCGAAGTCAGATCAGAATGTGCAGAATCTTTATCAGTTTTTCATTATGAACAAAACAAAACATACATTAACTCATGCTCTGCTCATAAAGTGAGATAAAGGGGTTCAACATGAGGGATATGACCCAACTGGCTTCTCCAGGTTTTTTCATAATGAAATCACAGAATCACAGAAAGGGGTTTGAAGGGACCTCTGGAGAGGTCCAACCCCCCTGCCAGAGCAGGAAATGCTGCTAAATATTGAGAGGCTAACAAATAAAAATAATGGTGGGTAGAAACTGAATGTCCTTGAAGAAAATCCTGTCAGTTGAAGGAAATGGTTGGTCTGCAAAACATGAGTGCGTGTAATGGCCAAAAATTGCATGGACTTCAATTGCATGGACTGGGGACTTCCTTTCAACAGGTCTGCAAACAGCAGCCCAGGGCAGCTCCTGTAATACCTATTACATCAGCTTTGAATTAAAACTGTGGAGCATAACCACCATCAGTGATGAAAAGTGCTAGAATAACCTGTCAGCACATTTCCTGCCCAAAACAAAGCCACAGGAGAGCCACTCCAAACCATTAATTACAGAGGCAGAGGATATTGTTATTGTGGAAGCAATGTGCTGCTTTACCTGTACATGCATGAAACAGAGGGACCCCACACCTCTACTTGTTTTTGGGAAAAGCTAGAGAGCATGTGAGAAGACTTTTCATCCTGGCAGCCCAGCATATAGAGGCAGAAGCTGTGAGCAAAGATTCTGCTGCCTGCTATTTGGTCACTCCAGCATTCAGGAAAACAGGTCTTTTGTCCTCTAAAAAAAACCCCAAACAAACAATGGTTTTGCTTCGAAGAATCACAGATCTTCATCAGAGATTTCTTCTAAGCAAAGTCCTGAATATGTGACTGAATGCTCAGATCAAAGGAGCAATTGTTACTTCCAAGTTGTCTTGTCATCCAAATGATGTTACTGAGACCAACGCCTCTGAAGGATTGTGGCATCAGGGGACCTGCCACAGCTCCTGTGAAGAAATCAAAGGAGTCATCCAGTGAGGACAAGAATGATATTTCCCTTTCTGAAATGAAGACCTCCCTCCTGACCTCTCAGAATAATTCCAGCATTGTTATAACACGTTCCTTTACCCTCAGATGAACAAAGGAGCTTTCACTAGAACATTTGCACCTAGGGACATTTAATACAAGTGGATTGGGGTTGGGAGTGAAAGCCATGCATTAGAAATCTTCTCATCTGCAACCTTCCCTCTCCTCTGGGCACATATTTTGCTTCCCTTACAGGGCTCTCAAAGCACTAAATCCTGTGGGGCTGTGTCAGAACGTCACAGCAATGAGCTACAGCCAAGTGTGTGACACACACTGGGCTGATCCAGCACAGGGCTGTGGAATTGCTCTGCCACAACCCAGCTGTCCTGAAATGATGTAATATATAATAAAACCAAGACAGGTGCTGAAGAAAAGTTACTCTAAGGAAATATGTACAGGCCTTCTCTTTGGAACAACTGTACTTCCTTACCAAGTGGAAAATACATTGAAAATTGAAGAGAAATAAGTAGCAATTTCAAGAATTACCACTTTTCTGATTAAAGACAGTAATCGGGGACCTCTACTTTTGTATGGATCTATACTTACGTAAGCTTTGTCTGTCTGACTGGAGCTGGATAAATAAATGACTGATATGTGACAATGGAATTAAACATGGACATCTTCATACAGATTACTTCCATTGATACCAGAGAAATCACAGGTTTGATGATGGATGAGTCATCTCCTGCCCAGTCTTCATTAGAAGTAATCCTGGGTGTTATTACACTGTCTTGCCTAAGAGAGCAGCAGGGTCTGAGACTCACGGTGTGAGAGCTGCTTTTAGTTCCAGACAGGGCACAGTAGAACTGGAACTTTTGTGGGTACACCCGTGCTCAGTGATGACTTCTGAGTTACCTGCCAAGGAATGTGGGAAAACAGAACAGAATGTCTCTCAGTCCACCCAGCCAAGACAGGAGAGGAGCTTGGAGTGGCTGCTTCCCTGTCCAAGGGGCTCCAGCAATGAGATCCACCTGTTCAGAACCACACTGGAGCTGCTTAACACCTCATCAGCATACACAGCTGAGCTTGGACATCATGTTATATCTGCTAAGAAGCTGCAACGAAACAACCACAAAAGTCTGTTCATGCACAGTTGAAGGAGGTCTCAAGTTCTGAGCCCACCCACCTCTCTTTTTTTAGGTTTTGCTAAGTGTATAATGGTGTTTCAAAGTAGAAACTCAAATTCTCCTTCTACCAGGACTGTTTTTCTTTATTTTGCTCAAAACCGAAGCAAACTGCAAGCTAATTATTTTCTGTTTCAAGGCCAACATAGCGTTTATTGGAATGTCCTCTATAATCCTATCAGAAGTGTTATAGGAGCTCAGTAATAAATGAGCTTCCAATTAATTAAATGCAGCTCTCTATATAGACAGATCACTCCAGAAACTGTTTCTTTTTTTCTCTTTGTTACAAAGCAGGAAGAAGGAGTTTAATACAAAACATCGTGATTACAGAATGTTTCACTCCTAGTGAAATTCATCCTTAGTGAATTAATGTTAAAAACTAAAAAGAAATATTATTAGTTCCACTGTAAAATGTAATTTATTTGGGTATAGTTTTTACACTTGCACATTTTTTTAATTTTAGCATTCTAAATTTGGTAATGTAAATTGGAACTTCTGTCATTTTTAATAGGATTTTTAATAGCATTTCTCCCTAATTGCATTTAAATTACATTTCAGAGAATTAACACTCATTCTTGATCAAGACAATGTGAGATACAGAAATGGCTATTTGTGTGTAAGAACAGAAAAGAGGATGATTTCTTTTTGTAAATATTAGTAGTGGGAGGAAAGGGCTAGTTTCAAACCATCGAGGTATTAAGAGCCAGTTTACTACAGGTGTTTTGGTGTCAGGAGAGTTGCTTTGAAAAAAAAAATCAAAGATTCTTTTCTGCTTTACTTGGCTAAATACTACATGCATTTGCAAGGCATAAAAACCAGGACACTGAAGAAAACTGGCCTAAGTGTATTCATTCCACTACAGTGCTAAGGAGCTGATAAGGAATAAGCTTAAAGCATATCAACTGCTCCATGAAGATGCCCCTTTGGTGTGCTCTATGGTATGTACTCTGTGGGGAAGGGTGAAGGAGAAGTGAACTCTTTGGATTTACTCTGGGACACTGGCTGCCTAGTAGCAGGCATGTTGTGTGGCCGTATCTCAGCTACCCTGGGTAGCGGAAAGGCACCTTATTATATGTGTGGGCACTAATAGGTAAAAAGAGTGGGCTGGAGCAGACATTCCTGAGTCATCTGTTCTTCAGGTCTCAGTTTCTAGGAAACTGGGGGCTTATTTATCTATATGCAGTGTAGAAACAGAATAGCATCTACTGAGTTCCTGATAGAGAGGAAGGCTCAAACACCTTAGGAATCGTGAAAGGAAAGAAAGCAAGACAAAAGGCAGAATAGCTGTGAGGGTGTTATAGCTGATTAGTGTGACACTCCCTGCTCCAGGCCAGACTGAGCCTTAACAATACTGATTTTGGATTCATAAGGTGGGCAAAACTTCCAGTGGTCATTGGAAGATAGAACAATAGAAATAAGGAATAAAATTTGTGTGTGAGAAAAGTTTCCAGGGACTCACATGCAAGGCAGAGCAAAAAAGGCATTCCTACCACTCAAATTAAAAATGTGTCTCAACAACCTGATGCTAGACAAAGAGCTGTCACTGAACCCTCAAGTCCCACCAGCCAGATAGCAGTGTTGCCTTTTAGAGTAACACCCATGCTAAGTGCATCAAGGAAGCAACACTGAACACAAAAATCCTTTCCTTTTGCCCTTGTCTTTCCTGAACCAGCAAAGTACTGACAGAATTGCAGTCTGTGATCTTCAGGCTAGGAAAAAGGAGGAGGCTGGACAGAAAGGCTGACAATGTGGAAGAAGTTCACACTCTCTCAAGGCTGCTCCCCTCTCCCTGACGGCCCCCAGCAGAGTGCTGCAAAGGGTAGGTACTTCTCATCATCGCCCGAGGGATGTGTGATGCTGAACACATCCAGTGTTATGAGTAGAACAACTAAACCCCGTGGTCTAATGTCCCAGAATCTGCGTTTTATCCTCACAGTTATCTGGGGGTATGTGTGACTTTCAAGCTGAAGTTCCTGCATGGAAAGCCATTGTTAATTTTTTTCCATCCTGGCCCTGTGTCAGTGTCTGCTTTGACACAGAAAGCAGGTCTGCTTAAAAAACTTCAGTCCTTCTACCTTTATCTCAATCCATAGCAAACCCAGCTCGAGTCTCAGCAGCTGGTATATTTTTGTTCTTTCCAAAAACATATCAGTTTCTCCACTCGAAGCAGCGTGCACAGTCCTTGCTTTGAAGCTTACCCCTGGTAAGAAATCACTCTTATTGAAATCTCTCACTAGGGCACAAACTTCATTCATCAAATGTTCTTTATGAGTATTCTTTATAATTTTCTTCCCTTGTAATTTATACTGGAGAACACAATTCAGAACAAAAATTAATCATAGCAGCCCCTGAAGATAGAGTGGTCACACTGATCCAGATTTTTGTTAATCGTCCTTACATCTAACTTACCATTGTGTCTGACTGCCTTCCCATCATGTGTGTGTATAGTCAGCTGGAAAATCTCGTGTTTGTTTAGAGCAGCATAATTGGAAGAACAAATCTCTGGGTCAAATTCACAGAGAACAAAAATTAGTAGCAAAACTAAGAACTGGATTTAAAATTCAAACCAGAGTATTAAGTATATAATCTCTTTGGTACAAGTGACACTTGATGATTTTGTTGATTACCTGAACTTTTACTAACATTGAAGTAGCATGGGAAGAATTACTAGATTGCTTTCTGGGGTGAAAAGCAAGTTGTTTGTCAGCATGTTCATATTTTTACTATGTCTCTGTTCCATGATCTTGCAGGTAAAAATAGGAAGGCATAAATATTTATGCAGAATAGAGCTTAGGGAGGCACAACCAGATTGTTACACAGGCACTGCATCTGCGTAAGTTTGGGGAATATTCATCCCATAAAATGGTGCTGCTCATGAGCCATGGGAGGAGATTTAGCCTCAGCAGTTCTTCAGGTCCCCATTATCCAGGTGTTTATTAAATTCAAAACCCACAGTTATGAGGAATGATTATATTGATGCTGCAGAAGTTATTAGTCACACAGAGATGTTAGTCACTTATATATAAAATACAGAGCCTTTTATTAAAAGCTTTTAGTGGGCAAGTAAGTTTCCTGGAGATATAGATTTTTTTATTTATTTTTTTTTTAAATAAAGGGGCAATTGAAATGGCTGGTACTTTTAGAGGTTATGGCTCAGTTGCAATGCAGTCACATCAGCCAGGCCATAATGTAGAATGACATTTGGGTTAGAGAAGAGCTGGTACTGCAGTAATTGTTCATCCGTATAGATTTTCATTGAATAAGTTCCATTTTAGTGTCTCTATATATTTGACACAACTATTTCAAATTTAAATGCTTTGTCCAGAAGATTGCAAATGCTGATGATATTTAATATGGCATTTTAAAGACAAAAGGCCCCCATGGTAGGGAGAAGTGATGGGTTAAGAGAATGTCACCAGAGTGACACCAATTAGTTAAAGGTTATGAAATAAGAGCTACTTTGTAATGGACTTTTTCAGAATAACAAGGATACTTGTTACCTTCTGAATTACTGGGTTCATAGATTATAGAGCTAGATTATAGGGTCTGATCTAAGGCATAAATCAGAGGGGTTTGCTGAATTGATTTTTTGTTTGAATTACAGCATGTCTTCTATGAAATAAAATCCCAACTTTATTCTTACATTGTCCTGAAGCCCTTAAGAAATTCAGGAAAGGCTGCCAATAATATAAAAGATGAAAGATACAATCTCTTTTTCTCTGTGTCTCTCACTCTCTCCCCTTCCCATCTCCTGCCTTAGATATATGGCAGAGACACCACATCAGAGAGAGTTTTCAATTCTCTCTCACAGGTATCAAACTGGAGCTACCCCAGCTGAGAATGTGTATGCTAGTGATAAGCAAGATTCAGCTGGGAAGGAAACAACCTCGGTAACATCATCAAATGATAGCAGGTTCTGGATTTTAAAAGCCTTTCACTCACCTGATTTTAATCCTTTTGAGAGAAAGCCTTCATGTATTTGTGAACCCACAGGCATATCCTTTTCAACTCTAATGACTGCAGAAGACTTTTACGCTGTGTGATTTTTGTGTGACTTGAATTCACTGCCATGAAGGTGTGGAAGAGCACGTTTGGGACTAGAGATAAAGCTGATAGAAAAGGAACAGATAGATAATAACTGTGTAGGGCTCCAAACCTTCAGAGTGGGCAGTAGTTAGAAGAATCTTACAATGGACCCTCATTTTTTTAAATCCCTTTCACTCAGTCCACTGTGCAGGCTTACAATTAAAAAATAGGCTGTCAGGGATAACAGGAAGAGATACCACTACTTTGTGAAGTGAATGGATTCAGTAAGAAAAAAGCAAGACTCAAAGCTGATATTTGGATCTTAACGACCACAATTAGAGATTTTGGTGACTTGGCAGAGTTGACTTCTGAAGGTAAGTACACGAATTATTAGGTGATCTTTCTGTTTTAGTTCATTGCGTCTGATGTAGAATTGAGGCTGAAGATGCTGGAATATTTTTGAACAAACAGCATACAGTTTAAAGCCATGCAACCCCTGTCTCTTCCCTAGGTCCACCCAGTTGTGCTGGATCTAGCACTGCCTTCCTTGTTACTAAACCTTTTAAGTGAGAGGACCAACAGGAAGGTCTGACTTTGACCTCCCTGAAAGCTACATTAATCAAAGTTGTGCTTCGTTAATAGAAGCTAAGCCTGGGAGTGACTGAAAAGAACTATAACGTTGCATTTAATTCTGTGGTGTGAAATTCACTGAATGTAGATGAAAAACTAGTGCATTGATTTCGCGTATTAAAGAGTGTGAGAGAGAGCAGATGTAAATGCTTCTTCATTACTTTTGTAAGCCTTGGCACTGTAAAGTCAACAGTGAGTGCAAATAAATGCAAGCATGGGTGAAACCTCTAAAACTCTGTCATCAAAGCCGTCCCTGCTCGGTGGGAACCTAATGTCAGTGATTCAACACTTTGAACCTCACACGGAGTAAATGGGATTGAAAACAACTGGGCACAGATAGTAAATGAGTGTCCGTGACCCAGGTGAAGATGTGTGTGCAGGACAATGTTTGCCACAGTATTTCTCTGCAAGTCTTTTTAGTTCTCTCACTTCTATATGTTTCATTGATGAGAATAGAAGGAAAAAAAACCCCGTAAGGTTTGTGATCAGGAGCCTTAAAGTGTTTCAGATGGGAAACACTGTTATTTGAAGGGGCACACTGCTGCAATGCTTTCGTTTTGGTGATACTTCACCCACTGTTATTTGGCCATCATCAAATCTTTTTATAATCTCAAAATATTTTTCTGAGATCCAGCTTGAAACTGCAAGATGATGTTCAGATATATTTTTTTTCCTCTAGCATGTGGCAATTATGATGAATCAGAGTTTATTCTGTGTTCTGTCGATCACCATAGTAACATGTACTCGCTGTTTTTAACAGGAAACAAAAAGTTATTTACTTGACAGGGATGGAGTTCTGGGAAGCATTGGTTTGTGAACATTGGCAAAATATTTTAATGGGATTATTTGCTTCTTGGGTTATTGCGTATACCAGCTATTTGATCTTCATCTGTCATGCAGACTTCACTAGAAGAAATAGATTGTAGTCAAAGCGTATTCCTTAGGATTAAAGCTATTTTCTACCTTTATCAGTTGTTATATGAAGATAGACAGTGCCCTGTTCAGCCTGCACTCTTTATGTACATGCAAACCATAGTAAAGGTACCTTCTTAGCTATTGGACTTGTACTCTCAGGAACAAAAGGGATTCCTAAACATCAAATAAGAGACAGCAATTGCTTACTGTTGTTTAATGAAATCATTGCTGTTTAGCATCAAACCTCTTGAGGTTTCCTTTTTTTTAAGCCCAAAATGTGAGACTGCCCATCAGACTTTAATAGTTCCTTTGGTGGTGCAAATTGATATATTTTATTTTACGAAATGACTTCCTTTCAGTGTGTTAATTGATCTTTCTGACTGGTTACTCTTAATGGGGAGGAATCCATTGATCTCCTCATAAAGTGGCCCCACGAAACACAGACACACAGGGGCATTAACTAGTATCCATTATGGGGCAGAGGGAGCTGCAGGAAACTGAAGAGATCTTTCTGCCCAGCCCCTGCTCTCAGGGCATGAAACACCAAACCTGCCTTCTTAATGAGCTTTTCCTTAAGGAAATTTTAGTCTTAGAAGGCAAGCTGTAGGGAAAACGGGGTGACTGCCCATGCAGTTTTTCTTTATGTAGAGAGTGTCTGCACCTTCAGTACCCTAGTGGAAAAATCCCATGATAGGACATATTCTCAGAATTGTTTATGAAGCAATCCATCAGGAAAAGATGTGGTCATTGCATTTCTGATCTCCTCTACCTGCACTGAATGTTTCATTATCGAAATTAATTATTCTATATCTACAATGCACTTACATTCTTTTACCATTACAACTTACCTAAACAATAATTACAAACACCAAATTACAATTACTGAGGCAGTCTCCAGTCCCTTAAGCATTCATATATTGTACCTATCTTTTCTTAAACATTTTATCATGCTGCAGTGAACCATATTTTACAATGCATACAAATTTAAAGCTTGACTTTCACCAGTTCTATAGGGAATGTATTACCCAGAAGAGTGAATTTATTTCTTCTTACTCAAGAAGAATTTTGATGTTAACTCTGAGACTTTAAAATGTACTGGGAAAAAAAAAAACCAGAAAGGAAACACATCTGTTAATTCAGAACTTTTATTTTTTGGAAACACGAGGCTAGCATTTAATATGCCTATTCTATACACTTAAATACACATTATCTCCTGTAGAAGCAGATGCAATCAATACCAACCATCAAATAGTATGTTTATATTGATTATACAAAAACCTCTTTTCAAACTCATGTTTTCAAATAGGTTTTCTAACCTCTATTCTGAGGAATGCCATTTGGAGGATGTGCATATGTATGTGTAAAACAAACTGTTACCACTTCAGCTGTGTGTGTTGGCACTGCAGGATACCAGTTTTTGCTGAAGTAATAATTTGGTCAGATCAAGGGACAGAAAATCAGATCATCAAAGCACTACTGAGAAGGAAGTGCTGAGTAAGTGCATTCCATTTTTTCTTTCCTGCTAAGAGATTAAACATCATACCTGGCTATTATTTCATAAATACCACACATAGAGCACTTATGAGACAGATAAGGGAGGACTCACAAGTTAAAATCAGAGGCATTAGGAGTTAGGATATGCTACCTGTGATAGATGCATTTATCTAGCATAATGAGCTTATTGAAAACACAGTGGGTTTTGTTCTACAAAACAGTTAATTCAAAAATTAGCAATGTCTTTTCATTCTACAACCTGCCAGAAGACCTAGGAATGGTGTGCTTGATGGTTTAGCTTTGGAAACCAGGTTCAAATTTTTGAGTGACTTTATAGCAAGTTAATCATGTCCACTCTAAATGCTCAAAGATAAATAAATGTGGAAATGAAACTTTTGTAAGGCAAGTGTATCTAGGCAGGTGCATGAAGAGTCCAGCTTTCACTAGGCACACTCTGAAATGGTCCACACAAACTAGTTCTGAACAGGAACCATATAACTATGCCTAAGCTATGCCTGAGCTATGCCATCCCACTGAGCTATCAGGATCAGCCCAAGTGCTTCAGCCAAGTGCAGGATCACTTTATTCATTCCTAACTCAGAGCACAGACCGGTAAAGTTCACGTTTCCCCTTGCAGCTTTATCTGCAAAGAGAGTACGCAAGCATCTACGTTTCACAAAGGTAAGGTATGCTTAAATAACATAAATTTGGATATATTTAATACAGTAAGAAGATCTTGGATGGGAAACTGCATAAACAGCAAGTGTTAGATCGTTATGTTTTCACATTCTGATGATGAATGCATGCTTATATCCTTTTTCCAGAAAATAAAAGAGTTATTCTGAGGCAATGGTGAACAGCTTGAGAAGAACATATATATATGAATTGTACTTAATTTATGCATTGAATAATTTGCACAGATATTTCATTTCCTTTGTAAATGTCATTAGTAGGCAATGCTGGTTAGCCATATCACATACAATCCACCTTTTGTTAATTTACATAGGTCCACAGTACACAGGTCCCACATACCAAAGAGAAGACTTTAGCTCAAGAGGAGAAATTCAATTGTAGAATGGATTTGCTCCACAAATCCATGGAAGATTTCAAATAAAGCAAGAAGGTAATATTGATTTTAATACAGCCACACCTAAAAATCCAGGCTTTACAGAGTCAATACTATCTTGATTCAGGTTCTAACGCAACCCAGAAGTCTCAGATTCAGCTCTGTTCACTTCCTATTGATTTGTCTGGCATGCTGGGTTGTTTTTTTTCCAGAAATGCTTTTCTGCTCTCAAATTTTAGCTAGCACTCCCAAAAGAATGTCTAATACGGTCACAAAGAGCAATTATACTCCTTACAACTGAGCTATTGACTATCGTAATAAAAAGGAAAGACAGAAGTCATGTCAGCTTAGCTTCTGACAGGACCTTACAGTGCTCCTTCATTCAAAAACACTTATGTAATCAACAAGCAATAACTAATGAGTTGCAAAATATCAGCAGCCCTTAATTTTCTATCAGGTATGATAAAAACATTATAAAGCTGTGCTATTTTTAGGGAATAAAAGACCTTATAGCTATCATCAAGACATCAGTTCTTTGCTATTTTACTATAATACTTCTCCTTTCTCTTTTTTTTTTCCTCTCTTCTGCTACCTGACATCTAAATGCCTATAATTTTAGACATCAGGACCACATACTGGCAAAAAAAAATTCCACAGGCAGAGAGGTGAAAGATATTATTTTTGCCATTTGTAGACAGTAGTTTCACCTGATGTGCATCCTCAGCACCTTCTTCATCTTTCTGTGGTGGTGGGGGGAAGAGAAAGAAGCAAAAAGGACACAAGTTCTTCAATTAGCCTTAACAAATTTGTACAGTAAAACTGAAATCTTTTGGGCTGGGTTAAAAAGCACTGTTGATGAATCATAGAGGAAATAAAGCCATGCTTTTAAGAGATTAAAGGTGGTATAAAGTTTTCAATAAAAGTAGCATGTAGGAAATAGAAAGAGATGTGATTGGCTGAGGTGCAAATGTATTTCTTGGTAGAAGGAAAGAGAAGGGTAGAGATTTGTCTGGGGAGTAAATCCATTTAGGTCATTATAGTTCAATATGGCCACAATCCAGAAAAACACTTGAGCCTATGTGTGGGTTTAACGTGTGAGTCGTTTCCTCAAAATCTGAGCTCTACTCACTTGCTCAGGCTCAGATTTAAGTGATTTCATCCGAGCTGAGATCGTTTCTTGAATTATTTTGCCCCACTCCTAAGCCCACACGCCAGCTAAATGCAAGACTGAATGGCTTTGGATTAGGTATCTACTTGAAGAATTGCTTTAGGAACACAGAGAAATGCAGACTCTGCTTTCCATTATGGCATGTGCTTAGAAGTGGAAACATTGGGTTTTTTTTTTTTTCAGACACAAAGGCTAAAGGAAGAGGAATGAGAGTGGTAGCCAGAGGGGATATGACGTCGGCACGCTGCAAACTTTTTATTTCTGGAAAAACTGTCTTAATATTTTGTTAGAGGCAGCACATGAAAATCAGATTTAACTTGACCAAAATTATTATGCATTTAATACTTATTTGTGTGGTTCAGTAGGCAGTGCCTGTGCTTGCAGGCTGCAGGACCACAGTGGAGAAAGCTCAGCTTAGGGCAGACAGCTGGACCACAAGCATGCTTGAGGACAAGGCAGAGCAGTTCCTCCTCTCACCAGGGAGCACAAGCCAGGCTCTCCAAAGCATCTTTGTGAAGACATTTTATGTTGCTGTCATTAACTCTGATAACAAGAAATGGATTCTTTGTTCTTTCTATCCCCAAGACTGGGGATTTCTGGTCAGAGCAGAGCAGAGTAATGGCTTCAGGAGAAATCTACGTCCATGGTTCTGAACCACCCATTTGAGCTGATTAGCTTGTGAAAAGACCACAAGTTTAAATCTTACATATTTTTCCCCATCTTGTCATCCCCATGAGTCCATTCTGCTTCCTAACTTCCAATCTTTTTTCTAGGGCAGAAAGAAATATAATTTTCACTTTTCAGAAATGAACTAGGTAGAAAAGCTAGATGTATAATACCTGTCGGTGTCACCTGGTAATAGAATATTTATTTTCCTCAGTTGTCCCTCATGAGAGATGGGAATAGGAGAATCATAGTTTTAATTAATGATAGAGTTAATTTCCAGTTCTCGAGGTTTCACAGAAAGCATTAAACCATGATTCTTGCAATGTCATCACAAATTCCTGGTCTAGTAGAGGGCATCCCTACCCATGGCAGGGGGCTGGAACCAGAGAATCTTTGAGGTGCCTTCCAACCCAAACCAGTCTGTGATTTTTGTAGATCATTCTATGGTCTCTTGGACTCAAGAATTTTTGTTGATTCTGAGCTTGCTCTTTGATGATGCAACAATTCACAAATTATTATGGCATGTGCTTAAATGTGTTTATGTAACATGCCACAGACGAATTTTCCCAGAAAGCCATGGTGATGCCAAATAGCAAACATCTATATTTTTATATGACCAAAATGTTCACAAGGTATTCTTTAAATTGCTGCATTTTATTAATAAGCTCCTAGCTAAAATGGTTCTTTGAAACAATTCAGAAATTGAAATGTAAAAATGTGTGTCTTTTTCAGCATTTTTATGTTTCATTTATTGTCAAACTCTCAGTCAGCAAGATGAGGTGGCGGATAATTATTCAGGGTTGCCAATTAACCTACTTAGCCGGTCACATAGGTAACTGGCATAGATTGTGTCAAATTTCATTACTGGGATAATAATTTAATCAGCCAGTGCATTGACTGAAGACCAGGGAATCTAAAGAAGAATAAATTAAATGGGAAAATAAAATCAGTACCTATACAGTCATTATATTTCGATACACAAAAAGAGTTCTTCACACAAAATTCTAAAGCATACCACTCTAGTAGAAACCCAGTAAATTCTGTGGTGGGGGCTGGTTGTATTGAGGGTGGGGGGTTTTCAAACATAATATCCAGCATGAATATAAAAAAAGTTATATGGCACCATGCTTATATAAAGGATAGTTTTACACATGAAGAAGTCATGAGCGTGTGTGTTACTTAGACAAACATGCCATGCAGTTGTCTTTAATGCAGTATTGCAGGCCAGAACTCCCAGACACTTCTGCTTTGTGATCTACGTAGAACAGTCCTGGCCTCTCCTTTCCTGGCCTCTCCTTTCAGTTCTTCATGCCTGACTTCAGAGCAAAGGAATGTCAAGTAAGAAGGTCACAAAATGGATAAAATAATATTGCTGGGTCTTTTGAGATGGACAGGGTAGAAGAAAAATTAGAATAAGTGCAGCTGTCAAAGTCACAGAGCCAGTGAAAAAGCTGTGCTTTCTCGCTACAGTAATGCTCTACACTTACAAGATGACTGAGTAAACAGCAGATAGGAAGAGGAGAGTCTGCCTGGAAGAAGAAAAATTTTTTGTTTGTGTTTAAAACATGTATTTACAATTGCTTTAAAGAGAGGCACAAACATTGCTAGAAATTATCAGAGTTGTAATATTCAAAATACAGACTGGAGGAAAAAAAAAATCCCACTACAGGACCCCATAGGTGTGAGAAGGCTCACAGCACAAACAAAAGTACATGCAAGACTCGGGAAAAGACCAGAAATGGTGAACATGCCCTTGTCTTCATAGTCTATATCAATGGTTTACTGCCTACAAGAACAAGAGGGCTATAAAAGAAGCCATCACTCCTCTGAGTAGTGGATTATTCAGTTTAAACATATCTCATAGGTCTTGTGGCCAAGAATTACAGCACACCAAGTACTGCTCCAGGACTTGTAATTTATTCACTCAGTAGGGGGGAAAAAAGTGACTATCATATCAGCTTATGATAGGCCTGTAAAATAAAAACAGCCAGTATGTGTAAAAATAGCCAGCATGTCAGGAATGAATGCTAATCTCTTAACTAGCTTTGCTTCTTTTAGAACAGTGATCAAAAATACACGCTTAAGTTATTAGATGTGACCTAGACTACTCATTTATGTTGTGAAATGTATTATTTTGAATCATAAATTGTCTTGCTACTAAAGCAGCATGTGTTATAGCAAGAAAACTGAGCATATGTATTTAAATTCTGCAATTACAGAAACAACATGCAGCTCCTAAGTGTGTATTTTCTGTTCCCACAGAATGTAAATGCTATGGTACTCAATAACTTCTTAGATTTATTTTTTTTTTAAAGACTAAAGCAGGATAACACTATTCATGGATGCTACCCACCACTGCAGGAATGACAGATAATAAAAACTTGCAGAAGAACACACACTTTCAGCTAATTAGTAGAGAACTTAACATTAATGAGTTAAACTTTCTCATTAAAACTTTCCCTGATAAAAAAGGAAGAAGCTTAAAGATAATACCTTTTTTTCCCCTTTTCTTTCTTTTTACATAAAGCAAGAGTTCAGAAGTATTGGATAAATTCAGTGTGAGGTCCTCTCAGTAGGTGTCAGCTCACGTAAGTTATGTTCCTCTTTGCTGGAAGATATGAGGACTAACTCCAGCTGCCAGCAGTTACTAATTTCCATGGACAGAAGGTCCACAGATCCCAATCTGCTTTTCTTGTTCTTGTGAACGGTTCCTGTGTTTTCAGCTCACTGGTAATTACTGTATATTACATATTGAAGTTATACATGGCTAATCCAATTACATAGGCTACAATCAAGGCAAAGAGTGACAGTAGATATAGAAACTCCATTAGAATACTGAATATTTTACTATCTAGCTATCTAGATAAATATGATTTTATAAATGCTTTGATAAGGCAAAAGCATTATCAACTCATTCCCATGAAGGTCTGAGCCATCATTTCAGAGGTTAGCTTAAGGCAATTACATAGCCTAGGCAGGATGACTTCCATACTGTGAAGTCAGGCCATATTCTAAGCAGGGTTTCAAATCTGGATGGAGAGAAGCCCAAGAGCGAGCAACAATATGGATCTATAGACGAATACTCTGCTCTAGTTGCTGAGTGACAGTTTCAGTGACTGAACATATGTTAATTGCATCTTTGTCAAAGATAGGTTGTTCTGCATGGTTCAGTTAGAAACATTTTGATCCCCTTTTATTTATTCCATTTTCCTTTTTTAAACAAAAAAGTATTTTCCATTGTTCTCTCATTTATAATCCACAGTCTGTAATTGTCATGAACAGTAACTCCATTATGCTGTTCTCATAGCACCATTTTGCAACTGTTCATTTTTAAAAAAGTGCTTTCCAATGGCACCATTATTTCTTCAGTTGACAACAATCACCTGTGCATTTGTTAACTACAAATTTAATGAGAAGTAGTACTAGCTGATATTCAAGTGCAACAATACAATGTGAATGTGGTTTTGTACAGGTCCAGACCAGTTAAAATTTTATTCACAGACACGGTAGTGTCCAAGCTTGAATATTCCTATTCATTATTCCTTTTCTTACTCAGACCAGCACTGACTTAGTGCCTGTTCCCCTATATAGGTGATGCTAATTGCCAGCATGCTTGCAGCAAATTGAACCATGTGCACCCCTGGGACAGTTTCGGGCAGGAACAGCTTCTCCCTCTGGTGAAAATTATGACTGCTCACGGCTGCTAATTTCCACAGAAAGGAAAAAACAGGCAGGTTTTAATAAGAAGAGAGGGAGATGAGGAGAGAAGGCAGGCTCTGAGCTTCCCCAGGGTTAGAGCAACTCTTCCAAAAGGAAGGCACTGCAATGCCTTCCAGGGTCTGCCCCATCTTCCCCCAAAACAGAACTAAACATGCTGCAGACCCCTATTCCCTGCTTCCCCTCCCAGCTCCCATCTTAATCCCTCCTCACAGAGTGCTATCTCATGGAGGAGGTTACTTACAACCCATTGGGACCCTTATCTGAGTACCCAGCTAAATGCCAGCAAAGGGTAGGCTGCATTTTTTCCCCCATCATGACTGCCTGTTTTTCTGGACAGCAGAAGTACTTTTAAATCACTGCAAGCTGTGAAGAGCCTGGATCACTCTATCTCACTCCCTAGGCAAGCATTTTATCACTAGGTTGTATTTTTTACAAATAGATACTATACATTCTACTCAACACAGAGCACCATAATCCCACTCCAAGCCCTGGTGAGAAGTGCAGTGTTGGAAACTTGCTATAGCACACAAATTAGTCCCATATAACTTCTCATGAAGAAGGTTCCACCAGCTGCCTGCATCTGTGCTGGGCAATTCTGTCTCAGGAAGCAACAAGTTTTTTTGTTAGGGACTGTAGGATATGGATATTTTTTTTGTTTGCCTCTGTGGCTTTCCAACTCCTCACAGAAGAAAGCCTTTATCTTTCAGGAAATGCACAGCTGAACTAATAGATTGTCAGGGATTCATTGCAAAAGGAGGGTTTACTGTTCAAGACCACTCTAAAGATTCACAAGTGTAAGAGTCTGCAGCAACATGTAAAGCATTTTAAATGAAATGCAGTGATTAACCATGGGCCTTCTGTAATAATCATCATCATTTAGTGATGATAAATAGAATAAAAGCAATATTGAAGCAAATAAATGACATTTGACACAAAAAATGGCTTGTATTTCATATTACTTTACTTAACTGCTCTCTCCTTCCCCCACCAAACAGAAGCTTTATTGACAAAATGTGCTCTGGTAATTTGGTCTGTAGACTTCTTAAAGAATGTGCAGCTCTGGGAAAAACTGAATTATGGGTTCTATTTGTGAGATGAGGAATGGCATGTAATAACTTAATGAACTGGAAGTTTATTAGTTGTAAAAGAAAGAGCTAATGGAATGCAGTGTCTATCAATCTTTTTTTTTAACTTGAAAATGTTCAGGTGAGAGTTGCATCCATTATCCATTTGTTACCTTATTAATACAAATATCTGCTAGAATCTCCACAAGCTACCAAAATATATCTCAGCTTCTAATTTAATGTGTATTTTATTAGGCAGTTTCAGAGGCTCTATTCTAAACCCAAGTCATTAGAATTTCAACTCAGATATTTAGCCAGCAAAGATTTCACTTGAACACAGGAGCTACCACCTTACATCATCTAAGGTTACAGCCCTTTGCTCCCTGTAAAGGCCATATTCATTAAAATTGTGGAGGGAAATAAAATGCACATGCAATCACGATGCCAGTCTAATTTCAATAGCTATTTATTGCTCTGTAGACACATAAATGAAAAAGGACAGTAAGATAATGATTGTAACACGAAACAGGTAGAAAAACCAGTCCAATATAAAATGTAAGAACCAAATCCTTTGCTGTTAAAGTTTTCTCCACCGTTAAAATATAGGGATTTACCTCAGCTTCACTTTCACATGGACCTATTTATTTTGCACAATTGAATGATTTGCCTCAAAATATTTTGAATCATGATAGTATGTGTGAATATGCAGAATAATGACAATAATAGTCTAAAATCTGTTAGGATGCTTCTCCCAGCCTTAGCTGATATTATGTCTTAAAAATACAATGTAAAAATAGAACTTACCCCTAAATAAACATGTGAAACATATGTGCATGTACCAAAAACCAAGTAAGAAATTCAAAGTTCAAGTCAATGCATATGAAGGTATAAGTAGAACAAAGCAGTCAGGTTCTACCCTATCAGCCCCATATTTCATGTGCTCCACAGATCCTTGGGTACTCTTAATTTTAACCCTGCAATGTATTGATCCATTTGCTTTGATTTTCTATTCCAGAGATAAAAATAAGCAAGGAAGGAAAGCTTGTATTAATTTATGCCTCTAGTAGACTCCTGTGGGTGAGCTTTTGTTGGTTTATTGTTGGGTTTTTTCATGTGGCCAGTCTAGCAGCAGGTATTTTACATCTATTAGGCTGTTTAAAAGACCAGTAGTAGCTATTCCACTTAATCAGGTAGTCATCTAGACATCTTAGACCAATTCAATAAATTTGTTTGATCTCAGAGGTCCAATACAAAGGGATTTTGAACTGTTTGTGCTGAGCACAGTGGAAGGTCTAGTAATCCAATTATTTCATTTTCTTGCTGAAGAGAACTGAAGAGAGGGAAATCCATCTTTCCTTCGCTCCAGCGAGCGAGCCACAGCCCTGCATTAGGCTTTAAGCTTCCTGTGTAAAACATACCCCAAGGGCAGCGGAAGGCCACTTAAATACAGCTTGGAGGGCATAAGTGGAACATGGCTATGGCACGTTGGCTTTCTGCCCAGGAATAAATTCCCACCATTAGCATCAAACGCTTATCCCGAAGCTCTCATACAGAAATTAAATGCAATCTATCAAATTAATAAACAATAATAAATTAAAACAGCACAAGTAAATTAAAAAAATAAATCACAGTAATTTATACTATGGATCATCTGTTCTGGATTGCTTTTCCAGGCTGCACACCTCAGATTATCTTCCAGCCCTTTTTAGTGACTGTATTTATAGACATGCAAAATGGCCCTCGATGCACGAACTGAACTTATTCATGCCCTATTCTACATGTTTAATAAAAATATAGTTTTAAATAGTGCTTTCTTCTCCCATGCAAGTAATTTTGATGCACAAATTGAACTTACTCGTGCCCTATTCTACATGTTTACTAAAAATATAGTTTTAAATAGTTCTCCCATGCAAATCATTTTGTTCCCTTCTGCTAGTCAGCAGAATCTGATGTATTTGTTACACAGGTTGAGTTTACGTGAATTGTATCTAAACACGAATTCAGACAACAAGTAATAAGCATGCAAAAATGTACCTTTAGATATCTCAGGTGGAAGCAGACATTCTGGTTTAGGCATTCAAGGATAATTTCAGCAGGCTTCAGAATGTGAATAACTGTGAAGTTAAAATGAATCCATCCTTTTAAAGTGCTCACAGGAAAATCAGACTGTCTTCTGGGACAGATTTTAAAAGAGGAATTTTCAGGAAGCAGAATTTAATTACCTAACTGGAATTTTGCTGTGGTGCCCTGGCTAAATCTTCACTTTTTGTGAAAAAACTCAGGGAAACTATTATGTTCTATCTGAACCATATTGACTATAGTGATATGGGACAGTATTAAGGAGGAGAGCAATGGGAAACATCTCACCTACTGTATATCAGTCTCATTTCTTGAAACAAGTTGACTCTTCCCAGCAACTTCTTTCCCAAAACTTCCTTAGGGTATGAAATAATTGGCTATTAACCAGTGTGTTCTTGACCCAAAGAGTGGACCAGAAAACATGCAAGACTTGTCTGGATTATGAGGTGAGATAAAAGAGAAATTAGATCTGATACGTACTGACTTAGCCCACGGCTCTCTTGATTTTGCAAGTTGAGACTCAGAGGGTTTTACCTGCATTTGTGCTGGGGCAAAAGACCTGAGGAAAAGAGCAGGCAGAAAATGGGAGAAGGAAAAACAGAATGGCATGATGTCCTTTCCAGATTTTTTTTTTTTGTTGTTTTCCCCCTGCCTGTTGGCCCTGTGTTTAGCATGGGTCTGTGAGAAGGAAAGGCTGCCAGCCCCACAGCACCATATTGCCAGCATAGTGGTCAGCCAAAGGGAAGTTGTGAAAAAGGTGCCTGCACACTAAATAAATAAATAAATAAAATCCCAACCACAAACAAAACAAAAAAAAGCAAAATCTTACTTCCAACCAATCCTGTACAGTCTTTGGAAGAAATGAGAGTTTCCTTTACTCCCCCTTGTAAATATGATCACGTGTAACCTATCTCTGTAAGTCCCTTGAGGGCTGCCCTGGAGCCCTGAGTGCCAGCAAGCAGTGTGTCAGGCGAAGCTGCTGCCATGCAGGCTCTGACCACCACGTAAGGAGTGGCTGAGGACACTGGCACGTGTGGAGTCAGTTCACACACCCTGGAACGATGAAAACAAGTCATTAGTATGCACCGTGCAGCACAGAAGGCTGAGCCTGCTGCTAATGAGTGCTTTGCAGAGGGCTCAGGTCATGGCTTCACTAAGTGCTGTGCACTTGGTAAACCTGTGAACAACACCAGCACGCAGTTCAGCATGTGCAGCCGGCCGAGCACCGCATGTTGTAGCCAAGGTGCCAGGCAGGTGTCTGAGCCATCAGTGAGATACCTGCCCTTGATGTCAGGTGGTATGTTAGGACTGGGAAGTGCTGTGCAAGTAAAGAAGTCTTCATTGAGCTGGGGCAGGGGTCTCTGGGCAGAGTGCAACACCTGGGATGTCACTGGGATCACAGCAATGTGGTGCACTAGCTCGGGCAGGGGTTGTCAGCTGGAGGGCTGCCATGGATGGATCCAGCTCTTCTGGAAGGACAGGACAGGCCTTCTCCAATAGGGAGAGCTGCCCTTGTTATTAGGGAGAAACTGGTGTGTACGGAGCTGCACCCTGGGACAGGTGACAAGCCAGCTGACAGTTCATGGATCAGGATTAGAGGGCAGTCCACTGTGGGTGACATTGTGGTGGGTGTCTGCTACAGGCCACCTGATCAGGAAGAAGTAGATGAGGCAAAAAAAAAATAGAAGTTGTCTCATGCTCACAGGTCATCAAGGGTCAGAGCACTGACATCACACTTAGTTCTGATAATGAAGTAGCAGAACACAAACACCCCACTAAATGCTGCTGGTACATCCCAGGTTGACTCTATCTCTGCTGCCTTTCACAGGATGGCATGTGCTTCGTGCATAGCACAGCCCTTCTCAGCAGTCTCCAAGAAGGTTTCTTTGTTGCCTTACATCCTGCCAGTTTCTGGCCTCTCCAGGCTTATCCTGCTGATCACATTTTGATGCCCTGAATTTCCATCACATGCATAAGAGATGCACTGGCTGCAAATTCTGAGGAAAGGTGTCTTCATATGGGCAAAAAGGAGCCTATACACGTAGGAGGTGTGTGTGCACACCCTGCTTTGAATAAAGTTCCATCATATTTCCAGGTTAGGTGGCATTCTATTTCAAAAGCCTTCACCTGCCATTTATCCCAAAATGTCTGAATAGGATGAAAAAGGATCAGAAAATTTTTGCTGACTACTGTAAAAGGAAAAATTAACATTACACAGGTGTTTCAGCAGCTTACATGACTCATAACTTCTCACGCTTATTGAGTGAAGGAGACCTTCAGGACAGAGACAAGTGGTACTTGGCTGTAAGACAATACATTTTCACTGGTGATGAAAGTCAAGTTTGAAGCTTAATGGGTAGGAGTAGTATCCCCAACACTGTCCTTCCACATTCCTACCTCTGTGACAGGAATTCCTCTGATTTTGTTACAGCCAGAGTCCTCTGTATCACAGAAGATGGCAGGCACAGCCAGTTTTGCCTCGGTATAGGAATAGTCTTTACAGGCTGTTATGGTGATAGGCTAATTCCCTCAGGATCTCTGAAAAGATCACACAGCAATCAGAAACTCCTGTGGTATGTTCTAGGGATGTGGGACCCTTTCTAGAGAATTGGAGGGAGGAATTTTAATATATTGGGAATAGCTAGCAAGGATGAAATTTAGCTGCAGGAGTCTTCCCTCCCCTGCACTTTACATGCTATAACTTCTAACTTAAATCAGGACCCTTAATTCTCTTTAAACTGTACAGCAAACTGTTCAGATTTGGGGAATGCCTCGGGATCTTGCCTTGCTACACCCTTACGCACACCT
Source organism: Gallinula chloropus (assembly GCF_964237585.1). NCBI lineage: Eukaryota > Metazoa > Chordata > Aves > Gruiformes > Rallidae > Gallinula > Gallinula chloropus. The sequence goes on from NC_140096.1 coordinate 17,204,987, forward strand.
ACGTTGTATCAGAGCTTTGCTTATCCCATATTTCAGTAACTTAATTACGTGATGAATTCTCTCATGCAGCAAATTTATCTTCATTGAGCTAACTTTTGATCTCAGGCATTAACTCTGATCAGAGCTAAAGCACAGACAGTCTATCCAATTAGCAGGTGGCAGCCTCAGAAGCTCAGGACACAGTACCTCTGCTACTCTGCCTTCCAGGAGCTTTGACCTCAGCAAACACACTTGATGAACCTGGCCGTAGTATTTTGGCTGCCTACCTCAGCTCATCTGCTTGGATGGCATTTTGCCTGTTAGCATCAGGAGATGCCAGAAAACACTAAGTTTAGATCCATAACTTGCTAAGGTCTGTTAAAATAGCTTTGTTCTGACACTGAACAATTACATAAAGCATCTTGACTTTCTCTGTATAAAAGTGAGGCATTATCAGACACCCCCTCTATAGAATCCAAACAACTTGTTTTCCAACGTCAGCAAAAACTAGTATATATTTGAATGAAGATAGGTTTTGTGCCCTTTGGAGGCTGTTCTGTTATTGATGACATCACAGAATTTTCAGTTCACCTGATATTTACACTTGGGGCAATGACCATCTTGTTCTGTGTTTTCCCATGTCTAGAGCAAGGGGCACATAAGCCCTAGTCAAGATTCCCAGGCAGTGCACTGATACCAACTGCAGTATTGCATTAAACATCAAATAAGCCTGGCATTTTGCTATGTTGGCAGTTTCAAAGCCACAGGGAAAATCCAAATCTCTAGTTAATTGTGAACACACCTATCGCACTGCCTTGTACCTCCAGTTAGTCTCTGTGTATCTGTTTGTGTCTGTTTGTTTTGACATGGCAGAACCCCAAAACTTTGCAACAAGAATCTCAAGATTTGAGTGTGTGCTGTCAGTTGGCTGAAATTAGTAAAATTCCAGATGCTCCTGGATTCCTGGGGATGTGTCAAATGAGGCTGTGTTGAATAACCCTCAGATGACATCAGGTGGGAAATGCCTGAGCCTGAAGGAAACAGTGCAGCAGAACCATGCATTGACCCTGTCTGCAAGCTCTTCCTAGCTACCTGGCATTTGATTCTAAGGATACAAAGAAAAGCTGATCACAACACAGTATAGGGGACTGAAGTCATACGTGCTCAGAAGAGCCTTTCAGTCTGCCTCTATGGCAGCCAAAACTGGGCTTGCAAAGCAAGGGAAACTCCCTGGTCTAACAATGGTCAAGAAAATTTCTGAAGCTAAGCCTGACTGACTATGTGACTGTATTCATTCAGCATCTTAATCATAGAATCATGGAATTGTAGGGTTTGGAAGGGACCTCGAGAGATCATCGGGTCCAACCCCCCCGCCAAAGCAGCTCCCTAGGACATATCACTCAGATAGGCATCCAGATGGGTCTGGAATCTCTCCAGAGAAGGAGACTCCACCACCTCCCTGGGCAGCCTGTCCCAGGGCTCTGTCACCCTCACTGTGAAAAAGTTTTTCCCCATGTTGGTGCGGAACTTCCTGTGCTCCAACTTGCAGCCATTGCCCCTTGTCCTGTCCCCAAAGACCACTGAAAAGGGGCTGGCTGATTCCCCCTGCATCCCCTGATTCAGATAATTATGAACTTTAATTAGGTTCCCCCCTTAGTCTTCGCTTCTCAAGGCTGAACAGTCCCAACTTACTCAGCCTTTCCTCATAGGGGAGATGCTCCAGGCCCTTAATCATCTTCGTAGCCCTTCTTTGGACTCTCTCCAGGAGATCCCTGTCCTTTTTATACCAGGGAGCCCAGAACTGGGCACAATACTGCAGGTGGGGCCTGACCAGGGCAGAGTAGAGGGGGAGGATGACCTCCTTTGACCTGCTGGCTACACTCCTCCGGATGCACCCCAGGATCCCATTGGCTCTCTTAGCCACCAGGGCACACTGCTGGCTCATGGCCAACCTGTCATCTACCAGGACCCCCAAGTCCTTCTCCACTGAGCTCTTCTCCAGCAGGTCATCCCCCAGCCTGTACTGATACAAACGGTTGTTCCTCCCCAGGTGCAAGACTTTACACTTGCTTTTGTTGAACCCCATCTGGTTTCTCCCTGCCCAGCTCTCCAGCCTGTCCAGGTCTCTCTGGATGGCAGCGCAGTGTTCCTGCGTGTCAGCCACTCCTCCCAGCTCTGTATCATCGGCGTACTTGAAGTAGGTCATTAACTCTGAATTCGACAGGTGATGATGTAAATAGAGCACCAGAACTTCAAGAAAGATGCTTGCTTGCCATTGAGCAGTTGGGAATCAGGACATTGTGGCTTTTAGGGTCCTTATTGAAGAGAACATGGAGCTTAGTCATGGCAGAAGACGGGGTCACACTGACAATAGGACCAGAGGAATAAAACAAAATAAGCGTTGGTATCTCCTGATTCTCAACAGCCTGATGCATACAAAAGAGAACAACCCTGTGACTGCCCTTCTGCCATATGCTGCAAAGATTCTCAATCTTTTCCAAGAAACAGAGCAAAGTGCAGCATGCACTAGCTTATAAATACCATGGAGATATCAGCTCACCTCAGCATTACACCAGGACAATTAGTTCCAGCGTTCTCCCCATTCTTCTTTTGCATTACCACAGCAGTCCTTCCTCCGTGCTGTCTGACTTCAGTTTCAAGTTTCCAGTTTGACCACATTGTTTTTTGTAACATGATTGAGCAGAAGTCTATGATCTCGTCAGTCTCTGTTCAGTCTTGCTATTGCCAGGCATTTTACACTCAGTACAACAGATCTAAAACCTAGACCTGAGATGAGAAGAAAAAATCATAGGAATATAAAAATAAAAGGATCAAGAAAATCCTGCAATCCATTGAGAATACTGTTCTTTCATGACTAAATTGTGCTGTACAGCAACAGTACAAAAGCCACAGAAAACTGTTTTAACCCATCATGGAGCAAGGAATGTCATTAGAATGAGAAAAGCCATATGACTGCTGAAATTACAGTGCCTTTCATGAACTTGTTCAAGCCACCCCATGCCTGGATTATTGCTAAGAGTTTAGACAACTGAATACACAGTATTCTTTAAAGGGATGTGGAGAAAGGGCTGGAAGTTAATGTAATACAAAGAAATCTGGAATGGGGAGGAGGACTGCAGATGCAACCTTTCTCATCTGCAAGATCAATTCAACTAACATGGAATTAAAGAGCTAGATTCTATTCCATTCCATTCCTTATGTATACTGATGTAAGAAGGGTGAGTATGAACAATAGCTCTGTTTTCAGCCATACAAAGACGACAGAAGCTTGGTGATACATGCAAAAGAAATCAAAAGGCTGACTCCACCCAACGGCTTTTCTACTGCCTCAGTCCTTGCATGGTCTTCTACAAGGGGACTGGCTCTGCTGGCAGTGTTGAACAGGCTTTGAGAGCCCTCTTTGGGGGCAGAGAAGAGATTTTTCTCTACTGGCACATGAACAGGTTGCTTAATTGTTGTTCCCATATCGATACAGGAAACATGTTTTCCTGCAGCCAAAGGCAACCTTCCAAACAGACCTGAAAAAATTTACCTTTCTGAATCAGCAGTAGGGTCCACAACAGGTACAGCCTAAAAAAAACTTGGTTGCTGAACCCACCACCTCCACCAAAGAATTTCTTAATGATCATTATTTATTGATCATTTACTTTCCAAAAACAACGTAGCCAACTGAAAACCAAATTCTCACTTCATGCCTAGCAGTGAGTAATGTTAGCACTCAGTTAAACATAAATAAAGATTAACTGCGTGGCTCATATTATTTTATAGGAAGATCTGATGCATAAATTTTAACACAATGTACCAGCACTGTGTTCATTTTTGTTTAAAATAAGAATTAGTGGAATCTGTCTATCAAAAAGGTTTTTAATAAACTCAAAAGTACACAGTATTTTTTTCCCATAAAGGGAAAAGTGTATAAGAATACACCAGCATAGGATGAAGGTAATTAAAAAGGCTCGTAAAAATAGAAAGAAAGATAGGGAAAACAACTTCAGTTAATTCTCCTTTTCAGGATCTAATTAACCTTAAAAACTGTGAGTCTCCAACATTTCCCATGCATTTCAATGCAACGGAGAATGTCCCTTGCTACAAACGACAGGTCTGATTTAATGGAGTTTTGATTGAGGATAAAGACAGGAGAGTCAGTCTGTGGTACCCTCTCTTCACACTGAAAAGTGTCCAATTCCAAAGGCAAATGCACTCAGCTCAGTCATCCCAATTAAAGTGTGGGCTGCTATTCAGAGTAAGCAAAGATAGCACAAAGAATGCAAAAGAATCGGCCATTTCGGGTGATCACAAAGGCAGCACAGAAATTGGTGTTGGCTAGAGACTGCAAAGGAAAACACATGTTATTTCAACAACCACATGTCCATACATACATGTATATAATTACACATACAGACCTCCCATACATACACATGTATCGCACAATTAAAATTCTCTAAGAAGCAGTAAAAGCCCTTTGCTTTCTTTAGGTCGTTCTCTTGAAGCTTTTGTGGGTATGAAAATAAGCAGAAGTACAGCTGAAGCTGCAGTGTCTTGCTGGTGAAACTATCTTCGTGATGCAACTAAAAAGTGTTAAATAAATTTTCAAAGAAAGACCCTTTTTTCCACTGGTGTCTGTAACAGCTCATCTAGTATGCAAAGCACACAGAAACCCTGATCCTATGCTGATGTCAGCCTGCCATAACCCCTCATGCCTCCAGAGGAATTTCTGTGCTGAGATCAGGATCCAGCCCGATGCCGACTGGGTCATACTCTGCAGTGGTGCCAGGCACAGATCTCCTACAGACACCTCTGGAGGTTTTGCATCAGTGCTAGTGGCAGTCTGTTAAATTCAGGGCAAGTCACCTGAAATGCTCCAGCTTCCTTGATTCTCAAAAGCCTACCAGTTACTGTATTTTTATCAGAAAGAATGAGAGAGACAGAGAGAGTTCCCTGCCAAAGGTTATCTCCAAGTTCATACTGTGTGTCCTTACGCTGCCACATCCAATAAATCGTTAACGCCGTCTGTTCCAAGCAGGCTTCCCTGGGACCCGTTTTGTGGGGCCAGCATGCATTTGTGCAGGCTGCTGCAATATGGAGGACAAGCTGGGCTGGCACCACAGCTCTCTGTGGACATGGCCAGCCTTCAAATGTTTACGAAACGATCCTTCAAAGTTCAGCTTTCAACCACTACTGTTGTTCTGAAGAACAAAAGAGACACAATCGGAGTCTTCTCAGCAAGAACAAAGTTCACCCAGAGCAGCAGGGACCTACCTCCCCAAAGTCTTCTGCGCTGGCTTGAAATGCCCGGGAGAAAAGCAAAGGGATGCTCTGCTCCTCTCAGCCTCCCTGAAGTACTGGTGTTGGGGCCCACTGAAGGAAACATCCCACAGGTTTCATACCAGGTGGATGTTCATGCTCACACAGAAGGAGCTTCACACACTTCTGCCTACCCATGGAGATCAAAATTACTTAGGGGAAGCTGCAGTATAATGCTATAGCCTCCCAGCAGTGGGGGGGTGAAGGTCATTTCTGACTTCTCTTATTTGAGAGGAAATTCATTCCCGAAAGCTAACACAAGGCATTGATAAAGTCCTTCTTAAGCCCTCAAAGCTCCACCTCAATTTCTTATGCAAGAGCTAGCATGTGTTTACAATACACAGGAGTTAACTGGTACATAGCTCATGCTCTTGTACTCAGCACAGTGACAAACTTCTAACCCGTTGTGAAACCAGATGACCCAGGCTAGCAGCAGAACAGCAGGATGCCACCCAGCAGCATAATTATGTTATAGCTTCTATTTATTTTTTTGAATATCAAAATTTATGACAATCACTAAAACAGATTGACTAAACTCTAAAGTATAAACACACCATGATAGAGGAGTTGTTTTGCTGTCATCCTAAGGAAGCATCTATTTGCAAAGTACGTGGCAATATCAAAGAGCTCTCTATTGATTAAACTTTGAAAATAAAATTGCACCACTTATCATATGCTGTTTGCAAAAATGCCAATCATTATAATACTCACATAAGCATACTGTGTCTTCCCCCTGAACTCGTTAAATTTATTACTGAGCTGCCTACATGTGGAAAAAATATCTTTCAGATAACACATTAACATTCATAACCAGTATTTAAAGCTGTGCATGGTGCCATCTCAAAAGATAAGGGTCTTGTCAGCATTTCCAGTATAAGCCTCATTGCAGGGGATGGAGGCAGGGAGTGGCAGCATTCTATTTCAGCTATTTTAAATGACACCAGCAAGAAGCCTGACATACAAGTTGTCAATCTGTACCTATCTTTCAGAGATAGGTGCATCTTTCACTTCCACATTCAGTTTAAAAAATAGTGGAATTCTCAGTACATCATTGTGAAGTACCTGGCAAATGCTATCACTCTGCTTGTGCATACAGCATCCCACACAATTATACTTCCAGATCTAAACCTTCATATTACAAAAGGTTTCAAGGTATGGAATGAAAATGATATGACCACTTTCTCACAGGGATACTTTCACTTTTCAGAGGAAAGAAAGAGATAAGCAGAACAATAGCTAACAATGCAACAATGAGGGCTTGGTCCACGACTCATGTTATCAGATGTTCCTGCAGTATCAAAACACTAATAATACTGAGTACAAAAGTTAATGACAAAAAAAAGGCAAAAAAAAACCCCAAACCCACAAAACAAAACAAAAAATGGGGTTTTGGGAGAGAAATTTGTAGGTGCAGTACATCTGCACCTATTGAGCCCTATTGAGCTACAGATAGAGGGTAAGTTGCGATTTGCAAAATGAGACCTGTTAGCTGTGATGTTAAAATACTCTGTCAAAAGAAAAGGTATTTGTATTAGGCAAAAAGAAATTAAAAAGTAAACAAGCAGTTGTCATATCAGAAGAAAGGCTTTCAGAATCCACAACAGCTCTAAAAATGAAAGCATTGAAATGATTATACTTGAGATGATCAGGACCACCACCCAGTTCACAGCCAAATAGCTAAAAAGGAACAATCTCATGCCTATATAATTCCAAGTGCATCAGTCCCACCAGCTAGAAATACTAAAGCCAAACACTTCTATCTTCAAAAGCAACAATATTTCTGGTTAGAAAGCTCAAATGCTAACCTCTGAAGGGGTTGCAAAAGTACTCTGGAGCATATATGTGTGCAGATAACGGATTTTGCTTGCCATTTTCAAGACTCCAAGGCAGAGCTGACTACCAAAGCTGATTTAGCTGCTCTCTTCTACCAGCTTCACTTGCTGCTCAGTCATGAAGTCGACATTATAATCTCCTGATGTTCTGAGGATTTGATTGCTTTACAGGAAAAAGATTTATATATAATAAAAAGGTGCCATATAAAGGATGTGTAGTTACTCACAAATTATATGGCTTGTAATGGGAAGAAATGCCACAGGTGTTATGGAACACACACACACACTTTAGATGAAGGCCAAATGCTCACTCTGTCTTGCTGACGCTGATCCACTCCAGATGGAATCTAATGGACTAGAGAGAGACCCCACCAGGAACACGGTCCCCTGTGTGTGCAGTTTGCATACATACTTACCCACTGACTAGTCAAGAGAGTCAGGTGTCCCCTGGTATCCCCTAGCATTCAGGCTGGAAGGGAGACAACTGAGTATCTTCAGCATCCTGGACCACAATTGCTACAATATAAAGCAGAAGTACTGTCACAATTTCTTCCCTTTCAGTTAAAGCACCACATTTGGAACATCCCTACTTGGCTTTCACATCTGTCTATCAAGACAGAGCTGGCTCTGAGGATGCCCAGGAAAACACCTTCTTCTTCTTTTGTATTTTTTTGTTTCGTGGTGGTGGTGTTTGGTTTTGTTCTGAATTATTACACTCCCTTTTCAGAGACAATTGCTTGCCTTGTCAGTGTAATTTCTGCTCTCCTCTCAACTCAAGGTAACTTCTTGGCCTGCATTGTGTAGAGTGACTATCCATAAACTAGTTTCATGTCTCTCAGCTCCTCAACCTCTCTTGCACTTTTACACAGTGATGGTCTCACATTGAGCCTATGCAGAACCAAGACTTTGAAACAGTCCTGCAAATAATGGTGAGCATCTGCTTGAAAAGGAAATAATTTCAGACTATAGGGCTATTCCAATCCATTATTACTTCATATTGCAGGAGCCTGCAAACAACAAAGCAACTGCTTAAGAACATGTCCCCCTTCCTGCTCCTTAGAGGCAGTCAGGTGAGCAGCCAAAACCCAAATTCTCAGTTTTGAGCTGGACTCTGGTGTGGATTTTTCTGATAGATGAAGCCAGGATGCCACCTTTCTTATAGTTTGGGCCATTCTCAGTCACTGAAGAAGTGGGACATTAAAATCTCCAATGGCCACTACCTTCCATCAAATCTGGTTCAAAATATTTGTGAAAGGGAAGGGACCTTGACTGACAGCCAGCCACATACACATACCATGCACCCACATAAAACACAATTTCATTTCTGTTAGAAACCAACTGAAAAACACAAAAGCCAATTACTGCCCAAATTTTTATTCTGCCAGCGAATGTCCACAAACATCTCATGGAATTAACTTAATGGAAGGAATTTTTGGAAACACATGGAGTCTGAAAAAATACTGGGTTTTTTTCTACTTGTCATGGAGTAAACTCAGAAATATGTGACCTCTATGCATAATGACAACTCAATGACACGGCTCTCATTCTGAATGTGGAATATGAAATGCTCACCGTGAGCTGCTCAAAAAAAATCCTCAGGCCATGATTATTCATAGAAATTATTTGGTGAGTAATTTCAATTAAATAAATTCAAGAAATCAAGAAGAAGAGGCTAAACTAATAGAATGCATTATTTATGATGAATAATTCATTTGGAGGAACTTCCCCCCCTCACCATTGCAGAAAGCCAGCTCAAGGCGTAGGGCACTGGAGTCCCACTTAAGCCCTGTTTTGAGGTCTTAATTGGGGGTTTCATGATGAATCACTCTGGGCTGGCCCTCTGCCCAGGACTGAATTTCACCCATTGCTCCTGCTCCTCACATATTGCTAGATATGTCATTAGCACAGTGGGATTTGGAGTCTTTCAACTTCATTGCCAGAAAAATAATGATATGGAGAGATTTCATTATGTTTCCTTTAATACTAATAAATGAAGGGAAGAAACCTCTCCTGTCAACCCTGCAGACTTTCAAGAGTGAACATTCACCACACCCATGCATCAACTACATTATTAGTAATGAGCCCCATTACTAGGACATGTCCATTCAGTAAAGCAAAAAGATCTGATAACTTCAACAAAACTTTGAAAAACAAAAAAACACTTGTGCACACTTGTGAGTGAATGATGGGACATCTCCAGCTAAAAACATTCCCAGTATGTAGCACATAGATTATGACTCTGAGGAAATATGAACAATTGCACAGACAAATGATAGCGGTCAATACTGCTGTGCACACTCACCCATTCAAAAAGAAAGGAATAATAAATCCACTGTTATTTTTAAGGATGGGAAAAAACACCTTTTTTTTAATGTTCTTGATGCTCAGCAATGTCATCACAGAATATCTATCATCAGGAAGATTCATCTTGCTGTTCCTATCAGAGAAAATGAACCCATCGACATGATGAAACAAAGCACTTCAAAAAATATTTAACCCACCCAATAAGACCTAAGTGCATGCTTTCAAGTTAAACACTTGCTCAAAGATTGGATCCAAATACCACTGAAGTCAGGAGGAGTCCTTCCACTGACAACAAAGGGCTTTGGATCAGACACACTACTTCGCTGAACAGGATGAACACATCCATAAATATCAACTGCCTTACAGTACTTTGCTGGGTCCTATGCTAAAAGGTGTGGGGGTGTGTGTGCACAAGATGAGGGGAGATTTGTTTTTCTATGCAAGAAATACAAAATTGGGCTACAGGTAGAATAAAGTGCAGTCTTAATTACATGGTGGTGAGTCTGTCAGTACCCCCAGTGCACTTGTTACCTGGGATGCTTTCTGACAGACAACTTCTACATCTCATTTCCTGTTGAAACAAATATTAGTGGTATTATAACTCACAAAATTCAATTACTTTTCAGAAAGTTAGGATTCTACATTATTGATTAAAAAAAACCCCAAACAACAGGAATTGGTAGTTTTCCTGCTCTGTTTTGCACCACCAGTGCAAAAATCACACTGTGCTGATATAGAACAGATTACCCCAGATACACTGAAATAAATGGTGGCAGAGCCTCTGTGCAAAAAAAAATGTATCTTGAAATTAGATAATGGATCTCAACAACGTGTATCCTCAGTCAGGATCTGAGTCCTTGCAGGAAGCAGCAACTGAGGAAAGAATTACAAAGCATATTGACTTTAGGTTGTAAGTCATTAAATTATTTTATTTTGCAGGTAGTCATGATGTGTCAGTAAACAATACTCTGAAATAGCCCATGGCTCTCCAGCTGTTTGAATGGTTGGGGAAAAAGAAGCTGAAAAATGCATCTGGAAAACAAGGAAATTCATTCCAGGCAATGGCAAAGTCCATTTCTGACTGCCAGCAAACAGCACCTCAGCAGACACCACAACCCAGAAGCCACGGTCACTCAGAGTGCCCCACAGACTGGTGCATCCACCAGCTCTCCTTCCACCGAGACTTCATCACAAACATCCCTCTCCTCTGCCTCTCTTGGGCATGCATCACACCAGTTTGCTGTTGCTGGGCAGCACGAGTGAGCTGAGATGAAGCCAAGAGCCATGGAGGGCAGAGCCTGTCAGGCCCCTCCTCCCTGTCTTTCATGGGCACCCTCCTTCACTCATCCCTTGCCCAAAGAAAGCAAGTGAAAGCCAGGGCAAGCCTCCTCTTTCACCCTCCCCTTTACAGTGCTGCTTTCTAGTGCTGCTGGATGAGACAAAACCTTGGATTACAAGTAACAATTATTGCACATACCGATCACTGCTAAATCTGGAAACTGTTTGTTTCCTTAATAATTACTTTTAAGCAAGGCACAAAAATATCCCACTTACAGTACAGGACAGATTCCAAAAATGTACGTGCTCACTAAGGGAGAAGGTCTCCAGCTACAGATAGGCACATGTACGCAAGCACAGCGGCATACAGAGAAATATCCCCCTGGAAAGAAAGGAAATAGGGTACTTGCTGAAGGGTAACAAAGACTATCTCAGAACCTTAAGACATGGAGAAGGCATTTGGTATTATGCAGTTCAGGATCTCAGGATGAGGAACACGTAAGATCACTAAATACCTAACTTTACAAATTCTCACTGTTTCACCACACCAATCATATTATGTTCACAAAAAATCAACATTGACATCTATGTATATTACAGGAATAAGCCCCTCCCTACCCATCACCTGCACCCAGGCTACCTTGACAGTTTCTAATGATCAATAAAACTTAAATCATTCCATCCAATTTCCAGGGATTTTTTCTTAGTTTCTTGCTGCATTCTTTCCCTTCTTCTTGGTGGATACGTTTGTTCCTTCTTTGTTTATATACAGAGAAAAAAACCCAGATAAACTGGTAGGCAAAGATCTGTAAGCAGTGTTTAGCATCCATCTGCACACACAATGTGGAGAAACAATATGACCTCTGCATTTCCAGACTTATTTTTCTCCTTGATGTTTACTCTCACAGAAGGACAACAGCATGATGTGCAGTAGGCAGGAAGGGTAATGATCTGTGCCAAATTTTATGTGCTTATGCTTACTGCCATGGGCTGGCTTACCCTGCCCCCCTCCCCCAGCAGATGAACAAAGTGGTGGCTTTAGGACCATGCAGAAGCCAAGAGCTGCTCTGGTGTAGGAACCAGCACAGGACTGACAGAGACTATTTGAAGTTGTTAAGGCTGGTATCAGGCAAGTATTTAGTTCATACTTGCTCTGGAGCAGTTGGGGAGAGCCCCCATGGGAGACAGGTATGGGATAATTACGGGATCTTAAGCCAGCCGACAAGGATATTGCAAGGATAAAAATTTTGAACTGAAGGTAGCTGGATGCAGAGCTGTAGAGAAAGCACATTTTCTTACCTGTGGGAGATGAAAGCTATCGGAACAATTTACCAAACATTATGGCAGATTTTCATCACATGCAATTGCTAAAATATGCCTGGATATGTTATTGGTTTTTTGGGGGTTTTATTTTTCTTTGCCTTTTTCCTAGGACGTGTGATCTAGTTTAAACAGGAATTAATTCCAATTTAGCTGATGGCCTGGGTTATGCAAGATCCAAAAGTCACAATGGTTCCATTAAGCTTTAGAATCCATGAATCTGCAAGTTGGAGAATCTGTACTCAGTCTTCATAACTTTGCTCCAAAAAAGGCGGATCAGGGAACACAGCAAAGTATTTTGGGAAAAAAAAAGAAACCCTCACAACGCTTACAAATCAGGCATAACACCAAGTTTTCCCAAACCCTCCCAGGCTGCTCTATCAACCCGCCTCCTGGCCTTCCATTCCTAGAGGCTCCCAGATAGTCACAGCCTCAAAATGTTCCCACATTCAACGTGCAAACTAAAAAGGCAATAAAACAGGTGGGGGAAAAAAAAGCTGTTCTTTTATACTCTGTGTTTTTAATTGAAGGGATTATAAAACACTTCGGGCATGCTGAGAAATCATGACTTTGTTCCTAAATAAAAAGCTGTAGCTTTTTTTTTTTTTAAATCCTTGTTGTTCCTCCTACAACAGTGGTTATTATATGCATGCATTTGCAGTGTAATAGAATCAGTATCATCTCTATGTCTTATTACTGTTGCAATCCCCTAACATGCTGTTCCTTCCATCCCACATGAATCTGGTAATTACTGCTGAGGCATGCCATGCGTACACTTTCCCTTCCCAGGCAGCATCAGCAGTTACCACAAACACATTTCCTATGTACTAGTAAACACAGGCAAGAGGGACAGTGTATGTTGCCCCATGAGCCAATTCCAGGACATGATCCCTGCTCACCGGAAAGCTGCACGTCACTGAAACTCAGAGAGAAGGAAAAAAAAATGATGCTATGAGACGAGAGGAAAACACATCGGACTTACTGCTGCCTTCAGCTATCGCTGTGTGTTGGAGCGAGCCCTGGGGAGCGCAGGCAACGCTGTGCGGAGCTGTTCAGGTGAGATGCATTGAAGGTAGGTTACAGGAGGGTGTTTGTGCCTCTGTGCGTGTGTCAGTGTGAGCAGGTGGTGTCTGAGTATGTTCTCTTCAGAAAAAGAAAAAAAATCAACCTGGGTCTACTTTTACCATCCCCTCTTAGGCTCCTGCCCCAAGACTGTGTTAGAAAGAGCTGACAATAAGATTCGCTGTGTTCTGTAAGTAGTCCAATTTTGATCCCCAATGCAATATTCTAATGTTTAAAGGGGCAAACAAGCAAAAAATCTGTCTGCTGGTGTATTAGTGTTGTAAAACCCCAGGTCTGCTACATGCATCTTTACTGATCTTGGCAAATTTTGCTCTTGAATTCAGCTGAATAAAGACAGTGCTGCTCTGAGCCCGTTTCACAGTCCTGATCTTTTTGAAATCCATGTGGCCCCACACCAACAGCATGCTTCAGTGCAGAATGCTCCTGCTTTTTCCAAAACCGCCAAACATTTTAGGTCGGGAAGTTGCAGCTGCTCCAATCCTGAATGCAAACTCCAGCACTATTCCTGCCCAGCAGCACTGCAAAGGCATCTGCGCTGGCTGCTGCAGGATGCTGCTACCTTTTCCGATCTCAAGCTCCCCCCGTAAGAATAGACAATACATTTTTCCTGCTCCTAAAATGTTGGGTTCTCACAATTCATGGCTAAAGAATAACACAAGATCACAGTCCCACTTTTGCCAAGTCCAGCGCTCTTTTGGCAGCAAACATTCTAAAGACCAAGTGAAGTGTGTATAGCTCCCTACCAGAACCTGGTAAGAACCCACCCTGCCAAATTACCACTTAAAAATATCATTGTGGAGTGTCTTTTTTTTTTTTTTCTTTTTTCTTTTCCCTAGTGTGAACCCAAAGTTTTACCACCCAGTCAGCGACCCAGAGCAGCCACCCCTTCCCACCAAACAGATCTGTGCCCAGTGCATGATGCTTAAGCGAAGACATAATAACCCACATCCAACATCTGCGTTCGTTTTAAACGCAGCCAAACGCTACACCAAAACATCGTCCTTTGGCAGTGGGACTAGTCTAGCCAGTGGGAACGCTCACGTTCTTTGTGGGCTTAGCTGCTCAGCACTGGGGTGAGCTTCCCAGAGCGTGCAGGGGTTCAGGCACAGGACTGCCGTTACCTGCCAGCCCAGTTGGGTGGAAGGTGCTGAACTTCCCTGAGCGTGTAGAAAACGCCAAGGCGCTGGACAAGAGCTCGGCACGGGAAACTGGGGAGGAGAGTTGCTGCAGCCGGAACGGGGGATAGATGCTGATGGCAGATCCGGGTTTTTCAGCACCCCTGCTACGAGAGCCAGATTGTGCGTGTGTGTGAGCGTGCGAGCGCGGTGCGTGCGCGCTTGCCGGCTGGCTTGTGCCGAAGAAGCTGCTTGACTTGCTCTCGGTTTTGAGGGCACGGATTTTGAGGGACTCGGGGCCGAAATTCCTCCGGACCCAGGTAAATCCGCTTGTTACCTTATTCCACTCCCCGGCTCCGAGTCCCCGCGCTGTCCTGGGCGCGGCGCGGCTGCAGGTGCTGTCAGAGCGCTCCCGCGAAGAGCAGCCGAGCCGCGAACGGAGCCGGCTGCGAGAGGCATGGAGGGGGTAGGGGGCGGAAGGGTGGGGGGGGGCTGGGAAAAAACGTGTCCCCCCCGCCCCCGGCGTGACGTCAGCGCGGCTCCGTGCGGGGCAGCCGGCAAAAGCCCCGCGTCGCGCCGCGCCCCGCGCAGAGCCGCCCGCGCTCCCGCAGCGGCGCCGCCGCCGCTCCTCGCCCCCCGCCCGGCCCAACTTCTAGCCGAGCCGCGGCCGGGACGGGACGGCGGCGACTCGCCGCGCTCCTCCTGAGGCGTGAGGCGGGCGATGCCTCTCGCCGCCGGGCGGCTGGTACCCGGGGCGCGGCGGCGGCACTCGGCGGCGGCCTCTGCCCCTGCTGCCCCGTCGGACGTCCCCAGAGCAGGTAGGACCCGAGGGGCGCGGAGGGAGGCACGGGGAGCGCGGTTCGGAGGCTCCCTGCTGCCAGGAGGGGGGCAGGGAGGGTTTGCGATCGTTTGCATCATTTATCGCTCCCCCCTTTCCCCCCCGCTTCCTTCCCCCCCACCCCCCCATGCTGCCAGTGGAGCCGGGTACTCGGGAGCGGGGGCTGCCCCGGGCCGGGCAGCGCCGCATCGGTAGAGGACGGAGCCGCTCTGTCGCCGGCCGCCGAGGTACAGGCGGTTGCTGCGGCGGGCGGAGGGGTCGGGCGGGTGCAGCGCTGGGTGCCCCGGTTGTCGGAGAGCTCCCCGACGGGGCTTCCCCCTCAGCAGCTCCGCAGGCGCTTCCCGAGTGGAAGAGGGGAGGTGGAGGCGGGAGGATTTCAGAGGAGTTTTGCAAGTCGCTGCCTTGCCGCCCCCCTCCCAGCGAGCCCTGGAACCTGCTTTGCCCTGCCCTTGCAGCCTCTGCTCCCGGCCGTTTTACTGGGCATTTCTTCTTTCTCTCCTTCCTTATCTTAAAAGGTTTGACTGTAGGTACTGAAGCGGGGATCGACGGCGCATAAAGATGCTGAAGGGTGTTTGGTTGCTCAGTTTGTTAACAGTGGCTGGGATCTCGCGGACAGAGAGTCGCAAACCTGCCAAAGACATTTGCAGCAAGAGCCGCTGCCCTTGCGAGGAGAAGGAGAACGTGCTGAACATTAATTGTGAAAACAAAGGATTTACAACTGTCAGCCTCCTCCTGCCCCCACCATCCAAGATCTACCAGCTGTTTCTCAATGGGAATGCGCTGACCCGCCTGTTCCCCAATGAGTTCGTCAACTACTCCAACGCTGTGACCCTCCACTTGGGCAATAACGACATGCAGGAGATACGCACAGGGGCCTTTAGCGGCCTCCGCACCCTCAAGAGGCTGCACCTCAATAACAACAAGCTGGAAGTGCTGAAGGAGGACACGTTCCTGGGCTTGGAGAGTCTGGAGTACCTGCAGGCCGATTACAATTACATCAGTGCCATCGAGGCAGGAGCCTTCAGCAAGCTAAACAAGCTCAAAGTGCTGATTCTCAATGACAACCTCCTGCTGTCCCTGCCCAGCAATGTCTTCCGCTTTGTGCTCCTTACTCACCTGGACCTGCGGGGGAACCGGCTGAAGATGATGCCTTTTGCTGGGGTACTGGAGCACATTGGAGGTATCATGGAAATCCAGCTGGAGGAAAACCCTTGGAACTGCACCTGCGACTTGCTGCCACTCAAAGCCTGGCTAGACACCATCACCGTGTTCGTGGGTGAGATAGTCTGTGAAACCCCTTTCAGGCTTCACGGGAAAGATGTGACCCAGCTCACCAGACAAGATCTCTGCCCTAGGAAAAGCTCCAGTGATTCAAACCAGAAGGAAAAACACCCTGACCCACACATCTCGAGGCTGTCGCCCACAGCCAACTCCGCCATCAATCCCACCAGAGCCCCAAAAGCCAGCCGGCCACCCAAAACCAGGAACCGTCCCACACCTCGTGTCACTGTGTCAAAAGACAGACAAATATTCGGACCCATCATGGTTTACCAGACAAAGTCTCCTGTGCCCATCACCTGCCCAGCTGGCTGCATATGTACTTCACAGAGCTCAGACAATGGCTTAAATGTGAACTGCCAAGAGAGAAAGATAAGTAACATCTCTGATCTCCATCCCAGGCCAACCAGTCCAAAGAAACTTTACCTTACCAGTAACTATCTGCAAGTCATTTATAGAACCGATCTCACAGAGTACACCTCTCTGGATTTGTTACATCTAGGAAATAACAGAATTGCAGTGATACAAGAAGGTGCCTTTAGAAACCTCACAAGTTTACGTAGACTTTATCTTAATGGCAACTACCTAGAGATTCTGTACCCAACTATGTTTGACGGGCTGCACAGCCTGCAATATCTCTACCTAGAGTACAATGTCATAAAGGAAATCCTGCCACGCACCTTTGATGCTCTGAGTAATCTTCATCTGTTATTTCTCAATAACAACCTGCTCAGATCCTTGCCTGACAATGTCTTTGGTGGTACTTCCCTCACCAGACTCAACCTTAGAAACAACCATTTCTCACACCTGCCTGTGAGAGGAGTCCTGGACCAGCTCTCAGCTCTAATTCAGATAGACCTCCAGGAGAACCCTTGGGACTGCACATGTGACATCCTGGGGCTGAGGAACTGGATAGAGCAAGTCACTGACCAGAACAACCAGCAATCAAATCCCCCTGTAGTTATCAACGAAGTCATATGCGAGTCTCCCACCAAGCACTCTGGAGAGCATCTGAAATTCCTGAGCAAAGAAGCCATCTGCCCAGAGAACCCCAACTTGTTGGACTCTTCTCTCCTCTCCATGAATCAGAACACAGATAGACCTCATCTCCTTGGTGTCTCGCCCAGCTCCTACCCAGAAATACACACCGAGGTTCCACTGTCTGTCTTAATTTTAGGCTTGCTGGTTGTGTTTATCTTGTCAGTGTGTTTTGGGGCAGGCCTGTTTGTCTTCGTCCTTAAGCGACGGAAGGGGGTGCAAAGCATGCCCAGCAGCGCAAACAACTTAGATATAAGTTCATTCCAGCTCCAGTATGGGTCTTACAACACAGAGACCCACGATAAAACTGAAGGACATGTTTATAACTACATTCCCCCTCCTGTTGGACAGATGTGCCAAAACCCAATCTACATGCAGAAGGAAGGGGATCCAGTTGCCTATTACAGGAATCTCCACGAGTTTAGCTATAGCAATCTTGACCACAAAAAGGAAGACCCCACCAGTCTTGCATTTACAATCAGTGCAGCTGAATTACTGGAAAAGCCATCCTCGCCAAGGGAACCAGAGCTTCTGTATCAAAATATTGCAGAAAGGGTCAAGGAACTCCCCACCGGAGGATTAGTTCATTATAACTTTTGCACCTTACCCAAAAGGCAGTTTGCCCCTTCATATGAATCGAGACGCCAAAACCAGGACAGGATAAATAAAACTGTTTTATATGGAACTCCCAGGAAATATTTTGCAGAACAGTCTAAACCTGAGCATCCTTTACTCCAAGGAAAGCTACAAACAGAACCAGACTACCTCGAAGTTCTGGAAAAACAAACTGCAATCAGTCAGCTGTGAGGGGGGAGGTGGGAGACAAAGGCAAATTTTTAAATGAGCTCAGTATCACCTTTGACTGAGTTTGAACTCAGTGCTGATGTCATCTGTCGCATTCCCAACATTTCCACTTTTTAAATCAGAGAGGGGGAGAGAGAAATGGAACCCTTGCAGCATAGCAGGGATATGGTGTTGCTTTTGCAACGTCCCCTTTAAGTTATTTCTATATCTCTCTCCTTTTTTGACCCTTCTGTAGGAACTGTCACTGCAAATGTATGTTTCTGTAATAGATCTTGCATAATTCTTTTTGATTTGGAAGGAAATAAGGAAGGGGGTTTTTGGGTTTTCTGTTGTGGTTTTTCTTTTCTTTTCAAAGTGGAAACTTAATGTATTATGTAGAAGATCTCCAAAGATCTTTTTTCCTGGACTATGACTTTCTTTTGTAAATAATAATATACAGTACTGCTGTTTCAATTACCAAGTATAGCCACTGGGCGTCACTTTTTTGTGTTAAAGTGCCTTTGCACTTTAAGTACATTATTACTTAATTGTTGCTCTTAGCTTTGATAAATTGAACCTATTTTAATGTGTTGTATTTTTGAAATTAAAAAAAATAATTGTAAAATAGAACTTCATGTCAGCTGCATTAAATCGGGAGGTTTGATTTATAGGAAAGCTGCCCTTCTTTAAGTGAATCTAGTTCTAGGGCCTTACAGACTCAAATGTAAATTATTGGGCTATTTTTTTCCCCTCTGGGTTTGTTTAGAGTGAGTCACTGAAATCAGCTGAAAGGATTTAGCAATGGACTAGAGGTTATCAAATGCCTCAGCTGGGAGTAACAGCTTATTAATAAAAGACATTTAACACAGTATCATAGTGAACTGAACAATTAATGTCCTTCTTAATACATTGTGTTGCAGCTCTAACCCAGTAATGTTCAGTGGTTTAAGATTATTTTCATACTTAAGAGAACATTACTCATAATATTTTATGCATTAAATTGGGTATTTTTATACATTTTATGATAGAGTTTATCTTTGTAACCTTTTTGGACTGAAATTAACATGTTCTGCTCCTGCCAGATACATTTTTTTTTTTCTTTTTTTTTTTTTTTTTTTTATAAGCAGGGACACCAGCAGGGGTCATCCCACACCTCATTAAATTTATTAACATACAGGCAAATGAACCAATGCCAGTGGTAAAATTTGAACCTGGGTCTCTGGTGTCCTCCAAATCCAGGTAACAGAGATCAGTACGTGCACCACAGTAACCTTCTGTGTTCTGAACTATGTCAAGTTTTCAGTCCCTAAGGCAAAAGTAACATGACAACAATTCTAATCTACTAGAGAAAGCTACTCAAGTTCATTATCTTAAATTTCATAAAATGTTTTAAATTGACTGAATTCCATTCTCAACATTGGTTTTCTTAAGCCCATCTGCGAACGAATGCAACATCTCCTCCTTTCCCATTAACCCAGGGCTGTTTTACTTCAAGCTTTACGTTACCACCTTCAATTTACATTTCTTTCCTGGAGAATATTGCAACCATTTTTAGTAACTAGCATACAGTCAAACTTTATTAAGCCTGATTAGCTTCTAAATAATTTTTAGATGCAAACATTATTGTGTGATTTAAACAAACAGCCCTTATTTACAACAAAAACAGTTTTGTTTTGTCTATTGTAAATCCTTATGCAACTGGGATGGTGATCTGCATATAAAGTAGGCCAGGCTTTTCAATTCCTTATTAAAGCAATTGATGGAGTCTGAAAGAAGCACACTGTTTCCTTTTCATAAATAGGTTACTGCACATAATAATCCTTTATTATCATGCGGAGATTGAAGTGGCCTCTGCTGACTGATTTTTAGAGCTTTACTATAGTTAATAATACAGTATCTACAACTTTGAGAAATTCTCAGCAACAGCATTTGAGCTATAAATAACTATAATCAACGTTGTTCTAATCAGGACTTTGCCAAAAGGAAGTTGCTTTATATTTAACAGCTAAAGAGGCTTTGCACGTATATTGCCAGATATCTGAGTCACCCAGTAAATTGTCTTCTCATGATTTATGTGACATCTGAGTACATTAATATGCTAACATGTCAATTCTTTATGTTTAGAGTCCATAGCATCTCTGGCTGGTCATTAGATCAGGTTTAAAACTGAAGTGCTACAATGAACTACTGAAGAATCGGTCTTCAAAATGGTCTCGTTTCAAGAAGGAGGCAAAACGGTCTCACGTTAGTTGAACTTACATTTGACCGGAATCACAGCCATCTTTGAGCTTCCAGTAGCGATTGTCTTCTGATGGCTCCTTTCCCGGGGTAATTAAAAGCATTTATTGCTGAAACCCTAAGAAAAGTATAAGTATTATTTTACAGTTAACTCTTTCTAGGTGTGATTTTAGTATTGCCTGCAAAGGAAATACTATGTTATATTTGACATTCTGGCAGCAAGATATATTTATTAATACTATTTATTATTTACTAGCGAACCAGAACCAGTAGCGGGTTGATTTTTCCTCAGAAAAATGCTAGCTTTCCCTACAGAAATGTTTTCAGTTTTCTAGTGTATATTTGCAAACACTAGAGTCGATTCTTTTAGTAACTTTATCTTGTTTACTTTTACTGTTTCAATCTCAGACTGTCTTAAAATGTTTGCTTTGGTAGCACAGCCATATTTTACAGAGGTTGCTGTTGCTTTGCATTTCCTTAGCTCTCCTAGTGGGATTTATTTAGTGACTAGATTTTATTCTGCATCACAGTACCAACTTTAAAAAAATCAGTATTGCTGTAGATCTTTTATGTTTGTTTTTATACCCTTCAGCTGACATCTATTAAGCAATTCTTTTCATACAGTGTACAGGTGAGAGAGAAGGAGACTTTTTTCAGTTACGCTTAAAGAGATTTGTTTAACAGGGAAAGTGTTTCAGCAGCTGCTGTGCGGAAGGTCTCTCCATTCCTTTAGCTGTGCAGCTCTGGAAGCTGCTGCTTGTTAGGGGAGAGCTGCTTGCCTGAGTAATGGCTGGATAATGAGTCTGAAAAAAAATTTCCTTCCTAGTCTGAAAAGTTGAACTGTGAAAATTACGTAATGGTGTTAGCAAAGTATTTTTTTCCCTCAGGAAAATGGGATACAAATAGTTTTCTTTCTTTGTATTTATTCTTTTGTGAAAGTAGACATAGTGACCTTTACAGTAACAGTAATGGAGCAGACAAGCACCGTTAAAAGTTTGCTGTTACCTCCAGTGAAAACAAGGGGCATCATGCTTCCAATGCATGAACACATCTTTCTGCATAAAGTATGGTTTAGCAATCATCTTAGAAACTGGGTAAGTAACTTCAGTAGCAAAATGGAGAGAGATACTAACCTTGGCAAGATTGCCCCATGGTTCTTGGGCAGATGTCTGTCTCCTGAGATGATGCTGTAGCTTTGCTAGCAGGAGAACATACCTGGAGGATGGCAGGTTGCCTTCTCTTTTTCTCCCTACAAAACAAATGCTGCTTTCTGCAAAGGGATCCATACTTTCTGTCTGGGTTCGCAAGCCTGCTGCAGAGCCACTCCAGATGCCCACTGGTAGTCCTCCTTCCTGTGGTCTCGCTCTTTCATCAGATTTCATCCTTTTTGGTTCCAGCATTTGCTCAGTTCCTACCTCACCTCCATTAGCTGCTTCCCAAGCCCTCATCCTGTAACGCCCCAACCTTTCTCCTCATACCTGTCTCCCTGGGCTCTCCTTCCCTAGCTAGCACTGGAGGACCTATTTCAGCTTGAAGGGAATTGATGTCCCTGCTCCCCTGAGAGCTTAGCCCTCACCTACTCCCACAGCATTGCTGAGTAGCCCCACATGAAATGAGACATGATGCCAGTGTAATTCCAGGGCGCCATGCTGGAGGAAGGTCTGCACAGCTGTTCCCTCTTCCACTTGTTCAGCGGAGGAGAGAAGCATAAGAGCAAATAGGATTTCCCATCTGCCCACCCTGGCTTTACAGGCAGCTTTTTTGAGTAAGAACAAGTGGATGAGTGCTCTGAAACTCCTGGCATCACATCACACACTGATGTAATTTCAGCAAGTTGTCTTCAGCATGGGTTAATCTTGCCAAAATTTGCTACTGAAATTTAAGTCTCAAATCACTTGTGTAGGGTCTTTAAACATCAAAACAGGGCATTTATTTATTATTAAACAAGTTTATTTATTCCCTCCCAAAATACATGGTATGAATTGGGCTACAGCTATGCCTGTTTTCCCAGTAACCATAGAGAGGGTAGATAATGAGCACTGATTAGACAGCTAATTCCCACGTAGCTGCAGTCAGCCCAGCCTGACCGTATCCTAGCACACCCACATGCAACATACATGCTCTGCTGAGTGTCTGCCAGTCTGCCCCAAGACCTTTCCATTTTGTCCATGAGAGAAATGTTCCCCTTAGTGTTTACAGCCTGCTTCAGTTGAAGGCACTGGCTTTTTGTAACACCTTGTGCTGATGGAGAACTGCACAGGAGAATTTAGTCTGATTTACTTTTTCTTCCCATCATGGCTTGAGTTTGTAAAATAAAAATCAAACCTTTTAAAGTTAGAAGCTGTAATTAGTAATGTCAAAAGAAGGATGCCAACAAGTTAAATTGCCTAAATAAAAGTCTTAAAGAATACTGATCTTGTATAGGAATACAAATGCCATCATTTTAAACTGCTCATGAGTGAAATGAGATACTGGAAAT
Source organism: Gallinula chloropus (assembly GCF_964237585.1). Lineage (NCBI taxonomy): Eukaryota > Metazoa > Chordata > Aves > Gruiformes > Rallidae > Gallinula > Gallinula chloropus. The sequence continues at coordinate 17,227,877 of NC_140096.1, forward strand.
GTTAATGAAACTTCTTAAGCTCTTACAGGCTAATCACTGATACAGTTTGTGATTTTTCATATTACTGTTTTTTCAGACAGTAAATGTCATTTAACAGAGACAGAATCAAAAGAACAACCCATCCTATTTCCTAAAGTCCCTCTCCCAATTGTACAACTCCAAACCAACACATAAAGTAAATTAGACAGATGATGTGACATTTCTCGTATTTTTCCCTTCACTTTTTCAAAGTCTTCTGTAGGAGAAGTACAAAAGTTATTCTTTTGTAAGAGGATCATTAAGTCTGTTTGGATTATTGATCTCATAGCTTTTCTGGGCACAAGGCCAATCATTTTGACTAAGGTTTTTAATCCTAGCTAATGAGGGAGGTGGGTTAATGAGTAGATTTTTGTTGTTTTTTTGTTATTGGAGAGTTGGTTGGATTTTTTTTGAACCGGTAGATTGACATGTTTATGAATACAGATGAATAGATCATTTTGAGTGAAAGGAATGTTGGAGCTGCAATCGGAGATGCAGTCATTCTAAAGACCAAATAGACTCAGGAGTATGAGTGAAGTCTGAAAAACAAGACATCATAAACCTGGTTTTCTTCCTGAGATCATAAACACAAAGAGCCCCCAATTGAGTACCGCAGCAGCTTTTGTTACATGCTGTTAAACATTTGGAGGAATGAAATTAGAGGCCAGATGCAGCTCCATTATCTTTAAGGATGTTCAGGTAACTGAAGTGTTCAGAATTTCTCATCTCTGATTGTTACCCTTTTTGTGTCTGCATTTCCATATTACCTCCGGTTATGCACTATACCTGAGAAAGTAATCAAGGGGGAGTTTGGAAGAGCGGAGCTAGTCACAGTGCTTCCAAGTCTTTTTTATCTCTATTTTTAAAAATACATTGAATTAACCATTTGCATAATGAACACCACAGTCCTTTAACTTGTAAAGTCCTTTGTAACAGCAAACTTTTCAGCAAACTGTTCAGATCAATAGAAGTGGCTAAAAAACAAGAGCAACGCAAACCATTGCTGCTGATCCTCAAAAGGGTGGTGCCACTGCCATTTGGAAAGCCAGATAACATAAATCCCTATTTGCAGCATAACAAGTTACACCAACACTACAAAGTGCCCGCAATACGACGTCAGGATTCTTTGTGATGACAGAACAAGTATAGATTTGCATCTTAGCAACACAGAATCCTTGTGTCTTCTCTTCTCACCCTGCGCCTGCATTGCTCCCCAGAGCAGGAGTGTTAGGCACCAATTATCTTCTGAGTAGGAGGCAGTACAGCCATTTTAAGAATGCTGTCTGCATTGGAAAAGGCACAGCTGATGTATATAGACCTGTTGCAGTTATCTCCTCTCGAGATAAGACCTATTTCCATACAAAAGCCTGGAAAAAAATCCCCTTGAGATCAGTGATAATATGACAGAGTCTATTTTAAGACATCTTGATTTTTGTTCTGAGAGCCTCTCAGATGAGAGGCAGAGGAATTGGAGTTGAGGCAGTTTTTTACCATGCTATAAACTTTTTTTTCCCTTCTCTCCAGGGATTTGTTACTGACTTGGTACATGGCAATATCTTAGCTGGAGAGCCAAAATGAGCACAAGATTTTGAGAGTACTGTAAAAATGTAATGACTATGTAATTCTCTTCTAATCACAACAGAATAAACAACAGCAAAGCTGTCACAGAAGCTTTTAAAGGTTTCAGGGTACAGTTAAATCTGAGCGATTCAGGTGTAGGTGCAGAGTACCTTTCATAGCTTTACACCCCTGGGATTGACACCAGTGTCAAGAATCCCACAAAATACAGGCAGTCACTGAACTCACCTTAGTGTCAGTGGCAGAGGAGAAAGAAAAATCATTATTTCTTCTTACCATCTCTTAAAATGCCTCTTGAGAGTTTTCCAGACTGCACACTCACTTGTGCAAATTTGAAGTCAGCATACTCCAGCATACTGATGTCAGTCACTAAGTATCAGATTTTCAGTAACGTCTGAGTACTCCATGGCCAGACTTTGGGCCAAAATCTCAAGGTTATTTTTTTTAACTGAAATTTTGGAGTTTTCGCCTGGGATCTCAAGTTTATCTCTCTTAAATTTTAATTCTTGATTATTCCTTGCCATATTCTTGCTTTGGGTGGCAAAAGGAATACATTCATGTAAGGCTTTGGTTTTCCTTTATTTTCTTTCACAAGTAGCCAAGTTCCTCAAGTGCCCAGGCAGCTGAGACTTGAACTGCTCAGAATAGTTTTGGAAACTCAGTGATCCACTCAAGTGAGCAAAGCTTTACCAAAGCTTTACTGTTCCCATTGCATCTGCGGTGTTCTGAGCTGTTGCTTCTATTGAGATGTATTCCAACTTGAAACATGGGCACACTAACATGTATCTTTGGAAAACCTCATCATATTCAGCTTAGGTGCTTATTTACAATAAAAAAAAAAAAAAAAAAAAAAAAAAAAAAGAGGGGGTTAAAGGTTGGTAAAAGCCTTTCAAATTTTGTGGGCTTTTTTCCTGAAGGTTTCAAAAGGGCTTATTATAATTATTAGCAAATCAAAAGGAAATCTAACAACACTTACGTGGGGTTTGAGGCTCCTAATGCAAAACAGTGGAAAGTATAGGGCAGGGGGGAAGGTAGATTATAATTGTTTTAACTGTCAAGATGTTAAAAGGAGACTACTAGAAAGCTAAGGACTTCAAGAGTCATAATTCAAAGAGCTTACACAAATGCCTATTTCTTTTTTGTGGAACTTCTAAAGGGAAATGGTACACAGACTGCTTTCCTAATGGCTAAGGGAATTAGACAGGCAATTTTCTTGGATGCCTAAGAAATCCTAGCCTTAAATGTTACACCAGATTTACTGGAATTCAGACATAAGCATGGCTTATGTGAAAAGACAATGATAGTGAGGAAAATACTTAATGCTACGGTTCACGCTTTAATTAGTGGTGTAGTTTTTAGCTGTTTTCTGAGACCATGTTTACTATCCCGTCTAACTCATAAGCTACTTACCAGAACTGAGTGGATAATTCTTATTTATTAATGCTGCCACCTTTTCCATAATGCAATATTTACAAATTTGTTTGTTGGTGGCTTATGTTTTCCATGGCTTCTTATTGTTCCCCAAATAACGTGTGAGAATAATTCCTAGCTATATAGTCCTAATGGATAATTCGCAGTGAATGCCTAAAATTGAACTACCCAGGACTTCATTTATACTCTTATACTTATTTCTTTATTTGCTCTAGATAAGGAGGCAGTGAGCCTAGTTAAGAGCTCATTTGCCAGGAATTGAGAAATTAGTGTTCTTTTAGTTCTGCCAGTGACCTCGCACAAGGTGTACCTGTGTCCCCATGCTTTATTCCCTGTGTCATTAAAGGAGGAAGATGACACTTTCTGCCTTAGTCCAGTGGCATTTATTGATGAAAAATGTTGTTTAATTTTTTTTTTTAAAGCAGCACTTAGGGCATTATAGCTTCACCCATACAGAGCAACAGTCTACTGGTTCTTTCTTAGCTCTATGTTATTCTGATCTAGGAATGTCGTATCTATGTTTCATATTTAGTTCTGTTTTCTGGTTTTACAGTTAAAAATAGACCACGTGCAGGGGAAAAAAATGCTATCTCCCTGTAAAAGGAGATGACACACATGTAATGAAATGGGAAATAAAAAAGCTACAGCTTATTGTTAAACTGTTGAAAATGCACAGTACCCCATCTTCTCAATTTTACCTCTGGCTGAGTTGAATCACCTTGTCTGTTTCTGCCCTATGGAATCTCTTCAGCAATAGGCCTTAGCATACACATTGGGTTTGGTTTTCATTTGGGTTTTTTTAATGCACTTTTCTTCTGCATGAAGCCAGTTTGGCTGTTGCAGGCAGCTTTTATGCTGGTAAGTGAGCCAAAAGAGGCTCTGAGTGGCAGATAGCTGCTGATATAAGAACCTGGCACTCAGGGGACAGAAAGAAATTCATTCAGCTTTCCTTTTCTATCTTTGCCCTGTACTCTGTAACCTCTCCTTTCTTCTGTTCCATAGTTACTGCAGTAATTCTCTTGCCCACTGAATGCAGAACATGGGCATATTTTCCCATATTGCCGCCCAGCTATATACTGTAAAGCCCAACTGTTTGTGTTGGAAAGCACACCATTTTCCACAGCCAGTCTTCTAGAACATATGTGGACAAGTCATACCTAGAAATCTGAGGATGCTTCCATGCAACAAAGAGCTGATCTGGACATATAGAGGTACATGGTACAAGAATTTGTGGCAGCATGTCCATTCAATGCAACAGAGCCACAATTTTGCCTCCACTTTTAAACTGGCTTTTGATTAACCAATTAAAATTCGCCAAGGTTAGGCATGTTATTCTGGTTTAGATCTTGTGCCCATCTAAATTTTGAGACTGCTAAGACTGATGCTCTCACTTTCCTTGCTGATCTGTAAAATGGGGCACGTGAACAGTTCCTGGTTTCTAGACTGTAAATGACACAAGGGTTTTTTTTTGGCTGGATGTGGTAAGTGCTCTGATTCCATGCACAATTTTATACTTCTAGATAATTGATAGTTGTTTAGAGGCTGTTTATATAGAACATAAGATACATGGTACACCACAGAATATTTCTAGCAGTGTAGTCTGAACCATCTGTCCTGGACCAGCAGAAGTACATCAAAAGCTGTAGTTCAAATAGTCCTTCAGAAGACTTTTCTCTTTAAGTTCTGGCAAAACTCTAGATCAAGGAATGTAAACATTCAGTGATCCTTTTAATGTATTTGTCTCAGAGATTTTAAGTGTTAACTTTTCTATACTAATAGCAGAGGTTATTATTTAAGTAAAGGTATCCAGATCCTCAGCTGCTGTAAACAGCATTTAACTCCATAAGCATCCCTGTAATAGTTTATAGCAGCTGAGGAAGCAGCCACTTTGTTTTGTGGACCTCTTAACCTAAGCAACCAGCATTCATACTGATAATGGATCAGCTACATGCAATGCTGTATGCTGCTCACTTCAGTTTCACTGCTCTTGAACCAATACCATTTGCTGGTGGATTGGAATTTTTAGTCACGCTAAAAAAAAAAAAGATATTTCAGAGTTCACCTAGTTCATTTTGGGATGCAAATGATTAACTTGTGCAATAAAACTCTTTGGTTGATGCATTTATACATTTGATGCTTTACAAACCACTTTAAGTCTTACAGTGAGTATTACAAAGTAGTGAGATAGAAAGTAATATTTTTGTGTTTTCCATTTGGGACTCTCCACTTTCTCTGGAAGACCAAAGCTACTTAACAACTCTTCCATACCCATTCTGCCTCCCTCAGAGTTTGGATGTGAGTCTGTAATCAATGGCAACTGCACTATAGCAGTAACTGTACTTTCAAAGAAAACTAGCTGTGGAGTCTTGGGACATACACAAAGTCACATTCAGAAAGTCGTGTTTTCCCAAGGATGGCCACAGCCATTTCTTCGTCTTTATGAGCAATACATTGTCTTCATCTAAAATACATAACCTTATTATCATGCAAATATTTATGCCACACTAGAATCAGGCTTGCTCTTTTCACAATAGATAAGCTTCCTGTATTATTACAGATAACGAAAATCCAATTTCTGAAAATGTTCTGTTATTGTTTCTTTTTTCCTCTGCTTTTTATTAGTGAAGAACTTGTAATTATTTGGTCTTATTCAGACTTTCCAGAGGAAGAACTGAAGTCATATTTCCCACACATTGGGATTCTGATCATTGAAATTCACTTCTTTCTCTTCTATTGCATTTAAATAAAGGAATGTACTAGGGAAAAAGACTCGGCTCCATCTGGAATGATACAAGTGCAAGTCAGGAATAATTGAAAATAGTTTTGATCACCCTTTGAAATCCTAGATTAAGCAGTTTTGCTAACACTCAAAAGAAATTCACTGGAACCTTTTGATTTATTGCACAATACGTAGAAAGCTTCTTTTCTTCTTCTTCAAGCTCTCACCCTGCCAATGGATATTTGTTCTGTAAGTAGCACTGACATGAAAAGTCTGAAGTTGTCCACTTCTCTCCCTTTGACCAACATTCCCTTGGTAAACAGAGTACTGCGAGGAGAGCGGTGTTAATCCTCCAAGTTTAGCTTTGTGAAAAAGCCACACTGAAAGCTGTGAAAGCTTGGAACAAAATTAACTAAACTTTCTGAGCTTTGCCAGCATCTTTCCAGAAAAATCACCATTATATGAGATTCCAATTTAATAATAACCAGAACAATTTCTTCCAGCTTAAAATATGAATGTGGAAATAACTGGGGCTATACCTTAGATGAAGTAGCTCCATTTAGAACACAGACTGCGATGTTGATTGCAATGACAGTTCTCTGATCTGTTGAATTCTGCTTATTAATTGATTTAATTGAATCGATAAATTGGAATTTGCTGCCTCTGGGCTGAGCAGCCAAGCTGAGTAAGAGCCAGGCTGGTTCTGCAGAGGGAACGTAAGAGACTGAAGTGGAATTGCAACAGACACACAAAAGCAAAACCCCAAAGACAAGGCTGAACCCACCAAGGAGAGCACTGCCTAGGTCCCCCCTCACTCACTTCCTCCTAGAGACAGGCTGCTTCAGCATGACATACCATCATCCTACATCCCACAGTCAGGCTTTGGTGGGCTTGGGAGAAACCAAGCCAGGCAGCAGGCACCTGGCTTTTCTGCTGCCCCAAAAACTGCTTGCAGGGCATACACATTCATCCAGATGCACTGAATTAATGTCTCCTCATCCAAAGCTGTCTATACTGTCTGAAACTTGCCTGATTTGGTAAGAAATCCAATAGGCTGGTAGAAATTCCAGGTATAAGGAATTCAGTCCAGAGTACTCTGTTTCAGCTGACTGAAAAAGTGTGAACAGCACTCAGATACCTCTTCTCAAACAGTCCTAGGAGTCTCCCCAGTCCTCCTAGTCTTACTGCACTGAATAAGCTGCCACTATTATTAGACAATAGATAAAGTAAGATGTCTCAACAAGGGCAGAGAGGAAGATAAATATTAAAATGCTTACACAAGAGGAAGTATTTGGTGTTGGAGGTCAAACAGGATTCCCATGGTGGAGTCACTAGCATACAAACTGGCATCCCAGAGTACAGTCCCTTGAGTGTAGATACTGCTACCAGCAGAAAAGCACAGATCAGAAGCCTCCCAAAGTTTCCAAAGGGTTTGGGTGGGTTTTTGGTTTGGTTTTTTTTTTCAAAATTACTCATGCTGAGTTGGAGTTCTGAATTAAACCCGTGAAATCAGTCCCACTGTGCACATATAAACATGGGAAGCAAAATCTGGTACTGCCTTCTTTTTAAGGGACCTGACTAACAAATAAGACTCCACTTTGCCATTGAATTTTAAGATACTAGGCAACAGCATGGGGTGAAGTTCTAGTGGCTGAACAGACATGATTTTGAATGCAGTTCCCAACCCCTATGGAGGAAAAAATGCTGTCAATACTGTTGTTAGTTAAGTATTTTTTCCTATGGGATGGGAAACACTGGGGATGACTACTTTAAATAATTTAGCTCTCCTCCTCTATTAATACTCCAATACATGGTACTATGTTCATCACAGAGGAGACAAAACCCCATTGGAATAATCTCATCTTCAGAAATCAACCTCTTTTTAAATGAATGGAAGCTTAGAAAGATGGAGAATGCCTCATAATGAGCCTTGCATTTCTAGACTGAGATAAATATTCATCAGTCCCAAACAAACGAACAGGATCATGCTAAACATGGGAAACAGTAGGTCCTCAGAAGTGAAAGGGTAGATAAGCCCTGTCTTCATTAACTGACCCTGAATCCAAGTGCTTTCTGATAGCACAGATGACAGAAAGAAGACTCTCTCTGCCCTTGGAACATAGTGGATCACATAACACCATCAATTTTTAAGCAAAGGTGGTCCCTCAGAATCAGTGCTTGGTTTGTTCTTAATAATTGTGCACTGGTCTATTTTAATGCTGAGAAATTATGATCTCTAAAACAGGGCAGTACTGTGCTCTCTAGTCCAGTGCAACCAAAGAATTAGAATCCAGACAGATGAACTGGAACATTATTAACTCCACAGATGGTTCTCTATAATAAATGTTGCTTTTTTTGCTGTTTGATTTTGTCATTCATGTGGGATTCATGTCCTTTAACAGTAGCTACCTAAGCATGAGATGTCTAGTTTAATCATCAGTGTTCTTTTTATAGTTAACAGAAGAAATCAGCCCCACCACAAGTTGATTCATCTCATCCACCTCAGCAAATTGTCATTGTCTGCACACTATTTATGCCTTTGTGAGTTAGTTAGATTAGTTTTCTTCCCAAGTTAAATTAAGAACTGAAAGTCTTACTGAACAGGAAACGGATGAAACCTTCAAAGCAGTTTCTATTTTCAAGTCACATCCATAAGAATCTTCAAGTTTCTTGTAGAAACAAATGAATTGTCCATGCTTCAAAGGCAAGGTGAAACTCTTGTCAAGAGAAAATAAGAATCAAAGGAAACAAGAAAGAAATTTTCTCATACAGATTCACAGAGCATACAGTTAGTGGTATGCAGACCCCTGTGCTGTCTTCTTCATACCCACAAGCACAAATTCTCAGTGGTCCCCTAGTCTTAACTCTCCTCCACCCACCTCCTGTCTTGAAGATCCCCAGCTCAGATTAGGCTCTACCAAATTTTCTGTGCTAAGGCCCAGATTCCTCCTGTGAAAACCATCTTTTTAGCAACACTTATCTAATCTTGGAAAACCACACAGGTACCTAAGATATGGGTCCTTATCTTTCTCCTTACCTACTTCCAGGCAATAGGGCTTTTTCAGAGATGTAACTTGAGATTTGTAGTCCTTTTTAAAGCACAGATGCCTTAACCACAAATGAGGTTTGGTAGCAGATATATTCTTCAGTGGCACCACATGTCCCAACAGCAGGAAAATTACATCCTCTCCAACTATTAAAGGCAACATTTGGATATATCACACAAAGAGAAAGATTCATCAGCCTTAAAAGTTTCAAAGATACTTGTGTATGTAATATATTTGACTAGATTTAAGAGAAGTACCAGAGAGAGATAAAAGTCATTTGGAGTTTGCCTAGGAGTTACTACCATGAGGGTTTGGGTGTGGTTGCCTGCTGTATAGTGAGCAAGCAAGAGATTCCATTGAGCGCTGTGAATCTTCACGTTGATCACTCTAAAACAACAATAGCCACGTGCAGTTGCTGTATCTAGCAAAGTATTTAAAATTATTCTGCTTACCCAACCATGACTTTATGATCTGCTGTCTGTCATAATAGTTGCTGCTTATATAGAGTGACCTCACTTAGCTGTTACTCACTGAGACAAATCACTCCATCTCTTTTACATGCCCTTTCATAAATGAAAATGCTTGGGAGGAAAAGGTAGCATTTTCAAAGCCTTATTGGTGTCTAAGTGTTGAGCCGAACCATATATTACCTCTTGAACAGCCTGTCATAAAAGAAATACAAGGTATTTTTAAGCAGCTAATGCTTTTTCATTTCTCAAGCTCTGAGCAGTTCTAGAAGCTGACTAAATAGTCACTTCACTCTAGCAGTGCAAACATGAAGAACTATTGTTACCCAGACAAGTCATGTGAATTTATAAAATTTGGTGATTTAGCTCCTTTTTTCAGTTGCTGGCGTTTTGTCATGAATCCCATTTGTCCAGATAAACAGTGCCTTGGGCAATTAAGGAAGGCTTAGTTTGCAGAGGACACAGGATCCTCCTGGTCCTCTGAGGCCTCTGTCCCAACTCCCTAGGTGAAATCCAAGTTTGAATCACTGCTGCAGCCCTTCCAAGATGCTCACATGTAAGGAAGGCAGAGCCCCTGCCGTCATCCCTGTTTCTACTGTACAACTTTGTCATCTGTTTTTCAGAAGTCAAGGAAAGATAAATGATCAAGTATCTGGAGATGTCTCTCTCCCCTCCTCAAATAGCCTTTCCTTCATCCACCTCTTGGAGCCATACTGACAAAATGTGTAATACAATGCATAAAAAAAGACTTTCCTGACTGGGATTTTTACCATCTTGCTCACAGATTCAACACAATCAATCTTTGTTTGGAAAGCCATGGGTATTACTTTCTATAGCAAGTAAATAGTCATTTAGAGAGGCTGTGGAGTCTCCTCTGGAAACATTCAGAACCTGCCTGGGTGTGTTCCTGTGTGATCCTGGTCATCCTGCACTGGCTGGGGGGGTTGGACTAGATGATCTCTTGAGGTCCCTTCCAACTCCTAATGCTCTGTTCTGTGATGCTTTGTCATTACTTGCTCTCAGTAATAATGAGTATTTTACTCTTCTGTTTTGTACTAAGGCAGTACAAAGACACCGCAGTGCTCTTGCTCTAGATGAGCCCTTCTAGTCTCCCACTTCATACATATCCACACTTCTCTTTTTTACAAAATTAATAAAACAGCAGTAACTGACCTCTGTCATTCATTTACATTGGCACCAGTGAAAAAACATATTCAAGTATCAACTGATAAAATAGGGCAATTCATCCCTGTAATAATTGCGTAATTGTGGGCTTATCTGGGAGAACTGTAAGAAAGATAAGGATTTCCCCATGGGAAATTTATACACAAGTAGAATGCAAATTTGGTAAATGCATCAAAAATGCGTGTTATTAATTTCCTTCTATAGCAAGAATCTCAAACAGAGAAATCAGGTAACTTAAATCAGTTCTTTGAAAGTCATTCAGATGACTCACATTAATTGCAGAATTGCTCCCTTCTTTGCAAAATGGGGGTGTGTATTTTTTTCACAATTCATTAGACTCCATCAGCTAGAGTTCTGAGAGTCCCAGGTAGAAAGAGGTGCTGAAGTGTGAAATACTTGTTACTGTTGCTCATTGTTATTTGATGCCCTTCACTTCCCATGCTAAGGTATGATAAGTATAAAAGAAAATTCAGCCTGTAGGGACAACTCTTCTAAAAATATCAGCCCATTATCTACCTTTTTTTTTCTTTTTTATTGAGAAAGGATGAAAAACACCCATCAAAGATTTTATAAGCCAGTTGCACCCTTTTGACACAATCCCCTATCACTGAAGTGCATGTAAATTCAGTAGGAGCCGGATTAAAGACTTTATTGGTACAGCAGTGGTGTATTATAGGAAGCTTTCATATAATTGAAAATCCCCCCAGCACCAAAGTGATTTGTAAAGAGACACTGAGTTTGTGGCTGAAATGAGAATTTTGAGCCATGCAGCATGCACCAAGCCACCAGTTTCTGGTTCTGAGTCTTTGCCATGGAGGAAGATTGTTCAGCACTGCTATATTTCTCTGCCTGGGAATAAGTCTGCCTCACCTCTCCTCCTTGCTATGAACAGCTTCACAGTGAGATCATATCACACCTGCAAAAACTAGCAGTCTTAATGCGTGTCCTAGTTATGGCACCTTAGAGCGGCAGAGCTTCCTCTCCTGCTCAGCAAATCTCTGCTGCTAAAAGATTTTGCTGTTCAGTTCAGGAATCTACAGACATTTGAGTTTAAAAGTGCTTTTTAAGAAGATCCTTAAATCTTAGAGCCAGATTAAGTGAATACACAGAAGTTTCAGGAGATAGAGGGACATTTTCTACATTTCCAATGAAAAAATGTACTAAAGAAGAACCTAACGTAACAGCAATCTAATAAATTGAAATTTTGTCATTGGATATGGCAGCAAGGACATCCCCACCAGACATAGCTCTCAGAGACTTGCACGGGATCATCATGTACATCCTACTCAGACTGGAATGACAGCCCTCCATGCCTCCGTCCTTCGGCCACTTTCAAGCAGAAGAATCACTCTTTGTCTCTTCTAACAGAGCTTGGGATTAAACAACACCTTTACCTATAAAAAACAGGTGACTGTCTCTTTAATAACTTGTTGCTATCAAATGCTTACACCCATTTATTATCCCATAAGATAATCATCATAGAAGCCACTGTGTATTTTATTGCCAAGGAAATTGCTCAAATGACATATAGCTGCTTCTCTATGAGTAGAGGCTGTACTGCACAATGAAGCTTGAATAATTTCCCTCAGAAATGGAAGCCATAACCATACCATGTTATGTCACGGCCAGTGAACCATCTCCATTTTGGTGGTTACAGCACCAACTTAGCATCTTGTGTCTGTATTTGTGGGAAATATTAAAAGATTTTTTTTGGCACTGGCTGACTTTATTGTGGCAAAGTAGATATAAGAAATTTGCCATCCTGCAATTCCGTTTGCTTATTTCCCATTTATTCAGTCTTCTTTTAAAACCTTTACTCTTCTTACAAGATTTCTGAGAGAAGGAGGTTTAAAATGTTCTGCTGAGTCAATACCACAATATTTGTATAGAATGAAATAATAAGGAAGACAATATCAACATGCCTCTGAGATAATTATCTCTGATCTCAGTGCAATTATTTTTACTTCTTAATAGCACTCATAGAATGAAGCTCTCTGAACACTAAGAAACAGTTAATTCTGCTTTTTATAATTCTTCTAGTCAGGGTAAAACTACCTCATACACAAATACACATTTCAAGCAAATATGACAGAATAAGGCCATTACAGTTATGATACTCTATGTATATTTGGAACTGTGGGTAAATTTAGTAGGGCTGCTGCAGTTGCTTGAAATACATACAGTCAATGCCACCCTCTGAATAAGAGAGGAAAGAGCAGGAATAACTTGTTAGTTAAACATAAAATCAGGAGCGAGAGACCCTCTGGAAACTGTATGTGCAGTTCAGAATCCCAGCCCACTGCAGAGCCAGCCCAGCCTTCACACTGCCTTGCCTTCGTGCCATGGGAGTCATGTGCCTGATGGGTGCCTCACACAGAACCACGGTTTATACAGCTGCATGGCCAGACCCTCACTCAATGTAGTCTGTGAACTTCTTACATGTGATGAGTTAAGTGAAACTTCATGCCAGTCTCCTGCCCCCTTGAAGCAATAAAAAAGTTCCTGCTCATCTACACTCTAAGAGCCTTATCCAGCTGCCCTGAGTGCCTGAGCACTGATTTGAATGGACTTTGGATGTGGCTGGTGTCTCCAAATCTTTTTGCTTAAAAGCAAAATGCAGAAATGGAAATGCAGAGCTGAGTTGCTGCACCTGAGAAGACTCTCTAGTGTCACATCTCATGTTTAGTACAAGACTAAACTGGGTGCTGCAGATGTCAGGATCAGGAATGGATGTAAGAGCTGCAATCCTGTATCCTATGATGGGTTAGAGGTTAGCTTATACTGATCTGACTGGTTTTTTATCTGTTTCCCAAGAGGATAAGTTTGAACCTATTTAGTTCTTTTAATTCAGAAGCTAATTACTAAGTTTTATTTGATAAGGCCTATTCTATGTCCTTAAAGGGGCAGCAGTTATTTAATCTGTCTGTCCAGACAACCGGTTGGAAAGCATATCAATGGCTTTGGGCTGTCTTTTCTAAAGACAGAGAAAGCAAATCCAGGGAACGTGACTGGGGCAAACAGACCACCTTGCTTTCCTAGGGCCTGCTAGGCTTTTCTAAGACCAAAAGTTTGTCTGCTTTTTCCATTTATAATAACAGTGAAAAGTAGATTTTTTTTTCTTACAAGGTTTTAATCCTTATAGGTACACAGCAGGAGACTCCAACTTCTCATTAATATGCGAGGCTGTAATCAAGCCAGCTAACTGTAAGTTTCCTACAACTGACTTTAGTTACCACATTGTGAACCGTTCTACAGAGAAGCAGATTTTGTGGAAACATTTCCAGAACAAGAGGAAAATCAGGCTTACAGGTTGTTTTTAAAGCATATTCTAAGAAGCAAGCAGACCCAATCAAATGTCAAGAACCAATTTGTTCATGTGAGATTTGCCACTGGTAGGCTCTAAAAGTCAGTGAGTTTAGTTTCTGTTTCACAAGTCCCGATCATATCAGCTAGCTTCATACTGTTAGATTAACTTGCACACTGAACTTTTCAGAGACAGAGGGAAGAAAGAGATAAGGGAGAAAAAGTCAAGAGAAGCCTAAAAGACAGGCAAAAGAAATAAAAAGAAGATGGAGATGGGATATAAAACTCCATAAAGACTATAGAATTGCTAGGATTAAAAATAAGGAGGGATCATGGGGAGATATGCCAAAAGATGGGACCAAAAAAAAAAATGCTTCTGATTAACAAGAAATGAAAATGAAAATTTACTGAGACTGATAGAGGGAAGGCAAAGCTGAGTATGTCATTGTCTCTAGCTCAGGGGATAAACCAAACACCAGTGTGCTATTTTGCCCTCAGAGCTAAGCAATGATAATTTCAATTCCATCTGTTTTGCAATATTCTTTATTCATTCATGGAGGTTGTCATCCTTCTTCTGCATTGTCCCGTGGAAACTACTGTTACCAATGTAGTAGGGTCTACTTTCTGCTCAGTTCTATTTACTTTCTTTATGAAATTAACACAAAAATTGTCACAAGGTCAAAGGGAAATTCTACATTCAAGTTAGCTTGGATCAGATCATTAATGCTAAAATTATTAAGATCCCTATGGAGCTACACTAATTTACACCAGTGGGGTATTTGGACTGTGTCCGTTCAAGTACAGCCTAAAGGAGATACCTAATAAAATTACTAAAATTAAAAGTGACATAATTTCATTGAAGTGAACATATTGTACTCTACTGAGGCCAATGGAGTGCAGTTATATTAACCAGGTCCTACATTACTTTGCACTAATTATTAACTTCAGTATACTTTTTTCCCCACCAAATTTCAAAAGTGTTTATAACTTTCCTTTAGGAGCACACAGCAAATTTCTTATAGTTTAATAATAACCTTCTTCACCTTCTTTTTTTTATTTTTGTATCATTTTACTTTGATCTGAATGACACCTTGTAATTCACATTGCCCGGATACGAGTTCCACCAGAAAAGCTCATGCCTAAATACTGCCCCATGTAAGGATGCTTCAATCAAACTTACCATCAGCAAAAGGCAACAATAAAGGAACACTGCACTAGCTTGACCCATAGTTCACTTAGCCTTATAACCCTTTGTCTTTCTCCAATAGTGGCCAGCACAACATTTTTTACAATTTACTGCATTATCTGCCCTCCTCACTAAATATTTCTTTACTGGGTTAAGCATGGGAAGTTTATTACCTCATTCAAAAAATTGCTTTTGCACATTCTTCTTGCTATTAATTGTCTAGACTCCCTTGGAATGTTACCAAATTTGTGGTTGGGGTGGAGGGAAGTTGCAAATAAAGGTGTGGGTTTTGTTCAGAATTATCAAAATTACCCAGTGCTAAGCCAACATCTCCCAATCAGGTCTAATTATAATATTTTACATGTCATTCTCCATCCTATTCCCTTATGCTTCTTAATGTCTTTTTGGACTTCTGGCCATAGCTAAAGTCTTCATTAAGCTGTCTGTAACAACATACAAATCTCTTTCCTGAATTGAATAATTAATTCCAAATCCTTTCCACTTTCATAGATGTTTTAATACTTTGCATGTATTGATGGAGAGTCTCATTTACTGTCATGATCCTGGTGAAGCTCATCCATCAGCACACAGTACTGAATAAGACCACGGGGCCGCTAAGTCTGGAAGCGCTTTGCCACATAATTGATGTTTAAACTGCAAAAAACAGTATGAACATCTTCTTTCCATTCCTACACACCATAAATCAGTCTTCCTAGTGACGACTAACCAATATGCCTGTACCCTCTGCAAATTTTGCTTCCTTCCTATTCATCATCTTTTGCAGGAATTACTAAGTACATTATGCAATGCTAGAGATAATACAGAAAGTTAAAATATTGGTTTTGTAATTTATTGGTCAGGAAAAAAAAACCCCTCTTATGTTCATGTCTCTTCACATATGGGGACCCAAGCTCAATGTTTACATAATCTGGGAGCCACTTTATGAAAATATAAATGCTATGAAAGTCATGGAAAATGTGCTCTAGAATTTTTTTTCTTGATTCTCATAAAATATGAATCAGGATCATGAGGAATTTATGAATTCTTTTTTTTTTTTCCCACTAAGAGAATATGTTCCTGTAAAGAATAAATTTAGACTAAGGTATTATAAAATGCAGTGAAATGCAGTATGGAACAATTCAAATGCTTTCAGAAATAGAAAACAGTGGGTTACAGCGCAGTATCAAGGTGGTGAGGACTCACTGTTTCATCTTGGTCTGAATTTGTTTTAATGCTCCACTGGTTTTACTTTTTCCCATCTTTAGGGAAAAAATTAAATTGTAATTACAAGTAATAAAGAGAGAATCTGATCTTCAGATATTCACTTTAATAATTCAGGCCCATTTTAGCAATCATAACCTGAGGCTAGAAGAGCATAAGAGAGAATCTCCCCCAGAAAAGTGGCACTTAACCATTTCTTACATTCCTAGAAGCCTGTTCTCTTGACAGTGATATTCTTGCACTTTGGCCAAGGTAAAAAAGCAGACTCAACTCTTCCACATTTCATACCACACACATTTCTAGGCCCTGCCAGCAATCAAGTGGTTGTTCCTGACCTTTAAATACTCTGAGAACCCTTGTCCAACATTGCTACAAGGAGAAGACAAGACACACCATACAAATGAAGAGAAGGAATCTCAGCCAGGCTACATCAAACATACGAACAGTAATGAAAAGTTTTCAGTAAATCAAGTTTAAAATCAAACCTGGTGAACATCATCACAATACTTCAAAATTCTAGCCTGATCTCACTAAACATGCATATGGAAAATAGGAGACTTCCTATAGCATCTTGTGTGCAACTCCCACAGAGTAGATGCCATTTGGATAAGGAAGAATAATGTTACCTTAAAATTATTAATCAATAGAAAGATAAGGCTTCCCTTACCATATTTGACAATCCAAATAGATTTAATTTGCAGAGATATCAGCAATTTACAGCATTTGAGGAAGATTTATTATCTGGTTTCCATGAAAAAAGTAAAGAATACATCTGTAACTATATGTAAGGAAATGTTTATTTCATATGTCTACAGGCCATGACAATGCTTCCCTAGGAAAGATTAACAGGTTTCCTATTAGCTGTGTACATTGGTATTACAGGACTCAGTGAAAATGCAAGGAGACCATTCACAACTAATGTCTGATTGCCTGCTATTTATAGCTTACTGAGTTCATGAGATGTAAATAATTAGTAGAGTTCTGGGAACAGTAAAAAGCATTCCTTTTTAATATTAAGCCAGTTTCCATTGACCAAATGCCAAGGGCTAGACTGTATCCCAGTCCTCATGCTAGAAGCCCTCTCACGTCTTTCAGTTCAGAGCCATGTTTGACAAAGAGCCACTTGGGACTCAAGAGTCCACTCACAAAGGTACTATGCAGAATTATTGATGGGGGCACCATCAGGTCTTGCTGGAATGACAGGTAATTTACAGGTGAACATGAATTTTAAAGAATTTTTTAAAAAAATCACCCTTCACAGTGTGCAGTTAAAATTGTCCTTATTCTTCCCTGACCTCCATGTAGGTGTAACCAGTTCATACAGAGTCCAAGGAAAATGCACAAGAGTGGTGGCTGCAGTCAGAAGAATCCATATATAGGCTATAACCTTCCTTAATTTCTACTGAGAGGATAATTCAAATAAGCTTTATATAAGTTGACAAAGCAGAATTAATGGCACATTTTTGAAGTGGAATGTCTTTAATGATAAATTAAAATCTATAAATACTGCTAGCAACCCCACTTGTGCATACCTCATTTTGTCGAGGTGTAGGATTTGCTTCAGTCTGCAAAAATTCAGAGAGATGGATAGGAACAGCGAAAGCTCAAGCCACCTGTAAGTAAATTAAGCCATCCTTTAGAGGCAAGTGACCATTCACAGTGTATTTTTTTCCTTTTTGTACTGAATTGTTTGCCACTATCCATTATCAAGCATCAATTGTTTCTTAAGGCTAAGAATTTTAAAATGTTCTGCCTACCTGCCAAAAACATCCTGCTACAGAATTGCTTTCAAATAAGCACTACTGACTTTTTATATAAAAGATTTGTAAATACAGGGACTGGTTGAGTGAATTAACAATTTTTGCCCTAGATTCCGGACTGCCTAGTGGGTGTGCTTCACATTTAAAAAGCTTTCTTTCTGCCAGTAATGTTCCAAAGCTTCTGTTCTGCTATGCACAATGCTAATTGCAAATGTGAAGATTAGTAGGTGGGAAAAAGACATTTGTTTTGGTTTAGTATTCAGCAAACCATGTTTATTTTGCATATTTAATCTAAGCTGCACTATATCACTAAAAGAAAAAAAAATAAAAATGTTAGCATGGTGCAAATGGGATATATGACCAAAGATCACCTTTACTGCTAAGCCACTGAAAATAGTTGGGTTACGTTCAACTGTAGCTACCATTTGGAAAAGGAAAAGTTAAAAATTGAAAGAAAGATGTTGCCATGTTTGTCTAGTGAGATCCTTTGGACAGGCAGATGATAGAGCTCTTCTATAAAAAGTAAACCACCGTTAACTGTCACCATATGTTAACACATATTCCTATCCACTTACGGCCAATTAATAACATTATTCAGCTATTTTCTCTGTAAGCTAGCTGTGCATGTTAAAAAAAGAAGCTAGTCAATAAGAAGCACTTTTAAGATGACATCAGTTTAGCAAATCACACTCACTGCTAGTTGACGTCACTTGTGATACAATTTCAAATCCAGGGAACTCAGAAGGGATATTCTTGTCCCTCCTGGATGGTACAGTTGCAAACCGAAAAATGTTATTGAGCAGAATTGAAGGGACTCATAGAGGAAAAGGTCATCGGTGAGCTTGAAGACTACAGATATAAATAATATATACAAAATTATGTATTAAATATAAAATGGCCTCATGTATCTGAACAAAGATCACTGTTTCCTTCCATCGTTTTCCCTCAAATGGTCAAGAACAGATGTCTAAAGGATTATACGAACAAATCAATACTGTTGTGATACTCCCTCAGAAAGTTTTCTCAGTGTCCGAAAACGTGTCTCTTGGAGCTTTCCTAAGCCACAAATATAGAAAGGTGGTGACTTCCAAAACTAGGTTGGATAAAAAATGCAGGGCAAACACTAATATTTTAACAGTGGGTCATTAACGTAAATGCAGTGACAGTAGAGTATGTTACCGAGTCAGCTGTAGAAAATAGAAACAAAAATAACTGACGCCAATAGGCTGTGCCAGAATGCTACAGGCAGTAATACCAACTGAAACATTGAGGCCAACAGGGATGAGCAAAAGAGACTACAGACTAACAAGCAATGTTATTTAAGCACAACAGAAAAGTTAATGTCAATGCTGTGAAAATGGCATAAGTCAGGTTGGAAAAAGTGACTGAATATGTTTGGAGAGGGGACACAGACACAGGACTGACATGTGACAGAAAACTATGATGTTTACACTAAAGAAATATTAATAACTCCTCACTACTGTGTCCAAAGCATGGAAACCAACATGTATTCAAAGACAACCTCGCAGGGCCAAATGTGCTGCATTTTTGCCATCAATTTTATAACCTTTACTGATGTAAACGAGACCTGTCGATTGTCACGCACCCAGCTCTGTCGCTGATTCATGTGCATGTCTTTAGGAAAAGACTTTATTCACACCTTAAGTTTTTTCTCTATTAATTAGACCATGAGAAATAAACAAAAATGTCAGAGAGAAGAATCCATCAAAAACTCTATCTCAGTTTTCAGGGATTCCAATGTCACACTATCTATAAGGAACACGATTTCTGCTGTCATTATTGTCTCTAGAAACCAGGATCACCATCTCTCAGTTGCTGTGAGCTGGACTCAGTGTTGTCTGAACATTCGCACCAGTGAATTGTAACAGCTTTTATTTCCTGTGCTTACACAGGGATGCTTTTCCAGGGAATGCCTTTATTTACATTTGCTTTCCAAGTGAAGGGTTTAAACTTCCTCTCTATACTGCTGCAGAATATCTCATCAGGTGGAGAAATCACTTCTTAGTATGATTCTATTGACAAACCGAATGTGAAAAATACATTACAGGGCATCTGGATCATCACCTCAGATTGTTGCTATTTTCATTTAATCCCATTTCAGATTTTTATTTTAAAGGGAGAAGTAATTTATAAAAAATGGAAGAAAAAGCCAAAGAATCTCCTACTCCATGCCACTGGCCAGAACTAATCTCTTCACTCTTTTTACTCAAGTTTGGACTTTGGCTTACTTAAGTACAAACATTTCAAGCAATACAGGAAACTTACAGGTGCTACTGTGCTGAAACCAGCTATAAAAACCAGCTCCTCTGGCCTCTACTTCCTCACTTTTCATAACCTGTGTGGAGCCATCTGGTTTATGCATAAAGGGTACCAGATTGCTCCTCATTTGGAGAAGCTCCTTTCCATTCCATGCTCCTACAGGCCTACATATTATCAACATTATAAAATTACAAATTACTGGAAAAAAAAAATCATGTTGCCTGAAAAAAAGAATAAAAGAATTTCCACTGCAGAGCACAAAGCGTGTTTGCTGCTGTGAACAGATTTGATAGGCAGGGCATGGGAAATGGTTAGAAGGGAAGACTCCAACAGTGGGCAAGAGCCATAACTGAGTTATTTTCTATGTTAATAATATTAGAATGAAAATAGCACAAACTAGTTGTATCATCCACAGCAGGACATATAATTATAATGGGAAGGAAATGGGTTATTAATATAATATCAAAAGCTTGACAGTAAAGCACAGTCTTTGTTCTGCACTTAGAAAAACAATTTTAGAACACCACTTCCATGAGGCACACACCAAAAGGAACTGTTCATTTTATTTTTGGCTTAGATTTACTTTTAAAGCTCAGTATATTCATCATAATAGGTATTTCTTTGATAGTTTTTGTGCTGAACCTTTTTGTCCCTTTTTAAAACAAAGTATCAGTATTAGCTTTTGTAATGGCTTAGCTCTGTTTTCCTTTTCATTCTTTTAATTTGTTTGGAAATGCAGCTGTTTTCCTAGCCTCTGAATGGATGGCATGGTTGCAGATGTCATTTGATTCTTGGTAGATTTCTAGCTAGATGAGTTTTAAATATGCTGTACCCTGTCCAATACAGTGCAATACAGCAACACATTTGGAGGGCATTTCCAACCTGTTGCAACAATGTCTGTGAAGTCTAAGAGGAATTTACACAGAAGCTTTGATTTTTCCAGCCTGGACATTTTTGCTTACTACAAAATGAGGCAGAGCTTTAGCTTGTCCTATTGGATCATTCTGGCATCTATGCATTCATGAATAAGGACATTTGGAAGCTCCTAACTCTTCCTACTGAGTGTTTAATGGAATGTAGAACACATATGTTTATTATTAATTCTTAAGCTTTCATCCTCACTCAGCTTTTTTAATAGGTCTAATACAGATCAGCAGAGAACTAACTTCTCTGGAAGCAAAGAACTGCAAGACACACTATTTGGATAGACTGCCTGGCAAAGGGGAGCTCCTGGATTCTTTTTGTACTGTCGCCGGTTACAGCCTCTATATGTTCTATCGTATTACAGCTGCCTTTAAAGTCTTCTGCTGGTCTCCAAAGGATGACTACAGCCTAGCTTTCAATGATTTCTGCTGGCTATTCACTAAAGAGCTCAGACTTTTCCAGTGCTTAAAGCAGAAGTCTCACCAGAAAATAAAAAATTTCCCCCAACTCTCAATACACTGCAAAGGATGGTAACAGCAGTCAGAGAAAGAACACAGAGCACAGAGTTAAGGAAGAGGTGTTCCGAATTACACTAGAGATCCCATGTAGGCCTTCACAGGGGGTACTGAGGAAGACATTTATCCACGACAGCAGACAGTCACACTACCATACTTGGTAGGATTTCCCTTAGGTTTCCCTGAACATAGAATAGCTTTCCCTATGAGCAGGTATTTCAGTTGTGTGCAAATCCAGGTCTTCCTGCTTACATTCCAGCAATGTTCTGGGAATACAGGGTTTGCTACCAAACAGATGACATTCTATTTATATTTAGTGTTTCTTAATCCCTCACAATAAAATGCAGTAGCCAGCAGCAAGTTCATTTTCTTCAAGACATTTTAGAAACAGCTGCTTAAAAATTGAATTAATTTTTGAAACATGATGAGCTATTCCATTCTCTTTCTAACCCCACTTACTGCTCAGAGATGAGGAGAGTCAGAAAAGTTTTAATTACTCTATGAAAATAGTACACTCTTAGATATAAGCACTACCTGAAAAGATCTAAAGCTGACATGAGGACTAAATGAAGAATTAGAGAAACTGTGCCTTTCCAGAGGGCAACTCTGGTGCTCATGGAGAGAAGCTCCAAAGGCAAACTGAAGCATAAAGAGAGGAAGAGGAACAGTTCCAACTAGCAAGGACCCTTTGTCATAAGCAGAGATGAGGAGACAGCTCACCACAAATTAGATACACAGCCAGATATTACAGGTAATGAGGAAACGAGAAGGGTTTTTTCCTTGCAGAATCTCATAGATTTTGCTGCCATACCAGAAAAAATTATTGGTTGAAAATTATTGTGGATTGTAAAGTCTGAGATAGTTTCCAAAAACTGAGAATATAATCTAGCAGAATTTCTAGTTTTCTGCATTTGGCAACTGCACTGTGACTCTAAACAATACAGTAGACACTTTCTAAAAAATAGTGGTTTTGATATTTAGTACAGGCATTAAAAATATTTCCTGGCAGCAGTCAGTTGTTGATGGAAGTTATTCTGATTTCTCTTAAATGAAGTGTGATTTAATAGCATTTAAATAACTCTCTTTTTCCCCCAGCGAGAGACATCGCTTAGTCCCACCAGTGAAAGACTCATTCTGTTTCCTGACTAGCTCAGCTTGGTGGAAATGAATGTACAGCACTTAGCTAATCCCTTGGTAAAAGAAAGAATGGAAGATGTCAGAAAGCTGGTGGTGGGAACCGTTCTCAGTAAAAAGTGCCAGTCCCCAGCTTCAGAAGCAGAAAGCTCAGGCTGAGCTCTGCGGCTGCCACCTGTACTATGGTTCTGGCTGCATGAGGCATTCCACTGGGAAGACAATAATAGCAAACAAAATAGACTGATGTTCTATATACCTGATTTTTCTTTTTAAGTAAAGAAAGCAAGCTCATCTTAGCAGAGCTGCATTCTCTTCAGGAAAGTGGTTGACTTTTTTTCAACAGTACCTTGGCCTGGCTAGGGAATAAAAACCCAACAAACCTGGAGAAAACCAAAAGAATTCTGCAAATCATTTGCAGCTGATTTGTAGCAGTTTGGCCAGCACAGCGTGAGCATAAATAAAACCAGCTAACAATCGCCAATGTGCTTAAAAATTAAAGTGCAGACAGTTGTGACTTAGGAGAAATAAACAAAAAAAGGGCTTTGAATCACTGAGCCAACATGGGTCATGTGAGACCAGGCCAAAATGAACTGAGAATTAGTCCCAAATGGAGAATAATTTTTTATAAAGAGAATTATGCTTCTAGTAAAATTCATGCCACCTGCTTCTCCTGACAAGATGTGTGTTATAAAAGTGAAGGCCCCTGTGGACAATTGCTTACTCTGAAAAAAAAGCCTGCAAATAAAGCCTTCTTAGCCTTTTTTTTTTATTACATAAAATGGAAATAAGGAATAAAGTATGACTTTCCCCTTGTATTGATTATTGTGTACTTTTAGTTATGTGTTGTGAACACAGCGATAGGTAAATGCTAAATATCCTGTTGATATCTAATAAATCATTCATGTTTTTTATAACCGGTAAGTCAGCATTTACATTTGATCTTCTTCCAGCTAATACTGAATATGATCCATTTGTACTAAACAAAATCTCAAGGACTGGAAGATATTCAGAATCCGCCAGCAAGGTCATGTTGGCTGAATAATATATTTGATTTATACCATAGTGAAAAATTAGTGTCTCTCATCTCAGTGAAGTAGGTGAATAAAATGCAGCTTTTAAACAACTGTTTTGTACTCTCCTGTGCATCCAAGTCCTTAGAGAGAACTTGAATACACATAAGTAGGAAGCAAAATATATACTAACTGTGGTGTCATCTAATCTGTCACTTAAATTATTATCAGTCCCTGAGGAATGGAGGCGGCAAATACAACTGTACCCTTTGAGAGAGACTCAACAGGGTGTACAGAAAACTACAGATAAGTAATCGTGACTTTCAGGCAAATAGCTAAAAAATAGAATGAAAACTAGAACTGGAAGAGAGTTGGATAATCATAAGGTAAGAAGTCATGCAGCTTCTGTACATGGAAGGTATGTCCTTCAAGCCTCTTACTGTTCTTTGAAGGTGTCAACAAGCGTAAGGATATAGTGTTATCTGTACATTGTCCCTGGATTATTAAAAGAGGTTTTGACAGTGTTCTTGAAAAGGAAAGCTTTCACAGAATTAAAGAGAACAGTTCCCTTGCAGTTCAGTACCAAATTAAAAACTAAGAAACATGGATAAAAAGAAGTAGCCAGTATTCACATATATATAAATATATATATATATATATGGAAAAGAGAATGAACAGGGAGATAAAACATTTCTAGGTGATAGAAATTATTCAGGATAACACAGATGATAAAATGCAATGCCAATTATTGTATTCAAAATAACCCTACAATTTACAGTATGGGATTCAGACATTTTTACCAGGAAAAATAAAAAGTGACTAATTTCAGGTAGTTCTCTGAAAATGTCTGCTAGAGGTCCAGAAAGGCAAATAATGTTAAATAGGATAGGAAAAAAATAAGAACATATAAGAAAACACTGTACATCCCTGGTGCTCTCTCTATTTTGAAAGTTAAATGAAATTCTGATAACACCAACTTCAAGAGAAATACAGCAAATAACACAAAAAGATATAGCAAAAGAATTAGGAAGTCTCATTCAGGCTCGGGGCTGCAACACAAACGTTTTTTCATATCATCATTTTCACTAGTTTCTCAAGCTCTATTTTGAACGTGATTATGTGTTGTTTTCCATACAACTTTCCCTGGAAGGTTATTCCAGAATCTGATTGTTCCAATAGTTCAGAATTTTTTTTCTGATTTATTAATTTATATAATTTATTTCTATACACTACTTCTTGGCCCAATGTGTCTTGAATTGGATATTTCTCTGCCAGGATGTTTCACCTTTACCTTTGTAGATACTCAAAGGTTGCGGGGTTTTTTCCTTCTCATCCCAGTCCTCTTTTTATAAGGCTCAGCAAGGCTTGCCTAGCATCTTCCCTTCCTACAGGTATTTGGTTCCTCTAATGATCCTAGTTATCATCCTCTGAACCTCTTCCATTCTGATGACCACAGCTGTACACAGTATAGTGTCATATAAGTCATTAATCTTTCTTTATTCCTGGAGATGGAATTGCTTATTTTTTACTGACACACAACTTCTTGCTTAACTGATGACTTTCTATAGTGGAGCCATGCCAGGTTACGTTGGGTCTTTATTGTAACAAAAATCTAGATATTAATTGTGCTGTAAGCAAAAATAATACATTGAAAGGATCCCAAAATATTTCATAATGCCATTAAAAGAAAAGCTGAATAATTTACACCATCTGACATCGAAACCCCCAAAACAGCTATTGTAAAAAAATAAAAAATGAAATAGATTTTTGTACTATCTTCTCAATTTTGATATGCACAAGGAGTTCATTGACTTACATGGCTCCAAAATGACTTTGACATTTCATTAATGAGAAATAAAAATCTCAGAAGAGAGAGGAAAAGAATTTCGCTTAAGGTGTTGGGAGTTACCTTGCACTACAATCACAGCCATCATATGGTTCAGAAGGACACTACTAAACTACACTAATTAAGATACAACAATTTTTGCTCTTTGTGAGTACATTCCAGCTTTTTTTCACTTCTTACCTAGCACTTTTTGTGAGTTGGTCTGGTTTGAAGCAAAACCATATCAATAATGATAAAGCAGAAGTTTGAGGTTGAGTAAAATATAGGCTGCTGACGTCTTTTAGGCTTGTAGTTTAATAAAAGTTTGTCTTCAATTACTTTGCTTGAGTATTTCTATTGCAGTTTAATGGTATCTGTACATAGTGTTTGTTGCTGTTTTGTATTGTCATATGTACAAGAAGCAGTTGTAACACAACAAATGTAGGATCCTGTGGGAACTTCATGAGGGTAGGAATTTTGACTTACTAGTGAAACAGAAATGGGGAAGAGTTGTAAAGAAACAATCAGCACTGCCAGTTATTTTAAACTCTCTGATATTTTAAAATCATTGATGCTAGTTGTGTAGAATTTTAGTAGTCTCAGTGGCAAATTCCTTGAAAAACTCTCAATTCTGGTATTGGATAGAGGGTACTAAAATTAACTACACAGCCAGCATGAGATTGTGAATGGCAACACAAAGAATACCTAAAAAGCTCTTTTATGTTTTGAATCTTGAAGTAACTAGTGGGATTGCTAAGCATAGGCATGTTATTTATTCAATCACTATTACAACGGTAGTTAGGTTAACATCAATAATTAGGGTTCTATTTACAAAACTCTCTCAGTCTTTAGGAAGCTAGGTATCTTTGTAGAATTATTTTATTACTATTTTTGCGATGCTGGCTTCCCACGGGAGCAGAGTTGAGCATCTTGAAATGGCTGCAACTTTAGAAGCATACAAATCTCACAAAATTCTAAGCAACTAGCTTTCCATACAGACAGACATACTGACTGTTCATGGAAACAAGGAGAAACAATTATTAGTACACTGACGCACGGTTGTTCTATAAGCAAATCTGCTTGTCTTCTTGGTTTTGATGGTTTGATATTAACTAAAATATTCCACAGTGCTTTAATGTTTTAGGTAATATCACCAGTCAGATGTCTGAATGTTAAAAGAAAAACTAAGTAATTGGCAAACTAATTAGGTAGTATGTAACACCCGAGATTCCGTAACTGCAATCCAGCATACAACTCTGGGCACTGAGATGTTATTAAGTCCTTTATGTAAATTAAAAGAGGATAGTAAAATTAATGTATACACTGGAAAAGATAAATGCTGCAATGGTTGAAGTGGGCTTTTCTGCTTCAAAGAAAGTTAATTATTGATCTAGGTGGTCTCACATTCATACTAGACCAAATCTCAGACCATAAAACAAAGTGCATTTGAACTATTTGAGTTTCATTTGCCTTTGTCTCAACATTCAATTTCTCGAGTTATTCTTTACAACTCTGTAAACTACATCCTTGTTGACCAGAAAGGTTTTATTAACCTGTCAGTAAACCCTCTATGATTTTTCAAGTTTGCAATGAATTGGAAACTAGAAGAGTTTTCTGAACACTACAATGTAGTCAAAGTCAGGACTCATATTTTGGCTCTAGGTCCTCATTTACAAATGAGCAATTCATCATGTGAAATAGAAAGGAAATAGCTCCAGGTTTATGTCATACTGTTGTGATGTGAAGTGCTTCTCATTGACATAACTCTGCTGTAGTACCAGCAAGACTGACAAATCTGAGAAAGCAGGAGCTGAATTTTGTTGTGACTTTTCACATTGTTCTGGTTAGAATGGAGAGACTGTGAAAAGCATATAAATGTGTTTAAACCATCCAAAACAGAAAGAGAGGCATATCACAGGACAACGAACATTAAGGAGGGAGAAGACTTCTTTATGATGGTACCAAATAATTGCTGTTCTCAAAAGATTTGGCAATAAATGAGGAAGAAAGCCTAACCTGATTCTATTGTGCTGTGCAGATGGCACTTGGGAGAAGAAACAAGAGTCTCTTTGATGATTTGAGAGTAGGCAAAGAAGTCAAATATACTATTGCATCTGTAATCCTACACTGGTAGGTCAAGGTAACCTAGCATGTCTTCTCTGCATAACATCAATATTCTGTTAGAGTACTGAAAACATTACTCTAAGACACTTGGTAACTAGAGCAGATTGTTGGTTTTCAGCTGAGAAAAACTATTTTCTAAGTTTATGAAACCCATTGGGGGAAGACAAACCTTCAGGGCCTTGCAGAGGTTTCTGATTGGATTTAGTTTTCTTATAGTGAGGCGGTTAATATCTGTAAAAGGGATAAAGAGTATCTCAAAAGAGACTGCCTGAGAAATGAAAGAGAATGCCTATTAAAAACAAAGAGGTCAAAGAAAGAAGCTCTGTGTCTTGTTTCTCAAGTATACAGATTTTTTTTTAAAAAGAACAACAAATTATATCTAATTCCTAGCACGTAGCCCTGCAAAAGATATGAATTTAATAGTATCAACAAATAATCAGGGTTCTTTTTAACAAAAATAAAGCATTGTTTCAGAGACATTCCGAATATAACTTTGACTTTGTTAGATGTGAATCCATTATATTATTCTTCATATGCTGTGCAAGATTTCAAACAAAGAGTAACATATCCTAAAATGTAGTTCTTTACAACTGAATCAGTAAATGTAGTTGGCTCCCCCCAGTTTTTTGTGAGCTGGGGCACAAACTTGTGCCTTGGTACTATCTAGATTCTGCCTGCCTAAGTCTTTGCAATAATACGGCTATATGTCACTAAGGATGCACCTTTTTCCCTCATGCTGCACTATGCAATAACCCTCCAATTGTTATTTTTATTCTATAGTCGCCAGAATAAATTATGTCCCTGATGGCAGTTCAGTAATGCATTCCTATAAAAGCTAATATAGATTCAATAGAAAACAAAAGAATGACTCCTGTTAATTTCAGCAGGCCTTGGCTCAGACCAGCTCTATTTTCTTCTTTTTAATAGAAAGAAATAACCGTAAGATACTGCTTAGGTACTTATTTTATAACAGTGTTTGGATATTGAGGATATATTTTTAAAGTTTGGAAGCAAGCACCCAGCATATCAATTTTTTCATTAATGCAAGTTATGGATATGGATCACTAGAAGCATTATAGTGGGTTAGTATCATTATACAGGGAGTGGCAGCCAATAGTTTAATTCATCCAAAATAATGGAATGGCCACTCTCCCCCTCTATTACTCCCACTGGCATTAGGTCTAGACAATGTCACATCAAAAGGCAGCAGTTAACACCAGGGCAATCTGACACAAACCTGGAGCTATTTCCCTCTTCCTTCACATGATGAATTGTTCATTTGCAAATGAACACCTTGAGCCAAAACACTAATGCAGAGTTTGCCTGTGTCCCACTGTTCAGAAGAATTATTATAATGACAATACCTATTGATATTACATAGGTGCCTGATGTGATTTGTCATTGAATAATTTAATTTGTTAGTAGTTAATATTCACAGACTACAGTCTTCCAAATTAAATCACATTTCAAGATGCTCAAATTCTATTAACCTTTGTGTTTGTTAGTATAGGCTGTTACTCAGAAAACCACATATTTTGTCAAGTCAGAGCAAATTTCTGGGAAAGGGGCAGAGATTTTGATCAATAGAAGCAAAGCAAAGCCTATGCTTTTATGGCTCAATAGCAGTCATTTCACAAAAAACTATGCTTTCAGATTGGGAATGTCATAATGGTTACCATTTTTGTACCTGTAATTCTGTGATGGGAAAGACTTGCAACATCAACACTGTGGGGTCAGGGACCAGAGTGGTACATAGCTGTAGCTTCACAGAATTTACGTAGCAGGTATCTGAAACACCGTGCTCACATCATTGCTCTCCTTCGGTGAGCGCCCACCCTTATAGGGTGGTGTAATAATGATTTACAGCTGACAAAGGCTGCCACCTTCAGAGTAATGGTTAAGAAGGAATGAGATAAGCAAAATGTTCATTCCATTTCTGTAGAGCATAGTCCGTGTTATAAAGCAAGAAAGATATTAAACTTATCCACAACAAAGCTGGCTGGAGCGCAGTGTTGCAGGGCACAAAAATCCTTTCAGTACTTGGAACGTTAATCTGTTGGTTTATTATCCTTGAATATAAAGGAAGAATCATCTAAATTAAGGACCTGACCTGAAAGTCTTTCCTCATCTCTGTAATTACACTAGTATATGTGAGGAGGATGCATTATATCTGCCTGAAAAAAAATTGCTAATTCTTGTAATGCACCCTTAATATCTCAATCAAATACTGCGGCTCCCAAATACTTTTCTTTCTTTGTTTTGCCTTTGGTAATCCCCTTCATGCCAGAGCTGATACTGATTTTGTCAGAGCTAATAAGGCTGTATTTTTGCCTCTTTTGCAGGAATGAATGCCTGATTTGCTTTTAACACAGTTTCCAGGCCTAGATGAGCAATAAAAGTGTTTTGAAAAATGACACCGAGACACACAATGCATGAGCTTCAGATTTGGTTACAGGGCACTGTACACACGATTATAACATATCATAGCTTGGAAGGTCATGCCTTCACACTCTGTTAAGTGGGATCTCTTCAAAGCCACTGCAAAAAATATTATCTAAGAGTGTGCAGGGAAGAACACCTGATGATTATGCTCTGTATCACAGGTAAACTGATTCATTTTTCTCTACGCTAAAACGATAAGAACCAACTCCAAGCACCATGGATACCTTAATAAAAAGGTTAAATAAGTATTTTTAATAACTTTAGACCATCAAGGTGAAAGACCAGGGAATTCTGGGAGATCGCTTTTATCATGAACTTTGCAAGCAAGAGACAGCACTCTACAAGCTGTAAATTGAACATTCCCAAAGGAGTAGGAAAAATGTCCTTGCAGTATACATAAAACAGGTCGGGGCTACCAATTACAATATAATACCAGTCTTTTCAGTGCTGCAAGGGATTTCTAACTGACCAAAAATAAAAATCTCCTTCAGAAGCTAACACCTGAGTGTTTTCTTAGCACTTTATCTTAAATGGTAATGCTCACTCCATTTCAGATCTTGCATTCCCATCTGAATTCTGTTGGTTCGGGTTTCTTATTTGTCCCTCTGAGAATATTCTGATTATGAAGACAGATTCCTTGGAACCTGACAGGAGAGATTAAAAAAATACATCCTAATTAAAGATGGCCAGCACAATTTGTATTTGTTAGTTGACCTGGAGCTTAACAAGATGTTTTATTCTATGTAGTCAAGCTATTAAACAATTTATTTTGATTTAAAAATGTTGAAATCAACCAGAACACATATATGACAGAAATAAGGATAAAAAGCCTTCTCCTTCAGTGAAAATGTGTGCTTTCCTAATAAGTTAATCTATTTAGAGATGCTTCCAGGGAAAGAGATTTTTATGAAACACTTCGGCAAATCACCCTTTGTTCCATTTGTTTGAGCCTTTCATGTGTCATTATTGCTTAGTTTTTAAAGATCATATAAATACCATTGTCCTGTCTTTTTAATAGCATAAGGAACTTTTCAAACCATCGCTCATTTTCCATTTTTTCATTGTATAGTTTTCTAGTAAAAAAGAACTAGTGCTTGTCAAGTAAGAGAGAAGTCTAGCGATAACTGTAACTTAAATTTTCTCCTAGCCATTTCTGAGTTGTTGAAGTACTACTGAAAAAAGTTGTCTTTACACTTACACTGTCAGTACTTTTCCTGGAAGTGAGAATGTGACAGAGGATGTGCCAAGGAAACTATTCTTCCTCAAAATACCACTCTCAATGTTTTTGCGATTGCTTCACTGAGGCATTTTTTTATTAGTGTATTTATAGATTTAGATAGGAAGGATTGTTTTCTAAAACACAGTAGCAAAAGGTAGGTGTGATAAAATCTCACTATTTAAAAGAAAAAAACCCCACAGATTCTCAGAACTAGATGAAGACCCAAAGTTATCTTCTTTGTGACCCTAGAAAGTCGATAATAGCTTTCATTTCACTTCCTTAATCATTAAAAGCCCAGCCATAGACCTGATCCAACAGCCATTAGAAAACAATGCCATCAAACTTCCACTAACCTCAGCGCCAGTAATGAGCTTCAGCACATTGCACTAGAGAAAAGCCTGGTTTCCAAGAGCCAACATTCAACAGAATTGGGAAAAAGTAACCACACCATATGAATACTCCAAGGGTGGGAAATCTTCTTTTCTTAACACATCCCAGTTTATATAACCTGGTCACAGCCACCAGGAATGGTTAGCCCTCGACACTCCAGAATAGTTGTTTTTTCTTAAAATAAGCAGCAGTTTTCTGATGTGTTCTATCTAGTCAGAAGGCATAAAATCTATGAAAAAAGAGGTATTTTATAAAGGAACCAAGCATCAGTCTCTTCTAAAAAGTCAGGTAATAAAATTAGGTTTTACACAATTGTATCATTTCATATTTGTCCTTCTGTCAGCAGTCGTTTCCAACAACATGAATTATTTCAAGAAAATGGGCATAAAGAAGAAAAGTCTCAAAGATATTAAGTTCCTTCAAATTTGAATGGCCAGCAGCTGTGCAGAGGAATTAACAGTTCTGCCAGTTAGTTACTTACTAATATTTCTATCAATCTTTCCTCTCTTCCTCAGCCAGCAGACCACAAAGTTTGAACATATTCAAATGCATGATTGCAGGCAAATAAAAAAGGGCACAGACCTTTTTGAAGGAAAGGAAACCTGTTTTGCAGCCTGCAGTTTCACCAGTACTATGTGCATAGCAGAAGTCTACATAATCCTTCTCATTAGTTGCAAAAAGCAATGTTAATTACTGATCCTCTTCTCAGATACTATTTTTCTTAATGGGCACATGGCCAAACAAACATGTCCTCTACCCTCATTGTAATATTACAGCTTTTTTGATATTAATACAGAAATCATGTAAAGCCGCTGGCAAGTGATGAGAAGGAAAGAGCTCACCAGGTAGGTAACATCTTAACATCACCAAATGCAAACTATGAGCACATCCCACATTTCCTGTTTGCTTCATGGACTGATTTCAATTTCTGCAGAGAAACAAAAGACTTGTAGCAATGTAAAAATCTGCACTTTAATTTTCTTCTGACCCTTAGGAGAAACACCGTTCCAGCTAGCGAAACACTGAGAAAACTACTTTTACACTATTTCTTCACAAATAATATTACATTATATGCAATACTTGTGCTGAGAGAAAGCTTCAATGGTCCTCTAACTATAAAAATATTTGATACGTGATCCTAGAAATCTTACAGGTGCAGACAATGCTTTGAGTAGGTTATGTGCATATCTGGTTTACGTACTTTTTATTTATGGTAACTGAAATAAATTTGTTATATCTCTGAGAATAAAAATGCAAGTAGTCAACACATATGATGATCGCACAGTCATTTAGTATTCATTTTAAGTCCAAATCCCTAAGTTCTGTTGTATAGGAAACATTCTCCTATTGTTCATATTCTTAATTCATAATTGCACATATAGAAGCCTATGAGTACAAATACATGTTCTATTTCTATACTGCATATGCAATTGCTTTCTTAAATGTAGATATTCCTTGTTCTCTAGCCCAGAAGTACAACTTCTAGGTCTCTCCAAGTTTTAATTAGCCTTAATTCTCTAGTTTTATGGTTTATTCAAAGCTGAAAAGAGCCCACAGCTTCACTCACCTTCTACTCCATGGAAGTCTGTGATGATACTGCTTCCATAACAGGCTGAGACTTCAAGTTGAGCCAAACAGTAAATGAAAGAAAGAATTTATATAAAACACCCAAAAGCTAAGCATGTGAGTGTGGAGTTCTTTTAAAGCAGCTACACATTTTACATGAGGAAAAAATCTGTAATAAACATACAATGAAGAGAACACTGTAATGTGTTAATATTAGAAGTGAAAAATTCACAGTAGTGCCCTAAGCTAGCCTGACATTGAAACCAGAAATTACCACATCCTACTACAATGAAAACTAGTGAAAGGAGGACAGGCATAATCTAAACACACAACAAAGCCTTAGGAGTGCTCTCCCTAACAGTCTCACTCTCTCTCCTCTACGGCAAGTGTCCCAGAAAAACTCTACACAGGCATGGCTCAGGTGCCCCTTGTTTACAAAGCAATCTATTCTTAATGAAGGTAACAACTGGGAGAAAATGAAAGCTTCTGAGGAGACTTCATCACCAACATAAAAGGTGTGGCAAACTACAACCTCAATTCTTCAACACTTGGGAATGGAAATACTCTTGGATCTAACACCAGGAGAAAAGTGTTGGAGAAGAAGGGGTGAGGTAAGTTTGCAAGGAGCCATATCAACTGCCATTCCATGGAGATTAAAATAATGCATTTACATTACTACATGTTCACATATTGTTCTCCCTTTTCCCAATAGCTCATGACTCAACATAACAAGAAATGTTCTCTCCCAGGACAGTAACAGCACATGTAACAATGCTGATGTAACAAAATCATTGTAACCCAGTCATATGGAGTGTGTTCAGTAATCTCTCTAGATTGCAGAGGCAAATCTTTGTATTACATTTTGCAGTTGGTTTCATTGATGACTTTCCTTTCACTTAATTTACCAATTAGTTACAAGATTTGGGTTGTAATTCTTTTTCAAAATCTTGTACTTTCTGGATGCAGCATGTGAGGCATCTAGATAAGAGGCTTCTATCTTGCAGTGCCAAGGGTACAAATTTTCTCATGACTACAAAATCAGCCTTTTAAATGTGAAGGCAGCTCTTTTTAATGTGCTTTGAGTTAACTACAGCTGCCACCAGTAAAAGTTAGCACTGCAATGCACTTTGCATGCCAGAAATTACCTCCCCATGGATAAACAATGTCAGTGCAAGAATACAACGTGGGTGATGATAAGCAACAAGGAAAGGCAGCTTTGGCATCATAAAACAAAGCAGATTTAATCCCAGTTCTAAAGGGTATGAGATCATAAGTATCCCATTTACATAAAAAGAATTTGAAAGAGAATGAGCCCCTTCAGCTGGGAAAGGAAAAAGATCAAATATATATAAATATTAAGAGAATTATATGGATGCCTGACACCTCAGCTGGGGCTGATAATGTGAGAATGACACTGAAGACAAAGGATAAGTGCATTAATAGATTCTGGTTTGGGAGAACCATCCCCGTGACAGTAGCAGAATTTGATAGCAATGGAGGCATTTCATACTGACATGCTATAAAATACAAATAGATTGCTCAACTGTAAAGAGATGGGAAAAACCCACACAACACGCATACCCCCCTAATGGTAAACCATTTCTAGCACAGTTTTTTAATAATGCTGACTTTTATTGGTACCCACAGTCTTGCCTACACATAAAAATTGTAGTCTTTTTAACTTTTAGCACAATATAACTCCCCCAACTGTCAGCATTTTAGTGATAATAGCATAAAGGACCTTATACGTGTGTAGATTATACCTTTACTAAAAGGTGAATAAAATATCCTGGCACTTTGATAGCAAAATAACTGCAACCACTCAAGGGACAGTACTAACACAACTACAGCAGTAAAGAAGAAAACAAATCACAGCCCTCATCAAAGAACAAAACTGGTAGACCAGTCCTAAGCCTCTCAAGCACACTAAACATAATTGTTTGTAGAACAGAGAAAGCTCATAACACAGACAATTCATACAGCTGAGTTGTGCAAGAACAGAAACATTTGTAAACTCCACGTGGGATGTGTGTGTTTGGAGGCAGTGGTTCTGAGGGAGACTTGCCACAGAATGAAGCATTCATTCATTTAAGGATGCCACTGATTGAATCCCTGAGCCTAGACAATAATCATGCCGTGGGTTGTGTCAACTATGAGGTGAATTACAGGAACAGAAGGTATAAGTCTGAATAATATAGGCACAGAGCAAAGGCACAGCAACATCCAGCAGTTGCAAAAACCTTTGGAGTATCCTGTCTTGTAGGCAAAGGATATTTGCCCATGTGCTTTATAGTAACACTACAGTGAATACAAAAAGCCCAGTGTACTGTATTTACGTGCATGGGTCAGTGGACTCTTTTAAATACTTCCATTTACCTATAAGGCTGATGAGAAGATTTTGAGAAGACACACAATTGTTTTTCACTTCCATTAGTCTACAGAGTTCTAGGAAGACAGTTGACAGATCTTTGACCTATGAAATAACTAACCTGAAATACTCCCAATAAGGAATGCTCACAATACTCCTAGATTGAATATGGCTACAAGACACCATTCCTCACTGAAGCATGTTGGGCTACCAACAGAAGTGGCATGAATGGCAGCAGAAATTATGTCACATTAAACACATTTCAGCTAGAGATGTGATTTCAGCTGATTTCAGCTAGAGTTGGCTAGTAGACTATAAACTATTACAGCCCAGAAAGCTGTGAGATAATATTGTACAACATGCAGTTAGGAAGTTAGAACCAATGAACTCAAAGGGCATATGAAATAGATCTTGTTGTCTCAACATATTATCTGTTATTATCTCTCATAAGTGACTATTTTTCTTTGTGCAGGACATGCTGTAGAAGAGAATGAAGGGCAACAACTATGTTAGGTACTGGACTGGAAGATGCAGAAATCCTGCAAGTAGAGTTTATAAGATTTTGGTTCCAAATGGGGAAAATCCCTTTTGATCATCACATAAGCTGTCCTTACACAAAGCTCCTTGGTACTTCTCTTTTGCATAAAAACATAGTTTGGGGGGTTTATTTATTTTTATTTTAAATTTTTGGTTAAGGAATGCAGGTCTTAGCATTAAAAAAAAATCTGGTACATGGGTTATTTTTATTCATTCTCATTAACTGGAAATATCACTGAGAGTTATTCCAGGGTAATTTCTAAAATCATTGAAGTAATTAGCTTGAACTTTGCAGAACTTTATAGCTAGCTCTTCTTTCCTCAATATTTATTCAAAGATGGCAACCACAAAGCTGTGTTACTAAATATCACCTTACAGATTTGTGACATTGTTTTGTTCATAAATTATTGACTATTTGGATTAATGAAGCAAACCAGACAGCTCCTAAAGCATTTTGTGATCAATTTGCTACCTGCATAGGAAGTTCTTTGAACAGTAGAAAGGACCTCAAGCTGCCTAAAAACATTAATTAGCTTAAGACTTCTCTCAGCTACTTGGAGCTAACCAGTAGTATAAAATGAGAGGATCCTCATCCTCTGCTACTTATCCCTCCCCCTCACTTCCAGACTGGGGATGCATTAAAGTTAGGCAAAGTGTTGTCGCACTCTGACAGCTCACAATATATACATGGGTCCTTGCAAACAATAGGCAGACAGTCATAAATTAGGCCAGTGTATAGGTTGCTCTAAATTACTGTACGTTTAAAGAAGTTTAATGACGAGAGAATGACAGCCAATTCTTTGGGAGAACCCCCATTCCTGAGCTGAAAAGACCTTGGCACAAGAGAGAATCTCACTCTTTTTCAGCGCCTCTACACTATTTTTAGGAGTCATCATTCTTCCATGCTGAGAGATCATTTTCTAAGTCCTCTGTGTTGCCATAGCAAAATCCGGATTTTTTTTCCCTCCCAATGCCTGACAAAAAAAGTCTGTGCAATATTACAGAGTAAAAAGTATAAACAACTTTTTTTTTTTAAAGTTATTCCAAATATTTTGCTGTATTACATGGCTTCACTTTCTGAGCCAGATTCAAGTAGTTTAGTCTTATCAAGGGTGTAAAAAGCTGTCTGAATTCTCTCAGTTGTCCTCGGAGCTGGGGATTCTGGAAAGGGCTAATCTTCCTTCATGACTTTGACAGTTTTGTGAACTGGAAGAGAATGGCTGGTGCAGAGGACACTTTCTCAGGCAGACATTTTATGGGATGGATTCTATTCACTCATAGCTGTGGTTAACAGAAAATCAGGACACCTAGCAATCACAAAGACAGACTAATACGCTAAAGTAACTGGAAAAGAAAACAGTGTTTTTTCTACTTGCAAGAGCCTAAGTATCAGAAAGTCATACTTGGAAATGCCTAACACAAAAACAGGATCTTACACTTTGAACCTGCCCCAAAATACTTCAGAGAGTAGAAAAAAAAACCGCACATTTGTAATTGTATTAGGATCAGTTTTAGAGTAAACTTACATTACTAAGTCCTGCATGCCCTTGGGGTCGAACATTCGAATTTTGCCCCGTATTATTAATGTGCGATATAAGGTGGCCTTAGCCACTGAGCTCAGTATGTAATTAAATATTCATCAGCATTGGATGCAACACAAAAAAGGGACAGAATACCGCAGCAGACACACAAACACTACAGCTTTTAGTATATACCAATTTGCATTCTAAATAGGCACTTGACTTTTCCTCTGTGACAGTCTCACAATTGATTAGATAAATATTTTGCAGTAAGGCACCAGAATGTTGGGGCATAAATCAAAGTGTCATTTTAGAGGCTGAGAAATCCTTTAAACAACTAAAAAAGAAATACTGTTGTTTGAAATAATCCATTACTTCCAAAGTTGTAAAGTCTGATGGAGCTCTAGCTCTGTGAACGCTACAACCTGGCTGACCATTTCAAAAAAACAATCTTCCATTCTTCTGTTTTTCAGACATGAGTGTCCATATGGTGTGAGCAGGAAGCAGAATGTCTTGATATTCTAAAACCTGCTAAAGAGTACTAATTTATGGCTATGCATGAAGCAAACCAGTATAAGTAGTATATGTTAAATGTAAGTGGGAAAAAATGTACTATCCTGCATGTGTCTGCAATGTAGCTCAGATAACAATAAAAATAATCCCACATACCATAAGGAAGGCTTGTAAAAAAAGGAAAGAATTTGTTTAATATTGGGCTGCAGGTGAAAAGAAGGTGATAATAAAATAGTAACCTGACTAGACCCCTCCTTTCTGTTACCTGCCTTTGACAGTTCACATAAGGGCTAGCCCATACTTCCGACCCAACACACAACAAACTGCTGCCAAACCATTCCATCAGGGGAAGAGCTGGCTTGAGTGAGGAGATAGCAGTTCTTCTTCCCTAAGCCCTGGGCATGTGGGGACACAAAACACAGAGCATCTGTTAAAGAGGTTTAAGGAAAATTGTTTCTCTCTCTCATGCATCAGGGAGATTAGGAGGTATGGCATCTTGTAACAGTGTCTAAATGCTGCATTTGGCTGTAGAACTCTACGGTCTCTTTTTAGAAAATCTGTCCCTCAACATTCAGTTTCACTGCACAGTAAATAAGGTCTTTGAATAAATAATTTAGTCTTGTTTACATTCCCTCTTGTGCTTTATCTTAAAGTTTTCTATATGTTTTCATGGAATCAGAGAACGGGTGAGTTGCCAAGCCCCCTTGCTCAAGCAGGGTCACCTAGAGCAGGTTGCCCAGGACTATGTCCAGATGGCATTTGAGTATCTCCAAAGAGGGACACTCTACCATCTCTCTGGGAAACCTGTGCCAGTGTTTAGTCACTCTCATAGTAAAAAGTGTTTCCTTATGCTTAGAGGTAACGTCCTGTGCTTCAGTTTGTACCTTCTGCCTCTTTTCCTCTCACTAGACACCACTGAAAAGAACCTGGCTCCATCTTCGTTACACCATCCCTTCAGATATTTATCCCTCTCAGCCTGTCTCCAAAGCAGAGATGCTCAAATCTCTTCATCATCTTGGCTGCCCCTCAGCAGACTCTCTCCAGTAGCTCCCTATCTCTCTTGCACTGGAGGCCCCACAGTACTCAGGCACTCAGCAGAGAGATCTTTTAAAATTTAAAACCTGAATTCTGTATAAAATTTAACTGCTTAGTAAGTGTGCATTTTAAGAAGCTTGTCATTTGTGAGCTATTAGTTGTATGTCAATTAATTGCAAGAAATTTCTGATGTAATTGACTCTTTAACGTATTTTAAGAGGTACTGCGTTTAAGCAGACAATACAATCTTATCACTTTGAGGGTTTAGGAATGTGAGTAGACTACCCAAGGCTGTCATTAATAGCTGAGTATGTGGTTGGCATTGACATAGACTCATCGTTGGCAGAAAAAGTAACTGTACATTGTCATTTTTCCAAAACTACTATGGATTTTCAATTGCTGAGTTGGTTTTATTTAGGTTTTTTCCTAAGTTTCCCACCACGAATAAAACAATTGAAGACCAAACTTTTTTG
This sequence comes from Gallinula chloropus, assembly GCF_964237585.1. Classification (NCBI taxonomy): domain Eukaryota; kingdom Metazoa; phylum Chordata; class Aves; order Gruiformes; family Rallidae; genus Gallinula; species Gallinula chloropus. The sequence continues at coordinate 17,267,667 of NC_140096.1, forward strand.
ATGATGACAACCCGTGCAAATTGCATTTCCTATAAAGTTATTATTTAGAAAGAACTGGCCTAGTCCAACTCCCCTGCCCAGTTCAAAGCAAATTGTCGTTACTCCCCAACATTGGTTATTAACTAAGGAAACTGTATTCCCACAGTGGTTTAAGGGTTGCAGATGGAGTAGAAAAGTACCTCAAAGGAGAGAGAGAAAAAAAGGGAAAAAAAAAAAAAAAAAAAAAAGGGATCTTTCCCTTTTATTGCATTGCAAACACAAAAAAACAGTAGATGAACTTGGACAGCTTCAATTTACTTTATGTGACCTTCACTTATTTGGCATATTTGGGATGTGACTGAGATAGCATCCTAGTAATTTATGAGTTGGTTTACCATGAAAAATGAATTGTCTGGGAGCTGATCCTTCTAAGCACTAAAAATAGACAAGACCACTTTTCAAGCTATGCTAAATACGGTCTCTGAATGGAAAGCTGTGTTTATCAGATAGTTGAAATCCAAGACAGAAATGGACTAAAATAGTGTGCTGATTGTTTTTCTTATGCTGCACACAACAATCTCTGCTTATTTGTTTCTGTTTATTTTGCACTTATTAGTAGGGATTGCATCAAAAGATGGCAAGGCATGGGTCACCCACAGGCTATGGTGTCTCTGTCAGGAAGATCAAATTAATACATCTCCTCTCCAGGCTCTTTTTTTGTTTGTTTGTTTGTTTTAGGCAACAGGAGTGGAAGCACTCAGCACCAGGGTTGGCTCTATATACAGAGCTGCACTGACCATGCTGCTCCTCCTCTCGCCCTTAGTTGCTTCTCTGTACCTCTCACCAGTTGGTAGTATCATCTGAGTGGCCCTTCCTGTTTCTAACAACTTTGTGACTTTGTCATTTCATTAGAACCCACATCTAGGGAGGGCTTTGGGAACAGAGTCACTAAACTACTTCTATAATATCTGTGTAAGTAGCAACAGAATCCCAGTGGTTTTCTTTACGAGAGAGGGGTATGGAATTAAAAACCATGGAAACAAAATTCCACATGTACAAAAGTTCACAATATTGGAGAGCACCTTGCAAAATCAAGCCTTTCTTTGCTACTCCATTGTACATGAGCCAGAAATACGAACTTGGCCTTCTCCGAGTATCACTGAATACAATTGGTTGACTTCCCAAATCAGACCTTTTTTATGCCACATTGACTCAAGGTGGGCCAATTTTATGTCTCTGAATCACTTAATCTTCCACTAGTATTCTAAAGCATAAGCAGAGCAATACTCATAATTAACAATTGTGTCACAGTCTATAAAAGGCTGTCTGTTCGGGAAGCTGATAACTGAGCAGAAATGAGCCAGACACATGCTGTTAAGGGCCCATTGTTCTTAGCTGAACAAATACGAACAAAAGCTGCAAAAGCTGGAAAACTTGGAGGGGGGAGGAGGGGGAAGTTGTAAAAACCTAATGAAGATCGAAGTTTGGCACATTCAGATCTCACCTCTGTTTCATTCATGCATAAATGCCACATGTAACTTCTAAAGAGACCCAAACTGTAGCTTTATCTCTACATTAGTGATAGTCTTAGATCTAATACTCAGTTTTATCTATTAATATATGCTTCCCAGACTTTGAGCTGAGTTTAAGACAAGTCTGCCATTTTCAGATATTAGGTACTTCAGATTTTGTCCCCTACTGACGTGACTCAGGCACTCACAAACTTGACTGAGAAGCATTAATTACTCTTTTACAATTAAAATTAAAAACTCTTCTGAACTTAAAGGAATGAAATAAAATAACTATCTATCTATCTCAAGGGGCTAGAAAATGAAAGAAATTTAAACAAGTGACTGTTTCAGTCCTACGTTTCATCTCTTTTCACATTACTAATTGCTATTTTCCCCACAATGACCATTCATAGAGACATTCTTACTTCTGAATCCCAAGTGCCTGACACTTTGTGTGATGTTCCTGTATCCAAAATTGCAGCTTTGATTATTAGATCAGGAAGAGAGAATAGCGTATTTTTCTTCAACCATCATTAATTCATCATTGGAAAGCAAATAGATATCTTAAATATGGAGAATACATGCACGAAAACCACTTTTAACTTGACTTCTTGTGGCTCATCAGCAGTAATAGTATCACTTAGAAGTTCAATTGTGATTTTTAGTAAACCACTTTAGCTAAATGCTAAAGCACCACAACTGTAAGTCTGCAGTTGCACAGTTATCCTGGTTTTGGCTGAAATATAGTTCATTTTAGTTTTAGCAGCTGGTTAGTGCTGTGTTTTGGATTTAGTACTAGAATAATCTTGGTAACACACTGATGTTTTTAGTTGTTGCTGGGTAGTTGTGTCTACACTAACTTAAGGACTCTCTAGATTCTCATGCTCTGCCAGGTGCACAAGAAGCTGGCAGAGCACAGCCAGGACAGCTGACCCAGACTGGCCAAAGGGATATTCCCTGCCATATAACATCATATTCCAGATACAACCAGGAAACCTACCCCAGGAAGCAGGATTTCTGTTCAGAAGCAGACTGCATGTTTGCTTGGATTTTCTTCGCATGTATTGAGCAATTTCATCTGTGCATCACTTTTGTTATTATTGTTGCTGTTGTGGTTATTCTCTTCCTTTTTTTTTCCTATTACCCTGTCTTTATCTCAGCCCATGAGTTTTTTTTCCATTCTCCATCCCCTTGTTGGGGGGGGAAGTCTGAGCGAGTGGCTGTGTGGTGCTCAGTTACCAACTGGGGTTTATCCATGACAATGGTTCTTCCCTGTTTATTACAGGATTACCTGTATTATTATTTATATCCCTGAAGCAACCACTGAAGTTAACAGAGTTAAACAAAATGAAAGGCTCACCAGGCCATTAAAGCTCTCCTGTGAAAACATTCAGGCTCAGTCACAGCTTTCCTGACCCCAGCCCAACAGAAGGTACAACTGGCAGTCACCATAGAATGCAGGTAGTCGTTTCTGTGAAAAGCTGCTGTATTCCTGTCCTAATCTAAAGTGATTGTCTTCTCCTAAACCATTCCTAACAACTATGTAATTAATATATTCTTTAGAACTACCCATTCCACATTCCATTTATTCCAACATTTAATTATTCCTACAGTTAGAAAATTCTAGGCATGTAATCTGAAATTTCCCTTTTACATTTATAGTCTAACAGCGTCCCTACCATGCCTTGTTTTTTACCACTAATAAAGAAGCTTAAAAATAAGTAGGACCATTTTTAGGCTTTTTATTCAAGTACCTAAAATCAGGAATGATTAATCCAGGTGATGATGCTTACAATATTTTGTTGATATAGAAGCGGATGAGTCCGTGTCATGCACAAATTCAGGTAGCCTATTTAAAAGGCCAGTCACTTTAGACTCTGTGTGTCAAAGGAAGAAGAGCTTTTTCTCAGGGAATGATTGCAAGAAGCCTTCTGTTAATGAATACTGATGTTTGGAATAAAATTACATGTCGATTCATTGCCAGAAGTATGGCAAGTCACAACTGTCAGAACTACTGTACCGGTCATCTGTAAACTTAGGATGATGCTATCTTTGCATGCCAGGTATCTTCCTCTAACTCAGTTCATAACTGCAAATGGCGATGATGTTTCTTCATCTCTCATAATTTGTATGTCTACCCTGTCTCTTAGAAATGCCAGTTATTTTTTACATACACAGTCTCCTAATATGCACATAATTCAGCCTGCCCACATATGCTACCTAACCTTAATGACTGTCTCTCTTACCCTATTTTAGCTGACTCTTGGAAACCACTGAGGTTAGCTCCAATGTCCCTGGTTCATGCCTGCTATTTGATCCAGGCCAGCTTCTGTCACCAGACAGAATTCTTTTGTTGTTTGAGTCACTGTGGACTGAAAAAAATGTAGGTCATCTACAGAAAGACATTCTCAGTAAGGTGTATACACGCATCTTCTCCACACCATTTCTGACCTTCAAGGGTGTGAATTACAGCGCCCAGACAGAGAGCCTAGCTCCACTATGCAAGCTGTAGAAATGTTTAGTCATCCCACAGAATCAGGCAAAATGAAAACTCTCTCACACATCACTCCTAGTATGGCAGAGTCATGATTTTCTCAGTCCTACTACAGTGAAAAATAATTATACAAGTAGCATTTACTCCAAACTTCAGAAACTCTACACTGCTCAAGTCAGCAGTCTATGCTCCTGTAATTCTGAATGAGAACTACAGCATTACAGCTCTATGATAGCAAACTTGATGACTGCATGCAATTACAGCAGAAAATATACAGAACCACACATGTATAAAATTCACAAAGAACTTATTTCCCTTTGAAAATTAAGCTAAGGCATAAAATGCAGTGGTCATGAATTTGCCCCAGAGCAGCAGTTAAGTACAAGGCAGCCACTCACTCATGGCTTATTCAGCAAATAGAAATACCTGCAAGGTTCTTGGCCAGTTAAAATATTGCAGGCTGTCAATAAACTAATGGAGGGTCTGCCTTGACAGTGAGACAAGACATTCTGTATTTCACATCCTGAAGTCCAAACCACAGACTCCCTTATTTTGCTTCCAGACTCTCAGCATTATGTTTACATATAGTTCGGCTCTGGGGATGTCTGTTGTGCTAAGAAGGTTATCCACAGCAGTCCCCTAGGACTGCTTATAGGGTCAAGTCATCATATCTAGGGATAAAGAGATGAAATTATGGTCTTCTTTCTGCAACACAAATGTCCTTGTGATCACTTCAGCAACAAGAAATTTGAGGAAAGCAAAAATCTACCTCTCAAAAAATGCAATTCTAGAAGTCATTACTGCGAAAAAGCCCAGTAGAAATCTACAACGTGAAGGATTTTGGTGGATATTGTGGATTTGATTTTTTCTTTTTTTTTTCCAAAGGTGCAGATGTTCTATGCCCAGTTCAGTTTCACAGTTTCTTGCAGAAAAATATCTAGACCATATGCACACAAAATAGGAGCACACGCTTGTACGCAAGGGACAGGATGGAGCATATTAGTAAGGAAGGATTCCCTTTCACAGCCCTATCTCCAGACTTCAGTCTAAACTTGGACATACATTCCTCTCATAAATTTTCCTTCACCCAGTCTTAAGCTGCATCAAGGAGCTGCATGTCAGCATAAACCATGGCTAGGGTATGAATTCATAAATATCAAAAGTTACTGAATTTGCAGACCTCAGGGAAGTAGATTACATTCTATTTATACTCATGGCCAGATTCTAACCTCTATTTTAACACCTTCAAATTACAGTATGTTTGCTGGCACAAGTAATTTCCCTGTTTACACCAGTTTATGTGAGGTCAGGCAGCATATAAGAGAGCAAGAATGAACGAATTAGTATGAATTTATAGTATAGTTTCAAGATACTGAAACAGAATGTGAAAACTCAAAAAACTGTTCCAGTGTTGATTTATTTATCATGCTTGTGACAAGAGAAGAAATATTATGAAGGATCAACATTTATTATTTCATTTTTGCCTTATGATATTTTAAATTATATTTAAAATACCATCTGAGAGAATTTCTGTAATTCCAGGAGTAAGTCAGCCAACCTTCAGTTATAAGAAACCATATATAAGTATTGTCCATTTAAACACACATATAAAACATATAAATTTTCAAGGGTATGGCCTATAAGTAAGTCATTTTAGATCAAGCTAATTAGCTTATCAGGTCTGAATGACTTTCTGTAAAGGCTTTGGTTGCAAAAAAGTTTGCAAACTCACACCATACAACATAAGTCAACAGCCCAGCCAGCTGTGTATCTAACAAATAATCAACAAAACACATTCTTAACTTATTGTAAAAATCAATCTACACAAGGACATCAAAGAAACTAGCAGAGAACATGCATTTTCAGTCGCCAAAACCCAATCTTTAAATAACTGAATTACTCCTTTTGTTCAGCAAATAATCATATCATTAAATTCAATGTGGGATCTTTGTGGATTACTGGATTGCTTGATACTTACGGTTTGCTCAGAAAGGACTAAAGGCAGAGATGATACAGGAATCAAAAATAGCATCCAGTTCCCAAGAGAGATACCAGCTTTACCATCGTCTGTGTTGGGATGAAGATATCTTGAGAGAAGATGACCACAGTGAAATAGGGTTTTCTTTCCCTGACTGATGCTTCCTAAACATTTAGAAATATAAAACTTAGAAGATAGAAATAAACTGAGGGCTTGCACAGCACCCAGCTGAATTTCAAGCACTTCAGTATATATTTGTTTGTCTTTGTTTCTGTGTGGGAGCTAGTCTCAGGAGAGGATTCACAATGAAACTCCTGTAGCCATTGGCTTTCCACTGTTATGATACAGGAATTATTTCCTTTCATAATAAAAAAGATAGTGGCCCCTAAAGAAAAAGATGCTTGTAACCTGTACTGCCAAAAGGTGATGGAAATTAAGTCCCTATTTCCTCCCAATAAATGCTGCATGACAGGTGCCAGCAGCGTCCCAGCAGGCACACTGCTGGTTCATGTGTCAAAAATGTCCTAAATGCTGAAAAAAGAAGTGACAAAATGGTCCCTTATAAGACAATGCTTACTTTGTAACACATTGTCCTGCAATGACACCCTACTGTGTGTGTAATGCAGGATATGCACTGTTCATAAACTCTGAGGGATGGGCATGATAGGTTTCAGAGCTCCCGTCTCTATTCTGCCCCATCAAGCTTGGCAATAGTGTCTTCAGTAAAGGCATAATATAGCTACTCTGACGTAATTTTAACTATATTTGTGTTGGAAAAAAAAAAACCTAGAGAATGACTTATCAGGATGTTAGCTCAGTTTTCTATCCTTTAAGGAAATGAAGTTGTAAAATGTCCATCCCAAGAAATTTCACGAAACACAAATATTTGACGTTAAGTAAAAACCCCTAGTTTTCCAGCAGAGAAAGATTCAGGTAATTGTTCTGACCTACACTGCCAGTTTCAGAAGTTTGACCTCGCTGCTATTTGAAAAATGAGAAGCTGATTTCTTAGTTCTGACCTATAAGAACAAACACCAACCTCCCACTGTACAACAGAACACTGGAATTCCACTACAATTTCTTTACAGCTTAACAAAATGAATAAACATTATTCTTACTGAACATTCAGGTTCTAAGTGAAACTAGCATAGAAACCCTAAAATTTTACAATATGTACATGAAATTCTAGCTTCAGGTTGTTTTCTCATAGATATTAATGTGAATTCCTGCTGAGCCAAAGCTTAGAACTCTTGTGCATCCCTTCTGCTCCACTTTTACACCTCTTGACAAGGCATTAACGTTTTCAAATTGAACACATGCCCCACTCTGGATTCTGCATAGTGCTGCGGTACTGGTGGCTGGAATGTGGTTACCACATCCTCATTACTCACAGAACATCCCCAGACAAGTCCTGGATGGATAAAGATTCCCAAGATGCATCCTTTAAGTGCTCAAATCTTTCACATCACATAGAAAAGCAGAACATTCAGAGCATTTTTACTTTCCATAAACGATTAGTTTAATGGTACATCTTTCCTCGCTCCACAAGAAAGAATTTTAATGAGGCCTTCAACATTTAAAATAAAGATGCACTAGATCTCTAGCTAATTACAGTAGCCGATTAGTCCAATTAGCTGTCTATTAGAATAAGTGATGCTCTCCATAAATGCAATGCATATTGATGATAAAAATCATAAAATAGGACTGGCTGAAATGTTGACCTGCACAGGGCTTTTTTTTAAACTCTCCTCCTTTCGACTTTTTGCTGCCCCCATCTTAGCTCACTTAACCAGCTATCAAAACAAATGCTCTTTTTATAGACTTTGAACTCTGTTTGCTGTACCATCATTTGTCTAATCAAAGCAGTTTTGTCTCTGCCATTTTAACAGAGGCGCCTTTGAAATAATAGCAGACCTAACTCCAGAGAGTAATACATCTAGAATGGGTGAAATCCATCCTTCGTTTTTTTAAAGTATACTTTTCTTTAGTGTGTGTACAGAGACAGGTCTCATTAATTTGGATACTCTTATTTTCTTCTAGTTACTATTCAAATTACTTATTTACATTGTACTATGTTAAAAATAAACCAGTTGTGTGATGTGTAGAAGGGGGCCTCCCTTTGAATATCCACCACAGTACTGACAGTCAAGGTGCCAGGAGGAGCTGGGCTTCAGTACCAATTATTTCCAAAGCAGAGTGAACCCCTTCATATGCTGCCAGTATCTCCTTGATATCTCACTTCACTCGGGTTGGGGTGAAGCAAGCCTCAGATCCTGGGTATCCCCAACTCAAAACCCCCCAGGGGTCGACATCAAGTTTCCCCTGCTGCTTTCAGCCAGGGCATCTGGCTAGGGCCATACTCCCCAGCTGCAGCATAGAGTAGGGTTTTAACATCTGGTCCTGCCTGGATTGACCCAAGGGCTACTCCATGGACTACTTCTGGTGTAATATCTTCAAAGGTTTGTCGCTGCTGAGGGCTCCCTTTGAAATCATTCTTCTTCTGAGTCACTGATAGAGAGGGCTTGCCCTCAGAAAGTAATTTGGAATATGAATCCTCCAAAAACCCACAATGCCTAAGAAAACCTGTGTTTCCTTTTCTTAGTCCGTTAAGACATAGCTGCTATTTTGTTGATAGCATACATTGGGATCTGATAACATCCATCTTGTTATTTTACTCCTAAAACTTGGATATCTCGTTTTTTTCATGGTGAAACTGACTTCCAGAAGGATTTAAACTATTTTCTTCCCTTTCTCAGAAACTCCTGCTGCTGTATTCCCTATTCGATGATACTGTCAATGTATTGTAGGTTCCTGGCACTTCACCCTATTGCAGTGCATCATCAGTCAAAGCTCTTGTAAGAGTGGTCTGATGTGATTTGGTGATGGAGGGCATAGTAAACTGAATTCTTATTTCTCTACAATAGTGTGTTAAAAAGATGACTGTGGTGTAAGAGTAAACCCCAGCTGCTCAGGAGGTTAAGCCAAGCTATTTCCCTCACTGAGAACACTGGCCCAGCACAACCCACATGCTTTAAAGAACTGGAAAAATAGAAGTCTTATTACTAACCAAAGCTGTGACTGACATCAATCCACCTCCCCATTTCTGAAAAACAGATGCAGCTTTCTTCTGGGTGTTCAGTGTTAGACCAAGGGGACTGAAAAGAGAGCACAGAACATTTGAATTGAACAACAAAAGTACAATAAGTTTTCTTTTTTATTCTTTTTTCCTGCCATTGAAGTTGATTGTATCAGGGTAACAACCTTAGAAAATACTGGAAGATGACAATCTAATGAAGAACTTCTCACTTACTCAAGCCTTATACCTTCTCAGTGCAATGCTGTTACTATATTTATCACTTACTTGTAAGATATCTAGTCTAACAGGAACTTAATCTTCAAGAACGGTTCCTGCAAATTACTATTAATAACAACACTTTTTTTCCTATAATGAATATCCCCAAAACTTTCTCAAATTACATCATGGACTTGATGAGATAAATGTTCCCAAAGCTATTTCTAATCACATAAAATATTAACTCCTTAATTTAAGAGGAAATTCCTGGATTATTTTTTGAGGAAAACAAGGATTTTCAATGTTGTACATCTTCCATGAAAGTATGAGTCTTTCTGCCTATTCTTTAGTATACTGCAATTAAAGACTCAAGGCAAAATTTTCAGTTGACCAAAACTCAATCAGATTATTAATTTTATTTATTGATTATTTTTCTACCTTTGGATAATAATTAATAGATATATACCACCTTATAATATGTTGTGTAGTTATAATTTAGGGAAACAATGATAGGTAAATGTGAGATGGTGTCAAAAGCCATACTGAAGTGAAGGTAGACAACATCCATTGCTCTCCCTTCATCTACCCAGTCACTCATGCCATCACAGAAAGCTATCAGAGTAGTCAGGCATGATTTCCTGCCTTCACCATCACTACACATTACTTTCCACACTGTGTTTGTTACACCCGTGAAAGACAAAGACAGAAAACCAAAATGTCTTAATTTATTAGTTGATAAAAAGGAGAATCCAGAAACACAAAATCAATTCTTCATTACTCTCTTAGTAGCACACTGGACCCAGCACAAGCTGCAATTAGTGAAGATCCACTTTCTAAATAGGGACAAATCTTCAATTCAAAATTGATTTCAGAGTCTTTGGAGGTGTGAAGAAGCCACACAGGCACACACATTAACCACTGTAACTCTCAATTGCAAGGAAAGAATTATATGAAAAAGCAGCAGATTTCTGAAAGCAAACAAAAAGGAGCAGCTAAAAGGGTTTAAATGCTTGCCCATGATAGGAAGACTATAAAAACCACCATTCTTTCAAGCTCACAGTAATTGTATAAAAATTTCAAGACTATATTAAAGAAGTGTAAAAAAAAATGTTGCTTTTGAACTGCAGAATAAAAGAGACTATTAGAAATAAAAAGCCTATTGCACAAAGCTGTAGTTATCACTTAATTAAAGAAGGGAAATAATGCCAACGAGCTATATTTAAAAAAATAAAACAGGATTCTGAAATTTTGCATGCTGTCTATATACTGAAATATCCCCACCCCTACTTTCTGCAACATCAAAAAGAACCCACCAAGAAAGAACCTTTAGGATCCATAGATCCCTGAGCTGTAAACAGGCTGCTGATGAAACAAAAGGGAACAATATGGGACCCCTCTGTCAAGCAGAACATTTTCTTGGACAGTAAGTCTACAGGCACCTTCCCTTGATTCTACCCATCTCCACATCTTCGTGACAGCTCTCGTGCTATCACCCATATGCAATAAGTACCTCATACTAAGTATTAAAAAAACACCAAGAATTTAAGGTTATCACCTTATCTCATTTGGGATTCCTTAGATCTTCCGTGCAAAAGAGTAGGATACCAGTCGATCCACCGGATACCTTCCTTTGTTGAGCACTTTCAAACCTTACTAAGAGTTTTGACACAGCTCTTAAGGAACTAGTATTTTTAAAAATCAGCTTCTAAGCTAGAGGCCACATGCTCCATTTGCTGTGGCTTTAGCATGCTCTTCAGCAATGCTGAACTGCCACACTTCAAGCACCTGATGCACCCCAGAGAATCTAGCCCTTCATTGGCTGGCTTGCCTAATTAAAGATGAAAACATGTCAATAAATAGGATACAAGCAGCTTTCAGGTACCCAAACCACATTGAATAATGCTTCATTGCCTCTTATTCAACATTTTGAGACTTCCTCCTTTATTTATTTACATTTTGGTGTATTCAAAATGTGACATTTTCAAAAGAAAATGAGAATATTTGTAAAGTCTCTTTTTGGTCTTGCTTCATTTCAGTGAAATTGTGGATCTGCCTACTCGAATGGACACATTTAGAAAATATAAATGTAGCAGATGCTTACAAATATGCCCTACTTTTACAGTCATCTTTTCTTTATGTATTTTTATTAGCTAATAAGAAGCAGAGCTCTCATGCAGCCTTTGTGGTAAAAGAGGCTGGGTTTTTTTGAAAGGCAAACACAGACATCTAATAAGCAAGTGCGTTTTCAAACAGAGTTGGGGAGTGTAGCACGATGGCCTCCATTGAGAAATATTTGAAGAAAGACTTTTATATCCAGTTCTTGTGGATCTGTAATTACATGGTGATGAAATCTAATTTATTACATTATTCACCAGAGAGAAGTTCTGGTACTTTTGGCAGGTTTCTCAGCATGCAAACAAACAAATCACTGCCTACATTGCCCAGCGTGGAATTTGCTATTCTTTGGGTTTCGCTATAAATGTCTACACTTTATAGCTGCTCTGGGCCAGTAATTCAAACAAAATAAGAAAGAAAGTGGAAGTCAGTGGAACAAGGGAAGGAAGAGTCATAACTAGAAGAGCAAAATATTTCTGATTAATGAAGGTTTCTGGTAGGACAGAGCTTACAGTAGTAATTATACAGCATAAACTGTAGTTCCAAAAATAATAGCAATGTACTAACACTCTGTGGAAATACACTACGAAGATTTACTTTTAATGCTGTGAACACTTATGCAGAACACATGGAATATAGGAAGATCTCAATATACTTTACTGAGATTAGCATCTTGTCTTTAATTCAGCAGATGGGGAAGACGTAGCAAATCTAAGTTGTTTTACCAAAGTATATGTAAACTATTGACTGGGGCCAGAAACATTATGCTAGCACTCAGAAAAACACAGTAAGCCATCTTATCTGTGAACTATATACTGTAACCTTTATTTGCTTACCATAATGCCTCTGGCTTTTCTTTTTTTAAAAAACCATAATTGCAATGGCAGCTTATCTCCTCCAATAAAAAAATTGATACTAACACTGGAGAGAAGATGCTACTAACAGACACTGCCTAGGAAGTCTGGTATATTTACCATGTTGCACAGGTGATCATATTTTACAGAAGAACATAGGAACGTACTTGGAGAGATCTAGATGAAGTGTGGGACAGAAGATTTCACATATGGAAGAAATGAAAGGATGGAAACGGATCACAGAGGAAGTGGGATATAAGAACATGGGAGAAAAATCTACAGGAAACTAAATTTACTTAGCTCTGTTGCTTGTATCACATTACATTATTTTATCTTCCTTGGGTAATTATTATGGGGTGTCCTTTCACATGAACAAATCTGGGGGTATATTTAGTCCATCAGCACTTGGAAGGTCAGACCCGCTCAGCAATATGCATGCACTCTATTGCCCAGCCTCTGAAGGAGGCTTATTGACTTCCTGAGGGCTAGCTGGGGGTACCTTTTACTGGCAACACCAGAGAAAGGTATTAAATCATCAATCCAGCTGGGACCTACCCAGATCACTTAGCTGTACTGAGCTTTTGAAGACAGCAATGTGAAATATGCATCTTTTCTAAACCACACACAGATTATCCAAAGTCTACTTCTGGAAACATTTGATTCTAATAGCCTTTGCTGGCTAAGATGAAGATGCCATCTCTCCTATTAATTTTGACAAGTTCAGCTTAATTGTTTTCAGTATTCTGTCGCTAACATTGTTCATTTTAAATAGGTACATCAATTGGAAGTGGCATTAGCACATTAGTTAAAGGTTAGTTGTTCAAGCAGCTTGGTGTATTGAAAAGAAGTACACCCTGATTTCATTAAATAAGAAAGACACCTTTGCTTCTAAACAGTATATGAGTGCATGAGGACTAATCCAGCATTTGAACTGGCAGGGTTTTGATGGATGAAAGTGTAACTTGAAATTCCTCCTGTAAATCTTAATTGCATCTTCTTCCTCATTTTGTCATTAGATGTCTGTATTTTGTGTGAACCACATCCTCATCTGTACCTTCAATTTGTGCTTTGCTGACTCTTGTGACTTCTTTGTTGCAAAAGGTTGACAAGGAACAGTATATAACAATAAATAAAAAAAATAACAAATTCTTTAGAACAACTACAGCAGAAATTTGTAATAAATGTATCACACATGATTTGAAGTCATTAAAAACACAATTCAGCACAAAATGCGATAATGCCTTTAGATGTGTTAAATTAGCATTTAATTTAAATTTAACAAGGCTGTTGCTGTATAGAATATAGTAGCATTCAGCTGTGAGAGAATCACATCTGGGAGCTTGATGAAGATAAATTTATTATAATTCTAACCCAGTTCATTTATTGTCATGTCAACATCCTTCACTAGTTTTTTTGACAATCAAGTCTGGCTGCCCTTGCTATTTCTAATATTAGATCAGTAAAAACACTTTGTGCATTGTGTAGTTTGAAGCTTGCAGAGTGGCTAGTACACACCAGTTACACTTCACTTAAAAGGCCAGAGAATGTTGGTGTTCAGAACTGGGCATAACCCACAGAAAATAATGCAACAACCTCTCAGGAGTCTGATCACAAAGCCTGTTCCATCTGGCTGGTCAGTAGGAAACAATTTGGAAATTTCAAACAATTTTTCTTAAAAAAAAATATTGAAAATGCTGTAGGTTTTCAAGACCAAGATTTTTCTGAAAGGCTTTGCATTTCAAGGCATTGCCTTTGTTTAAAAAACAATTTTCTACGTAAGTAATGAAAATTTAATTTTAAATGCTGTGATTTTGCTCTTTTAATTTTTACTTTTAAGATTTACTTTTTTAATTTTCTACAATATCTGTATTCTGGTATACTCACAACATATTTAGGAACTACTGCATAATATACATAAGAGACAACCTTGTTATGACAAACAGGAAACCCCTTTTAGAGTCAAGACCAAGAAACAACTACCTTAAATCTTCTTTAGAAAGATAATAGCTCTTTTTTTTGGTGCTGTTACACTACATTATAACATCAACTGAGCATATTTTGAGGGAATTTAATAACTGGAGAACAGATTGAGATAGAAAACACGTAAAAACTTTCAAATAGTAGAATTTCCCATTGAATTCTTATTCCTTTGAAATACAAAATTCAAGTTTCAACTCACCTTGGCATTTACTGCTTTATTTTTCTGTCTATAAAACTAGCAAGCGATTTAATGTCGAGACTCTTTCTGTGCAGTGGTCATACGTTCTCTAAAGCTTGTCCTTATGCTGCCTACACTACAATCATCAGTCAGGAAGCCTGGGAGCAGATGGAATCATTTATTGACCTTTGTTAGCTTGAGACCCAAGAATCACGAAGAGAAAAACCTACTGCCAGTCCTTGAACTCATATAAATGCAACTGCAGTAAATGATGATTAAAAACATCCCTTCTAATTAAGGCTCATTAAGTACCTTTTTAGCAATCAGATGGTATTGAATTAACTGAGAATAGCTGACCTATAAAATCTAATTCAGACCTAGCTAAAATCTATTTTGCTGCAGGCTCTCTTTCTTTTTTGTCATATGTCACAAATGATCTATTGATAAAAACAGAAGTTGCCTTAAATAGCACAGCCATTGGGATTTGAGGAGCGTGACACTTTTTTATTTCACTCATTTGAGACACATAAATTATTATCCAAACTTCTGTCATGAAATTTTACTGCATTCACATGACATAAATAAACACAACCACCGAGGTCCTCTTACAACACTGCATCTCACAGGTGGCTGAAAGCCACTGGGCCATCATACTCTTTCCCAGCCTTGGACTGATGTAGCACAGCTGATCTCATCCACCCCCTTCCCATTCTGCCATTCCCCTCTAATAAATCAACTGTGCTGTAGAGAAGGGGGAAACTCAAAGCTGTCAAATTCTGTCCAGCCATCAGTTTCTCTGTGCCACAGGGAATTTGCAGCCAGATTATGACCACTCTGTGTCATCTAAGTGATGCAAGTGATAGTATTAGAAAATCTGACTGAGTATAATGAGACAATTAAGGGCATGGGAAAATTCTCATCTATAGAGAGACTGTAAAAAAGACTTGTTTACACCTGAAGACAGACCTGAATGGGGAGAAACTTGAATAAAGAATGAGAATTTCAACAGATCTGGTGCAGCAAGGTCAGGACCTCTTTCCATCACTCACACAGAAGCATGAGGATCATGGAAAAGTGGATCAAAAGTGGCACATAAAAAACAAAATCATGGGAAGATATAAGTACACAGGAACTAGTGAGCACACACAATCCTACAGCAGCTTTGTTAAATTTGACTATTTTTTTGTTCAGTATCATTTTCTGAAGTAAAAAAGTGCCATTTTTAATTTGAAACAGCCATGTATAGCTCTTTTCTTCCATTTTGCACCTTTCTCTGAACCCTAAAATTATCAATTAACTATATTTACTGTGCATCTCCCCCACCTTTCTGTTTTGCAGTCTAGGAAATCTAGCTAGATATTATGATAAGGAGGGTTATATGAATGCCTACCTTTTTTTTTTAAAATATGTGTCTTCCTTATATCCTTCTGAGATTGAGTTACAAAAGCCTGTGAAGAAGCTTATTGTATTGTATTGTTCCAAATTTAGTAGTGGGGAGCTAAAATATTAGGATAGACAAAGGTCTAGGTACAAAAAGATTTAAACTGCATGGGAGAGACATTTGATGTGACACCTCACTCAGTGACAAAAATGCTTTTCACTGGATACTAATTCAATCACTGGCTTTGCCTTCTCTTCAGCTGCTTATTACAGGCAGCTAGAAGCAGATTGGTCCATAACTACTACACAAGCATCTTCTGAGGATGAGAGTACTTCTTTAAGAGCTTGCCACAGTAAGACAAGTGGATTTCTGGTGACAGGTGAATTTCCATCTTCCCCATGGAAGGAATATACAAAGAGAAACAAAATAACCCCAAATAACTTGAAATTAAAGAAATGCAAACAACAAAATAAGCAGAAATAAACTATTTACAATCTGGAGTAGTAAGTGGGTAGCTACAGAAATAACAGAAAGTAATAAAATAAACTACTTGCTTTTCAGAGCACTACCCTTAGCAATTAAAATATCTCTATGAAAGAACACAACCTCAGAAAATGCCTAGCAATTGTTCTCAGCCATTCAGTACAGCCATCCTTGATGTTTATACTTTAATTGGTTTCCATAAACCTCTTTACCAGCTCATAACTCCACAGTTATGCTACATTCCACCAATTAAATGTAATGGCACCAGTACAAACTTATGTCAGTTTTTTAATATGTTACAGTAAATTTTTCTGTTTCTGCAAATCCAGTCTAATGACTGAGAATTTGCTACCTTCTACTGCACCTTGGCTTTGAATTTATTCAGCTTCCTCCTAAAGTCTCCTTTGTAAATGCTGCCAGCTGGAATTGCCATCTCATGGCCATTTTGCCATTAGTTCCATGCTATTATTTGAGAAGAATTTAATGGCAGTTCTATCATCGACTGCAGTGGTGTTGGAATGAAGCTACTCACAAGGTAAGTGAAAAGAGAATTAGTTCTCATTTGGTGTCATGAAAAGCCCCATCTTGACAAGACAAATTGGCATAGCTTTATACAGACATGGCTTCTTTACTTGGATAATAACCTTTCAGAGGATATTAGAATTTTATTGCACTTTTAAAAACAACTTTTCCTGAAATACATTCCAGCTGAGACTTACTGTTTGATACTGCTTAGTACTACTATAAAATATTACCAACATTTTTCACTTTATTTATTCTCTTGGAATTCTGCATGTTTGTTGTTGTTTTTTTTTTCTTTAAAATTAGCTTTTGACACGTAAATAAGGAGGAGGAAGATTGCAAAAATGTCTGTGCCTAATATTCCTGGTTTTAGCTGGATCTTCACTGCTAATTAATTTGTACATCACAGTTATTGCAGTGCTATGCAAGGCAGTGGATGCTGAATGCTCTTTAGTTACATAAAACATGGAAGTTTTGGTCCCAAACTATTTACAGCCTCCTGCCTCTTATCTGAAGTGCCAGTTAAAAAAAAAAAAAAAAAAAATTAGACACCAAACAAAGTGTTTCATTCAAGAGATTCCACAGCTTCCTTTAATGCCTTTATACTGTTTCAGTAATCGGCTCCATTTACTTATGTAGCCTGGAAGCACTAACCATGGGCCAGGAGCTTATTGTTCTAAGTGCAGCGCAAATAACCAAACCTCTGATTTCAATAACTTCTACTGAAAGTTGCAGAAAAACTGTATTCTAAAGAAATCACATGACCTTATTGGTCAGAACAGAAGAATGGGATGTCATCACATCAACAACTTCACTGATGTCAGATGATACCGGGATGGCACTAAAACAAATTTTTAAAACACATTCTGCTATCTGTAACATGGGGCTTTTGGACAGCGACTTCCTAAAGGGTCATCTCAGGTTTTGTTACTAAAGCCACAGAAGATAAGAATTTGTACCTACAGGAAAGGCATTGTTAAAAGGATGTTGAATATGCCATCAAATGTCCAACTCTAAATGGATTCCTATGCTACAGTTTTCTGAATGTCCCAGCAATCCTTGTTAGCATTTCTGTCTGCAATCAGAGCTATGCAAACAGAAGTATGTTATTCTCACTCTGTGTTCCTTCAAAAGCAGAAAACAAGCTTGATCTCCCCAAAACCCATCCTTATTTTAAATTGCAAATATGTATCTGGTTGTCTGGGTTTGTTTTCTGAAGAGTTACAATTAATTTAGACTTTGTGACTACTCTTTCAACCTCTTGTATACAATGAATTTTACAGAAAAAATAAAGCTATTAAAGTTGTTCTTGATTCATTAAAACTGTTCTTAGAGCAATTTCGGTGATTAACAGTCCTTGAGGGGAAAAGTCTTCTTTAAATGATTTGTTGAAACACAAAAATTCTTACAGCAATATGAAGCTCAGATTCTTTTCACCAGTGATATATTCTACAATATTGAGAAGATTTTCAAAGTTCTATACGTAGAAAGGAATTCATGAGTTTCAAGCAAGTAAGAAAAGACAATTGCTCTTAATTAAATTTTGCATCTTTGCTATCTTTAAATATAGAGACAGAAAAAAAGGATGCCCTATTTTTCCTTCATGAGGTACATTGGATACCCAGTAAAAAGAACTGCCTCCCTTTTGTGGTGTGCGGTATCACTAGATTAGGCAGGGGCTTTGCAGCCATGGACACACAGAAGGGGGTGGTCAGTGGTTACAATATTTACCTAGATTGTCACCCCTACTATTACAGATTAACCAGATTTCGTGGAATTAACTTTTGCATAACAGTTGTTGGAAACACTTATAAAACAATGCTTTCCTAATCACATTTTCTTGTTATTTATATCCACCCACCTAGCACGGAAATGGGAAATTGCTCATTTCATTCCACCACAACTTTCAAATGTCAGGTTGCCAGGCATGAATCTGGCGTTCTCAGACAACAGGAAAGTTCTGTAGCACAAAGCATGTGCCCCAGCCTAACTGGGAAGTTCAGATTCTTTTGCATCTAAAAACCCACCCGGGTTATGCTTTGAGGATTCTGTGATTTGCCTTCTTTCCACTCCTGATATTTGTGTTACACTAAGAACTTAGGGCTGCAGAGCCTGACATTCCCTCTCTAACAACAGCAGGTTCTGAGCGCGCTCTCACACCATCAATCCTCCTGCTCACAGTACTGCAGCAGATGGCACACAGAAACCCAGGGTGTATTTGAGTGGTGAAAAAGTAAATAAGATTATACGACACTAAAACGCTGACATCAACAGAAATGCTAATGAAGACCTATTAGTTTTAATGGTGCAAAAAATTATGTTACCAGAATTCATTATGTATCTGTAGAGGAAAAAAAAAAATCCCTACAACTATTATTATAGTGCCTCTCTCTACAGAGAAAAAAACAGGACGTACACTGACCCTAGATGTACAGGAAGAATGCATAAAAGCACACATATGTGGGCAACACATATATTTTCCCTGATCCTCAGTCCCATATTCTCCAGAGGTACCATGATGATGCACAGAAGGGAACAGTACTGCCATCTGCATCACTAGCTATGATCAGAAGCCTCTTAAAACTTTGCCTTCAAGAACCCATCTTGTCACTATTTTCTCCCAATAAAGTTTTCTCCTTATCACCATTTTATCCAAAACGGGACAGTTACATCTATTTCAAATCTCTTCTTCT
The DNA here is from genome assembly GCF_964237585.1 of Gallinula chloropus. Taxonomy (NCBI): domain Eukaryota; kingdom Metazoa; phylum Chordata; class Aves; order Gruiformes; family Rallidae; genus Gallinula; species Gallinula chloropus. The sequence goes on from NC_140096.1 coordinate 17,287,127, forward strand.
GGATTCTAGTTACTTCGATATTCACTGTATTGTTTTGAGTTCCTCAGGACTGAAGCATTTCCTTAGGTTTGCAAGTTGGAGCAGAGTTTTCATTTGGTTTGAGGCCAATATGTAACAAGAAACAGCCCTTTTTGCAGGTCTGGTTGTGCGCCTATAATGCAATAATTTATGAGCACTGCATCTATCCAGTTCTGACATCTCTACTACTGAAGGACAAGCACCCTGGCACAAGGTACTTTTGGTGACATGTGTTATCTGTATCAGTTCAGTAGAACACTTGCTGTAAAGGTGCCACTTGGCCCACAGAAACAAGAAAACATGTGCCGTTTGATAATCCAAATAAGTCAAACAGAAAAAGAGACAAGGGCGATGACTTCCCTCAGCTCATCCAACACATCACAGTCAAAGTCAGGACAGGACCAATATCTCCTAAATACCTTCTGAACTCTCTTGGTGTTTGCAGGATGAGTAGCTCTCATAACTCCTGACAGAGAGAGCAGCTGTGTAATGCTTCTCTAAAGTCCTGCAGGTGATCTGCCAAAAGAAGAATGAGCAATATGCAGGCTGCTCACTCATCCCACAGCAGACTAGTAATACTAATTAAAGTGTGCTCAAAATTACCCTGGAAAATGGCAAAAAAGGAGAGTAAATTCTTCCTCCCATCAACAAAAAATAAAAATCAAAACTAGGGTTCCTGACAAACTAGGAGATCCTGCTGGATTTAAATGCATTTTCATGTTTGTCCTCTGTCAATAGCGACTCAGAGACATTGGACATTCCTCACTGAGCCACCAAACAGCAAGCAAATACGCCAGCAACGTGCAAAAATAGGAAACAGAATTCTTAAGTTCCAGCTCTGACAGAAGAAAATATAATCCAAAAACACTTCAGGTGCTTTCCAAGGAATAAAAATTCAGTTACCTGACATCCTAATAATCAGTTCTCTCCTCATCTACTTGTGTAGGTTTTGCAGCAAAGTCAAACTGTATGTCCTTCAAACTGTTACCCTCTAAAAAAGGCATATTTAATCATTCTTTATTCCACTTTGGGTATGCTACACACATAAGCACAAGGAGATTAGTAAATCCAAATCTCTTCGTCTTTTATTATATACAGCAGAACAAATAAAAAAAGAGAAACAAGAGAAAAACACAAAAATGTGAACAACTGAGGAGAGAATATCAGATCAAGCAGAAAAATCCTCAAGGACTTATAAAAAAAACCAGCCTCTTGAATGAGCCAATCTGTGAAGTCAACTGCATCAAGTGAGTTATTCTGTGCCTCAGTCCCAAACCCAGTAACAGGTTGTGCAGCAACAATAAAAGTTTTTCCCACCTGCTTCTTCATTTACTGTCCACTGATATTTTCCCTGACAATTGAAAAGAAAGGAAAATGGAAGGGAAGGACACAAAGAAAACCAGCTTTTTGCTCTGCATAACAGCAGAAGCACATGATACCTCAGGGATCAACCTGTCAACCTTATCTTTGCCTCTCCTTCTGCAGGGTATGTGCAAGCAACACCTACAGCAGCCATAAAGTTTATTTCAAAGTAGTTTCAATTTTCCTGGGGACTTTGACCATATTTTGTGTTTTCCTCTGTGACCCAGCCATGCTCAATCTCTCCACTGGTTTGTATCAGAGTGGGGAGGGCAAGTTATGCATGACCACACAAGCTCCTACACCAGAACAACAGAATAATTATTTTAAACACTGATTTCAGTTGTTTTCTTATGACATAACTTCTGTGATGCAAGCAATGAAGTTGCTGTGCACTTTCCACAGCCCTTTATTTGAATCCTTCCGAAAAAGGAGCATCATTTCACTCACAAATCTGTTGAAATGAAGTAACAGCTGAGCTCCAGGCAGATAACTATAAGAATCAACACATCTCATTCACTGCTGTGTCAAAAGCCACGTGACTTTATGGTTTGACCGAGTGCTAACACAGTATTAAAAAGAAAACCGCTAATTCTCACTGGCTTGATTAACACACACACAGTATCTGTTCGAATCAGGATAACAACCCTAAAAAAACCCAGGTGGTCTAAGAACAAATGAGTTCAAACCCAGCTATATCACTGAGCAATGCAATTTGCACAAGTGCTGAGCACAACTGCCTCTGTATAGCTCAGATGGGCTTCAGCAGAAAGTGAAATAAAAAGAAAATTATATAAGGAACTTGTCTCCATAAATTTATTTGGGGTTTTAACTTTCTTCTTGCTCCATCAATCACTCAGATGAGCTTTCTTACTTGTTTGGAACATCTCAAAGTCTAACAAGTTAAAAGGGGTGTTTTTTCATGACACTTTTTTCTTGAACTCAACTTCATTGCCCAAACATTTCCTACTGCAGCACCAGACTTGCCATTTTCCCTACACTACCTCTGGCCAACAGGGAATGTCATTAGTTACAGCAGTCAGTTTTCCCCTTCCCTGCAGAAATCAAATGTGTCATCTCCACAGTGCTCTTGGTCTCTGTAAGCCAACAGAGTAGCAGCCTTGCTATCCCTTTCAAACTGAGCAGGTTCTGCTCATAACACTGAATCTATGGTAGGGAGATAGTTTCTTGTTAATTACAATTTTTCAGCTGAAGAAAATTAATGTGGATGTTAAGAAAAGAGGTTGTGAGCTCTCACAGTGAGGAAGCCTGATGTTAAATTGAATGATTCCAATGTTTGAAGACACCAGGCATGTCAAGCTGCCCCTAACAGGAGATACTGAGGATTTCGTGCTGACAATAATCAGGTTACTTTTTAGGCTGAGATCTTTGAAACTCTTGCTGTAAATATCTTCTGGGATTTGAGGATTTTTTTCTTCTTTTAAACAAAAGAACTCAGCTTGTTAACATCTAGGAAACTCATCCTACAAATTATTTGATATTTACCAAATATATTAAGCTTCTCATTTTAAACACCATCCCTTCAGATATGCCCATTAACCCCACTGAGAACAACACACACAACATACATCCACCTGGGTGGAAATACGTATTTAATAGTTTTTTCCTATTCTACATCTACCTTTCCCTTTTATAAGCTCTATTCAAATGATCTGCTGAGGTATTTTTGTCACTGCATTTTTAAAGGGCTTACCTTGTCACTCATTAGAACCTTAGTGGTGCAGCTCTGCCCAAGGGCTCTAACCTACATAGCGTTCCGGCAGTCACTCGGGCACAGAAATCCTGCGCTTGCCTCATGAAAGACAGATCAAACAGTTCAGGCCAAAGCTGTGGCTGGTGTAAAACTGCAGGGCACTGTAATTTAAAAGAAATCTGTACAGTAGAACTCTCTTCCCAAGGGGTGCATTACTGGCAGCTGTTGGGAATTTCACCACTCTCTAAACCAGGTGCTAAAAGCACAGCATGTGCTCGATGCTAAGTCACTGTCCCATTCCCCACAGTGACTTCTGATTTTGAGGTTCCACCTCAAATCATGAACTTGTACATAATCTATCTAGTTGACCTCCATGATGTTGATGCCCCTTTAATTTCTGTTCCATAACTAAATTCACCTCAGAAGCAAAGTTGCAGAATTTAGTGCAGCGCACAGAAAAACCAGGCTTTGAAGTTTAATCTTGCCTAAACCAAGATATGTTTTGGTCGGTGAAGATTACAACATTTATGCAACTTTTCACTTGTCATAACAGATTTACTGCTTATTTTCCACAGCCTTTCCTGGGGACCAGCATGTTCTTACCATTCTAATGTCACAGTTTAGTTTTCAAGAGTAGCTGATTAATATTTTAAGTTTTGTTCATATGAAGATGGAACAAGTAGCTGAAGTACAGATTTTAGCAAACGTCTCACTGACATCGGTTTTGAAATGAACTTTAGGGAAGCAGCACAGGTTAGCGAGTAGATCAGAAACCAATTAGAATCCAAGTTCTGAAATCTGGCCTTCTAAATGGCCCTGGGAAATACTCTGGCTCCTAGATAAAGGCTTCCTTAGCTTTTTTGGTACATCTTAGGTACCTCCGTATAGAGTTTGCAGATAAAAATCGCAGGGTGTTTACTGGGTTGTTTTGGGTGGGAAGACAGGATTAAGAAGGAGAGAGTACACAAGTACTTAAGTGAAAAGTATATTGAAGATTATGAAAGTGAAAATTAGTTGGATTTGGACTATTGCAAGAGAACAAAAGCATTTCACACAAGTGCTACTTAAAAATACTGAGCTAATTATTTATGATGGAGCTAATGCCAAGCAGATCAAGGAAACATGACAAGAGGCATCACAATGTCCAGTAATCAGAAGCCTGGATGTGAAATGCCAGTAACAGGTCTTAAGCCATGACCTAATATCCTGAGGAGGTCAGAACTGGAAAAACTCAAGCTCTAAGTGAATGAGGGACTTGACTGTGTAAATGTCAGCTGCAGTAAGGCACTTTATAAAGTTTTCAAGCTGCTAAGTTCTTCACATACACATAGCCAATGAGATTTTTCTTAAAAGTCAAGCTCTAACTTAACCATCAGTGAACAGTTAAAACGTGTCTAAAAACACCCTAATTATTAGGTCAGAGCACCACCTCCACTTAAGTTACCTATATTTAAAGCTAAAGACCATAATAAAACGAACACCCCATTTCTTCCTGCTCTTCTCAGCTTTCCAAAGGACTGTCTAATTCTACTGGAAATATAAGGTATCCTGTTGGGAATAAAACACAGCTGTGCTGAACTGAGGTGTGGCTACGTATTTCAGCAGGCTGCATCGACTCGCACATCGATGCATTGTTCAAACACCTAACATTCAGCAAAGGATAAAAAAAGCATATAAAAGACAAGCTCCTTTTGTAGAGGCAGCACCATGGAATGGAGCAGATTCTGAGCAAGTATGTCACGTGCACAGATCTTCTGTGCACTTTACCATCACGCTCAATTTTCCATTGCTGCACTTTGCCTTTTACACAGATGGATATTTTGAGGAATTTGCCAAAGACTTTGCAAGGCCAGAACAGAGCATGAACATGAATCTAATTTACTCTGTGTGGATGGTACCAAAAGTTTGAGCAAAAACTTTCTTCCTTTTTTTTTTTTTTCCAGATTCTGTTTCTTGAAGTCCATTTAGAATAAATAATTTCTATTGTCCACATATCTCATCTGGTATGCAGCTCTGGACTACAGTCTAACTTTAATTTGCCATAGTAAGCCTTTTCTGGATTGGAAATTCTTCCAATACAATCTCATAGAAATTTCTACCAGCTTCTGAATTAGTTCCACACACAATAGTCAGCCTGATGCCAAGAATACTTATGCCACTATTTATCACAAATCAGAAAAAAATAGGAATGGACACTTCCAGTACAAGAGATCCAGGGTTTTTTTTACCCTCTTACTTGAGTAAAGCTTAGCTTCACCTCATCTTAAGCTTCAGGTTCACCTCAAATTCAAAACAGTAACAGGCAGCAAATCTTCAAGCACTAAAATAACAAATAAACATAACTCTATGTTAGGAGAAGGGAAATTGCCTCCTCCTAACACAGTTACAGTATTAATGGCTATTCTCCAGAGATCCACATCTTACACAGGAAATTACACAAAACTCAAACCTAGCTAAGAAGCACTTACTATATGGAATTTATGACAGTGACTCCAATTAAGCTTTCATGTTCAAATTTCATTGATGGAGAAATGCCAAGGGAGTGGGAAATTCCATTTTTTTGTTACTGCTTCTCACTCCCAGGAGATACTTTTCTGTTTATCAGATTGCCTGGTTACATATCTACTTACACTTTGATGGTTCTATTGTGAAGCAGAGAATTGGGGGGGTGGGGGAAAATTTGAAATAAAGAATTATCTCAGCATGCAAATGTATTGCACACAGGCTCCAATGCAGTGAGGGCAGAACATTATCATTATTACTATTTTTTAATTTCTTCCTTGCATTGAGAATATTTATTTTCTGGACTTTCTTGGTTTATTACATCCTCCCAGATTTAGAAGTTGGAAGATACATTGGCATGGGTGTCCCAGAATGGAAAGGATTTGTTCTGTTCTGCTAAACAATTATGAAATCAGTTCAGTTTTTATTGAGATGGAATCTGATGGAGACATTGCTTAACACAAGGAAACTGATTGATTGTGCAGTTCTAACACAGTCCAGCACCTGAACAGCTCATGTACTACACTAGTATTATCAGTATATAAAAAAGGTTAAAACCCACATTCTATTTAAGAAAATGTGACCAAATATTAACTTATTTTAAAGCTGTTAAAAAAAAATCTGTTCACATACAACTAGAACTAGAGTCAGCCTTCCATACCCCTCAAATCACAGAACCACAGAATCGTAGGGATTGGAAGGGACCTCCAGAGATCATCAGATCCAACCCCCTGCCAAAGCAGGGTCCCTTGGACAGGTTGCACAGGTCGGCATCCAGACAGGTCTGGAATATCTCCAGAGAGAGAGATTCCACACTCCCTGGGCAGCCTGTCCCAGGGCTCTGTCACCCTCACTGTGAAAATGTTGCATATTGGTGCAGAACTTCCTGTGCTGCAACTTGAAGCCATTGCCCCTTGTCCTGTCTCCACAGGGACAATGGACTATGATACGTTGTCTTGCCTTCCAAAAGGCAACAACATAAAGCCACCCACATGTATTCAGCAGCATTGTTTGCCCTGGAGCATAAGTCAGATGAATCATTCCAGAGCATCTCCTATTTGAGGGAGTCGGTGGTTCTTACGGTCAAAAGAATAAAGTAGCCAACAGAAGTCACAGGAAGACCCATTGTAGACCCTGCAACAGCCAACTTATGCTTTCAATATTGGTGAAAATAACAACTGCAGCAAAATAGAGAGAGATAATACCAGATGGATTTGACACTCCTTTTCATCAGGGCGGCCATGAAAAGCTGCTTTTCTCTCACTCTAAATGCCATTTTAACATTGTCACAGTTCACTGCCATGAACTTTGATAAGAACATGCAATTTACTTAAATGCTTATCAACAGACAAGGAAATCCAGATCTATTTATGAAAATGAAGGCAAGAAATCAAGCATATAAAATTGGAGGCTATCCAAAAGGGTCTCACTGCTCTGACTTGGTCCACATTTCACATATCTCATATATTATTGTTTGATTTAGTGACACAAACTTTATAAATCTTGCAGTTCAAAAGGAATTTGCATTAATAATACTACAAAGTCAGATACACCTCTCCTAGTTAATGCTTCAACAGACATGCATTTTTTAAAATATTCTGACATTGGAGTGCCAGTTTTAGATCTTTGCAAATGTCATCAGTCATGTTCTCTCTACTTTTAAGTTACCTCAGTTTCTTTTAGTAGTACCATTGCTTTAAGACAAGGAGAACAAAGAATATTATTTTAAAATCCTAAGTAATATTTTATATTGTCACAAGGTGTCCAGATTTTAAAATGACTTGAAATGTTGTCAAACTTGCATTCAAAAATCTTGAAACTGCCTCCAAAAAGCATCAATGTTTGCAAAAAAAAAAGTGATTTTATCATGAGAAAGAATGAAAAGTAGGTTAAGAGTGTTATGGTATGGCATGGATATGCCACAAGACGGAAAAAGAGCATTGGTCCCTTCATCTGGGCTGCCCTAGGGCAGCAGAACCTTCTATATACTTCACATTGTAACTAGCAATCTGTGGACAGGGCAGAGCCCCAGAGATGGCGTTCCTCTTCCAAAAAAAGGGCCTTGTTACTTGTTTTTTATGCTTACCCTTATTATGGCGTATATTTTATCTGTGCTGAAGGTGGTACCAGAACAGATTCCCCTGACCCCAACATGATGTGCTGTGAACTCCAAGCACAGCCTTGTCCTTGTTTTAAGAAAAGGTCAGAGATTTAGAATAGTCAATAATTTAGAGGAAAAACAAAGAGACAAAATCCTCAGAGACACCATGTAGAGACAAACAGAAAAACACCACAACAATAAGAATTCAGGAAGGCAGGAATTACCAAACACGGGCTGAAGTCTGGGATATTTAGAGGTTTGCTCATTATGTCTGGAGATCATAGCTGCCTCCAAAGGGTTAGGCATCTTGTTCCCGACCTCCTTCAGCATACTCCATTCTCTTTCAGTGCTTTCTGAAATGCTGGACACTTCTACCAAGAGTGTTTATAATCTTCATCACCTTGGTCTTCATCATCATCATCAAAGATTGACTTTGTGAAGTGGAAAAAAACATTCCACGGTTGGAGGCCCAGTGCATCAATGGTGCAATCTAAAGTCACAGGATAGCTGTGTAACCCAAGATATGTCTGTTAGAAGGGCAGTCTCAATATACTGCACACCCTAAGAAAAGGCTGGCATGGTGCTGCTCTGGACTCCAAGGAGACCAGAAAACCTTCTCTTTGCTAAATATTCACAGTTTTTCTCAAGACTTGCTCTGTGATAAATTATGAATTCCCCTGTCCTTTTCTAGATGGTATCTAGTATCCCAGCTTGTGCTGGCCAATGGTCTGGATGTCTCCCATTGTGTAAATGGCTAGCTCACACTTGTTTGCACAAATGCACTGTGTCCATCTCACCCACAGACAATCCACAGAGGTTTTAGCAATAGGGTACCCGGAGGGTAATTCCTTGAACAAATGAGTCAGACTGAGGACAAACCACTTGTTAATGTGTCAGTGCCTCTATTCCTGTCTTATAAGTAAGAATTACCTAACACTTTCTAACCTTATAGAGAGTCCATGACAATAAACTGATTTCTGGGCAGTACTTAAAGTAGTGATTTAATCATGTACTTGTCCTCTCTTTTTGTTTTAGAATGGGTCTGACTTACTCATACTTTGCAAGTTTTACCCGATTATACTTGTCAGATGCTGAAGCCATGAAAGACTGAGTCCCAGACCATCAAGTGTGTTCAGCTACCTATTCTTCCCCAAATTAAGATATACTGAATTAAGCACAGAAACCCATGACAATTTTGGAGAACACTGGCCTTGAATATCTCCTTACCTATTGTTACAGTACCCTATTAACAGGGCAGATGATGAGTCAGGCAGTTGAAAGGATTTACAATTTTGAGTACCACTCAATGGTTGTTTGGGTTATTTCTGAGCACACATACTGGATTGTGTGAAGTAGTATGTAGAGAAATACTCATTCTGTGAATCCTCACCAGCACATATATAACGTAGATGCTAAGATACCTTCAAAACTTGAGACTCCTAGATTTACAGTGTAGCAGAAATGTAGGTTCCCAGAAGGCTGCACAGGCACTTGGGCCATTTACATGTACAACTTAGATGGAAAGAAAGTGGTTTATGTCCATCTCAGCACTTAAGTGACCTAAAGTTGCTTTATAGTTGTCAAGTTCCCTCCCAGACATGAACTTAAAAATACACTTTGTATATTCCTATGATCTCCATTCACTCTGCTGCTGGAGAAAGTACTCCTCAATTCCAAAGATAATTTCCATCCAACTTTTCTGATATTGGTTTCTCATCTGTCATCAGTGCTTGAGGCTACTGTGTCATCTTCCTTTATATTTACAGCATGAAACATCTTTGGTTCAATTTCTGTTGCATGAAATATAAATGCAGCAGCAAATCAGAAGTAATCTAAGGTCAACAGAGAAGCAGGCAGGGTAACAATATTTTTTAGGGTTGTATGAAACAAATGAAATGGAGCAGCTCACATAAACAGCATGTTTAGCTTATTTCAGTGGCCCTTCTTAATTAACCCTTTAGAAAATAGAGAAATGAGTTCCATAAATCACATACTCAGTGGACATAGATGTCAGAAACAGAACTATCTAGAGGCACTTGATATTTGCACATGCACTGGGAAACATACTGTCAAATTCTGCCATCTTTCTGGCTGTATAAATACTTCCAAAACCACAGGGAATATATTGCATTGTGTTAAATATTGATATCTGCTCCTATACAGTGAATCATCTTCTAAAATAGCATTAGTGTAGATGTATATTAAAAACTGTCACCGCAAAGCTTCATTCCTTTATATAAGCAGCATAAACAGTGCTGAATATAATGTAAGGTAACAGCTAAAGCACAGGAGGAAGAACTCTTATTTCTTCAGTGGAATGTGTTCTCAGCACATAAAAACCCTATTAATAAGAAAGGCTCAGGTTTTTCCCTCACCTTTTGTTCTTTTTATTTGTGCTTATTCCTCCTACTTTTTAAGTCTCCTTAGGCATCACCAGAAAAAAATATTGCCTAAAAAGAGCTGAAGTGGCTACAGCAATTGCCCAGCAATGCCAGCTGCAAGATCTAGGTGTGTATGCCAGGCTGTTCTTCACTTTTCAAACCATGTAACTCCAGCAAGCGAGCACATCACATGAGATGTGTTAATTTAGACACTGCCCTGATTAAATTGGCCCTGAAAATTGCTTGAGGTGTTTGGGACTGCAATTAAGGCTGGGATAGTCTGGAAAAAGGTCTTTGTTGGAGGAGGGATTTTTTTATTATTATTATTATTATTTTTAAGAAACCAAACCGTCTCTCAGCTAAAACTCGTGGGCCTAATTAGAGATTAATTAAAGTTACTTGCTGCTGCTTAGTTGAATTACAGCTCAGCAGACATGTTTTAAGTGGCAGGTATAAAATTTAGCCTTTCTATCTTTCCCTTTTGTCTCTGCTTCCAACAGCCAGAACTTCCCCAATCAGCAAATTCATTCAATTCAAATTAGAATAATTGTCCATCTTTGCCCTCAGCTTTACAACTTGTAGATTCCCACTGTAATTTAGCTTAAGGAGATGAAATTCATTTTAAGAAAGTAATGGCCCTTGCCTGCCATTGATACTGTGCTGTGGTTTGTGATCCTCTTGTTGGATATAACAGTTACTGTACAGAGGGAATATCCAGCTACATATTCAGACCTTAAAAATAGGGAGGTGACTGCACCAAAACAACATTAGTCTGGTCCCTAAATTCAAGATAAAATCTTATATGAAAAAAGCAGATAATAATTCAAGTAGGAGCTAGAGGCAAGATGCAGGGCTTGACTGTCATTCAGACACCCAAAGAGCCAACAGATTTTCCACAAGTGCTCAGCCTGTAACAGATCTCTGCACAAGCTATGGGTAAGAAGCACAGGGCTTGCCTGCAGGCATCTAATGTTTGCTTTGCAAGACACCCATGCATCATGGAACAGTAGGTCAAACACATTCCTCAACAAAATTTAATAAAACACACATCAAGTGTTACACTTGACAGTTTATCTAAATTAGCCAGTTCTCAGCAAAACTGCCTTTAGTTTTTGTTATCCATCCCTGGTTTTAATACCTTTCTAGATAACAGCAGCAGACACACTTTTAATACTTACATGGTTCATTTTCATAAAGTTAGAACACCATCATATTCTTATTGCCTGGTTATTTGGGTTTGCTAGGACCAGCAGAATGTTCTTTTGGTGGTTGGAGCGACTATTTTTTTGTAAGAGGTTGTTTTGTTTTAATCAGACTCTTCTCCAATCCTGTTGTCACAGCAACAGTGGACATAACTAGTGACACAATTTTTTTCCTCCACACCTTCAGTGCCATTCAGATTGCAGATTGAATTTAATAAGCCAATTTAACAGCCTACCTGAATCCTAATTGCAAGTTTTCCTAATAATACCACATTATCCTTTTCAGTACATTGTGAAAGATTTCAGTAAATTATTTTCCTATATACTAGAGTAGTATTTTTTCTTTGCTTAAATATATGTTAGGTGCTTTTCTCCCCTTCAATTTCAGATAAGTATTCAATCTTGTAAGTTTAGATCATTTATTGACATTTTGAAAGATTTTTCAGGCTGGAAACATTCCGAGCTATTCTGTTTTACAGCTGGATTTCCGATATTATAGAGTAAGGATATGTGCCCTCAGGTTTTTTTTAAGGAAGAAAAGATATTCAATCCACCAGATTTCATGATGATGTTATAGATTGAACTTCTAAGCAGCAAATATATAGTGAGTATGAACGTACTCACCTTAAAACAAAAGAACTTAGTGCAGTGTACTGCCTTGAAAAGAACAAAGCCGTTTTAAACTGGCCAGGCCACTCTGTTATGCCAATATATTCTGATTTCAAACATCTCTCAACAAGTTCTGGCACTAGGTGGTAACAGCTCCACAGCATTCTCAAAGGTACCGCAACATTGAGGTGCACCGCTGCCATAATTGATATAAATGGATCATTCAATGCTATTATCATAGTGTTAGAAAGCAGCATTCGTTAAAGACTCCTTATTTTACCTTCTAACATAGACAGAAACAATTTTTCAATACTGAAAGCCAACATAAAGTATGCTGGACTCTTTGCCTTGTAAAAAAACTGCATATTGAATAAATTGACTCTTTTAAGTTGAATTCATCACTGTTAATTCTTTCTGATCCCAATCTGAAAATCCTAACTGTAGGGTTTGGAAGTTAGGCATCCCAACTGCAACAAAGAAATAATGGGCTCAGTCAACTCTCAGAAATAACCTGAAAGAATATAATTCAAAAGTTAAGCAAAAAGTAATAGACTATGTTTCCATAGAGGGTGCAGCAGGCTGGTGGCACTGATGATAATTTGGTTTACATCAGAGCTGCAGATTTTATCTCTTTGATAAAGTACTGCAGTGGAGATGCAGTGTAACATTTCAGACAAACATTTCAGTTCTGTCAAAGGAGACTGTTTTAAGGTATAGGCCAGGTAGTCTTTTCCAGAAAAGCACTGCTTTGTACCACCACAAATAAAGCACAGGAGACCAAGAGCTGGAATGCATGAATCACAAATATTGCAGTAACTCACCGCGATGGGGAGGATCTTATGCAGCTGGACTGGAGCTGAATAAGAATTTTAAGACACTTTCAGTCACAATGTATCTGGAAAATTGAAATAACTGTTGTGATAAATTCACCCAATTCAGCAGGTTAATGTCTGTTTACTATCTGAATTATTTTTATTTTGCATTTAATTTAATGTATGCATATGTAAATAGCCTATGTATTCCATGTGCTCTCCATTGCTGTGGTTGATATCAGAAAACAGGTAGCTAGAAATAAGGGAAAGAGCAAAGAGAAAAATAATCATCTCTACATCCTCAGTTCTTTAGATTTAATTACATCTCTAAAATTAACTCAATTTAAGTTATGATACTGATATTTGCTATTAAGCTGACAGTAATCCTTAACAAGCCCTTTAACAGCATCAGTGATGAAGAAATCAAGTCATTGCATTAAGCATTATTTTTGCCATAATGACACCCAGCAATTATAGTCATGAGGCAGCCTGCAACAGGAACGGGCACAGTGCAGACAGAGAACAAAACACCCGTTTTCATCCCCATGACCCTACATGCCAGCAAAAGGGAAGGCTGGGAAGAGATGGGAGAGCACAAGGACAGGCAGGCAGGCAGCATCAGTCAGGACCACATCGTATAACACAACTCAGCAGCAGTTTATCAAGAGACAAAGGAGATTTTAAGGAGCTACTGAAGTGTTTGGACAGATGTTTACAGTGAACTCGTCCTGTCTTATGCGTACACAAAGATCTAGGAAACAAAGGCTGGGAGCCAGATTTTGATGCCAAGTAGAACACTGCCTAACTCATTGTACCTAACAAGAGAGCATCCCAGGGTGCCAAAGGCAAGTTACAGTCTTCACATGCCTAACAAGTAAATATAAAACCTAACCTTGCATAAACTCATTGCATTGACCTCACATATGTGAAAAGGAGACCCTGTTTTGTCCTCACCTGACTCTTACATCTTTCTAATTACCTTGTGTAGAAAATAGATTATTTCCTAACAGAAATACTACTTGACTACATCATTCCTCTTAACTTTCTGTGAGTACTATGAACATAGTTCTCCTGAAAAAGGCTTCTCAAGAGGGGCAGGTAAGGTCTGTTTTGTCAAAGACCCACTGACTATAAAGAAGAACCTCTAAGTCCACTGTGAGAACAAAGCAGTGTTGCCACCCTTCTTTGTACTTTTTCCACAAAAAGTAGTTCCTATTGTCACTGATTAGATGGTGTGTTCATTTCTGCCTACTATAAACCTTAATATTTTGTTTCCTCTTTAAAGAAAACTGGTTAGTAATTCAATCATTATTTACCCTCTAGCTTTTCCTGAATGGCTACATATAAACTGTATGTATGATTATAAAAGGGACTACTGTTTAGGGCTTAAAAACTACTAAACTCTCAAAAAACCTCTTAAAAGCTTTGGTTAAATATATTCTACCAAAAAGGAACTTCCACATTTGATATGCAGTGTATTACATGGGATTTTGTAATAATAAGGCAAGCAGCAAATAGCATAGTCTCAAAGCAGTTTATCCTTCCATGTCTAAATCAAATTGTGACACTGTCTTAATTTATTTTTTGAAGACTGTCGATTTTTTTCTCAAAACCTCAGTTTATTTGTTGTAAAAAATATTTAGTCACACAGAGCCACTGTACTTTAAGCATGTAAAATCTTGTTTTACTAATACTACCAGTATTTAAATTTATTTGAAAGGTCCTTTTGTAATTCTGTATGAAAATTATGTTATATAGACTTTTCCAATTACAGCAAGAGTGGGTTATAAGTTTGCTAACCTGACCCTGCAAGGATAAAGTGCTTCCTGAACAGAAGGAATAATGGCCTTGGACAGAAGCAGCCAAAAATTCTGTAAGTCTTCTGCCCTTTCAAGGAAAAAAAATGATTATTCCATGTACCTCTAAGACATCAGGATCTGACAACAAGTAACATCAGGTCACTGTAAGAGTAAGATTGGAAGTGGTGCTTTGTGCTAGCATTCTTCAAAAGGAAAAAATGCCTTTTAACACACAATACTCTTTCCAAGTCACAAAGCACACTGTATTCCTGTACTATTAGATGATTTCATGAGAGAGATGTGTGAAGTCATTCTAAGGGTATCTACTGTGCAGTCAAAACAAATCACAGAGGATTTTGTACAGAAATTCAGTTTTCTTTTAAACTAACCAGTTTGGATACTAAGGGCTCTCAGTCCTGCAGAAAAGAAAAAAATCTAATTTAATCTGCTTTTGGAGAGGTTTTTGCAGTCTGTAGTGAACTTGGTTCCACTGTGGTGAGACTCAGAATGCCTGAGCTTGGCTTAATCACACCACAGTCACTGTTTTGACTTTATGTGCTGTTTCTTGGTCTTTTCCCGCTTTTCTGTATTGAATTACTTGAGAACAGAACTCTCGAAAATCTTATTTAGGTTACAAAATAGCATGTGGATATTCACTGTTGCAGAGAATTAATTCAAATCAATATGACAGTGATAGATCTTGATGATGTTTCACAAATTTCCACGTGCACACTTAGGAATTAATTCAAGGTAATTGAATGGATTTGTATAATTTCATTTTTAAATAAGAACCGATTCCCCAAAGAAGTGATTTTCTTATCTGTGGGTTCCTGTTAGACTCCATGACTAAGGCTCTTCAGCTTTCAGTGCTATTACCTTCTTAGTTATCCAATTAAATAAACACTAATCATCTTATTTAATAAACTTTCTGTACTGGCCTAATTTCATGACACTGATAAACATAGATATTTAAGATGCAAAATTTGCAGTCAAGTAAACAACAAACTATGTAACATCTGGAGACAGTCAGGCACCTGACTAACCAATGCACACTTCTACATTTTTTGGAGGGGGGGGGGGGGGGAAATGCTTTGAGGCTCAGTTGATCATATAATTCACATTTAAATCTAGGAAGTGGAAAGGACAGATTAAAAAGATCAAATTTAAAAACCTTTTACACACAGCTTGTGTGTGAACATCCTTATTGTTTTTTACAGAATCTGGGATCTTTGCAGAGCAAAGTGACAAAATTGACCAGGATTTGAAGCAGTCAGAAGTTTATTTCCAAATGTATATTTTTAAATATGCATCTCTGATCAGGTTTTCCCCCAAAATAATCCATCAAGTCAATAACAAATACGTGTAGGTAGGATTACACGGAATTAGTACTGACACTGTATGTGACATTCTATCAGTAGGCTGGGACATTTTGTCCCTTCTGGATCTCCTAGCCTTATGTATGACTGCTCAGATTTCCCCCCCACTTGCAGTGACTGCAATTTCTTCCCGCACAACAGCCCCAAAATCAGTCCTGCTCAGAGCAGCGTGTGAGGAAAGTGATGTGAGCTGAACCCTTCAGAAAGAGCCAAGAGGCAGGAAAACCTGGCTCTAACCACAAACCACGCCAACCAATAAACCTCCTGCCTTCTAGCCTGTTCTCATAAATCCTTTACTAGCCACGTATTTCTCAGTAGATGGAGCAAGTAATTTTCAAAACCAAGAAAGATCTTCCCTTTACTCTAAAGTTTACTATCTGGTCTATGCAAACCAGGGAGGAATCAACACAAACCATTTGCAGTAAGCTGTGGGGCTTAGGCTCTGCATTTTTCCAAATGGCAGGATTATTTTTTTCTTTATTTCAAGGACCAAATCAATGGTTAATAACAGAAGATCACTGGATTGTCAATACATGTCTTGGCCTTGATATGAAATGTCTTAAAGCAATGTAGCCTTTTCCTTCAAAACAGTCATGCTGGCAAAGATGCATATTTCAAGTTCTGTTTTGAAACAAATCTACAGTTAAAGCTCCAAGGAAACTGCTGAGTGTTAACTCAAGACAGACTTGGATCCACTTAGTGTATTTTGATCAGAACTCCAGAGTAAATACACAGCGATGTTGCTAACAGTAGTGACACCTTGTGTGGTCATAACTAGAAGCATAGGTGTATACTTAAACAGGACAAACTTTCTTCTTGAAGGCACAAGAGTCAAGGGCAAGATTCTGTATAGTATTTATGATGGGATCGCACAGACCTTTCACAAATCCCCACAGAAGTAATGTATGTCCTGCCTGAAAAGTTTTAGGATGAATACATGAAGTTGTGTTGTTGTTTTATCTATTCCTAAATAAATTCCTTGTATTTATTCATCTGTTCTTTGAGGATAGAACTAATGAACCCAGTTGTCCACAAATAAACACTCATTTTAGAAGCCAGAAGGTGCTTAAAATCAGATCATGCTGGTTTGGGAAAAAGATGAAATTTCTTCCAGTTTTTTTCTTTTATCACTTGCAGTATTATTAAATGACAAATGCTGCAGGACAATTTGATCAATTAAGGAGAACATTCAATTGACTTAAGATATTGCTTTTGTGATATCAATGTACTTTCAGGTTGTGGATCTGATTTACCATTAGTAAAGTTAATTTTTGGGGTGCCAGTGGGGCTGGCTTGCTTGTTTTAGTACTTCACAGACTCTATAGTGAAAGCATTTAAGACCTGTCTTCTTTGTCTTTTGCACTGGCTTAAGCAAGAAGAAATTTCAAGGCGATCACTTACCAGAGTTAAGGAGTTCATTTGAGTAAGAGAAAATACACCTTTTTTCTATCATTCTGTTGTATAGGCACCAATCACAGTTTTTCTGTGATTTTGCTGGACAAAATCTGTGTACAGCTGAAAACTCTTTTCCATATGATTCATCCATAGATTGAGTAAGAAAATGACACATAGTTAAAACTGTGTCAAGAAAGACCCTGTGGTGATGAAATCACCCTCTCAGAAAAGCAATAGATAGCCAAATTTACTATTTTACTTGTAAAATTTTGTGAAGAGGTTTACTAAGTTTACTTTCTGAAGAGGTTTTACTACTTTCATAGTCTCAGAAGGGAGTGCTTCATTACACTGGCTATCAGACTGCTTGCAGTCACTGTAATATAAGTTTGCGTGTTTCGCATGACATGATTAAAACAGTATTTAACATTTAAATGAATCCATTAATATGATAAATACAAAAATGACAGCTCTCTTTTTTATAAAAACATTATCAAAGTCTCGTGTATAATAACACTTCAGGGACATTTGCTTAATTTTATAATATTAGAAGCAAACTCATTGGAAAATAATAATTATTGAAAACTATTCTGCAAACAGCATAAAAAAAAATACCAAGGCACAAAATGCCTTCTAAGCTTCATCTATATACAAATTCTTCCTCAATGTGTTGAAGGTGCTGGAATGACTGCATACAAAGTGGCAGTTAGGTATTTATGCAGCACATATCTCAGAAGTGACATAGCTTTTCCCCTTCCCTACAAGAACTAGCTGTGCTGAGCAGTAAGTCTAATTGACTGACTACATACAGCTTATTCTACATGTGCTTCACAGCCATGCTCTTTCAGGAAAGTATGGGATGGAAAGTATGTAATAACTGGGTATGAAGAATGGATTGTCCATTTGACACCTAAACATCAATATGCTAATTTTCCATAGGTTAAAAATTCACAGTCTACTTTTCAAGTTTAGATGCAATAATGCATTATCCACTGTTAACACCTCTTGTCCTAACTTACAGTTCTTATTAGCTCTACTTGGATACTTTCTAAGTGCAATTAGTACATCACAGACCCCAAACAGTCTGCAGGTTCTGTTTCTGGCCAAGCAGGACATTTCACCAACTCAGAGTACATATACATTCTAGTACCAGAAACTAATGATATTTTCAGTGCCGCAGGAAAAAAACAATTTTGATAGCTATGCAGCAAGCTGATTCTAAAGATAACTTTTTTTTTTTACATAATATGTCAAGAATGTTGTGATGATGTACAAACATCCAGTCCCACTCACTGAGAATCAAGAGTGAGGCAAAAATTAGGGGAGTTGTATATGCCAGATCTAATGCCATAGCTTAAAAAGCCCTGTATCTAATCTTGTCATCTTTCTCTGCCTCTCTCAAACAGAAAATAAAATGCATGCATCTTAACTTATATTTCTAATGCAAGAGATCGTCAATAATCATCTGTTGGAGCATGAAAAATATTAATACTTTCATATACTCAACACAAATATTATTTCTAACAACAATAAGACCTGTTAAAAGCTCACATTAGATCTAGCACAAAATTATTGATTGCTGTCAATACAAGTGCAGAGTCTTCTGTCCAAGGCTATGAATTAATTTGCAGCAGTATGCCTTTCCTCTGATACTGTATCATGACAGTCCTTAGGAAAATCTTACTTCCAAAAAAACCCCAAACCCTAAAACCAAACCAACCAACCAAACCCCACCAAAGCAAGAGAAGGAAGAATTCCCTTGTAACAGGAAATACAGTCTGGAGGGCTTAAACAGAGGTAAGTTGATTACAATTCACAGTGTTTCATAACCAAGGCTCTCACAGAATCATAGAATCACAAGGTTGGAAAAGGCCTTTAAGATCGAGTCCAACCACTCCTGTCCTATGCTAAACCATATCCCTAAGTATCTGATCTGCCCTTTTTAGAAACACATCCAGGGATGGTGACTCAACTGCCTCATTGGGCAGCCCGTTACAGGCCCTTACAACTCTGTCAGTGATTTTTTTTTCCATAACATCTAATCTATATAAACAAAAGCTCTCCGACAAGTGAACTAACGAGAATCAGTGCCTACTTAACAATAAGGCCCAAGTAACACATCTTGAAATTAAACTTTTATACCTTTTTTTTCAAACTGAATCAAACCATCTGTAAAAACAAACTGGCTCAATATATTTTTAAAAGAAATACAAGCACAAAAAAGAAATTAAGATTTTTTTTTTCCCCCTGAGTTAAAACATCTCATGTCTGGCCAGCTTTTGTGGGGGAGAGGGGTTTGTTTGGGGTGGGGTTTTTTTGGTTGGTTGGGTTTTTTTCAAAGGAAAAAGCCCCAAACAAGCAGTTAATATTTTTCACTTTGTCTTATTTGTGGTTCAGCTTCTGAAAAGAAATTTAATTTTTCACACCAGCTTTAGCCAACTTATGTCTCATTGTTAAGATGTGTCTAAAGATGAATTCACAAGAAAAACACTTGGAAAAGCAAAGTTTTAGCAATGAAGCTTTAGGAGATCAAAAATCTGCCTCTGAGATTTACTGTAGGGCCTTTGCACAATACTGATCAATCAGAGAGGTCAGTCTCTTCCATATGAGGTATCTAACATTAGACTGTAAAATCTATATTTTAAAACAAAAATATTTGCCTGGATTTTTAACATAATGAGCATTTTTTTCCAAACTGCAGAAACACAAGTTCAAACAATTTGCCTTACACTCTCTTTTCTCTCAATGTCAGGAAAACGAGAAACAAATGTAAATCTAAAATGGGAAATAGAAGACTTCTGAGCTTCCCAAATGCACTGTGAGGATAAAGTGTCAAGTCTGATGAATCCTGCTATGATGTACATTGTGAAAAGCTTATCAATAAAATATCAGGAAAGGATTAGAGGCAATGTCACTGTAACAAAGTGGATTAAAATAGTTCTAACTGCTTTGAAAAAACACCTTTCCTTCTTCATCTGCAATCTCTCTCCATACTTACCCAACCAACCACTCTCTCTCATGCATATATCATTACTCTCCCCAAGTAACAGAACTACTGACTAAGTATTACTGCTTTTCATATTTCTTGCATTAATTGAATAAAACTCTAAGGGGTATGTTACTACTATATGGTAAAGCTGTGGAGCTATGATTTAAATCAAGCCTACTAGCTTCAGTAATCACACCAAGGCTAATGCTACAGTTCCTCAGGATCCCCATCAAAATTTGTCTATCAGTCCATTCCTTCCTTCCTTCCTTCCATCCATCCATCCATCCATCCATCCATCCATCCATCCATACATCCAATTTATTCTAAAAGATGTCCTAATGTTATCTAAGATCTTATCGAGGAAACACCAATCAATCCATGAAAACAGACCCAGTTTCTCTAGCATCTCCACCCACCACTTGAGTTTGGTCTGGAAAATATCAGTACTTGCTGTATCGGATGTGAACCAGTTTTGGTTTCCAGCAACTGAGTAACAACTAATCCAGCAAAAGAGAGCAATTAAGAATAAAAACTATCAGGATACTAAAGATGATGAGAATGTCAAGGCTACTGATGATTAAATGAAGTGAGGAACTGAAAGGTAGGATAAAGTAACAGACATACGGCTACATCTAAGGTTAATAAATTTCCCTCTCTCCTTCCCACCCTTGTTCTAAGTTGCTGCAAATGATGTGAAATAATTGTTTTGACAGACTTATTTTCCCTCTAGAGCAGATGTGTTGATCTCCCTTAGGTTCTTTAAGCAAAGTGATGGCAGATTTTAATCTTCCTGTGCAGACTGTAGCAGCTGTACAAACACTTCATTAACATAAGAATGGTGGTAAGTATGTGCTATTAAAATTGGGGGGGGGGGGGAGGGGGGAGGAGCCAACGATCTTCTCCTGTATCCTTCTTTATAATTCATTGAATTTTATGCTATGAGTAGGTGCTAAATTGGGAATGAATAAATGCATTTCAAACCCTCACTTGGCATCCAATGTATGCTTATTCTCTTACAGATGAACCAAATTTTCAGCTTGAGAATTTTTGCATCTATCCAGTGCCAAGGCAAGGGAGTTGTATTACATGTATTTGAGAAAGATTTAGCAAGAAAAAGGAATTTTTCTGCCAAAAAAAAAAAAAATCCATATTCTTACAATTCTTTTAATCCCAGCTTTCACTTGCATAGAACTCAGGCTATGGCATGTAGCATCTGCTAACTCTGCTACAATTATGTCAACATGGTGAATTTTTCTTCTTTCAGAAGGATTATGAATTACTTTTCTCTTAGACAACTTAAAACTCAGCTGCCCTCCTTAGGTTTCTCTTGATACTTCCCTCCACTACAGATGTCATTACTGAGAACGTCCTGAGTCCCTCTCAGTAAATGGTGAGTGTGGGATTATTTTTTTTTTACAAAGAGGAGAATGGAGACAGATGATCTTTTGCAAATTTAAGAATATATTTGATGTAAAATGAAAAATAAAAGCATAGTTTGCCAGGCAAAGGAATCATCACAAGAAAAGGTTTAGTCTGCCTGCTGCTCACTAGAGAGACAGACATTGTCCCTCTCTTCTAAAGCACTAAGACATAAAATTGAACTGGAAAACTGGCATCTCATCGGCTACTTTGTTTTTTCCTTTGCATATACAAGCATGCACACGTAAAGCATTTGCTCTATGCCCATATCTAAGTATATATATCTCCATGTATGTATTAATTTATATAGATATATTTCTATATATATGTATGTATAAATAAGTGCTTCTTTCCTGCACCAGCTGTCACCTCTGAAGCATATGCCTGGCTAGGAAAGCAGACAAATGCTTTTTGAAGCAGATACATCTTCTATTTCCATAGCGTGTTGGCAGGAGGTGGTAGTAAGGATTAAGAAATTGGTTCTATTCTTGCTAAGAGCCAGCTGGCTGGGAGGATGCTTTGGGGCATTGTGGATGTGATATGTTGGTAGTTCCTAAACTGAAGAGAAAAGATGAATTTGTATGTGGGTATCTGAAATCTCTGTCTATTCCATGCTCATCACACAGCTACCTAGGCTTGCTCGGATGCTGCGAATCATGTCTGAAGGCTCCAAGCCAAAATCTGACAGGTATTTCTTTACACTGCCTCTCTGACATACGTACTGCAACATCCAGGCTGTTTGCAGCTTCTTCAAAATTCAGAAGGTCAAATTTCTCTCTCAGATGTCAGTACACAGCTCTTATTGCCCTGATTTTTAATCTTAGTATGGTTTAACTTCTGCACAAGCTCTTTACAAAGTACATGTCACAGAGAAAGAAATTAAAAGTTAGACAGAACCTTTTAACCAAGCACCCATAACTTCATTAAATTACATTGCCTATACTGAGATAGGGAAATAAGGAGGAACAACAGACACTTTGAATTCTTACTACTCTCATCCTCATTTCCATTCTATATGGAAACTGGCTTCTGGATTTGCAGTAGCTCAGTAAACATAAAGACCCATGTAACTGTGCTAATTTTCCACCCTCTGCCTCCTACAGACTAAATGCTGATCTAGCATGCTCATGTTTGTTTAAGATTGCAGTCCGGTCCTTAGCTTGAGCCCTACATTAAGTGAATCATTTCCTGCTCTATAAAGAAGGGATTACTTATATCACAACATGGAATTACTTCAGTCCCTAATAACAGTACGAGTTGGACTTGGTTAAGCCCTGCAGACTCCTGTTCCCACTGCCTTTAAAGGTAAGTAACACAAGCAGACTAACACGTTGGGCCAGACTGTATCTGTCAGTGAGTGCACATTCTGATAAAGCAGCTCCTTGCAAACAGATTCCTCAGATGTGTGCTTCAGTTGACCTCCACACCTGGGCATGTGCTAGCCTATGCTTAACCCCTGCACAAAACACCAGAAGCATGGAGTATCGTATCTGCTGTGCCACAGATAACATGTATCTGGACCCTATCTCATGCTACAAATAACCCAGGGATGGAGGAGTGGAATTTTTGAAAGCAGCAGTGGAAAAACAGTATAGAAAATTATCTGATTCTGTCCCCATTATGGAAGAAAATGTTTTTTAATCAATCCTGATATTAATTAAAAGAAATGATTGACTAGTATAGGCAACAGACAGGTCAGTTATCTGCAGACAGTTCTACCAGCACATCCCAAAGTCCAGGATAATTGTTAAGACCCTGTAGCCAACACCCCTACTCCCACCATGTACACCTTGCACAGCCAGATTTACCTTTGTAGATATCTGGGACTTTGAATCTTTCTGGTTCTCTGTGTTTGACCTTCATCATACAACTTTGCCCAAAAACATATGGGAATGATTGAAGCAGAACAACATGTCAGGACCATCTACCTGTCAGGTAAGTGCCACGATGAGACTGTCTCGCTTTAGCCACAGGTGTATCAATTGGACTATCCAACGGCACTGTGCTTCTGCATGCAAGCCTGAACACTGTAACAATAACAAATGGAATAATCTGGCATCAAACCCGACTGCAGGGGAGTTCCTGCTCACCACACTTCACCAGCCTGATGTTCAGTTACGCTGTCTCCAAATTTGAAGCACTGTAATTGAAAGCAGCATCAGACATTGTCACAACTGATCCTTGTTGACAATGATCAGAATTAATGCCTGAACTATTATTGTTTGAACTAAACAGACAGTATCTGTACCTGAGAACCGAAACAATTTCAGCTGTACAACAGAGTGGGCAAAACGGAGAGGACAGGCATAATGACTACTGGTGAGTGGGCTACACATCTGCATTCATTTGTCAGAGTTTTCAAACATCATAATACAACAGAAGACATTGACATTTTCCCAAGAGCATACAGGAAGTTCTTAGTTTCCAATTACTGCAGAGTTAAGCTAAAAATGGGGAGAGCAGTGAACTCGAGCTAACTTTTTTTTTTCATTTTAAATTAACTTTCAGCTACTCATGAAAGAGGACAGGCATCAATTTTCAGAATTGGCAGTGCTTTACTTATTTTTGTTTAATTCACAGAAAATGTACATAGACAGGAGCTCTGAGAGTTACTGTAGCCTTTTTGCTGCAGGTAGAAAAAAATGTCCTTGCATCCATCACCAGTTAAAATTGACACACTGTTCTCTTCTGCTGAGAAAAATTGGTGGTACCTTGAAAACAAATTACAACTTAAAATTTCCTGCACAGTGAGATGTGCTCTGCTGATAAAGAACATGTTCAAGAAATCAGAAACTGGTAGAGATCAAACAATGTCTCCAGCTAAATCATCCTTTGAGAGAAACTGATAGGATGAAACAGAGCTACATAGTTCCTCTGGTCTCCACTGAATCCTTCCCTCCCCTTCTCCCTTCCTCCCTTTTTCTTTTTTCTTTCTTGGAGTATATTGGGTGCAAAAACTGGAAAGACTTGATCCCATGCTCCAGATCCAGTACCTACTCAGAAAAGTATAGAAAAATATGAATCAGAACTTACAGGTCAAAAACCATGTCCTATGAAACATTACATAAACTAAAGGCCATAAATTGAGATTTTCATTTATGTCCATGAAAAGATGACACTCAAGTGGAAAGCTATTCTACTGTGGGCATCCTCTCCTATGCTGTAATTCTGACATTGCTTCTTCCTTGAAACGAACACATAATTATTTACCACATCACAATACATTCTTATCCCGTTCTTGTGTCATTCAGGTGAACGACAAGTAAGGCTCAAATTGTAACTGAATCTACAGTAAAGCAAAAAAGAGGATTTCCATGGGGTTAAAAAGGAAGAAAGATTGCATAGGATAAGAACATGGGAAGTTGTTTTAATGTTTTTTGTTTTCTTTTGGGGGGGGGGAGTGGGGGTTTTTTTGGGGGGGTGGGTTGTGGAATGGGGTGGGGAGTTGTTGGGTTTGGGATTTTGTTTTGGGGTTTGGGTTTGCTGGTTGGGGTTTTATTTAATGTTTCTATTTAACAGCTCCTTAATAACACAATATGGAAAAAACCCCAAACCAACCAACCAACAAAAAACCCCCTCACAAACCAACTAGGAATTAAGGACCATAATCTTGAAACTTTCTTGTGCTCAACTGAAGTGCTAGAGTCACACACACTTTAACCAATGAATTCTGAAGCACTTTCTAAACAGCAGACATGTCTCCTAAAAGACAGTATGAAAGTTTAATTCAAGGTGGTTGCTGTACAAGACCCAGATGGCTATTCCACTTTTCAGACAATGCTTTAATCCCCAGGCTGTAGGGCAGTAACACAACTCTCTGCTCTTCTGCCAGCCATTCCTGAACGAAAGCAGCGGCATCCTCTGCAAAATGACAAATGCTACAAAAGCATCCTTCTACACTGCCTAAGAGACTGGCGTCCTTGAGGGACAGAGGTGGTAGAAAACACTTCTTTTTTCACCTAACAGGGCCTGAGTATAGTCTGCTGCTAACTATTCAGTCAAGCTTGAGACTGTTCTAGCTTTGAACAACGCATAAGACCTTGTGTTGCAAAATCGAGTGTTTATGCACTCGAGAGGAGATTCAGAGGTCTAACAGCTCTATATGAAAAGTTAATTCAAATGTGCAGTTTACTAGCCTGTAACCAGATCCTTCATATAGCCTTGTGCAACGTGATGGGATCCTGGGAAACCATGATCCATTAATCACAGAATTACAGAGGTTGGAAGGGACCTCAAGAGATCATTGGGTCCAACCACCCTGACAGAGCAGGATCCCTAGCACATATTGCACAGGTTGGCATCCAGACGGATCTTGAATATCTCCAGAGAAGGAGACTCCACCACCTCCCTGGGCAGCCTATTCTAGGGCTCTGTCACCCTCACTGTGTAAGAGTTCTTCCCCATGTTGGTGTGGAATTTCCTGTGCTCCAACTTGCAGCCATTGCCCCTTGTCCTGTCTCCACAGACCACTGAAAAGGGGCTGGCTAATTCCCCCAGCATTCCATGCTTAAGATACTTATAAACATTAATTAGATCCCCCCTTAGTCTTCTCTTCTCAAGACTGAACAGCCCCAGCTTATTCAGCCTCTCCTCATAGGGGGCTGGGGATACGATGGGAAGGCAGAAAGCAAAAAGCGTCCTGCTAAGGGGAATTTTAGAAGCATAGCTTGTATTCAAAAGTTCACAGGAAGTTTTAAATAGAGTTTCATAATGAGGCTGTACAGATCAATACAGTAGTCCCTAACTGGTACATCCCAACCTCTTGGTGACCTTCTGGAATATGCTTTCTGCTGAAACGGAAACTATTACAGAAAACATTACACAAACATTGAAACACTCTCGAAGGCACTGAATGCACACCCTGATCAGGTAAGAAGAAAAACAAGACTCTGCAGTTTAAATTTCTTTTCACTTGAAGCAGCAGAGATACAACCTTGCATTATCTTTAAAGACTGCAATAAAACACACTTCGAAAGGCAATCTTTCAAGGAGACACTAAAGCAATGAAACACTGGCAGAAGTAATTATGCAGAAACATTTTTGCAAATAATGAGAAATATCTACTTTCATCTCAGCATTTCTTGGCATGGATATTTATAAGAAATTCTTGCTCATTTCACTGCAATTTCTGTGCATGATCCAGTAGCTAGAGCAGAATTTATAGAGGAAATGAAAAAGTTCCCATTTAAGTTCGAGAAAACTTTTCAGAACTTTGGTTTTAATCACTCTCCTTCTGCCAATGCTCACTGATTCTATGGGGTTATAAATAACAAAAAACCCCAGACATTGCTCCCTTGTGTTGGACAGCAGAGGTGAAAAACTCCCAAATGTTTTCCTCAAACTGTTCATTTACTTTGCCTTTTAGCAAATTAACAGTGAAAATTTTATCATCAAACTTTCTACAGAACACACCTCTCGGAACAGCCATGGAAAGCAAGTTGATGAAGTCTAGGCAATTTATTTTCCTCCAACTATGCAGTTTTTGAGTCCTACTCACTAAGCAAGTTTCACATTCACTGTGTAGCTGCCAATTCTACAGTCTATACTAAGGTCCTGTTTGGCTCTTGGCATTTCTGCTTTAGGTATCAAGGAAATGTAAAGTCATATATATAAATCTTCTAGCAAATTTCTTAATGAAAAGCTTAGCAGAAGTATAGGAGCTGGCTACTGAACTACCACCAAGATAGCAATATCCTTTAGATTGCCAAGTATGCCACAGTAAGCAATGTTGTAAAACCTATGACTCCTTGAGACTATAAATGAGACTGAGACTGCCTGTTCCTCAGTCCTTGCTAAAGGAAACTGTCCTCACTCTGGACAGGCACAAACAGAATGGGGATTCATATGGAGAGAGGGAATATATTCCTACAGCTTCCAGATTGAATGACAGATTTTTACCACCTACATGCTGAGAATGGTGGCCCAAATTCCTGATTCCAGCAGAAGCGAGGACATTGATGAGTTTATTTTAGCAATTAGAGCTGTTTTTTACATTGCTAAAAAAGTATTGCAGAGGTATTGTGGGTTACTTGGAGCATGGATAATTTTAAAATGTATTTTAGTCTCTTGAGCTTTAATTGGTCTGCAGTGGTCATTTTCATTCTTTCACTTAAAAAAGTAAAGCCATCAGCAACGTAAGTTAAACAAATACATGAATCAGGTCTGGGAATGGTCTTGGGAGAAGAAATGCTAATGATAGGATTGTATAAAATATCAAGTGATGATGTTTCTGCATTTCATATTGTTTTACTGGCTGACAGCTCCTCCAACCTAAATTCACTGTTTGATATCCAGTTAGGAGCGTGGCATGAAGCATCTTCTTTAGAGGACTGAAGACCAGTTTTCATGGTGGTGTTGGTTTCATTTTTTTCCAAACCCAGGCAAAGAAGATAGGTGCTGTGAAACTGTGTTTTGCAGTAGCATTCTCCTGGGACGTAGATATCTGATATTTAATTATTCTGACAGAGGATTCACACCCCCACTTCTCAGTTCCTTAGAAACTGTTCTAACCAATGCTGCCACTTTATTCTATTTATTGTTTGTTTGCATGCATTATGCCCTTCTCTTCCCAGTTTTATCTGATTTTATCTACCTTGTACACAGTCTAGAAGAGCCTGTCTCTAACACAGACAACGTACTTGTTATTCACTGCAGGCTAGATAACCCTTTTCATCTGAGAGCTGCCTGGCATTCGCAGTAGCTGAGGCTTGGTCCTCCATCCACAGGCAGAACTCCAAATTCAGAAATCACAGTCTCCTGGCATCCCCGCAGCGTGCCACCAGGGACAATCGATGAATAATAGAAAAGTCAGAATTTGTGGGACTGGAGCTGCAATTTTCTGTCAGAAACTCCAGCTTTGCATGCAAAGGGTATACAAGAAATGAAAATGAAAGCAGGAAAAAAAAAATAAATCATTTTTAAAATCCTATGTGAACACTTGACTAATCCCATCATTCACAAAAAAGGTCTCCCAGGTATTAGCCTGCACAGAGACACAGCAAGGAACCAAGCTAGTACAGTTAAAGAGCTTTCTGATCTCTCAGCTGCAATCTTAGCAGTTGATATGCCATTCAGTTTACACCTCCATTACCCATTGCACTATAATGCAAAGTAATTCGGTTGCAATACACAAAATCAATTTAGCCACAGAGGGTTGCTGGGACAGAGCCTGGGCTGCCTTCTTCCTCCCCAGCACAGGATGAATTATGCATGCACTGCCTAATAGTCCAGGAGGACCCCCTCTCTCTCAGCTTGAGGCCTCAGGCCTTTTTCCTGATTGCTGTTCCATGAAATTATCTGTGGATGTACATGCATGTAGAAAGAGAAAGCCCATGTCCCACGAGTTTGCTATCTGAACGAGAATGAAAGATGAGAGGTGAGAGCTGCTTTTAAGAAGGGCCCCAGGGGCAACTTTTGAAGCCTGAGGCCATGAAGGGAGCACATAGGGCCATAGGGGTGGCAATGCAAGTCAGCCACTACTCAACAGTGGGGAAGGAACCCTCTGAAACTTGGTCTTGACTAGAGGTTCCAAAATCATAATGAAATCTGAACCTTAGAGCTACAGGTAATTCGTGTGTTCTGAGAGTTCCTGCATGAGATGACAAGGAGATAAGGTAAAGTCTTAGGACGTCTCAAAATTCAGGTACAGAAAAAAGGCTTTAGAAGTAATTCCACTCCATCATTGCTTAGTTATCACCAACATAAAAATCCATTCTAGCTTTGAAAGAAAGTCTGACATTTGCATCACTTCTTTGCAAAACTATTTTGCACAGTAATCAACAAAATGCTCACATAGACTCATGCATACAACACAGAAAATGCATGCATATACAAAAAAATGCTGCTAAAATCTTAAGAATAACACTGATTTGCCTTAGGTAATAACCCAACCTTCTGCAGCACAAGTTTTTTGAAAACTTAGGTTTATACAGGAAACACTTAGGACAGCTTGCCCTTGAAAAGATCAAACATCACTTATTTCTTATTTTTCTTTATATAAACTCTTTTCCTCTGTTGAGAATTTGCCAAACTCAAACACAGTGCCACATAGCAACAAAAGAAGCCTTAGCACGACTGAAACTATTTTTTCTTGATGGCAGCATCTGAAAAACCTCAGTGCTTCCTCTTAACTAAGTGTACTTTAAAAGAGGGAATATTATCTTCCTGGATTTAGCATCTTCTAGAAGATGTCTGAGATGCTGGTTTTACAGCCTTATATCACTAAATAGCTCAAATCTGAACTTCAGAGCCTCAGAGAAAACAAAATGTGTCAAGTTCATCAGACTGTGTAATGGACCCTGAAAACTTTTATTTCCTTAACATGCTTATGAGCTTCAAGGTAAAATAATGTTTTAACATTTAAATATAACATTTAAAATAATGTTAGCAAGTAACTGCACCAGCAATATCTATGTGCATCCTCTGAGTTGCTGGCAAACAAAGACTAATACAATCACAAGTTGCTTCTGATGAACTAAACCACAATACTATCAAAAAGCCCAGCACTAGCTCCAGCTAACCCAGCTGGCTTCTGACTTCTACAGCAAAAGAGAAGCAGCATAGACTTGTGGCTGGAAAATGAAAGGCTCTGAAATTACAGATTTGCCTTAGCCTACAATGCAGGAGGGTAAAGATAAATGAAACTGCCTTGCAACACATGTTACAAAGTGAAGTTTCAGTCTGAAGTTATCAGCTGCAGTGTCCCCAGGTACAATCACTTCACCCTGTAATTCACATACTGCTGTTGATCACATACTAATGCAAAATTATAATAAAATACTACTGCATACCAAGTTTGCAACAGTGCTTGATGTACTACAGAATGTTCAACCACATCTGTGTGAACTTTGGTTATTGTACAGGACCTGGACAGTAGCTGACTCATTACAGCCACAGCAGGTCCTTTTCCATGGGTACCCAGGCTGTCACCACTCAGGAACCTGTGCCACAGCAGCAGAGTACATATATCAACTGGGTGTTACCAACGACAGTGTGATTCTACCTGAACCCTTCTTCAATTTCTACCTCAAATTTCTTCAGGTAACTATTCCTCTACATATTCATCTCTATGCCAGAGACCAGTTATAGCACAAGAATCTGTCCTGGAACAGTCCTGGATCAGAGGAGGCCCACAGATACTTGGAAGAGGTATAGGAATACCACCGTGACTACAACTGAACATGGGTACCCTGGCCTTTTGTCATCACTCATACCTCACATAGAGTCGTGCATACAACATAGAAAACACACGCATATACAAAACAACACTGCAGAGTGGGCACAGTGAGACTTAAAAAAAGATGATCATTAGCAACAAATTAAAATTGTTGTATGGTGTTATGTCATTACAAATACAGTGGCAGCTTTTGTGGAATGGGGAGAAGCTGACAAGTATTTTTAGGTTGCTTAGAGAAATAACAACAGATGCTTATTTAATAAAAAGAAATATCCCAGCCAAGGGTATTTCTCAGAGATCTGCCTTCTGTCATACACTGTCAAGGTTCCACTGTCAAAAAATAACTACTTTTAGCAATAAAACTTCTAAGTTTCACGCCCATTGAGATCTTTGATCTATATAAAGTGGTTTTCAAGCTTTCTTATAACTGTAATTTCTGAAAGTTCTTTGTGGTAGTTTCCTTTTTTTTTCCTTTTTGCTATAAAATCAGTCTCTGAAGTAATTCTCTTAAAACAGTGAAATGAAAATTAACTTGATTTATCTCACAAAAATCCTTAACTCCAAACATAAATAGTGTTGATTGCAAATATCCCACAGAGGAGAGGAGAGGGAGTAGCAAAATGTAAAATGAAAATGCATTCAGTCCTATGCATGTATTAAGTTCACTAATATATCTTCCTATAATTGCATAAATATCTTGTTGTGAGGGCATTTTTTGGTTTTCAAACTGATCTTTTTCCTGTCTGCAGACATGTCATTTTTTCCTGTATTGGGGCATCTTCCCATAAGGTCCATTCTGTGACTTGTTTGCTCATTAGCAGCATGCACGGGGAGCCTACGGAAGGGTGCGACAAGCCTCTGCTACTGTGCCGACCAGTTCCAGGTTCAGCAAGGACCGTCACAACACTGGAATACAACCCAACCAAAACAAAGGAAAATAAAAACAACCCAGCTAAATCCATTATTAAATCTAGCACAAATTTAGTTTGTGTTCCTGTGAGACTTTACCAAACATAAGCCTTGTGATCTCTAAGGTAAGGAAGGGAAATGTACAAAATGTAATACCCAGCAAAGGGTAAGGCATTTAGCTAGAACCTTCTCTTTCATCAGGTACAATACTTGGAAACTCTGACTTTATGGTTTTAGAAATAAATTGGCTAATTCTCTGGGCTTTTAATGGAAAGACACTTTAAGACTTGATGAATTTTTAGGGGGAGAAAAGGCAAAGAAAAAGCACATTTGAAAAAAAAAAACAAAACCCAAAACAACCAACACATTAAAAATCATGTAATAACTTCAAAAAATACTGGTTTGAGTCTGTCGTTTCAGTCTGTCTCTAGGGACTCTTTCTTGTGCTCACATAGAGATCCAGAGAGACTCTAAATCTTACCCACTGTAAGACAACAAGCATTTCCCTCCCTTTCTGCAGATCAGGTGAATTGTGTGCAACTATAAGAATCTGAAAATTTAGACAAATGCAATATAAGAAGTTTTGTTGCAATTTCCACCCCCCCACACTCCTTCACCAACCCTCCCCTCGCCCAGCAGTGTGTGTCAAAAAGTGGGAACACGAAACTGAATCTGCAGGGAAAGAAGTTTCAGTATTCTTTAATAAAAACAGCTGGAAAAATTGTACCTAGTTCCCAAGGTGGAAAGTAAAACCTTCTCCAGGAATCATCTTTGGGAGGTGGGATATTGATGCTCCCTCCTCCCTGTCCCTGCTCAACACCAGAATTCAGATGTCGCTCCTCTGGGATTTCCCACTGCTTTGGCAGAACATCCTTTATGACAACAGATCCTGGAGCATTTCAAAGATGGCTTTGAAACAGGGTCCTATCTGAATCAGTAGGAATTCATTCTTTGTACTGTTGGCACAACATTGTGTATTAAAAACACAAATTGTTAGGGACAGGGAGCCAGTGTTTCAGTAGACCACCTTCATGAAGATGGCTTTTTTAGAGTGATAACATTCTTACCCACAAGAAAAAAGTCGTTTCCCACACTCTTCACGTACAAGTTGGAGAGAGTGCAATGAATACATGAAATGTAAATCATAAGAACAAGCCAAGACAGAGAGACGGAGCTCCATTCCTCTGATAATCACATCAAATATCAAAACAGAAACCTTGTATAACAAAAGCCTATAAATTCCCAAGCAAGTGAATAAAACAGATAGCGAAGTGAGAGCAAACTTATTAAAAGGATGACACTGAAAACTAGTATAGAAATTGAGCTCATGTCAGGACAATTTCAAGTTCTTCCTCACCTACGCACAGAACTCCAGAGTCCTCCATCATTTTCTCTGTTGCTGTGGGTACTCAAACCTGCCCACTCAGCTGCTTTACCCTTCCAGACTCCACCTGTAGCTACTTCACCTCTGCCAATGGATTACACTTCTCTTTTGAGTGACTTATTTACAATCCAGAAGAGCAAAAGAAACACCCCAGTGATTTTCCAGCAGCTGCCTCTACATCACAAATGTCCATTCACTGAGCAATGTTAATTCTTCATCTGTCTTTCAAGACATCAACCTACATCAGGTTCAGTGCCATACTGTATTCTCCCATCAGCACCCCCTGGAATTTCCCTCAAATTTCTACTGCACCTTTGCTTCAATACCAGGGTGGGATTCAGTATTTGGTAAAGGCAGATCTCTTCCATATCTGATACCTTCTCTCAACCAGCAGAGAATCAGACTTGTTTCTCTTTTTTGCTCCCATAGGAAAATATGTTTATATGAACAGGCTTTACAAAAAGCAGCAGAAATCAGGTGTAGGTGCTACATCTCAGCATCACGTTTTGTACAATGGTAGTGTCTGATTTGCAAATGAGCCCTGGGAACTCAGTGATGGGCTGCAAAGTTCGCTCTGTAATAGTGGTTAAATCGGTCTGTTCTGCTTTGCTGCTGTTATCACCCTGCTCAGCCCAAGGACATCCTTGTTGAGATTGTGCTGTTCAGTACCCCAATTACCTTTAACGTGGTAACGTAATATATTCTATCTACAAGTTTTCTCATTATTATGGAGGACCATCTCAGTAATGATTCAATAAAGGGAAATTATTAGTTTTTGCTGTATGGTCTTCTCATTGGTGCCAGGGAAGACTAAAGCATAAACAAGTGGGCAATTTATGGTCAAAAAATACCATGTTTCTCAAATAACAGAGGTCACCTATTATAGCATGCAAAGTCTTGGGCAAATACGTGCCTTAGTCCTAACAGGCAATGGTGGTGTTACTGAGATGCTGGTTCAGGAAAAAGGAAAACCTAATTTTCACAGGTGTTACGCTAGCTGAGCTTTGAAGCACTTTCAATGAGAATTAACAACTTACCCGCATTAGTGATTCTAAGAACTCTTCCAGGTTTACAAGAGAATCAATTTAAAGATAAAATTATCTGTTTGAGACGTTAAAGAGTTGTTTATTTGCTTGGAAGAAAAATATTTTTAATGGCACAAATACGTTTGACATTTCCTGGTAGAAACTCTGTTTATCTTTCAAAGATCAAAAAATAAATAAATCACATTTATGTGCCTGTTTACCAAAACATAATCTGAGGTTTCACAAGGGTAGAGGAAAAGATGTATTGCTCTGTGGCATGACTCAGGCACTTCAGTGAACATTTACAACTGCTGTTTAATGGATATACAAAATGAACTCCCAGACCTGCTGTGGATAACTGGATTTTCAAAGTCACATTTTGATGGAATCTGATCCCTGACCACAGACATGGAACAGGTATTTCCAATAAATGGTTTAAGATTTTACCCTGAATAACAAGCATTTGGGAAAAATGGAATATGCATAAAGGTTTCCTTCCCAATTTCTTACTTTAAAGAAAATCTGTATGAAATGGGGATTTTCTTTAAAAGTTTTGGGTTTGTCTATCAGCGTCAGCATTTCTGTTTCATATTTCATCCAACTCAAAACCTCATCTGGACCGGGTAAGGCCTGCAATGACAGCAGAGCAGGTGCAATACACTCTAAAATTCTTAGTACAGGGGCAGCTTTCCTGCCTCTTCTTCCACATCTGCCGCATTACTGCTTGTCTGCCACAAAGGCTGCAGATTGTAGCTGCTTTCAGATGCAACAGGACAGAATTTTAGGCAGGGACTAAATGTGTATGTTTTGTTGTTGCTGGTATTTGGGAAGTAAAACTATAATTAAAAAAACAGATAAAACAGGTGCCATGGTTATATTTCCTTCCACCAAAAATATCACTGTCATTGTAAAGTACCTAGTGAAACAGGACATGACAAAAATATACAAACAAATATATACCACTGTGAGAAAATCAACAAGTGAAAAAAAGTTACCCAACCAACCAAAGAAACAAAAATCTCACTTATGCAAGAAAGCCAAAAACTTATCTTAATGTCATCCCAAACAACTGATAAAAAGCATCCAGTCTTGCCAAAAAATCACCACCATATTTTGTTTTCAAGACACTACTCTTCAAGCCAGAACTCTTGAAATACAAATAAATTACCAGCCAAGCCAAAAACAGTGCCCAAGGGTATCTGAAATACTTTAAAGTAGTCTGACCCACCACAGAATAATAAAATATGCTGTTATAATAGGGCTTTTACGAAGAGAGGTAGGCATGAATTCAAAGGGACTCGAATGACAATGGAGTAGAGTCATACCCTACCTGCAAAGTGGCTTGATGGAATAATTATGTACAAGATATTAAATGCTGAAGAAACTAAATGGTATTTGTGTAAGACTGAAAGGACTTCCCAAAAGCACTGACGCAGAAGTTGTTTCTTTGACTCATAGTTTCCCTCCCTTCAGAAAAATGAAATTTCTACAGCAACTGATCAGCCACAACAGAAGGACAAACTCCTGATGTCACTGCCACATCAGGCAGCAGAAAGGCAAGGATCACTAGGTCAAAGACAGAGTTCACTAATGCTGTGCTCTTAGCAAAATAGCAGCAGTGCCGGATGAACCAGTAGAAAACAAATTCAGAAATCCATTAGAAGATATTCAGTAATTTATTGAAGTAATACTACTTTACCCTTTCAACAGCAAATGACCACTAACAGTGCAGCAAATTTTCTAAGCACTACCAAAGCTAAACAAAGAAAAAAAACAAGAACTGTGGCATGTATGGTTACTGGTTTAGATAACCTGGGAAACTTATTTCTGTGGTCATCAGTCACTGCTTTTGGTTTGTTGGGTTTTTTAAGATCCTGTGCGAGTGCATGATCATTGCTCTTCTTCACAGAGCAAGTTAAGTTTTCTATCTTGGCAGTTGCTGAAGCAAAATATGCTAATACAGAGAAAGCAGCAATATGTTATTTAATAATGTCTTTATGAAACAATCCCCTGAGCAGCAAGCAGGATGTGGCAGAAGTACGTAACACTGCAACAGATGGATCACTTAGGGTAAAGCTGAAATTCCATTAGGTGATGATATCAAAATCAGGGACAGCAGAAGCATCCTTTATGCCCACTGACCCTAAAAGAGAAAACAGCATCTGCTTTCCCTGCGAGTTCCCACTGCCCATGCCCACGACCAAATTGTTTTCCATTAAGATCACCTTTCAAGCATGTCCCAGCTGAGGGCTCACACCTTGCTCTCTTCTGGCTGCAGCCCAGCTAGAAGTGGTGTAGAACTGGGGAAACGCACACATATCCCAAACCTGCACCTATTATGCACGCTGGATTCAAAACTCAGTCTCCACTGTACAAATGGGCAGATTCCAGTTTATAAATCTAAAGGAAAAACTTTTGCAAGCCATCAGCAATGCAATTACTGCTTTGGTAGAGAGTGAGCAAAAACATGACAGAAGAAATGCCTGTGCTTTGTAAGAAGCAACGCTGCAGAGAATGATAAGTATGCACCCAAACTGTGCAGAATAAAACAGCATTTTAGCTACAAAATGGCAGGTCCTCATCTTCATAAACTGACTTTTGATTTACTCAGCAATAAATCTGAGACAGAACAGAAAGAGAGTTCAATTTTGCAAACAACATACCAGCTACAATATAACCCAATAATGTAACTGTACCACAGGTGTTCAATTTTACTCTTTGCAGTCCAAAAACCGCATTTTTTGTTTTCAATTTCAATACAGAGAGACAGTGATGGATGATTACAATTGTAACTCTGTACTACAGATCCTGTGTGGTAGCGTGCGATAAATATTTTCTTCTTTTTTTTGTATGTGTGCGGCTCCACGCCCAATTATTTGTGTCAAAATGACAGTACAGTGAGTTTCTACAGTATTATCTGTGCTGTAAAATCCTCTGGTACAAGTGATTTTTATGCTCTTTGAAATCTTGTGGTTGGTTTAGGGATATAGTAAAAATGCATGACTGAAAAATGCTTTCAGAGATTTGTAATCTATTACTTGGCTGCCGAGGCACATCAGTGGCAGAAATAGGGCATCTGATGCCCTTCAGCTACTCTGAGATCACACAGAGCTCCTGCCGGAGTGTATCCATAAGGCTCAGAATTCACTTCCCGAAATTAAAGAGCAAGCAGAATTAATATGGAGTCTGCCTCTTCTGCCTTGTCTCATGCTTTAGTGGAGAATTTCTTTGACTTCATCCCTCGGTGGACAACTAGCCAGTAGTATAAATCACAGTGCTTTCACTGATAACAACGTATAACAATGTCTATGGTCCGCATGATGAAAAATTAAAATATGCCTTTTGGGATTTGTTCCCTGCCTTCCTTGCATGAATTTTTGGCTTTATGAAGTTCTTCTCCATGAAAGTGAATGCACAGGACAAGTTTACCTAGACTGTGACTAGGACTTCACCATTGCCAAACATGATCTGAGACAGTCAGATTTGATCCCATTTGATTGAAATCTCCTCCAAACCAACCTCCTCCAAGTTCTGCCTTTCAATCACATAGACTGATTTGACTTTAAGTCCTTCTCTGTGTGTAATTAATTGTGGTGTCAACACACTTCAGACTCGAACTAAACCTTTACACATGCATGCACTACCATTGCTTAGGAATGTAATACCAGCGCTCGTGTGATAGAAACAGGAAAAATATTTATATTCAAATTCTGATGCTTATATAAGAGAGACAGAATATAATCACACCCTACCACAGACGTTCATCAGTAATCGTATTTTTTAAAGTTTTCTAAAATGCATGCCACAAAAATCAAAAGCACATAATTAAGAGCAACATGCAAACAAGGGTTTTTATTTATATCTAGTCAACATTTGTGTCACAGATAATTGCAGACCTTAATGAAAACAATCTGATATATTAAAGATGTATAAAATAAGCGTGATAGATATGCAAAGTTGATTTAATTTCTTTCAAGAGAAGAAAATGTATTAAAAAAATCAATTAGGGAGGAGACTGGTTGGTAAAGGGAGCCAATAACAAGATACATCAGTACAGAACTATTCATTAAAAACAATATTGCTTCTCATTTAGTCCCTTATTGAATCTTTCATAAATGAACACTGTTCCTTTTTAATCAAATGTATTTGTTATTTGCAAGTATTTTACAAATGGTTAAAATACTCATACACCATAGTAATTTCAGTTACCTAATTTTGCTATGCAGTAACACTGTTTAGTCTGGATACACCTTATTGTTTCTGCTTCTTTCATGATTTGCCATAAGCATTTTTAAACAGGGACACAATGAAAGGTAAATAGTGGGTAGGGATCCACTGAAGCTTTATATGAACACCTCACAAAAATATTTTAATTAAACAGAAGCTCCAGATGGCTGTATTTTCACCAGAAAAGCTCTCAGTTCAGACTTCTGTCTGTACCAAACCCAGCCAGGAAAATGAGCAGTCTTTGCTTTTATAGCTTGGCCATAAGTCTAACTTTCACCATATAACCCTAAAGTATCTCAGGATTTCACTCAAAATTGTAGCCACAAGTAGAACACTACTATAAGGAAACTACTGCCTGGTTTCTGATTCACATAAAAAGTTTAAAAAAACCCACCCCAAACCTAGAATTTTCATATACTTCCTTACAGACCACTGTTGACAAAAATAGCAGCAGAACATTTTTGGTTTTCATTGTGTAAAGGGCCCTAAAGCTCAGTTGATATGACGGATGAACAGGAAATGAAGTCAACTTGAGATGTACATGGAGATCTTCTTCAGATGCACATGCAACACACTAGAGGTTATGTGCAAAACTGATGGGACCTGAAGTGAACATTTAGAAGATTTCAAGTGAGAGGACAAAAGATTGTCATTCCTTTCTCCTGCCCTCCAAAGGCACCCTTTCCAAAGGTGTGGCTGAATTTTCATCACCCTAGGATCTACATATCTATAAATTATATCTTTTCTAATAGCTATGAAATCCCCACCACTGGCAGATATATCTCAATGGGATATAAACCAACATTGCTGAATATGAAAAAGTTTAAAAATAAAGCCACCAGCACGTTTTCCTCATCAGTTGAAAAAAAGAAAAATCCAAACAATACTTAGTTTCCAAATAAGATGTCTGAATACATATAAGGAGATTATTTTTTTTTCAGTATGGAGTGCCAGTCTTACATGGTGATTTTTCAGAGGAGTATTGCACAGGTTGTTTCTTCTAATTCATGCTCTCTGGCTGAGGTTGACAAATTCCTTGCCACTGTCATTTTTCAACTGTATGTTTATCGAATGTAGAGGCCAATGGGTAGAGAGATGAATAACCTTGAGCAGTTTTCACTGCTGTCAAATATTACAGTAGAGGGTGCTTCTAAATTCCTGTGATTATCCAAGAACTTTAGCCCGAATTAACTCTTCCTCCTCTACCATAAAAAAAGATAAAAAACAGGGCTTGTAACACAAAATTGTTATTCATCAAACATGATTTTTTGGGGAGAACTGGGGTAATGGAGAAAGGAAGGCAATTCTTTTTCTTGAGGGGGTATTTTTAATCATAAGGTGGAAATGCTGATTCACCTCTGTTCCACATGTCTCTGACTACAAGCAGAACACATACTCTTGTGCTATGAATTTCTCAAGGAAGACATAGGGAATTTTCACATTGACAGACGCTGAGGCACCTCATTTGACTCAGTCTCAAAACTGGAAATGCACATGTTGGAATAGCAATGCTTTTTACAGGCATCTGACCCTGGATCCAGAGTCTAGTCCACAAGTTTTGGCATGGTTCCAGCAATAATAATTATCTTTTTCTAAGAATCAAACCATATTAATTTAGGCTTCGTACCAAGTTACTTCGGCTAGATCATATCTGGTCCTGATCAGGAAAGTCCATACCTTGTTGTTTTGTGGGAATTCATAAGCTTGGATCTCACCTGGCTTGAACTCATTTTCAGGACACATGGTTTCATCTGAGTCTGCCTACTTTCTGGAAGCATATAGGAACCAGAAAACTATGATCAGCTGAGGAAAGATAAGGATTGAGTGCTTTTAAGCACAAACCAGCATTGCTCTGTCAGATGCCTTCAGAATTACAGCAAAATATAGACCTTCCTGATTTTTTTTCCCCAATACTTGCATGACGTATTTTCTCCTTAAACCAAAAAGCAGGCTGAGCTCTGGCACTAGCTTTGCAAAGGAAAGAATCTCAAAAACTTTTCCAAGCATTTTACAGCAAGGGAGCCTTTGGTAGGATGTTCTCCAAAGGAGCTTCTTAACTGATAATTTATTGCACCTCTGCAGTACAATTTCAGACCTTTCTTTGGTCAGGCATTTGGACTGATAGTATGGAGGACAAGTGTACTAGTATCTACAGAAGGACAGCGTTTGCCCTTGTTGAACTTTACTAGGCACCTCCTTGCCCAGCTCTCTGCATGTCCAGACCTCATCGAACGGCAGTGCAGCCTTCTGGTGTGTCAGCCACTCCTCCCAGTTTTGTACCTGCAGCAAACTTGCAGAGGGTGCACTCTCTCCAGTTCACTGATGAACGTGCTGAACAGGAGCAGACCAAGCACTGACCCTTGGGGCACACCACTGGCAACAGGCCTTGAACTAGACTCTGCAACACTTACCACAACCCTCTGAGCCCTGTCATCAGCCAGTTCTCCATTCATCTCACTGCCCACTCACCTAACCCACATGACCTAAGCCTACCTATGCAGATGCTACAGGAGACAGTGTCATAAGCCTTACTGAAGTAAATGTAGACAACACCCACTGGTCTCCCCTCACCTAG
The DNA here is from genome assembly GCF_964237585.1 of Gallinula chloropus. Taxonomy (NCBI): domain Eukaryota; kingdom Metazoa; phylum Chordata; class Aves; order Gruiformes; family Rallidae; genus Gallinula; species Gallinula chloropus. Next base: position 17,328,095 of record NC_140096.1, read on the forward strand.
CCAGCCACTCATGCCAAAACAGTAGGCTATCAGACTGGTCAGGCATGATTTCCGTTTGGTGAATCCATACTGACCACTCTCGATGACCACCTTTTCCTCCACAGGCTTATAGATGACCCCCAGAATGAGCTGTTCCATCATGTCTCCAGGAGCAGAGGTGAGGCTGACTGGACTGCAGTTTCCTGTAGTTTTCTGCTGTTACATTTAGAATATAATTTTAATATTTTGCCAGGGAAGCTGAAGCCATTATCAAGATCGGAATTTCTCAGCGTATTTATATCTATTATGTAGATTCTCTGGAAATACAGAGTTCTTTGATCTAACTTAAGCTAGTCAAAGAGATAAGAGAAACAAGATTGATTTGAGCTATTCTGAATCTCAGGGAAAATGAAACAGATATAAATCAAAGGAGAACTGTTGTCCGGGTTCCTGTGCTAGTCTAGCTGCTTCTGCAAGAGTCTCTCTTATGCATTATCAAGGGAATGCAGGTCAGAGGTATATGCTCTATATTTACTTGAAATTTTCTAATTAAATGCCATCGATAAAAATAGCAATAAGCACCAAACAATAATATAGATATATCTGATTCTACTCAACAGTACTTTATTGCTCATTCCTCCTCATCTCACAACAAGGGGGTGTTCTTAAAGGGTCAGGAGACTGATTCTAGCAAAGATACTGTGCTTACAAAGCTGTAATAAAAAAAAATCAAATCAACAACAACAAAAAAATCCTTGTTTTAGGGACTTCTGAATAAAATGCATAATAAATTTGGAGTTCTGAGTCAGGGACGCCTCTTTTTTATCACTCATTTGTTAAGTGTTTCTGTTTATAGAAACAAGCACATACAAATGATCTGAGATAAACAAGCAGGTAACAGTGATTGAATTCTTGTTATAGAGACCTTAGATCAAGTTTGAATATAGCTGACAGTAATCTTAGATTTAATTCTCCTGCAGTTGTTAATGAAACCCAGAAGGCAAGAGCTTCATCTTATCTAAATACATGTGGCTTACACAGAGGGTTCTTGCTTATAAGTAAAGGAAAGTCACCATTTCTGCACATCAAAAGGTCTATTAGAGTATGGTGCTGCATCAAATTCAGTGTATCCACAGGACATGGCATTCTAACTGATCATCATCAGGCACAACACTGCAGAAGTCAAATGTAGGGTAAAACCAATAGAGCTTACACTTAGGATACTGAAATGGAAGTTTTACTTGTATCTGTTGGTGCTCAGGTGTTCAACTCTCAATCCTAGTGTACCAAGAGAACAAGGTATGATCTGTCCATGGGCGAAATTAGCTCAGATATTCTTCTGTCATAATAATGATGTTTGAAGTATATAAATATTCTAATAGGATTATTGAATAAAGGCATCATTTCCCCCTCTACTCTGCCCTGGTCAGGCCCCACCTGGAGTAGTGTATCCAGTTCTGTGCTCCCTGGTACAAAAAGACAGGGATCTCCTGGAAAGAGTCCAGAGAAGGGCTGCAAAGATGATTAAGGGCCTGGAGCATCTCCCCTGCGAGGAAAGGCTGAGTGAGCTGGGGCTGTTCAGCCTTGAGAAAAGAAGGCTGAGAGGGGATCTGATTAATGTTTATAAATACCTTAAGTGTGGGACACAGTGGGAAATGGCCAGCCTCTTCTCAGTGGTCTGTGGAGAAAGGACAAGGGGCAATGGCTTCAAGTTGCAGCACAGGAAGTTCTGCACCACTATGTGCAAGAACTTTTTCACAGTGAAGGTGATAGAGCACTGGGACAGGCTGCCCAGGGGGGTCATGGAGTTTCCTTCTGTGGAGATATTCCAGCCCCATCTGGACGCCAGCCTGTGTGATATGTCCTAGGGAGCTGCTTTGGCAGGGGGGTTGGACTCGACGATCTCTGGAGGTCTCTTCTAACCCCTACAGTTCTGTAAATAAAGGATTAATAGTAATATTCTAATAGGAGTATCAAAGAAAGGATGTTAAGTTGAGGTCTGCTAAACTTGGGAAAGGATTAAACATTAATCATCTGTGCTAGTAAAGAACTAGACTTGACAATGATCATGGCTCTTCAGTCTTATGTTCTCCTTTTGAAGAATCACCCAACCATAAGAGGGTAAAAAAAGTAACAGCAGCAACAAACAAGTCGTAAGAAAGTACAACTGTATGGGTAAGACAATGGAAGAAACACCTCTAGAAGAAACATTGCCATATATCATAAGTTTTCATGAATATTCAGCTCAGTAAGAAATGACTCAATGGTGCTGTGGGAATAGCAAAAATAGTTCTGTAAGTATTCTATGAGAAGAACAATTTGGCATACATTATGTAAAAGAAACTTCAAGTAATCTTTAAGTCTGACAGTAGTGGCAGAGTTCCAAGGATCAAATATTTGGATAAAACTGTGCACCTAAGCACTGATCAAGGCTATACTTTCAATAATAAAATCTGACCATCGTGAAGACTAAGTGCTATAGGATAAAATAAATAAATATATAAATAAATAAATCAAGTATCATAGAATCACAGAACCATAGGGGTTGGAAGGGACCTCGAGAGATCATTGGGTCCAACCCCCCTGCCAAAGCAGCTCCCCAGCTTATATTGCACAGGTCGGCGTCCAGATGCTTCTTGAATATCTCCAGAGAAGGAGACTCCACACCCCCTGGGCAGCCTGTCCCAGGGCTCTGTCACCCTCACTGGGTAAAAGTTCTTCTGCATGTTGGTGCGGAACTTCCTGTGCTCCAACTTGCAGCCATTGCCCCTTGTCCTGTCTCCACAGACACTGAAAAGGGGCAGCCAATTTCCCCTGCATTCCATACTTAAGATATTTATAAACATTAATAAGGTCACCCCTTAGTCTTCTCTTCTCCAGGCTGAACAGTATTGCCAGGTTGTAAATGAAGAAGCTAAAGATTTATCAGCTTCTTTAAAGGATATTATTCTTCCTTTTCTGGACATTACCTTAGGAAAACTAGTGCCTTATATTTGCACAGGGATAAAATAAGAACTCTGATGCAGGGTGTATAATTACAATTCTACCTGACACATAGATCTATACTGCATTCTGGGACCTGCTAGTGATAGAAAGACTGACACTGGGAGAACAAAGCATAGTGTTCTCCTTACAGAGAGCCTGGCTTTCTAGCTTATAAGAAATAACACACACGTCATGGGAAAAAGAGAACTTCTTTACCGTTATGCCACAAATACAGCAGCATTATGTTTAACCTCCATGAGTTTCTAGTAAATCAGTTAATGGTTACCTTTTTAGGAAACAGTGAGACAAATAGGAGTTTGCCAGGCAGAATGCTCTTGGTACCCAAAGTACTTAAATTTTACCTTTTTCTTTAAGAAAAAAGGAAAAGCCACAATATTTGATCCACTCTAGAATGTGATTTTAATCCGGCTACTTCTCAATCCTAGTAGTAATGAAAACAACACTAAATAATATACTTCTACTGGAAAGAATCAAGGTCCAGGCAAAAGATTCCCTATAAAATACCTCTGACTAGTTCCCCAGAGAGTCTTCTGGCAGTGTACACTGAGTAGCCTTTCACAGGGGATCCTTCCATACATGGAGACAGAGATGGAATTGGACCTCTTGAAAAGAATCAAGACTGACATATGTGGTAGTCACGAAAGGTCATGGGACAGGCAACTGAAATAAATCAAATATGAAGTTGAATTATACATGAGATTAAAGTTTTCTTACTGGACAAAGGGCCAATCAGCTGTGAGAGTGGCTAACGGGGCATGTCCAGGGAAGAGCATGGGAATGACAGTATCTGTGATGTATGGTCATGATTACTGTATATCTGAGCAGCTTGTTACACATGGAGTGAGGAAATGTTAATGGGTACAGGACTATGCCTCTCCTAAGGTTAAAATAGTCATGTAAAACCCCCAGCCCTTAAACCCCTGCCTTTCTCCCATGCTTTGTAATCACATACCTGGCAAAAATACAACCTGCAGGTGAGAATACCCTTGAGTAATCTGATATGTCATGTTGTATTTCTAACATATTGTACTAAAATACAGCACTCATAACGACGACTCCACAGAAAGGTGATGCTACCAACTCCTGATCACAGGTAGGTTATAAATAGAGCATGTCATCCTTGAAAATCAGGCAGCCTTGCCAACTGGGAAAAGAATTTTCAATTACATTTCCACAGATCTATAACACTACCAGGCAAATAAAGTTTAAAAGAGGCAAATAATATATTTAATACTCAGACAGATGGAAGAATTCATCTTAGTGGATTCTGATATAGCAGTAGCACAAGAAGTCCAGTCTTTGTCCTGTCAAAATTCTACATCATAGCTAAGGTGGGAAAATCTGGTAATTTTGGCAAAAATTCATGGGTGGATTTAGTTTTCTTTAATAAAGCCTGTATATATCAAGATTGATCATGAACTCAGTGATGGCAAAGAGAGGAATAACCACTCTGTGTTTTTAAAGAGTCAAAATGGACTGAGATTCTATCAATTTCTTATTCAAAAATGGTTTTTCATTTTAAAAATATTGTTACTTTTCACTCAAGTTGTTCCCTTAAGTTTTTGTTTTTCAGTGAGGAAAAAAGTATGCTAGGTAGAACTCTTTGGTGTTTTTTCTTCACCAAATAATATGACATTTAGACATTTTTGGTAGAAAAATACCTCTTATTTTGACAGTTCTGTTAAGAGGATGAGGTCCAAAAAGACACCAAAGTATATTTTCTTTGCATATTAACAATTACCCTGTTTCCCATAAGGATTATGGTCGGATCTGTAAACTGCATTTCATGATAAATTAACATGATAATGAACATATGTCTGAGCTACTGGTCTACTGCAGAACTTCTCACCTAGCCATAATTACTGACAAAGAAAACTGTGAGACCTTCAAAAAAATCAAACTGGAGTAAAAAAGACTGTCAGTATTTAAAGTGAACTGTGCTTTCCTAACACCTTATTCCTGAGGCTTTCATAATCAAAGAATCACTGCATAACAATACCAAAGAAAATGACTACATATGTGAACGTTTGATGCTGAAAAGAAAAATGATTGATGAGAACAATATTGAGACTTAAATATCACCTAATCACAATCAGCAACTTTTAGCCTGTAATCTACCTGCACAACCAAATGCATGTGAGAGAAAAGACAAAATTGCACTAGTTCTTTCACAGGAACAGGCAGCTGAGAAGCAAAACACATGATGGCAAAAGCTTCAGTGCACATTTCTTGAAATATTAAATAGCTGAAAATTAAGGTATCAAAAATCCAGACAAAGGGGTATTATGCTCCACAAGATCTTTATTTGAACTCTATGTGACAGAATTATTTGCTTTCAGATCTTTGGGAAAGTTTTTCCTCTGCCAGGCAGTATTCTCCTCTGAAAGAGTTTCTACTGCTTCAGTGGTGGTCAAATGTCAAATACTCACACCAGGGAAGTAGAGAACTGTAGCTCATCCCTATCATCTTGGGCACACCAAAATCTTCTCTAACTATTTTTCACCAGCCTGTAGTATGTAGGTAACAACACTTATGTGGCTTTTGAAAATATTTAAGTGAGAAATGCTGAGATATAACACTGATGAGTGGCATCAACAGAAATACAGTTAAAAATCCACCCTTTTATTGCCCTAATAAACACACAAATTTCAAATGCAACTGTTTTATTCTAATAAAGAAACCCCATTGGTATCTGCATGTAATTCTTTTAACTTCTCTACACTGAGAAGTCAAAACACTGCACATAGACTATCAACATAATATTTTTTTTAGACAGAACTCCTTTTAAAAAAGCTGCCCTGGAGGCTGAAGGGCATGGAGTGCAGGGTGGGCAACACAGCTTCCCAAATGCCAGGATACGCTGTCAACAATACCTGGGAGAACTAGCGGTGAGGTAGCTAGATCCATCTGCACATGCTTTGGTTGCATCTGCACAGCACTAACAGCCACAGATAGGCTTGTAGGTGCTACTTTTTTTGAGCATCAGGTTTGTCCTCTCCAGCACTAAAAAGGCCAGAAATCAAACCCAAGAGTAACTTGTATGTGGGACTGGTGACAGCTAGAAACAGCTTGTTTAAGGACTAAATATGTTTGTATGGTCTGTGGCACTTTCTGGAAGAAACATTTGTATTTGTTAATTGTCTTTGACTGTCTTAACACTATGAACGTTTTGGGGCTTGGAAGTAAAAAACTGAAACAAATAAGGACTGGACGTGCTATTTGAAGCAATAAAATGCCACGAAGAATGTGTCCTTTGTAAAGGACATCACCTTCAGTAAAGGCAAAAGGGAATCAGAGATACAGACATTGATTTTATGATCATTATTTAATGCAGAAGGACATGAGGGTCCTTTGAAGCTGAAAATTATTTTAATCAAGCTATTATTACCTATTTTCATCCTAAATCAATTTCCCTCATAGGCTTTAGCTGAAATCAGTAAGGTAATAAACGTCAGTCCTGTAAATTCAACGTGAGAGAAAGTTCATAAGCATCTGTTCCTTAAAAAGATTTATGTGCAAACTCTGGCATTTTTTCCCCAAAGCCTAATGATGGATGTGTTAAGGTTCACAGCCGTGCCTGTCAGGGGTGGACACTTTGGAAAACAAAAGAAACAGCACCCTTGTGGACAAAAGGCAAACAGTTAGCCAAGCTTAACCTCTTGGAAAATGGTTCCCCCTCAAGCACAAAGAGAGCTACCATTTACTTTCCTATCATATTAAAAGGTTAGTAAAACTACTGAATAGTATCCAGCTTCTCCAAGGAAAGCACAGCAGACTGACAGATCCTGGGTCATACCAGAAGCCTTCACAGCAATGTGACAACCCAGAGAGGCATGCTTCACATTTGGTGTAAGATAATTAAACCAGAATAATTTGGGGGTTTGTGTACTGTAAAAAGAACACATTTAATACTGACCAGGATAAATGTTCTGTATGTAATTGAAGTCAAGCATTTAGAAGGGCACCAGGATGCAGAGCAGAAGCAGAATCCATGGCATGTTCCCCCTAACTCTTGCATAATCTCCAGGCACAGTTTTAAATGACCTTGTTTATAACCATGGCCACCTTTCTAGCAGAGGATTTTAGAGTTCTGTTGGTTTCCCTGGCAACTATTAGAAATGCAAGCAAGACACAACACAGAAAAAAAATATTTTACCCAACCCTACTTCCAACAATTGTGCTAATTTCCCTCTCCTATCAAAGACAAATTCACAATAAAATTTTCCCTTCCAAGCGTCAAGAGTAACAGATTAATGCAACAACTTGACCACAGTAGACTTCTCTAGCCACCTCATCTGATTCTGCCTGGAGTTGTACAAAATAAATGCCAAACTTTTTGAGTTTTGCACAAACAGCTTTTAACCTCTGTAGGTTAGATCTGTTGTGGTTTTGGGGGGACTGGTGCAGGGAGGTTTAGCAAAAAACAGAAGGATCTCTCCTTATCTCAGCTCTATACCTTATTCTCCCAACTCGCCCCTCTCCTGCTCTGTATCACATGGCACACTGGCACTGCTACGCATAGACCACACGCCAGAAGAGGCATTTCAGCCTAATTCAGTAGGACTGAGGTGGTGCCTTCTCTCTGTTTCCTGTCCCTCATTATTATTCTAACACCAACTGAATTTAATTTCTGCAGAAGTGCCGCACTGGCATCTTCTTTTCCCCCAGTACCGGCCCTTGCAGCCCGCCTCTGCTGCTTACACAGATTCACCTTCTCAACATGAATGTCATATTCAAAAGAGAGACGATTGCTGAGTTGTGAAATCTGTGTGGGTTTATCCTCTGTTTGGCAGAGTCGGCATTTACATGGACAAGTAATACTTGGTCACATCGCAAAGCTTCCACCGGAACTCAGCAATGAGCAGGGGATGACCTTGAAACATGCAGATGAAAGGAAACATTATGTGGCAACCACAGCTGTGAAAAGCAGGGGAAATCCCCCCCTCCGCCCCCGAATAAATAAATAATTAAATGAACAAACTCAGAGATGAGCCAAGAGGAAGAGCAAAGAGTTAAAGATAATAGAGAATGTGAAGATTAAGTGAGTCGGTAGCAGGAAATGGAATTTCAGCCCTTTACTGACAGATCTGGTGGAAAAAATAGGTATTTATGTTTCTGAAAGACTGTGTTTACAGCAAGGAGAAAGGGGCAGGATGCAGAACCGAAGTGTGCTTTTAAGTAGGGAACAAAGGTAACAATAACATACAGAAGTCCGTCAGGATTTTCTATAAATTCTTTACAGTCTCTATACAATTTTGCAGCTATAATCGATAGATTCACACTTCAGTATTCCTTCTACAGCTTCAAAAACATTTTCATACTTTTACAGAATACATGGCTGACTCTCAAACTGTTTTTAAAGGAAAGAAAGTGTTCTCAGAGAACAAAACCAAATGAAGATTCTAGCCTATTTAAAACCCCGTGTCTTCACCCACAGGCTTTTCTGTCTGTGCAAACCTATCTCATTAACATAATTTTATCTCCAGACTAACTGAGGAAAGCTTAGGTGCAGTCAACAACAGGGTAGCACATCTACTCTTTCCAGGCATTTCTAACAAATCAGATGCATGAAGCCTGGAATGTTATTAGCATTCTTTAATAAAAAAGCATGAAGGAAAACTGTGTTGCTTAGTGATGTAACTCGGAAGCTCCTATTCAAAAGGTAAATCCAGAGAGAGCATAAAATTACTTCATAAAGACAGAACTGGGAAGAAACAAATTGTACCAAACTGACCTTCTGTCTACCAAGTCAAATGACAACCATATCCTGTAACCACGTGTGCCACTCTCAGAAAGGGTATTTGCTTTGTCTCCGCTTTTAACTTCGGATCTGCAGTTGCCTTCATACATCCTCAGTGCAGTGCAAGTCTGCTGCAGAGATGCATGAGCCAGCTACCAACAGGCAAGCCCTGAAACTCGCTGCAGGATAAACAGAGCAGTGAGGTGCTAATTAGCACAGCCAGCACAAACACACTGCTTCCAGGTGCTGGTGTCACTGTAAGACATCCTTCTGTGTCAGGTAGAAGTACCAGTTTACTGATTGTTAGGTTAGACTCTTAACCCAGGGTCAAACTGTGCTATACAAGCCTGAGCTGTGTAGCACTTCATAGCAGGCTTTGTGCTGTTTGTTATTTTTCTTAGAAAGACCCACCACTGGCAACCAAGGGCCCGAGAAAGACTCAGCTGTCAACCTTCCTTTTCTTAAAGCAATGTCTGGCTTCAATGTTTACCAAAAAAGCAACATTGAAAGGTAATCTTAGTGGCTCAGAAACCTGGAAGCCAAATGAAGAAAATCATCAAGGAAAAAAGCCAAACCAAAACAAAAGCCTCAATCATTCAATCCACAGTGTTCGAACGCTCGTATCTGACTCTGTATTGTACCTCCTGCAAACCCAGCCCTTTACAGAAGGGGGGTATAGTTTAGACACTACTTCCAGCACATGTTTTGGAACTTCGCTGGTTCAAAAATGCTGTAAAATAGCCTCACTAACTCTGCTGTCATCTCAGAGACCCAGTCAGTCTTACAGAACTGCAGGGCACATGCAGAAGATAAGATAATACGTCCATTCTTCCTTCCTCCAACTAGACTCTCTAGCTTTAAACATTGCCTAGTGAGGTTCCTGTCATGGCAAGGGTTGTGGACAACTGCCTCATGAAGACAGATTTAGGGTAATTCCTGCTGTCCTAACCCAGCAAGCAGAAATGACTGTTCCAATGATCAGATGGGATTTGATTTTTAGCTCTGACTAAAAAGTGCTGCCCTTTTAACAGACATAATTTGCAGGTCAAAAATGACTATGAGTGCACTTTTGTGGCCTCTAACTGTATAACAAGTCATTATATTTGGGTTTCTGATTACACTTATTCAGATGTTCAAGTGACAAGCTCCATTTGGAAGTAATTGTGATAACAAAAAGGGACTAAATCACAGAAACTTGCTCAGCATTTTGGCATAATCCATAGTGCCATATCATTTTACTATGGTGATGCCATCCAAAACCCCCCATTTTGATGAACACTGATTTTCATTCAATGATGACACTGTTTAGTCTGTTCTTCACATGTGCCTCTCTTCTTTTGCAATTGTGCCTCATGCAGAATCATAGAATTATTAAGTTAGAAAAGACCTTTAAGATCATTGAGTCCAACCATTAAATGGCACAGACCAGAAAAGACAGTATAGATATAAACCCAAATATAGCTCTACTTAAAAGGACGTGCACGTACAGATGCTGAAGTACAGTACAGAGACCTCCAGCCAACTCCAGAACCAGCCTAATTGCATTTTCTTCCCTTTCAGTAAAGGCTGCAATTTTGTTAGAGCAGTCAAAAAGCTTAGGAAAAACATAATCAAGGTATTTAAGCTTTCAAAAGAACCCTAAGGCAGAGAAAAAATGGTATTGGGTTATGGGTGTTGCAGAACACCAGTTTTTATAAAATAATGGAATAATGGAGATATTAGCCTTATAAACTACAGAGTCTGTGGGATAAAGGACTCATACAGGGAAATTCATTCAGCAATATATTTGTTGATTGGCTGTAATCATCTTACAAGAAATGTTTTTCTCGAACTTTGCCTTTACCTTTACTTTAAAAAAAGCATTTCAGGACTGCAACTTTAGTTACTACTTTATTATAGTTATTAATAAAATTATGATGATACTTCGAGCAAACCAGAAATTTTTGAAGTACAAAAAGATTAAACCTTGGGTAAAGCTACTTACATCAAGGAACTAGGATTTTATGCCTTGAATCAGTGATATCAAGCATTTAGCTCAGCTTCGGTAACGTTATTTCTCCAAGGAACAGGAAGTGCTTCCATTAATTTCACTAGTATAAGTTTAGATAAGCCTTGTTTGGAATGTTATGCAACACATCTGGAAGACAACTAATGAAAAAGATGGGAAAAAAAAGGGAAAAATAAATAGGTGTTTATAAGTGCACTGGAAATTGTTCATCCTCTTCAACTGAGAAGTAAAAATCCTGAGTATATTGAGAGAATTGAAGATGTAGAAGTAATTGCTCACAGAACACGAACTAAACAGAAACTCCCAGATTCTATTAAAAAGCCTCCATGAGGCAGGACCGCAGAAGCCCATAGAGGGACTAATGGGCATTCAACACTGCTCATTCTCAGTAGATTCCTGACCCAAAAACTTTCATTTGGGGAACCCAGCAGCATGAAATGATTCAGCACTTGCTTGGTGAGTGAATTAAAACATGGGCAGTTTCCACTTAATATGCCAGTCTGGCAAAAGCATTGACGTTCCAGATGCGATTCATTGAAGAGCTCAGTAATTTCAGCAGTTACAAACCAAGACATGAGGAGACAAAGGTTAACTTTAGGTTGCAATTTTTGTGTCTTTGTGTCAAAATCCCTGTGTAGTCATTGGATGAACTGGGCCAGAGCGAAGGGCTGTGCAGAAGAGCTAGGCTGTGGGCCTAGATCTCTCCACTCACTATGCCAGACACGTAAGATACATGACTAGTATCACTTTCTGTGAATACCCTTCACAGCATGTGTATGCTTTTGTCAGTTGTGTGTAAATAAAAAAGTGATGTAGACACTTAAGTGTTTACATCAAATAATGCATTGTTAAGATTTGCAATGAAGAAGTTTTTAACAGACTGTGTAGATGAAGGCAGCAGCAAACATAAAAACCCAATTGTTTTTAATCTGTTTGGAGATACTGTTATCATGAAGAGATAGTATAAAGCTGCTTCTCAAAATATTTGAATGGTGTCTGAATTCAATGGCTCTTCCAGTTCCTAACTCAAATTCTGACTTAATTGGGCAGAAGATACACATACACATGCCCAGAGAAGAGGCAGACAAAAATGTCAGGTCTGGAAGTACTGTGTGTTTCCCCTGTCACACATCAGAGACTGCAGCAAAGGGAGGTTAGGCAAAATGCCCAAAGTCAAGGAGAGTAAGATATAAATAGGAACTGAAATGGGGTAAACACTAATCCCTTAGTTTGCTGATAGCTAACTTCCTTATGCTCCCTGTCATTAGCCTAACTGGGCTAAAGGTATCATTTTTCAACATAAATATCTTACTCTAACCAAAAACCAAGTCTTAATTTAAAAGTACAGATTCGGTTTTGCTCTGAGAGACACGGGTCCACTGGTAGAAGTAGAAAGAATAAAGGTCACAGGAGACATAATTAGAAATCCTATGTCAGCTATGTAGGGTAGTGTCATTATCCCAATTTCTCAAGGGAAGGAAGGCAGCAGCAGGAACAGCTTCTAACAGGTAAGCTATAGAGTCTTCAGTGCGGCTACAGTGAGAAAGAGCAGTGCAGTTACCATCAATAAAAATGACTTGGTAAATAAAGATGAAAAATTCTCAAAGGGCTAAAGAAGGTAGTTTCACAAAAAGTACATTATGGAAGGAGGTATCAGGATGTTCACTGTGACTCTACAGTTAATAAACCAAAACAAGTAGAATTTAACTTTTAGTCCTCAAAAAAAAGGTAAATAAGGTATCACAGCATATATCATGACTGAGTTCATTCCTGAGATAACATCTACCATAACCAGGAAAGATATTCTGACAAATGTAAAGAGACAATACCTTCAGGTAGAGGTGCATTTTACCCAGAAGAAAGAATGCAATAGTGATGCCCTGTAAGGATGACTTTATTACACAGTCAAATATTTGTAGATTATCATTTGAGGTAAAAAATCCCCATGAAATTTAGTCATGGAAGTGCTAGCATGAGAGTGCTATCAAAAGAGTTCATCATTTTCACTAAAAGTCTACACAGAAACACCTTCTGACCTAACACAGCACTATATCCATGGGTTAACTTACTGAGTGAACTCAAGTTGCTGTTGTCATAAACATTTGGTTTAGTCCCTATAAATTCTGACAATAAATTAGACTGTAAGGAATTTTTGCCACATTAAAATAGAGAATCTACTATTAATCACCAGATTGCAAAAAATTATGCTGATGTTAATATTTCCATAGTATGGCAAGTAAATCGGCAATGGAAATTGCCTGAAATGGAGATAAATATCATATCCAAATGGCTTAATATTTAGTAGTGAATTTAAGATTCACTTACTAAAATTCTCATTATAAATGCTTATAAATAACAGATTATGTTGAAGTGCAAATATGAGCACTGTTATTTTGTAGATACATCTCACTTTCTATGTTCTGTGTTTCCAGTTAAGTGTTTTGTACAACAGTAATACGAACTGGGGTATTTTCCTCCTAATTGAGGTTCTTTAAGAGAGTTGCCTCAAATGTATGAGATGTAATTTTCACCTGTGTGTGGTGGTTCAGCCCCAGGCAGCAGCTGAGTACCCTGCACTGCTTGCTCACCCCTCCCCAGGAGCAGAACCAAACAGAGCCCCAGGCAGGTTGGGGTACGGACAGTTCCTGGCATGGCACAGCGAGAGGAGCAACAACAGAGCCTGGGACAGAATGCATGCCCAGGTAACACAGATCACTGCACTGACCTGACTGATGGCACTCCGATTGTCCCAGAGTTGCATGGACCCACCTCGCCCCTCCCAGCCCCTTTTATGGGTGCATGACATCATGTGGTATGGAAAACACCCTTGGCCAGCTTGGCTCACCTGTGCTGGCTGCCTGGGGAAGTCAACTCTGCCCTGGCTGGAACCAGGACACTGTGAAATAGCACTGCTCCTTATTCATAAAGTAGCTACAAATTTGCACATGAATCAGGTGAACTTCAGAACTACCTCGACAAAATAAATCACTCAAAATGACATCAAAACACTAAAATTTTCATGCAAACAGCAGAATACATGAAAGGAGACTGTGAGAGATGTCACACTAAGTGATAATACAATTTGCTTGGGCTGAACCCTGGTTCATTCCCTTCTTAGATGGTGTTGAGCTTCAAAACACTGACATTTAAGTTGAAGAGTAGAGAATTGTCTCTATTCGATTGCAGTGGAGAAGTTCAAATAAGAGTGCTGCTCCTCTCAGTGGCAAAAATCCTGTGGTGAAGTGTGCTGAATATAAACCAGCTGGCAGAATTTAACAGAAAGATCAACATCCAGAGTCAGCTTCAACATGAATCAGGAGATAGGAACAGGACAGACTTTGGACTAACCAAACCACAGGGGAGGAATTAAACTCATTCAGCATGGAGAAGAAACTGAAGCTCTCGTGTGGAAGAGATGGGTACCCGATCTCTAACAGCAAGGAAACCTTTGCTCTGAGATGTGCACAACTCTCCCTCTGTGGAGATGTTTGCAGAGCCATGAAAAGTAACAGCGGGGTATATTGCTGTTTCTTGGGTTTCTTCCTGAATTCTGAAATATTCAGGTTTCACTTGATACTGAGAATCTATTTGCAAATAGTTTATAACAAAGTTCATACATATATCTTTGGTGATCTTGGTATGAACTGTTAATAAGTTTAACTGGCAAGCAGCTTGCCAAAATCCCAGCTAACAATTATAAAAATTTCTGTTGATATTTATTAAACATTCACAATATTACTAGAGTTTATTATGTGTATAACTTCTAATAATAAATGTTTTCATGCATTATAATTTATGAAACCACGGCGTAATGAATAAAAATTTAAAGTGTGACTAACATTTGCTTTCAACATGATAAATTATAATTTTATATTGGACTAATGATATGCAGGTACTGGAAAATTAACCAGTCAACCAGAGACCTCATTTAAATACAGAAAAATTATTTTGCTATGTACTTTTCAGGGAATATAAAATCTGAGCTGAAAAAAAACCAGCAAAAATTGTGATAAATTAGTGAATAATAGTCATTGTAAAATATTGCTGCAAAAATTAACTTGCCTTACTTTACTGTGTACATAAAATTTATCTTCAGGTCTTCAATATTAGGAAGGAATGATACACTTCAGAAAAATACTTCTAGATCTTTTTATATTGTAGACAAAGTTACCCCAAAGCTATAATTTATGGTTTTAGCTAATTGTGGATACTTTCTCTTTACTATGCTGTAAGTTGTCATGTAAAGGGAACAAGTGGAATGTGTGGCTGAGGGAAGCCCTCCTGTTGAGTCACAGGGTTCAGAAAGGATCTCCTTGCTTTCCAAAATCCTTCTCAGAGAGAAGACTAGGTGTGACCATGTCCAGTCTTAGTCCCAGGCTTGCTCAAGGGCAATAGCACTAACACAGGACTATGGTTATAATTCTAACGCCAGCAAAATACTGCCCTGAGTATTTTTTGCTATAAAGTCCTGTTAGTGTTATTTCTGCCTCCCTTTGCTGTCTCAAAAGACTATTGTTATCCAGTCTTTGATGCTTGCCTTTGTTTTTCTTTTTTTTTAATCCCCTCCCCCTTTTTCTTTTTTTTTTTTCCTTGGGGGGTGGGGAGCAACTAGAGAATGACTGCATGGTGCTCAGGGGCCAGCTGGGGCTAAATCACGACACAAATATTCTGCTAATTTAGTTAATATACACTCAAAAATGTATTTTAGAACTTGTTATTGGAACAAAACTTCCAAACAACCAAAGACTGATTCGTGCTATTTTTTCAATAGGAATATGTGAAAATTCTGATAATGATTTTTCTTAGTGTTTCATATATAAAATATCCTTTTGGTAAAAGTAATTTTCTCTCAGTTCTACCCATACTTCTTTGAAGTTGTATTTCCTTGAAAGAACAAGATTTCAGAAAGCAACAGAAACCTGAATGAGTAGATTAAATGAAACTTAACCCTAATCTTTACTATCCGTGAGTTTATTTTTACATCAACAATACTTTCTGTTGACTCAAGAAAGAAGATTATTTGAAAAATTATATAGGATCAAGTGATTGATGTCCATATCAATGCTATATTTTATTATGATAAAGTACTATATTTTCACTTGAACAGTTCAGAAGTTACATGCAATTTAGCAGCATGTCAAATACTTCTATATGTGGTCTACAGAGACAAATTTACTTCAGTCATCTTCTGTTATTTGCTTCTTGTATCCCAATATACCCCGTGGTCTTCTCCTGTAATGTGGCATGGCTTACTAGTGGATTAATGTTCAAGCCCCAGTAATTACTGGCATGCAGGTTACTGTAGGTATAAGTCATATATCAAACATACACTATTTGTAACAAAGACTATAACTGGTGCCAGTGGACTAAATAGTGACTGCACAATAATTTATAATAAAAAGACATATTTACTAATGAAATACCAAAATGCCTTAACCTCTACCACAAAAAAGAGTGTAAGATTTAAAGCATCTTAAAATTAAATGCTCTGATATATTTTTTTCAAACAGATCTATAATTTGATATTCTCTGGTTAAAGAAAATGAAAGAAGAAAGTGCAGGGGTTTTTTTCTCTTTTGATGATAAAGAAAGATAACCCTGTGGTGGAATTCAAAGGTTCACTTGAAAAGGCCCCTTTTTCATTCATATCTGGTTTCTTTTTTATATTTTTCTTCTTGGAGGTAATATCAAGCTATAATTTGTTCGTGTACATAGTTTGTAGGTACTTTGATAAAAAGCAGGATAAAAAGAAAACCTCCACTAGAAAGATCAACTAAGGTTGCTTTGGAGCAAAAGCAGTATTGCACCATTTCTGTCCAGAATTTCACATAAGATATTTAAAAATGCTAAGTACTACAAATGCAGCAACCCCTCATTTCACATAGATGGATCAAAACACAATGGACTTCCCGTACACGAGATATAAATGTTACCAAAACATTTTGATCCCACATGTTCCTAGAATTTCTGGGCATCCAGCTAATCCAAACACATAGAACCCTTCTATCATTCTTCATTATGTAAGGATGAATAAGCCCTCTCAGTCCTTCTAGAAGCTTCCTCTTTCAGTGTCCTTGTCTTTTCTATTCTGTTTATCTGCCCAGCTCTTCTCTGGACCTATTCCAATACTAATTCTATTCTGAAGCTACATAACTTGAAAAATAAGGTCTCAGCAGGCTCTTAAGCAACACTATTGATACTTTATTATTTCACCCATAAACACTTTCCTTCAAGTATTCCAAAACTATATGTAGCATTCCAACAACTATAACATACTGACAACTCTTGTCATTCTGTCATCAAAATTATCTTCTTGATCTACTGAACCATCTCCAACTCAAAAGCATTCTTCTATAGAAGAAATAGTCATTACTTTCCCATGCACGTGATACTCATACATTACTGTATTTAAACCTATTTCATTACTCCATCCAGAACTCTCTATAAAATTATGGATCTTCCTATATACAACTTTGAAACTTGTGCTTATTGCTTTTTAATACTTCATACTTTGTGCTACAGTTTTACAAAGAAAATACTGAACAGTTTTGATCTCATGAAAATTTTTTCAAAACTGTCTCTAATTCTACTACTTTTCAAGTAAATGAGATTTAAATTCCCCCTTAGACACTAATTCAAATTAATATACGGATGGAAAATATGTTTTGTACTAATTATATTTTGGATTATTTGCCATTCTATGTACAACCTGATTCATCATTGCCAGCAACACTTTTGTTCTACATAATGAATCCAGTTTCTCCTTTTGCAACAAAGAGGTTGAAGTCACATTAAATCCTCAGAAACTTAAAATGAAAGAGGACTTTTGAATATTAAAACCATAAGTTAACATAGCAGAAAGAGGAGGTGAAGAAAAAAAGCACAAGAATATTGGACAAACACGAACAATTAGGAGAACAACATTATTACTATGTATCCTTTCAAAAGAATATATACTTAGTAGAAAAATAAGTTAGTTCTACCATATTCTTCAGCATGAGTTCAGCTTGCAGACCAAAGTTCATAGTATCCCTAAGATGCATTACAGCTGCAGTTATCTTAATCATCATTTTGTAAAATATTTGAGCTGTAGATTTATTTCATCTTTGCAATCTGCTTTGTCCTCACTGTTTCCTTTTAGCTTAATACAGTACTTATTTTATAGCTGCCTCTCTGATACGCGTCTGACAGGCAGCACTTAGTTACAGAATTAATGATAGGCTTGTTTGCCATTTCAGCAGTTGGTGGCTGACCGATGTTGAGACCTGTCTTCTGAATTTTTGTCTCAAATGAATTATAGCCAGGTTTACTGATAAGATGTTGAGTTTCAATGCCAGTATCAATGCCATCAAAATGCTTTCCAAATCATGAAGCCATCTAAACTACTACAGTTGTGTTTTCTCCTACTAAATCCCTGTCCCATTCTAGCACACATACACAAGAAGTACTGTATTTGGACAAACTGTCATTTTTCACAAAAAAGGCCAAGGTAGCACAATTGAAAATATTTTAGTTCCATACAAAACAGCTGGGTTTTGGGGTTTTTCTGCCCTAAAAGACAAGTACCTGTTTATGATTTAAACCATTGATAAAAGCAATGCCAGTTTAGTATGGCCCTTGCAAACCAAGACACTCAGGTACAACTAGACTACCCAAAAGTTCATGTTTCTTTCTAACCTCTGAGGAAATTAAAGTACAAGGAAGTTATTGACTGTTGAGACAATAGCTGAGACTGCAATTTCTTCCTTTGAGGCAGTCCTGAAGTAGATTTCTGTGGTCTCAACCTGATGATCAAAGTCAGAGGTAAAACTGAACATAAAAATATTTTTTTCCAGGCTAAGCACTGAGAAATAGTTTGTGTTTCTGAGGGACAAAATAAGTAAGGTCTGACACAGAAATGTATAATTTAGTCATCAATCCTCAAATTTGATGGAAATGAGGAACCTAAAATCATGTGCATCTGGCCTTACCATTCAAAGGTAAAGAGTATGACAAGAGCAACAAATCAAGAAGAAATGAAAACCAAACAGAACTAAAAAAGTTCAACATACGTAGTGCCAGAACTTTAAAAAAGTCAGGCAGGAAATCTTTTATCCAACACAGTTTGACTTTAGACATGCCCTTCAGATACTGAGAATACACATGCAAACTAAATCAGAAAAGTCTCGTACAGTGCATTAGCTTTAGGGACAATATTGGAATTACTGGAGGGAATATGGCGTGTGTTATGCAGAAGGTTAGGCTACAAGGTGATAACAGTCCCTTACAACTTTCAGATCTATAATTTAAATAACTTTGCAGGACAAACAGAGGAACTGGAGTTGAACAGCCAAGCAAGCAAAAAAAAGATAAATTCACCTCGCCTACCAAATGAAGTTAAGCAAGATTTGCAAATATCTGCAAAAATAACATTTAAACAGTAAATTTCACAGCCTAACCATGGCCAATATAGCTGATATTGGTATCTCGACCTACTTTCTACCCTGCAAGATTCAGGACTACAGCTGCATGGAAACCTGGTGAAAGACAGGAAATTCCACTCAGCTGAAGATTTTTCCTCTGTTTGCAAATGAACACAGTAAAATGAACTGTGAAAGAGTTTATCTGGTAATTGACTTATAGATCCTTGGCCCTAAGAACTTGAGGCCATGGTTGCATACCCACTTTGATCTGGCTTTAGCCCTGGATGCTGCTGAAGAGGAGCATCCGTCCAGATATCCAAAAAAGCATCTTGTTCCCATCCCTTGAGAGGACTGATGTAGTTCACTAAGTGGCCGCACAAGTGATTGTGTCAGCACAATGGAGTCAAGGAGATCATGCAGCCGTGGCAATTGGAAAGACAGGAATGAATTTACATCAGATTTAAATGCCATAATCGTGGTCTGGGTCTCTACCAGTTCAGTTGCCTGAAAAATCTCAAAGTGCCTGAGCACTTTGAAAAGTGCCCAAAGCACAAGCATGCTTACTTTCTAACTCATATTAACCCATACTCTGCAACTTGTACCGTGGATTTTTAGGTCATTACTTTTGTACTTGTGACCCAAATATTTATTCAGTTTAGCAATTGCTTCATTGCAATTCACACTGCATCGTTGCACAGACTCAGAAAGCAAGCTGCTGAATACAAATATTTGAATTTAAAAAAAAGCCCAAAGTCTGTCAATAAAGCCTTTTATATGCAAACATAAAGAAAAAATAAACACTCCTGACTTTGTCCTCCAAAGGAACTCTGCCTGGTCTGTTATTGGAGATACAAATATGTTAGGAATTCTATCAAATAACATGCTATTTTTAACTATATTCTTATCACAATAAATAAGAATAATGTCCTCTGTGGGGAGACAAACACTTAAAAAGCAGGGAAATTTGAGAAGGAAGCCCTGAAAGACTATGTACAAAAGAGCAAAGATTAAGATAATTTTCTCACCTTGGCCTTTAAAAGGACATAAGGAAAATTAAATCATTTTCTCAGGACCCAAATTCTCGGCATGTAGAAATCTATGCTAGTGATTACTGCTACCCCAGAGCACATCATGAAAGATCTCTAGGATCCTCATATGCCATTTAAAGTATTTTAAACTACGAACCTGAAAAATACCTGTCGAACCCAGCCATGGGAGGACTGCACTAGTGTGCCCATCAGATCATTAAAGGGGTTGTTATGTTCGTGTGTCCCAACTAAGCAGCAGTGTGGCTCTTATAAGTATGTAAAAGGTTTAAGTCTGATGTGTGGCTGAGGGAAGCCCTCCTGTCGAGTCATGAGGTTCAGAAAGGATCTCCTTGCTTTCCAAAATCCTTCTCAGAGAGGAGACTAGGTGTGACCATGTACAGTCTTAGTCCCAGGCTTGGTCAAGTGTTTATCTCCAAAGGATTATATATATAACCACAGCCACCTATCATAGTCAGCATTTCTCTGTCATGGCCCCTCAGAGGACCTTCACTGAGACACTTTGGCAACATTCAAACTAAAGTAAGGTTCATTAAAGTGACAGATAAAAAGAGTTCAGGATTGCTGGTGATAAATGCACTTACTACAATAGCACTAATACAGGACTATGGTCATTATTCTAATGCCAGCAAAACACTAGAGTATTTTCACCAAAAAGCTGAAACTGCACTTGCTTACCAAGAAGGTGCTGCTGTCTGGGGTGGAGGAGAAGGAGCAAAGCCCATTGGTTGCCTCTTCAGGTCAATTTCTTCTCTACCCTCACTGGGAGAAATTTCCTCAATAAATACCCTTTACATCCCAATCTTAGCCGTTCGCTCCCAGAGGTGATGTTTAATGTGATTTGGGTGGAGTGTTGGGTACTATTGGCATCCATGTTTAGGATGTATTGCTTTGGGGTCATTAGCATATTTAGAGGTGTTAACTTTAATATTCATTTCACAGTTAATGAAGCAAAAGGTCTCACTCTGGGTACTGTGGCCTTCAAAATTCTGTGTAGAAACAGCCTGTTTATTCTGCAGTCTCTAGGCAAAGCAGGGCATCCTGCTGCCCAACAACTCCCTCCTTTGGCTGCTTCTCACACCAACATTGCAGATCTCCCTCCACAACATCTGTACAAGACACAAGCAGGCACCAGTGTACTTAACCTCTCATGTGCAATTCCAACAGGCTCCACAGCTGATGTCGCCTCTTTTAGAACATTCCTTGGAATACAGTGAGGATGCATAACCCCTGATCTTCACAGGCTCTTAGTTTACTATTAATGTTAGTTTACTCTTAATGTTTGCACTACAACCAAAATACTTATAAGACATTGCACACTAAATTAGGCAGAGGCAAAAGGCATGGTCCTGGTATTATACAGCATGTCTTGATTTCACAGCCTTTCTATTTCTTCATGATCTCCTCTAGATGTCTTTATTCCATGTTTTTTAGATCATGTATGAGGTGATCAAATAGACCTAGATGCTGATTCTCACAGCCCTGTTTTTCTGCAAAATTTACGGTGACATCCATACATAGGGTAAACACTATCTGTGCATCTCAATAAAAATAAAAGTCCCTTTGTGGTCTACAAATATAAATTTAGTTATATAAATTTATAACTAAAGAGAATCAGCAATAATTTTTCAACTGCAGAGAACTAAAAATGTGCACATGAATCTGCCTGTACAATCTTCCTTTAATTTCTATTCAAAGTTGCTAATTTTTAAAGTGACCAAAACAGCAAGAGGACAGAACAGTGAGTCCTGTCAGACTTACAGAAAAAAACACACATTAGTCACCTCCTGAAGTGTAGCTGCTCAGTCCAGATCTCCAGTGTTCTCTTTAGCAAAGTCTGTCACTCTACCTCAGCTAACCATCCTCATGCTTCGGCTTACAAGAGAGAATCTAAAGAGGAACACCATACCTAACACTGCACCCAAACACAGAAACTCCATCTTAGCCACAAACCCATTTGTACCCCTTCCTGACTGCTGTGGTTTAGCCCCAGCCAGTAACTGAGCACCATGCAGATATGCTCACTCATCCCTGAGGGGATGGGGATGAGAATGGAAAAAAAACCCTCATGGGTTGAGATAAAGACAGTTTAAAAATACAACAAAGGAAGAGAATGATAACAGTAAAAATGGTAACAAGAACAAAACCAATAATAATATAAACTAAGGGATGCACAAGTGCAATTGCTCATCATATGCAGAAAGCCACCTGATGACCTGTCTGCTTCCAAGCAGTGATACCCCAGTTACATACAGAGCATGACATTATATGGCAGGGAATATCCCTTTGGCCACTCTGGGTCAGCTGTCCTGGCTGTGCTCTGCCAGCTTCTCGTGCACACATCAGAGCATGAGAAGCTGGAGAGTCCTTGACTTAGTGAGACAGAACAACTATCCAGCCACAACTGAAATCATCAGTGTGCAACCAACATTGTGCTTATACAAAATTCTAACACAGCACTATGGCAGCTACAAGAAAGAAAATTAACCCTATCTCAGACAAAATCAGGAGACTGTTACAGCTCTTCTACACATTTGGTCTGTGAACATGGACACACCGAGCAATCTCAGCCATGTTCTTGCTATCCCAGTCCTAACTTTGTGGCAAACACTGCATAAAAAGTCCAGTTGTAAAACCCCAGAATTTACCCCATGCTGCTGAATGCTGATAGATGGGATAGGAGATGCTTTTAGAGCTGTCTCAGCAATGGTGTAGAGGCTGTATAACCCTTTCTAATGTTCTCTAAGCTCTTCTTCATTTTTATGATAGAATCCATTTTATTTAAAATCTTTTATACAGAGTTTCTCTGAGAAAGGCTAAGAGTTCATTCCTCCAGATCTGACAGTGTAAAGCCTCATGGACTTATTTCACAAAAGTAGGTTTAGTTTCATGAGTAAAGTCTCAGAAATAGATTTTCTTGAGCCTCATTTTTATCTTTCCCATTTAGAAGTTCCCCATGAATGCATTTATGCTTTTAGCCAATTATACAGAATTTAATAACTCAGGAAACAAGTTCAATAAAGGTACTAAAAAGACTGGAATGCTCAGACTTTGGTACAGCATTCTTCTAATGACCTACAATGGGACTTTTTCTAGTGCTTCCCCATTTCATGTTGTTTATGAGTATACACACGGTTTTGATAATAAAAGAGCTGTCCCATAGGTCTGATCTCCTAGATACACTATCTTTGTAATTAAACTGTATCTCTTTCTCCCTCCCATTTGAGTGCCTGTTCTGCACGTTATAAAGACTGTCTGTCTGTCTGTCCCTAATTTCTTCCAAATTCTACACTTGGCAGTGGTCCTCCTGCATTGTTCCAAGGTCTTTCTCCCCTTAAGGCTTTACTATTTCTTGACTAATTACTGTGATAAAGACCAATGTCCCTGTAGGAATTTGTATGCTGAAGACTAAATGCCTCATAATACCAGAACTAACAAAATGCATCAAAAAATATTGTCTCATAAATGACAATGCATTAGTATTTGGAAGTGTATGTGGGTCTCTTGTGCTTTAACCTCAGCCAGCAACTAAGCATCACACAGCCACTCACTCACTCCCCCACAGTGGGATAGGGGAAACTCACAGGTTGAGATAGAGAGTTTAATGGGTAAAGCAAAAACCACACACACAAGCAAAGCAAGGCAAGGGATTCATTCCCACGGGCAGGCACGTGTTCAGCCATCCCCAGGATAGTAGGGATCCATAACACTTGAGAAGACAAACACTGTTGTTCCAAATGTCCCCCCCTTCCTTCTTCTTCCTCCAGCTTTATATGCTGAGTACGGCATCGTATGGTATGGGATATCCCTTTGGTCAGCTGGGGTCAGCTGTCCCAGCTGTGTCCCCTCCCAACATCTTGTGCACCCCCAGCTACTCATTGGTGGGGTGAGGAGCAGAAGAGACCTCCACTCTGTATAAGCACTGCTCAGCAGGAACAAAAAGATCCCTGGGTTATCAGCACTGTTCTCAGCACAAATCCAAAACACTGTCCCATACCAGCAACTATGATGATAACAAACTCTATCCCAGCCAAAGCCAGCATAAACTCTGCACCAAAAAAAAAGAAAATTAAATTTATGCAGAGAAATGATAATGTAACATGGAAATAGTATAACAGAGCTTCTACTGTTACAGAATCTTGAGTTGAAACAGTATCTTTGATACGCTTAAACCATAGTCTGATACACTTCTTCATGTGGATCATTATTTACTCATTCACTGTACAGAATTATGCAGAGAGTAGAAGATTATTTTTTGAAATTAAATAAATGAATTAAATTTATACTGAACCTTTTCATTTGCAACCTGCTTAATTCCAGCAGAAAAAATTTGCATCCTGACGAAATATTCAGAGTGAAATAACATTTGCTGCAAAATGGAAATATACTACAGGATGATCAATGGGGGAGAGATCAAATGAAAGTGGGGTTTTTTTTAACTACCATTTTCAAGATAAAAACCATTCTAAGTAGTCTGTTACTAAATTAATCATTATGCGAGATCACATGAGAGAATGTCACTCAGTCTGAAAAAGAACAACAATTTCATGCTCAAAATATGACCTGTCAGAACAAAGAACAATGCAGCGTTCCAGTTTCATAAAAATACCAAAGAAAGGAACCAATAGTTTGAAAATTATTGCATTCTGGATGAAAAATAAGACTGGAAACAAGAACATACCCCCCCCCCCCCTCCAAAACACCCTAGACAATAAAAATATTAAGTTGTTGGGTTTTTTTGCAGCAATTACATGATTATTGTGCATGATGAGGAAAGTCTACAGCATAAATTATCTTCAAATCTGACTCAACCTTCTGTCCTTCTTTTGGCCTGATATACCACATTTTGTATCTATTCTGTAAAGTGCAAGGTAGAGGTATGTGATAGACTGCCTAGTTATATTTAATTTGTTTGGCTCATGCTAGCTGTAAACATCTGAAGGGTGGTGTGTGTCATGACCCATGGGAGACCATGGGATAGTTTCTCAACAGCGAGAAGTTTCTTTTCTCAGCAGTAGCAAGATTTTCTCTGGGGTCTACAGTACAGATGAAAAATATCAATTTATTTAGGCAAGATTCAGAACAAGAAACAAGTTTTTCCTTTGCCTTGAATACCCCTAATTCAACGAGCAGTGGATGTTAGGCTGTCATGCCTGGATGAAACCAGATTGCACACCAGCCATATATGTTTGCTCCTTTTCCTAAGTAGATACTTACAGTTTAAAGTAATCAACCTTCAGAGATAGATTTACAGAGACAAGGAGAGACAGTGAGTTACTTTTCTCTCCCTGCCCATACTGCAGATGTAGGAACTCCCTGTATAGCATCTCTGCTTCTCTCCTGCTTCCTAGTTCTTATGTAAAGACAGTAACGGAGTTCAGTGCTGCTAGGTAGGGATGCTTGTCTCCCCTGCCAAAGACGCCTCACTAAAGTCACATATACAAGCATGTCTGCAAAATCATAGTGCTGTCATTCACACCCAGGATGCAGCCACTTGATTTTTGCTAAGAATATAGCCAATTTTTTGTTTCATTAGTGCTGTATCCTCTGATAAGCAAGGAGTCTCCCTGACCCAAGTGTACACTATAAATGAGCACTGGAAAGGCATCACACAAAGCTTCATTAAGAACATAATATTTCTCATACCCACATAATTAGCTTTAAATTAGCTGTAAAACTTTTACTTAAAGCAAGAAATATTTCAAATGTTCTAGTACAACTAGGGGTGCACTCTTTACCCAGTGTGCATGTCTGATTCCACAAACATAGCATCATTTCGTCTCTGCTCTTTTATTCTCAGTGACAATCGCAGCGAAAAGAATTCTTCCCCTTGGCTGAGATAGATGATGATTGTTGCTGTTAGAGAACAGTCATATTATAACTGCATAATTAAATCTGACTGGAAATCTCTCTCAGTTTGCTGCATCCTGCTACCTAAGGTTCGACCCCTAGAAACAATAGTTTTAAAGACTTTCCATGGAGCATCTTCTGCAAAGATCATGTATTTGTTACCCACATAATCTTGTTCCAATATTTTTTTTCATGGGTGTATTTCAAAATGTCAGTTATCACACAGCCTTACAGTTGGGGTACTAGTTTGTTAAGTGACCATCTTGTTCCACACTTTCGTCTTTTTTCTGTTGAGACTCCCTGAAGTCTTGCCAATCATCCGCAAGTCTGTGTCAATATTAGAAAGGAATTTGTTATACACAGTTAATTAGACATAAGGCAGTTTCATCTGAGATTTTTAGCATTTCTATATTTTTTGGCTTTCTCAGTGCAGAGAAATGGATAAGCCAAGCTACTAATGTGATCTGAGACTGGTTTCTTTGCATGGAATGCTGTGATATTACAGATGGTGGCATGACATGAAATAACATAATATAACAGCCTTTCATTTTTTTTAATAGAATCTTTTCCCAACTGCATTCTCTTTGGTAATTGGATATACTGAATCAAAAAGCTCAACTGCATAAAAACAATGTATTCCTTGGATTTCCTGTTTACTAGAACCCAAAAATGAGGCAAACACTGTGAAAGATATTTTAGGATTAGCATCTGGATGCTAGACAGTACAAATGCTAAAGAGAACATTACATTCATGCAAAATTTCATACTTGGTTACGAGATTTCTGCCTGTGCTGTTTGCTAAATTGACTAAATTCCACCTGCTATCCAACATCTGAAAAGAAGTTATGTCTCGGTAACTCAAAAATTCAAGAACCCTCCTGTACAAAACCATAACCCCTTTTGCAATACAGGAGAAACGACTACTTTCCTAGAAATGCACTAGTTAAGCAATGAAATGACTCTTGAAGGGAGTCTATGAAGGTGAGATACAGTTACAGAAATAGGTATTATTGGTTTAGTACGATGTAGTATTGTATTTTCTGTTCTGAAAAATAGATACAGACCATGAAACTCAAAGCTATATACTTCCACCACTACATGCACACAGTTTTCAAACGCATAAAAGGCAATTCCATTCCACTGGAGCCAGAAAGGGATATAACCTGAGACAATCACAGGCAGATTTTGCAAGACAAAAAACACTTTCAATGAGCTGTATGTATGTACTTGTATTTTTTTAACCTATGCATCCCTATCATTGACATAATTATACCTGTATAAACTTGCTTTATCTTCTTTTAGTTAGTACTTCCTTCCCAAATTAATAAAAACTTATTCTGATATCCTTTCAACCACACAATGATTATGAGGGAAAAAATATTGCGTCTATTTTATTTTGCTATACTCAAACTTCAGTGAGAATATAGGTTTATTCAGGTACCAGTAATTACCTTTCCTATGCAAAATGCTTCAGTTGTAAATATTAGGCACATATTCAACACCAGTTTCCTCCCCAGTTACCTCATTCTTTGCTATGTGTGGTTAGGCTATTATCTTTTTGGTAGAGTTAGCATATTATGTGTCAACACTATAGAAAATTCTTATTTCTCCCAACCTGCAACAAATTAAGATAGTATATGACATTTTGAAGGTGATTCTACAGGGACAGACTAAAGCTCTGTTGTGTCTAATATTCAGTGCAACAGATTTTAATTATTCAAAGCTATGTGAAACCACAATGTATGACAATTCTTTAAAATGCAGCCTTTTTATATCATTATCAGCAGAAAATAATAATAATTTCTTGAGCAATGAAAATTTTCAGCAACATTCTTTTCTTTTCCCACTGTTTTCATGACACTTTTTTCAATTTAGGAGAGGACACATTCATTAGGTTTTACACTTTCTAATGTACCAAAATGTTTTGAGTTTATTGAAACTGCCTTATAAATATATTGTACACAAATAAATAATTGTATAATCTTTCCTAGAACAAATACAATTAGAAAAAAAATTAATACTATTTAGATCAATTTTTTTCCTCAGGACAAAATAAATATGTATATTCAATTCCATTTCATCAATAATTTTTGTTGCACTCATAGCAGAACATTCTGGTCAGTTTTCTAGCACGCAATTTAAGTCACAGCTCTGTGAGCTGTACATCAATTAAGCTGGACATTGTTATGTACTGACCCAAAATTCAATGTAGTCAGTGCTATGCACTGAGTTCCACATAGTCTTTATTTAAGGCTTTATTAGAGGCTAGAATAACTCATGCATGCACAGAATGCATCTTCCATGAGAACAAAAAGGTTTTGCGAGCACTAATACTTGTCTGCTTCAGATTCCTTCCATTCTCGTAAGAATACAAGCAATAGGCTGGGGACAGAGACTTGCAAGAATCTACCCACTGATAATATTTTATTCACTGTTTGCTCCTGCTTCCATTTTTCTGTGTGGCTCCAAGCTAGTTTCTGCAGCTGCACAGCAGTTCCTTCCCAAAGACCACTCTGTTTCTAACAAGCTTACCATCAAAATGGTTACATTTGTTTAATGCAAAAACCTATTTGACACTTAGGATGAAACCATTTAACATATGAAGAAAACTTAATTAAATGGGACTGATTTCAACATTAGGTGAAAAAATGTAGAGCCCTTTCATGGACACATCCCTCCAGAAATTTCTCTTTGAGCTTCAGTCTGCTTGCTTTACTTTGTGATCAATTATTGCTGATGTTAATGTGAGTTTTGCCTGAGTGGAGAGGACCAGATTCAGAACTTTAAGGGTGAAAAGTTTCCTATGGACTCACCATACTATAATCTGACTAGGGCACACAGAAATCAGCCTTTAGCAAATAGCTGCTTAAGCAGAGAAATTAAAGGAATCAGATTTCTTCAAGACCCCCTAAACTTGGATCATCCACTCTTCTACTTGGAGTTATTGGATGTTCAGCAGTTTGAGAGAGTAATCATTTTGCTTAAGGGTGGAAGTGGGGACTTCACATTTTTAAAAGTTTAGTTTTCTATTGTTCTGATTAAGGGCCCAAACAATTAAAACATTTCCATGTCCAACTTTGAACTAGCTTAGCAAACAACCTACACAATCGAAGATGAAAGAACTGGGAAGAATAAGTAAGCTCTCTGTTAGGCATAGAGGCAAAATTAATACTGTCCTCCTCCTCAGGGCTGAAAAATCAATTCTGCAGGATGAGCAGAGGAGATTCCTGTTTTGAAGAGAAATTAAATAAAGATCTTGCAATATGATGCATATTTACACTGATCTAATGAAAATGTGATGAAAATCCTAAAATTCAGCAGTATCTGAATGAGCCCCACAGTCTCCACAGGTCCAAAAGTCTTCCTATCGGGAGAGTGCAATAAAATAGGACTAAAATTATGTCCCTGAAGGGATCCCATGGTTTTCATATTCACAGAATCCTTCCACAGAGTTTGAAAAGGGGATGAATGTGGCCTTTAGTAATAATTTTTTAGCTAGCCTTCAGTTCCTTTATTTTTCTGGTAAATGAAAGACGACTCAGACCCTCATGATCCATTCTCACTGCAGGAAGGTATTACAAGGAATGTCAGACCACTCAGCTCTTATGGACCTAAAGATTTCTCTACCCTCTAGACATTTCATCAGATAATTTCTAGGCTTGTCTCCCTATTTTTTCCTCATAGAATTTCCCTTCACCCAGAGGCTATTTTTAATACATATTTCCTGTCTCAATAACTAAAGTATTTCACATGAAGTGATCTTGCTTTCTTACCATTTCCAGGGTCGGTGAGCTTTTTCTCTAACTTGGAAAATATGAATTGTGTCTTGCAGACAGATCTTTAAGAAAAGAGTGAATGCATTTTATAAAGTCAGACCCTCTGGCATAACTCTGGAAGGCCAATTATTTTCATGTTTGATCTTCTGTGGTGATTCTCCAGATTGTCAACTTTCTCAAGGAGATAAAGTATTTCCCTGTTATGTTATTCTTTATCCTTCTTAAAGCCTGAAATACCATCTTCTGAATTACTAATCCTTTCCTCTAAAGCACTTGCTCAAGCGTTTATTTATAACTAGATACTACTATCTCCTCTCAACCTTTCTTTTCTTCGGTCCCACTAAGACTGAATCTATGTAGAAACATTTCTACATAAAGAATAAAAAGAAGTGCTCTGTGTCCACCAAATTACGCAGACCTGAAGTGGTGGTAGAATTACTTATTATCTACAACAAATAAAGAATGTGAGGATCAGGTTTATTATTTTTTTAACCTAGGATTTTTCCCAAATATATTATGAATCCAAGTAATTGTAGTACTTATTAATCATATTTTCATGAGAGAGAAAAATGCTGTCCAGGGGAAATTCAGAGCATGTCTGTAAGACCAGAAAACAAGAACAGACGATGCTTTTTGACAGAAGAGGCAAAAAACCTACTGAAAAGGGGAAAAAAGTTAGAATAGGTAACTAATTTTTAGTCTTTAAACTGGCACCATTTCAGAAATTCATAATTAATTAAAGTGAGGGTTCTAGTTTACTGTTCCATGAAGAAGCACCAACCGATTTTAATTCATACTGCTGTTTTTTATAACTAAACAGTTTGGAAAAAAAAAATCAGGCTATGCACTTTATATTTTCTTAGGGAAAATAGTGAAAGCAATTTCTTGTCCTTCAAAAAATGCTTAAAGTGATTTAAGTAGATCATATTCTGTGAAGAAAGGGATATTACAGTGCCTTATTTAACTGATTGGTGTAAAGCGAAGGATTTATATTTTGTAATTGTCCAAACAATGAAGGAATAATCAACACTGTCAAATCATCCTGTTAAGAGTACTTTCTAGAAAATGCATTGGTTTGAATGCTAGAAACCTCTTTCTAAATATGAAAAAGAATCAAAGGGTTTATTAACCCAAATAAGAGAGTTAATTAGTCATTATATTGTGTTTCCTCTTTGAACATGACAAATAGTTTATGAATTAAATGCGAACAATGCTTGTACAAGCCTTGAGACATCTTCAGCTCTTGTCTCATATTTGAGACATCTAGCCTCAGATTTTGTAACTTGCATCCGCCCACACCCCACCTGCAAAATATTTTCTTCAGGACTGAAAAATTATAAACTACTTCTTTAACACTAGTGCAAATTACAGCTGATTTTTATGTGGACACAGTACTATATATAACAGTGATATTATGAAAGGCAAAAGGTGCACATGTGTATAAGGTCCCAGTACTACAGCAAGTATGGGAAGAGTAGCATTCTGCATACCCTTAGGTCTGTGTGTCTAAAGACTTTACAGGCATGAAATTATGAATTCCTAACTTTGGTGCTCTTATAACAGACATGGAAGTTGGACATGTTTGGATCCACCATGATCTCACAAAAAAATTAAATAATTATTTTCAGTTAGAACATTTTCTATGACAGAAGAGCATGAAGCCTGCCAGGAAACTGCACCCCAGACAGAATTTGAGACAGACCAAGTTCACTTAAATTGTGCATCTACATTGATCCCTAACTCTGTTGTTATGAAAGGTGAGTATTCTCATTCTATGGCAAAGTTCCCTAAATTTTGTGATACATCACTGGACCCATCTAGAAAACAGAAATTGCTATTAAGATAATGCTATCATCAATTGTTCTCAACATTCAGCAATTCTATTTAGGTATCGTGTATTTTTCTATTATAAGAGAAGGTCATCTTAGCATCTGTTTATAATGAAGCTTGGGGGAAAAAAATTCCAAACATTAAAAAAGAAAAAGATTTTATGTGCTATGACTGTTCAATGCTCTAGTTTAGTACAACGAATGAATGCTATAACTAGTTACAGCTCATATTACTATGACAATTCTCTTTAAACCGAATTACTTACTGTCTCTTCCCTAAAAGGAAAGCCAACCAACCAAATCTTACATGTTGAGACAGTTGTTTAAAATATGAACTTGATATTGTATAGGTTTAATTGTGGACCATTACAATAATAAACTGTTAATTCCTTTCTTTGCTACAGTATCAAGAAAAAAAAAGGAGCATATTAAGCCCGAGGGGAAATAGACTTTTGTTACCATATCTACATGATTAGCTGCTTTACAACAGATTTTTTACTCATTACACTCTGTGCAACATTCCAAAACATAGTCGTACTGTAGTGTCCAGTATAAAACCACAGCCGAACCTTCCAGTTTCATGTTTTATTGTCTGACCTTGTAAATATGACAGACAGTTACCTTTCTTAGTGCTGGGCTGCAAGATGTGTGAAGTGGCCTCTGTGGTCCATTAAATGAGATTCTACTAGGCACCAAAGGTAGGACAACTCCTTTCTTACATTAAACAATAAGCTGTTCATAATATTTCAGTTCTATTTCAGTTCAAACCACAATTTTGGCAACTAAGTAGTGTTCAATGTTTTTCTGTACCTGCAAAATACTTACCATACCTCAACATGAAGAGCAAGAAAGGCTGTCAATTTTAATAAAGCAAAAGCTTTTCAATTTTCATGCCTATTTCCAGTGAAAAATAAAACCTTAATTTCTGCACATTATACAGCAATGTCTTACATCATTCCAGACTTAGCTCAGTAATTTTCATCATTCTGGACCACAGTGAAAAGCATAGCCAGTCATTACATGGCTCACATTTCTTTCTCTAAACTGTAAGAGCAAGGACAGATAGTGGTGCTTGCATGTCCTGGGTTTTGGCTAGAATAGAGTTAATTTTCACCAGAACTTGGGAGGGGACACAGCCAGGACAAGTGATCCAAACCAAAGGGGTATTCCATACTCAGCATATAAAAGGAGCTGGCCAGGGAGGAGCACACTGTGTATCACCCATTTTGCATGTTTTAAGTATTGTTATTTTCTACTCCCTTTTCTGTACGAGTAAACTGTCCTTACCCAAACCCAAAAGTTTTACCTTATCCTTCTGATTCTCCTCCCCATCCCATGAGGGCTGCCGGGAAGGGGTGAGCAAGTGGACAGGTGGTGCTTAGCTGCCAGTGGGGCTAAACCACAACATTGCAATAGCCAGGATTTTCTCTTTATTGCATGATACCTAATACAAAATATAATCAGGGTTTAGTTTTAAAAGATCAGATGATTATGTATCTAGTTTGAACATGTAGTTGTTATAGCTCCATACAGAAATTAGATATTTCCATAACAACAACACATGAAGGATTTGTTGTCCTTATTAAAAGGAAAAAGAAAACAAACAAAAACCCCCAACCAATCAACAACCAACCACCAAGCTGGTAAAGGGATAATGTTTCCAAAAAGGAAATGGTCCTTCCACTTCCATTTATAAGACAACTTAAAAGCTTAGTGCCAGACCTCACTGCTGAAAATTTTACAAGTTATCAGGAATACTTAGTAAGGACTGCACATCTTCATCCTCCCACTTCACCCCTCAATACTTTTGGTCTGTAACTTTCAATAGTTATAGAAGGTGGTCTTTGTTCTGCTATTTCTATCAAATCTCTCAAGAGTTTCAACGAAGCCATTTGCTTGATAAACCGTTTATTTCTAGATAGATCTTCATAGAGAGGGCATAATAGGACATCTCTGAGGAATCTTGTATTTGGTATGGGGATTATAATGTATGCAACAGGAGTCTATTAATGAGACACCTAGATGCTTAAATGAACCTTTGAACATTAAGGTACTAATCCCACAAGTGCTGAACATTCTTTTCTGTTATTGTCACTGTAAAAGTGAAGATCTGTCAACAATGACTGAAAATGCTTGCTTGCTAATCCAAGCATTTAAATCCATACTCTAAGCTTTTTATTCACATGCGTCCATTTAGAAGTGATTTTTCAATCCCTCCTTCTCAATTTCTTCATAAAATTTTCAACAAAAAGCCTTTCATTTCTAGTCACTTGTGCACATTTTTTTTATACACATATGTATATTTTACCACACAGCAATACAAGTATTTAGTGGCCTCAAACAGAATTCCACAGGAATGATTATGAGCCTGGTGCTAAACACTTCTGTCACACCAAGTTGGGTGGAAGTGTTGAGCCATTTGGGGGTAGAAAGGCTAATACAGAGGGATCTGGACAGGCTGTATTGATAGGCCAACTGTATGAGATTCAATAAAGCTCAGTGACAAGTTCTGCTCTTGGGTCACAACACCAGGACATGCTACAGGCTTGGAAAAGAGGGGCTAGAAAACTGCCCAGCAGAAAAGGACCTTGGGGCACTGGTCAACAGGCAGTTGAATATGAACCAGCAGCAGCGTATCCAAGGCATCCAAGAGCATTCTGGGTTGTATCATAAATATTGCAGCCAGCAGGACTAGGGAAGTGATGATCTCCTGGTAGTCAACACTGGTGAGGCCACACCTCGTTTACTGTGTTCTGTTTTTGGCCCCTCACTACAAGAAGGACATTGAGGTGCTGGAACATGTTCAAAAAAGAGCAAGGAAGCTGGTGAGAGGTCTATAGCACAGGTCTTAAGAGGAGTGGCTGAGGGAACTGGGGTTGCTTAGCCTGAAGAAAAGGAGGCTGAGGGGAGACATCACTCTCTACAGCTACAGGAAAGGAGGTTATAGTCAGGTGGGTGTTGGTCTCTTCTGCCAATTAATGAGTGATAGAAGAGGAAATGGCCTGAAGTGACAGCAGAAAAAATATAAATTGGATGTTAGGAAAAAGGTCTTCCTTGAAAGGATTGTCAATGATTGGAACAATCTGCCCAGAGAAGTGGCTGAGCCAGCATCTCTGGAGATATTTAAAAGATGTATAGATGTGGTGCCTAGGGACATGGTTTTCTATTTGGGCATGGACTTGCTACGTTAACGGTTGGACTCAATGATCTTACAGGTCTTTTCCAACCAAAATGATTCCATGATTCTGTAATTTAGAAACCTACGCACAAACGTTGTGCCAAGTCAGCATACATGGCATTTATGCTAATGCTACACAGTTGATGGACTCTGCCTGTGGATGAAGAGATAAATGAAACAGATGTAATCAAAGGCTACTTCAAAAGGCAAAACTCTCAGTGTGCAAGTAAGCTGATGAAACAGTATCATCTATCCTACGACTGGACAATCTTCAAATAAATGCTGTTCTGTAAGAAAACAGGATGCAAGGGAGAGTAGAAATAAAATGTCTAAAATCCAAAGAATAGTCAACTGATGTTTCAGAGTCCTTATGCAACATGATTCCTGCCTCGATTCAAAACCCACTGACCTTCTGTGTAAACATATGTCAACTACTATCTTAGAAATAGCTACCCCCTGCACTCACACCTGCTCAGGTTCAGTCTCTGAAGGGTGCTTGTGTTTCCCCTTTTGTGAATCAGTTCGCAGAAATCATTTGACTTCTATTCTTCAAGGCCTAAATTATTCATCAGTTAGTGAGCTGACAAAAAGAATTTCATTAGGAGAAAAACACATGTTGGCTCATCTCCATCAAACATACAGGCAGGGCTTGCTTTGTGAAGATAAGAGTATCCTGGAATTTCTTTGACGTATGTCTATGAATAATACTTAAGATTTAAATGTTGATTAATTAAAAAGAAAAAACAAGATACCTACCATTTCTTTAGTCATCTCTTCAGCTTTGTGTATTTAATTCTCTTACACACTGTGATGAAAGCAAATCTAAATAAAAAATTTGAAGGTCAAATTATCTATTATATGTAAGCAAACATATCTTGGATTCAATGAGTGGATTAATATCCATGGTAAATTTGGCTTCAAAGACTTGGTTTTTCCTGTAAGGGAAATTCCTACTTCTAATGTAGGAACATAGATGTCGTATTGAATCAGATCAGTAGTCTTACTTGGCCATTGTCCCATTATTTGACCATTATTCGATTCTTGAAACTTAAAAAGAAGAGAAAAAAATCTACACTGAGCTGACTTGCTCACAGATTGTGAATCACAAAGGTTAATACAGCAGACAAAGCTCAGAAAAAAATATTTTCATTTGCTCTGGTTGTTTAGGTTTTAATGTATATATATGAAAAAGTACTAAATTATTGACTTGGGTATAATTCTGTAGCAGTGTGCTCCACAGATGAAAATATTTGGTTTGTTTTGACTTGTTTGTTATTTTTCTCTGGATGCTCTCTTCTTTGCCTTTTGGCAAAGGCTGGTCCACAAATAATCACCATTGGGTGAGTACATTAGTCACGTTTTTTAGTCTGCCTACTGAAGTGGTAATTTTTCCGTTCACTTCTGCTGATACATAAGCTTCCTCCAAAGAAAATATGACACCTGAAGTTCAGAACAGTGACATGAGAACTTAAAGTTCAGGAAATTTTGTTACAGTAACAAATAACAGAAGATTAAATATAACCAGAATGCATTTTGGAACTGATTTGTCTTGCAGAAATGCCCATGGGGAAAAGATTGGTAACCACTCTTGGATACCATAGTAAAGCAACATTTCAGCAACTGTGATGTCTTAAGAGTTGCAAGGTTTTGAGAGAGAGTATGTTCTAAAATGCCACGCTACAGAATCCTTACTGGATGGCAGCAGAGCAGCCACAAGCACATTTGCTGTTTTAGTCCTGTATTTGGCCACGATGTGTCCATTACCTGTATTTCTGTATATGCTATATATGACCTTAATTAGGTAACAACAAAGTTGCTGTAGTAAAATACATATTGAGAAAGCACATGGATGTAACTACATTTGTTCATTCTCCGAACTAAGAGATAGGAATGGAGCACTCAGTAACTCTCAGGGACTGAATTCACACAGGGATGAAAGTCACTCTGAGCATGTTTTTTCTGCCCTTTCTTTGGCAATGGTTTTGAATACCTTCTTACAGGGCTACATATTTTTCTTTCTTGGATGGACACCAATTCCTTTGTATTGATATCAAACTGCTTTGAGAGTTACCACTTACAAAGAGATAATGATTCCAGCACCACTTGTGATGTTTAACCAGAGCAAGGATGTCCTTTTGAAATGGAAATACACTTCTTCTAATGATACTTTAAATTACTGAATCCATTGTACTTTGGTCACTAGCTGGACTTGATAGATTACTTGTGTAAATTCTGTTCAATAAATAAGTATATATGAAAATATAAATTCTTTTTTTTTTTTTGCATTGTTTTTATAAATGTGTTTCAGGAAAAATGAGCAGCTTTTCATCTTTCTAAAAAGCACTGAACAGAAAAGACAAAGTATTGGAACAAACCATTATTTTTGCAGAATTAGCATTGTCTCTGATAACACCTACACCCCAACATTTCAAAGGAAGATGTGAACATCACTCAGTCCATTCAGCTCTCAAACCTGTATCACTGGTGTTCTTGGGAGATGAAGTATGCAATTTGATTTCAAAGCCTGTAAAAACACTATACAGTCCTGTCTAAAAATCATTCACCTCTTGGTTATACAACATAGTCCTAAACTGACTAAAAATTTGGGGTCAAAGTCACTGAAGGTCTACATTTTCTACAACACTTTGAGAACTTTTTTCCCATATGATGTTCATCATCATAAAAACACGGATGAGACCAGACAGATCCCAAACAGCTGAAAACAGGATAGTCAGTGCTTTGCAGTTCTTGGACTTTATATCCTCAGATCTGAAATTGCAACTTCATATACAGACAGAAAATTAATGAAAACCAGGTGATATCACAAAAGTAGACTGACAAAGAGAGCACCCCAATCTTTTCACCATTTAAATAAAAAACAGAAATTCTTTTTTGTAGCTAATGTTTCAGTATTGCACAAAAAAAAATCATTCCTCAAGGGGAATAGTTATTACTTAAATTTTGCTAACTAATGATGCATTCTTTTCTTTGGTACTACTTGTCCTCCTCTTTTTTCCCAAATCTTAAAAGTACTGGCAACCTTCAGTACATTCTTCATGGGGGAACCCTTGGTCAGTGCCTTTATTCACTGGAAGTCTCACACTGCATTCACATTGCCAGTAATTAAATATCAAAACTTATTTTTAAGGTCTTAACACCGCTCCGTGTGAACTTTCCAAGAACAACTCAGACAGCTCTTCCTGCCACATCATGCATAAATTATCCCATCAAAGAGCTGGTGTTTATTCTGAGCTCTTTGAAATTCTAATCACTTGTACACACCTCCTCAGGCCAGTCTGTGTGCTTTGAAATTTGGATTACTTACAATTGGGCTATTCATAATGTAAGGCTATAGAATGTCACTTGCTGCCCATTTACAAGCCTCTGGACATCCAACATATCATCAAGGGTTTCTTATTGACACGCTACTATTCTTCAGAACCATTTTCCCAATATCAACTTATATATATGTTTAATATCAACTATTTAAATCACAGAACAGTTAAAAATTGGTTTAAGAGTGTGAAACGTGAGTGCAATGTTTCTATGTATTACTCAACCCTTGTAGTATTTACTTACTTGGTGTGAGTTTGGGCTACGTAGGTAGAGGAGGTGCCAATATATCTGAGCTCTGGCAGGAAGTGGTCAGCTAAATTGTTTATACCAAATGGTATTTCATCCTACACCATTACAATGTAAAATGAAGTTATGGCCATTGATACAAACTCAGTCATACAAGGTTTCTGCGAGACCTGACAGGGACATCTTTGAGCTTCTGTAGCCAGTTTCCCACAGCCTGACAGAAGAGTGATTTCACTCTGGAGGCCATCAACAGCTCTCTCAGATTCACTCCATCCCTCTCCTGATATAAAGGACAGTGACTTTATATTGCATCTGTATAAAATGGCAATTTGTGACTGAACCATTGTCAGTTCTGTTTGTCTACACACGCTCATCACTTGGAGCTACAAACCAATCCCCAATGCTTTCGTCTAAGCACCAAGGAATCAGTAGTAGCCCTTCAGCACAGCAGGCACAGATTTGAATTAAAAAATAAGTCCTTGTAAGTCAGTCAAATAATTTTTAAATACCTTTACTGCAACCAACTCAACCCCTCTTGCAATTACCCACTATATTGT
Source organism: Gallinula chloropus (assembly GCF_964237585.1). Taxonomy (NCBI): domain Eukaryota; kingdom Metazoa; phylum Chordata; class Aves; order Gruiformes; family Rallidae; genus Gallinula; species Gallinula chloropus. The sequence goes on from NC_140096.1 coordinate 17,367,048, forward strand.
CTCCATTTCATTACTCTGAAGATGGTAATGAAAAAAAAAAATCACTGGAGGAATACCTAATAAGCTGTATGCAGTGTCTTTTAATGGAATATGCTATCTTTTTAATTCAGCCTGGAATGTGGTAGAGCCAGTATCCTGCAGGTCGTCTTCTCACTCCTAAGGCATTTCTCAGCAATCTTCTGGTTTTGTAACAGTCTGCACATTTTGGGGGAAAGGGAATGACTGCCTCTGTTATTGATGTGAGTATGTCAAGGCTGTATCTTTACAGACATTGGATATTCCTAACACTTTACTCCAGCAGGAGGGAAAAAGAATAGGGAACTACACCTTTCCATTCTTTCAGCCTCTTACAATGTATCACTAGCATATATATATATATCATGTATGTTTGAAGTTTCATTATCCTAGGTTTATGTTTAGTGACTTGTACAAATTGAACACAGATGGAAAATATAATGAACAGCAAAAAATGCACAGATACACACAGATTCCATAGTTCAAACTCACACAGTGTTCCTGAGCAGCTTCTCAGCTCAGATGATGAAGGGTGAAAACATTTTACAAGGCTGTATTCTACACCAAGAAATAGCGTATTAACCATAATTATCCTTCATAATATTATATTCCTTGCCTTCACAAACATGTATCAGTGAGACACATGACAGTGGGAGTTCTGGCAGAGTAATAAGGTATACAAGACCACAGAAAGGGAAATAGTAAATGTACTGGCAGGAAGCCCAGTGGGTTTAATCATATTTTTGCACTTGCATAGTGTTTACATAGCCAAATACGGAGATAATTACAGAGAACCCCTCTCTCTCCCATTATATGAATATCCTCACAACTTACAATATTTCATTTATCCGCTGCTGCTATTTCATGTGGACACCAGTAATACAGCCAGGTGCAGGCTGAGGAGTATCAAGGGTTGCAGAGCCCTGGGAGTGATGTAAAGGGACTCTGGAGCCCAGGTAGTTTTTTCATCAATCCCCCTGGTCAAAGGGAAGAGGTACAAAAGGGCCAGTGAAATCTGGGAAATCAACAAGTGGCTACAGGACTGGGGCCACAGCCTTGGGCTTGGCCACTTATGCCATGGGCCTGGACAAAGATCACAGGTCAGCAGGAAAGCATCAGAACTACAGCACAAAGGAATTCCAGCCAGTAAGTCAACTTCATCAGGGGCCCAAATTAAATGCCTCTACACAAAGGTGGAAGAGGACTGTTAACAAGGGCAGGGAGAGACAGGACAAGGAGAAATGACCTTAAAATGAAGGATGGTACATTTAGATTAGATATTAGAATAAAATTCTTCTCTATTAGCATGGTGAGGCCCTGGCACTGGGTGCCCAGAGAAGCTGTGGCTGCCTCTGGATCCCTGGCAATGTTCAAGCCAGGCTCAATGGGGCTTTGGGCACCTTGAGCTGGTGGAGGATGTCCCTGCCTATGGCAGGGAGGTTGGAACAAGACAATCTTTAAGATCCCTTCCAAGCCAAAACATTCCTTGATTCTATGCTTCTGTGAAATTAAAGTGAAAAAGCAAAAAATCTGTGGTAAGTACTAGTTCATTTATTGCAAAGAGAATCCTCATGAAAACTTCTGTGCACTTTAATCAAACTGCAGGACAATGACGAGTACCCTTGTCATTACTATGAAGTCTACTTTCTGAATGCAATTGAGAAATACAATTTGGGGGATGGGGAGGGAGTAATAGACCTCAGATTTTTTTTCCCCATATATATTTATATGATTTTATTCTTTTTACTTTCAATGGAGTTGTGGAAACTTTCACCACTGGAAGATCTGATGCAAGGTCAAATATATAGAGGTAAGGTTTTAATTTTAAAGGAAGTTTAACTTGATACATAGCTCAACCAGGAACTAGAGGAAGTATTTGAATAGGGTGACACGGTTAGAAAGACCTTCAAGCAAGAGCATGATAGGGAAAGTTACAGGGTAACTGTAAGGCAGACTGTTACATTTTACAAAGGATGTACTTCATTCCTGTGATTGACATAGTGCTGAAAATGTGGATCAAAAGGTGGTAATGTTTTTGTTGCTTGGATCAAGCATCCTGCCTGAGGAAAGAAAAGGTTTCTTTGGCTTACCTTTAAAACTTTGGTATTTCACTATTAATGAGAGGTATCTTTAATCTTCTGCAATCTCATAACATAAACAAGCTAATTTGATTTTTTTTTTCCTGTTAAGATGTATTGCTCTGGAATTCTATAATCCTATGGCTTGTGACAAAAGAAATAGTTTTAGCAAGGTAGGGTAGCATTATTATTTTGGCTTCCTGCTAAAAAAAACCCCAAGCCTATTCCTGCTCTGTCTCCAGTTATAACTGGAGTTCTATGAGATGGGCAATGACAGAAGATAGAGCACAGCAGTTAAGGGCAATACACATTAATGTAAAAATGAGATTTGTCAGGAGATGATCTAAATACCTTTCAGAAATTAGTCAGAAAATATAGAACTATGGGAAGATTAAGGCCATAGTCCTGCAAAGCCTCAATTTTGCAGAGAATTTCACCCATAGAGAGTTTAGAAGATTGTCCTAGAGGGTGATTTCTCTCTGATTCCAAATCCATTATCTGACAGAACAGTTAAATAGGTCAGCTTATACCACCCACCAGGCAATGCATTTTTTTCTTTAAAAAGTAGAGATATGCATATTTCCATTAGAGCTTATTATTATGCAGCATTACAAGTTTATTTCCATGCCTTTATTAGCTCAATGTCAAGCTTAAAATGTAGTTTTACACAAAATATTAAATAAGGGTGAACAACATTAACAATACTGTAAGAGCAAGGAGCTTATCAATGTTCCCACTAAGACATTCTGATGGGGAATCACTATGCACAGATGAACTCTGGAGCTCAGCCCAGCCAGATACTGCTCAGCAGAAAGAATAAAGGCCATTTTTTAATGTTCCAACTGCAATTTTTTTTAAAAGAAAGTCCATACCATTTTTTCATGGAAAAAGTATTTTGAAATGTAGTTCAAAGGTTTGCCCCAAGTATTAATCCTCCACAGTATTTTCATTTGTGATTTGGGATTTTAACTTCTTGACCTACTGACAATAAAGTAATTGAGTAAGTAAGCAGCTCGTAACCTATCTGAACTTGGGACGTTCCAACTCTGTGAATACAATTCAGATACTTCAAACAAAATACTGCAGCAGAACAGCACACTGGAAAATCCCAGCATCACAAGAGCATTCTCAGTTTCTGAAACCAGCAAGAGTCCTTCCCAACAAATTCTTCTGACAAATTTTTCAGAATAAAGTATCCCACAAAGATAACCTCCAGTCAACCACAGGTTTACGGAATGAGAACTAAAACAAGAGGTAAATCCCTGCTTTCTGTCCCTGCTGAAGTTCAGTCCATATAGATCTGCTTTCACACATGGCTGCCACTGAAAAACTGTGTCTGCTGAGAAAACCAGAATCTTAAATCTTCAACAACAAAATGAATCTAATTAAAAGTTACGGTTTTTGCTAAAATAAGTAGAATAATGAGATGAATTCACAGTAAGGGTCTCTTCACCGAGACACAAGCAATTCATTTTATTTCCAGTGAGCTTAAATGAAAGCACATCAGAAATCCCCAGCGATTAACTGCCAAACTACCATATCCTCTGTTGCTTCATAATGCCATTTGTGACCTCATACTGTTGTATAAATTCTGAAATAAAAGAAGTACTCCCTCATAGTAGCCTAAATTTTTCCATCAGGTTTTCAAGAAAGATCTTAAAGAGAGGATGTTAATATAATAAAAACAACACTGCACAACGTATTCAGAAAAGAAAACTAAAGTATAAGCAAATTTGAGGGACTTACGGCTTGCAGTACACTGTTTTAACTAAGTTAAAGTACTAATTTCATTACATTCTTGCTTACACACCAAACTCACAGATTTGCAACATGTCAGCTCTTAACACAACTGAGCACATTCACTCTGCATTTCTGAATTAATTTGTGTGGGTGGGAAAAGAAAGGGGAGAATTCTTCCCCAGTGGGAGAGGTAAAGTGTTGTAGAGGCTATTTAAATGCACTGAAGAAGAAAGATGAGTCTTTCAGAGAAGACCTAACACTGCTGTCTCAAACCCAGCATACATACTGACCCGAGCAAAATGAACCAATTAACACTTATGAACTAAGTCTCTCTTTCCACTGAAAGCATTCAAGCTTACAGGGTGTATACACGGGTATGTCTGTGTATGCGTACATATCTATATACACAGATACATATAGATATATTATAGGCTGGAGCTTTCTGGGTATGCCTGGGCATTTTCCTGCAGTAGCTTTTCCATGCAAATGAGACCACGCTCTTTTAGCAGCTCCTCTCCTTTCTCATTATAGCTGTGGTATTACTCCCTTTCCACTCAAAGCTTTCCAGCTGCTATAGCCTCTCTAGACACTTCTGGGTGCTACCCTTTTCCATCACTGCCACCCCTCTGGCTCAGTCAATGACCAGAGCTATGGCAACCAGGAAGACTGAGATGAAACCATCCCCTTCTGGGGCGTCCCTCTTCCCTCGTTTAGCTTTCGCTCTGCCTCTGGCTTGCAGCAGTCATTTCTGGCTGAAATCACCAGAGATTTATCTAGCTAATGAACACCACTCACATCTTTAATAGGCAATGTGACTCCCACACTGTGTTCGCTCCCCAGTGGAAGCATTTTGAGTAGAAACTTGATGCAAATAGTCTAAACCAAAACAATCCTCATTTCCAAAGGCCAGGTGACTAAAACCAGAGAGACCTCTGCCCACTGCACTCTGAATATGGCTCACAAAGAGCAACAGTTGTGTCACCACGTCCCTCAAAAAGGACAGTTATTTTAGTGCTAAAGCATAAAGCCAGAATGTTTGCAGAAGTGAAAGTTGAAAATTAAAACTGCAGAACAGAACCTAAAATATTGCTTTGTTAGTTTTTAATAATCTGGTAAAAATTTTAGTGTTCAAGAGTTTAGAGTCTACCTTGCTGGAGAAAAAGTTACTTAGATCTAGCTGCCTGCCTCTGGCAATGGCCTGCACTTACAACTCCTAATGACCAGCAGGGAAAAACAGTTTGTCTAAGCAGTTGCACAAAGTTACATTGCAGAGTATCTTCACAATCCCAGCAAGAAATCCATTCATGCCTCGGAGCACTAGGATTGATATCCCTTTTAATTCTGAACCTTGACATACTGACAAATTATATTTTTGTTCATTTGGAGCCCTGTATATCAGGTTTAAGTAATAGACATTAATTCAAACTTTGGTCACATTGCTCATTCTCAGTAATACCCTTCTCCATTTTTAGGGGAAAAATCTTAAGAGTTCAAATCCCTTAAATCAAAAAAAATATCCAGGGTAGCTGTTTTTTTTTTTCAGGATGCCTCATATCAGTGGTTCTTCCCTCTAGTAAGCATCTGGAGATTGCTTAAAAAAAACCCATCTAAAATGCTTTTAGCCTTTCATGAGCTCAAAGGAGAAAGGAGGAAAAACTGGAATATTTCAACACCCTTCAGAATGCAAAGCAGACTGTTATGATCCCACGTATCTGCTACCTTTTCTTCATTAACCAATAGAGTGTGAAGGAGGGAGATTCTTTCCAGTGTAATAAAACAGAAATCCACGTACATTAATGTGTGCTGCAGCATTTACAGCTGAGAAATCTGTCACCACTCAAGATGCAAATGCAGCACAAAATTTCTTTGTTTTCCAAAATGAATGGAAATTTTGCCTGGTTTTAGTCACAGCCTTAAATGCAGAACACTTGGGTTTGTTTGGGTTTTTTTCTTATCCAAAGCTTTGTCCATTTCTATAGACTTTTAACCTCAATGTAGACCCAGCAAAATATATTTTTGTTTCTATAACAGCCACACCTGGGCATGTCATCCCCAGAGTCTCTTTGAGACAAGAGTCTTCGCTCCAGAATGCTTCGGTCTAAAGTACGGACTGAAAGGAAGAGCTCATCAAGATAGACAGGGTCAGAGAAGTGAAAGACAACAAAACAAATTGGGTTTGGCAGAAAAACAGAAGCCTCAATTTGTCATTTGCCTAAGCAATAAAGGACGGCAGCGATAACTCATAAGGAGGGCTTGAAAGGCAGATAAGTACTGACTGACTGGGAGTGCTGCTGCTGTGTGGGAGAGCTACCAGTCCCAGATTAGACAGGGAGTTTGCAAACCCCAAGGTGTAATTGAGCAATTTTCTTAATCTCGGTGATTTAGGATACATTTTCATTGCTGTCCCAGCTCATATGTCTACAGATGTTCGTGTCCAGCTTTATCTCCCCTCACACATAAAATCCTTAAGTGTGCATTTATTTGTCCTTTACACCCAGTCTCATCACAGGTGGGAATACATTCCTGGACTTGAGCTGTGCTACAGGTTTATCTTTTCCTGATAACCAAAACCAAATTGGTAATTACTCCACAAGACTGGAAAATCATCAATCACAGGTTGTCGGGCAATTCACAGAAAGACTCAGAGAAACTAACTGGAATAACTGGAACACTTTCTGCATTGCTCTATGAACTTTCAACCCTAAAGCGTTAGATCCAGAAGTAGTACACTTCCAGTTAACCATACAGCACAGTGTTTACAGTACCAGTAAACACTTAAACTGGTACTGGTTTAGTTGTTGAACTATGATTCACAGAATCACAGAATGACTAGGTTGGAAAAGACCTTTAAGATCATCAAGTCCTACCGTACCTTTTCTCTACTAAACAATGTTCTTAAGTACCTCATCTACCCATCTTTTAAACACATCTAGGGATGGTGACTCAACCCCCTCCCTGGGCAGCCTGTTCCAAATCCTGACAACTCTTTCAGTACAGAGTTTTTTCCTAACATCTAATCTGAACCTGCCCTGGCACAGCTTAATACCATTTCCCCTTGTCCTATCACCTGTCACTTGGCTGAAGAGACCATCTCCCACCTCTACAACCTCCTTTCAGATAATTATAGGCAGTGATAAGGTCCCCCTCCAGGCTCCTCTTCTGACCCTTCTACTGAACAGGTTTTGGTTCTCAGTCTGAGCATAACAATTCTAAGTACACATGCTACCCCTCAGCATCCCACCATTAAAAACAGGGAAATATTACAAAGATTCACAGATAACATCAGTGGCTTCTCACAGTCTTCCAGTGTTACCTCCCTCTCTTTGCATCATCCCTGGCTGTGTTCCATCTACACTGAAGTATGACTCTGCAAATATTTATTGAAAGAAGGCTCTGCTCTCATTGAGTGAGCAGTCCTGGATGGCAATACTTTTGGGAGCAGCCCATTTTAGTCTTAAATTTTACCCCCTGTAGGACAGAAGGAATACCAGATACTGAGTAAAGAGATGATCACTTTGAAACAGACAAAGCCGTTAACAAAGCTACTATGAAAGAAATTCAGATCTTCCATTAACACTTTCTGGGATTCCAGGTAGATTCATACTGCTGTTCTGGGCTGTGTGCTAAGCAGAAAGGTACTGCTCTTGGCAGAAGGGGATGATAAGCAAATCCTAAACTGTGCCCCACCTGCAGCTGAACATAATTCCACTATTCCAATTCAGTGGGAAGTCCAGAGGTGAGCACTGGAAGTGACAGCACTGAAAACCAGTTTAGCATCCAAATCTAGAAAGCCCTGCAGGATGCACCTCAGAGCACTATGACATATATCCAGGAACTTCATCATCTTTGCCCAAATTCTAAACCGGTGGTTATCAGCTTTGATGACATTACAGCAAGTTATGCCAGTTGGGAATCTGCTTCACTTGCAGCTACGTGTTCTGTAATTGCCAAGTCAGAATCTGTGATACATGAAGGTTGTTTTGCAGAACTTCTACCATACTGTTCTCTTTATGATGTATGATTTTCATTACTCAGTGCCTATGATTTCAACATATGTTTATGGGCACAGCCTGCTATTTATTATACTCAAAGCAGTGTCTCATGCTGTACACCACTGTGACAGGCAATTAGTTCCCACTGAGTAATTAATTATTAATACAAATACTTATTTAAAAACTATTTGTAGTAAGTTATAATTATTTTTACTCCAAAAATATAAATAACACAAGCAATTACTGTCATTGTGTTTTTCAAATAATATATATGCAGTGACCCTAAAAAATGACAATGCATCAGTAAAAAAAGTATCTCTTGAAGAAGGCCAACAGCTCCCAATTTGTTGTTCAGGTAGTAAAGCCAGCGGGTGACTCTGGGCCTCCTTTAGGAATGAAAGCAAGGACCAAAGAAGAGAAAGAATTGTGCAGGCAACTCCAAGTAGAACGAAGGAAAAGCATATAATTTCTGCAGTCTCAAAATTATCCTGGATATACCTCAGTTGCACACAATATACTGGAGTGCAGGAAAAAAGTAGAGCCACTGAGGGAGTCAGTGACAGTTCCAGGCAGTTTGCCGAGCTGCAGCAGGAGGATGCACAGGGACAGACCCCAGCTCTCCTCTGGAGAGCCAGGGGTGAGGGGTGCTGTCTCTCTGAGGATGTTGCTGGAAGGTGACAGAAAACTGTTCTGAGGCCTCAGGCTCAGACTCCATTTGAATACCAACTCCAGGAACAGAATGTAAAACAGTCTGCATTACAGCAGGCTAGAAGTCTAACAGTTGGGGAAGAAGATCAGGAGTCGTCTCTCTCCCCTCTCAGCACCCGCTCTCAGCTAAGCGTGGCTCATAGTGCAACCTAGCACACATGGGCACGCTGGCAACGGAAAGCTCCCAGAAGGATGCAGAGCTCATCTTATCCATGTGAAACAAGAGCAACACAATTTCAGCATAGTCCCCCAGGTCAAATACTCAATCTTTTAACCCTAATTCTATAGGAGAAATGGAGAGGAAAATGCTGTTGATTCAGTGGATGAAAATCAGGTGGGTGCAGATAACTGACCAAACTCAAAACTGAGCTTTTCTTTTTTTTTTTCCTTATGAGAAGAAGGCTTTTGAAGGACATGAATCATGTTGATGAAGATTTTATTCCTTCTGAATCTTTAGTTAGAAAGCTAGGATTTTTTAAAGGTTTCAGGCCAACTAAAATTGCAGGGGAAAAATATTTAGTTTTGTTTAAAGTTACTTGCAAAACAGCCAAAGAACCCAACAGCTGTACATCCACAGCATGCAAAAAATCATCCATTGCTTTGCCACATTTTTTCTTTCAGCATAAAAATAAATATATCTTTTAAAATTTCCTACAAAACAACTGTAATTTTTAAATGTCTTTGGCTAGAGGGCAAATTGTAGAGTTACAGCCTTTCAAATGAGCAGATGTTTTGTATTCCAAGGGGAAAACACAATCGAATATGAAATATCAAATATGAAATATTAGAGAAGCTACAGAGGACTAAACTGTTTGTACATAGGCCTGGCTTCTCTTCGGTGTCTCTGTGCCAGTCTACTCTTTCAAGGGCTGTAGAAGAGGTTGAGAAAGCAAAGATGCCAGACATACTTCCTCTATGGATGAAAAACATGACAGATCACACAGGATTGTGTGATCACAGAATCATAGAACAATAGGAGTTGGAAGGGGACCTCTGGAGATCATCAAGTCCAAACCCCTGCCAGAGCAGGATGACCTAGAGCAAATTCCACAGGACAGCATCCAGGAGGGTTTTGAGTATCTCCAGAGAAGGAGACTCCACAACCTCTCTGGGCAGCCTGTTTCAGTGCTCTGCCACTTGGTAAACAAGTTCCTCCTTACGTTTAGGTGGAACTCCCTGTGTTCAAGTGTATGCCCATTGCCTCGTGTCCTGTCACTGTGCACCACTGAAACAAGACTGACCTCATCCTGACACCCAAATAGCTTAACTTTTTCCTTTTTGGTTTACCACCATCAACAGTGACTGAGCTCAAATTTGGAAAACCATAGGATCATATTATCCATGGGAAGGAGCTATATTGTATCTATCAAGCAGTGGAAGCTATTCCTTCTGAAGTTCTATCTGAATATCTTTACCTTTTTTTCCATGTAAAACCAAAATAAAATAAAATTAAATGAAGTCAAATGACTCCCCACAGATGTTGTACTCTAATTATATACAGCTTCACTTCTCAGCAATCCATATTCTTTACAAGCACTATCAAACTGACAGCATTTCTGCACAAGACAGATCTCTCTTACGTTACAGTAATGGTGCTTTAAACAACTCCAGAGCAAGTATTTACACCTGTATTCCAAATGTCTGTATGACTGAAACTTCATGCAGAACTGTTTAAGCACTTGTGAATAGGTGAAAAAATATGTTTTGAGAATTTCTAAGCATGATTAGATGAGATACCTGGTAAATCATCTGGAACGATGATCATAGCACACCCAGAATTTCAAAAGTTCAATCTTAACTATCAAGGTTATCCCTCTAAATGAGTTGGCTAAATGAAGAGTGAAAGAGGTTGTCATTAACTACAAGTGTGACGGTAAGAAAAATCAGGTCTTATTTTCATTTGCTGTAACACAAACAAACTAATGCTGCTTCACATCTCAACAGGCAAACCTTTCCTCTTCATTCAGAAAATGATTGATCCATCTTAGCTAATGTACACTCTTAACATGGTTCAGCTTTTCTGAATTTCCCCATATGGACACATAAAGGCACCATCTCTCCCTCACTGGGGGGCATAGAGGAAATAAAAATGAAAACACAGTCTGAAAAGTGGGTGTTTGTTAAGCTCTTGCATGACAAACTACACAGAATGTCTTTCCCTCTGGCACCTATCATCAAATTCTACATTATCCCACACCTCTGGGAACTAAACTCAGCAGATGAATTCCAGTGAACTGAATATAAGCAATATAAAATAATGCCATAATGCAATATACACCTTTAGTTCATATTCATATACTTAGTTCATAAGTATATTTTACACTCATTTTCTTCTTTCTACCATGTGTATTGAAAAGTTAGAGCAATATCTCCAGCTAGCTTGAAAAGCAAACTATGAGACAGGAATCAAAACAGGACATAACCTGCACTGACTCCAGGAGCATTTGGCAGTACTCTCCTGACTTGGGTTAGGAACCTTTACCTTAAAAAACCTGCAGGCTTCAAATTACCTAGGAAACACGACTCATCTTTCAGTAACTTTAGTTATCAATTGTCTTTGAAAAATCAGAGCTACCAACTGTGATTAAGCCACTACTTAAATAAAAAATAAAGCAATAGGGGCCCAGTGCTACTCTAAGCTCACACTCGCTCGTTGAAAGCTCCTTTAATATTTCTTAAGTTCCTCTTTCTTCTGCTGCTGTTATGTCCCATATTTCATCCTGGCTTTGTTGAAAGGTCAAGTTCATTTTAGGAAACCCAAGATGGAAGCAGCTACATGCCCCCTGCTGCTGTGCATGCCTTTCTTTTGTTCTCCTTTAAAAAAGATACTATTCCATAAAAACAATATCAAATTGTAGTGACCCTATGATTAGTAGGTGTAGATTAGACTGTGTAGTGTGCATATTCTCTACTGATGGTGTGACACAGAAGAAAAAAGATGAGTGATATATTTCCAATCTGGTTTCTGTTCTCAAATTTGTCTTTAATTTAATTTAAGCAGAGTAAAAAAAGTCCAACTTTTATTATTCAGGGTTGTTGATTTTTTTTTTCCAAAAGCTATTTCACCACATCAGATAATAGATACTGTGCCATATTTATTACTTATTCAGTTTCCATCACTTTTTAAAGTAAGACATATATTTTTCCCTTTGTCTACAATAAAACCAGGCATTTTAAAACAACTTTGTAAGCATTTCAAAAGCACCATTCTCCAAATTTTTTTTTTTTTTAAGCAGCTCCATTTTCACAGTCACCTTGGACAAATAATGCCAAGCCAAATGTTTTTAGAACTTTGAATAAATTAAAAATGAATTATTTAGGAGAGCTCAGGAGGAAGGAAACAGAAATTCATTAATTAATTTTGACTTAACTGATTTGCGAGCGGTTAAATCAAATGACAGCAGCTCGGAGCCACAGGCTACCAGTTGAGCTAGATATAACAGGAGGAAGCTGAACCAAAAACGTTGAAGCAGCACAATAAAACGCAGCCAGTGGCACTCCAGGGCAGAGTCCCTGCGCATGACAAACCCTATTTGTGACCCAAGGTTGTAAGCTTTCAAAACAGCACTAAGCAGAAGACTTAAATGTATGTTTGAAGGCTGCAGACCAATAAATCCAAGGCAACCGGGCACCACACTGGAGTCTCTACTCATCTATTCAGGTGCTATGAAGGTGCCTGTGACTACAGCAAGTTCACTGAAGAGGAGAGAGCTGTGAGTGAGGGTACTCAACCCGGGTGTTTGCTTTCTACCTTTAGAACTTGATGTGCCAGGGAAGCAAACAAACACTGATCTTCCAAAGTCAGTAGGTTTGCTTACCTCAGATCATAACGTAACTCCAAAAATTAACTCAAGAGAAACTAAATCAGAAACATAAAAGTATAAATTTGTATTCACATGCTTTTATGGAGGTAAGAAATACTGTATCATTTATCAACATGGACTTTCGACCTTTCAAGCACCACTTCTTGCCTGTCATTTGTAGGTTAAGAACTTAGGTCCATTTCTCAAAAAACATATTTATATCATAATGAAAATAAAATTCAGACTCTTTCTGGATGCTTCAGAGGAATAATAAAAAACATTTCAAATACAGGCTTTGGGAGAACACTTCAATTCCTCTCTCAAAAATAACTCCACAGCAATAACCTGAGGTATCCAGTACCCATTTGACTAAAGTGGGATTCATTGAGAGAAGTTAGGTTTTATGAACCTTAAAAAGAATTCCTTTCTCAGCAGAGATTAATACCAGAAAGTCACAACTGGTCTCTTCTTTCCTCTGAAAAATCCTTCTGATTTTATGACAGTTTTCATGGCAATACTTACAGATTTAATTTGTTGGGGTAGTTGCCAATAGCAGAAGTGATCATTGGTGAGGGAGGAAGAAATTTTGTGTAACTTGGTTTACAAAAAATCTCCCAAAACCTAACAAAAACATGCCCTAAAAAAAAAAAAAGTAAGAAAAGATACTGATACAAGATCTTTGTTCAGTGTTGTCCAAAAAAAAAAAAAAAAAAATACAAGCAGTTCCCTAATCAGTTATGTTAAGTCAGAAAGCATGGAAGTATTCACAGTCCTCCCTGAAAACTGTCTGCTCAACTTCGCTCATGTGATTTCCACTTACATCAAGAATGCAAGGAACATCACCCACCACCAGTGAGCCAGAGCATCACCACAGGACCTGACAATTTTAATGGTTTTCTATCACATGCCATTCTGCCATTAGATACAGAGTCTGGAAAGGGGGCAGAAGGTTAAATCTAGCATCAACGATGCACAAAACCAGCACCATTGCTTAAAGTAGCTCTCCACAGGCAATTCGCTGAAGGAAACGAGACAATTTGAAAACTATTTTTACATGTCTTTTTTAGTGTTTCTTCACAGAATGCTGGTTAGCACTCAAACATGAGGTCACCACTAAATGCAGAGTTCATTCTTTAAGGTTACTAAATGGTGAACATCTTATTAGCAGTAGTAAATGCACCCATGGACAGATGGGACCTTCACTGAAAGCTTTGAACATCCCAATAATGCTATGGGAAAAAAATAGAATCGTGATCGAGTGAGGTAGCTCGTACTTAATGAGAAGAATGAAGTCTAGTGCTTAAATATGTTTATCAGATGCAGACAACGTATCCAGAAAATACACTGAACTTCCAGCTCTGAGAGTTAGCTATGCTTTAATGGCATTCAGGGAAACAATGAGCCAATGCAGAAGCTGCCTGTTGAGTCACTGAACGTTGATTCAGTCTGAATGCATTCACCGCAATGTACCAAGCTACCAGTTGGGAATGAGTGGGAGTTCATTAACATACAGAGAAAGAAACAAGCATGCTGGTGCATTGTATCATCTGTTTCACAGCTTCATATTTTACCTATAGGAATTGTGGCAAATGAATAACTTTTAGGGGACCTTAGCAACAATCAGCAGTCACACTCTGCCTACAAAGAAAACAGCAAATTGGTTTAAAATCACTTCTTAACATATGCAGTGAAAACCATTACATGCTGTCAACATGTTCAAGTCATTGTGCTAATGAGATGAGACAGGTTGTGTGACAAAGAAAGCAGCATGTTTCTCAGTGGTGAGAAGTAATGAGTCCATTGACCAGTACAGAGAACCTGAATCCTCAGCTGTTCTCAAATTAGGCACTCCCCCATTTGGCAAGACACTCATCTCTGCATTTAGCTTCTCTGTTATATTTTAGGTTTGTGGGGTTTTTTAATCTAATTTTGGCTGAAACAGAAGGGCGTATTCTGACAGCTGGGGCACAGATCACATGCACTCATCCACACCAATGGGCTAGAAATATCTATCTAAGCTTTACAGGTCATTCATCTTACACTAAAGTGTGTCAACGATGATCTGGTGTCTGTTTGATCAACCATCTCAGCTATATTCTCTAGAACCAAACAGCTAGCTTTGATAAAGAAAGCAGCCAACCAAACTTTGTAGGCAAAAAAAAAAGTAAATGTCCTTGAATATCGTGTCCCTTTCATGCTGTGATTAATTAAGCAATTAAAAAGTATGATTGGTCTTTTTGAAGATGTCTTAAAATATGGCAACTTCCCGTTATCCAGAATAAATTAAGAAAATATCTTCAGTCCTTTTATAAAGGACTAGAGCTGCAGGACAAAATGTTACATGCCTTGGAAATTGGAGAAGTGTTTTGTTCTCAAATATCACTGCAAAGTAGGATGAGTCAGATGGGCGTGCCAAAGCTCTGCTCATAAATATTTTTACAATTTCTATATTGCATCAGCAACTCCTGTTGTTAGATCAATAGACTTCAGCACTAACGATTTTAGTCCTTCTACATGGAGCTTTACTCCCACAAACTCTAATTTCTTCTCGTAACCAAAACCTACATGTCAGCTTGTGACCCCAAATCTGATTAAATATAGCTTAGAAAAAAAGCTTAGAAATCAGTCTAAACCAAAGTAACAAAAAAAAGACTCTCCAACATTATATTTTTAAACTATCAGACTGAACACATAATTCTTGGATATTCTCTCAGCTTTTGAAAAGATAGCCCAAATCTCCTGACAGTTAGCTGTTAAAAAAAAGGGTCAGCAACTTTCACCTGACTTGAGAGACTTTAGGCTTGTATCAGGAAAATCAAACTCTAGTACTTTGTCTGCTGCTCTTGAGATACTTTGAAACTGTGACATCCCCCAGACCACGCAGAAACACAATTCTGTCAAGCTACCTTTCACCACTGACCCATTGGCTGAAGTGTTTCGTTTTCTAAGTCACTCTTCTCTCACCACTACTTGTTTCAGTGACAGTATGTCCCTAGCATAGCTTTCAAGGAAGAGAACGATCATAAGAACAACAGAAATGGTGTAATAGTTTTAAAAAAAAAAGTCAGCATCACTCTTTTTCCTAATTATTTCCCTTACTTACTGCGTTTTTGAGAAGGAAATCACTTACTCATCAGGAAGTTCATATTTCTTACTTCACCAGCAGATTTAGTGATGTCCCACTAGAGCTTAGAAAATGCTAATTAATGAATTTACTATGGGAAAAAAAAGCTTGCCTTTATTTCTGGCTTCCTACATACTTTGGCAGTAATCACTATTTCAAATAAGGTACCACTGTTTGCAAACACTATGGTGGGGAAGGACAGACTGTGAGAAGTCTTCACAATCTATTGCTTTTTATTGTTTTATTTTGCAATAAGCATTAAACAGTAAGTGCTTTTATACAATGAAAATCAATTATGAGGAAGAAAAAAAACAACGAGGCAGGTCATTTAGAAAAAAATCAATGACATATTTAGAATGAACACAATTAATCCATACAACCCAGTTAATCCAAAAATGTCATGCAACAAATTGACTGGCCACTTTTAAGGTAGGGGGTAGCATATTAACAATGTGGATGTGCCAAGTTTACTGGAAACAATTCACTTACCTCACACAAGTGCTGCTCTAGCCAGACCATCACTTAGCATGTCAAACATCTATAGCTATCGGATGCACTTAAATGGCTTAGAAAAACATACAGAGTGGAATAATCAATTTTCAGGGGCAGAGAAGCATTCACTGTGGACGGCCTTTTGCAGTCCTTATTGAAATGCATAGTTTTTCTATAGCTACTTATATCGAAGAATATTTAGAGCCTGCCTGAATGTACATAACAGGATTTAGTGCTTTAAAGTCCACAGGAAGTCATAGTACAACACAGAGAAAAACTCACAAATACAAATCTAATATCTTCAGCTAGCTGTATCCTTCACGTAAGTCACTACAAGGCCCCTCCATCAACACTGACTCCTCAGCTTCACCTAGACCATTAAAAGTCCCTGGATTTTTTATTTTCCCAGAGCAGCAGCAGCATCTATTTCCTGATCTTTGCACCCCTTTATAGCAAATATTCATCTTTCCTCTTAAAAACGTAACACGTTTCATCTCTCCATCCTGCAATACTTTATCACCACAAGAGACATTTATCTGAAATTGCTGTAAAATAAATGACAGCTCTCTTAGCTCTTTTGTTATGGTGTTGGACAGTCAGTCCTGTGAGTATGGCTGAAGAACATATAGTTCTATTCTGCATACAGAGCTGGGAATTGGCATGAAATTAAAGCAATCTAAAGTTTGCTGGATGGTTTCAATAGAGAAAGACTAAAATGTAACTGGAAAATAGAAAACATTCTGTTCAGCATTTTAATACAAGCCACAATCCAAATTAGTTCATTAAATGCAAGCTGCAAAACTTAACTTTGATCTGTAAGTCGCTAGAGAAAAGGACAGTAAAGAAAAGCTCTGATAAAAAACAAGACTTTCCAGTTTTCTCTCCTTAGAGTTCTCTCAGAAGAAATCCCATATTCCTTTGGAAGTTCTGTTCTTCCTAACACCTAGTCCGTGGATAAAAGGACAAGTTTTCATTAGGGTGCAATTAGGCATGCAACTCTATTACTATTAACAATGTAATGAAGAATAATAAAGCAGAAATAAGAACATTAACATTTTTTCGAGGTAACTGATCATTCTTAATGGAAAACCTGTGCCTTAATTTCCTATACATGGTAATCAAACATAATTCATTTTGTCAGTTCATGAGGAGAAAAAGGACAAAGCTAAAAAAAAACCCCAAACACCCCATCCCACTCTGCCCACAACTAACCAAAGCAACAATGACACGTTGGATCCCTGAAAATCTGTGGGAATTTTCCTTTTGCTGCACTGGGGGAAAACTTTACCTCATTACTACTTATTTACTGATTTCAAGTATTTTCATAAGTACAGATTTACGTAAAAATCTATACAATGCCAGAAATGTGAAAGCAATCTTGGTCATAGCTAAAATAACTTTTGATCCAATATCAAATGAAGAGCGTGAGCATTTTTCTATTGACTTCAGGAGGTTTTGGATGGAGTCCATTTGGGGACTGCACACTGAGGAGGATTTCTATGCTAACCACACTGTTTTCTTTGCCAGAGGAAGATAGAAATGTATTTAAAATAATGGCATTTAATCAATTTGAAAATAAAATGTCTGGTCTCTAGCTCTGAAGCAGAAAGGAAAACGTTATTTTCTTTGTTGTAACTGAACTCTTACATCGTTACAAAACAACCCCAAACCTCAAAGCCAAGAACACCACCCAACACAACTTATTATTAGTATTAGAACATGGAAGTTATTTTCTCTGCAGTTATATTCTGGTTTAAGCATTTACCATGTTTCCTACTGAAAAAGGTATTAATTCACAGCAGCTGCTATGAACCACAAGTTGACAACCCAACTAGAAAGCTGAGAAAATATTTGATGATGCCTGGTGATAGAGAATGCCACTCATACAACAAAATCAAACAATGCACCATCAATGCTATGAGGGTTTTTTCTGTGAACTCCAGCTCACCTAATAAGAAGCTTGCTATGCAGGAAAATTCAGGAAAAGGGAATTATAGGAGATGATATGCTGGATTAGGCCAATGGTCAGAGATTTAACAAAGCATCAATGATAAAGCTTATAAAATGAGGGTAAAACAGGTACAACAGAATCATGTCTGCAGGTAATTTCCTCTCTCACAGAAATTAGTTGAAGGCTGGCTTGTTGTAGGAAGCATGAGGGCGTTGAACACTTTGGAACCATGTCCTCTCTTATAAAAAAAAAATCCAATTTACCTGGCTGCACAATTCTATTCTTGCTCTTCCTATAAGTGGCCAATTCCTTTCTTGAGCAGTGTGCCAAGCACTTGGCTTAAGTAATTGGAAACTACCTGTGCAACACTTATATAGGAAGCACAGGGGCCTCCTACTCCTGCTGCAACAAATATTTTCAAATCTATGCCAAAAAAAAAATTATAGTTGAAGGAAATGCATGTTCTTCTAGTTATTAACAACGCTTTATTTTTTATTGTTTATTTTGCTTTTATGTAGTTTTCTTTGGCAAATGCTCTCATTACTCTTCCCTCATTCACATCCGTAGCATCCTGAACATATTCTGAAACGGCTTTTATTTTTTACACCTTTTTTATGGCAAGGTATCAACTGTTTTATTAAAAGACTTCCATTTCAGTGTAAATCACAGAAAATACTGTGGAAAATAAGTACGTGCCACTGTCAATATGATTTTTTTAAGAATTAAATATCTATTTCTTTTCTCCTTATGCTCTTTTTATTGCTGCCCTGATGCTGAGGAATGTTAAATTGCCCTTTTGGACTGCTATGAAAACTGAAATCAGGCATCTCACAGCTTTCATCCTGCAGAACTCTCAAATGTGAAGGATGGATTTTCTGTCTGTTTTTCCATCTCTGCTGGAGACATGAGAGAAGATTTCAACCATGCAGCTGTGGATCACTTTGAAAATCCTTCTGGCACAAAGACCGCTGCATTTCAGGTTTTTTCTTAGAAATGCCCCTGTTATGTTCTCTGTGCATCAGTTTCTATCCTTTCCTTCATTCTTATCTTTTTTTTTTAAACCATTTTTGATAAAGGGTGAAAGGCAAAGTAATTCATGACACAAATCACTTTAAAACAAAAGTAAACAAGTCCCTTGCTTCAGTGTCAGTTGTAGAAGTGCTGCATATGATGCATAATCATGAAGTGAGAAAACTGCTGCTATAGTGCATAAAGTGCAGTTAGGTAAAATCTGTCTGGATTCGCTGTTTTAAAAAAGGAATGGCTATCACTTCACAGATCTGACTGCACAAGGATAATAGCCCTTTACTGTATCAATACATAGTCCAGAAGCAATACCCCTAGTGCTTTTCTACATTTTCTAATTTTTTCCCAATGGTACTTAATTGCCAGTGTATTACGTGGTTCAAGTCACTGAAACACTACATCACTGAGACAAGGGAAACCTATGACTCATTCACAGAGGTTCAAGTCCTCCTTGTCTTGGCATGGACAGCCATCTCAATTTCTCCTGGCTTACAGCCAGGATGACTTCATATAGGTAAGTAAAAATAGACCCAGTTTTATTGCATGCATTGCGGTAAAATATTAATGGCTTGGGTGGGATGCTGGTTCAGCAACAGTCCCAACTACAGGAGTACCCTTTCAGGAACCCAACAAACAATGTTCAGGCACTGCGTATAAGGCGGATGTGGGAATGTGCCTCTCGCACTTCCCTCCGCAGCATGTTGGCCATATCACTTGCTCTAACAGCAGCTCAGCTCAAACACTCCCGGCTGCTCAGCCTAGAGGGCTGGCCAAAGCCTTCATTATTGCTGGAAAACCCACAGAGGCTGTCAGAGCAATACTCAGGTCTCCCCTCTCTCCAGACCAGCAGTAAAGTGATCAGCATGAAAAACAAAGGGCAGCTTCAATCTTTAGTATGAGATAGTACAATAAAAACAAGACCCCCAGGCTCCTCTACACTTCTAAACCCACATCCAATCCCAAACCAGACCTCAGACTGTGCAAAGATGCTTGCCAGGTTCTGCCTCCATGGATGCCTCCGATGGATGCTCCTGGAGCAGAAGAGCAGAGTACTGTGCGTGAGGTCCCAAGACAGAGTGTTGGTATTCGATGAAAAGATGTTGGTGGAGGTTGGGGTTTGCTTCATTTTGAAGTGTGTGTGTGTGTGTGTGTGTGTATATATATATAAATATACACACATGCACATATATCCTTTAAAATTACAAGATTAAATTTTACAGACTTTCTACCTGAGGTCAGAGTTTCAGCCAACACATCTGCTGAATTAAAGCCTAGAGGTCTGCAGTCTCCAAGATTCTTCCTGGCATGTTTTTGAAGACTGCTCTCTTTGCTCTCTCTTGGCTTGTCAGGATGAGAACATGTGCTTCATAAACCTAGTCAACCACTTTCTCGAATCCCTTCCAATCTTTTGGTTCTGGACCATTTCACTCCAGTGGCTTGTCACAATACATTAATTCTCTCTAACAAGACTGAAAAATACTTTTCACCAGCTCTTCAGTCAACACATACTTTTTTCGCAGCTTCTCACAGCTGTAGTTTAAATCAGGTGCCTGACAGGTAGCCATGGTGCCACAGACATATGAAATTACACTGTGAAGAAGAACACAAAAAGCTGGAAACAATTTATGAGTTTTGGACACTGTACTTGGACTTTCAGTGTGGGTGGCTTTCTCTACTGCCTCTGGTAACACAGAGAAATACTACACAACACAAGTGTGTGTCTAAGCTCACTCCTGTATAACACATACTTGTAAATTATTTAGTTCCTGCTCAAAAAACAATCTGGTTCTAAATTCTTTAGAGTAAGGAGTCAGTTTGCCAAAGGGGAAAAGCACATGTGATAAGCAAACTGAAGAAATCAGTAAGCTATGCAATCCTTTCAACGTGCTACACAAAGTGAAAATGAGTTTTCTTAAAGGCACAAGTAAATCTCCTTTATTCCTCTTTAGGAGTCTAAGGCAAAGCACCTACAGCAAACTCAGATCTTCTCTTACCCGTGCAAAAATCTGAATTGCTTCTGAAATGGAACATAGTGTCATTACCACACTGGGAGCCCTAGATCCACAATATCTTGAGAAAAGTATTCATTTGTCCTTGTTATGCACAGACTTGATCTATTTGCCAAGCAGTTACAGCTCTAACTAATCATTCAGTGCAGAAAAGGCTTTGGTCTCCCTCCCTCTCTTTCACTGAGAACACATACAACTTCCATTCCAACCTTGCTTCACTGCTTAAAATCTGTGTTCTAATAAGCCCACGACAAACTATAGAGCATTTCTGTTGAATTTGCTGTTCGCCTCGTGATTCACAGTGAAGTTTTGAAGTGCCTAATTAAGTGGAAGTCAGTGATCAGATCCTTACATAAAAGTAGGGGGAGATACAACACCCTGTGAAAGGAGAACTGTGGATTGGGCTGCAAGCTGTAGACGTTTCACATGACCCAGGTAGGTCTTGAGCCT
The DNA here is from genome assembly GCF_964237585.1 of Gallinula chloropus. Taxonomy (NCBI): domain Eukaryota; kingdom Metazoa; phylum Chordata; class Aves; order Gruiformes; family Rallidae; genus Gallinula; species Gallinula chloropus. The sequence goes on from NC_140096.1 coordinate 17,388,436, forward strand.
TCCTGGCTTTATCCAGTCACTGACAGAGAGGAATGTGCTTGCACCAGGCTGTGTGAGCAAGGAAGGGCAATGTCAGGATGAGAAATTACAGCTAAGAGAAAGCACCCACTTTCTAGGCTGCTGCTGTGTGGCACTGGCAGCTTTTTTTCCCTGCTCTGCTCACCCACAGAGCCAGCACAGCCTCAGTGGCTCAGCAGCTGCCACTGGCAGGTACGGCTGAAATTATGAAATTAAGCTAGGGTTGGCTGATTTGCAGCACTACATCAAGGGAGCAGAAGGACAGGGAATGGAAGAACATATTGTCCCCTCTCGTCATTTCATTACTGTGTAAAACACCGAGCAGACTGGATACACTAAAAAAATAAATAAAACCTATCTCATCTTTCTGCTACTTTAATGTTCCAAAAGGCCCCTGATCATCATTCTTTAAGCTGAGGTGTCCCTCTGGTCACATCATAATAAAGGCTGTATTGCACTGGGGACATAAACTCATACTACAAAAAGATGATCCCTATATCCCAGAAGGATTTGAAGAGTGCAATGGCAGTTTAACTAGCCTAGGGAACAACATTAACTTCCATTACACACAGCTTCCCTTAAAATTATACACACACATATATACATTAAGACTATGGGGTGATCCATATCAATCATTTTTTCACCATTTGCTTTCAGACTGTGATGCACAAAAATGTCAGTGTCAAGGTGTATGCTTTGCAGAGAAGCTCTAATCTCCTTAAAATTGCAAGGATGATCAAAACACCTCGCTTACAAGCTATATGTAACCTGAATGTTTTTCCATACTCTGATAAGAGAGGCTGGGCTTTTGTCTTTTCTTCATTTTCTTCAGAATGAAACATAATCTCTCCTTGTAAAATATGTCTGGAACCTTCAAGCATCTGCAGCAAAGCTCCCTACTAACACAGATTCTGACTTATGTTCTCCAATGATACCTGTCATGGGTTTTCATGAAGATTAAACCTTCTGTGTTACTTTACACATAGAGTAGAACTCACTTGTTTTAAGTATAGAGAGATAATTCAGTAATTTTACATATAAAACCAATTTCCACTTTCCAATTTGACACTGCAATGTAAGAAAATCGTTCTACTTTGTCTTCATAATAACTTCAGTGACTTTCATATTAAACCAGGGTTTATGCAGGGCTGAAATGTTGGGAACTGATGGGCAGTCTAACTCTGGAGACATTACTCCTGTAGCAGCAGAATATTCTGAGACCTAGACTACAGTTATGGATGCAGGATACAATAATTAAGGATTTGCTCCCAGCACAACCTCCCCAGAAGAGACAATCTGAGTTCATAGTGGGAACAATCACCTACTTATATAAGACTAAATCCTTCAGATCTCCTATTCAAGACTGCGAAGAATCCAACCAACATTAAGCTGCCTCCTTAGAATATAAGATCAAGAAGACTTAATGTCTTATGGATCCTGAAGCACTTAGCAAGATGCAGTCAGATATGAACACCTTTATTTGACAAAAGTGCCTGAAACACAGAAAGTTTAGGTGACGTACACCCCAGATAAAACAATGACAGAGATAAGAAACGATTTCCTTCCTTTAACACCAGCTGCCCCATGGATGCCTACCCTGCTCAGTAAAATCCTATCACCTCTTTCTATTTACACATGATGAACCAGGACCAATACTAAGCTGCCAGAGTAAGTGGCTTGCTTTGCTCTGCACCAAGTGCTCTATTCCTGCAGGGCAGCCTGTGTAATTACTACTTAAGAGCTGCATTTTTGCTGAGGGTTGACATTTGCAAGAAGAAAAGTCACAGCTGCCAAAAGAAGAGTAACGATGCAGCCCTGTGGTAAACATAATGAACAAAAAAACATGGGAGAAGGGGAAGAACATGCTGCTCAAGAGCACCACTGGACAAGCTGGCCACTGCTTCCAGATACGCTGTTTCCCGGGGGTTCAGAGAGATTATTCATTATAAATATTTACCTGGCAAGTGTTGGCATTTTTCTTTAAGATCTATATTGCTTGAGAATATTACTGACACAGAAAGTATTTTTTTCAATGCAAAATATTGATTTTCAGGTAAACTTGCCAGTGTGAAGGCTAAAATGGAAAAGGTGAGTTACAGACAAAACTTCTCAGGTTCTTCATTTTTTTGATATAAAATATAACACACTAAACCAATCTTTTTAGGCCAGGCTATTCTTTCATTTTTCTCTGACTAGAAATTTGATGAATTTTCTCAGCCAGCAGAAAAATGGAAGAATATTTCTGCTGGAATAAAAGCAGAAAGATTTCTCTGACTCTGAGGTTTGCCAAGTCTTACAGACTCAGACGCAATCTTCCTGAGAGTTTTGGTCTACTCAGATTAAATTCTATAATCATGCTTCTCTGAAATGTGAACTTGTGCTCCTCCATTTTCTAGAGCTTCTACGTAAAATTGTATTCCACTTTGGGAAATAACAGGAGCAGAAGATTTATTTCATAAAAGAGGATATTTGGCTCAGTATTTGAGCACAGGAAGTAATCCCGTTGATTATTTTATTTAGGAATGATTTTCCTTTCTGGCAGCCTGGAGGATGGAATCCTGTCCTATATACTGAGAGAAGTTTAAGACAATCCACCAACAAATCCTGCCCACATTCAAGTCCCACACTGATACACAGTATGCACTTTGTATGTACTGAATAGTTAATTTGCTTTCAGTGGACCGTTTCATATCATGACCTTGATTATTCAAGAGGTCTTAGATCTGTTATCAAATTGCAGTCCATTCAAAGTGCATTATTTGGTGATTTGCACATAATAACAGAAATTACCATTCTGGAGAGACTGGGAAACAACTCTATGTGCTGCTGTAGGACATGCCTATAACCCCAGGGCACTACCCCAGGTAGGTCATTCCTCAAGTTCTCAATCGAAAAGTAACCGGTACACTTTGCCATGCAACACTCAAGTTACAATATCTGAGATATAAAATACTAGATTGATTGATAACATTGTACAGTTTCTTCAAAGCTAGAACCAAGATGATTAGAGAACAAATGGGTATTTTTTGAGCCAAAGGAGGAAATGTTTTCAAAGCAAACAAGGAGGACACAGAGTGAAAGAAGAATTTCTACAAAAGTGAATAACACTTTCATACATAGGAGTTTTGCAGCTGGTGGTCCCTTTTCTAGTCTTGTATATACCAGTGTTCAAACCCAACAGAATAAATGTATTCCCATACATTCAGAGAAGATAATGACCCTGCTGCTGAGGCACATGACAGTGACAAGTCACAGCTATGGCTGCAGTATATTTGCAAGCAGACAGATAATAGAGAAGAATAGCAGTAAGTTGCAATAAGTTCCAGCAGCAGCCTGGTAAGGCTCACGCTGTTTCCTTTTATTCCAGTATATTGCTAAAACTCCCTTCAGGAAGAATATAAACATTAAATTAGTTTGAGCTGTTGCACCCTGATCTGAGACGGCTAGTGAGAGCTCCCAAAGCTCAAAAGCTGTGCATGGTAAGAGGGGTGGAGAAGAAAAAAGTTTCTGTTCATTTATGTTTCCTTCAAGCAGAATAGAGCTCTTCTGCCAGCATGATCTGCTGGAAACTTAATCTCTCTTGATTTGATTACTCCTTTGATTTCACAATGGGTGGGACCCTCCTGTCAGTAAAGTCAACAGGAATTTCCACTGTGACAGTAATGGGATTCATCCTGTTCATTTGAGATCATTTCTTTACGTCAGGAGGTGTTCCACTTTTTCATTAAACAAAATTAATACCGTGTTGGTTTTGTGTTTTTTCATAGGTGTTCCACAAAACAGCTGCAGTCTCACTGATTCCAACTGCTAAGTCCTGACGTTTGCAAAAATACTGCGCAGTTGACAGGAAAATATTTAGTTTCTTGTAATCAAACTGTAGAAAAAGTCTAATCCCTTCCCTGAAACAGCAGAGACAATGGACTCAGTTGCCTTTTACAGGTTGGGTGGGGTTCTTCCCTAAAAGCCCCCCTGCACACGTTTATTTATTCTAACATTCTTGCAATGCATACTGGACAGCTCTCCTTGGGCCCCTTTCAATGGCAGACAGAACCTGACATTATCACTTTGCTGTCTTGACATCTCTTCAGAACCATCAACCCACATGACTTGCACTGTCCAGTCATGCCACCAACTGCATTCTGCAGAAATAAAAGCATTTGGTAACTTTAGAGCTCTGATAAAATTCTCCTCTCTTCCAACACTTTTCCAAACTATCTAATAGCAATACCATTTTAGAGATTAAAGGTTTTACAGTTTCATGATTAAAACCAAAGTGAAAAATCAGCTGGAAAAAAATCCTCGATTCCTCCTCAGACTGCTAGATTCACTGTTCTGATTGCCATCATACAGTAGCTGCTTTTACTTAAAGCCCCCAGGTACCCTCCAGTCCTTCATTTGCTTAATATAGGTATGGTAAGACAAAAAAACCTCAGACCAAATACCCGGCAGTTCTAACTCTGCCTGGTCTTTATTTCAAAGCGTTTTGTATTTCCCAGGAAATGCTGTGTATTGGGCTATCAAAGGATATTTTTATTAGTTTCTGAATTTCAGGTTTACATTATTACTCTTCACATTAAATCTAGCATGCATTTTTACTCAAAAGATCAACCTTCATCTATATTCCACTTCTGTTTTGACAAGACTAGGATTATTACTTTCTCTTAGACTTACATGACTTACCCTGATATTTATCAGCAAAGCAGAAGAAGCTACTCTGCCTTTTATTAGGCATCTGTATTACTGTTTTATGTGCTGGCTTATAGGTAATAGAAGTACATTAAGACTCCAGCACTATGTTTATTTTATTTGATCAAATTTGTTTGCAAATGGAAATATTACATTCGAGCCGCATTAAAATAAATCATCTCCAGAGATCTGCAGATAGAATATTACTCATGGGGAAGGTTACTGTACGTATTAATAGTTACTCAGTTCTTCCAGGTACTCATTTTACTTAATACTTTCAGGACAACACATGTAATATCTCCCATTCAAACATAGGAATGGATTAACTCTACAGCAGCCTTTTCACAGAATCACAGAATGCCGAGGTTGGAAAAGACCTTTAAGATCGAGTCCAACCGCTCATGTCCCCCACTAAGCTATCTCAAATATCTCATCTACCTGTCTTTTAAACACATCCAGGGATGGTGACTGAACCACATCCCTGGGCAGCTTGTTCCAGTGCCCAATAACCCTTTTTTTTTGTGGGGTTCGTTTCTGGAAAGGACAAACATACAGCTAGTACCGTAGCTTTACTATAAAATAGCAATCAGTGATAATGAAGGTAACAAAGCAGGAAATCAAGCACAGCCTCACAGAAAACATTGCCGTCACATTGTATGACCACAAAGTTACTTATGCTTCAAAAACCATGAATTATTTCTCTCCCAAGCAAGTGTATTTAATAGTGTCATGAAACACATCCGGAAAATGACAGAAGTGCAGTAAAAGAGAAGCATCTGTAAGTGAATGTCAAAATTATGCAATTACTGGAGATGCAAACTATGTGATTAACGTCTTATGAAGATAATGCAGCCTTGAGTCCAGATCAGATTCCTACAGAAATCCAGGACCATTTCACGTTGAAACGCTCATCTTTATCGGTATGCTTAACAGATTTGGAAGATGAAGTACAATGACAGAGACTGGATTTGGAACACTTAGACCAGTGAGTGCTGCCTTCCAGAAAAAGGTGGGTGCTCCCTTCACCTCTTACACAATCCTAGGTTTTTTTTCCTGAGACTGTCCACTAGCTGGAAAGCATTTTCTGTATATAAAACACCTGTAACAACCATCTACATGTGACAGCAATATTTATAAAGAATCATTCCATACAGGTATGAGCACATATCTGGAATATTGGGAACATTCTGGACCAGTAGATTCCACTCAATCTTGTGCACATGAATGAAATTTAGTTTACATCTCTTTCCTATTATTAATTGATACCACCACCACCCCAAAAAAAAACCACCCCTCAACAAAACCCCAAAAACAAACCCAAAGAAAACAGATTACAAAAAAAACCAGTGTTTTATTGCAATGGAACCTTTTGTTTGTTTTCCTATCCAGAACAAAAGTATCTCCGGATTCTTATCTTCTTCCCAAATAAGCTTTACAATAGCTACTTCAGAGGGAGTCAAATTAAGTGATTAGTGCTGTTCTGCCTCCACAAAGTAGATCAAAAACATGAATAATAAAAGCTGTGAAGTTGCTCCCAAGAACAGCTCTGCCTGAAACCAGTAGGTAGGGAGATATTCTTTACTTGCTCATTGGCTTGGAAAAATACTAATGAAATGACTTGTTTTTAAAAGAAAAAAAAGTTTAGGGTGTTTTTTTTTTAGTCTGGGAGCAACTGGCATCATAATGTATTTTGTGCACTATGTGTAACACCTGGCAGTATCTCCTTGTAGAGCTATAAAAGAGAGTTGCTTGTACAACTTTGAAAGGAGGCAATTTACTGAAATTAGGTAATTCACCACTTGGGAAAGAGCGTTCCGTGCTCTCCTTGGAAAACCCCACAGTATCTCTAAGGAAAGACAAGGGCATTCTTTGCCTTGTGTTGCTCATTAGCCAAATTGCAGACACAGCTATTCATTTGATGGAATTTAAAAACAGCTAAACTAGATCTCACCTCTCCGTGCCCTTTCTTCCAGTATGCTGCTTCCCACTGTAACTATTAGGTGTTTCAAAGAAAGGTAGGAGATGCGAGATGACCAGGTAGCAGATGAGGTTTTACCAGCCTCTGTGTAAGGAAATATCTTCAGACCAGTAGCGTGAAGATTTTACAAGTTGTTGACAGACCTCAAACCAAATAACTTCAAAGTGGAAAATTACTTTTTATCTTTTCTTTTGTTTTGCTTTTCCTTTCTGCCAAAGGTAAACTTTTTTGCAGGAAAAATTGTTTCAGTGGTAGCCTAAGAGCTATTTGCAATAGCTTCCTTCCCAGAGATAGCTTCTAAATTCTATCTGCTTCTCCTCAAACTTGGCTTATTTCCAGCAGGCACAGCCCCAGGGCACCAGGAGAAAAAGGGCGATGGGTGCGCACACCCTCCCTGCTCTCCTGCCTCCACACCACCCCAGGGCGTGCGGGTGGGTCCACAGCATGGAACTGCAGCCAAGGAAAACCCCTTTATTTTGGCTTGAGGACTATGCAGTGCCAAAACATTTCTGCAGCATCAGAGGAGCAGTACTGCTGGGTGCCAGCCAGGGATCCTGCAAGCTGCCAACAGTGTGGGCAAGACAAGAACAGAAGAGACTTAATGGGGAGGCTTAATACCTTCCTAGCTTTCCCAGTTAAATCTAAGCTCAGTTTTGAGGTACAGCTCCAGCTTTCTGTTAACTGACACCACCAATATGATAGCTATTATCTGGTCTGAGTGTTCCTAGCACTTCTCCACTTCCTTTCAGACTTATTTTACATAACTCCCCTCAGTATCATGATTTGTCTGACCAGGAATCTTATCCCAATTTGGTTTTTTTTGAGAAGTCCAGTTCCCCTTCTGCAAATGTTCTTCCTACCTCACTTCAAACATAAAACTCGAATTAATTCTGAAGAAGTTACTAAACGTTTCCTTTCTAGTAACCTACTGCATTTCTATAATTCTTATGCTTTTCTAACTTATGGTAATGGCAGGTACTACTACTTTAAACTGCAAGATCCTCCCAAGAAGCAAAATCTGTTAAGGACTAATTTATCAATTACCCATCACTCACACATCTTTGCTAGGGAGGCAAAGTCAATACCAGTTTTCAAGGTGATCACTACCTTCATGATCACTTACGCTTCCTCTGCCAGCCTTCTGACTGAATTGCAAGGCAGGGTGAGTACAAGTGAAGAACACTGGAGAATATAATTTTCACTCCCATAAGAAGGCTTTCAAATATTATCATCTTACTATCCCAAAAAGGTAATTTGATTTGCAATGGAAAATGCATTCTTACATGGATGTTTTGTATGTATTATAACCAGTTTTGCCCAAAATTGCATCCTGTGTTCCCAAAGTGACCCTCATGACAGTATTGACAGAAATATTTTCATGTTTTAAGTAAAAATCACAGAACCACAGAATTGTAGGGGTTGGAAGGGCCCTCAAGAGATCATTGGGTCCAACCCCCCTAATAAAAATAATTTTATTGCAAAGTGTCTGCATAGAGAGCACCGGTTATCCACATGCCAAACATGGAATCTACTCGGATTTATTATGCTTCTTATGTCTTACCTTTACATTAACATTTTAAACATATAGACACAAGCAGTTCTCTAGAAGGCAAGCCAAATGCTTAGCAGTTATTCCCCTTAAGGCTTCAGCAGAACATAAACACTTCCACTTAGAGTGAAATGATCTGGTCTGGAGTACGAGAACTCCATTTGCTATGCTTCATGTCCTCCAGACTTTTGGATGAGATTTAAACAATCCCAGGAGTTTACTACTTTTCCGTCTCAGGCGTTGTGAATCCTTGAATGCTTTACTACCTCAGTGAGACTGGATTTACTTTATAATCTGCAAGGACTGATAGATCCTACAAGTGTTAAGCTCTCCATCTTTGGAGAAGAACACTAGAGAGCATGCAAATAGGAGGGGAATCAGCTTTTTAAAAGGGTAGACAATGTCAGGACAACAGGGAATGGATTAAAGCCAAAGGAAGGAAGGTTTAGATTAGATATTAGGAGGAAGTGTTTTACAGAGAGAGTGGTGAGGTGCTGGAACAGGCTGCCCAGAGAGGTGGTGGATGCCCCATCCCTGGGGGTGTTCAAGGCCAAGTTAGACGGGATCCTGGGCAGCCTTGCGTAGATCCAAGCCCGGAGGTTGGTGGCCCTGCCTGTGGCAGTGGGGTTGGAACTCTATGATCCTTGAGGTCCCTTCCAACTCATACCATTCTATGATTCTTTGATCTCCAGTTATAAAAAGGGGCCAAAAAATAATTAAAGTCATCTTAACTTGAAAATTCCCATAGGAACCATTTTCCACTGAGATCTCATATTTTAAAAGTTGAATATCTTAATATGTCTCCTGATATATAACCTCCCTCTTCAGATATAAATGATGTGTTTTACATGAAGGGAACCAGGTATGTTCTACTCAATTTTATTCTTTGTAAAGCTTTCAAAGCACCGGGGTCTGGAAAACTCCATCCTAAAATATTTAAAATGCTGACACCACTACTTTTAAAAATCTGTGAAGGGTGTACACAGTAAAAAGACCATAGAAGAGTACATGTATCATCTATCTACAAAACTGGTAGAAACAGACCACTAGAATAGGTGTATTGAAGAGACTGTGTAGTCTCCAGTTTGGAAGTCTTCAGGATTAGGTTTCTGATCTTTCTACAGAGGATTTTTCCAGAAGTTGAGGCATACATCGTGTCTCTCTTCCACTTAGATTTTCTGATCTCTCATAAATAGTGTGATCTCACATTGCAGTCTTCCTCTCAAAGACAACGTCTAGACCTTCTGACAAATGGGCTATCACATTACTCAATTAAAATACCGAAGTCATCCTCTTGTAGTCAACTAATTTTGTATGACATGTGGGTATTTAATATCTTTAAGAGCATACAACAGTTTAAGCTTACCAGAAGTCTGCCAACAGGTCAAAGAGTTATTAGAATACAGTCACATTCACACTGCATTTCATTTCAGTATAAAAAGGAGCTGAAACCCTAAGTTCTCCCATGTTAAAGAAAGGAATTAAGACCTGAGTCATTTATGCCTCACCCTTGCAATTTGAAGCAATTGCCACAGACACTGCTTCACACTCAAAATATATCAGAAATACTAATCAAGTTTCTTCCTCCAGCTCCTTACTAAAACAAACTATTTTTTGGGGGGTTAACATAACTTTCATATTTCCTTACAGCATTCTAAAGAGACTGAACCATTTTCAGTTCTAAATAAGAAAACTATTTGCAACACAGATCAATGGCCAAAAGATTCTTTTGATTTGGGGTCAGTTGATACTTATGTTTGCCTGACAAAGACATAGTATTTTGATGTTTTCTGTAATTAAAAACATTTTTGAGTAACAAGTCAAGATCTGGATCAAAAACTAATTCCATAATATGTGCTACAGCTGGAGTAAATACCAAAACCAAATGAATTCTATTCCAGTGCCTATTTTTTTTTTCACCTCAAATAGGTAAAGACATAATCTTTCATACCACAGAAACCTCTCTGCTAGTTCACAATCTACAAAAGAGATGACAAAGAAATTGGCTTCAAATAAAATACATAGTCTTGTGAAATACCTGATGGATGCTATGAATGATTCCACATATACCTTGACCTTCTTTGAATAGCAAAAGGTTCAGAGAAGTCCTTGACAGCCAAGCAGCCGATGCACTGACAAGGCTGAATCCCTTCCAGCCCAGGATTAATCCCTGGGGCAAGATAGCAAAAAGCTGGAGCACCAAGTTACCCAAATCCCTGTTATGCTACGAGGCACAGGAATTTAAACAGCTACCCAGACAGTCCACCTCCTCAGTCATATTTGCAGCCTCATGTAACTATTTCCTATGGGCTCAGAGTGCCCTGTGTTCACTATGTGTCACCCAGAAAAAAGACATCAGATTTTTATATAACTTTTAAATTAGTTAAGTGTTCTCTTTTTCTTTTCCCAGAACATCTCCTTGCGTGATGCTTTTCATGGCCCACAGGGTGCTGTAACAGTAATGTATAGTGTACTGTGTACTCTGTTTGTCTGCTGTTAATACCGAATGACATTTAGAGCAATGATGATGCACAGCACTGTCCCTGCTCCCTTTCTGCATCTTTTTCAGGAAGGTAACAAAAAGCATTAGCAAAAAGGAAAGCTGTAGCATGCAAAATCCAGTTCACAGGTTCAGCTGATGGACATGGTCATACCCAGAAGGTGACTCTTGCCCCCTAAGAAAATTCAGTGTAACAGACAAAGCAATGAATGCAATGTTAGCTGTACTTGTGGAACACACTTCATACGGCTTGTCACAAAATGTTACTTGAAAATATAAATCCAGGATGACTTGTCTTGAATGGAGCACAGACAAGGGAAGCAAACAGTGAGCAATAACAGCAGTAGAGCAAGCTGGTAAGGGATACTGAAGGAGAAACAATACTCCATGGGATACTATAGAAATCCATTTGGTGACTTGATATATTCATTAGGTAAGTGGCCCAAGAGGCAATTAGCACTTGCATTTATTTGCCTGTAGAAAGACTGGTATTTTTGTCTTTTCAAACGTTTGAAGCAAAAGGAGTTGATTAGGAAAGAAACATGGTTGAGAAACAGAATTAGATTTGGCTCAGAAAAGGTAAAATATAAGTAGGGGAAATACTCTGTTGCTGAGATCATCCTCCTGACATGATTCACTTTGTTAGATAATTCCAGCTGCTCCCATTACCAGAAGAGTTGAGCCTCACATTTTTTTCTTTCTTTTGTTTTTTTTTTATTTTTTTAATTTACCTTGTCATTGCCCCTTTGAAGCAAACCATTAAATATTATTTTACAGCTGGGAAATGTGAATACACAGAGAGCAAAAAGGAGGGACTGAATCTAGGTTTCTGGAGTCTCTGTGTCGCATGCTGAACACCAAAACCTTAGATTGTGGTCACAAGTGCCTCTTTCTATGGACCGTCCATCTAGCCCTCGATTGTAACAAAATACATAGGGAATCTAAGACCACAGATGTTAGGGGTGAGAACCATCTTTTCTCTTCTGAGTTGTCTGAATACAGGTGCCGTAGTTCAATCTTGGAGGAAACAGTTTCAAATTCTGGAGCACTGTAAGCCACAAAGCGGCTCAAGAATTTTTCACTAGATTGCCCATAAAAATGCCTTTTTCACAGAAAAAAAATGTACAGAAAAGTTCTAGTTGCACTCAAAGTATTTCATTCTTTTTTGAGAAACACTTAATGGCATCTGATCTTTTTCTTCTGCAGGCAAAAAGAAAGATCAAAAACCATTTGCCAGGCAGGCAGCTCACAAACTGAGGGTGGGTTTTTTGTAGAGTTTTTTCCACTTACTGGAAATTCCTTCCCATAAGATCCAATCAAGTACATATATTTTTAAACTTCAAATTTGCTACAAATTTTTATCAGTCCATTATTTAAATATTGTTTTCTATTTTAGCATTACTGAGAACTTAATCCAACATCTCTGTCCAGATACAAGAAGGTTGCAGACAACATGAAGTGCTGGTGAAACAGATCCAAGATCATGATAACACAATGCAAATAAAAATTCAATGTCCCAATGGCAAATATATATAAACAGAAGCACAGTACAGCTATTGACGTCAGGTGTTAAAAACTGACTTGAACAATAACTGACAGAGCAATTTTATGTTGACAATGGCATAAATTTTATTTAACTTGTATATATAACAGGGTGGTGTCATTGCAATTTTCTTCTCCCTTCCCATACACAGTGGAAGCTCTGTGGTTGCGTGGGTGTCTGAAAACATGTTAACCATTTTGTAAAGTCCTGGCTGAAAGTTTGACAGAAATACAGTCTTGGAAAATATTAAGTTTCAAACTATCAAATGCAGAAAGAAATGGATTCAAACTCATACTGCCATAAGGGAAAGTCTGAAGTATGATCTTGGGTATGGTATGAAGTCCTAGCAAATCAACTTGAAAGAGAAATTATGAATGCCCCAAATGAAAGAAAAGCTTCAACGTTTCCAAATTATTAGACATGAGATTAATCAGGAGACACCAAGCTACAGAGAACCAAGTCCTGCTCTACTGCTCACAGAAGTACTTGTCACATACAAGAAGGTATCCAACTGGGCTGTGCATGCCACATGGGTCACACTTCAAAAGCATGTACTGAGGATTGCAAGAAAAGGAAATACAAAACCTAGGTCACACCAACATTTTAAACCTCTATAGAGGACTTTGAAATCCTCATTTTCAATTAACTAGATTTTGCTGTGCTTTTGTTTCAGTAAATGTCCATTATTTTTTCTTTGTATTACTGTTCCTCACCGCACGGTGTTCAGCATGAAGGGAAGAAATGTTAACTCTTTTATCCATAATCAATAGCCCATACCAAAATTGCATGGTTTAAATAATAAAAAATGGTCCATTTCCACTAAATTCCACTAGTATTTCCACAGTAAAAAAACCAAACCAAACCAAAACAAAACAACCACAAAAAAACCCTGTTGCTTTCCACAACTTCCTTGTCCTGATTTAATTTAGAAAGGTATATCCCTAAACTCCCACAGAACAAGGTAACCATCTGGAGACACATTCTGGTCCTATTTGGACAAAAAACCCAATGGGAATTGTAGCCTTTATTTTTCTTTCCTTTTTTTATTTTCTTTTTCTCTGAGTACTTTAATGAATTCCTATACCTCAGTCTGCCTAACTGCAGATCCTGGGAGACTGATATCCACTATTCCCCATCCACTATGGACTGTTTTTTGTACAAATCAAAATGTTGGGACAGGCAACTGTGCCTGAAAGAGCAAGCATGGTTCTGCATCACATGAAGACAAGGCAAATGAAATGTCAGTCAGCTGTCTTATTTGGACATCTTTATCGTGTAGTTTTACCAGTATTCACTTAAAAAACACCGAACAAAGTTATATGAAAAATGTGCAAAATTTTAATGTCAAACCAAAACCTTAAAATAGAGATGAATTAATGTGTATATATAGATTGATAAATTCTGCAGCCTTATATATTTAATATGAGAGAAGGATTACAAGAACACCAAGTTCCTCACCAGTATTGAACAGAAATATTATTTCTGATGTAACAAAACATTCCTTGGAAAGTTCTGTCAGTTGTGCCTGGGACACAATGTTTGCCAAGAAAATGATGCAGGCTGTAATTTTAAGACTAGGGAGTTGGTTTTTTAAACCCAGGATGACGGGGTTCCCAGTCCTGAAGTCCTTTGAAACTACTTGTAAATTGGAAATGAATGCTTTTATCTTCACTTGGACAATTCACAATAAGTGACATATCTTAGTTGTTGCACCAAAGACCAATGTATTTGTCTTATTTCAGCTTTTTTCTGATGATTTCCTGAAGCAAAAGATTCAAAACCGAGCTCTTCTTTCTATTTTAGTTATGTCAAGCCTTGTGGTGATGGTGTTGAACAATCAAGTGAATTTTTATATTTACCTCACTGTAATGCAGGCAGAATCCATATGAGTCTGTACAAACAGTGACCTATTTTAAATATCTCCATCAAATTCTACAAGAAACTAGAGCACAGGTATTACCACCATTTATCAAAGATGAAAGGCAATATTAAAAATGTATAAGAAAAAATAGTTAAATAATAATGAAGTTCATAAATCTACAGTTTTCTTTTTTAAAACTACACTTGCAAGCAAAACCAGACCTCTCTTACACAGACCAAAGCAGCAACTCGTCATTAGCATTGCCAAATATCAGCAGACTGAATTAATGGAATAAACTGTCTGAACTGGCTGGTCAACACTGATCTCCTTAGGCATTTTAACTAACTTGAACTCTTGCCCCTTAGTTTGGCTTTTGCTTTTAATTTTCACTGAAAAATCATTTGCTCCTGATGCCTGTTTCACCATAGGACACAACCAAAACATCTGACCATTCTATTGCCTGTTCCTCCCAAGACATGGGCAAGAAGATGCTTATGCATCACACCTCATTGCTTCTCTTCCTGCTGCAGTGAGAACTAACTATATTCAAAACCTGTCTAAACCCAAATCATTGCTTAATTCATATGAAAATAACAAAAACAATCACTTAATATTTCAGGCTACAAATTCTACACCCAGTATCTAACTTAAACTAGTTGATAATGGTGATTTACAATTTATATCACAGTGTTCATATTTTTAAGATAGAGATGGAGGGGGGGAACTCAAAGGGAAAGAGAAAGTTTTAGAAAAATGTAGAAAAATGCATGCAAGAAGCTTCTCCTTAGGATTCACTCAAGTTACAGCATAAAATAGCCACTTCTATCATTTGCTTCTTGATAAAAGTCAAGTCAAAAAATGAAACAGTATAAACCACATTTAGAAATACATTCCTACAAGCTTGTGCTTTGCCCACAGAGGCCTCAGACAGAAAGTGTGAAGACAGAAGTGTAGCAATCTAAGAAAAAATCCTTAAATGAGGGTGTTTATTAGGGGTGGCTAAAGGACATATGAATCTGACCAAAACTAAATTATTTTTTATTTCTAATAAAATTTAGGCCATTTGTTTGCAGGTAGGATGCATGCAGGTCTGAAAATTACTTCCTATGGATAAAATTAATGAAAATGCAGCAATAAAAGAGAATTTCCATTAGAGATTCTCTCTGACGAAGCTACAAATCACACAGTCTCAGGCGAGAGCTGGATGCATTCCATTCTTACCAAAGAAATGAAAGGCCAGTCCTTTAAGTGAAGTCCTAAAGTTAAGGCCTTTAAGACATGGCTGCTTAAAAACTTACTCCAGAGTAGGAACCTTTCAACAATAATATCGGATTACAGTGAGTATGCCAGAGATATACAGGAAATTAAACAGAATTCTCAAGAGCTTAACTTGCACAGAGACATTTTTATATCCCAGAAGAACGTCCTACATCCTTTATTAATATTCATCCTATACCACTGAGTGCTTATCAATATTTTACAATTCACCTGATCATATTTATGATCCAATTTTCACAGAGCCATGTGAATATCTGGGATGCACATTTTTTCACCGGCATGGGAGTGGTGGTTTTATGGGGGAGGAGCGTATGGGGGGGTGGGGATGCATTGCAGTTCACTCTGGCATCAATCCTGTCTTCAGCAAGTACCATGAAATTATGAATTGTATCCCCAAAATCCTAGGGTGAAATAAAAACATAGGCCAACTATCCGGAGTACATTTTTTTAAAATGAAAGTTCACAGAGGCATCTCTAAAAGGAGTTTCACAAACCTTCTTCTAATAAGGGCACACAATTTCATTAGCAAATAAGATACCAGTGACAGTCCTGACCACGTGTGCCCTGGTAGATGGGGGTTACTGCTGCAAGAACAGTTGCACCAAAATGTAAATTGAGCCAGGATTTTAGAGAGGGGCCTGCATGGAGCTTAAATGGGGCTGAGTGTCATGGAATGAGCATGCTTTGAAAATAGGGAGGCAGGACACATTCAAATATCTCTTAGTAGAGACTATGGCACATTATAGGGTGTTGGAACAGGCTGCCCAGGGAGGCGGTTGAGTCACCATCCCTGCATGTATTTAAAAGATGGGTAGACAAGGTGCTTAGGGATGTGGTTTTGTTAGAGGACAAGTACCGTTGGACTCGATGATTTCAAAGGTTTTTTCCAAAATAGTGATTCTGTGATTAAAATACCTCTTAGTAGAGACTATCTACCTCCAGACCTTCATAAAGCTCCTGCGTGCTGGCTCAGAAGGCTCGGCAGGGGTTTGGCCGGCAGCACCTTTCCGAGCACAGCTCCCTGCAAACCTCCTCATTTCGCCTGAAATTGCTCATGAGGCAGCAAGCAGCCGAGCGAAGTGACCTGACCTCTGCGAGTCAGGGTGAGGGGGAAGACAAGCAAGCTGAGCAATCTCATCTTCAACTGGCACAGCCTCTAAAAGATGCAATCCTGTTTCCATAAATCAGTGGTAGAAATTTGTGCTTTACTTTCAGCAATTACCTATGCAAACAGCATAGAATTTTCTGCTGCGCATCCATCACTGGTACGCAACACGGTACCAGCATGCACTAGATTTAGCACCTAAGAGCGTACACTAGCAAAGTAGTGTGTGGCAGGTTCCAGGTGAGGTGCAAACCTCCTGACAAATTTATTTCAGTCTTGGAAGTTCACACATGTGCTGGAATCATAACTAGCTCATTTTTCTATTGCAAGCATAAGAAAGAACCTGCCTGATCATTTGTTTTATATTTCCATTTAGAATAAAAAAAAAAAGTGACAAAGCTCTTTTCATCAGGAAGCTAATACCTCAGAAAAGCATTCAGGATTTGGGGGTTACTGTTGAGATAACAGCAAACTCATGTTACATGCTTGGGATCTATTACCAGTACCTCATGTTAGGATGTATTACAGTGTGGGAATGTGTCAAATAAAGCTAGACATTTCTACTAGCATACTTGATTACAAATGTTAATAGAGAGTCAATAGAGACTGGAATTGTAGTAGCTAAATCAAAAACTCAGGGCCTGCTTTGCTTGAAAGAAATGATGTCTACTTGGGGAAGTTACTGAACAGTACCTGGGGATGATTGATTTCCAGCAGACTTCCTGCAGACACAATGAGAGCAGTGAAAAAGTAACGTAAGCACACTTAGATAAGACCTTAAGTAATTTTAAAATATCAGTGGCTAAAAGACTACCAGACTCACGTGTAAGGTAGTGAAGATAATTCATTAAGTAAATAAATTATATGAACTCACAAACCCCACAACCTTCCCCATCTTCAGGTGTCGGGTAAAGCAGTGCCCTACCCAATAGCACAGTCTTTTGTCACTACTCTTATTAAAAGCAGTATTTAAGAGATAAAAGCTGCCCTTCAGGAAATTCAAATAAATTTTTGTCCTGGTTTTGGTCAGGATAGAGTTAACTTCTTTTGTAGCAGCAGATGGAATGCTGTGTTTGGGTGTTAAAATGAAAGCAGTGCTGATAACACCCTGATGTTTTTAGTTGTGTCAAGCAGTCAAGGACTCTTTCAGTTCTTCATATTTCTTTATTAATGAGAAAGGAGGGGACGAAGCCAGGACAGGTAACCCAAACTGGCCAAAGAGGGTATTCCATACCAATTATGTCATGCTCAGTATAAAGGGGGGCTGGTGAAAGGAGGAGCATGGGGAGGCTCCGGGATGTGTGGGTTTTGGGGAACGGTTGGGTTCTGGAATGGCTCTGGGTGGCACAGCCTGAGTTGTGGGTTCAGTGGGAGGCTGCATTGTGTATCAACAGTTTCACAGATTTTTTGCTGTAAAGTCCTGTCAGCATCGTTATAATTTATCTTTCTGCTATTTTAGTAAACTACCCTTATCCCAACCGACGGGCTTTTGGTTTCTTGGTTTTGGGGTTGCTATTTGCCCCTTCCTTTTCCCTTCCCTTCCCTCACCCCCCACACACTTCTCCCCCTCCTCTTTTCCTTTAAAGAGGAAATGCGTGGATCTCGGCTCTCAGCTGGGGTGAAGCCACAACACTTTTCTAGAGGGAAAACACTGTGTGCACACTGGGCACAGACACACCCAGACAAATATGCATCCAGCTGAGCAGCAGAAACACCGGCCAGTGCATTGCAGAGATAACTGGATGTAGTAGCCAGAAGCAGCACAGAATTAACTGAGGCTCTTGAATTTTTGGCACTGCAGTGACTTCTGCAGTGCCCTGGGGCTGCACCAAGTTGGGCTGATACTAGTTTCATCCTATGAGATACAGCAGCTGTCCATTCCTTGAATGGAGATTATATGCACTGTGCTATTTAATTACACTTTAGGTTCAGAAACCATGCTCACTGTTGGGTGCATAAAGCATGAGAAATGCACGTAGCCTGCAAAGCCTTGGAATGAAGAGAAAGAATGCAGCAGGGCAGGCAGGCATTCTGACTCCTAACAACTAGCCTGAAAGAAGACTGCAGACATTATTCTACTCAGAAAGAGCTTTCCCTTGACTGCATTTGTTGCTCATATTAACAAAGTAAACTAGCAGTTCTAAGATCATAACTAGCATCCTCCCTACCAAAGCTTTTGTTTGATGTCGGTCCAAATGTAAAATCTAAGAACATTAAAATGTTTATCTTAAAATAGCAATTCACTCCTGGAACTGGAACTTGCGAGAGGAAATGGTGCCAAAACGCTTATGTTTGAAATCTGTGCTGAATTCATCTAGCTGGAGGTTTGGCCACTGGTTGGAGAAGTAATATACCAGGAAACACATAAAGGATGATAAATGAAAACAAGACATACAGGAGATAGAAGCTGGAAGAACACCAAACTACAGAATTCACTAGCACTGCCACTTAAAACAATTTTGACACAGCTTGTTGAGCAGAAAGTTGAGATGTTCTTTATATAATCAATATATAGCGATAGATAAAGAGCATCTAACTTGAAAGTCAAGCACAGACAGCCAAGCAACATCTACTCCACACGAATATCACAGAGCTGGTCAGAGGAAAATGAAACAAGGCCAGACTAAAAAGTCTTCAATCCATGAAAATCTTTGCAGGTCTGACAGTAAATCCCTCAGGTCACCCAGGCAATTAGATGGCAGCATGAGGAGAGGATACAAGTGGTTTGCAACTACCTGTCCTTCAGAATAGAACCAGTAGCTCAGCATTTGTTGGAAATCACGGCATGCCCAAATGTTTCTCACTCCTTCCTTCACCAGTCAGGTCCTACAGACATTTGGCACTGGATATGGAGGCATAGGGACCTCAGCAGGTTTTGTCCTTCTGAACAGATGAGGGACATATTTCAACTGCATTAATCTTGTAGTTTACCCCAGAATTTTCCCAAAGTATTTTTCCCCCTCATAATGTGCATGTTCATAAACCCAAAATTTGCATCTCTTTGTACACCTCCCAAGCACTTATTTACCCTTCAGAAAGAAAAGAAAACATATTGCTGTGGTGTAAAAACCAAAGCTCCTGCAAACAGCTCCCAGACAAATCGGAAAAGGCTATCAAAATAAATAATGTCACAATCAGAAAGCATTTTTTTATTCCAGAACATGTCTTCATGTACTAAAGAATTGCTGTGGCCAATTTATAATGCCAGTGTTCTGATCATTCTGTACTACTTTCAAATGACTGCTTGAGAGTGGACTTGCAAAAGGCAATCACTGGAGAAAACAATTCCTGTGCCAAGCTGGGGCTCTGATTCCCAGTCAGGATGACTGATAGGGTTATGGCCTCCAGCAGTAACCCCAGCCTTGCTGTACAGACAGCTGAGGAGAATTGCAAAGTACAGCCCAGAACTTTAAGGTGAACCAGTACTTTGACACATGAGGTTGGAAGAGCAGCTCTTTCAAAGGCACCCATGCTGTTTATGCAGTTAGGGTAAGGGCAAACCGGAAGGGAACTGTTGTGGTTTTGCCCACCACTTCCCCACCACCCTCACCACCCTTCCCCACCAGAACCCCACCATGCAAAACCACAATAGGATCATAACCCTAAAAGCATTTTTGTTGTGGCTCAAGCCACAGAGAACGACAGGCTGAAGCTGTGTACCCAGGTGATCAGCACTTGCAGTGGGACAGGAGGGAGGCAGGTGGGCAGATACAGAATTAGGTCATCCATTAGAGCAGCCTCAAGGATGCTGTAACCTACACTGGAAGCTGCTTTCACCAAGTCATTTACAGCAGGCTCCTCAGGAGCTGCTCCAGCAGAATAAAAACCTTCACAGTTAGTGCCCACCTGGGAGGTCACTGCAGAGCAGCCAGTGGGCTGTAAATTCACATCCTAACTGATGGTGCAGTGACTTTCACATGCACATATCCCCAAGCATCCCAGGCTGACTTAATGGCTAGGAAAAGCTGCCACTGTTCTTCAGTTCAGGAAGTAGTTTTCTTTCCCTTCAGTCTGCTCCAGTCTTTTGACTGTCAGTTACTTGGGGCAGGGTATACCATATAGTTAAACAGTGAGAATCTACTTGTGAGAGGATTTTGTAACTGCTACTACAAGACTAGTAAGCATGAAAAGCAGAAGTAGCAACCCAGAAGTTTATGAAGACGACAAATTGCTATTTCCAACTCCAAACTACATAGAAAGATTGAGGCAGCTATTTCAAGGATTTTAGTCAAAGCAGCTGTTCTAGAAATACTGCTGCATGCTGTTCATAAACCAATTGAACACTTCCTTTTGTTTGCAAACCCAAGCACCCCTTTTCAGAAAAACCCAAGGTGCAATTGCAGCATCCAGAAACCCAAGAACAAATCTGTG
The DNA here is from genome assembly GCF_964237585.1 of Gallinula chloropus. NCBI lineage: Eukaryota > Metazoa > Chordata > Aves > Gruiformes > Rallidae > Gallinula > Gallinula chloropus. The sequence continues at coordinate 17,409,325 of NC_140096.1, forward strand.
AACTTGCTAGAACACATCTGAAGAGAAGCGTCACACAATTCGACAATGCAGGGTAAAAAATGAGAGAGGAAAAGCTTATGCATACAAATACCTACATAATTTATAGGCTTGGGTATCGTAACCTGTAGTCAATGCATCTCTGCCTGGATAATATAGCAGCTGCACTAATGTGTAAAAGATTTAATAAGTACACATGGGACACCACATAGTCAGATATAGGAGCAGTCTCTGTGGCCAGCTAATATGACTACGTGCAACTACAGAGAGTACTTTACTTGTCAGTGTTAACAAAGGTACTCTTACAGATGTATGATGATGAAAATGAGCAGCTGTACACTGGTTTAATACAAAAATCACAATGCTAATGATCAGAAGTGATCTGCTTCATCTTTCTCCCCATAGTCAAATATGGATGGATGGTTACCTTATTTATTATTTATATTGCAAAAATGACCCAAGACAAAATCCATATACTTTTCTGCTAGAGAAGATATTATTTGTAAATATGTCTTAGTAGATCATTCTTTTACAGGCTTTTGTAAAATGTTCAATGCAATGCAAAGCTAAAAGACAACTGAGAGCGGCTGGGAACTCAGTTACTGAACCTACTGCCTACTGTGCTATCCAGCACAACCTTCTTCTTCTCCACACTTCCCACCTGTCAATAATCATCTGGTGCCTCTCACTTCACAAACACATTTTAGTGTCCTTAGGGGAGGGATTATACCTCTTAGTTCTTTACAGAGCACAACAGCTTCTGCCCATGAGCCGGGTACCTCAAAGACACAGAAAGAGCAACAACAAGGCCAAATAAAATATGATCATGAAGAATATGCACATGAATAGTTAATATTTTTGCCCATGGCTAAACCCAGGGTTGAAGGCAGTCTTAGTATACTTGCTCAGTAAGCTACAGAACTTTTTTTTGAGAAGAAAATTAATTAGCTTTGCATGGGGACCACAGTTTAGCAAATATACCAACAGTTGTGCTGGCAGCATCAAAAGAGACAGGGATTAAAACACAGGCAAAAATTAGTGTTGGATGATAAAGGTTACAGCAGATGTTTGCAGTAATTCAAAATCATAAGAAACATATCATTTGTGTTAGGTGAAAAAAAAATCGGACTTATATCTGGCAAAATGAAGGGATTGGTTTGACAAGCAGCCACTGGTTACTCCTTGTGGAAATAAGATTAAAAGGATATTTTTGAATTTATTAAATGAAACCAGATGTATTTTGGTCATTTTTTTAAGCTGGCTGAAAGATTGCAACAGAAACATTTCATAGGGTCGTATCTGTTTTGATGGCAAAGTGTCAAAACACACATTGACAGTTCCATTTTGACTACTTTAAGGCATTTTTCTACTGAAACGTTGACATTTACATTTTATATCTCAACTGGTTTTTATGTCCAAAATACACTTTGCTGTATAAAAATGTTTTTTTTTTTCACAGTGTGTCACCCTTTCGTGGGGAAAAAAAAATGTGGTTTGCTTCTAATTAAACATAAAATTGATTTTTCCAAGTTTCAGAATGTTCACCTAATTAGTTATTTAACTTGAAAATTCTAAAGATGCAAGCTTTGATACCCCATGTTTGCTTACATGGGCATAGACGTCATGTATGACCACTTCAGGATCAGGGCTTTTGATGTTTCTCTATATTGAAGTGGTTAGATAACCTGGAATGACTGAAATTAATGACAGGACATTTCCATTTTTCAGCAATGCAAAAATTTTCACTACAAATACTGCTTTCAAATAGCATGAAAAAAATCAGAAGAAAGTACTATCTATACATTTATTTATTTATGGATTCAGACCACTTAGATATATTAAGCATCTACTTACGCAAAATATCTTTAACAAAAAAGTCCAGTGCATAAAGAGCGAGAAATTAATAGAAAAACTTCTGTATGGTGATAGCTGTTATTTAAGGATGCTAAAATAAAAGGATAATTACTTTTAAAATGGAAGTTAAGTTCCTGATATACTTCAAAAGAGAGGGCAGGCAGGTGAAGTGCTTTTGACAATATTTTTTCCCATGCTTTGATCACATTCTGCTAACAATCTAATGAGGTGCCTTTCTAGTATGAACTGTAGGTCAGAAAAATCTATGATAAAAGTAATGATTCTCTTTTTGAAAATCCATGGGTCAGAGAGGATGCATGACATGACTACATAAGAAGTTTGTTCTGTAATGGTAATTTTGGCTATTTTCCTGCCTTTCCCACTCCAAAGTGGTACATTGTCAATCTCCTCACACATCATCTATGACAGTAATTTGCTTGCCTGTTAGCAGATGAAAATCTTTGTTCTAAGTTATATTTAATAAAATCATCTATAAATGACTCTTGGGCCCATTTTTAGCAATTGAAATGTATTTATTACCCTAAAAAATGTGGTGCCTCAAGCTGAGGGCTATTGTCACTCTCACACTCATTTGAAACTATTGCCGACAATATACATGCTCTGTATCTGGCAAGCGTGGAGGTAAGGCTACCAGGAGAAAAAGGGGTCTGGCCACACTAAGGAGAGAATCCATGCCACACAGCTTCCAACCTCAGTCTGGCATCCCTTCCCATGTCTCATCTTTTTCAGCTGAAAGCTCCCGTTTGAAAAAAAATTACATCCAATCTACATATACTATGGAAAAAGTATGTATCTGTATTAATAACAATCCCATACTAGTTGTTTCCGTGTTCTGACAAGTTAACCAAAGGGCTAGGGAACAGATAATACATTTGCTCTAATGAAAATTTTACAACACTTGAAAAGTTACTACTCCATTTTTCTTCTCTCCCAAACAGAACAACGAATACTTTTAGCTAAAATACTGAAAAGGATCATTACAGATGATAAAATGCATTTTTACACCCGGACCATGTGTCCCAGTCCCTTGGGTACATTTGCACCTATATTCTTTCTGTTTGCTCTCTTAAGCTGAAATGTCTCATAATCCCCTTTCAAAGCAAATAAAAGTGTTTGAAGCCTCAAGAATCTCAATGGTCAAGAAAACTATTTCCTACCAAACTCTCCTCTCAACTGGCTTGGGGAGAAATGTCAATTTATCATCAGAAACCCCCCACAAGAGAGCATGCTGCCTTTCACTGATGACATCATGAACACAACCCCCAGTGCTGCCACTCTTAAATTTGCACTTCCCTACCTATTTTTTTCCACCTATGTTCCAACCAGACAGTGGAAAAGGCAGGATTAAATCAAGGCCAATTTCAATTGTTACAACTGACAGTTGCCCAAGAAATCAGAATGTTTTCTTAAATTGAGCTTTGACATTGGATTCCCATGCCAGCTGCACAAGTTGTTCTGTCCTGGTAGTTGTTGACAGTAGCTATAAAAAGCATAACATATTCATTTTCAAAACTGTACTTATAAATCAGAATTCCATGACAGCTGGACTAGACATTTTCCTGTCCTAATTGCAGTGTGCTTAGGAGAAGGAAGAAACAAAAGCAAGCACTTTTTTGCACTTCAGTTCTACTTTTGGGTCTTCTGCTGCCTAATCTCACTTCTCTCATTCAAAATCAAGTGAGGTGATAGGTAGCAGCACCACTGATTGAGAAGGTGGCCATTATCTTATAGAAGGAGGAAGAAATCTCAGAACCTGATTTTCCAAGTAAAAGACACCAAAATTTCCTTTGTCACCAATTGTGCTGGAGCTACTTTTCTTAAGTCCGTATTTCTAAAGCAAAATGATGTGGAACAGTTTGGGAATTTAATAAAAAAAAAGAGGGCTTTTGATGACAGAATTGGTAAGAAACAGACTTCATAGACACATGCTAGTTCTGATTAAGTTGGTTTGGGTTTTGGTTTCTTTGTTTTTGTAAGAAAGCCTTTCTCTGTCAGCAGACAAGTTAAAACATGGAGAGGAAAAAGAAAAAACAACTAAAACAAGCAATAGGCTTGTCACTGGATCCATTGTGTGGGAGAAGAGGGATCCAGATTCAAATCTCTGCTTGGTAAGAGACTGTAAATTCCTTACCCAGGTTTTCTTCTATTTAAAAGTGTCTTTTTTTACTCACTCTCATGAAAAATGTAGATGATCTCAGTTTCTTCTCACTTCAGAATGGAAATGTCAACACTCTACAGATTGAGAAAGCAGCATCTCATCTAGCTTATGGAGAGCCAGATCCAGCATGTACCAGGAAGCTGATTAATAGATTCAGTTGGATGCAGAAGGCAATTCTCTCATCCAGTAAGTAGGCCGTAACAGTTGATGATTTAGTCACTTCTACATGACAGGGATCAGCCTCTCCCTTTTCAAACTACTCTTAAAGACAAGGTGACTGAAGAGTAACAACAGCTCCATGACTAGCACATTTGTTTCTCACTCCCTTATAGCTGATGGTTTAACTTTTAACACTGGGGCAATGATGGGAAGCTCTTTATTATTATGCAGAATTCCAGTTTACCACATCCCTCTGTTCAAGGCCTGCATAAGGAGGCATAAGGAGGTATGAGAAGCCTTGACAAAAAGGCAAATGCAACAACACATGACACAGTGAGGATGAGGCGCTTTCCACTGAGCAGCGGCCTTTTGCTCTGAGCATTAGATTCCCAGCTACTATTGAATGGTCAAGAAGAAGCAGTACAGAAAGTGGCTTTCTTTTTGTCTGCAGGAGGCGAGGAGTTTATCTGCTGTGTCTTCTGTAATCATCAGTGTAATTGTGATCTAGAGGTAAAGCCAATACAGCACTTCATACATGGATTTAACTACATCCAACTTACCTAAAACCTGAAGCAACACCAGCTACTCCGTGGCTCAAGTGGCATATTTGAGCACAAACATACCTCTCAACTGGCCTATAATTTTCCTGAAGCAATTCTTTCATTCCAGTAGAAGCCTCATATACAACTCCTGCATTTTAAGGTGCAGAATCGTGATTAAGGTAATGAGAAGAAGGTTGAAATATGTGAGTTAATTTTCTCCTTCCCCAGCCATTGTTATTCAAATGAGTGTTGGATGACTTAATTCACAATTTTATATTTAAATGTCATCAAGGGTGCATAGATCCCTATTTATTTGTGTATATAAGTAAAGTTCTATAAGTTCATTCATCAACTAACTCTCCTGAAATGATGATTTGAAAATTCCCAGCTGTATGGAAATACATGCTTTCCCACACCACAACTTCGGAGCCTGTCAGCAGGTAACTAACTATACAATTGTCACTTACCTGAGCTGTTTCTGTGCACTGCAGAGCACTACAAATGCTGAATTAATGTCCCAAATGCTGAACAAAGTGACTAAATATAGCAGCAAGACTAATTCAGCCACATTCCAATCTCAACAATGGTTGTAAGACAAACAATTACGATGCTCAGCTACATATAACCAGCTAAATCCCTTACCACAGTGGGATCATTTTCCTTGTTTGAGGATCAGTGAATTACAAACTGTCTCACCTGGAGTAGCAGAGACTCAGTTTCTAAATTAATTTTTCTCTCTGTGCTACAGAGCAGTAACTGTAATTTAGTTAACTCAAATGTCAAAGATGAAAACAGTCCTCTGAAATCCATTCACATGTTGTTTGCATGCTAAATGCAAAGTGCTTAATCTGCTGCCATCACAGAAGCCTTTGCATATGCTAGCATTATTTATTCATGTTCCAAATAATCTAATTAAGAATTGGAGAGCCATAATAAAAATAATGACTCCTAGAATTAATAGAATGTCTGATACTTGCAGGATCATGCAAAATTTAACAAATTAACTCTTCAGTGAGGTAGAGAATGGCAGAAAAGAAACAAAAAATCCCAAAGCAATAAAGCTAATAGCTGGGTAAGACAATACTGCTAATATGTTGTTAGTAGCAGTGCACTCTTACCTGAGGATTTTTTTAAGATAGGCTTCACAGATTTTGTTTATAGCCATCACTGAAACAGAAACTCAGGATAGTAAGACTGTGATTGCAACACTTAAGAGTGTCTGAAGGCTCTGGAACAGCAAAGAGTATTTTGAAAAAGTATGGAAATATTACATAGGAAAGAGATAAAATTAGCTAATTTATCAAAGAAAGTCCGTAGGGAAATGGATCATGGTCTAGATATCAGCAGAAGGATGGTCTCTAACAGCTGACCCCTTATTCACACAACCCACAAAAAGATAACAAAATAAGGAAAGACTGAACTTGAAATTCGATGAATATAGGATTTTTCATTCCCTTGGAAAGGGATTTTTATAGGGCTTTTTTTTATGCTGAAATAACATTTAATGGATTTTTTGACTTTTCTAGTCTTGTTCCTTACCCAGTCAAAACCAACCCACTGCCAGCAGTAGTTTTCCTGTAGCCAGACATCACAAACAAGAGTTATTGCCCTGTGTTTTTATCGAATTCACAAAGTGTACTTTAAGTCCTTCTATTTATTTTCCTTATACAGAACAACCGTGCATTCATAAGCCAGCCTAACATCAAAAAAGAAATACCTATGTGGGATCAAGCTTCCCAAACCCCTCAATTTTATCTTAAATTTATATTTCATAATTTTATATGTTAAACACAATTCAAGTTAAGCTTACAAAGTTTAAAGTTTACATAATGTGCAGGCTGATCATCTTTTGCTTTTCTCTATCATCCAAGTTTTGGACCTTCAAAAGCCATGATTAATGTAGGAAAAAACCCCAACCTTGTGACACAGTGAAGTCAACAGCTTGTTCTAGTACTAACAGCCCATTGAAGTTATTGTAGAGAGAGAAAAAAACAATACTGCATCATTAAGTTTAAGAGATGTCTTCTAGCAGCTTGGTATTTAATAGGATTTCCTTCAGATAGTACTTAGTACATGGCAACTTTTGAATATTTCAGTGTGTTAGTCCTTTAATGATTTAGCTACAATAGCTGTAGACTGCAGCATGGGAATCTCCAGCAGTTTAGGTAAGTTGCAACTACATTTAGACACACAGCTAGTTAGGTTCCTATTTAGACTCTATATGAAAGACCAAAGTAGTAGTGAAAGAGATTACATTTCCAAGGCTGAAGCAGCTGCCAAGGAGTTGCTACCCAGTTTCTGTTGCCTCTCCCAGTCCTATGCTATAACGGGATTAGAAAATTTGCCCATCTTTTGCAACAATGAAGACACAGAAAATTACTTCAAAAAGCAGTCATGGGACTTGCTTGGTGTTGCTAGGAATAAATAGAAAGTAGGAGGAAGCTGAAAATGGGCTGGTAAAGTGATGCCTCACTGAGATTTCTGTAAGAAGATTTTAAATTCTGGTGAAAAAAGACTTTTGGATGATTTTCAGTATGCAGCTAATAATTGTCCAAAGCTTGAAAGAATTAACCTCAATGATTTAACCAGATTGCTAATATTAAAAATATCAAATTCATGTACAGCACTTTGTTTATTTGCAGATATATAATTAAATTAGTTAAAAACTGCTTGCTTTATAAAAAATATAATAAAAATTTTAAAAACGTCTCAAGTTACTTGTGTCACAGCTGGCCTGTGGACCAGGCATCTGTAACCGTTCACCATTTGGAGTGAATTTCCCCCATTCACTGGGACTGTTCGGATGTACTTTGAACCAGTAGAAAATGCGTTTCTGAATTTGAGAAGCAAAGATAAATATTTCCTTACCGCCAAGATTTCCAGGAGCAACACTGGGTTGCTAGACCTGCATGCCTTCCCACCCAAAGGGGAGGCAACACCTAAATGAATCATTTGTGTACAGCATTGAGCACACAGTGAGTAGCAGACGTGTATTCAAGAGTAAGGATCTGCTCTGTTCTTTTTGCACATCTTCTCACCATAACAGACCTGACAGGAAAGGCATCTGCTAATGTTTACATACTTTCCCATTTCTTCCTCATAAATGGCAACATTTGTGACACTAATCTGAACCCAAAAAGCAATTTTAATAGCACTCTGCAGTCCACTGTGAAAGAACTTATCTTCCTCATGGGGACATTTACTTCTTCCTGAAAAATCCCCAGTGGCAACACTACATATTAATTTATGGCACACTATTCTTTTATATCTTAGACCTTTAAAATTAAAGGATCAGTGGTAGTGTTGGGGTTTTTTTACCCTCCAGGAAGTTTACAAGCAGTAATATAACCCTATAGCATTACAGAAAGTAATGATGTTCTTCCTTGTTGTTTAGATAAGGAGTTGCAGGAGGTTAAGAACATTTTCGGGAGTATCTAGGTGTATGGGGTTCTCAGTTTAAGACAATAACAGCTTCATTTTCAGTTAGTCAACTGAATAGTTGCAGAAGACAAGGTACGAAGGCGGAAGGAATCAAGAATTTAGGCCAAGGTCAAAAGTAAAAAAAATCAACCTAAGTACTGAATTCAAATCTTTGCAAAGGAGTGATCCCTGCATCCAGTTCTGGGCTCCTCAGTTCAAGAAATACAGAGAACTACTGGAAGGAGTCCATCAGAGAGCTGCAATAATGATCCGGGGATTGGAGTATCTCTTGTATGAGGAAAGGCTGAGAGGCCTGGGTCTGCTTAGACTGGAAAAAAGAAGACTGAGAGGGTATCTCATCAACACTTAGAAATATCTAAAGGGTGGGTATCTAAGAGGATGGGGCCAGACTCTTTTCAGTGGTGCCCAGTGACAGGACAAGGGGCAGTGGGCACAAACTTTTGGAATGGAAGTTCCGTTCCAATATATTGAAAGTCTTAATCACCCTGAGGGTGGCAGAGGACTGGGACAGGCTGCCCACAGAGGTCATGGAGTCTCCTTCTCTGTAGAGATTCAAAACACACCTGGATGTGATCCTATGCAACCTCCTGTAGGTGATCCTGCTTTAGCAGGGGGGGTTGGACTAGATCTCCAGAGGTCCCTTTCAGTCCCTACTGTTCTGTGATCTTCTGAAGAAATTTTCCAAACGCAGACAGAGGTAATGCAGGACTGAGTTGCTTCTGGCTGCCAGGCCTTATTACTCATTCTAATTGCTTAAAGGGATCAAGTAAAATATTTCCAATTAAAAAAACCCAAAAAATTGAATTTTCTGTGGAAAGTTAAAATCCTACTATGCTGAACAGAGCTCTGCTGTATGCCACAGCTGAGGTATAACAGTCTTAACCCAGTGGAGGTGACAGAGGAACAGTATTACTTGGTTGAAGATGTGACAGTTTACCTATGGCAACTTATCTAGGTTGTAAGTTTGACAAGTTGTCTTGTAAAATAATGTCATAGCACAGTTATTAGGCATTCCCATAGGTATTTGATCAGCTTCATCTTTTTCTATAATAAAAAAAGAAGAAACTTAAATGTAGGTTGTCCCGTGGGCTTACTTTTGTTGAACAGGGAGGGAAGGAGGAGGGAGAGAGGAAGAAATCATATTCTGTAAAAAAATCCAGCCCACTCATTTCTATTTTAAGCATAACTTCCTTAAAAAGAATCATCTGAGCATCAATTCGTATTTAATACAAGTTTCAGAACCAGACTGATAGAATAGATTTGAAGTACATAATTTAATATTTTTTTTTTACATTGCTGTATGTCTTTGCCATGTGATTTGTTCTGATGTAAAGTTGGGTTTATCACAAGTCTTCCCACCTGGGTAAGTGAACAGATGCATAAAGTGTTTGCCTTTCTGACCAACTGCAATTCAGCTTTGGTGGGGGGAGTATCTGAACTTCAATTGTTGTCTCTCAAAGTGATTTTACCTATTTTTCTCTCAAGTGCACAAGAACATCCTCTAAAACCACACTGCAGACAACTAAATCTAAAAATAGACATTCCAGGCAAATAGAGACCATGTTCTACTTGTTGGGAAAACCTAGTAATAAAATCATAACAAGCAGAATACTGCAGATTTTGTTGTGGGAGTTTCACCTCATCACAGCAAACTCACAGTCACAACAATACACAACACAGTTGAAGTCTTACCAAATATAAACTCAGCCATCACAAATAAATTACAGTACAAAAATAACAAAGACAGTCTTACAGAGAAAGAAAGACTGACAACACAGGGAGGGGTTATTCACCTTCACATGTCCAAACTACTAAGCAGAATCAGTAAGAGATGCTTCAAATTATGCCCCAAAAATCTTTCTATTACAGAGTAAGAAAACTGTATACTTCAGGAAAAGGGGAGAGAGCCACAGCCAGACAGACATCTCCATGACTTGTGACATGTAGATACAGCTCACTGAATTTTAAATAGAGAATACTGCAAAATATAGAATAAAACTTACATGCCTTGACAACAGCAATAAGAAGACTATAGAAGGGTGTAGAAGTGTAGGAGAAAGGATGTAAGGGTCATTACTGATACCTAGTCAGAGGAATGCAGTAAGAGTAACCTCTAGATTGATTCCTTAAGCTCAAGTTGCCTTTTGTTGACAGACCGGGGTGCAGGGAGGAGTGGGAAGGGTGGGGTGCAGAGCATAAATCAATACAGGGTGAATTTTTTAACGAAGCTTTTAGATGAATACCACAGATTTAGCATTAAAAATGCTGGAAAAGGTGGGTTTTTCATTACAAATCAATTTTGTTCTGTGTCAAACATTTTACTTCATTAAAGTATCCATAAAACAACTATATATAACTTTGCATAACTTTGTAGTCCCAATAAATTTTAAAAAATGCATATTCTGCTCAGAAAGGTAGAATCACTCAGAATCCTCTCATTGAGACTGATTAAGATGAGGACTTTACAATGGATATGAACTGAAGCTAAAATACAGGATTAAAAATAAAATATAGAACAAGATTTATTTTTGATTAATTCACACACCACCCCCATTCAATTGATGTATGTGGGAGAACTGCATTAAGCCTACAATGTTCTTACCCAAAAAAGAGTCAGACCTTAACAAGTGTTTCTCTAAGTAGGTAGGTAGGACAGTATATTACTGAAAGTTGAGAGGACCTGTTCTAGTTCAGACATACACACACTAAACCTTCTGAAACAAAAATAAAAACACACATAGGCATCATTGCAGGTTAATTTCTTTAAAGCAAAGAAAACAAATATTGGCAGCAAAGCATGTGAAAAATTGCATTCTCATCGTCACCTAAGCCAGACTGAGACCTACTATTCAAAACCATTCTAAAAATTCAGGATAAACTTATACATATGTTCCAAGTATTACTCTCATATGGAGATTGAGTATGAGCAAAATGTGAGATTAAGCCTCAGGATGCCTGCCTATGCAGAAGAAACCTACTTAAAACTTCACATTTTTAAATAGCTTTAATTAAGCCTAAAAAAAAAATCATTTAGAAAATGGAAGCATGAGGAATGACTTGTTCTAGAAGTAGCCATATGAAGACTCCGCTATATCTTTTCACTTTTGGGGATGCCTTTTCTGTAAGTTTTTGCAGTCTCCCTTCAATCTATCCAAACTGTTATCATTCACAATAGCTGAATAATGCATTAACAACTCTTTCTTCAGTTTCACCAGAAGAGACAGACTTTCCAGTTCTGAGATGGACAATCCCAAATCCTTATTGGAGCTGCTGCTTTTATGGATCAGATGGACACACGTGACTCTCAGTGATCAGATCAGAGATACATGGCCTGTAGCTCACAGGATCTATCTTGCTTTCTTGAATCCATCCTGAAAGGACGGTAAAGTCTTAGTAAATTGCTAAAGAACTGGAGCACCAGCTAAAATGGCAACTGTATTATAGGTCTGATGAAAGCGCTCCACCAGAATAATCTCTAAGCCATAGGGATGTCTTCTGACATTGTTAAGAGTGAGATGCAACTGGGAAAACTGATACTGGAAGCAGCTATCTCCACAGGCTATACTGGATCATATCCGATTAGTAAAAGCTCTGCAGTCAAACACAACCAAGTGACATGTCATTGCCATGTTATTTGTGTGGAGTAGAAAGGAAAATTCTAGGGTGATAGTAGAATATTTATAGAAAGAACAAAAACAAACCCTCTTATTTCACATCACTAGAATTACAAGCTAACCATAGGATCAATGGGGCATCTTCAGGTCTTCATGCTTGCACTGTACCAACCCCTAACTGCTTGTCAGATAAACAAAATATTTTCCCTTAGATTCTCTTCAGTAATTTAGAAAAAGATAGTAAACCACATCCTACTCCATTAAACTTCACAAGTTTAACCAATTTCAGCAAAAGGGAATAAGGAGGAAAAATAAAGTATGGAGAGACATCTTGTCATTTGAGATCCCATTTTTATTACAGCAGCTCAGGCACTGAGACAAATCCCAACATCTCCACATCTGAGCCTGGCAGCATCAGATTAAAGAAAAAGCATGTGGGGAACCATGCTTTTGTAAAATTACAGATCAGAATTGAAAACATTTGCAGAAGGAGAAGCAGAGGCAAATACATGAGGAATTGGGGGAGCCAAAGCAGAAACTGGCCCCAAGCCACAGCCAAGATTTCTCTCACTTTAAAGCAGAGGAAACAAGTGGGATGATAGAAGCACGATCTGTTGCTGGCAGCAGCATCTGTGTAGACTACTGTGGGTTACACTGGTCTGCCTGGCTACCACGTCTGAGTGCATGAATCAGAAGCTCTCTCTCAGGATTAAATCATTTCCAGTAATAAATTCTGTTTTCTAATTTTCAAACAGTGTGATGCTGAAGCTTGGGCCAACAAACCATCGCAGTCACAGCATGGCCGCTGCTGCTGGCACTACAGCACAAAGCAACGGTAGTGACACAAATGACATTGTGAGCAGCATTAGCTGTACAGATTTAGTTTGTGGAATTGGTCAGCTAATATCCACTGTTCTAGAGTGTCAGTGGCATGAGACCCACGGTGTAGATGGAAAGAAGCCACCTACAGATGCGGCACCTGACATTTTACCAGAGTGAAAGCTTGTTAACAAGCCATAGCAACTGGATGGTAACAAAATGTTGTAGTCTCTGGAGTAAAATCATAATCATGTTTCTCAAGCTTTTTTAGTGCTAAAACCTATCACGACTTGTTGTGGGAGAGGAGGAAGTCATCCACAGACTCTATATGATAACCACAAATGCTTTTATGTTATAAAAGGATTAATACTCCACAAACTCCTGAAAGTCTGTTAGTCTTATTTTCTACGATTTTGTGTGAATATACTATTTTCTCCCCCTCTATGGTGTTTTGCTATTAGTTTGTATATACCTTCTGATATATTATGGACCACTGGCTGAGAAATTCAGGACATGGGTCCAGACAGATTTGGAGACTGCATGGTTGTTCCTTGCAGTTGGTTGAATGCTTCTTAACAACCCACACAGAAATTTTGAGGGCAAACTTAGGAGAAATACTGGCCAGATTTTTTTTTACAAAGTTCTGTATATGCCAAGCCTTTTACAGGGTTTCTTTTTTTTTCCCCAGGGAGACATTTTACATTGAAAAATAACATGCCTCCCACAAATCTTAACATTAGAAGAAGAGAAAGAATACTGGTCAGAAACATCCCCTGTTCTTGTCAGTTCCTTCAACCTCAGGAATTTGGTTTACGGCTTAAAAAACCCCAGATATCTTATGGGTTCTAGTGTTTAATGCTGATAGATTTGCTGGTTGGCTAGAGGTTACCTTCTAGCAGATGTCATTTTCCATGCTTCATATCGCTAGATTCTTACCCTTCGGTAGCAAGGCAACACTTACTAGAAAAATCATAACCTTTTCATCAGTCACAGTGTCACTGTAGGGTCAGGATCCAGAAAATGACGGTTATGAAAAATATACTCGGGTCTGTCAGTCCACAAACTGGGAGAGATGAGCTCCAAGTCACCCAGCCACAGGCACAACTTCACCCCTTCTGAAGACATTTCAGCCTCCAGATATTAAAATGCAGAACTTGCAACACACTGAAATTGAAACTCCAGGCTTCCCAGAGAACAGTTCCTATTTTTACAAGGAAATTACATAAATTTCCCCTCAAGTTTTGCTACTCAGTAATTCAAGTTAAAAAAACCAATATTACTATTGCCACATGGAATCTAGGAGAAAAGGTAGGCAATTTGGAATAGGACATGTTTTCTTCATCATTTCCAGGTTTGATTTTTACTTGCAGGTCTATCTGTAATGAGATAGTTCTGTAATGAGAAACTGACTTTGCTAGTATAACAAAGCCCTGTGCTATATTTTGTGATCAAAAGCATTTTAAGAGAAGGTGAAAAGTTTCTTTGCATATGTATTGGAAAGTGGTGCCTGATGCTGCTGTTGGACCCCTTTGTCATAGAACAATGTGTTAAGCTACTTCAGTTAAACCGGTTGCCCATCAGTCAACAGTAACTACTGAGTTTCAAGGCAGAAGCTTTCACCTCTCTGATTTAAAAGCAGGCATTTGGTTTTGATCAGGTTCAAGAACATCCTAAGGAACTTGAAGGTGCACAAGCCCATGGGATCTGACAAGTTGCATACACAGGTCCTGAGGTAACTGGGGAAGTGGCTAAGCCACTCTCCATCTTATTTGAGAAGTCATGGCAGTTTGGTGAAGTTCCCACTGCCTGGAAAAAGGAAAACATAACTCCTATTTTCAAAAGGAACACCCAAGGAACTACAGGCCAGTCAGTCTCACCTCTGTGCCTGGCAAATCACAGAACAGATCCTGCTGGAAACTATGCTTAAGCACACAGAAAATAAGGAGGTAACTGGTGACAGCCAACATGGCTTCACATGCCTAAAAAATTTGGTGGCATTCTATGATGGGGTTACAACATCTGAGGATAAGGGCAGAGTGCCAAACATCATCTACCTGGACTTCTGCAAAGCATTTGGTACCATCCCACATTATATCCTTGTCTGTAAACTGGAGACACATGGATTTGACATATGTACCACATAGTGGATAAGGAAATGGCTGGATGGTTACACTCAAAGAGTTGTGGTCAATGGCTCGATGTCCAAGTGGACACCAGTGATGAGTGGCATTCTGCAGGGGTCAGTACTGTGATTGGCACTGCTTAACGTCTTTGTTGGAGACATGGACAGTGGGATCGAGTGCACAAAGCAGTGTTTAACTGTTAGTCTATTTTGGTAGATGTTCCATATTTACAAGACCAAGGTCAAACTAGGAAATTACTTCAGAGTGTACTTAAAGTGACATGATTAAAGCAAGCAGTTTCACAAGCAGCAGAGTTAATGAAAACTGGTTTCTTAGAGGCTCGTATCTCATGGCTAGATTCTTCAGGGCATAATACAGAGCAAGACTGAACTGATGTTTTCTTAAATTGGTTGTTCCCTCTCTCTGCTCTGCAATAAAATATAACATGAACCCCTACCTCGTAAAATCTTCCTCTTCTACCAATCCACCTATATTAATCTAATTTGTAAGACAGGTTTGAAACCCTCATCAAGTTTGGCAGGTATTGACATGTAAAAAAAAGGAAAAGTGGGGGGACTGTTTATTGGGGTAGAAGGTCACCGACAGGACTCCTGAAGGAGTTTGGGTCTGTCATTCATTTGAGCCCAAAATCCCCAGGGAAACTAGCCACCCCCAGTTAACTTCCCTGATTCCCACATCCCCAGTGCATTAGATGTACTGTCTGTGCAATGACATCAGATACAATGAAGAACTGTCCAATTATTACAGCAATGAATCTATCACTTCAGCAATTCATGGGCTATTTATATTCATTTAGTGGGAGCCAGCCCTACCAGCTACTGCATGAGTTACACCAGTGTCACAAGATCTGGCCTTCTGTTGAAGTCGGATTTCCCCTACACTTGAGCCTTAGAAAGTTCAATTGCATGGGCTTTATGCAGTGACTTTCAGATGTGGATGTGCGTCAGGGAGCCAATATAGATGAAAAGATTTCTTTTCTTCACCCCCACATTCAAAATGTTCCTCTTCATAGAGACTAATACAAAAGTTAAGTTTTGATTCCTTGGTCTGAAGAGGCAGATAAGACATATTCTTGATCTTCAAAAACCTCTAGAAGTTTGCTGTAGATTTCTATAAATATATTTAGCAAAAAAGTGATGTCCTTGCCCTTTTCCTTTTTAACCTAAGGACTTGCTCAGTTTAAACACCTTGTGAAAGCCTATTTTGTGTATATATAGGATTTAATTTTGTTTAAGTCTACTTCTTCAGATTCCATTCTTCATGTACATGTTTGTCAGTATCCTCATCAACATTTGCCATTAAAATAAAAAAGGACAAAACACACATATCAGTCTTAGTCTTACTACAGTATTGACAAAAACCAAGAAATTCTTGCAAAATTCTCTATTTCACAATTAAAATGATCCAAAGATCTGCAGGCATTCAACAGCTTTTCAAAAATGAATCATCCTGCACAAAAAATACACTGAGATGAAGGACTCTAGAATCTGGACAGGACTGCTCTGGAAAACAAACCTGGGCAGTTAATAAGATGCCAGCTTAGAACAATTGAGAAAGCAAAATTCAGATGTGAGCCATACAGGGTCACACATTTTTCTATTTAAAGGGCAGAGTAAGGAGAAGTAGGATTTCAGTACGAAGGGATAAGCACAGTGTAAATGCTAATGTAGTTGAAGAGGAAAATCTCTCCCATGAAACTTTCACCCCAGATTTTAAGGCCTGGAGGCAGAAGCTGACATTCTTTAGTACTGATCTAACTCACCTGGAGAGTAACTCTGAATTCATGAGTTCACTCTCATGAGCTGCCTCTAGGGAAGGTAACCTAGTTAATAGCAGTTTAAGGTTTTCTTTGCAATCCTTCATCAAGACGGCACATTTCCCATTGCATGGCAAAAAACCATCGCCACAAGCCCTAATTTATCGACATGAGTTCATACTTGAAAATTTCTCTTTGCATTCAAAGCCAGCAAATTTTATTATTTCCAGTGTTGTCTCCGCAAGGGAGAAGAAACCAGACATGCCTTGTACAGAGGCTTCCCTAATAAATTTACAGGAATTACTGCCATTAAGGTGCAATCTTGTGTCCCAAACAGTCCAATTCAGTATTTGCTACAGTTCTGTGAGGAAAAGAAATGACTTTGATCAATTTTATTGATTTCTGAGCTTACAACATATGTGTAAAATTCTGTAATAGTTGGGATTTAGTTGTGTTGTTATGTTTCTATTTTAGGTGATTTTTCATTGCTACCAATTCTAGACTGGGAAAGGCCGTGGATGTTGTCTAACTAGAATTTAGCCTGTGATGCTGTTTCCCACAGTATTCTTCTGGAGAAACTAGCTGCTCGTGGCTCGGATGGGGATTCTCTTTGCTGGGTAAAAAACTGTCTGGATGGTTGGACCCAAATTGTTGTGGCGAATGGAATTAAATCGACTTCATGGTCAGTCACAAGTGGTGTTCCCCAGGGCTAAGTACTGGGGCCTGTTTTCACTAATGTATTTTCCTCATCCACTATGTGGCTCACCTTGTCACAGAGGGAGATCAAGTTAATCAAACAGGATCTGTCTTTCATAAACCCATGACCAGTCAAGGATCTGGACAAGGGGATTGAGTACACCCTCAATAAATTTGAAGATGATAAAAAGTTGGGTGGAAGTGTTGATCTGTGTGGGAGTAGGAAGCCTCTACAGAGGGATCTGCACAGCCTGGATCAATGGGTTGAGGCCAACTGCATGAGGTTCAACAAGGCTCAGTGCCAGGTCCTGCAAATGGGTCACAATACCACTATGCAATGCTACAGGCTTGGGGAAGAGGGGCAGGAAAGCTGCCTTGTGGCAATGGACCTGGGAATATTGGTCAACAGGGAGCTGAACATGAGCCAACAGTGTGCCCAGGAGGCCAAAAAGGCCAATAGCATCCTGGCTTGTATCAGAAAGTGTCAGCAGGAGTAGGGAAGTGATCGTCTCCCTCTAATCAGCATTGGTTCAATTTTGGGCCCCTCACTACAAGGACACTGAGGTGCTAGAGCACGCCCAGACAAGAACAAGGAAGCTGGTAAAGGGTCTAGAGAAGAAGTCTTATGAGGAACAGCTGAGGTAACTGGGATTGTTTAAGTCTGGAGAAGAGGCTGAGGGGAGACCTTCTTGCTCTCTACAACTACCAGAAAGGATGTTGAAGCTAGGTGGGTGTTGGTCTCTTCTCCCAGGTAACAAGCTTTAGGACAAGAGAAAATGGCCTCAAATGACACCAGAGGAGGTTTAGATGGGATATAAGGAAAAATTTCTTCACCAAAAGGGTTCAAACAATAGGCTGCCCAGGGAAGTGGTTGACTCATCATCCCTGAAGGTATTTATAAGATGTGTAGATGTGGTGCCTAGGGACATGGTTTACTTGTTGGGTGTGGCAGTGCTAGACTATTGGTTGTAATCCCTGATCTTAAAGGTCTCTTCCAACCAAAATGATTCTATAATACTGTGATTCTACAGACTGTCACTGTTTGGTAGGGACAGTGGCTGTAGGACTGTAACTCTGTCAATCAATCCATTACCTACAGCTTACAAAGTTGGCTATTGTCACCCTCCCCTTTCCCATTGTGCTATTATTTTCCTACTGTTACCACTATTTTGCCTATAGTAGCAGAAAAAAACCCCAAACCCCACCAAGCCTAGACAATTGAATAGGAAGAAGTACAAGGACTTGTTTTGTTGGCAACATTTTCCCCGTCCATATTCTATAATATATTACCTAATTCTGGCTCCAAGAAAAGCCTCAATGGTCATATGCTCCATATTGTTTGAGGCAAAGACAATTTAAAAAAAAACCCAGCAGATTTCATTCTAAACAGAGATGACATGGGTTCATATCTTTCCCCTAAAGATACAAAGACTTGCTAGTCTACAAACCTTATGGAATATTTTCCTTCTCTATTTTTGAATTTTTTTCTTAGAAGAAAAAAACCCCTTTTTTTCAAAAACAGCTTTTCAAATCCGTTTTAGCATTTCAAGGAAATTAAGGAAGATGAAACTTCAAGAGTGGGCATCACCCCAACAGATAAATAATAAGATAATGCTAAATATAAGTGTGTTTTTCAAGAGTTTCAAAAAGAACTACAGAGGCCCTCATGGATACTTGCTTTACAGGAAATTACTCACTAACTAACCCAAATTTCCATAAAAACTTTGCATTCCATACTTATGAAGTATCAGTCACTTAACAGTCACATTTTTACAGTGAAAATCTGCTGTCACTGGACATGTCTGGCATCCAGCAACTTAATCTTTTTGCTAATGCCAGTCCCATAGGTAACTTGAGCATATGGTCAGGGATTTTGAGATTCTGTTTTCAACCAAAAGGCACTATGGAGAGTAGAGCACAAAGGACTGAGATCATAAAGATCTGTGTTTGCTGAGCAGCTAAGCAGATGACTAACACCATGCTGAAGCATCTCTCAAATATTCAATTGCCAGGCACAACAGCCAAAATCCCAACTTGATCAAAGACAACTGTGATTTACTATTGACTGCAACAACAGGACCTGGCTTCTCCCAAACACTTGCTGCTTCTTCCCTACTGGGCACCAGTTTGAAGCCCAGGGCAGGAGGAAATCATTCTACCACAAACCACAAATATCTATGATGTGTAGTGAAAATTTAAATTATTGTCTGTTAGTATCTTAAGCCCAAATGCCATATTTTAACTGATTGAAACATCAGCCCTACACCTACAAGCTTAATTAAAAAAAAAAAAAACTGAAACCAAACAACACAACCAAGCAAGAAATTACAGTTTCTCCCACTCAATTCCATTAGTGATAAAAGTAACAGCTTTTCTCTCCTGCTTTGAGCAAATACTGATTCTGCATCCCTTGAATAGACCACAATAATCTAGAAATTAAGGTTAAAGAAGATAGTAAGAGGAATATGAAAAAACCCTCTGCCAATTATAATCCTTGCTGCTTCTCACATACTTTGATACACGTGGTAGTTTTTAATCCAGCTGACTGATTCCAAACAATAAAGCTAAGACACAAAATAGTCAGTATCTATTTTTAAAGTGTCAGAAATTCGACTCCCAAGAAGAATGCCTTTCCTCCAGGGTGATCACTGGTCAAGTTACTATACGCCAGACCACTGACATCTTCAGTAACTCTGTACCATAGAGATACCATAAACTTTGAAGTTAACATATAGGTCAGATTCCTTTCTGGGACAATTTGTTTTATGTTTTTGTAATACTCTGCAACACCATGAGACCAAAGAAAGCCCTTGTATTCCCTTTTCTAGCTGTACTGCTAGGGCAGGAACCACCTTGCACACACACTATTAACAGGGATGAGGTGGATCAGTTCTACACCTCTCTGACGCTTAATGGAATAATGGCATCATAGAATGCGTTAGGTTGGAAGGGACCTTTAAAGGTCATCTAGTCCAACCTCCCTGCAGTAAGCAGGGACACCTTTAACTAGATCAGATTGGTCAGACCTTCACCAAGCCGGACCTTGAATATCTCCAGGGATGGGGTCTCTACCACCAGCAGTGAAGATACATGCAAGGTGACCTGGGCATTTAGTAACCCAAAGCACCACTATCTTAGGCACAAGAAGACATGGAATACTCAGGACTGTGAACTTCTCAAACAGGAAAAAATACCCAAAAAACCCCAAAAAAGCCCCCCAAAACCAACAAAAAATACCCTGTAACATCAGCCTGGAACAAACTTGCAACAAAACAGCTGAAATAAATGTTACACAATAAAATAACTGGGTTTTTATTCATCCTAACACTCACTTGTCAAATAACAAATCTATTAATATCTCTGTATCTCTGTTGTGCACAGCAGCATATATTTCAAGCAAAGACAAAAACATGGATAAACTTGGCACATCTTTAGTGCAATTCAGAGAAACATGAAGAAATAATCTTGAAACTGGAGAAATTACTGAAAAACAGGATTTGACAAGACTGCAAAAATAGTTTTAAAATAGGAGTTTTTACATGAAAATTGAGGTTATATACGCAGCATCTCAGCCTTAACAAAAGTGACAAAGAAGCCTGCCTTTCGATCAAAACATAAAATGTTGTCCTTTGATTCTGATTTTCCATTTCTTCAGAATGAATGGTATTATA
Organism: Gallinula chloropus; assembly: GCF_964237585.1. Lineage (NCBI taxonomy): Eukaryota > Metazoa > Chordata > Aves > Gruiformes > Rallidae > Gallinula > Gallinula chloropus. The sequence continues at coordinate 17,430,197 of NC_140096.1, forward strand.
TTATTCCTCAAAGGCATTTATATTCACTCTTGATATAAAATTAAAATAAATTAAAAACAAAACCAAAAATAAAAATATCACAATAAAACACTGTGATTACTTTTCATGACTAATTAGATTATTAATAGTAAAAGGAAATGAAAAATAAGCCAACAATGCTGAGCTTTGATTAAAAAGAAAAGAGAGAAATGTATTGGAAAAGGTTGGTCCCTGTCATCACTACTGAAAGCAAAGATTTCCTCCCCCACACAGAACATTTTAACTCATGAGACCTACCAAGGGTAATATAAGATTATGCCAAGAATTTATTACACTAATTTTAGGATTTAGATTAACTAATCCTAGATTTCCATACCGCCAACTTCACATGCTAGGTCATACAGCAGACACCAAGATGCCCTTGGACCATTTGGCGCATAGCTAGGTGAAAAGGAAGCGAAATGTACCTCAGTCTTGGCTCTAAAGTCACCAAACCAGGTTTTTGTGAATTGAAAGCACTTTATAGACAAACACTCCCATTTTGATTCTTCAAAATAAAGGAGAGGAGTATTCTTACACAGATCACTCCTCTTAACAGAAAAGAATTCATTAACTGGCCATAAATGGAGCCGACAACACATTTTAAGGAAAAAAAGAAAAAAAGGTTTTCTTCAATTATTTGTTCCCATTTTTTAAAGTAAGAGTTATTTCTCCCCTTTGGCATTTATTGGTCTTAAGTATCTGTGACTAGATGAATGTGTGCTGAAAAACTGCACTCAACACTGAAAGTTATTTGTAATGATAGTTTTATCTTCACAGAAAGCAGTAAAATCCAGTCCCTGAAAACTGTTCAGTTTCGCAATATTATAGAATAAACTACTTCAGAATAATGAACTACTTCAGACTGTTCAGCAGCGTTTTACAAGTCCAGCCTGGGACATCAGCAGGACAATATTTCTATGCTATAGAACAGATAAGAAAACTCTCCTTATTCAAAGCCCAAATTGTGTTTAGTATTCATTTAACTATATAACTACATTCATGTCCTTCACATTATGACTGAAGTTCCCCATATACCTAACAGTTACATTCACAGAATCATAGAATGGCATGGCTTCAAAGGTACGCTAAGGATCATAGAGTTCCAACCTCCCTGCCACAGGCAGGGCCACCAGCCTCCAGGCCTGGATCTACACAAGGGTGCCCAGGGCCCCATACAACCTGTTCTTGAACACCTCCAGGGAACCTCTCTGGGCAGCCTGTTCCAGCACCTCACCATTCTCTCCGTGAAAAACTTCCCCCTAATATCTAACCTAAACCTTCCCTCTTTTAGCTTCAGTCCATTCCCTGTTGTCCTGCCATTATCTACACTTTTAAAAAGCTGATTCCCCTCCTGTTTCTCTGCACCCTTCAGGTACTGGAAGGCTGCAATGAGGTCCCCCCACAGCCTTCTTTTCTCTAGGCTGAACCAGCCCAACTCCCTCAGCCTCTCTTGGTAGGGGAGGTGACACACTTTGTTTCAGGTTAAGCAGTTGAGATATATTTTTTTTTAAACACGCTTTTTTTATATATTTATATCTTTCAAAATATACTTTACATTAAGTCATGATTAAAGAGTTCTAAAATTAGCTTCAAACTCCAGTGAATTCAACAGAAAGACTCTTCCCAGTTTGAACAGATGTTGACTTGGATCCACACCATAATCCCCACCCAGGAACTTCTCTTCTAAATAGCCAAAGTTCTAGGTATTTTTATATAGCTAGGAAGAAGTTCTCCACGTAGTTACTACGTTATTAAATACAACTCTTAGACAAAGACCTAATATGACTAGAGTTGCTGTGAAGAAGATATTTACTATGGCCTTGGGTTTTACCTTCGATGTTTGATAAAACAGAACTGGAAATAGTGTAACCTAGCATAGCAATTTTTCCATGAAGTGATCTATAAAATGAACACTAAAATATAAGCTGGCAGATGTCATTCAGATATGGATTCAGAAGACACATCATTTGAGAGTTTCAGATATCCCTGGCTATCGTGGGGGTCAGTGAGGTCGCTCACTCTTTAAATGATGTCTGTCTTGAAAATCTAATGAAAATATGTTCTCATTTGATTTTAACAGTGAAAATTGTATCTTGCTTTAAAAAAAACCCCTAGAATTAAGGTGACAATCTTCTGTATTTCTAGCATTGATAAACTAAAAGACCATGGTTTATTTATTACACTTCATATAGGATAGAAAGATTAGTCTAATCTTTCTTTAGTCAGTATGGAATTTCAATTATAAAAGTCCTTATTTAATGAAAAAAATCTTACTAAAGCAAAATATGAGAGAGAGGGGATATTTGATTTTTAGTCCACAGCAACCAAGGGAAGAATTCCACTATTTCAGAAACACATACATGGTCTATTTTGGTCAAACTAATAAAGCAATGGTATCAAAGTCTAGAAGTCCTTATTTCTACCACATTTTAAAAGAAATTTATCATATATAAAACAAAAATGAAAAAAAATCTCCACTCCCATTAGAGAGGGAACAATGAAAAAAAATTCCCAGTACCTTGTATTTTAATCATGTAGAACCTGAGAAAGGATTAAACTCACAAAAAGTGACCTGAATTTATCCCTGACAGAACTGAGCATTGCTCCACACCAAACTGAGAAAAGGGGACATACTCCAAAGATGTCCTACTTCAAAAGCTTAGGGGACACAGACTCTTGTTTCTACAGGTACTGAGTGTGTATGTGGGGTGTCTCCTGTCCCTTTGAAACATTAAGAATATAAAGTGTAAAAACTAACCAAATACTTGGAGTATCTACAGAAAACTCAAGATAACCCTTCAGCATAATTACTAATCCCATTTCTTCATCTTTCCCATGCCTCCAGCCACAGGAGACTCCAGTCATAAGCCACTGAATGTTGGAATTGATTTCCATACAGATTTACCCCAGTTTGCTAGACACCAACTGCCCTTAGTGAGAAACAACACAAGGTGTGAGCACGAAGCCTCGGCTGTGAGAGCTTAGATGTCACGTCTCTAAGGAATTCCTCTGTAGCTCATATTCAGATGTTTACGGAGTGACAGGGGAAAGAGGAAGGGGGAGAGGAACACAATGTATTCCCTCCAGCATAACCATTTCTTCCGTAATGAAAATACAAATTCTGATCTCAGCCCCTTTATGATGCCTGGGGAATGGAAAGGAGAGGAAAGAGTACTTGCAGGAAGTAGATAAGATCTTTTGCAGTCAGATCTCAATATGTGTGTTACACGTAGCACTGACAGCCAAGTGCATTTCAAATCTGAAGAAGTGAATCATCACAAATGTTTAGGGTTAAACCCATATATTTCAAGTCAATGGTTGACAATGGATTTCTCTGCTAGTGGTAAATCAGGTCTTATGGCACTGTGGCACTCAGGCAGAGAATTGGAGTATTAATCAAAATATTTTGCACTCTGCTTCTCATTGAATTTTCTGTGAGTTCTTCAACAGCTGTATTGGATTTACTCTGCTGTGAGAATGTCGGAAGATCCTTCACAGTCTCTGACACAAGAGTGCCTGTATGTCACTGGGAGGTAGAAGGAAGTGAAAATATTGAGAACATAATCTGAAATTGTCCTATACAGGGCATATAAAATTTATTATGTTCCAGTCACTAAGAATCAAGAAAGGTTTCTGCAAGGAAAATAATATTTCCTTTCTATGAAGATAGCCTTTCTAAAACTGACAACAGAATGAGTGGTAAATCCTTAAAGGTTTTTTATTCTTATTGTTTTCTCCTGCAAGGAGACTACGAGAAAAATAAACCCATAGGATAATTGTTTAAACTACTGTAGTCTGAAAAAAGATATTATATCTCATTTTTTTACAATATTTTGCATAAAGTATTTGCATCATTACTGCAGCCTTTTTTAACGCACAAGAAGGATACTTCATTTAAAGATGAAAGGATTATAAAGAAGAGGTAATCAACACAATAAAGGAATATGACAGTGGTATATTATTTACCTTCAAAAAAAATCCAATAATGATGATCAAGAGACTGAGTACTCAAAATAGAGGAACATTAACAAGCACTAGATTAAATATTTCTAAATACTTAGAGAAAAGAATTTGGCAGATTAAAAACATCTTATCAAGGTATTGCTTCCAACAGTTTTAAGTAACTACTTCTGTTTAGCACTTGCTTATATAGCAAATACATATGCTCATGCAGTATGTATATGTCACTTCATGTTTACTTTAGAGAATACTTAATTCTGACAACAGAAGACATCTATTTCCACATGTGAAACTATGCAATTTATACAGCAAGATAAATATTTTTATCCTTTGGGTTTTATTTCACAATATAAACTTTGTAATTTCTGTTTAGTCTACATCTCTAACTTTATTAATGTCTGGATCTAATAAAGTGCTCTTCATTAGTAGCTTTGAAAGCACTTAAAATTGTGAAAACGTTCTGGGACTATAAAAGCTGTACAAAATTAGAGCAAACCACAGACACCAACTAGCACAAATTGCTTTTAATGCAGCACTAAAAAGGTAGCTTCCAGAAGAAAAATAGGAACTTCTCTAAATTCTTTCAAGCCCTCCCACAGTTATTCGCATTTTCATAAAATTAACTTGTAAAAGATTCCATGAGTAAAATTAGAATGCTTTTTTCTGCAGCAGCAAAGTCTATTAGGGATATTGATAAAATGGAAGACCTCACTTCTGAGCTTATTATTCATCAGTGCTAATAGCTTTCCATGTCTAAAGATTAGCTACAATGAAGTATCCATGAGCATTTCAAATTCACCTCCGTGATCACAATTCAAGGTCAGGATCGCATCATTTCCTTCATGAAATAAATGAAGCATAGGTAAATAGGTACGAGTTACACTGTACACAACACACTGAATTAAGATAATTACTAGCAGGATGTAAATATGGATGACACACCACTTTAACATTAGCAATTTTCATAAAATAGAGGATTTTGTGCATAATCCAGACATAAGCAATATTGACTCCTGCTTAACGGAAGTCAGGCCATTAGTTTTACCTCTCACCCTGGAAAGGATAAGCATCAGAAGGCTATAACCCCTTTTTCCTGTTGCCTGGATTCCAAGAACATTATGCACATATCTAAAAGTTGAATACAATCAATGTGAGTACTTATTTACTTAAATATTCTTGTCAAAAGCCATTGTACTCTTCCAGCATACCATCTTTGCAAGCTGTCACTGAACTTTGAAGCTTTTTTCACTGACAGCACCCCTAATGTTTTACTCCTAGGATTATTCTAGAAGCACATCTTTTTCAAGCAAGGAAATGGAGTTTCTTTCTTTCAGATGGTCCCATCTTTCTTGTACAGAACCAGACTGAATGCTGCTCTGTCTTTTGGAATAGAAAGAATGTCTCAATCCTAGAAATTAAAAAGCATTTTAACGAGACAAAACCCATCCCAGTAATTGTTAACTTCTGACAACTACGGGTAATATGTAAGGCAACTCTATTTTTTATTTATTTTCATTTAGACTATGCAGATATGTAAAGGTAAAAATTAATAAAATGTTTCTATAGCTTAGTTCAAAATGCTGCAGTAAAGCAAGCTCCAGAAAAAGACAGATACACCAAGCCATGTACATATAACTGCTCAGGTTCTTTAAGTCTCATCTAGCAAGGTCACTGAATTTGCTTTTGGCCATAAATAATTAGTCAAGTGACTTTTTCATGTCTCTTTCCATTAGACTAGTGGGAAAACTAAATGTTTTTGTTCATCCTCTCTTCCACACTGGCAGAACAAATGAGGACACGTAAGTGCAACTTCTTCCATTTCAGTTTTCTCCAGCAAGTAGAGCATTTATCTTTCTCTCCCCCTCAGGGTAGAATAGGAAACAAATGTGTACTAAAGTAAATGACTCATGATAGCAAGGGAGTAATATAAACACCTATCTCCATTCCAATGGCTGCTCCAGCCCTTTTCTTTATTAGCAAGATGAAAAGGGCAAATGAGGGAAGACGTGGAAGAGTCAGCTCAGAAACTGCCACTTCCGTTCTGCAAGGATTCCCTCTCAGAGGAGCCGAACTGAAGGAATGCAGAGGCAGTATCAGGACAATCTTCCACTGCATGGGTTCCTCTGTCCCCATATCTCTATGACAGGATGGCATCACAGCCAGTAGGACTCATGATTTTATGGCACTTTCGCCAAGACAAAGATCTTCCTTTCACATACAACGGGCTGGATTGTCTACAATTTTATCAGCTCCAGCAGTTGCACATTTAATATTAAGCAGATAAGATCCAGATTAAAACTTTTGTTTTCCAATTTACTAAAAACAAGGCATGAAATTAGTGCATTTTTATAGTTTTTGCATTGCAGAGCTTTTCTGTGAGTTCAGCATGAGAAAACAAGTAATGACATAACCTTGATTTATGTGTACTGGCAAGTTTCCCAGCGCAGTAGTAGAAACAGCAGAAGCTAAAACTTAGGAGATGCAACTACACAAGGAGCCTCACCTGGGGAAAGGAGGGGGAAAAAAAAGAAAAAAGGGACACAAGACAACTTACCTTAGCAACATTAGGGAAAAGATGGCTAATTTGCTTTGTCAGTGACCAAGCTATGAGAAAGTCACAGTCAGTGAAAGACCTTTCAGTTCTTAGGATAGTAAATGACTTTAATAATAGTAGACATTTAGTTTTCCCTAAATCCTTCTCTTAAGCTCCTAAGGAAAAAATTCAATAAGAGAAAATAATTACATTGATTTTTTTTCTATCTTTACAGCTAGGGGCTCTAAATATAACCCTTAAATATTTGTTGGTTTCTATGTGGTATGTCTTTACTTTCAAAACTGAATTAAAAGCCTTTTGCTTCAGTATACAGTGCATAAAGTGTCTAAATAATATAGTACGAATGAAGGTCCTTTCCAGGTTTGTGCCCTAAGGATTCATACCAGAAGACCAGGACATTTCATTATCGAGACACTGCCAGGTAATATGGCAATCTGCCTGCTACACCGGCTTTGGTACTAAAGCACAGTTAAGGCTGTTGTGCGAAGTACAACAGACAGCTACATCTTCTGCTCTGTTTTTAACACAGTAAGGCTTTTTAGAAAAAAAAAAATAGAAGACCTTCTTTTTACAACAGGATTCAAGTGTTGGGAACATGATATCATTTCACACTTAAAAGAGGGCAAGACTTTGAAAATCTACCTCTCTGCCAAAGCATTAGAGTCTGTCCCTCACTGAAGGGAGGACTCTTGTAGGAAATAGCCAACTCAGCTATATGTCCCTCTTCTGACTACAGAATCATATTCCAAATGGTGCCTCCTAATTCCAAGGAAAGCAATTAAGTTGTTTCCTATGAACAGTTGAATTAGGCTGTCTTTTCTCATCATGCAATACATTTCAAGGTACCATCTTCTTACATTTGAAACAGCGGATGGTGGTGGTGGTGGTAGAAATGGATGGGAAACTTAGAGATTTCATTGTTATCTATATTCGTAACCCCTCCCTTTTTCTTCCTGCTCATTCACTGTCCTCAAAGGAAAACAGTACAACATTAACTTGCACCTTATAAGAGCTGTTTTGTAGATCTGATTTTCAGCAAACTTATCTCCCCCAGCTTCAAATAGTGTTCTTCACAGCTTAATGAGAAGGCCTTGTAAGAAAAAGACAGGTTTTGTTTTGCAGAAGAAAGCATTTCTTTCCTGACTGTTATTTTGAGGGTCAAGCAAAAGTTTTCAAGGAAGGATACTCCTGGAAAGGATAATACTTTCTGCCAGGAATAACATATGGCTATACATCTCTAAATAGTATCTGTGCTTGAGTCCAGCAGACAGGAGTTGCCACTGTTCTTGTCCTGAACTGCACCCAGATTTGTTCTAGGACACAGTGAGGGAGCATCATACCAGCAGCAGTTGTCCCCGCAGCACAGAAATGATACCACCCATTACACTGCTACACTTATTAGATCCTGCTCCATTTTACCTTAACAGATTTTTCAATACAGTGCCAGATATGTGGACAGATGTCTGTGTCTCAACATTGTCTATAGCTGTTTTAAATGACAAGGGCCTCTGGACGTTAATTACCCTGGAAAAGACAAATCTTTCCAGGTCAACTTTTTACTCTATGCACTGCTGTAAAACAACCACAGCCACTGAAGGAAGATAGGTCTCACATCACTTTGGGAAATAACACACCAATTCTCAGGTCTTAAAAGAAATGCAGGTGAACTCAGGTGAGAGCAGTAACAGAACATGGGATATTGCCAAAGAAGCTCCACATCAGCAGTACAATCCTCAATCCAAAATACTGCAGCAGTGTTACTAAGGACCTTAAGTTAGCACACCAGTGAAAGTGCTATGGTAAATTACTCTCAGGCACACAACCTATTGTTACTGTTTCTGTATCAGACCTTAACACTTACAATTCAAAAATTACTAAATAATTAGATCATCTTCATATATGCAATTTTTCATACATCAATTTTTACTTACCTTAGCAATACACAAACATCCTGTTATCCCTGTCTTAAAACAGTAATTAGCTTTTTGCAATTAGCATCTCAACCACATATTGCCAAGAAGTTGCTAAGGATGAGAAATCAGTTTCTAAGCAAGCAGCAGCAGTTACACTGGTTACACAACTCTTCTATGGGCACGTTGATCTAAGGAACTACAAACAGTGTCATGAAGACTGCATGAGTTTCTTGACACTTCATTTAGGTTCCGCACTACTGGAGACTGAATGTCAATATGCCCCTGGAAATGGAGCATGGTAAAACAGTAACATCCATGACCTGATGAGCAGAGAACAAGAGCAAAGTGAACTGAGTTGCAACAGTCAAGGCAAGGAAGAGAGAAGAGGGAGGAATAATGAGTTGCTGCTCTCAGTTTCCTGCAATCCCTCTTGCTGCTCTGCACTCTGAGACTAATTTTCAATTGTGGACCTGCACCCTATGACCACATGTGTAGCATTTTGGATGCTATAAAATTCCACATCTGTTCACAGGATACTTACTCCATCCAGCATTAAATGAAGAGCTGTGGTACACGGGTTATAGAGGAATCCCAAAATGTGAGTCTCAAAGCAGATGCAGAGCCAGGAAAAAAGACCAAACAAGACCCTTTACTATCCCAGGTGACACTTCAATTACAAGGCTACCCTTTCTTGCAACTGCACCAAGCTTCTTTTGAAGGATTATACTTTTTGACATATCTGCACACTTTCTGCAGTGAAGTTGAATGGCAATAGCCAGAGATATTTGTACATAATTACTCAACCACTTTAACCACCTGTCGCAATTTTGCTGCAAGTGTCAAAGGTGCATTTTAGCATAAAAGCCTGTAATAAACATGAAATTAGCTTTCATTACTCTGGCTTAGGATGTCTATCAAAATGACACTTCCACATTTATGGAAAGCATCTACAGAATTAACTGTGACATTGTGGCTTTTTGACCTGCCATATATGTGAGCCTTTAGGAGCACAGACAGAACTCAGCTCCCTGACTCTGCTTATCCCAGCTACAAAAGATACACAAATATGGATTTTTAGTTTGTATTTCCCGCAGGGCTTAAACAACTTTTACACAACACTGATACAGATGATAAAGTCAGGATTTGACATATCTGGTGTGTCATAGCCCTATCATTTGGCACCATATAGCTAAAAACAACACTTAATACTGCAGAGTAAGGCTGGGAATCAAAAGTTCACTTTTAGTTTTGGATATCATGACTGAAATTGAGAGTCTCTTGGAAAGAGTCCAGTGGAGGGCTACAAAGATGATTAAGGGCCTGGAGCATCTCCCCTATGAGGAAAGGCTGAATGAACTGGGGCTGTTCAGCCTTGAGAAAAGAAGACCGAGAAGGGATCTGAATAATGTTTATAAATATCTTACATGTGGGATGCAGGTGGAAATGGCCAGCCTCTTTTCAGTTGTCTGTGGAGACAGAACAAGGGGCAATGGCCTCAGTTCAGAGCATAGGAAGTTCCACACCACTGTGGAATAATTTTTTTAACAATGAGGGTGACAGAGGACTGGGACAGGCTGCCCAGGGAGTCATGGAGTCTCTTTACTCAAGACTCATCTGGACACCAACCTGTGCAATATGTCCTAGTGACCCTTCTTTGGCAGGGGTTCAGACCCGATGATCTCTGGAGGTCCCTTCTAACCCCTACAATTCTGTGATTCTGTGAATTGACGGCAAAACTATTCACCAAGCAACAATCCCCCTGAAAGGGTCAAGCCATCTGGTGAACATGAACCAGAGTTCAAGTCCACAAGGAAACGTGTAACCCAGCAGGTAGCTGTGGCAGTTCTGCCTCCTAAAAAGCACATACCAACAAACTCTGCAACAACTGAATCCCACCACTGTGTTCTTTTGTTCTCTGAACTCTTCAGGCGTTATCCAAATTGGTTAGGGGAGGTGTAGCTACCCACAAAGAAAGAAATTCTAATTTAAATAGTACAGCTTAGTCATGACAGCATAAAATTCAACTTTTCATTTTATATTAGACAATTATCAGGCACTTGGCACAGCTAGCATGGTTTTAGCACTCTAGGTTTAGAACAGTTGGCATGGAGAAAATGATCATGTAACAATTTTCCTCATGATTTCCTAAGTCTCCTCTTCCTTGCTCACTCCCCCATCATTCTTTCACCTTACGGTTACTTTACACGCCCTTATTTATCTACCACTTTTCCATCACTCTTGACCACTATATCTTAAATATGTTTCTTTCTGGAGAGCTTGCATTAATCCAAAGCACATTAGAGACCATGTGAACAGTGAAAGAGAACACAGTAGGATAAGGCTACATGATACTTGGGACTCCTAAAATTAAGGAGAACTAACATGCAAAGAAAAACATTCAGATATCTGACATGTTACACACAGAAATTGCAGCATCTACCAAGAAGAAACCTGTTCAAAACACGTGTGATGGCAAAGGCAACCACAGTTTTAGATTATTTTGTGTGTGTGTGTGAAAGAAGCCTAACAGTTTCTACTTCTGCAGAAATAGCTTCTGCTTTTCAGTTACAAAAACAGATTCACATTTTATTGCTGAAACTGTCAAAAATATTGCAGGCAAGCTAATCTTAACAGAGAAAACATTCTTAATGATGTACAAAAACATGTTAAAAAGGAAGAAAGGAAAGAAGCTCAATGTAGAACTCCTCAGAAGATAGGAAAGAAAGTGCAATGATAAAGAATTCCTCATTGAAAAGCAAGTTGTGTACTTGACTAAACCAGTTATGGATTCAAAGAGATATTAAGGCTTAATCACATGTACTGTACTCATGTTCTTCTCAAATCAGACAGAAGAATTCAAGCAAATATAGCAATCACACATATAAAATGTTTACTTTGACATGCTATGGAGCAGTATTCATTAGGGTATACATACGGAAACTGAACACTGAACAGAAAAGAAGCCAAGCTTGCTGCATACTGCCAGAGACCAATGTCGAGGCAGGTGAAAGATAGTACAGGATTAGGTGGCAAGAATAAATGTAGCTGGATGTGCCACCAGATTACATAATAACCTGTTTATAGGCACACCTCCGTTAGGAATAGATATTCCTATTGTAACATAACTTGTAGCTTTTAATTTGCTTATAAAATTATTTTTCCACAGCTTTCTTTACAGAGAATGCAAAGTCAATTTAAATTTCTAAACACAGACTGCTTCTAATGTTTTTCAAACTAAGAAGGCACGAAGGATGGGATTTCTTTCATAGAGAAGACAAACACCCTCCCCACCACATGCCCTGCTCTCCCCCCTCAAAAAGAAAAAAGCAGTTGGCTGAAACAGAATAGACCCTGAGGCCAGAACACAACAATAAAGCTGTGGTAATGCTTTCTCCCACATCTTTTAGAGCTGCTTGACTTTGCACCAATATGAGGAAACAGTCATAGTGAAGACAGGTAATTTCTGAAGCATGTTTTCTAATGAAATAGTGGAATCCATTTCATATGTATAGAGACACAAAAAATAATTAGCACTTTGTACACAAAAGCTGCATCCATTTATCTAAAACTACTGCTGCTCAGAATAGCTTTCCCTAAAACAAGACCAAAGTATCCTTATTCTTACACATGCCTGAGACCAATTTAAAAGAAGAAAGCAAACTGAATTACAGCTTTAGTACCCTAAAACCACTAAAGAATAATTGTGGACCAAGGCCTCTCACATCTGAAGTGCAATCATACATTAATCATACAGGCAGATCTCCCCTTCATATAACAGCAACATGAGAGAAGGAGAACTAAGTCATCACAAAAAAAGGAGACCGTTTTGAAAAATCAGTTTTTCCATGGCCCATGTAAATACTTTAAAAAAAACTACAAGAAAACAAAAGAAAATAGAGGGGTACATTTCTTTTGAAAGGGATTCTAGGGATTCTAACTCTGTTTCCTCTCCTTCCAGGAAAGGGACAGCCAATTGGAGGTAGTGGACAAGTACAAGTGGTAAAACGTGTCTTTTGCTAGTCAGTATTTCCATTACACACTCACATTGTTTTAAAAGAATGATTATAATAAAAAATATTTCAGTCACCAGTTCCCATACATCATTTTATTTTAAAGTTCTGGCAAAAGTCAAGATGATGCCAAACCACCTTTATCAGTTCATAATGAGGTGATTTTATGTCATACCTCAGGTGTGCAGACTTGACTACCCAAAGCACTGTAATATTGTGCAAGGTTCATATATTGCTGCAGTTTTCTGCTCAAAATTAATTTCACTGTTTAGCAAATCTAAAGTGCTTGGAGAGTCAAATTTAATGTATTTTAATTATTTGATGTTCTGCTCTGATGATCCGTTACATCAGAAAGTGAAAAAATGAGGGACCTTCCTCTGAGAACATTTCCAGATGAGGAATGTCTCTGTGCTTTGTAACTCCTTCAAACTGTAGGTTGTGTAAAATTCTATATAGGAACCTTATTGCACACCATGATTCATAAACATGAATAATGCTCAGCAATAATCCTGAGGTGTTTTATTTTCTCCCCTGCATACACTAAGTAGCTTATTGTTGATATTGCTTTTTCCCCAGGAAAAAATAGGAAGTGGTTTTTCCTTTCTTTCCTAAATTTTTGTGTTTTTAAAATCAGATACTTTGTGTTTTGTCATAACATTGAGAACTTAAACTTAAGAAATTGTCACATACAAATCTGATGTTTTTATTTATACATATACTTGGAATGGTTGCAATAAAAAACAAACCCCTTACCATTCCAAAAAGCTGGTTTCCACAGATACTGCCAGCTTCCGTTACACTGAGGAGGATATTGTTATTTACTGTCAAGAACAGTTAGATAGATAAATCAACAGAATCTATATGCAGATGGATGACAGCTAAAGTGATCATGGCAAAGATGTAAGTTGCAGATTGACATAAAATAAAGGGCTTCTTTTTCAAAGTAGTTCAGCAAACAGAGCTTACCTTTGATAGAGACAAGTATTTGTTATCCAGTGAAATTCATCATTATTTCTGCATACAAGCAAAGTATGATATAGAACAAACATGGGACATGAGTGCTGCTATGATATGCAGTAACATTTACACACAAAAATTCGCCATAAATTTCTTTCTATGGGCCTAAGAATTCTAGCCTCTCTCTGCCACTTCCCAGTAATATCCCTTCAGCACTAAGGAATGTTCCTCTATTGGAAGAACGTGCTGTACCATTTCTGATCCCAGCAAGTCAGAAGTCTTAAGAGAAAACAATAGGGAACATGATCTTCAAATATGGGATGAGGATACCAAGTGCGCACAGAGGATCTCAGCAAATAGAAACCAAGTTTGTTCTATAGAAGCACAGTGTCCAAAATTCTTTAGCCACAGCATCACTCTTTTTCATCAGCACAAAGTTGCCTGCTAAGATTTTACCTGCCACAAAGATTTGGTTTAGGATAGAGTTCATTTCCAGCATCATTTGAAACAGTTGTAAGAAAAAAGTGACTAAATCATTTCTACAAGTGCCTTCTTCAAGGCAAAGCCAACAAGTTAGAAGCTAATGAACACCTTTAAAACATACTAAAGAAAAATAAAATCTGAAATCAAACTGATTTTTACTTTCAGGAATGTATTACTGAGTTCCATGATTGGATCACATCCTCAGGAAAGGAATTTTTATGCCAGATCCAACTCAGGATGAATGAATATACATTTGCCAGCTAGGAAGCTGAAGATTTTCCTTAGTTCTGTTATCTCCCTGTACTCTTGCTATACCTTTCACAGTAGTGAACAACCTTCTATTTAGCTTAATTTTTCCAACTTCTGAATTTAATAATTTAAGACACATATGACAGGAGGAAAAAAGAAAAATAATTGCAGAAGGCAGACTGTAATTTAGATCAGATTAATATTAGTCCTTTAGTCTACATAAGTGACAACGGCTGCATCACTCTGCAGGCTGCTGGCCTTAAGTGTCTCAGACTTTCATGCCCTAGATGGTACTTCCCAATGGCACCAAAAACACACAAGCTGCTGATGGCAGCAATTGAATCAAAGATCAAATTCTTACTTCTTTGAGCATCAAGAGCAATAGAAACACTTAACTTTGTGAGCTGCATTTATCAGCACTGTTCAATACCAGGTAGGGTAAGATGTTCTCTGCCGCTTTTGCTATCCACCTCCATTCTTTGTTGGAAATGGAGTACTGAATGCTTTTTTATCCAAGACACTTATTCAGGGAGGGCACTGCTGCTCTTGATGCTAACAGTGTGACTTGCTCCTTAACTCTTCCAACCAAAAAAAGAAAAAAAGCCAAGCTCTGAATCACAGTCCCTTTTTCTTTGTTTCTGATCAAGTTCATACTGTCTTTTGATTGCAGCCTCCTGTGGATTCTTACTTCTACAGAGTACAGCACTCTTTCTTCTACCGAAAAGTGTATTGTGTAGTGTTTGGAGAAAGTCTTTGTCCTCAATATCAGGAGGATAAGAGAAAGGAATTTTACTTGGTTTCATTTTATCCTTGTAAGATTGACATGAAAAAACGAAAAAGACAGTCAAAAGGAAGAAAACCTGAAAAGAGAGACATAAAAAACCTACCCCATCATAGATATTTTATCTTTTTTTTTACAGTTGTGTAATTTTTTCTATTGTTTTATTGGCTGCTTCAGTTTAAGCCAACTCACCGTATTTTCCTTGGCAACTTTCTTACCCTTATTCAGCAAAGCTGAAAATTTTTGTTTATGAATTTCTAAGTGCTAAAAGAAATGCAGAATCTCTTTTATTTAAATTCTTATGCATAGAACTATTTATTAATGTACTATAACTAGGACACTACCTGTTAATAATGACTGATGTCTGGATTTGCTACTTATGTGTTCTGTTGTATGAAAGCCAGTTAAACATGACTCTTTCAATTGCCAAGTCATAAATTATGCAAAAATACTTTAAAATTGGATTAAAAAATTAATACAAACATCTATATTGGCATTTATACGTTTCAGAATGTTGGTTGTTGCTGTTGTTTCTTTTACATAAGTGCATACATTGAATTCCCAAAGCAACAATCCTGAGTTTTTTACTTTTAGTTTGTCTTAGGTTTTAATACAGTAAGTAAAAGAATTGGGATATTTTTGAAACAACTTATAGACAAAAGTGTTGGGAAATTTTTCAAATTCCACATTTTTAAGTCATAGATAGCATTACTATCTTTTTAAAGGATACACCTTTTAAAATCCATTGCTTCTACACCTTTTAAAAACCATTGCTTCTTAAAGATAAGGTTTCATAATCAAAATGCTGAGAAAACACAGGAAGCATTGGAGTTTTCACTCTTCTGAGACAAGGAGACTTAAAAAATGTTGACCAAGAAATCTTAACATTAGTAGCATGGGTACAGAGGTAAGGAGATGGACAACTAAACACGATTTATTCTGTACTAATTGGGAAACCTGGACAGGTAAGTCATTTCAGAACTTCCAGGTCCTTTCATCCATTTTCTGGAAAAACCTGCATCCTCCTCAAGCAGCCAGAAAAATCATCATCCATTTTCAGCATGACCCATGCCACTCTCCTCTCCCCTGTCATCTTAGATTAATGACATTCTTCTATTGCCATCTCCCTTCAAATCTATTCTGTACTTCCCCCCATCTCCTACATCAAAGTCTCCTTGATAAGACTCTGAAAAGTTTATCCATATCTGCTGTTATTCTAACTGCCAGCTCCTTCCCCATGGCCTTCCAGCCAAGTGTGCAGCAGAGCATCTCAGCTGGAACAGTAATTCTGGATCAGTATGCACCTGCTCAGCCATCTCTATCGCATCCAAGTGCCCTGCTTTTTTTCCAAAGAGCAAAGAAGTAAATCCTAAATTTTAGTGTGCCAATTTAGAAGACAATTCATCCTTAAGTTTTCTTCCTGATAAAATTCAGGTATTATGGGTTGTGTTTGAATTTGCAGTTATTTAGAAAAGTTTCTTTCAGATCAGGTCTTACTACTTTAAGAGATGAACTGTTGAAACAATTATGTCCCTAGCAAACTGAATTGACAAGAAAAATAGAAAATCTGATGAAAGTTTTACCGACACACAAGATACAGTTTTAAATGCTGGTTACTGGTCTCGGTTATGAGGATGCATCCATCACAATTTTTGTATGTGTTTTGCATAAATATGGAAATATGTTATTGAATGAGCCATAAAGAAAAGGCAATTTTGGGTAATCATACATCTCGAGTTTCTGAAGAGTTTTTGCAAAAGGGAGAAGTATTGCAAAGATCAAATATGTCCTTTTTATTTCCCCACTTCTTTCAAACATACAGCACATCATCTTTATCAGCCGTTCAATAAACTAAAGAATGTAGGGAAATAGTGCACTGTTGACTGCAGTAATAGCACAGAAAAGACAATTTGTACTAAAGTAATTCTATTGTATTCTAACTGTATGCAGCTTTGAACACATTGTGAGTTAGGCAGAGAAAGTGGAAAAAAGTAGTAATTTCTTACATGATGGACGTTAGGGCATTTGCAGGAGTACATTGTCAGACACTACAACATTTTAAAATAATTTCAATGGCATAGCAGCAAAGAAAAACTTTTTATATGCAAAATGTTTCTCTGACAGGGAAATCTATGGCAGATAATCCAGTGCACTGTATGTGTTGAATCATCCTGTTGAAATGCTTATCAACAGGGCATTAATAGGCAGCTTACACTTTTTCCTGATTATTAGAAATGGGATTACAAATATCCCAGTGGGCAGAAAATGTTTGCACATTCCACTTACGAAGCTAAAAATCAGATAAGAAATACACTAGTGTACAGATTCTTAAATCCCCAAAGCTCTGCCATTGCCTAGAGAATCTGTTGTCAGGCTCTTTCAAGCCAGATGCTTTAGAATATGTTTCAGTTTGCCAGCACTTTAAACTACTGATAAAAGCTGTAATATTAGTATAGAATCTGTGCATATGTTGAAGTCCTTTCCCAGCTACAAAAAGACTTATACACAGGCTTATTTTTGTTCACAGATTGATATGCTTTGCTGAGTCTTGGCTACAATGGTCTGCTGAATTGGAAACACTTTCAGAGCTTATCCAATAGATTTTATTTAAGGGAACATAGCTGGACTGAAGACTGTTATAAACACTGAATTTCTGACATGACAGTAGCCTTTTGGTTTTAATTTACAACTCTTCAGAAACCTAGAAGTTAGGTGCCTGGACCGACAAAACATCTTCTGTTTAACGTAATCAACCTTCTTCAACATATCCTGTGTTATTTTAAAATACATTATGCTGCTTTTATTTACTATCAAGATAAGCTCACAGCCTGGTGTCAAAAAGACATCAGTGACAGTATTTAACACTCTTGAAAATAGGGGATTTAATTTTATGAAGAAAAATTATCAATTACTTTCTATTGAATTTCACCTCCAGTAAATCCCATACACATTCCAAGCATAAATCCTCATGAAACAACTGAAATAGATTTGCATACAAATCAAGGCTACCAAGGCAAAGCATTATTTCACAATTTTTTTAGGAATTGGAATTAGAAATGCATCGCAATAAGAGGGAAAAAAAATTCAATACTTCTAAACACGAATTTACGATTTTCCTTGGCATTATCCTCAGATTAGTTAGTTTTTTATCTCAAGCAGATTCAAAAGATATTAAGGCAAATTAATTCTCTGAAGCAAGCCAACAGGCTCTGGCCACCCCTTGTGTCAAATCAGAAGAGGAGAAAAGGGTGTCGGGAGAAAAATGGCAGCAAGAGAAAAAGAAAATCCTGATCAATTACTTAAACTGGTAACAGTGTAACCTAAAGCCAAAACACATTTTGCCACTGGTGTATCAGCTTTAATGTATTTATTCCTTGCTCCTGGCTTCAGTGGTGGTAAAATAACTCACAGAGCTCATCACTGGAAGTGGACAGGCTCTCTGTATTCTTGAATTCTACTGGCAAATTCCCAAATCCTAAACATTGTTGTTTAGGAGGAAGGTCAACAAAAGCCGAGAAATTAAGTCTGACTCTCTTTAATTTATTTTTTTTTTTTTAAAGCGCCCTTTGAGCCTCAGTCACCATCCTCCATTTACTGTTCTTCCCTTTGCTGGTTTGTCAAACAATTTTAATTCAGGTGCTCTTGTATTTACATGATAAATTGTTTTACCAGAGGCCACAAAGAAACAGACACACCCTGATGAAAACAACATATTATTTAAATGTTGTTATCTGGGGCAGGGGAAAGTCAGGATAAAATACAGCATAAAATACAGCAGAGCTGCTAGTAAAACATTTTTTCCATGTATTCTGTCCCCCTATATACTCTATCTGAGATTCTGAATTTAGTCTTAGCATCACAGAAGTAGCAAGGCAGTCACGGAGTTATTGTATTCTTATTTTGGTCTTACTTTGTCCTCAATGCAAATTGCAAGAAGACCTAAGAGAGCATATTTTATTCCTAACTTAGTCTACAGTGCTGTGCCTTAGCAGATATCAATGAGTCTGCTGGCATAATCAGGTATTATTGTCAATAAACATATTCAGAGCATAAAGTTGTTTGGGTTGTTACCAGGCTAACATTCGACCTTGGTTCCTTAGAACTGTACCACTCGCTTAGCCAAACATTACCACAGGGGGAGTGGGGAACATGTGGTGTTGAGGAATGGTCTGCTCTTCCTCTGTGCAGTTCTTCCTTAACTGATCAATCTCTGTTTCTCACAAAGGCATACACATATGCACATGTATAAAGCTGAGCTTACAAAGGGAGCAATGGCCATCTGGCAGTTGCAAAATGATGATTTTCAGCAAGGAGAGGACATGAAAGAGTGATGTGCTTTAACGATTGCTGGTGGTATTCTGTTGGGAGAAGGTCAACGACACTAATAACCCTGTTAATGGCCAGCACTTACATGGGCATTCACCAACTTCAAAAGCACCAGCAGCAAAGGAAGTATGACACCCACCAGGACTCCACAGACTGTGCAGGTAACTGTGGTAATGCCCAGCAATTACAAATGTATTCAGGTCCATCACCAAACATGTAACTAGGATAGCTAAGAAGCTTTTGTTTTAATAGAAAATTACTAAAAAATCAAAATGGCATCAATTATTTGGAAAATATTTTTAATCACTTTTCCTGGAACAATTTTGTTTCCTAAGGAGAACATATTTTATGACACTTATTCCTCCTGCCCCAAGTTAAATTTACCAACACTGAAATACCACAACAAATAGGATAGCTCTGCAGCAATTTAAAAACATTACAGTGTTAATCCTACTAGTAAAGGTTTCAAGGCTCAACCTTTCAGCACTGAGCTACAGGGAGTTCAATTTAACATCCTGGTCACCATTTCCCATCACCACGCTATAGTCCACCTTCTCTCCAATTCTGATGCAAGTTGTGAACTCCTGCTGTACACCAGTCACAAAATCCATCCAAATCATTCAAATCCATGCAAACCAGTCTCAATCTATTACAAATAACGAGTGCACCTACACTCAGAGGGGGAAATCGTTAACTTCTGTAAAATAAAAGGTTTCTAGAACACGTGAAGGGCATGTGTCCTTTTCTAAGCCATCTAGAAAAACATGCAGCACTGAATGTCCAGTGAAGATGCTCCTAAGTAAGCACATTTTACTTTGCACTAACATAGTGAAGGAGCACTGACTTAGTCAAATAACTTCCCAGCATTTTGGCTAAAGGTAAGGGTAGTGTAACTGGAGCACCTCAGCTTGGGAAACAACACAGGAGGGGTGACAACTTGATAATCTATTGCACTGGGTCTGGCTAAGATGGAGTTAATTTTCCCCTACCAGTGCTGTGCATTGTAGAAAGGTGTTGATAACACAGCGGTGTTTTGGCTACCACCGAGCAGTGCTGCCTGTCTCACCAACAGTAACCCCTCTCACCAGTAGGCTGGGGGTGGGCATGATCTTGGGAGGGGACAAACCCAGGTCAGCTGAACCCAACTGACCAATGCGATATTCCATACCATATGGGACCTGTTCAGGAGTAAAAGCTAAGAAAAAGGAGGAAGAAAAGGTGCATTTGTTATTGATGACATTTGTCTACAGGAGCAACTGCTTCATGGGAAGTGGCCAGACATTGCCGGCTGATGGGAAGTAGAGAGTAAGTCTTTTTCCTTTGCTTCTGCATGGGGCCTTTTGCTTTATTAAACTGCCTTTATTTTGACCTGTAAGGTGGTTTTCTTACTTCATCTTATTTTCTCCTCCCCTTCCAGCTGAAGAGGGACAGTGGTAGAGAAACATGGTGGGCACCTGGCATTCAGCCACGGTCAACCCACCACATCTATATATTACCAGAGGAAGGAAAGAGGTTTCTCTTGATGACCTCAGTAACTATCACCTTTAACAGGAGAATTCTAGTTAGCTATCCATCTATTTAGATTTCCCCAGGAATAAGTAACGGGTGAAATAAAACATAGTCTTTAACTACACAGAAAATGTGTCTGGTTTGCTTCCAGCCAAGTTGAAGCATCAAATACTTGTAAAATATGCTTGACAAAGATCTTGCACTATATAAGGAAAATCAAGCATGGTATTCGATCTCCTAATAAATCCCTGTGAAGTTATAAACAGCTTTCACACATTTAATCAACCATATACCAACCCGTCACCTCAACAATATAATGTGGGGTTTTTTGGAGAAAAAGCATTCAGCACACTGCAAAGCAATAGTTTGGAACGCATTCTGTGAAGACATGAAATAGCTAGTGAAGAAAGCAGGACAAAGTGTCAGAATGCTTTAGTTACAAGATGTCATTCATTGCTGGAATAATGACAGAACTCACTGGGGCTGAACAGCAAATGTTCAAGATACAGATCTAGTAATTTTCGTAAATAGAAAAAGAACAGGAAAGCATATTTCTACTTAACATCTGAAGTTACAATTTAACAGAACAGCATAGAGAAGTGTAAGGAACTCTTATTAAAATTCAGACTGGCAGCATAGAGTTTTATGGATGCTTACCACATGTACCAAGATCACAAAGTTTGGATTTCCTCTAATAAGCATGTAAGAAGTTAAGATTATTAAAATTATTATAATTTTTAGTGAAAAGCTGCAACTCAATAAGGTATCATAAAAACAATTACAAATCTGAGATTGTTCAAAGATTTGCTATTTCTAATAATAAATCACAATCTATAGATGCTTAGTGAGCGATAAAATATTTAATTTGTAGAACAACAGGCATCAGTTATTCCTAAAATAAGAAACAGTCATACAGAAGAAAGCAAATAATTATCATCTAGTTGCCTCTAGGCTGTAACTGATAGATTTTGTGAAATGTGGAAACTGCCTCAGATGAACAGTTATACTTTTCTATCCAATACAACTGGAATTCTCTTCTGCATGCTGAACATTTCAAAAGGAATAGAGAGGAAGTAACTGAAAGCCTTTAGGTTGGCGTGTTTGCCTGAGAGCTGTACGTGTAAATCATCTTGACTGAGAGAGGTATTTTCTAAAAGTATTGGAAATGAATAGAACTTGATTTTCCTTTGCATTCCATGTCTTGGCATCATAAAACTTCTCCTCATCAGAATGCAGAATTTTCTATGCTGCTCAGAAAAAGCTAAGTTGTCCCATCTTCACATAACCTTCACATAAGGATTTTTTTTCCAACCTACCTACCACCATATTTTACTGAAGCTTCTAATAGCAAGAGGAAAGAAATAAACTAATCATGTTCAATTTTTCCCTGGTTTATTTTTAGGCAGGACAGTTGCTGATTTCTATGCAGTAAGATTTATTACATATAGTCAATAGCACTTTCATTACTCTACCAACAAGATGAGGTCCAGGGAGTATTCAGTGGTGGCCAAAAGCAATGCTGCATGTGCTATTATAGCCACCAATATTCAGCTCAGAAAATTGTCCTTTATTGCAGCTATTACTGGATTATGAAAATCTTATTGCTAATTGATTATTAACTGAGAATAATGTAAAACATTTTCGGAGAATGCCAAACATCCAGCAAACATAATGTTAAATCAATACTTATTTCTTACCTGTTTCATTCATCATCTTCAAATCCCACTACACCAAATACAAAAGGTTAAACCCTCTTTCTAGCAGTAGATAGAGAAGGGAGACAAATGAATCAATATAAGAGTAAATAAAAGAGAACCAGGGAACAGAAGACTACCTATAATTTTAAAGTAGAATAGGGGAGGGAATGCAAACATTTACAGACATTTCTTCAGCTGGCCTGCACTCCTTTTCAATGGCAGGTTTTGTTTATCTAAGCCTGATTTTATTCCTTTAAGTATTTTGTGTTGCAGCACATTACCCTGGAGTTTTTTGATCAATCCCTGCATATTAAGGGAGATTTTTCTGGGCAAGTTTATTCCTCTATCCTGAGTTTGAACATAGGCTACTCAAATTTGGAGTGAAACGAAAGAGCTGCAGGGCTGAGGTTAAGAAGAGACCTGCCAGAGACAACACAGCCTCCTGTGCAGATACATACACTACTTCAGCAGAGTTCTGCAAAGCTTAGCTCCGTAATTTTCAGGAAGTCCTTTGAGTTTACTGGCTGTCACATGCTGTAAGAGCCTCAGAGATTGCATTTATTTCACACATGTATAACATTACCTCTAATAACAAGCTTCCATTTAAACAACTACTTGTGTCTTTCTGTGTAAACAAAGGGCTTTTTTTTTTTCAGGAGAACTTAAATGAAAGCACAGCAAGGGTACTACCTGTCTACATTAACCAAATGTAGATTTGAATTTTTCCCTCAAAAAGAAAAGGTCTCCGACCTATAATGCTGCAAATGTTTTAAACCAGCATACTAGTAGGCTTGGAAAAGGGGTTAATTTACAGCCAGACTATGGCTCAATAAATCATTACATTTTAAGTTCCACAAAGAAGACTTATTTCTTACGAACTGAAACTAAAGTGATAATAAGAAATAGGAAAAGTGATAATTTTGTTTAGTTTATAGGTATAAATTGCACATCAACATCAAGGAAGATGCACAGACAAAAAATCCAGAACTTAAAGATGTGCTGCCCAGATTCAAGAAGTAGTCCAAGAGAATTTTCCAAATGTCAAAAAATGAAATTTAATTTAGGGAATTTATACAGTTCTGATACCTCCAAATTTTCCAGAATTCAAAGATTCTCTTGGATTATCTGCTAGATCCATAGACCTAAGAGATCATCTAATTCCAATTCCCCTGCCATGGGCATGGACAACCCCCACACAGCTAGCCCAGGCTGCCCAAATCCCAATCCAACCTGGCCTTGAACACTAACAGGGATCCAGGGGCAGCCACAGCTTCTCTGGGCACTCTGTGCCAGGGCTCACCACTTTCACATTAGATACCCTAATATCTAATCTAAATCTACTCTCTTTCAGCTTAAAGCCATTACCCTTTGTCCTATCACTACATGCCCTTTTTTATTTTATTTGCTCATGGTATGCATAGAAAAAGACATCAAGTTAATTGTCTATAGCAGCCAACTGAGGCCAATGCATCCATATCAATCTGTGCCCTAGATACCTGCTCTTTTGCTATGCAGGCAAACAGTCTCTCTCTTAAGGAATAACAATAGTTTTTCTTGGACTATAAAATGATTTCCAGTATTCATAAATTCAGTTCTTTCCTTCCCCCCAGCAATTGCCAAAGCACACATACATGTACATGTAGTTGCTCTCCAATATGGTTCAAAAAGTGATTCAGGTTGGAGGATAGAATTGCCACCTCTTAAGTAACCTGAATGATTTTATGAGAAACATACTCAGGAGACGTTATAAAGGAATTTAACATAGCATTTCTGAGAGGGGAGCTCAGCAATGAGCACTTGAGGTGATATCTTCTTCATGTGACCAAGTCAGAAAATTACTTTAGTCCTGCAGGCAATAACTTGATTACAAGGAGGTAGAGAGGAACCTTTAGGAAAGGTCTGTAATGTCATAGGTACTATATATCTCCAGAGAAACTTCACCCCAACTCTTACATGGTATTTTTATAAATTCTCTTTCCTAAAAAATTCCTTTTCCTGCCCAAAGATGAAGGTGAACTATGCTTATTTGAAAAACTCCTATTGAAAAAAGGACAGAAAAACAATAGACAGATTTTGCTGCCAAATGTAAAAGAACAATGTGAGCTTATTGGAGTTAAGGTTGATTCAATTGTTTAAAATTACTAGAAGAGAATAAAACTATCTTCTGGAAATGGAGGCTGAGTTCTTGGAAAGACTGTCTCTTAAGCTGAAATAAAGTCCTTGCAAATATGCCTCACACATGAACGTTAAAGAAGTCAGCTACTCCTGTGAAAGTTAGTGCAGTTTAAGTTGGTACTGAATATGTTTTGCCATATTTTATGCAAAGAGAGTAGGTTCACAAAGGTCAACTTTAGCCAAGGGAAATCTAACTCTCTAGCCTCCCCCAAGGACAATTTAGAACATCTAAAGTTAGCCTCCAGCTTTGAATTGTTCTCACACTAATGAGCTAGAGAGAGACTGAGATTGAATGAGTTAGAGCCTTGAAAAATTCACACTGTGCAACAGCAGAGTAAATGCACAAAGAGCTCTAAGAGACTGCCATAATTTAGGGCAATCACTTTGCAAATAGATCTGTTTGCAGTGTGTTGGGGCACCCAGACTAGATTTAATCTGGCTAATTTGAATGCCATTAACAAAGTTGCAACAACAGAGTCTTTAATGTGAAGAGACAGGTACAACTGCAAAGTTTTATTTAAGAACCTAACCCAGTGGTCTAATTAGATAAAGTGGATAATCCACACATCTGTCTACAGATGACTGACAAAATAGTTTTAGCTTGGTGAGAACTCAGAGTGGGATCCTAAATTAGGGTCTCTGCATTGATGATAAATCCATAATATTCATCCTGAAAAAACAATCACAGAAGTGAAGTCTCAGACCTGTGCCCTTTGCATACAAAACTGAAGTAGCAACAGCACATACTGCTGTAGGAACAGAGCAAGCTGACTCAGCCGCCTCTACAAACCTCACCAGCTGGTTAATACTGTTAGATAAACTACCAAGTCTGTGAAATTACTAAATTAAATATAAACAATGATATGGACCTCTCAAGCCAGATAAAAATTATGTCAGGAAGGTATATGATAGATATGCCTTGAAACTTATGCTTTAAAAATTGGAATTGATACTTCATTTTTTGAAAGATGTAAAGGAGGCATAAGTATGCAACTGAAGCTTTGGTTTCCTGTTTTCTTATTTCTCCTGCTTCTCATGATGTCCCCAAAAGATAAAGAGGTATACAGGCATCTTCTGAGTCAGTGTGTACCCCCGGCACTAAACACAGGAGTGGAGCTTGGAGGATCTCCTCACTTGGAGCTGGTTTAGGCTTCCTTAACTAATGAGGCAGGTGGGACAGTTTCATAAAGCAAGAGCACTAAAGGCATATTCTTACAGGGTTTAGTTTTACACCACTACAATATATGAGAATGTAGCTCATGACACTGGATGGTGGCCTAATACTTTAGGACAGTATTATACAGACAGCATAAATTGACACATACAAAGTACATCAAACCAGCTGATGATCTTGTCTGGTAAGTTTGGGCAGAATCAAGTAGCATGGGGACATCTATATGATAATAATGGTTTTTTTCACATTTGTGAGTGGTCATTTCCCTGCCTCAGAAGACTACATATTCATGGAAATTCTTGGGGATAGTATACAATTTCTCAAAGCTACCCAAGACATGGGAGTGATAAATACTCCATATTTTTAATTCCATATTTCATCTTTGTGTTCTTTTAATCTAGAGAGTTATAGGATCCTGCTAAGATCTGCCATAATATTAAATCTGTAAGTTATTTGGGTAAATAGCTCATGCTTTTATGGTCAAATAAAATAATTAATAATTACAAATTGAAGGTTCTAATTAAATAACCTGGTTTACACAACAAGTGACAATCCTAGCGTCTTAGAATGATCTTTCAGCAGACATGACCTTTTTAGTCCACAGTAACCTATAAGCACTCACAGCTGCATGAAAGAATTTCTGTATTTTATCACTACTCAGCAACAGAATTCTTCCATTCTACCTGTATGCCGAATTCAGTAACAGCAATTCTGCAACACACGTTAAACCCCAGAAGTTTATTTAACAGAAAGGGACTTCAAAGTTTCTAGTCAAGTATCAACTTCTATAAAAAGCTTTTTCTTTTCAGCCTTTAAGGATCACCCAACTAGAAACAATAACCAGGAGCCTTTCCTTAGCGTATTTGCCCTGAATTGAGTTGAAAGAGCACAATAGACTTCAAATCATCAGGTCCTATATAACATTATTTCCCCAAAATCTATAATGACTGTGTTTACCTATCACTGAACTTATTAAAATATTGGATGCATTCTAACAATGAAGCAAAGGATAAACATTTCAAACACCCAGTATCACAGCCAAATGAAGGCAGATTTCCACATCATGTACCTACCTTAAAGTATAGTCAAACATGGCCACCTCCTTTCTTTTCTGTACTCCACAAAGACAAATGGCCATTGCTGTAGGAACATGCTTCATGTGAACAACAAAAAAAAGATCACTTCCTCAAAGTTTTTTTTCTGACTAGGAATAAACCTACACAATTTGCTTAGATTACACATTTTTACAGCTATAGTAGATAAATCACATCCACAGTGTTTACAATGGAACATGGAAAATCTCAGTTTGTTTGAAAGTCTTGGTCAAAAATACATCTTTCATGTGACTATGCAACTTCACAAAGTAGCACCATTTAATTGCATTAACTTCAAATTCCACTATACTGTCAGGAGGAGACAGTAACATAGACCCTTCCATATTATCAGGAAAACTCCTTTCCTTGTCCTGCTCTCTCCACTTCTCCACCCCCACCCCACCCCCAAAAAAAAAAAAAGAAAGAAAAAAGGCAACTGACACAAAGAAGATTAAGCGAGTTACAGCAGTCTGGCACCTCATCTAATCTGTCAAAAAGCTAAAAACTACAGTTAAAAAGTTGTTACTTTCTAAGTAAATGAACAGGGGCAGCATAGTTCAGTGAAGAACCTGAAGACAAGTGTCCCAGATCTCGTTGGCATAATCCACCTTTTATTGCCAAGGACACTACCCAGTGGAGGAATGCTAGTGGAGATATCTTGCCTTACAAAAAAAAAAGGCACAAGCCAAATGGGACCTTTCCAGTCTGGTTCCACGGGACTCTGGAATGGTGTTCATGATCTAGAAAACTTAAGAAAGTGTGCTAACAAATCCAAAAATCTACAGCCTCATACAGAATGCAATACTAAATGCTGAATGAAGGCCAGTAGAGCCAAAATATCCCACTGGATGTTTAAGAAATTTAAGCATGGAATTTAGCACTAAAAGCACCAAAGCAATTGCTGGAGTTCTACTCAGATAATATCCAGCATCTAAATTGGACAAATTCTGATTTTCTTCCTGGTAGCATTTGTTCATCCCTAATTGAACCATTAATTCTTTTTTTTTCCCCTCCTATCAGCAAAGGACCATTTGTCATTAAGATGAAATTCCTGTCCAAAAAAATCCCAATAGACAACCTTCCTCCCCTCAACCCCCTTCTTTTTTTTCCCTGACCTTTACAGAGGTAGCTTGAATGAAAGAGATGAAGTAATTGCAAACCTTTCAGAAAGTAATAATAGAAACGTTAACAGCAATCTAGTTTATTCACACAAGTCCTTCCTCTAACTGTTGTCCAGGATGGCCTTGGATTATGTCCAACTAGAAGCTGAATTAAATACATTATTGGCGTCACTGCATTACAAATAGTGTGGAAAAGATGTGCAGTTTCTGCCTTACATCCAGAACTAATGCAAACCAATTAAAATCTTTTAATTATGGTTGAGCAAACCTGAACACACACAAGTAAGTGTCATGATTAGGTTTGGTCCCTTTCTCACCCCACTGAAGTTCATTTAAATCTCAAAAAGATCTATTCTTCCCATAGTCTGTTTTTTTGTGCCTAAGTAAAATTTAAAAAAAATAAAAAAGCCACACAACAACCCGGAAACCCCCAAAACCCAAAGAAGCTATTCCCAAGACAAAGTCATCATTAACAAACCAAGTGGTCTTTCTGGCCACCTATTGTTGAGCTTTGGGGGCAGGATTAGAGACAATGAGGTAAGGATACAAATGCAGTCCCTAAACATATGTACACTTCAGCCCGAATTGCATTTAGCCCAGAAGCAAGTTGTACTGGTCTGGTGATTGGTTGGGGGGAGGTGGGGAATTTTTTTGTGTTGTGCCAGAAGAACTTTATGGTTTTATGCTAATTACTAGTTGATGTGCAAATTAGGACCACAAATCACAACACAAGACCCAGTTCTTTCCATACCTATGCACAATGTTCAGAAGGCAGTTTTATTTATAGTGGTACCCTTCTCTGCAAAGCAGCACAGCATCTAGAAGAGAGTTTTTAATGAAGCAGCAGCAGAGTCGGAAGCTTTTTGCTACACAGAGCAACATCTTGAAACCCCTGAGAATGCTGCCTTTTGGGATGGACTCTGAAAAAGGTAACTTTCCAACCAAGGAAAAAGGAGCATAACATTATCTTTAACTAAAATTATGGTGATATGCTCAATTATACATACCACAAATCCCTACACATAGCCTCAGATATCATAGATATTCATACAGTTATTATGCCTAACTGGAAAAAACTAAATCTTATCTAACTTGTCTTTGCAAAATGAAAATTGTCATGGGGATAGCTATAACTACTTCATACTACAGGGAAGTATGAATTGATATTTGAGAGTGATCAGAGTCATACAGGTGTTAAGGAAAAATATTCATATCTCTCTCCCTGGAATAAAGAGAACTGGAAATTCTTAGAATTCCCTACCATTTTTTTGCAAGATGTAAATTTAAATATGTAGGTGGCAACTAGTTACATAATCCAAATGCAAGAACCAGATTCATTTCTCACTGATTATACAAAAGATCCATGACTTCACCTGACTGTGGTGATGAATAAAAATAACCAAGACAATTTTGTCTAGGTTATTACAGAAAATATTACTGTATTTAAAAATCTGTACTTTGGCTAAACTGCTATACAATCTTGTAAATTTCTATTCTGTTTTTAAATCGTTACAGAAATCAACTCAGCCTGTTCATTTAGTCTAGCTTTCAGGCCTCATAGTCCCACTTTTAATAATCCATAGATGAAATAAGACTCATGGTCCAATACATGGATCCAAAAGGATTTGTTCTAACAATTGGATCCACTGAAAAGTAATCAAAATTATCTCATCTCTAATATTTAGTGGTGCAAACGACATGTTTTATATCCAGAGGCAATAAAGCACCCCTAAAACCTCTAGGGAACAGTAACAAGAACAGCATGTTAAGGCACCCACCTACTTGTGTCAGTCATGATCGTCTGCACTACAAAAAAAGCTTTAACACCTACACTTCCTTGCTAAATTGTCAAAGATTGCCCTGTTAATATTTTATTTAGAATTAAAATATTGTATTAGAAATGTGTCACTTAATGCAGTTAAACTTCATGCTCCAGGACAGGTAGAAATGTTCTATTTACATCTTCACTGTAAAGACCAGTAGTTAATGTCATAGGATATAATCAAAATACATATTCATGCTTTCTCCCTGTTGGAAGGAATTAAGGACAATTGTACTGTCTCGGATACCTATGTTCTGGTATGCTGCCTGCATTACTCCAAGTATCAGCTATTCATCTGACACCTGGTAGAATCCAACCCTGCACAACCATCATCAGAAATGGAGAACTAACTTTGCAAGCTTCTTGAACTTGTAGCTCTACTGCTGTCAGGGACTAGAAGCACTTCTTTATGGTGGCCAACTGCACAGAAGAGTTGCAAAATCAGGATCTCATTAGAAAGCAACATATTAAAAATTATGAGCAGTGAGAAAATTTTAGAGTTTATGATTGCAATGTATTGCACCTGATCTCAAAACAAACCTCAGTAGAATGAGTTAGACTCCATCTGCAAAAAAGAAATTGGACACTTGCATCCTTCCAACGCACAACCCATTCATACAAACCTGTCTGACACTAAAGGTCACATTACCACTGTAAATTGACTACTAATTACAGTTCAGATGATCATTAACTAGTTCAAATATTTTAGCAATTCAAAGCTAAAGAGTTGCAGTGGTCAGGGTTGACTGCTCAAACACAGCAGGAAAAAGGAAAGCATTATTCTGACTCCATTTACAAGAACAGACTAACCTCCCCCTCCTTTTATTGTTCTATCTCATCCTACCATTACACTTGATAGGACTTCTCTTTGGAATTGTTTTGCTTCACAGTGTGTTTTGTGTTAAGAGCAGCATGTATTTTTTTTACTTGGAGCAATGAAGCAAAAATAGGACTCAAGTTATGAAAAGATAAAGATATACTATCTATTCCCAAAACTGGGGTTTGGAGAACATCACTTGTGACCAGACACAAACTGCATGAAACTCCATTCTCCACAACTCTTTAGGCCTGGTCATCCAGCCAGTTTTTTACCCAGGGAAGAATATGCTCATCTAAGCCATGAGCAGCCAGTTTCTCCAGGAGAATGCTGTGGCTTTACCAAAGTGCTGGCAAACAACATCCCCAGCCTCTCCCCCTCCACTAAGTGTCTCACTTGGCCATAGAAAGAGATCAGGTTAGTCAAACAGGATCTGTCTTTCATAAATACCCATGATGACTGGGCCTGATCAAGGATCTGGATAGTTACTGAGTGAACCCTCAGTAACTTTGAAGGTGACAAGTTCAGTGGCAGAAGCCTCTACAGAGCGATCTGGACAGGCTGAGGCCAACTATATGTGGTTCAACAAGGCTCAGTGTCAGGTCCTACATGTGGGTCACAACCGCATGCAATGCTACAGGGTTGGGGAAGAGGGGCAGGAGATCTGCCTTGTGGCAAAGAACCTGGGAGTGTTGGTCGACAGGCAGCTGAACACAAGCCAGCTGTGCGCCCAGGTGGCCAAAAAGACAACAGCATCCTGGCTTGTATCAGAAAGTGTCAGCAGGAGTAGGGAAGTGATAGTGCCTCTGTACTCAGCAGTAGTGAGGCCACACCTTGTGTAATGTGTTCTGTTTTGGACTCCTCGCTACAAGAAGGATACTGAGGTGCTGGACTATGCCCAAAGAGCAAGGAAGCTGGTGAGGGGTCTATAGCACAAGTCTTATGAAGAGCAGCTGAGGGAACTGGGGTGTTTAGCCTGGAGGACAGGAGGCTGAGGGGAGACCTTATCGCTGTCTACAACTACCTGTAGTGAATTGGGTTCTGATCTCTTCTCCCAAAGAACAAGCAACAGGACAAGAGGAAATGACCTCAAGATGTACCAGGGGAGGTTTAGATTAGATATAAGGAAATTTTAAATTTTTTTCCTACAATCCCCATAGAAAACTCCAGCAGATTTCTGCACAACTTCAATTGTTACACCTCTGCATGCAGATTTCTTTTTCCTAGATAGTTATTTAGGTTTGTAACTGAAACTTAAAGTGGACTCAGTGGTGTAACAGGGACTCGGGTGCAACTAAATAGACTACTGCAGCTTTGTTTCATGGGACAGCATTACTCTCCTATTCAGCACAAGTGAGAACACATGTGGAGCACTCGGTACAGTTTTGAGCTCCCCAGCATAAGACAGACAGTGAGTCCAGCACAGGGCCACAACGATAATCGGAGGCCTGGTGCACAGGACTTTCGACAGTGAAACAGTTCTCCCAGAGATGTCATGCCATCTCCAGCCTTGGATGTGCTAAAAACAGAGTTCTGCTGCATGACCTTAAGCAACCTAATTTAAATCTGAAAATTGATCTAATTTCAAAATTGGCTTTGCTTTAAGCAAGGGGTGAGGCCAACCACATGCCAAGGGTTCTTCCACACTTATTCTATTTAAATGTTTTGATTTGTTACAAATGTTACAGCCATTCAGTGGATGTACTCATAGACCCCATTATCTATGGAGCTCTATGATATGCAAAACCTCATACATGCAGAGAAAAATAAATAATCAAAAAGACAATCCCCAAACTGTATCCCTACACAGAAGCTTTGTGGGAGATCTGCTTTTTCTTCCCTCACTGTCTTTTAAGTAATATAAAAGCCAAGGAGATCATTGTGACCATTACATGGTTGAGCAGTGACACAACACTGCCGTTTGCCTGCATCTTGTTGGCTATTTTCCTTTGTTTTAAACTGTCACACAGTTTTCCAGACATTTCTGAAAGGAAGCCCAGTAGTTAAGTATTGATTCTTCTAAGACTGTTTCTTGTCAGACTTAAGGAATCGCTCTGCAAACACCCTGGGCACCAGGATTACTGACTTTGGCATTGAGCTATGCTGTTTGCATTTGTCAGGATTTTATCCCTGCCTAGAAAAACTCTTCTCATCAAAAGTGCTATGTTAAAAATGAAAAGTTCTGACATCCCTAATATCTAACAAAAAAAATTCCACAAGTTCCTGATAAATTCTACTCCTGATCCCAGGAAAGATCATTTATGGCTAGGAAACAGACACAGCACCTTTCGTCCTACAGCGGTAGCTAGAATGCCAAACAAAGTTTTCCTCTACTAGCATTCAATTATCACCTCCAATTCTGAAAATCTAAGAAAGGTCAGAACATGATGATTTATATTTCTCATATACAAGTTTGAGGACTGCCCCAACTTCTAGGCAGAACATGGCTTCTCCTTAACACCGGACAGAATTGCAAACCTTATCTTTTTAGTTAAAGATGGCATAAGAAG
This sequence comes from Gallinula chloropus, assembly GCF_964237585.1. NCBI lineage: Eukaryota > Metazoa > Chordata > Aves > Gruiformes > Rallidae > Gallinula > Gallinula chloropus. The sequence continues at coordinate 17,463,370 of NC_140096.1, forward strand.
TAATAAGGCAGTGAACTGAATTTCCAGAGCTTTATCCTCCCAACAAACAATACAGTGACAAACTACAGAGTTTGAAGTATGCTCATCAAGTATTGCAGACATGTAATTCCTTGTCTAGAAAAGACGGAGTCAGCAACAAAAGCGACTTGGAATAAAAAGAAAGAAGAAAGCATTCTGATTAGGAGTTATGTACAAACAGGAATGATCAAAAGCAGGAGGAGGAGTTGTGTATAATGTGATCAGGATGGTACAATCAAAGACTGAAAATAGATTTCTCAGTAAATGAAAGTGAAATCAAGAGGTTTTAAAGCATTATATAAGTAGCCAGGCATTGCCACCTAATCTTGAAAGTCCTGCTTCAGCCCATTTAAAACTGTTGAAAAGAAAAATTAAATTTACTTTCGCAAATAATACTCACATTGAAAATTATGATTTTACTTCAAAATCAGAGCTGATGCAGATCAGAAATATCAAAATGCTCTAAATAACACACCAATTTAATGCAAAAAAAGTATTTCAAAAGATACCGCGATTTGGTGATGTTTTAAAAAATCTTCTGTAATTTTGCTGAATACAAGGAATCCACATGGGAAGTGCATCTCTGGTGCTGCTCAGGACAGTTCTTGCCCTTTGTGGTTTGCATTTCAATCACTAAACCAAGTAACTAAAGCTTCCCCCACCTCTACTACCCAAGCTCACAGTTACATTCTCTCCTTATTTGAATGTCTTGTCAAAAGCAGATTATGTTTTCCACAACATGTGCTCCAATCATTTTGCCTGTTACAAAGATTTATATGGCTTACAAAGCGCATCCTTTTCTCAACATTCTCAAGAGCTGCAAACAGTCTGTTTAGTCTATATCACTATCAGGTAATCTCAGAAACATATATTGGACTTGAAAGCACTATGATTTAAAAAAGCCTTTAAAACATCCTGACATCATCACCACAAATGCGATGTTCCATCCCAGGAACATCTGAACAACGTTTCTAAAATAAAGCACATACAAAAAAAATTTAAAAGGAATACAATACAACAAAACAGGGGATAATGATGCTGTTTTCATGAAATCATGTTTATTTATAGGGACATTTTTGAGTCCTGTATTTCACTTCAGATCACATTACCCCCCCAGAAAATCTTTCCCACAATAATTTAAATTCCTCACACTAGGCATTACTCCTCTAACTGCTACTATCAATATTTTTATATTCACATTTCCGCAGTTCTAAAAAGCATGAAATACTTTAAGAAGCATTAAGTAGTACAAGAACAATTAAATAAAATTGAGGTTTCCCAATCTTTAGAACTCCATTTCTAAGTACTAGCACTTCAAAACAGGGGAATCCTAGGTTGGAGTTAACAGATGTCAGCTGAGTTGGAGGTTTACATTTTGGTTTTAAGAGGCTGAAGTAGCAAGTATGAACCTTTTTTTGATCTACACCTTGCACTAATTCCCTTCCTGGTTTAGACCCCAAACCAGAAGACAGAAGATGGGAGCATGTGAGAAGATATAGGCCACAAAAATCAGGCAGATGATCAAAAGATCAGGAGAGACCTGGTTTTACATAGGATGTCATGCTCCCAATTCAAAATATGAACTCACATAACCAAACCAATACAATGAAAACCAAAACAATTCAGCAAAACAACACAGTCATTACCATCTACCTGGTAGCTGTGAAGCAAAAGCATGAAACGGCAGTGGAGCCCTCATGACATCTTACAAAGATATCTAACAGCTCAAACTCCATCCCAGGATGCAGAGAGGAAGCCCTACAGCCAGCATTGGGTGACAAAGTGCAAGAGCCTTTTGATAGCAGTATGGCTTTAATTAGGTCAGCCTGCCTTGCATATAGCAGGAATGTTGAGAAGCTGAAAGGCAGCAATCACCCATTTCTCTGTGGGGTCAGATGTGAGTCAACAATAGGTTCAGTTCAATCATAGGGGACTGGTGAACTATAAATGAACACACTGGAAAATACTACTTTGGATTATGCAAGAACAAAACTCCAAGGGATGTTTCTCTGCAGAAATTTTCTGAAATATTGCCAAAATGTTAAGTTATCTCTAAGAAGTTAAGGCCTTTCACCCTCCAGTCAGATACTTTCTGTTGTGAGAGCATTACAACTTCATGTGTCGCATGGAAACAGCATCAGCAGATAATCAGCTTAATCACCTTAAATGCCCTGTGAAGAACCACCAAAAGAAAATTAAATTCAAGCCTAGGGAATTATTCTTCTTTACTCAGCAAACAAATTTTAGGTACCTTGCCACAATAACACTAACTCAGGATATAAATATTCAATTCACGAAGGGTAATTTACTGATCAAAGAATTACCTGCATCAGCCAGCTGGGAATACTCAGGTAGGAGTCAGTCAATCCCTCTTCCTGTACCTGTGAGACTAGTTATGTCTCTGAGAACTACTGAATGCCCTAGCTCATTACTAGAGACACATCACTTCTAGGCTTTAGCCACAGATTTGTAGAAATGCTTAAATATTTTGAAAGAAACTGAGGTTCTCCCCTCTTAGGAAGAGCCTCTAATCAATAAACTGAAGGCACTCTTTCTCACTCCATGTCAACGACTACAATGACTTAATTATCCCAAGAAATATAAAGGCTTCAAAAAGAGGGATTTAAAAACTCCCATTGCAGAATACTTCCAGTCAGGCAGATGATCAAAAAATCAGGAGACACCTGGCTTTACACAGGATGTTGTGCTCCCAATTCATCACGCCCTCTAATCCTCATTCCCTGGATGGGAGACTGATCAAGCAAGACCAGGAAGAGTAAGGCACCTCACCAGACAACAGGCATTACTAACAACATGGAACAGGCAGGGATATGCACGGAAATGAAGTCCCAGATGCAGGTGGAAGTATCCAAGCTTCTCCCAGCCCTTTGAAATGAGGGCCAGCTGTGCAAACTGGGGAAAGATTAAGATATTTCTATCCCTTTCCAGACACTACTGCACTTATTTGTTATTTCTAGTCTAATAATTCATCAGACTTGACAGGCAATCAATGAGACAAACAGTAAAAATGAAATGCAAAAAAGCTGAAAACAGCTACCAAACCTCTGATTTTTCAAACAATTCTCATTTTAATTCATAGTTAGTCAATCATTATTGACTATGAAATACTCCAGTGAGCCACAAGATTACTTATTATCAACCATGATACCTTTAACACCTACTCATTGACATGATATGCTTTTATCATTCCATCATTCTCAGGTTCCCATACACCGTATCTGCCCAGTGTTTTAATGCACAGGCTCCCTCCAACTCATGGTAGAAGTAGAATTTTTTGTCACAGTTCAAGGTCACTCACATTCTCCTGGCATTCATACTTGTTTTAATGAAATCTTGGAAACAAACAGTATGAAAATAGAAGTGGAAGTAGAAGGAAAAAAAAAAAAGATTTGGCATACATATTACCTTGACTTACAGGAGTACTAGAAAGAAGGCATGAGATATGCAGCATTTGGGAATACTAGAATAGTATCCATGGCAGAAGATCTAGAGAAGACTTCGGGGGAACCTCATTGCAGCCTTCCAGTACCTGAAAGGAGCATATAAACAGGAGGGGAATCAACTTTTTAAAACCGTAGATAATGGCAGGGCAACAGGGAATGGATTAAAGCTAAAGGAGGGAAGGTTTAGATAGATTAGATATTAGGGGGAAAGTTTTTTAGAGAGAGTGGTGAGGTGCTGGAACCAGCTGCCCAGAGAGGTGGTGGATGCCCTGTCCCTGGAGGTGTTCAAGAACAGGTTGTATGAGGCCCTGGGCAACCTTGTGTAGCTCCAGGCCTGGAGGCTCGTGGCCCTGCCTGTGGCAGGGGGGTTGAAACTCTGTGATCCTTGGGGTCCCTTCCAACCCAAACCATTCTATGAAACTCTAAAATTTCTGATGGGTTTCTTTTTTTTTTTTCCTCTCCTATTAAATTCCATCCCTCACCAAAAACTCAGAACAAAAGCTGTAAACCGTTTACTTGCTCATTTTTTACAAGAAAACTCCTGAACTAGCAGTTTAGATATCTTTCTGGTTCATGAAATGAACTTCTAAGTATTATTCAAAGTATTCTAGAAGGTGTCCCTGTTTACTGTGGGGCGGTTGGACGAGTTTATGTGCCCCTTCCAAACTAACACATTCCATGATTCTGAAGTGCAACAGGCCAAACAAATTGGAATTTAAAATATACCTCCACTGAAAATCAAGGAAGTCCAGAGAACTCTCACATATAGCTGCAATTATAGCTAATTTATCTGAAGTCAGGCATGGTGAATCCCATGACTTTGACATACGTTCATCTGGGAGAGAGAATCATAGCTAAACGAATGCTGAAATAAATATACTTACTTCATTAATTTTGATGGTTGTTTTCATTCCCCAGTCATTATTCTATATCTTCTAGAGACAAAGTTTATCTACAGAAGTATGCTGAATGAAGAAATAACTGCTTCAAAAGCAGCAGAATTGGGATTTAAATCAGGTTATACACTAGATTTTATGTTAAAAATCCAGTAGCACCTATTCGATCACACCCTGCACTTTGTCATGTGTAATATGCACAAATATGACATGCATAAATAATGATTGCAGGCATATCACCATCCAAAAAATCATGTCGTAATACAGAGTACCATAAAGGATCAATTATTAAATTTACAGTTGAGAAATTTGTGTATTTTTTTTATCAAAGGTCAACTTCAGAGGAACATTCTCTGAAAATTATAATTCAAAACAATATAATGTTTTAAATTCAAATTACTAACTTCCATTTTCAAACCAAAAACCAGACACCTGAAACATTTTCTTCCCCTCCTACCAATTCTTTATTTTTCTTGTACAGAGATGAAATCTCTTCTTTAGTAAAGACGAGCAAAACCTATGAATTTCCTGTGCAAAAAGCTTCATGGTCAGAAACACCTCACTAGGGATTCCTGATACGCTATTACTGTGGACTTTTGAATAGAGAAAAATATATTAATTTCAGGAAACCATCTGTTTTCCTATGATAAACCTCATTTTCTCCATGGAGCTGGAATTGGAAACTTAACGCTGGTAAATTACTTTATAAATACTGTAGTAGTAAGTGATGTGAGGGTTGCAGTTGCTTTAGGTTTCATTATATATCATCTCTGCTTAACATTTTACCTTTTTTTGCCATTAAGCAAAAGGAAGTGGGAAAATGAGTATATTTCCAAGTGTGAATATCTCTCAGGACTTCCAGAAGTAGAATTGTTAACACATCTGTGTATGACTGAGTACCATAAAAAAACCACAAACCAGTTACTTTTATAAAGTGGTGGGTGCAGCTTTTTCTGCCCTTCAAGTATAGTTTAAATGAAAGTATTCACTGAAGGGAAAAATTAAACTTAATTAAAATATCTTCATAAAAATCCCCATTATACAGCACTTCTGGTGTTATTCTAAGCTGAATTAGCTTTTGGCGAGCTAAGAACATACTGTTTTCACACTGAACCTGCAATTCTGTACATTCATCTATTAATCACATTTTCTGTAGATAAACCCGAATCACTTACTAGGAAAATAAAATTCCTGGTAAAGATGAGGTCACATAAGAATGCCTTGAAAGAACAAATAAAACCAAGGGCACCTTAGAGAAGGTAGAATAGAATTACTTAATTGAAAATTAGCGTAGGACTGAGATTTCCTGCTATAGCTGAAGATAAATACATTCAGTTCCTTCAGAGTATCTAAATTCTCTCATTTACTGTTTAGTCTGAAGTAAAATGTTATTCCTTATAAGCCTTGTGTTATTTGCTATCACCAGACAGATGATAGGCAAAGAAATTTTAGTTTTATTTATGTATTTTATGACTTTTAGGTCAATGCAAAATCTTCCTTCTATTTCAATATTATCAAGAAATAGATTTTTCCAGTGGAAAATTTACTGTTTTGATAGAAGCAGAATCACGCTGAATAGAATATAGTCAGTAAATAAAACTGTTAGCGTGCAGTTACATGACTGTACTTCAAAAATGCAAATGTTTCAAGTAAAAGGTACAAAATAGGTCATAAAGGTTTGGGAAGTTGATGATTAAGCTCCTTTGGAAAGCAATTTGTTCTGGAAATGGTAGTTAAACACATCTGAATGGCAATGGTTGCATTTATTGCACTTGCTGTTTATTGGTAAATCTCAGGTTTTACATGCTAGTGCTTTATGGATACTTCTGAAAGGTACCCAAGCTTTTAATCTCTTATCAAGCACATCTTTTGTTATCAGGATGTCACATAATTTCTACAGGTTGTCTAAAATGCAAAAGATTTAACACATTATTGATGCAGAAACTGTTTCCTTTTCTTCTTAAAAAAATAAGTTAAAAAGAAAAAGCATAGAATTTCTACTAAAACATGTAGCAACTCCTCCAGAACTCGTAAAGCATTTCCAGAACATTGTGTTCTTGGAAAAAATAATTCCACAGAAGCGTATAACTGCACTGCACAAAGAAACAAAAGGCTTGTCTTTGAACAGTGGGGAACTCCAGCAGCAAGGCAAGAATTTGTACATAGGCTTTCTTTGATCCAAACCACCTTGCTAAAGCCAAACGAATCTATCTGTAGCACCAGAGAGACTATTTGCCCAGTCCATAGGTGCTTCGATAGCTATAGTGGCTGTGTTACACATACACTGCATTCTAGTGTGGCAGTACTGCAAGAGGTGTTAGAAACTGCAAGTAACTGAGGATGTTAATTAAACTGTTTATACCTTTGAGATGGTTCTGAGCACTCTCATAGATTCATGTACACAGACAACAAACCATACCTGGCAAACTAAGCCAGCAATGACATGCTTCTCCAAGGTGTGGTGGGTTGGTTCAGGGAGGGGGGTTGTGTTTATTTGGTCTGTTTTGGGGCATTTTTTGCTTTGCTTTTGTTCATTCTCAGCTGTAAGCAGCTCTCTGGATCAGGCAGATTTTCTTTGGTAGCCCTACAAAGATTTCTCTACAGTAGTAAGAGGCACAGGGCAAGGATTCTGTAAATATTTTGTTTCCTTCTGCTCCTTCTGTCAGTCATATGTTACAACAAGAACCATTTAATTAGAAGTATATGTGGTTCAATAATGGTTTAAGTGTTTGACTTTTGATCTTTCAGGGATTAGTCTTAAGCAAAGCAAGCATCCTTTTCCAGTTTGCAACCACTGGCATTCATCTTTTTCATGCTGCTTTCTCAGTAGTTTTAAGAAGTTATTTCTCTAGACTTTCAGAGAAGACTTTCTCAGCTGGAAGAGAGAAATTATGTGTCTCTGCCATATTCTAACAGGAAATTATATTCTACTTATTTAATGCTCCTTCTCTAGTGTACATTAGTATACTAGAATCTACAGTTAGTCTACACCAACTACAGTTAGTCTAGAAACTACAGTGTTATTCCCCCTTCCTTGACATCTGCTGTGCTACTTGGTATTAAATAGCTCTTGTATATTGCAAACTATTTTCCAGAGAACATATGTAGCAAACAAAGCACATAAGTTGTAGGACTATCTGGACTTAGCAAGGTATTTGCTTAACATGAATTTCTATCATTTGGAATGCACAAAGGTGCTAAAAGCTGCAATTACCAAAGGATGCTCACTGTTAAAATGTCTTTCACTGAGCCAAGGTCACATTTCTTTCTTCATTTTAACAACTCAGTGTATGAACTGTTGTAAAGTCAAATCCCTTGCTTTTCAATTTGATACTCTAGATATGGATGTAAGTTCATGAGTTTTTTCTGTCACAAATATATTTTTAAAGAACAGAAATATATGGCTGTTTGAGAGCCTCCATTTTCAAAGGCATTATTATCCATCGCACTGAGAGAACTGCTTCCTCATACACTTTTCTAAACACAGAAGATCCAAGTAATTTCTGTGAATAAAATGTCATTATTTTCTCCTCATTATTTGAGAATTATTCTCAAATAGTATTTGAGATACCTTCTCAGACAATTTAATGTCTGACATTTCCTTTCTTGCAGTGTCTTTCAGATCTGCACCAAAGAGATGTGTTTGGATAACATACCTTGACATTAACCTCTGATGGGCAATTTATTAAACGTGTTTGCTAAGAAGGTTTGCTATGAAGGAATAATTGCAATTGTGTGTTACTGTGTATCTTATTTTCATACTTAGCAAACAAGATTAGAATACATTAATTATTTTCCTTGTCCTGGTCATGAGATCTTTGACACTCAGGGGTTCTGCAAACTTTCCATCATTAAATTCCATGCATAAGCCTTTCCATGCAGCTCCAGTGGCACGTAAAGTTCATCAGGAAGTTATCTGAAAGCCTAAATATATTCAAACACTATACACTGATAAACAAGGCATTATTGTTTATGTTCTTTATAAGCTAGAGAGTAGCAGATTAAAAAAAAATAAAATCTGCCTGAAGTAAATTCTGTGGAAAGTTGTCTAGAACAGAACAAGGTATCATAAATAAGGACAGAGGTTGTACTTTATCACCCAGCCATTAATTAGTATTGCATTTCTCTACCCCAACTGGAAAATAATTTATAGACTTAATTGCTGATAGTTCTGTGCAAGAGGTCATCCAAGTTTTCAATCACAGGGCTACAGATGTGCAACCTGCCTCACCGATTTGGAGAGATCTACTGTGTTCATCATGCAGTGACTCTATAGGACTGGAAAAGTTACGAAAAGACAGACAGCAAAACTGCAGATCACTCATCTAATTACATGCTTTGAGTGTCTCCTTTTTCTTGGGTGTCCCATGCCCCCTTCCAATTACAAAAGTAATTCTGTGGTTTTGTTTTAATCTAAAATCCCTCCCTGCCTCCAGAAAGTGCACCACAATATAAAACTGTAGTTCTTGCCAGTGGTCACACCTTAGTTTTAGGTAAAATGTCTTCTAGTGAACGCTCAAATATTATAAAAAATATGTAGCAAAAAGATGACAAAACATTAAACCCATGGATCATTAACAACTGCATGCTGTTTTTTCAGATTCAGTTTGACACTCATAATGGAATGAAGCTGTGTTAAGGGGAAGTTCAGACTGGACATTTGGGAAAGGCTCTTCACTGTGAGGGCAGTCAGTGATTGGAACAGGCTCCCTAAGGAAGTGATCACAGCACAAGCCAACTAGAGTTCAAGGTTTAGTTTTGGATAGTCCTGTAAGGAGCAGTGAGTTGGACTCAACAGTCCTTACAGGTCCCTTCCAACTTGGCCAGTTCCGTGATTCGCATAGTAAAAACTAAAAATTTACACAGCCTTTCCTACTAGTGGATGTGTCTTATGACTTTGCTGAAGAGATATTGTTATTAGTTTCTTAATTGGCTCAGAGATTCAATTCAACTCCTGTAAAATTCTACTTCACTGAATTCTCAGTGTTATTCCTTTGGATCATTCTGAGAACATTCATGCATTTCAAACTTCTTTAAAAAAACCTGGCCAATTCATAAAAATATCCAGGCAATCCTCCACATTCTGGGAGGCCTTATGACTTTCATTACTCATTTATTCTTTTACACTGTAATTTCAATCAAGTCTAAATCCTCTGGCCTATTTTATGATGTTTGACTGTTAAGCAAAAGAACAGCAAGGTTTCTCCACAGACAGAGATCTATACCGGTTAAACTGAGTTGATCATGCAGTATTCATTGACCACTTCACCCTTCTTGCATTTACCAACTACTTATTACTGCATGATTTCTGTCATATAAACAATATGAATCATTTAAAACACAGCCACACAGCTAATAGGGAAGCAACTCATTATCTGATTGTGCAAAAAGAGCGAAGAAAAAGATCTCCAATAGCCAATCATTATCGAGCCAGATCACAGCAAAGTTTCAAACTAAAACACTAGTTTGGAAATTTTTCATAAAATAAATAATATAAACTTATAGGCACCAGTTATATTCCTATAAATATCATAACACAAATAAGTGCACATCATAATTTAGGCAACCTGATACATTTGAATAACTTTGAAAATAAATATATAATGACTTAAGACAATGCACTACAAAATGGATCCTCTCAATAGCTCTAGGATATGTATATTAGAAAAGGGACTTGTTCTACATGCAGGTTTTGGGGTGGTTTTTTGATTGATACAAGATATTCCTTTAGAAAAACAATACAAAACAAAAAAACCCCAAAGAACCAAACTTCAAACAATGATTCAGAGATGTGCCAAAAAGAGAAACCTAAATGGCAAAAAAAGCAGTATCCTGTCTCCATGGTCACTTGCAGAGTAAAATACTTGCAAGTGACAACAAATATTGTGATTTTAATTGCACTGCACTATGCTTACTTGAGTGAAATCTGATGAAATCGGTATTTTTTGATAGTTTTCTTTTGGTTTAGGTCCTGCAATGAGGAAGCACTGTGTAAACAAGACTGAAACATAGGCATAAGTGGAAGAAATTTGTCAAGGGCAAAGCATGTAGTAAAACAACTAGACAGGTCAAGAACATCACAAAGTCATTAAATTAGACATGTCATCACTAGAGGATTATTGTCAAAAGCTCCAAGGATTTTCAGGAATCTCTGGGAATCACAGGAAATATCTGTGAAGAAAATATCCAGAACTGTGTCAAAACAAAGCTGTCTTCCAGGTTTGATCTTAGCAACCACTTTTTACAAGAACATGGGGGTCCTTACTATCTTGCAACTGAAAGTATCTCAACTGTTACAAAGTACATTTATATCACAAACTATGATTTGCAGTTCACAAGAGAAGGTAGAAAAGGATTTTCAGTGTGTCAAACTAAATAAATCCTATATCGTAGTCACCCTTGATTCATAGAGTCCAGTAACAAGGTTCTCAAAAAGTTGCAATACCACATAAACGGGCACAGATTTGACAAATGCATTACCATATTAGGAGAATGTAATGAGTACATAACAAAGTTCCTGGTGGCAACATCTGCGAATCACTGTCCTGGGTCAAAGAGGTTTAATACGCATCACACAGCATCAGGAGCTTATATCTTTGTATTGACATGTGCACACCACAAAACGCATCAGTGTGAATAGCAGAAAGATTGCTCTGTGCTCATATCTTTCTATAGAAGACTTTAATCAGCGTTTGTCCCAAATCTTCACAGAAACAAAGGGCATTTCTACATGTTACTAAGATATAGTATGGTTTCATTGTCTGCATTTCCTTTCACAACAAAAACATAAGAAAGGTCATGAATGTTATTACACAATTTTTACACAACTTTTATTTCTCATAGACTTTGTAATAAAATCATTTCAGTTCCTTAGCTGAAGGTATTGGCCAGTTTTACAGAAATATTAGGTCACAAATAAAGAATAACTTTAAAAAAATATAACAAAAAGAGACACATATGAAAAGTAGGATAGATGCTAAGTTATTTATATTCTTCATAAACTATTAATAGCTTTGAATCGTAAAAACACTCAATTGCTTATTTTTTGCTAGGAGAAATATATCTATATTACTGTCTTAGGTAAAGGATCCAAACAAAGTGAATGTATTAGACAGATTTGATACTCACATACAGAAAATACATATTAACACAATTACAAATGAAATGAGATCACAATCACGATCCAACCCAATACATTTAGACAAGGAAAAAAGGAAATAAAAGTTCCTTGTTTTTGAGGCCTTTTCCAGCTTGAAGTGACACATGGCATCATCCACATATGTATTTTGTTGAAAGGTTACAAAACCCCCTGGGGTCCCTTCAGGTCTATTCTAGACTTCTAAAAACTCAGTTCAGATCCACAAAGTACCTAGACCAGATGTAGCTGGATTTTTGGCACAAGATCCACTTTCTAAAGCAAAGCATCTCATTCCCAAGACTGAGACACCATATGCAGGGTTAGCAGACACAGCTAACTTTTAGGAGGAGATCCACTCCTTTCTGGAGAGGTATCTGGAGGCCTGGTCAAAGGTCCTGGAACACCTCAAGCCATGTAAATACTTGCTGAATCCCACCTCAGATGTCTTATTTCCCACTCCTGGTAATAGAGCTCCTTCATAACTGCCTAACCCATACCCAGCCAAAATAACCAGGCTATAAACATTTGCCTGGACTCTACCGGAATATCAAGCAAGGTAAAATGGCAATAAAATCTTTCAAAACCTGCTCCTCTATGAATACTGAAAGCACCTACCTCTATAATCACCAACAAGATTTTCATCCCTCCCTGCCCTTCAAATGTTCTTTATCTACAAAGCAGAGCCAGATGCACTTGAGGGGAAGGAGGCACACCCAGATGCCCTCAAAGCAGAGCTGCTGTTCACAAGGCTGCCATTAGGGTGACCTCTCATCATTCAAAACCAGTGAGTCTTGCTTAAAAAGCAGTGTATCTTTGGGACAGCACTCCAACATGTAGATCTTAGCAGAAGGATATTTCTGCTTGGCCCAGGCACCTGCATTACAGAGAGGAAAGGAGTGCAGAGAAACCCTCTGCTTAGACTTCCTACATGCCAGTCCCAGGAGCCTCCCTTCACAGGACTCCGTCCTTGCAGCATACAAATTACTTGAGTCTAAACTTTGGAATTTATTCCCAAGGAAAGAGAACTTGAAAATTGTGTATTGCAGTGCTGATGTTGGTTTATCTCTGTTTTAAGATATAAAAATCGACCTGTAACATAATCTCACCAGGGAATACGCAGTATTATTCCTTATTCACATAGAACAGAGAATTCTATAGAATATAGAGAATTCTATATCAATATATCATTCCTTTGATTAGCATAGATTAGAAAAGTTGCAGGACTTAAAAAAAAAAAACAAACCAGTAATTCATTTTGCAAATTTGGCTGACGCTCCAAGGAGTGAAATGGGGACCACCAGAGAAAAGCGGGAGTTTTGCAGAAAACAGTCATAGAAATTTGCTAAGAATCTAAAACCATGACAGAATCATCCTACAAGGGACCACTGCTCCAGCATGTTAGAAAGAATGCTCCTTCCATATTCTAACACTCTAAAAACAACCTCTCAGAAGGACAGCAGCTATCCAATAACTGGCAGTCATAATTATTCAGAGTGGTTCTCTCTCACTGCCCCAAGACTATTTTATTTTTCATGAGTACACTCACACACTCTCCTCTGCACCAGTGTCTTCATTTCTGCTGCTTATATTAGCTGGCCTATTCCAGTACTGCTTTGTATGCACCGTGTCCTGCTCCCATCGATGTTCAGTCTTGCACTTTCATGTCAGTGCGTTTTAATCTGCTATTCTTCAAAAGCCATTAGGAACAGATGGTGTCCCTGTATGAATGTTCATTCAAGCTGCCATGATGGTGCCTGTTTAGTACTGGACAAATTGTTTTGCTAGCAAAGTTTTTGGTTTGACATTGGCAGTCACATTAATTAGGGTGCCAAGCTTTCACAATGCATTTTGTTAATACCTTGTATCAACATTTTTTTTTTCAAGATTGCTAAATATTTCTGCATTTCAGGGATTACACACGCCCCTTAACCTTTAGCCTGTCAGTCAGGATTTCTATTGCTCTACCCTACACAGAGTAATAATGAAAAGAAGTTTCTAGGATGCTGAGAATTATGTGTTGACAGATTAAAAAATGAACAGGATTAAGATTTTTGCTTTCTGTCAATAATTTAGCTCCTTTTGAACCCAAGAATCAGAATTATTGTTATTTTTCCAAAGATAAATAATGCAGTTAACTCTCAAAAAAAATATTTCTCCAGACAGTAAACACAACTTCACTTTCCCATGTTTCAGCAAGTTACCTTAGACATCTTCCAAGCTGATAAGTGATTAAAACCTGAATTTGTTTACAAATCACATGTAAGTGCGAAGAGACAAGTATGTGTTTGGGCTGGATTCAAGTGACTACAGGTTTCTCTTTGCTGGCCCAGGGCACTCACAGGTAACTGTCCAGCAGCAGACACTAAGCTCAGGGGTGTGGGGTTTAGGCTGGCTGGTTCTGGCTTTGGTTGGGTTTGGTTTCTGAATATGGATATCAACATATTTTTAAAAAAAAACAACAGAGATAACTGCAATGAATTTCACCAAATAGTGTGCATCAGTCACTCATTAAAATGAGGCTTCTGCATTTACATACTGCAAATGTTACACTGATGCACAGATTTTTTTCAGTATAACACACTGCAGAAGCATCTGGATATAATGATATCATGCATCTTTTAAATTAAAATTTACATGAATTCTATACAGCTCAAATGAAATAATCTGCACAATTCCAAGCCTGTTCTTCATCAGTGCTTATCTGTCCAGATTTCTTAGACTCTTTGGCAAAAATGTAACATTAAATGATTTTTAAAGGTGCAATCGTGATCGTTGCAGTCATTTCATCTATTCTAGTTATGGAAATTGAAGTGCTTGGAAAAGCTAAGAAAAGAGACAGGTAAGAGAGTAGCAGGCAACTGCCCTCATGGCAGCGTAGCCTCTGCAGGACAGCTCAGCATGCAGCTGGAGCTCAGCAGCCTTTCCCATGACAGTGCCTCTGAGACTTCTGGCTCTCTCCCTGCAAGCAGACTAGTGCAGCACTTCTCTGGGAGGGAGATCCAGGATTTCTAACACAATGTTGTATCTTAGTGTGAGCATCTGGGTGGTTTGATCCATTTGAGATAATTTTCAGGACTTGAGTCATTTCAGCCCTCCTGTGGACCCAAAGGTCTATAACCAAAGGGCAGGAAAGAAAGGACCTAACATTTCTGATTGCTCTTTGACCTAGAAGATATTTCTGTTTTTCTCTTTTTATTCATTCGTGGTAGCCTTCCTGATTCATTTGTGAGTGATACCCAGACTGGTTAGTTTCTACTGCAGAACGCTGCAGTACTCTTTCTGCAAACAAAATCATTCATTTAAGAAAATGCATCACTTCAATGTGAGATACAAGGTCATTGTTCTGTGTAAAATGTTCCAGATTACTGATGTCATAAATGTTTGTATGTCCTTCAAACAGAGAAACCATAGTAAAAGAATACAGTGCATACTTTTCATCAGCCATACCATTTTTGTCTGACAGTTGGTGTATTTATTTTAACTGTCAAATTACGATATCTGTCAAAACATACTGCCTTCCTCCTATCACCATATGCCAGGCTAAATCTTCACATTCTCACTTGGATGTCATGACTGCTTCAGCATTTTGTTCTGCATATTTCTCAAGTGCAGAACAACCTCTGAAGTAATGCATTCCTCTCCTAATACAGTAACAAGAAGCAAAGTATCTGATATTGTCATTAATTTCCACACCAACTATTCAGTGACATTATGACTATCGCAGGGAATGGTCTGTTTGCCTATAATTAAATGCCATAAATCTACCTGTACCTGCTGCATAGGATAGGATTTAAAGAGTGTAAGAGGAATAATTAAATGGGATGTTTAAGTCCCATTTTCAAAATCTAACATAAAAACATGGAAGCCTGTGTCTCATGGAATTGCAGATTCACAGAACAGTCAGGGTTGGAAGGGATCTCTGGATAGCATCTAGTCCAACCCTCTGGCTAAGGCAGGATCAATACAGTAGGTTTGGAAAAATAACAAAAATCTAAATTTCAAAAAAACACATTTAAAAATCCTTCCTAAAACTCAAGAGACAGTCAGGACTCATGTGAAAAGAAACAGTTTACCAGATTTACTTTTTTTTTTAATTACCCAAACCCAAAGCAATTGGAGAAAAAAAATCCTGATCGACAGGTTACTGATATATAGTTAGCTTGATCTGTGCTCTGGAGTCCACAACTGTGGTGTCAGCTATCCCACATTTGGGAATGCCCAAGAAACCCTATCCCAGTCTGTCTCCAGGTTGGAAACTTCAGAGTTTGGGAATCCCACTTTGCATTGGCGTATGTTTGAGTATCTGTCCATGAGGATACAGTTTAGAAGTGCTAGCACAAATTTTTAGCATACACTTCTCAGAGGAACGTTGTCTTCAGAGTCTGTGAATACTGAATTCATATACATTCATACCTAGCAAGAGCATGATGCAGTTTAAGCCCTGTTTGGGGTTCAGACTTTAGACACTATATACAAACTGCCAACAGTGAATGCAGATGATCTGCCTGACTTGGAAATGTAGTATACAAGAAGGACTCAGACAGTTATCATGCCTCCATGGAACAGTAATAAGCAATTAAACTACTACAGCTGTTGACCTCATAGCTGAAGATGCCTTCATCAACTCTACAAGTATTTAAAGGAATCTGCCTGTTCAGATGCTTAAGGAAAGAATACCACAAACTGCTTAAGTTTCCTTATCAAAAGAGACATCACACATATACAGCATGGTCTTAAGATTGTTTAGATATATTATCATAAAAATAATGATTTTTTTGGTAAAGTTAATATGATAATTAAATAGCATGGTTTCATCCTTTCACTTGAACCTTCATAGTAAACACTTAAAATACAGCAGTAATGGAATTCCCTGTCTTCAGGTTTTTCAGCCTTTAAATGATGACAAAAGAGTTCAGGAAAGTAGCTAGCTTGTATAAAATCCTGCATTCCCAATCCTCTTCAGAGACCATCCCTGATAAGTTTCTCACTAATAATAGCTTTATATTGAAGCGTTTGCTTTTAAGACAACTCTCAAAATTGTAAACCAGGCATAACCACAAACTGTAAAATTCACACGATAAGGAAGCTAATAGATTAAGGTGTCAAGAAAAATAATCTATTTACTTTAAAAGATATCTGGAGTAAAGAAAAATTCAATAGATAAAGTTGAGCCAAGCCTGTGAAAGAGCTCACAAAAAAAAAAAAAGAGGCTGGATAAATCAATAAAAGGGAAATATTTTTTATATCAAATCAATAGTCACACAGAGTGGTTTTAACCAGCAGGACTATGACTTCTTTATGACAGTGGGAAGCTGAAAAGTAAGCTCATGCAAGCTTTTATCATATCTGCTTTACTCTTTTTTTTCAAGTTTAGTTCTAGTTTATATTCACAAAATAACCTTCCCTGAAATGGCCTCCCAATTCATTAGCTACAGAAGCTTTAGGTAATGCTTCTAAAAGCAAGGATTATGCCTTTTGTATACCTTTTGGCTGGGTTTTGAAGATAATTTTGAAGAGGAATTAAAAATAAAATTTTGAAAAAAAAGGGGTAGTTTTCAAGTTAGGATTTTTTCACTAATAAGTTTTTTAAAGTTACAATTTCTATGCCGCATTATTTATAGGAACAAGAGAACATGAATTTCCAACACCTCATGCTATATTCTCCCTGTAGCTGCAGATTAAAAGAATCAGAAAATGAAGACAAGTTCAGCACAACAGCTATGTCAGCTGGTGGTAATATCTTTGAAAAGTGTTATAATTTGGACTTTAAATACTACCCAGCTATTAAAAATTCTGATCTCATATACATAGTATTTTATAAATAACCTCAGTTTCATAAAGAATCTTACAAATACCCAAGTCTTATTCAGAGACAGATGAAAAAAGATATGTATAGAGAAAAAGTAAAAAACCCCACATCTTAAAGACTTTTTCAATGTAAAAAAAAAAATAGGACTTTTGCCATAAAAATAATTTGTCACAATATACTTGATAAACCTTAAATGGAGGGAGGCGTATTGAATTAATTACAGACACAGGAATTGATTTGATTCTAGTTGTTTGTCTATGTGTAAGAGAAGCAGCAGAAAATAAACCAGGAGCAGACCAGAAGACAGGAAGGAAACAGCATGGCCAAAACACACCTCTGTTTTGTCCCTCACAGACTTCAAGTGAACACCAAGTAAAATGCTCTTTGGGAAGAAGTTGAAATTTGCAAACTGTTTCCTGTTTGAATGGTCAAAGCAGCAAGAGTTCATGCACCTTCTATCCAAACTAGATTTCAAAACATGCTGTTTAAAGCTAATAATATGCAGAACAAGCCCAAAAGAAACACCAGTTTGCCAAACCCTTGAGGTGAAAGGGCAAGTCAGGCAAAACCAGTAATAAAGTATTACAGGCATCAGTTGCTATTAGTGCAGTGATTATTCCCATGTAGTCCAAGACACATGGAGTAATATTTCCATGTCATACACTCTTAAGAGCCCTGATATTCAAGAACCTGAATCACATGAAAAACACTTTGGAAGTAAAAGGCTGCTGTTCCTTCCTCAGATTGTGGCTGCACCCCCCCACACTAGTCACTGATCAAAAGTACTATTTTATTTCACACACCCAAGGAATTCACTGTGAAGTCATAGAATCATAGAAACATTGGAGTTGGAAAGGACCTCAAAGAAGATCATGTAGTTTCAGCCTACTGGCCATGGGCAGGGGCATCCCACAACTAGCCCAGGGTGCCCAAAGCCCCATCCAACCTGGCCTCGGACACTGCCAGGGACCCAGAGGCAGCCACAGCTAGCTTCTCTAGGCAGCCTGTGCCAGGGCCTCATCACCCTCACAGGGAAGATCACTTGTTCCTAATGCCTCATCTAACTTTACCCTATTTCAGTTTAAACCTTTTCCTCTCCAGACTGAACAACCCCAACTCTCTCAGCCTGTCTTCATAGGAGAGGTGCTCCAGCCCACATCTTTACAGTCTTGCTTTGGACTCACTCCAACAGCTAGGAGTTAGCTAGTCCAAGTATTCCATGTCACTTTCTGGACAGAGACCAGTGGCTTAAAGAATCTTCAGTGTTCCTACACACAAAATCCTTTGCCCTAAAAGGGAAATTTGAAAGTAAAACCTGAAACCACTTCTCATCCACAGATAGCTTCCGGACTTTTCACAGCCCTGATCACTCCACCTATTTCGTAGACAAGGAATTAATGATCTCTT
The DNA here is from genome assembly GCF_964237585.1 of Gallinula chloropus. NCBI lineage: Eukaryota > Metazoa > Chordata > Aves > Gruiformes > Rallidae > Gallinula > Gallinula chloropus. The sequence continues at coordinate 17,482,102 of NC_140096.1, forward strand.
TCTCACAGAAATATTGAGATATTTGATAATGTTCAATTGCAGCACAGGGTATTTTAGAAATTTAGTTGGGCAATTCTCTCACTGCCTTATTAATAATTAAGTTTCATTATCATACAAAGCCTCTCCATTTAATAGTACAATCACCCACCACTGAAGGGAAATTTTCATACCAATGATACTGTAATAGATGAGGTACCAATGATTATCTGGACATCCCTCATTTTTACGATCCATTACAAAACAAGCCAAGGGACTAGAAAGCACACAACTTGGAGAAGACTACATTGGCAAAAGACTGGATTAGATGGCTGGGTTTTTTCCTCTTCATGAAGCTACTACTGTTGAAGTATAAATAATGCAATGCAATTCCAAAATTTCTTACTATCTCCATGTGCTGATACAGACATCATTCTTAAGATCTTCCTTTGTTCCATCCTTGGTACTCTTTCTATTATCTCTTCACTTTGTTTCTGCTAATTAAGGTACTTGTGAAGGATTTTAGGTTTCACAAACTACAGTGGAAATATATAGACTTGTCAAAGAACACTTAGAATTAATTCCAGAAAATTACATTGCAGCTATCTCTGCATTCAGCATAAGTACTTAAATTTGGTTAAGGATACCTTCCAGAAAGGCATTCAGCTTTGTCTTACATACCACGAGGACCAAAGAATCTATTTTGTCCCTTGTTACTTTGTTCCAAATGTTTATCACACTATTTAAAAGGTCAAATTTCCAATTTGAATGCACCTTTCCTTGCAGAATTAGAGCCCTTTAGAGCCAAGCATTTTTTTCATCAAATTTCTCACACACTGTATTAAAGCTTCATTTTAATCTGCTTTCTGATAAGCTTAAGAAGGGAAATCTTAAAATCTCTCCGGTGCAAGTTCTTATTTTTCAAGTCTTTTTATAGCGCTTTACTTACTATAAAATCCTTAACAAGTGGTAACATGAGAGTAAAAACTGCTAAACTTTTATCCCCAAAACCCTTGGGTTTACTTCCCCTTCTTCTGTTTACCTACACAAGAATTACATCAACTTCATTCTAGCACATCATCCCATAGTTTAACTCTCGGGTAATTCCTTGCATGCTATGGCCATGAAATACTTTGAAGACTCATCAGTTTTCAGAATAATCTATTCCACACCATGGCATATTCCTGCATTTTGAGATGGTGGGCACGGATCTAAAAGACTTTCTGAACGGGGTCTCCTGTACATACAATTCAGAAGCCTGTAAGCGCTGTACTGCGACCAAAATAATTTTCATTTTTACCATCTCCAAATAATAAATTTAATAAGTAGTCTTTCTACATTCCCTCCAAAAATCAGTGATGAAAATAAAACCACAGAGCTTCACGTGAATGCCTTCAGAAATAAGTCCAATTACTAATTTTCTTTAAAATCCTTTTTACAACAACAGAGTTGATTTCAACATTTTGAAATCCTCTTAGGAAATGCTTCATTGACTCTCAACTATTTTATAGAATTCTTATTCATGTTTATGAAAACAATTAATTGCATTTGCATGTTAACCATACTTAGATAAGTTTGGTTTGTTGGGGTTTTTTAAAGGCAATTTTTTTAGTGTGTGACTTGTGTCACTTTCCAGACTCAGTCAACTGGAAAACAAGCCTACAAATGTAAAAGTTGCAGAGAGATGTACATAGGAAGCAGAGTTTCCAGTTGGTTCTGCAATCTGGGTCTAGGGAATAAGTTAGGACAAGCACAGAATCACAGAATTGTAGTGGTTGGAAGGGACCTCAAGAGATCATTGGGTCCAACTCCCAAAATACAGAAGTACAAAGCTTTGAGTAGGAAAAGGCAAAGGCACCAAGTCATGATTCAGATCTGCTTTTTAACAGTCTGCCACCCATAACTAGAAAGAATGGAAGCTGCAGTTTAACACAGTGATTTATAAGGACCTGTTGATAATATTACACCAATGCATAGGCGATTTGTTACAAGAGCATAGGAGTTCATTTATTGCAATAGGCTAGGCACATCGTAAATGCCTGTTTGGGAATAGTAGAGAATCTTATTTAGCAGGGAATAACTTTCAAAAATCAAGAAGAAACCCACTATATTTGTCATTTCTTCCTAGTAATTGTTTGAATTTTTCTGAATGTGTTCATTTAATAATGTTTGATGACTGAATATCTGGTTCCCAAAGTTATTAAATTATAACACATAACAGCTCGTATCTCTTTTTAAATACAACTCTATAATGGAATACATCAAAAAGAATGCCTTACAATTACCATGATATTCAGAAATAAACAAGTATGAAAACAATTATTTCCCTCTAGAGTGGATAACACTTCCAGTTTAACAGTCACTAGCAAAGTAATTTGTGAAGTTTATTAAGATTATGGCTTTATAGGCTCTAATTTATTGAGACAAAGCCTCATTTATGCTGTAACAGTAGGACACATGACTGACTCATTTTATATCAAATATTCTTCCTGTAAGAAATTTTTCACATAACTACTTCAAATAAATGAGGTGTTTATAGTCAATGAACTGACTCTCTTTAATCTGCTTCTGAAACAATACATACTTACTGAAAAACAGCGCAAGTTTTTTCAATCTGAAAAATAACTCAATACTGAAACAGATTTCTAAATTAATCTTTTTCTTGACTAAACATATTCCTACATAATTCAGAGCATTCCTGTTGTAACTGTTTAATGGTTAGTCTTCATTTTTTGCTAGCTAATTTCTCAGACTGTTGCACAGACAGCAATTACCAAATTTTCAATTTGTTGAGAAAATTTCTTTTCATCCTTTTTCACTGGATTAGACCAGACCTACCACGAATCCTGTGAATGCTATCACAAACTGCAACATCTTATCATCTGGTTGTGCTTATTTAAATTAGGGGAATCCTGAATGAGCTTTACAGTGTAGGTACATGGACTAAGTTCTCTTCATACTCTATTCAGCCCTGCTAAGAGATCTGCTTATCAGCAGTCAGATGAAGCTACCTGACTCCCATGAAAAACTCTGGAGTCAGACTGGATAATCTCATCATGCCTACCCCCTGTACTGCTGCACAGCGTGGAAGTGATGTTCCCTGGATAATGGAAACAGGAGAATGTAAAAAACATCCCTGGTGGACCATTGTCTCATTGTCTTAACAATAAGGTACTTAATTCTCACAATGATATTTTAAATGTATTGTTTGTTGTTTGTTTATTTATTTAAATAAATAATTCTTTATGTTCCTGTGTTTCAGTCTGTGCCCATCGCTTTGTGTCCCGTGACTGGACTCCACTGAAAAGATTCTGCTCCATTTTCTTGACACTCTCCCTTCAGATATTTTCACATGTTCATGAGATCCCCATGAGCCTTCTCTTCTCCAGTTCTCTCTATCATCTTAGCAGTCCTTTGCCTAATATCCTAGGAAAACAAAAATCTTCCCCTGGCTCCCACCTGGTCTGAGATTTGGCTGCTGAAGTGTTTGACTGCTCCCTTCCCAAACAGACAGCTCAGCATAGAGCAAAGAGGTGTTTTATGGCTGTGAGGAATTCTTCAGTGATCACATGAAGATTTATAAAGGCAGAGTGACACGTCACATTGAGCTCAATTGGTAGGACTCTGTTAATCCTCAGTGTACAACTCCATATACCAAACTAATTTCTGTATCTACTGAGTGTCTCAGATGGCAGATGTGTTTATAATACACTAGCACCCTGAAATACTTCCTGTATTATGTTAATCCAGCAAATGGATAACATATGTGATTTATATAAAGTGAATTTTAGAATGTAATTCTAAAAGCTCTGCAAAACCAGCTTCCATCCTTGAAGATGCAGTTGTTTTGGTTTTGAGGGCTTTTTTTCCCCCTTTCTTTTTATTCAAGAAAACTTGAATAAATGTATTTGAGTAGGGATGAAAATGAAAGAAAGGAAACAGAAGTGTCACCAACTCTCTGGGGATACAGTAAGTCAAGTGCTCGGAAACTTTAGTGACAGTAATTACAATTAAAATACTCTCTGGCTTCTGTTTCATTACTGACTCCCATTCCTTCTTTTTAACAGCATTTTATCTCACCACGATTAAAGTAACAAATACTGCAAGTGCATGTATATTTCTTTCTTTGGAAGTCAGTATTCAAGTATTTAATCTAAGCCTTATTTTCCTCAACAGTTATCTCCTTGTGGTAAAAACTAGCTGGGCTGGGAGCAAAGATCTAGGACTTTAACACTGTGGAGGTAAGTTTTCCTGTCATCATTCACGTATACATAAATTCACTGTGGAAGAGGGTATTTAATCCTTTGAATTTATTGTAACTAAAGCAAAAACTATTGTCAGAGTACCTCTGCTTCCTAGTGGAGCAAATTTTAGTAAAAATATTACTTAGCCATTATATGAGAGGTGGTTAGAGAAATTATTGTGTGGCATAGAAAACAGTCAATATGCTACCGTTCACTGTTTTCCCCAAAGATATAACTATATTGACTTTCTCAATAATTAATGACATAAAACTGTAGATTCTTCATATCACCCAGGAGGGTTTTTTCTCTTATTTCTAACCAGGAAATCCATATAGGTTTCTACCCACCCCTATATATTACTTGGTATGATAAACTGAACTGATACAATACTTGCCTAAGAAGAAATACAGGTACCAATATGGAAGGTACCCGTATTTTGTATGTTCAAACAAAATCAGCAAGCTCCAAACAATCACTTTCAAATTTATATTTTTAAAATGTACGTTGAAACCTAGAACACAACAGTATTTCAAAATACTATTTGCCCAAGAGCAGCAACTGTATTAAAATAAGAATAACATACACTGTCAGGTCTTTAAGTAAAGGGAAATCTGTAGCACAGCCAGCACCCTACATAATAAATTGCAATCTTTAAGTGACAGGTATTTGTTTTATTTTAAAAGGCAACCTTGATCTCTCTCTTCTGTGTGAAACTCATTTTTTCTAGATAGTTAATCAGTTATTGTACATGTCCTTTCTTACTGAGCCTAAATAATCACCAAGTAAAGATAAGCATAGATTCTTAACGTATTTTTCTTTGGCGTATTGAGTATTTCAGCAAGAAACCAGCTTAACAAAGCTACGCTGGTCCAGCAGGTGGTAAAGATCAAAAGTGAAGTAAATCAAAGAGGGTGTGCAACAGTTGTAGGTGCTATTATATCAACTCACTTATGATGCAATAGTTGAGGTTTTAACTATCAGTTTCATTAGATGTTACCATATCTCAGTGTAGACAGCTTTGAAGTGAAAACTCCCTTGATGTACAGCCTTGGAAATAAAGAGTTTTCAGCTGAAAGAAAACCCCTCCTCCCACATCACAAGCCTGTGCTTCTGGTTATGTTTCTTCCTTAAAAAGACACTGATTTTAAAAAAATTATCATCATTTATCATTAGTGTGCTTGTTTCTAACAAGTTAACAAGTCTTTACTTCTTGTCCCTGTACATCACAGAAGACTCTTCATATGCAACGATTTTTAATAGGGACACTGCTTATTCTACACAAAAACCATAAAGCTTTTTTTTTTTTTCCAAAAAAGCATGCTGTGCTTTTGTATTCGTCCTGTTTCTTTTACCTAAGTCATACACCTCAACTTCACTACCAATTAAACTAGTGCAATGGATTTAATAGGACTGTACCTCTTAGAGTGAGCAGTAATATCGGGTGACTCTCACGTTCAGTTCCTGTGCAACTTTTTATTTTCTGCCATGCAAATTTAATGAACTAAGTCCAGGAGTACAGTACTCCTGCAGGCAACCAGGAGGCACAAATCAAAGTCCTATTCTGAATCACCCACTAAAGCAGCTTGTCTGTATGCACCAAAGGTAGAGTCCACTTTGTCAAAGCAGGCACCACTGTCATTATGTGTTCACATAGGAGTGAAGATCCTCCTATGTGTAATGTGTAAGAGGAGATGTTTAAAGTGTTCCAACAGTCCAGGCCTTTGGGGACACATCATACATCCCCCAGGGCACATCAGGAACACAGCAGAGGCCAGAGGGGGAGCGGAGATACTGTACAACGTAAACTCCACTTCTGATACCCAGCACAGAAATAGTCCCTCCAAGATGCCACAGTTACTGCCCTGATCTTTGTAGGAAGGAAAGTAAGTACTACTAACTCCACGCCCTTACACTATGAGCAGGCAGTACGGAATAGTGTCAGCAACCCTCCTTGCTAAGAGCCAGCTTGACTGCACAGCTGGGAATTAGCTGCTCAAGGAGAGGAAACAACTTATTCCACACTGGTATCAAATGTTAAACACAAAAGTAGGACTTCTTTGTTCTTCCCAGGATAATAGAATTACCCAGAAAACTCAGAGCAGTTTCTAAAATTACATTTCAGTCCTGTGTAATCTTAAGATTAATTAACTTCTGTGTTCTTTAGTTGCTCCTCTGTGTATAATACTGTTTTATTGACATGTAAATTCAGGGGGGAAAAGAAATCCTCAGATGTTCAATATCTTTTGCAGCAAAGCAGGAAAAGTAAAGCAGAGGTCATGCAGTAATTCAATGCACAAGAGTCACCAACTAATATATTTTCCATACACGTTCACAGAACTCTGCTTAGATGACTGCTGCACATACAAGAAAAGCAACCCCAAATGAATGTCAACCAGAAATAGCCTTTTCCGGTACCTCATCTTCAGAAACACAGGGAGATCATTTCTAATGAAACTCACCCTTTCCCATTTGAAAAATTAATCTACAGGCAAAATGAAAAAGTCTTTTCGCATCTCCCTCCCCAAATTATGTTAATAATTTTGCTTGAAATACAAATGGATCACTTCAAGCTGAAAACCTTTCGTCCTTTCCCAAAGCCTACATTTACAGTTCTCCATCAATACTACCATCTCGCTGTTTGATATGTTGCTGTAGTTAATTTCAAACCCATCAATGTGCAAAATTTCTTTAAACTATTCATTTCTCTGTGCAAAAGGTTCCATTGCTCATCAGTGATTTATCTTTCTTTGAGCTATGAGAGTATTTTTACCAATTTCTATCAACTCTGAGGAAAAATCAAGAAACAATGAATGCATGCTAAAATTACAAACGCTGCTGGAAATGATAAACCATGTTTAGTATGATTTCTTGGTCATCTCATTTTGTGAATACATGGAATAAACTGCCATACCTGTTGCTTTGGTTTAACCCGAGTCAGGAACTAAGCACCACACAGCCGCTCACTCGCTCTCCGCTGGTGGGATGCAGGGATGGGTCACAAGAGTGAAACTGAAAAAAAGTTGAGATAAAACCAATTTAATAGGTAACGCAAAAACCACACACACACAAGCAAAGCAAGACAAGGGATTCATTCCCCATTTCCCATGGGCAAGCAGGTGTTCAGCCATCCCCAGGACAGTAGGGATCCATGACACGGAACAGTGACTTGGGAAGACAAATGCAATTGCTCTCAACATTCCCCCCTTCCTCCTCCTTCCCCCAGCTTTATATGCTGAGTATGACATCATATGGCACGGGCTATCCCCTTGGTTAACTGGAATCAGCTGTCCCAGCTGGGTCCTCTCCCCACTCCTCATGCACCCCCAGCTACTTGCTGGTGGAGCGAGGAGCAGAAGAGGACTCGACTCTGTGTAAGCACCGCTCGGCAGGAATGAAACCCAGGGATGTTATCAGCACTGTTCTCAGCACAAATCCAGAACACAGACCCATACACCAGCAACTATTAAGAAAACGAACTCTATCCCAGCCAAAACCAGCACAGCTGTGAACTAAAATTTTATTTGAGCACAAAAATCGTATGACTAAGATGGGTAACTACACAATGTGTCTAATCAACTCCTATTAAATTCAAGCTAGTGGTCTTGTCTCCTTTATTAGTTTTATTAACTTTGGATGTTCCCACCAGCAGCCACAGAGGTTTTGCTGAAAATGCCAAAAAAAAAATTAGAAACAAGCCAAAAATAGTTACCATATGGTAGAGAACATGCAGGATCGATTTAAGCATCTTAAAGCATTTCTGCACTGAACATTTTGAACAGGAATCTAAAACAAGCATATGCCATCCTAGTCTATATTCATACGTATCAAGGTACTGTGGATCCTCTCCTCAGTGAAGTGCTGTGACCTTGCACTGGAAGACATCTAACACCCATACTTCTTCAAACTTCATCAATTCTCACCAGAACCTCAGGACCAACAGTGCTCAGACATGCACACAAATCCCGATTCATGTTTCACCCAGGTCACAGGGTGACACCATGCTCTGCATGTCTCACTGAAATGAGAGGCCTGTATGTTCCTACAGAGTTAAAACCAACAGCCCTGCAATGTGTGAGCACCTCTGCAGAGTGGCAGTCCTTACCATGTCTTTCAGTCACAACCTCCTTGACTTGAATGTAGTTGCTGCTGACCTTCAGCGTGATGTGAACCCGTATGATTTATCTTCCCTGCACATCAGGGTATGTCTAATGCAAGAATGCTTTTTTTTTTTTTTTTTTTGCTGCTCAATCTGTCAACTAACTCTCCAAAATACTGCAAGGCACCATTTATTTGGCAGTTACTTGGCTGGGGGAAGGGATGTGAGAAAACATCATTTGAGAGCCACAGAGTGTTGAAAGTAGGGAAATATTAAAGAAGCATATAAGTAACAGAAACTCAACACACTCCTTCAATACTCTACTTGTATCAGAGATATGCTACCTTATTTCTAGCAGATCATTTCCAACTCATCTTACTTGTCTTCTTGTACACTTGTACTGGCAGCAGTCTCCTTAATGCACAGTTAACCACAGATGGCAGGGCTCCAGCCTCAGACGTAGGATTTTGAGATCTAACATATAAATAAACTTTCCAGTACCCTAAAGCAGAGCTGTGAAAACTTGTTTGTACAGTGAGTGCTACTTTATGTATTTAGCTTGAAAGGCAATGCCACTCCAAATAAGGATGCAGGAAAAGACAACACGATCGTACACTGAAGCAACAAGTCTTTCCATACACAATTTAGCTCTATTTATTCCCAATGACACCAACCACAACTTTCTCAGCATCCATCAGTCAGAAGATTACAATTCCTATACGCAAAAAAAAAAAAAAAAATTAAAATGCTTCCACTTTTCTTTGTAAGAAGATTCATTATCAAGAGAATGACTCAGTGTTTCCTGAATCAATTAGAAAAAAAAATAATATACAAAACCTAGATGAGAGGTGTTATCTGACAGCAAAGGAAAAAGCCATAATGAATTTCTTTTTTTCAGGGCAAACCAAGTCCTTTAATTTAAATTAAAAACCCCCCAAAACATTGTGCTTTTGCAGAAAATTGTACTAGGCTCCTATATAGGGCTTCCTCTACAAATCTGCAGACAATAAGATTTCCATCTGCTTTTATTATTATATTGCTTAAAAACATGCACTTCATTTTTCTCTAGCTAACAACTTCACAAATTAGAACAAAATGTGCTTATGTTAAGGACTTCATATTTATGATACACAGTAAGGAGAACAGTCAACCAGCTCACTGCTTGTGTGGCATATTAGTTACTGGCAAAGAAAGGGCAACGACGAACAAGGAAACATTTGCAATCCATTACAGCAAAGATTTGACACTGATTATAGTTACCAGGTTTTATCACATCCATTTCAGAAACATATCAAACAAACAATTTCTAACAAAGCTATGTCTCAAGCACCAAAACCAAACAGCATTAGAGTATTTAGAAGTGAAAGTTTGTTATATACAATGGAATTTCACCAAAGCACTTGAAGTGATCTCAGTCTCCCTTCTCCGCTCTTTCTCTCACCAGTACCACCCCAGCTTACTAGCAGAAATTTCATTGCTATTAAGAAGAAATTTTCGATTTTTATTTTCTTTCTTATTTTATTTTTTTTCAGAGGACTGAGAATTAACATCAGAAAATGTTCAAGTTGCTACAGGGAAATTTATATCCTAGGACTGAGGCTTACTTAAGAACGACCATCGGTTGTTCAGCACACATCCAGGTTACAAGAATTCTATTTCAACTGCAGAAAAAATGTGCAAGATTTCTACTCAAAATAATTTTCCAAGTGTGATATACTGGGTCTTGTATTTTCAACAATAAATGGCAGTGATGTGTAAAAATTCAGCACAAATTGGGAATTTGGTCAGTCCTTGCTTTCTGAGGTGGAAAAATCAAGGTATGCACTTATAATATAAATACTATATCGATTTTAAAACTTTAAAAATTATTTCTCTTAAAATAGTTCAGTATTATTGTCATGGAGCCTTTCCACATTCTCACTTAGTAAAGAATACCCTTAAACATGGTCTACTTGCAGACAAAATGATGATCTCATGACCGTCTCATTTGCACTTATGGTTAATTCAGGTGGATTGAGAGTGTACCAGAGTTACACTGCTGATAATTCATTCTTCCTATTTGGTCAGATCACAGATCAGCATCACTGGTATTTTGCCAGAGAGCAGAAAAGCAACAGTATCTGGTGATTGAAGAAATGTAAAATAATTGGTAGAAATATACCAACTCCAAAGTAAACGAAGGTCTGGCTCCAGTTCAGTTGTCAAATGAAGTGTTATCTTAATTATAGGGTTTGGGCTTTTCTCTGAGCAGAGTAGGAGTCTCTTTTTTTTTTTTCCTCCCTCCTTTTTCTGTGTAGCTGCTGAATCCCAACTGTTCCAGGATTACCTTTTCATATCTTAATACTCCAGGCAACACAGTCATAGAGAAGCTGCCGCTTGAGAAAAAGGAATATAGAAAGGATGATTTCTAGAAGTAAACAACATAATGAGCTCCAATTCTGCAAATAATACAGAAAACGCTCCCATGAACTGAGAACACTGGTGTTCTCTTCCCTGTATGCATTATTTCAGTTTATATAATTGCCAAATTTGTTTAATTAAAATCAGCCCTTAACAGCATTTAGGAAGTAAAATAGTGTAGACTGTCGTGTTTCATTAATCAAATAGCACACTGCACTGATCCAGGTATTTAACTCCGATTTCCTCGTCTCGGTCCGTTACACCAGCTCTGCATCACGGCCGCCTTGCTAGTATCTGCAGACACACCCCAGATTCCCAGTCTTCACAGCACAATCAGAATAGATGGGAGGGATTTTCAAAATAGTAACAGGTTCATGTGGGGATTTCAAACACAGACCTTCTGTGCCTACTTAGGTATGTTTTCCTGCAACCTACACTGAAAGGAATTCATAGAGAAAACACGTATGCCATTCACTCAGCTTTGGTTTTTGTGAAAAAAAAAATCCTACTTCCAGGACTAGCAGAGCTGCATGACTTCAAGGATAATCCTTGAGTTTCTCTTTAGTTCAGTTGAAGATACAATTTTGCACATCCTTCACGATGGGAAATCTCCAGCGGCAGTAACTCAAAACCATTCTCTGCAGGGCAAAATGCACTGCTACATGCAAATGATTTCAGTGTCACCTGTTTCAATGTCATGAACCCCCTACATACCTATGCTCTCCAATGGTCTCTAGAGCACCCCAGGGATCCCCATTGGGGATAGGGTGGGAGAAACTGGAAAAGAGTGACTGAATTTAGCAAACCAGACTTTTCAATACAGAAAGATTAAAGGAGATCCAGTGCCAGTGAGTTAGTCAAAATCGTGAATGAAAACAGTAATAAAAAAACCCGTTCTATTATTTTATTCCATAAATCATGGGCACTCACTGGAACTACAAATCCCGAAAAGTTTTGCTACATGATGTCACATGCAACATGCCAAACCAACTTCATGTCAATTAAGAACAAACCAACTTTTACTTCCTGCTTAAAAATGGAAAAAGTACATGAAAAAATGGTCCTATAAAACCAAATAGAACCACTGTAATTGTATTATTAGATTAACAGCATAACACAATCAACAGAGATTTACAGATGAACTGTAAGCTCTGGTTTAAGAAGAGCATCCTGATATAATTATTTCAAGTGATAAAGAACCTCGGTCAAACGTTCATACAGTCAATGTTAAAGATTTGGTCCTATTTCCTACTTGAATTTGTCCAGCTGTTGAATCTTTTATTGCTTCTATCTCCTAGATTAAAGCATCCCAAAGGAATTTTTTTTTTATTTGAGAAAATTAAGAATAACTGGAAGATGATGATGATGAGAATATATCAGCTCAGCTTTCCGTCTTAGCAGAACACATGGTATGGAAAAGTCAAAAATGTTTATCCTCCCTTTGGAATACCAGTTAATTCAAGCAGCACAAGAGTCGAATTGTCAGTGATTTCCTACATCATCACTAATACCAGCAGCATTGATTATTCAATCAATAGTGAATCACCCATTCAGCCTAAACACCTATCCTACAGAAATCCGAGCAATGACTGCTTCACTAATGCTCACATCGCACCCTTTGCACAACCCACATCTGTTCTTCACAATACACTTTTGGGAAATGGTTACTTCTCAGTTCTATACAAAATGCATAACACGCATGAAATGCATGATTACAGCACCCAGATTTGTGATAAACATCAGGTTCTGTCTAGAACAGTTCACAAAAACTGAAGCACAAGACAGTTGATAGGAAAAAATAACAGGAAGAAGAATAATAAAATGAGTTCCTTCCACACTGCTGGCTTTCTCTGTACATCATCTGAGCACTACTTAGTTCTGTCTTCTTGGCCTTTCTGTCTCAGACAAGCACACCTAAAACATGGCTTTTATGAAAACCATCGAGCTTTGATTAAAACAGCTACAACATTAATGGAGGACTTCTCATTCATCTTAAAGCCACTGACATGCTATTATGCAATGCTGGAAGTCCACTGAGCTCTTTAAAGTCTTTTTATGATGTAAAAAGATTTTGCCAAACTACATGGCATATCACCTGTAATGCACTGCACTGTCTGCTTGCAAAATGCTACATTTTTAATATGTCCACAGGCACAAAGAAAGCAAATTATTTTACCTGAGGGACAATAGGCTCTGTGCTCCACTGCCAGAACTGTAAGCAGTCATGTTCACATATGAAATACATTTTTCCTGTTTCTCCCTTCTTGGGGGTAAAGAAGTAAGTTAATAAAAAATGCCAGCTTCTACAGCCTGCAAAAATTCTGTTTTCAAACTTCAATTCATGTTAGTTTTTCTGTTCTGTAAGTCAGGACTCCCTCTCACACGGGGTTAAGTACTGTCCAAGTACATCATGTTGCATGGTAGTATGCAAGCCAAAGTCAGGAAACACAAAGTAAACGTCACCTCATACCACTGACTTCAAAAGCTGTCATTTCTTTCAGGTCAGAAGCCCAAACTATGATTTTAACAGCCTGATTCATAAAATCACAGGCATGCTTAATACCTTTAGTACCTGAAAATCCCCTAAGAATACAATCCCTCTAAGGAAATACTCTTAATCTGCATTATAACACATGACAAGCACCATGCCGGGACAGTTGCAGCTCTCTTCCTCTCTCCATACATATGCCTCAGCTCATGTTGAAACATTAGAAAGGAAATATGGTAAACAGGTTGTCTTAGATTATAAACAACAGGCATCCTCAGGGACTGGCCTACAGGTATGGACAGGCACCAAGTAGAGCAGCAGCAAGTTGTGTGGAGGAGACCTTGGGGAACCTAACCTCACTGTCAAGTGCTCCTTGTTCCAAGGCAGAACACATCCCCTACCTCCAAAAAGCAGGTTAGTAGCCAACCCTGTCATCTTTATTTATACAAATCTCATTACACATATAGAAATGGAAGGAAAAAACACACAGATACACTATGGGATCACCGTCCTTTTATGAACCTTCTATAAGACTCCAAGAGCATCCAAGTGTACTGTGGTTCCTTCTGCTTATGCAACATTTTCCGTGATCTAATACATGAGAAAAGGAACACTGATTTTTTTTTAAGGTGATCAGTTTCAATCCTTTTCTTAAATTCTTACTCTTACAGCTTCCTATAAGTTATTAAAATATATTGTCTTCAGCACAATGCAGAATTTTACCACGTGGAAATATACTGCCTTAGGTCTTACACTGTATTGGTACTCAAACCCTCAATAACTTTAAGACACATCACAGCACATTCAGGACACTTCGTGCCAGAGAACTAAGCCACAAGTCCCAGATTCAAGTCTTCACAGTAAAATTTACAGTTTATTTGCTTAATTCTAAAATCAATAAAATAATCAGTCTTCAGGCTAAGATTTATCAAAACAGAAAATAAGAGGCTTTCTATGGAACATCTTTTACAAGTTCTCTCTAATATAACTTAATATATATCCAGTCCAATGTAAACATACCCAGCAGTTGGGCTTGGACAGACTATGGTTAAACAACAGCAAAACAGAACTTAGAGGCATGAAATTAAAGAACTGATGAACTACTTTTAAATATCCCTCTGCAGCAAAGAGTGGCAAAAATTCATCCACAGGCCATGTACCTATTCTGACCTCCCCCAAGAGGAAAATCTGGTATACAAGGTCAATAAAGGCTTTCACTCCAGCAAAAAATTAATTTTACAGATCAGGAATGGCAAGAGGAAAGTGTGGCCTAGAGTAAAAATCATGTATTCTTTCAGTTGAAAAAGAATAACAATTTTGATTATGTTCCAAAAAATATTCTTTTTCCCCCTTAACTTCAATTGAAATGCATTCTGTGTCCTCCCTTCATACTTGGAAGGCACCCCAAATGCTTTGAAGTTCATCAGCTTAATGAGGAAGTCCATATAGCTCAGACAACTGCTGCATACTTAGCAGCTCTTAAAAGGGAAAACCATTTATAAACCTAAAGGGACGGTTATCCAGGTACAAATATAAATTCACGTCCTAGCTCTGCTGCTGACATGACTCATTGGACTCTGAGCACAAGATTTAAATATAACATAGAAAGGTATTACAGAAGTCTTTGTTTTGATTCACTGCAGCAATGAACATGATATATCTACAGCAAAAACAAAGCTACAGCTTTTATCAAAGGTTTGTAATCTTGGCTTCAGATGTGTGCAATTACTGCCCTATCTGAATGTTTTAAGGATATCAACATGCTCGAGAGCCTGAATAAGGAGTGCTCTTTTTAAACAATCTGCCAATGTTTTAATAACAAATAAGTCATACTTACCATATTATATTCTTAGTCTTATACAGGATTTGATCATCTACTGAATGTCATAGGCTTAGACAACGTCCAATGCCTGAATAATGAGTAAAAGCAGAGTTTTCTATGGATACTGAAACACACTGTGGGTAGTATCTGTGTCTGGGAAGCATTGTTCATAACCTGTAAACCAGTAACACCCCTATACTCTGAATTTAATTTTCCAATCTGAAACTGCAAAACCCACTTACACCACTGGATTGTCCTAGTAAATTAATTAATTTGCATCACATGAGGGGAAGGGAAAGTATAATGGTTTGTGATGCATACCTTCATGAAGTACTTTTGCTGCCTGCATACCTCCAACACTTACCTTTTCGTTGCTTGGGTTTTTTTGCATCCTAATTACATTGTAGCTGATTTTTTTTAAGAGAAAAAGAATTTAGAATAAACAGACCTCTCAGAGACAAGGGCAGCAATTAAGCTGGAAACGCCTGCTTTTTCTTCAGCATAAACTGAAGCATAATTATGCAAGTGATGTTTCTACTATACCACTTTATTATCTGATGTGACAACATAGAAGGTTTCTATTCCCATGGATGGAGGGACCCTATTAAACCTAGCCTGTGCCAGTGTGGAAGAACTGAAGCTGCCCAGTAATTGCAAATGCAAATATAAAGAAATTAAAATACAAAAGGAAAAGGAGTATTTATAGATTCACATTTTTCCTGAATACCCAAGATTATCTGGAGAGAAAGGCTGGCAGAACTACCCCAAAACTCATTCACAGGACACAGTTTCTTTCTGATAACTTTAGGGCGTGTTGTCTTTCTGCTTCCTATGGTGCACATTAAACTAAACTCTGAAGGCTACAGACTATGACAAAGGAAAGCTAAAATAAGGTACTACAATCAAGCATATTAAAAGGCAAGGAAAGGGCTGAGATAAAAAGTCACTCCAATTGGGCCACCGATGTCAGCAGTCTTTCACCTAAATTCAGAGTGCCTACACAGCATAATGTGAGACACGGTGCTAAGATGACACTCGAGCAGCAACAAGAAGATGCACAGTAGCCACCTCCATTCACACAGCACTATACAGAGGAGCACCAGGTTAGCTAGTGCAATATTCACATGTAAATACGTATTTTGCTTTAGTACAATATAAATGTGAATGCATCTATGTGAGTATACATAGGTACACACACACATAGGCATACATTGATATCCAAAAGTAACCTTGATAAAATATAGATGATGATGCTTGTTTATTGTAGATAGGTGAGTATAAAGCAGTGGAGACCTACCTGGGATTATAGATGGCACTGAAGACGATTAGACCCCTCTCTCTGAGACACTTGTTTGGTTAGAAAGCAGTATATTGCCCATAGGTCCCCAGAGTGCTCCGAGATCACAGAAATAAAATTATAGTTTCAATATATAACTCAAGAGGCTTATAGCACATATGCAATTTGTCATGGCATTTTAAGCCATCCAGACAGAATTAGAACGTGATTAGATCAGACACTCCTCCTGTCTCCTAGATAAAGTACATTAGACAAAACATAAAACTTATTGAAAAATAAGCTTTCACTGAAAAATTAAAAATAAATCTCAAATATTTAAAAAATAACTTCAAATTCTCTCATTTGATCATGAATTAACATTAAAATTACAGTATTGTTTAAGATATAATTAGGTACTACGTAAACAAATCCTAACTTGCATTTTCAAATTGTTTTCCTATTCTTATGTTTGAGCACGGGTATGTGTTTTCTCAGAATGTAAAATGCTAAGAACACTAACTCATCATGACAAACTGCACATTAAACCGTAGGATTTTTCTGAACAAAAAATGTAGGACTTTTTTTAAGTTCATCTTGGCTGTTTGCTGCTTTCTCCCAAGCTTATCATCTCATCAATTTGCATGTTAAACATGTAATTAAAGTCACAAAATTCCACAGATGCCACCATGTGAAACAACTAGAGGAAGTGAAAGGGGAGGAGAAAACAAGGAAATTTAATTTTACATACCCAAATAAATAGATGGCAAACATGACCATGGAAGTAGATAAGCAGATAGCAAAAGCACAGGGAATACAAAGTAAAGAACACCATCTGGGTATTCTGGATGGCATGAACGTTCTGTCCCCTTCATCCAGCTGGCCAGGGGCTGGGACACGGTACAGCTAACACTGTTAATGTGTTTGAGAAGCTTAGCCAGCTCTGTGCTTCCCAGCAATCTGCATGTTTGGCTGCAGCAGGAATGAGGGCACTTTATGTGGTAAAAATGCAGTTTCTGTGAATCAAGATCACTTTCCTATTCATTTCAATCAGCATCAGATCAAGCCCTGAAGTTAACTGGCTGAGCATCCTCCATCATTCTGAATTAACTTCTCTTTGGATTGGTCACTTCTTTTCAGCACTAACTTCATAAAGAAGACTGAAGGAAAACACAAGATAATTTTCCATATTTGCCACTGCAAAGAGAAAGTAAACAAATAGCTCTTTGTGTCCATTAAGTACAGAGCAGACATTAGGGGATTAAACTAGATCAAGGGGAATTTATACCAGATTTTGCCACGTTTTCTAACAATTAGGGCAGTGAACATTGATACACATCATTGCAAGTTTCCAAAACCAGTGTAGAGAACTTTTGTGAGAACGTTTTAGAGAACTTTTGTGAGAACGTTTTAGATACAGACAATTCTCATTCAGGAAAAGATGCTGGAATGGTTGGAATAAGACAAGCTCTCAGAATTCCTCCTAGCTTAAATTCTTATGACTGTGACTTCCTGGGGTAAAAAAAGTTGATGGATATTTGGTGAGATGACTACACTTTCCATAGCATAACACAACCGACACAGCCACGTATGGACGTGAGTTTCAGCATTTTTTGCGTTAAGTTACAACATAGCTTGCTGTCTTCATCCTTCAGTAGCATTTTTCTGTTCTACTTAATTATCCCTCAGACTAATCATGTCATGGCTTACAGTCTTTCCTCAGTTGTAAACACTGCTAATTTGTTTGAGAAAAAGACAGCAAGTTCAGATTTTGCAAGAATCTGAGAACTATGATGACCACCTCAAAGCAAAACAGCAGCATAGGTTGTAGAGGTATTTTATCTGAAATGAGTCGTAAACTTTAAGTTACCACAGTCAAACTGTCAGCATTCTAAACATGATAATGTACTCCCAGATAGACTATGATTCGAGCATTTTGCAAGTCAAGAATGGTGCAAAGATGCTGCTGTTGCTCCATGGAGCTACAGAAGTTAAGTGGGTGATACTGTGTTCAAAGAAAACTACTCTTCACATTTAGTTTTCTGTACCATCCACGGACCCAGGAATTATGCCCTACTATTTGCCACAGCCACATCCCAGAGAAGAAGAAACAGAGCAACAGCGCTTTGTACTCAATCTGTCCTGACCAAGATCAAGCTAGTTCATAAACAGAAAGACAAAACATTTATTTCCTGTTGTAGTACATGGCAGTTCGCAGTAGACAGGTGTCAGTCACGAAGGAAGAGCTTCCTTTCTAACAATGAACTACATGTTATAGAAACTGTACTATTCTGCCCATCACATTTTCTCGTGTTCAGCTATAGCCCCCTAAAATGTGTATGTGACATGAATATGCCAAAAGATTACTTCTGAGAAGTGTGTGACTTCATTAAATATTCCTGAAATATAATGTGCAGGTATAACTGAAGCCATAGCTTTGGCCAAAGAGAATTCAATAAATAATACAAAATAATATGCCAATTCAAATGATCAAGAACAAAAATTCCAATTATAATAGCACACAATTGACAGCATTAAAAATTTATTTAGTGCCAAATGCAATTGAAATGCTTTTAAAAAGTCAGTTTAACATAGATGTTAACATGCAAGATATGTTGGCACCCTTTAATGAACTTCCAGTTTGAGTGTGAAAGGCCAAAGAGAGGTTAAGGCAAATTCCAAGCTGTCAAGAAATATCTGACAAATAATAAAGAGCAAAACTCTGCAGCCCATTTTAATTTGACATTAATGAGGGCTTTTGCCTTAAAAAGAACTGAGAAAACTCTGCAAGCTTTGTGCTGGGAGGTGAAACAGCAAGACATTTGAGGCTAGATTCAGAGAATATAGCAGGAACTTGGGTATTGGGCTACCAATTAGTATTTACAGTGGGATAGCCAAGAGCCTTATAAATGCACAAATGATGATACACCTTAAAACAAAAAGAAATGGTTCATTAAAAGCAAAACTAACCAAAAGGATATGCTGAGATGAGGGGAAGAACTTTAGGTTTCAAGAAGATATACTGTTGTTCTTCAGCTTTTTAAGGCTGAAAACATCAAATTCAACTACACAAGTTCCATGATGCCACTGATCTATCAATGATAAGTCTACAGAAAACCATATAGAACCCTTAACACCTGAAGAATAATCTTAATTGGGTGTTACAGGGAATAAAGAAGTAGATGTTCAGTTAGACTAAGGGACAACTGCCAGTCCCCCTTTACTTCCCTCAGTTTATTTGTTTTGTCCTTTTCATGTGATCTCAAGTCAAAAATCTGTCAGTTTAGGGCCATAAGTGGCTTGGTTTTCATATTCGTTGGTCATTTCTTTCCCTAAAGTCATGACATTTCCATGATTATACTATCCAGAGTAAGTAGCAGTAATGAGTTTCTAAGCACTGAATAATCCTCTACTGAGAGCTATTTAACATGTTTCTTTTTCATCTATTTTTCATTTAATTCCTAACAATACCACAGAACATAGTCCCTTTCAGTTTTGTTTCAGTACAACTGCTCTGAACTCACTGAGAAAAAACTGAAGTTAGCAGTTTGCCAAGAAAATAGTCATAGCCTTTTAGTCCCACTTTATTTGTCCTGTGAGCTTGAGCAGGCCTTCTAACATCAAACTGCCCACAGTCATAGTTATTTCTGACAGTTTTGTTGCCCCTGTCACACTAGAATTTCTACTTCTTGTCCATGTGGCAAATGACCATGGCACTTTACCATAAGAGGTTTAACTATTACCTGGACATGTCAGAAAGCCCCTGGAATCAGATTAGATTCTTTGTATTTAAGCTTTTATTAGGAAGAAAACAAAATAAATCTCATATCAACACCTGAAGTATAGAGAAAAGGTTGAAAGAGACAAGTTATCCAGCAACCAAAAGTTCTACCAAAAAAAGTCTTAATTTTTTACAGGTCTGGTACCTTCTGAATGCTTTGATTTGACATTGCCAAAAATAGTACCAAAAAATAATAAAAACATCTTAGCACTTCCCATCCACAGCATGATCACAGAGATTACATTCTTTCTCTTGTAGTGCTACAATGTAGTAACTTACTTTTAGCATACACATATTTTCCTTAGGACAAGCCATTGAGCTTCTCAAGAAGGGCTTTTCTCTCTGTGAAATGTATTAATCTACCAATATATGCTCATGGACAGTTGCCCATCACAGGGACCTGGGAGACAGCCAACTACCAGAAATAGCATTAGCTGATATTAGTAGCAATTCTGGTGTCCAGCTAATTAACACCTAATCCGTATCTCTCAAACACTCCATCTCTGTCACTGAATGATAATCTTGCCACTTATAAAGGACAAGAATAAATCTGTAACAATGCAGATGAAGCCCACGTAACTCAAAGGTTGAAAAGCAAAGCTGGGTTGCACATACATTTTTGAGACTGTTCCATAGCTTTACAGTAAAAAAAAAAAGCCCAGAAATTCATGTGTTCTGTGTTGAATTTGTAAGGAGAAAAAAAATTGCCTTAGAAAATCTCCTTTGGTTTTGCCATCACTACTTGCTGATAACTGGAAAGAGTTCAGTGGAGCTCCAAGCCTCGCTTATTTTCCACAGAAACTATTCATAAAAATTTGCATAGTCCATAACGTTCTGTTTGGGGTCTAAATGCTTCTAGCTTAAAAATTATCTCTTCCTTTGATAACAATTGCTTATCCTGTAGTTATAACTGTTAGGACCTATTGAGTCATTACCAGTGCCTCTGGGCCCAGTTGATACCCTGTAAATTGCGGATGGAGAAGAGTGTAGTTATACTGGTATGAATTTTACTTTCAAGAAATAAATTGGGTTTGTAACTCGCCCCTACGTAATACCCCATAATCAATAATCCCCATGTATCTTCCCTACTGGGCAAGATTATTATTCATATTTCAAAACAAAGTTGCCTAGAGAAGATGCAACTAGAGCCAGAAAAGACATGTTCAAAGTATATTCAATTAGGTCTTTATCACCCATTTCATGCTTTCATTATGTTAGCTCAGAAAATAATTGAGGCCATCTCATCATCTGATACCCATTGGCCCACTCCACTAAAATATCTTCTCCTGATTTTGCTTATAAATAGCATGATCTTCATTTAGTCTGGATTTTATTCCTTTAAGCTTAAAAAGTGTTTCTAGATTGTTACTTTAAGACAGCACAGTCAGCTCAAGATGTCGCTGGCACCATGCCATCCCAAGGTATTCAAACCTCCCATGAGCTCCTTTGGCACATGGACAGTATGCAGTGTTTTTGTTTGATAAGTTCTTCTTAGCTCAAAAACGTAAAAATGAGGTGCTTTAGAGTATTATAATTTACAAAAAGGCTCTAAGCAGCTAATCCAAATAACTTCAGGATTATAAAATTTATCTCTCCCAACGTTGAAGTGGTAAAATGAGCAATGGCTTATAAAGTAATAGTAGGGTTGGAATCCATTCATTCTCCAATGACCTTCTACTGGCATTGAACTTCACTTGGCGCTGAAATGCAGAAGTGTACCAACAGTGCTTACTGATGAAATACATAATGAATGCAACCTGCTTTTTGGAATCTCTTGTACCTCGTACAAACGTTCTGCTTTTATGATAGCTCATGAATTCTTTTGTTGCTTCTCTGCTAGTGGCAAATACTAATTTTTAATAATTCAAGTGGCTTTTTGTATTGCCTTAAAACTCTCTTTATAGCTTGCTTAAAGCTTAAAGAATGATCATGATCCTGATATTCCACAGCTATTAAGTTGTTAATATCCAAAAAAATAATTTAGAGCTACAGACTCATTTTGACCTGCTGCACAGTGAAAGCTATTATAATAGGTAACAAATTACGCTTTGCAGAACTTCATCTATTTTGTAGCCTACTGTACCTGGAATAGTCTTATATTAAAAAAATTTAACTCATTCAAAATAAAATTTAAGTGGTCCACGCTCATTTATTGCCTAGTGTAATTAGATTTCTTTTTTGTTGTTGTTCAATTACATTTTCAAAATAATGTTTGTTTTCTTTCACTAATATAATGAAAAAGGAATAATGATCACCTAACATTTTAGCCAGAGGGTTCTTTTAATGCTCACAAGACGAAGAGCATGCAAACAACACAGAGAAAGAAAGAGAAAAGATGGCTTGCTTTGCTGCCATGAAATACACCAAATCTACGAATGTGTTAAAAAAAGCAACGAGAAATTGGTAAAAGATTGTACTTGAGGTTATATGAGTGTGTGTTCTACTAGGAACATCTTTATCATCTTCGGGAATAGAAAACAATATCATGAGCTTTGAAAATGAAGAAAACAAACATTATTGAACAGGAAGATAATCTCTAAAGGCTTTAATCAGTATCCATTAATTCAATCGGGTCTACCAGGACCTATTTCCAGATACTGAGCTAAATCTGGTTCACGGTACAGTTCACTGTATCCAAGAGAATCACAGAAGGGATTTATTTGTCAATTTTACTGGTTTTACCATATTTGGATAACATGCATGTTTACCTATTTGATATGCCATATCCCTGTAACTTTACCAGACTGAACTCTACTGCCTCGGAGGTATGTAAAGAATGATACCCAAACGTTTGCTGGTTACTTAGGCGGTCCATGAATAGCAAAAGTCAGGAATCCTGCTCACAATGTTGTTGTCATCTGTTTTTCTCTCTCTTTGAATAGAAAATAGCTTTGTGACCTGACCATAAATGTGAAAACTTGAAGTTTTCAAGTACTGTGCTCATTTTATCTTAATGTCAGTGTAGAATTTGCTAGCTGGTCATGGTCTGTCATACCATTAACTACGGGAACCATAAAACTAGATGCTGCTTTTAGCATGGAAATGGTCAATATCACAGAGAAGGCAAATGCCTTTAAAAAGGCAGTAATGTAACCCCCAAAATCTGAATAGTTGTCTGTAAAGGTAAATGCATACACATACATTTCTTTCAATAATACTACTGAGAAATTAGTAGCTTTATAACTTCAGTGATTTTCAGAGGCAGTTGTGCTTGTGATCTTGCCCTTTTATGAAAAATATTGATCAACATAATTTCTGACAAAAAAAAAAAATCCAAGAGACAATTAAAATGTTTCAGCCCTGACTGATCTACACAAAAATCCATTCCTCAAATAAATACATATCTGAGAAGGAAATAAAACCAGTTGTAATAAGTAAACATTACTCTACAGTTTCTGAAAAATCACATCTAAGTGACATTGGCAGGGACATACTTTGTCCATCAGTACCCATCCCCACCTTATGGGCCACAGCTGAAAGTCACAAGCATCCTGTGGTTTTATGTACTTCTAATCCTCCTTCGTCCCTACACTGCATCTGTATGTACAGATTCCTCCCAACTTCACTGATTCCTACCAGTTTACAGCACCTTTTCTCATATTCTAATCTCTTCCTCTTAGCCCTTGATCATCAGGAAGCACATCTTGGCATAAACACCCATATCATGGGCATAGCAATTAGTTAAGTCTCGCAACACTTTACAAGAACAGTCAGTTTAACTGAAATTTTTGCATCTCTGTTTCCGTAACACTTTGTTTGCCTATATCAGAAATGTTTTAAGTAGAAACTAGAAGGACAAGAAGCTTTGAATATAAAATTATGGACCTGATATGTAATTTTCAGGGTTGTTCAGAAAATTGGATCCTAGGAGGTTATTTTTACAGGATTAGTCCCCCCTACTTTCATGCAAAGACACCCTACCATAGTCATATCTGATCACCTCACCTATATTACTAACAATTTAGGAAAAAAAAAAAAGTCAACAATTTCTCTGATAAAAAATTCAAGTTAAAAAAGAGACAATTGTCATACCTCAGAGATAAAAATTTTTGTCTTTAGAAATCTATTTCAAAAACTAGTCAGAAGAGCCTTCCTAACTTTTAACCTTCTTACTCTCTGCTTGGGTTTTCTGTATTCTGTGTGGTCAAGAGTTCAGCTTTTGAAAATTGTCCATATGCTTCTGCATTAATTCTGCTAGTTATGCCAACTAATGGGCAGGTTCCTTATGTGCATCTTTCCCCACCTGTAAAAAGGAAACTTTTAATCAGACCTGATTTAGGGCAGCCCAATTATCACAAAGAATTTTATACAGGGAGGTAGATGCAGAAGTATATAATCCACAGAGTGTTACTGCATTCTGGTTTATCTGTAAACTTGCCACCACACTGGTGTGCACTTTTTGAATAACCACTTTGTAAGCCAACAATCCATACTGTAAACAACAGTAACAATGACTGAGTTCCATAACCCTTACTAACCTTCAGAATGCAATCCCTAGTTCCAGATTTATAAAGCAACGTGAAGTAAATCTGGAACAACTTGCAAAAAAAGCAAAGACATCATCACATATCTCATACAGCAGGATAAGCAGCAACTGAAGGGGTCCTTTTTCTTCCAAGCAATTTTATTTCTGGAACCTAACACAACTCTACATAAAAGTGAGGTTTTGGTGAAGCTATGTGTTCTATTTAGTGGGTTACAAGAATTTCCTATTACCTCTGAAGAATCAGCCAGTTTTGTAGATCTGTTGACAGAGCTGGTAGAGTAAAAGCCAAACTGACAAACTTCTACCTAGTGAAATTGTTCATTATTGGTTAACGTTTGACACATCTGGCCAAAATATACCGAGAACTCCACATTTCCAACTTGTAATATAATGTTAAAAATTAAAAGGTACTACGCAGGTTAAGCCTATCTGATGACTCAACAAGCTCAACGTTCTACTGCTATCCATGAACTGGAACTGCTGCCAGAGATTTCCTTTTTAGTGGGTAATCCTGCTAATTCAGTTGTAGGAAGAAAAGCCTTCAGAGCCTTCAGACAGTAACACAACCACTACTGTGGCACTCATTTACACTGGCACAGAAAGACAAATATGAAAGAAACTTAAAAAAAATTTACAGATTAATGTATATTCTGTGAGAGGACAAATAATGGAAAATGAAGATATGACACCTAAACCCTCATGTATCTACATCTCTGTCTCATCAATAAAGCAAGGGTTATCTGCTACACAAAACCAAAAAGCCAGGTCTATTTGAGGTGCAAACACTCCCCTTTTTCTAACCCATAAATATACAGTCAAGAAAAGAAAAAAAAATTATATTCATTTCCTGCTTGGTCAACATTCTTCTATGTCCAGTCTGAGTCACAAAAGTACCAATACTATATATTCTGCACTTGTATCCACCTCTGTCCCAATAACGATATAAAAAGCTATTCAGGATTCCTTTGACTACTCAGTAGACATTAGAATACAGATAACATTATGAAAATTTTCAAATCACTGGTCACAGCTTGTACCATCATCTGGCACAGAATACAGTTTTGTGGAAATAACAATGTCCTTTGGGAACCCATACCTACTGAAGTTACTTCCCTGTGGACTATCTTCATGAAATCTCAAAAAATATGGGAAATAAAGCTCTGCCATATTTCTTTCTTTCCACTCCCTGTCAAAAGATAGGCACATATTATTATTTCTGTTTGGACAACACCAACAGCCTTTTTCAAATAATCCAGACTTTAACTGATTAAAAGATTATTACATTAACATATTATATTAAACCATTTGTATGCAACAGTTGAGACATTCACAAAAAAGTTGTGATCCCATGGGAAGACCATGCTGGAGCAGGTTCCTGGCAGGACCTGTGCCCCCATGTAGAGAGGAGCCCACACCACAGCAGATTTGCTGTGAGTGCTTGCAACCCTGTGGGAGCACTGCCCCATGCTGGAGCAGTTAATGAAGAATGTAGCCTGTGGGAAGGACTTGTGATGAAGAAGTTGGTGGAGAAGTTGGTCTCCAGTGGAAGGGACCCCACACAGGAGCAATGAAAGAGTGTGAAGAGTCATCTCCCTGAAGAGGAAGGCACAGCAGACACAACATGTGATGAATTGACCAAAATCCCCATTCTCCATCCACCCACACTATTTGGGGTGAGGAGGTAGTAAAACCATGAGTGACGGTGAGTCTGGGAAGAAGGGAGGAGGGGAGTTAAAGTTCTTACTTTCCTACTCCAGTGTTAATTTGCTATAGATCAAATTAATTTCACAAAGTCAAATATCTTTTAACCATGATAGAGGCAGGTTGACCTAACAGGACAAGAGGAAATGGGCATAAACTCGACTATAGGAAGTTCCACCTAAACATGAGTATTACAGACAGACTGCCCAGAGAGGCTGTGGAGTCTCCATCTCTGCAGATATTCAAACCCTGCTTGGATGCTGCCCTGTGCAACTTGCTCAAGGTGAACCTGGCAGGGGGTTTTGGACTAGATGATCTCCAGAGGTCCCTTCCAACCCCTATCATTCTGTAATTCTAGGATTCTGTGACAGCAATTGCTGAGTGATCATTCTGTCCTTATTTTCACCCACAAGTCTTTCATTGTACTCTTTTTTTCTCCTCTGTCCAGTACTGAAGATGTAAATTCACATGTTCATGGCAACTGAAATAAGTTTTAATTTTCTTGCAAGAAAACAATGAAGATTTTGAGCAAGGAATTAATAGGGAAAAAAATAGGTTATATATAGCTGACATTAACTTCCTATTATTTGTAGAAAGATTCTCACTGCATTAAATTAGGAACCAGAGTCTAATTCTTGTTTTGGTAAACACTAATTATCCTGGGTTCTCTGCAGCAGAACACAAATTTATTCAGGATAAGAGTAAGGTTATTGTCCCACCAGATTCATTCTCAGCTATCTGCCACACTTTTGGTATCCTCATACTCCTTTCCTTTGTAGTGGAAGACAAAAGAACTACATCAGTAGCTGTCTCCTGAAAAGAAATGTAACTCTCTTAGAAATTAAAAGCCATTCAGGTAACACCTCCCACAGAAATTATTTTGGAGGAAAAAAATAATCAATCACCACATTCAAACATAAAATAAAATTTGAGAACTTGATGATCAGGAACATGCCATCAATCAGAAAGAAATTACTACTGACTGAATAGAAAAGATACTTCTATTATACAGTCATATCATTCTGCTGGGCTTTTTTACTTCTTAATTTCTTTCTGTGCTTCTAATTTAGGAAAAAATGTCACAGCTAGAAATACACAGACAAAAGATCCATCTACAGACTGCTTTAAGCATTTTCTCTGATTCAAATGGAATTAAGAATAGTTAAAAAGTCTATTTTGATTTCTTTATGATCATAAAGCTCTACCAAGTCTGCAGGACTGATACTTCTACTGAAATAATTACCCTGGTATGGTGAGTTAAATGGCAGAAATGTTACATTACAGAAGGAATGCTGATATTAGGCAGTATTTACTACAACAAAATCACTTAAACCATGGTTGTGACAAATTAGGTATAAGTAATTATACCTTTTCTCTCCCCTGTTTTCAGACACAGCTGAACCCCTTCTAGGGAGATGTGAGTAGACATCCTATTAGCCAGCTAACATGGTCTTCCACAAAGTCACCCAATCATTTGCAGTATCCTTACATCCTCCCATATTACGAGAAACCTGACAGATACTCAGGAAGAA
Source organism: Gallinula chloropus (assembly GCF_964237585.1). Taxonomy (NCBI): domain Eukaryota; kingdom Metazoa; phylum Chordata; class Aves; order Gruiformes; family Rallidae; genus Gallinula; species Gallinula chloropus. The sequence continues at coordinate 17,509,901 of NC_140096.1, forward strand.
AAGTTCTTGCATTGGTCTGGATTTTGTTTTCCACTTTACCAAATCTGATTTGAGATTTTTTGCTTTTGAGTACTTTTACTTTGCCTTTCAGAAGACTATAGAAGAACCTAAGAATGCACACACTCCTTTGCAAACAATACAAGACTTTATCAAGAACTTGTTTTCCCCTCATGAAAGAAGATACACAAAAATACAGAAAATAAGATACAGTTACAACTGCAGTAATTTTTTTTCTATTATTTTCATAAGTCATATTGCCAGTGATACTTCTTTCCTTTCAAGTATATGCTTTAGAGGTGGATTTAATGCTCAAAGAGGGCAGTTCTGACAACTGAAAGCAAATCAGTTAAGTTGTGAGTGGTACCACCATCGGGAGTCTTTTCTGAGTGGCCTACAAATAAGGGAAATACACTGAGAACATCTAGCTGTAACATTGGCAATTATACATGATTGTGATCGTGACTTTCTAGAAATAAGTTTGCAGCCATGGACATTTATTTCAACAAATATAATTAACTGATGAACTAAGCTGCACTGAAGTCCAAGAAGCAATTTCAGAAAAGATAAAAAGAGACACAAGATAGCCCGTGGACTATAGGCATGATTTTAGCATTTCCCAAAGGTTCAGCATCACCAAAACCACTCCTTGCAACAAAATGCTATTGCAGTTTTAGGAACACTGCATCTTTTATATTGCTAACTGTGCACCAATTTGCAAGTTGTTTTCCCCTTAATGCAGTCAACAAGCATTTGAAGAGAAAAGGTGCCATACAACACACTGCTCAAACTGCAGTGTGTTACAGACCTGAAATCACTTAAACCTAGCAATCAAACCACATCTACAAATAGACAAAATTAGAAAAGAATTCTTATTTTACGAAAAGCTGATCAGAGAAGTCATACTGACTTCAGCCAGCTGGTAGAAACAGGTGTTGACATATGTGGGCAGTGAATGCATTAAAAGGATTATGTTCAATATACTTTGCTGATGCAATGATTGCAGGATTTGAGAGTGTAAAGGGCAGGAACAAAAATTATTTAAATATAGATTTTCTACACATAGTCAAAGCTTTCAGTATTATAAGCTAATGTGTGGAAAATATAAGTTCAAACAATTTGCATGAGAGCATGAAATTAGATAATAATAAAATAAAAAGTTTCAGAATCACATCTCTCTGAAAAGCAACATAACCTACAGTAGCAAAGAGGAAAAAAATATTTCTACACAGACACGTCAATAATTCAATTATCATTAAATGCCATTTGTTGCCTCTCATATCTCAGATGGGGCACACAAACTCAGGCACTCAGAACAGCTTGGCAGACTTGAAATTTCATGCCTCTCTGCTTAGCTCTATATTAAGCTGATTAACACTGTGAAGAGATGACCAAACTGGTATCATATGTCATGGTTATATTTCTAAGATTTCCTTTAACAACTATTAAGACACTATTCCAGTGCAATCTCTTACTCAAATTCCTTATAAACCATATGCCATTTTCAACACATCACACACATACTGTATCTATACTGTTTTATTTGGTTGTATTTAATTTGTAGCCTTTGTCCATATGAGTTGTATATGTAAATGCAAACACTGAAGGAGAAGTGAAGAATGCAGACCTGGTGCAATCCAGACTCAAATGAGCAATCACCAAGGCAACAGCATCTGCTTACATCCTTGACTGTAGCAGTTTCTCTGGAATGAAGGGATACAGCATAATTTATCTGACTCATAGGTATTTTTATCTATCTGCTCATTACCCAGAAAAGTCGACATCCTGCTTTTACTATGGAAGATAATGGAGGGTAAACCACAGTCACTGATGAAAACCCAAACTGCAAATTTTGTTTTTCCTTTAATAAAATATCAAATGAGGAAGTGAGGTACATGAAAGAAACTATTTTCAAGTCCTCAAATGATATTTCATATTTTACAGGATGACTTTTTCCCTGAATGATTTCGTGTGGTTTGATCTGTACTTACGAACTCCTAAAATGAACAGAAGGATGGATTTGTAAATTACTAGTAGACACAGTTAATGATTTCTGAAAATTGATGTCATTGAATTCGTCAACTTTCAGACTATTCAGCATGCATTCAAGTAAAACTCCTATTTAAACTATAGTCTGTGAGCTAATGTTTTTCTTCTGCTCTTAACTACACTATACAATTTCTGACAGTTCTATACACATCTCAGACACACTAGTCCATCCCTCATTTTCCTTAGGCACTCAGTCACCCACCCTCTGCTTTCACTTTTTTTACTGTATGTAAACATCTTACTTGACAATTATTTCCATGATGGTTATTTAGTTGTTAATATCTTTTTTTTTTTAAAATCTTCTACTTTCTTTTGCAAAAGTGTCTCAAAAAAAAATTGTATTTAACTTGTAGTTACTTCCAGTATTCTTTAATATAATTTCTTATGATTCAGGTCATCACACTGCTGCTCTCTGCTGTCTGTAAGAAGAATTTACATGAAATTATTACAGAACTGGGATTCATTTTAGGGTCTGTAACAGGGATGTGTTCACTCTGAATTTCTATTTTTGCCTTCTTACAAGAATCAATTTAATTTCATCTGGCAAGAAAATCCATGCAATTGCAAATATCACAAGGTAACAAACGTGGAGAGTCAGAATGTTTTGTAAAGCAGTTGCACTTACATTTAAATTGTGTGGACTATTGCACACACCCTTGTGCAGTTACACTTTTAGCCTTTAATTCTTTATTCCTGTTGTACCACAACCCCCTAACAAATCCAACCAACAATATTTTTCAATACATAATGAATGCAGAATTAGGTCCAAATTTCCACATCAGATCCTGCAAATGATCACTACATGGGCTGACTTTGAAATAGTTGAGAGAAAACAATTGTCACTTAACAGTAGTTTGCATATTTCCCGTCATGACAAGAAAGACAATGAAATATTAAGAAGTATTTCTCTTAGACAAGAAGTAGACTTGGCTATGTTAGGAGAAAAATTTTAAACATAGGAAATGCCTGCACAGCTGAAAAGTTTAACAATAAAAAATGTAAAATACTACTGTTCCTGCATGATTTTTAGAATGGATCATTTGAATTAATTAGAATGAATACTCACCCAGGGAAATAATTCTCCTAAAGGGAGAAATCTTTCACAGTAAGACTTTAGACCAACCTGAGTGCTCCTACTTAAGCTACATTATACAAAAAAGAGAAAACAAGTCTTGAAAACTGATGGCACAGTTCATGATATATTTAGGTATATGAATATATATATATATATTAGGTACAGGTCCGAAACATTTACACATACAACCACATTTCAGCGAGAACTCAGACTTAGCTTGTAGTAAGAAAGATGATGCAACTGGAAATTGAAATTTTACATAAAGTGGGCTTAGGTGTTCCCCATTTTTATGGATTTATTCTCCTGAAACTCAATTTATGCTGATCCTTTTTATCTCCACATCTTTTATCATCTCTTTGCTATGGTACCACCTATGGCCTTCTGAATAACGCTCTTCAGAATCCTGAAAATCTGACGATTATGCCTAATTGTATGTGTAGCACAAAACAGAACAGCTACAATAAAAGTTGTGAATCTTTTTTTGCATGGGTAAATCAGAGATGCTCTCTATTTTCTGGTTTGTATGGAAATGCAGGTAGCCTATTTAGATTCTGGCCTCCTGCTCCAAAATCTCTTCATCTGTTTTACTTAGAATGCTTCCTTTGTTCCAGTTCCTGATATGATAGAAAAAAAAAAAAGGCCCTCTATAAATGCCTGAAAAAATACCTCTGAAAACAACTCAGAAATGCAGAATATCTGCACTGTGACTCAACAATAGCAGCTGGATTGTCCCCAGCACATGGATGGGATTAGTCAGTCTTCCAGGTGCTCACAGCTACAAGCAATAAACAAAACTGTCTTAATTACGATTTAACATAAATTAGGATTAGTGTACACAGGAAGGCTTAGTCAGTTATCAGCAGCATGTGTTTTACTTAAACTGGCATCTGATGTTCTATTAGTTATATAGCCCATTTGTCTCTTCTCATTGGTTAACTCTTACACAGAAGCATTTCATGACAGGTAAAAGCAATGATTTCTCAAACAGTATATAACCTAATCCTACAAGTTTTACTACCCAAGAAGCCAAGTACTTTGTCCAGCACATGGAGTCACACAAAAAAAACCCAAATAAAAAACGTAAGTCTACCTTTCCTTGAGGGGAAGGAAATTAAACCTAAGTACAAGATTTTACAACTGTCACACTATAGCCAACTACCTTTGGAGATAGTGCTGTAATTATTTATTTTTAAATGAAATGCAGAAAAACCCCATTGCTACTTGGAAGAAAATGCTCCCCAAGTAGTTGTCAATACCTGTGGCTACTTCACAGCAGTCTATAATCATTTTGTTTCTATGCAACATTCTTATGATTCCCATCCCCGTTTCACACTAGATACCCATAAAATGCACTTATTCAAACTATCATCTTCATTGTCAAAATATCAAGGAAATGAAAAAAGGACTTTTACTACCACTCCTATCACTCTTAACTAACTAACCAAGACAATTATCAGTGTCTGATTCTGTAAGAACTGCTTGAAAATTTGCAACTTTTCTTCTTTTCCTTGTTTCTAAAGAAGCAAGTGCTAATTGGCTGAACATAAAATTACTGTGGGAAATTCTTTTTATAGGTCTCTGAGTATGAACTCTGATCAGTCCAGAGAATCAAGTTCTTCAATATGAGGGTGGTAGATCACTGGAACTGTGACTGCCCAGAGAGGTAGTGGAGGCCCTGTTCATGGAGATATTCAAGGCCAGGCTCGACGGGGCTCTGAGCAACCTGATCTGGTAAAGATGTCACTGATTACTGCAGGGGGATTGGACCAGATGGCCTTTCAAGGTCCTTTCCAACCTAACGCATTCTACGATTCTAAGAGACACATACAATTTCGAAGTCCCAACAGTGTAGGAGGGCATGGAAATGGATTTCAACTCATTCTGTACATAATTCTGAGCAAAGACTCACTTTTGGGTCATTAAGAAAAGAGTTCCTCTCACTGGGTTGGCAATTTACTTCGCAAGATCCCCATTCTTGCCAGATTCAGCCAAAATATCATGGACTGCTGTGGCAGAATTGATATCACCAGCATGTTAACATTTCCACATCAGTATCAATGCAACTTCAGCTCTCACAGTGTAAAACCACAGAGGAGAACAGAAATTCAGACCACACATTGCAATTCTACATCAGGACTTGTATAGAAGACCTTGCACTTTAGCAACAGAAACCTCTCATATATGAGATTAGATTTAAAAGAAAATCTCAAGCTTTTATGATCAAAGAAACAATGTTTTGTAATTCCGTGCCTGGTTAAAAATTATTCCAGGAAATTGCCAGGAAAGGATTTGATGCCAACATATGACTTCTCATGGCAATACACTCTCAAATCTGTAAAATTATGTATTGTGTGATTTCTGTATTAGAAATCCAGGAAAAATGTGTTATAAAATCTCTGTGAAAAGAAATCAGAAACACTAAAAATCAATAATTCTGGTGTGGTTGGAAAATGTTTTCAATACTAAATAAAAAATTTATTACTAGAGGAAGCTGTGAACTTCACCGGTAGCTTTCTGATGCAAACAATGAAAGTAATACAATGTATGGATTTTAAAAAGAACATTTATTTTGATATTTTAGGTAGAGGCTAGTTGCAGACTGTGAACTATTTTCAAAGTTACATTCACAAACCTAGCCTCTCACATACTCCTAAGACACCTAAAAAGCTGTGCATCACTACAGTTCCTTAGCTACTTTTTCCACACTGCCCACCCACTTTCAGCAGCCAACTTTGAGACTCTCCTGGTACCTCCAGCTAAAGGGGACTTAGGATGGTGCAGAGGTGAAGATATGGCAGCTCTGGATTCTTGCCTTGCATCAATAATTTTATTTCAGAAAAAAAACACTCCAGGTATCCCATTTTTACTAAAAATGGTGCAATACAGCTATAAAAAACAGTTTACCAGAAGTCTTTGCATGTAAGGAAACACTCGGATAAGGCTTAAAAGTTTTCTACCTTCTCGTTACTCTCTCCACTATCAATGTTATCATACAGTTCCTATCGTACTGGTCCTTGATTCAGTGTTAAGCACCTGATTTTCAAGATACCACTTCTATACTTCAGTTCGCATTTATGCAGGTAACTGAGGACTTCAGCGTGCTCTCTCTTCAGCAGCTGACCTAAAAGGTTTATGCGACAGGAATGACAGCAGAGCAGGACAGCAACATAAAAGTAGTTCAGTTTGGGGGGATGAGGGTTCCAACTGATGCACAACATAAATAGGAAAGGCCAGTTTCCTTTGTTGTTTAAGACCAAGTATCATAGTGTCTGAAAGGAAACTACTGAATTACTTCTGCCAGATATAATGAATTAATGGGCTGCTCTCCCCCCTTTGGACTGAATTAGTTCTTGGCCTATATTGGCATTTCTCTCACTGGAAAATTTTATCTGCATCATTAAAGTCCCGGGTATATTACACTTACAACAGGGATGTGCACCAAAACATCCCTGCATAATTTTGGTAAATTCATTAAAATAGTGATTTTTTAAGTACTATTTAAAATTTACTTAAACATCAATAAGCTGCTTTAGTTAAAGAAAATCTTATATTAACACCAACAGACACAAAAATGTATTTCATTTATAAGAGATCTAACCTCACTTGGCTCTGATTAAGTTTAAGCATATTTAACATTAAGGGAATGAAGTGCTTTGCTGAACACAGACCTTCTTTCTTGATCCAGCAGTTCCATGACGGCATTATGACTGATCTTACAGAGCACAGAACCAAACCTACCACTCTCCGGATCCATTGCCTATGGCAATCTCAGCAGTCAATTATTTAAAAAAAAACCCCAAACATTTATAAGTTGATACAATTGGATTTGTCTTAAAAAACAAAATAAAAAATAAAGGGCTTTTATTGACATCAATGGGAAAAATGTCAGCATTTCCATAAAACACGATCATGCCCTTAAAACAAATTACTGTGAGGAGAGAAGAGACTGTTTAGCATTCTGTTTGATATACTGCTTCATACTAACATGCAGCTCTGGTGGTAAACCAGCATTACCATTTGATAGAATCACAGATTGGTTTGGGTTGGAAAGGACCTCAAAGATCATCTAGTTCCAACCCATCGGCCATGGGCAGGGATACCCCCAACTAGCCCAGGGTGCCCAAAACCCCATCCAACCTGGCTTTGAACACTGCCAGGGATCCAGGGGCAGACACAACTTCTCTGGGCACCCTGTGCCAGGTCTCAGCACCCTCACAGGGAAGATAACTTGTTCCTAATGCCTAATCTAAATTTACTCTCTTTCAGATTAAACCCATAACCCCTCCTCCTATCACTACACTCCCTGATAACCAGTCCCACTCCATCTGTCCTGTAGGCTTCTTTATGCACTGGAAGGCTGCTGTAAGGTGTCCCTGGAGCCTTCTCCTCTCCAGACTGACCAACCCCAACTCTCTCAGCCTGACTTCATAGCAAAAGGGGGCTCCAGCCCACTGACAACCTTTGTGTCCCTTATCTGTACTTGCTTGAATGGGTCCATGAGGACCCCAGAGCTGGACACAGTACTCCACGTGGGGTCTCACAAAAACAGAGTAGAGGGGCGGAATCACCTCCCTTGACATGCTGGTCACACCAGTTCTGATGCAGCCCAGGATACAGTTGGCTTTCTAAGCACATGCAAAAATCATTCCACCCAAATTATTTTTTCCCCACATCCCTTTATATTGTTTTCAAAAGAATGACTATGAGAAGACACACAAACAACAGGCTGATACAATTTGGGTACCTTGCACCAAATATAAAAACGTCTAGATGGCAAGACAAACTTCCTAAAGAATTAACAGGCTGACATAAAGCTAAGCCATCTATGTTAGAAGCTGGAGTGGTGATATGCACGAGTAGGCGATATGAGGCTACCGCACGTTCAACAGAAGGCCACATTTTTATTTACACCTGAAAAGGACCAATTAAATTAATGTCTTGGAAACAACTACATGTAATAGTACACTGTAAATCTTTATGCACCGTTGCATATATTTTAAAGACTTTTCTTCTCCTTTGTTCTTCCCCAATGTCATCACAACAATTTACACCTTCCTTCTCACATTTCAGACACTGGCTGCAGCTTCCAGACAAAGATATGATGCTGAATAGTAAAACCTATAATTTTAAATTATCATAACTCTCTATGCACTTAAAACTTTTGCCTTGGAACACCAGCAGGCAGTTGCTTTTTCCCCTTCCTCAAAACTGAAAGTATTTTTCCCTTCCAAATGGCTAGTAAAAGACTACAAAAAAATACATGGAACTAAATACCCACTGTAAATACCCACTGTAAATCCTCCTTTAAACTTGAAACAAGACTTGGTGCAATAAGGAAATGCACCACATAACATGACGAAAAAAATAGCTTTAGTTCCCTGAGAAGTATTATTGCTCCAAATTTTCAGGTTTTTTTCACATTAACATTCTAGAAAGCTCATAACCATACGAATTAACACTGAACTTGGATGATTTGACTAAGTCACTTGTTACTGCAGTAAAACTCAAGGAACACTCATCATGCACAAATCAGGGTCTGTTAAAAAAAAAACAAGCCACCAACACCAAAACCAGGGGGGTTTGCACTCAGTGTTCCCAAAGCCTCATGCCTTAAGTGGTTAAAACCTGTCCTCTCCTTTATTCTTTTTGTTTTTTCTCAAATGAACTGAAAAGGAACTGCATACTATAGTGAGGATATCCTGTACTATAGCAATTGGAAAACAGCATTACAAAATTAAGATACATTAACTTTCTTCCTACTTTGACTCAGCCCCTTTACATTAGGGCATTACTAAGCTCTTTGTAAATAAGAGGCTTCCTCAGGCCCTCACCTCCTGCTAAATTCTCTCAGCAATACCATAAATCCAGGGTCTGTGACAGTAATAATCGAGCTACATAGGACTGAGTGATAATAATACAAGCGGTACTGCAGGTACCTTCACACCAGATATAGAAACCATTGTAGGGACTGACAATCAACACCCACATGTTCCCTATGAGTTATCTTTATCAAACTTTGTCACCTTGTCAGGTTCTTTATTACTGGGAAAAGCATTTTAAAGAAAACAATCAAGCTCTATCTGGAATCTCTAAAGGTGCTGAAAAGCTTTAAGACCAGCAAAGTCAGGACTATGAAAGATAGGGAGGAAAACTGGGCAGGGGGGAAAGCTTAAGAACATATTAGCAAACTGCAGGGAAGCACTTTGCATGTGATACCTGAAAGAGGGATGGAATTCAAACATGAGAATGCTGATTTTTTTTATAGCTGAGTATCAGAATCAGTGCACTTTATAAAAAGATTTCATTTCTTAGACTCTGTGAACCATAAACTTCAGTCAATTTTCTCTAATTCAGCAGACGTTTTGGCATCTTTCAAATTTGGGTCTCTTAACAGGTAACTGTCCAGTATAAACCATTCCCATATACTCAAAACACTAACATTGTTACGAATCAATAGTACCATAACCTGGGTTTTAAATCAAAGGAAATGAGCTAAAAAATTACAATTAATTAGCAAGTGAAGTTACAAATAATACAAATCAAAGTATCAGCTTTTTAAGTGGAAGTTATTGGCCAAAGATAACTCCTCTTCAACTGGACAGGTGAGAGAAAATGTAACAAAAGGCTCCGGGGTCAAGATAAAGACAGGGAGATATCACTTACCAACTACTGACCTAGGCTAAACAGACTCAACTGAGAAAAAATGTCATCTAATATATTACCAAGGAAAACAGAGTAATGAGAAATAAAACCAAGTTTTAAAACATCTCCTCTCACCCCTCTCTTCTTCCTAGGCTCAAATTCCCTCCTGAAGCATTCACCTCCTCCCCACTGAGTGGCACAATAGGATGGGGTTTGTGGTCAGTTACACAATGACAGAATGATAGGGTCTGGCCAAGACCACCTCAGTGCAACTCAGAGCATATGCATAGACCTGTGACCAAGCCAGACAGTCCCCAAGGATCCTGGTGTCACACTGCCCCTCTCCAACTAGCCCCCTTTTGTACTGAGCGTGACATCATATGGTTAGTTTGGGTCATCTGTCCTGGCTGTGTCCCATCCCAGCTCCTGGTGAATATTAACTCTATCCCATACAAACCCAGGACACACAGGGTGTGGGCCTTCAGGATGAGAGTGATGCAGCATGGGTCCCCCATGTAGTCACAAGTCCTATCAGCAAACCTGCTCTAGTGTGGGCTCTTTTCTCTCCATAGGCCCATAGGTCCTGACAGGAACTTCCTCCAGCGTGGGCTTCCCATGGAGTCACAGTGTCCTTCAGATGTCTCCACCTGCTCCAGCGTGAGGTACTCCACAGGCTGCATCTGGATATCTGCTCCCCATCATCCTCCATGGGGTGCAGTGGGACAGCCTGTCTCACCCTGGACTTCACCACAGGCTACAGGGAAATCTCATCTCTGGCCCCTGGAGCATCTCCTCCCTCTCCTTCTGCAAAATTTTTCTTATCTTCTCACTCCATCTCTGGCTGCAAAACCTCCTGTTCTTTTCATTTTTTTCCTTCTTAAATACATCATCCCAGAGGCACTGCTGCTGTTGCTGATGGACTCAGCCTCAGCCAGGAGTGGATCCATCTTGACGTTGCCTGGCACTGGCTCTATCAGACATGGGTGAAGCTTCTCAAAGCTTCTCACAGCACCTCTCAGAAGCCACCCTTACAGCTCCCCTGCTACCAAAACCTTGCCACAAAAACCCAACATACAAGAAAAATTATATTAGTCATTAGACACAAAACATCTGTCTTCAACGCTATGCTTTTTTAGCCTAGTACTTAAAAAACAATGTTAATTATTTTATTTGCATTATGATAGTGTGAGGCAGTCCTAATCAAGAACTTTTTTTACAAACCTGCAAAATAAGGAGCATCCTGTGCAGGTGTTCCAATAATTTAAGCTCAGATCCCACAGGATCAATCCAACCTAGCACACGATTGCAGCTCAGCCTCTTTCCTCAGTAAAGGACCAAAATAACATCATAGGGGCCAAATGCTGATTCCAAGACTTTACTAGTCGGTGCTTAATACTCAAATAGTTGTAAGTCATTAAAAATAAAAACTAAGCAAGGGTTTGCTTGGCCAGAAACACTTTAGTCCACTAGGGTATCTATGCAACACCTGAGAGCACCAAGCACATAAAAGATAATATACCAATAATGATGCACTGTTTAGAAATTAATTATAATTTTTACTCTTTTTATGAAGCAAAGAGAAGACACAGGAAAAAGTGCTACTGAAAGTAGCAAAGTGTCCAGAAGAACCCTGAAGTACAATTTGACAAAGCAGAATTTATGTTTAGCTATTACCTTCTTCATTACATTTTATGGAAAATACTCTATTTCCAACAAAAGATTATGTAAAAACACCAAACATAAACCACTGCTATTGACAAAGCCATCAGATTAAAAAAAAAATGCATTCCACCCACTAACCATAATTAAAAACTATTATCTCCATTTAGTAAGTGTGGACAACTAAATCCATTCTGGAGGAAAAATATGTTTTGTTTAATGAAATGAGATTATTTTTGATGCTAAGAAATCAAATGCACTCTGGAACTATTACAAACTCTACTCTGAATAGTCCTCTGCCTCAGATAGTGAATTAAAAGATGGATTGTACAACTACCATTTAGCATAGCTCTTACTATCCCTAAGTAATCCTAACAGATACTAAGCAAATTATAGCTCTAATTAATGCTTATCAGCAGTGGTAGAATAACATTAACATGATGTATTTCCACTGCCATGCTGTTTAGAAGCCACAGTCATTAAATAAGGACACTTTGGTAGGTAAGAGACAAACAGAACAAAACAAAGCTTATAAATTCTTTGAGATAGTAACCCAAGAAGAAAGCTGAAACGATAGCTTGAAAAGATAATTTTCATTGATTTAACCCGGGACCAAAAGGCAGCAGCAAAAAGAAAGTGGAGCTGTGGAAGAGATTTTCTTATCCTATTCTACCTTCACCACTCACATGAAGTTCACAACATCAGGCACCCAATAAAAGATAAGACAATGGGATTGGAAATTATCATATCGGATGGACCACAAAGAAACTGTGGCACCTTGTTCTTGTGTACTGGCTGTTCACAAGCCTCTATACAGGAACATATACTTGTGTCCAGACTGCTTTTAAATCGCGCTGGAGTGCACATTCAAAACACAAAGGCAGGACAGCTCTTGTATCCAGAGCACTTCCTAACTCAGCTTAGTACAGATGCCAGCTGCTCTATTAAAGAATAAAATGTATAAAAAGAACACCTAAAGTGTGTCCAAGAAAGGTACAGTTCACAATTCGGGCCTACTTCATGATTCAGTTGTATTCCAATCCTTTCAGTGAGACAAGGTTTGTTGGTGAAAAACATACATGATTCCCAAAACAGCTTCTAGAGAAAGAGGATATACCAACTGCACTGGTGAACATCAAAACAAAATAAGCATACCAAAAATGCAACCTCAATGGAATAAAGAGAATAAATTGTACATTGTTGTAACTCTGTTAAAAGGAGAGTGGATTCACTTTTCTTAGACATAATTCTCTATTTCCTCAGGTTTCAAGAGGAATTAAAACTGCATAGCTGATATTAGTGAATGAAATTAGAGATTGTTGTCATTGTTGTTGTTTCAGACTGAAATTTAATTTGCACTTTCCTCTATACGTTAGGAGTCCATGATTAAAGGAATTTTTTTGTCATTTTTTTCTTTGCTAGAAGTGTCCACACTTTCTTATCTTACACTGCCAGCACTTAAAATTAATGGATTTTATCTAAAAGATACAGCAGCCATAATAAATGTTTCAGATAACTATTTAAATTTGGGCTATATTAACAGTATAATGTAAAGAATCCTAATTTTATTGGCCTTGATGAGTCTAAGATTATACTTACTCAGACATTTTATCTTGCTTGCCCTTACAACAGTTCAAGAAATTCACTTTAAATGCAATGAATTATATTGCTTAATTTTTATGAGCTTTGTTCACTTCCATAGATTTCATTTGAGAATAGAATTATTTCTAGTACTTACTGGAATACTGATAAGGAAACTATTGAATACGTTTTTCTGTGTCTATAGTTAAAAATCATTTCAACTCATCTGGAGGGGTTGGATTCTTAGTTTTGCATAAATGAGATACTGCCTCAATTTATGTCCATTGCTAGGGCACACGGAGCTACAGGAATCATCATAGACACTCAATTACAAAATAAGGTTCAGAAGTTTACAATTAGTCACAAATTCTGAGTGCAGATCCTTTGGAACATCATGCATAGTATTTATTGAAATATATTTCAACTCGACTTCACAATGAAATTATGCAAGATCTCTCTCCCATTCCTGAAAGCCCTTTGAATTGAATGATAATTATTTTACTCATACACATGCTAGTTCCAAAATATAATCTTTATAATAGGGTCAAGACAGTCTGCAGAGTCATCAGAAGTGCTTCAAGCTACAACATGGAGAAGTTGAGTGGATGCATTTGGTGGTGGTAGGAAATAGCAGGTTCCAGTGGAACTGCACAACATTTACAGGCCGAGAGCCACACCAATTGGACAGGGAACACATTGTACAGGACAGTATATCAATATCCTGGAGCATCATTGTACTTCACCTAAGCAGGCTTTCTTTCTCCTTAGGTAGTTGAAGTAGAGGGAATAGGCAAGAGGATTTCATAAAGGAGTGCTGGAGGGAATAAACATTTGCTGATATCAAAAAAGTAATAGCAAGTTAGCTGTCATGCCGCTCCAGAGCTTGTAAAGAGGTAGGTGGCTTCCTTTAATATTTGCAACATTTACTGCCTCAGAAACTAAAACTCCCTTGACCTGGATAGAAATGGTCACAGCTGCATAAATACAACAGTCAAATATTTCAGTTCAGGTGCTGTGGAGCTACCTGAGCAGTCCTATTACTCATAACAAGAAGCAGCTCAACCAGAACTAAAGTTAACTAGCAGAACTTGTATGTTGAAAACTGTTCATGACAAATTTTGATGGACTTGAATCAATGTTCATCGAAGTCAATTAGAGTCTCTGGCATTGGTATTTGCATCATCATCTAAAACCCCATCTTACCTGTGACGGTAATTACTTTATAGTAAGTTTTAGCCAAGTAATTTCTGCAAGATTAGAACACTTAAACAGGTTAGATACTTCACTTACAAGACTACATTAGATTCCCAAGAAAGGCATAAGTTCCAAGCACATGGCAGTATCTAACACAGTTACCTCACAACGACCTTGTAAACAAAAAGAATAAAATTCTCAGCTTTACAAAGAGAAGCTGAAACACAGAATATGCCACTTTTAAAACATATTAAATATTCAGTTCTGTAAGTGCTGAGTGCCTAATTACTGTTAAAAATCCGTATGTATGTGTGTCTTAGTCTAAGCCACTGAGAAAAACAATGGTGTGACAAAAGTGATCTAAATCCGGAGCTTTAAAGTGATGAACTATATAGAAATACTACTGATGCCTATCAGCTTTTTCTGTTTCTGAGGTTTATTTAGAAAAAAATAATAAATCCCTTTCAATCATCCTTCTTTCATATCTAGCTGAAATATGGTGACTATGTTATCATACAATCATAGACTTACAGAAAGCTTTGGGATGTTGGGACCTCAAAGATCATCTAGTTCCATCCCCTCTGCCATGGGCAGGGACACCCTCACTAGACCAGGTTGCCCAAAGACCCATCTTACCTGGCTTTAAACACCTCCAGGGATGGGGCTTCCACTACCTGTCTGGGCAACCTGTTTCAGTCACACACACCAAGTTATTCCAAGCTTGACAAAAACTATATATGAAGTGCCTCAAGCCTAACCTTGCAGAAAATCCTGCACACACTATCATACACAAACCTAAACCAATTCATTTAATTTTCTTCATGCTTTAATCATTCATATTTATGATACAATCCAAAGATGTAAAAGTAAATAAAAAGACACCATTTACTTACACTGCAGCATCAGATTGTTCTAGCAGTTTGTCCAGCCCTGTTTAACATCAGCAGCTGGCCTTGAGATGTCCTTTTTTAAACAGTTTATCACAGAAACATCAACCTCATGGTCTAAGAAAAAAGAAAGTGTGTTAAGGCAGAGGGAAATCTCTGCTTTTCTGATGCAAAGCTGTGAGTTTTAGATAATCTTCAAGAACAGGCAATTCACAGAGGAACTGCACACATTCAGATAGTTTCAATGAATATGTATACATAGAGTCTTTTCATTATTTTCCTTAAAGGAAAATATTAAATCAAAGCAAAGCCAGTTGGGTCTATTACAGAAATTATTTGTTGTACATTCTTCAGTCTGTTTCAGAAACATGTTTTCTTAGTAATAAATATTTCCTACACGGTGAAGGACTATTTTAGTTCATGTTTTTTCCAAATAAAGAAAGTAAAAAGTCCAAACTCTTATCTTGATTTGGTTAAACCATTCTATTTTAAACTCATCAGTGATTAAATTAAAAAAAAAAATCACTCCAGCAGGGTAAGAGAGAATGTTTTCTAGGGCTAGCTTCTTATGTAACTAGTTTGTATCTTGTGTGTACTTAATGTTCTCACGTACTACACTACTCCAAGAGTGTTCTGAAGTACTGTCTCCTTTGTCACCATATTCCTTTACATCTTTCCAAAGGATAGTTTGCATCTCAGTTTCTGGGAGATACTGCAGAATAAAGGAACAGGCAGTTGAACACATTTTACTGCTCACTATTACAAGCAAGATTTAAGAACTGTTCACCACACACTCAACTTGCGTCTGTTGTTCTTTCCACTTCATTTTACAAAAAGTCAGGATCTGGACTAAATACTTTGAAGTAAAGGAAAGTAAATCTCTTTATTGCCCCAAACTAACATCTTGCATAGCTACACTTTTCAGTTTAGCTTCTTAAAGGGAAGGAGACATGGAGAAAGAGTCTAATCTCTGTCTTTATTAAAATCACCACACTCAAAGCTAGCAAGCCTTAATCAATTGCAATTTAAGCTAATGATTTTTTTTTTCCAGACTGTCCACCTCTACTGTTAAAGAAAATCTTCCTCTGCTGTCAATTCCAGCTAAAAGGATGGGGGAAAAGTGTTTTGGAGCCAAGCCTTTCCCTTGGGTGTGTTTCAGTGACACAGGGATAGAGCTGGATGGAGCTATGTTCTGCTGGGCTCCCAGGTCTGACATTCTGCAGGCTCTGCTGCTCTGTTGGATGCACCCTCCACTTCTTCCAGCCCAAAGCATACCCACGTCTGAAGCACAACCAAGGTTTAAGGATATTAATGTACACAGTATTATGCTTTGCTCAACTACAAACACATTCTGAAATTCTACAGAATCTCTTAGTATTTATTTGCAACAAAAAACATTAAATTGTTCAGGATTTTAACCTAGAGGCTTTGCTCACAATTTCTGCTAAACTCAAGCGTAATTAAACATGATACAAAGCGGTGTCAGGTTAGATTAGCTTTCAGGAACTACAGTACCAACAAAGAGCATCTCTGTTCATGTTAATGGGAAGCCTTTGTACTATGTCATTGTTATGTAACCCCCAGAATTAGTCGCAATGAACTTGAAATGATAGTGGCAACCCCCTGACTTAATGCTATTCACTGAATTGAATCAGTGATTTCACTGTTCCATAAAAAGCAGATATCCATAAATTACCATTTACTAACTATCCACCCTGTCACTTTTTGAGTGACAAAGTATTTTAAAAAGTAAAAAAGGAAAAGATTGCCTTTTCTAACCACAAATCTTCCTTCCCACCTTCAGTGAAATTGCTGGAGACAAGAAGCTATAATGCTGCAGGAACTACAAATGCCAAAATACACTTTCAGATAATCCTGCTAAATCTGCTCAAAAACCCACCCATCAGTGTTCAGAAATACCATGCTCTTCTCTCACGTAAGCTGTCCAAACAAAGCCACCTCTATTTTCAAATCAAGGACTGGGCATTTGTGTAACTTCTGTCATCATGCATTTTAGTGTAGCAATTGGCAGGTTAGATGGTCATAAAAACAAACACTGAAGTTTACACTAAAACAGCTAGCAACTGTCATTTACTTTAAACCCCAAGAATGTAGTACTTTGCTCACAGCACTGGGCAGGATTCCCATTTTATTTCTGTAAAATCATAGATAAATTAGTTACACAGAAGAAGGAGCAATATATACATAATATTCCCACTTGCAACACAACTGCTTTTATTGGGGGTTCACAAAAAATGGTAGAATAACCTCAGCTCAGCTTCAGGTGTTAAAAAGTAAACAATAAGCATAATAGACTTTTATACCACAAATCTGTCTGGCACAGAGAGAACAGTTGATATACAGCTCGATATGTATGGGCTTTTAATATAAAATCATGGACAATGCCTAAGATGGTAAAATAGCAGTAAGTAGCAGTAGTTCCAGCAGAAAGCAGGCTCATGGTAAGTCCAGTTTGCTATCCCTAAGTTATGTTTACATTTGACAGCAACCATAAAAAAACACTTGGAAAGAGTAGAGCTCTTATTATCATCTTTATTTTCTGTCCTATTAAACTGTTTTATCTCAACCCAGCATTTGCTGCCTGAACAGGAAGCTTTCCCCCAACCCCAAAATTTATTTATGGAATAAAATACTACCATGAAAGCTTTAGGCTTTCACAAACATGAATGCAGTACAATAATAACATATTAAATACAGGTATAAGAAAATCTGCTTTAATAAGCTAAACGCTACAGAACCTACCAGAATACAGTGTTCCTAAACATAAAAAGTTGCCATCAATGTGTGTGTTGAACATTTTTCAGGAAACAAACTTTCCATTCAGGTACAAACTAACACAGATAGAGAAACCCTAAGACACATGTTCCTGGAGATAGAAACCCCCAGCTAGCCAGTAAGGAGCACCACTGAGTATCTTATTATTTGCTCATGGAGGTACATTTTTTTTCAGTTAAGCTGATGGTCTAGTTCAGATTTAAGGGAAAAGAAATCTATTGTTAAATATGCAATTTAAATACAGCTAGCAAGATATTATTTCTACCAAGAACAAATATTCCCCACAAAGCATATTAAACTTGTGTCCTTTTGTCTACTTTAAAATCCAGTAAGAATTGCTCTGTTACCTGAACAATTCGAAAGACATCTAGGGGAAAAGCAGCTATTTTATTTTTTGATGTGTTTTAATGCATCATGTACAATTATGATGCATTAAAATTCAAAACAAGATAATTTTCAAACCTCAATGACAACTCAAAAGTGCCTCTGTTCTTCAATTACTTTTGAGAGCTGAAGCAGGAAAAAGCAGGTAATTGTCTTCATTATTTTCACAGCTCTGAGTTTTTCTGTGTCCAAGAAATATGGAAAGAGGTATTTCAAGAAGCTCACTTCTGTGTTACAAAACTACAGAAATGAAAATACTACCACATAGAACCTTATTTTAAAGCAAAACCTACCATATGGTATACTAAAGCAAAGTAACATTTATGTTTATTTTGCCAGGCAGATTTCCCAGTAAGGGATGTAAGATCCAGTATCCTTTCTTTAATTTATCTACATGTTACCTGATGAACTCCTATAAAAATTACTTAAATATCCTTATCTCTGCCCTTACAGCAGTCAGTATTGCCTGTTTTTTCTTTATTGCCTTGTTTCTCCTGTAATTCATTTTTCCTGAAATATGAGACACATCAGTCCCTGCACACATTCAGGTTAGGTATGAGGAAATCAGGGAGAATGGTTTAAGGAAATAATGTTTCATTTTTAAGCCCTGTTATATTTATGAAATGGGGACCTATAGATGCAAAGTAAACCTAAAGCAATTTGGCAACATTCTGATCTGATATGAACAGGCTGTTCAGTGAATAAGCAACTATTTCAAGGGTAACATTTGAAAATGTGCCAGAGCAACAGATTTATTGATTTAAAACAATAAAATGGCCATATTTAGATATGATCCTAAGCCCTTTAAAGTCATAAAAAGCATTCTGCTTGGCTTCAGTGGGCTCTGCTTAGGGACACAGTTAAAAATAATACAAGGTCATTCGTTACAGGACCATGTAAGACCAACAAGTTAAACATGACCACTGTGTTTTAAGAGGACAGATGCGGTATGGCACTGACTTCTGCTCCGCATGTTGAGGGAAAGAGTGGTATAATCTGACATTTATTTTGATGCTGACATTAGAAAGACTACATGACATCATTTTGTCCTGAAGTCACATATCTTTTAACATACATTCTTACCTCTTAAAGAAGGGAAATATATTCTTTCTTACTCCATAGAAAAGATGCCAATCTGACTTGAATGTAACAAGGACTACTGAAGATACTGTCTTAGTGTTTCAAGGATTTTTATTGAATGACATTATTAATGCTGCTATTTGAAAGCCCCACCACCCAAACCTCTTGAGGAAAAAAACTAAACCAGACTGAGATCATCAAAACAGAGGCAAAGATATATAAAAGTTCTACAAATTATATTAAGGATCAAGAATTTATTGCTTCAGGTTCTGCAATATCTCATTCTGAGACACAAACCATGGCAAACATTTACAGGACAAGCAGACTTGTCAAGGAAATCAGAGGCAAAGCAACTTGCTCAGCGTCAGTGTGAAAGGGGCAAAGGGCTTCTAAGACTTAGTTCCTAGAATATACAAAATGTTTTATTCATTGATTACAGCTGTGCTGGCTTTGGCTGGGATAGAGTTAACTTTCTTCACAGCAGCTAGTATGAGCTTGCTGTTTGGATGTGTGCTAGATAATAAATTTTGTCTTGATAATAGAGAGACATTTTCATTGTTGCTGAGCAGCCACTCACTCACCCCTGGTGGGATGCAGGGATCCATCACAAGAGTGAAACTGAAAAAAAAGTTGAGATAAAGCCAGTTTAATAAGTAATGCAAAAACCACACACACAAGCAAAGCAAGACAGGGTATTCATTCCCCATTTCCCACGGGCAGGCAGGTGTTCAGCCATTCCCAGGACAGTAGAGATCCATCACATGGAACAGTGACTTGGGAAGACAAACACCATTGCTCTCAACATCCCCTCCTTCTTCCACCAGGTTATATACTGAACATGACATGCTATGGCACAGGATATCCCTTTGGTCAGCTGGGATTAGCTGTCCCGGCTGTGTCGCCTCCCAACTCCTTGTGCACCCCCAGCTACCCACTGGTGGGATGAGGCAAGGAGCAGAAGAGGCCTCGACTCTGTGTAAGCACCGCTCAGCAGGAGCAAAACATCCCTGGATAATCAATGCTGTTCTCAGCATAAATCCAGAACACAGACCCATACCAGCTACTGAGAGGAAACTTAATTCGATTCCAGCCAAAACCAGCAGAGTATCTGGAGAAGTAAGCCAGCCTGAGTAGGTTCACATACCAGATCAGTAAGAGACAGGAATGGAAATCTGGTTCCCAAGTCCCCAAATAACATCCATTGTATGAATTACATAGATAGCAAAGCAGCAAGAAAGTTGTATATAGCTAAATAGCCTGATTGAGCCAAGGATTTGGAACACTTTCTCAATAAAATCGACATAGATCTACAGGTGGTTTAAATTAATTAGCTACCCTAAGACTGTGATCTTATCCCCATATAAGTAATACACAATATATTTAGGCTTTCTGCCTACTTACAACAGCACTGCTGTGGCAGAGAGAGCTTTTCACAAAAATACACTTGGTTAAAAAAAAAATAATTTTTTATAAAGTGAGATAGAAAAGCTTCCATCACTGAGCTCAGAATTACAAGGAAAAACAGGAGGAAAATGTGTAGTCTTAGTTGTTTTCCTCTACTTTTGCAAATTTCTACCCTCATCTTTGAGTAGGTAAGCCTCCTACAGCTGCCAATGAAATGTCAGGGCAGGCAAACAAAGTAATTTCAAAAATCTTGAAGTGCTTTGATCAAAAAATAATCATAATAACTTCCTGTAGGGTATTCCTCCAAAGCTTTAGATTTCTTCCTTTTGCTACTAAAGGTAATTAAAATATACTATCTAGTTCAAGAGATTAAAAGCTTTCTAGCTTTACTTTTTAAATAATATTTCATCTCTTTGGTCTGGTATTAGAAAAACTCCAGATATCACACAGAAATCTCCAATTAATTATCTTCACTTTATATACTTGTAACACCAAAGTCTGCATGCACAGCAAAGAGTATCTAACATTAAATTCTTTAAAAGACAAGAATTTTCTCATGTTTCTGGAATGATTTATTAGCTAAGTACTCACTGAAGCATCTGAAATAAAACAGACTCAATGGGGATATTTAGCTGTGCTACCCTTTTAATGAGGAACTTCTCAAAAGTGTGATAACTACCCAACACATTAAATAGCTCTGCAACAGCCAGCTTTACTGACAGCACCTTCAGGAGATGGCACACCAGTAAATCTGCTTTCATTGATGCCTCGCAGTTAAGAAAAGCACAATCATCAAAATGAAAGAAATTCAAATTAGGCTTTATTCAAATTGAATCACTGTTAAAAATTAACTGTTACCTCAGACTATTACGGTAATTTATATTTTTCTTCATTTTCTCTTTAAAAGCTCCACGTTAGTCTATTAGATTTTTATTGATATTCAATCAATACTGTAATAATTTGAGTACATCTGGTTTTTCTATTTTATTTCTGCCTTAGAGCTTGAGTCATACAGAACTTCTCAGAAATCATAAATATGCATTTCCAAGTTACTACAGAATTCACATCTCAAGGACATAAAAAAAGATGGTTGTTTTGCAATATTTTTTCCAATCTGTCTCTAGAACTAAAAGCAGAATCATTTCACTTTTTGAGGTGAATAAGGTCTTCCAACTGACACAAAACGCAGATACCATGGAGACAAGGTAGAGATGTAGGTCTGTAGGGAGAGAAACCAAGTACAGCAATATGAAAGAACACTTGAGCTACCTGTCAGCTATGAAAGTGTCTAAAATCTTCTATGGTACAGTTTAAAATTCCTTTCTTAGTGATCTATAAGTGGCATTCATTACTTCGCCGGATTTTTCCAGTGTTAATTATCAGACAAGAATAGAACCAAGCTCCATAACAGATGTGAAAAAGGTTTACAGATAATTGTGCCATAATTAAAACTATGCTAATTGGATGGATTATGCTACCACTTTCTTGCTGTGGTTACTTTTTCTATTATTACCTCAGAAAATTTTGATCACAAGGCCAAAGCAGGGAGGTTGCTAATTACTTTTAACTTCCCATCTGTGTTCTTTGAAAATTACACCACTTTAGGAGTACGGTGGGAAGGCTTCAACGTTCTGTAACACAATCCAAGAACTGGAGATTTACAAAGAAGTGCTGGCCAAAGAGGAAAAGTAATCATTGCTGCTATCAGACAGTGCTTTTGATTTCAAAGCAGAACCTAAACCACAGAATATGATGGCTTAAGGACAAACACAGTGGTTCTAACACTCTGAATGTGTGAATGCACTAGCACTTATGGCAGCAGTCTAGCCCCTTGACTGTTTAATTATTTCATTTTGAGCAACAGAGCTATTCCATATTTGCTTTTAACTGATCTCAACTACTTAAAGGACTAAAACACTCATGATTCGTAATCAATGAGAAAGATCTCAGGGCTGATTTAACTGGCAAATTGGGCTTTTTATAAAAGGCTTTCATCAGAGATGCTTTGCCCATGAATGGTAAGACTCAGAATTACATGAAGATGAAACAGTTAAATCACTCTGCTTTGTAATTTACAGCCTATGGCTTATTACTCTCAACGAAGCAGGAATCTTTAAAATTGAAATAACACAAAGTTATGTATTGGTACCCTTAGTGGGAACCAAATGTAAACCTTCTACCCAGGAGTACCATTTATTTAAATATGCTAGAAACCCAAACTCGAACTCTCAACCCACCCTCAGTAGTTTTGCTTTGGTGCAGGAAATGGATTTGCAACATGTCACTACCAATTTACACCAGCATAAGGAGTAGTCGATCATTTCAGAGTGAACCAATAGTGCAGAGAACAGAAAGCCAGCAAGTCCAGACAGCAGAAGGTTGAGCATTTAAAAGCAGGACATGCTCTGAAAAAATGGAAAAGGATGCCCAGAAGAACAAGATGCTGAAGTGCATCTATGAAAACAGAAACAATCCAAAATTAGAAATGCATAGCAAAGCAGAGCAGGAAATCAGACCCATAATCAGGTAGTATGGCTATGAAGGATAATTAATTTATCCAGATTTAGAAAACCTTTAACACACATTTGCAAGGTCAGCACACTGCACAGAGTTACCTGAATGCATTCAGAATGCACAAAGGTATCAAGGCAGCGCATTTTACGTCGCTGTAACAGTAAGTCTAAACTGAAAGACTCACCCAAACAAAATAATTACTCATTTTCAGCACAGCATCATAACTGGAAAAAAATTACTAAAGAAACTGTTGCGAACCATTAAAAAAACTTAGAAATTAGCTTGCTTTCCAAAGGTCCAAATAAAATCTTTGAGGCCAGGTATCACGTGTTCCCATGAAAAGCTCTACTTTATTTCATCCTTTTGAATGGACTAACAACTCAGAAAGCTAAACCACCTCGGCAATAAATAAAAGAATATGTCAACCACTTGCTTCTTACTTTCCTTCATAATTACTTTTGTACATTAAGAACATTGCCTGTGACATGGGATGCAAGCCAGAAGAGGCAGGCAGAAAAACAGCAAGGCAAGATCAAGGCCTAACTACACAACATGCACTTTCTCATTTTCTTACAAATACAAGTGGCTTTTACTGAGGAATCTCTCTCCACTGGAAACTTTGGCCTTATATTCTTGCATTCAGACTCTTTTCCTCTGAAGTTCAGACTAAACCACTTTGTTAAATAGTAGTTAGGCACCGTTGAGCAATTCAAGGAACATTTCCCAGGTCAGATTTATCACCAAGCCAAGGTTTTACACTGTTGTAATGCAAGCAGAATGAGGCAAAGAGACTATTTCACCTAAAAGATAGATCTTACGCTTTTTTGTTTTTCCAGTATAATTTTTAAAAATAGTTGATTAAATTAGAAGGAAATATCTTTACCCATCCCATAAAATACTTCTTTCTTAAACTGCAAATCTCAGTTGTTGCTAATGACCTACTAATGCAGCAATGTAAGGACTCAAATGCAATTAACTTTTCTCCCTAGCCTCTGCCCTTCTTATTACCATCCTGCAATCAGGGCCCTCATGTAGTTTTCAGAAATAACTGAACACGTTTTCTACAACCATCAGAGACTATTCCAACTATCTTTTCCTCGGTTACATTAATGATATTCAAACTCTTGGTACATAAAGCTGTTACATAAGGACAACGTAATTTCATTTTAGAAATTGTAGGCTGCTTTCAAACCAATGGGTTATTCAGTGTTCTCCGTTATCTCGAGGTTATTTATTCCACTTCTGCACACATCTTGCAAGTCTTTCATCATGCAACATTCACATACTCCAAAGAAAAAAACATTAACCGGTATGGAAAAAGTAAGGATGTGAATTTGGTAGGGTTCTATAGGAGGATGCATTGACAAAATTTGCTGCACATGAGAACAATCTTTGCAATGTCAAAGTTATTTCATTTCTTTGCATAAAATGTACTGGAATATATTTCTCGATAAATATGTTATTGTAGAATAACAACATTGGGGTTAAAACTTGACAACAGTTATAGATCAGAGGCTGTGGATAATACTTGTTTTCAGACTAAACACTCTCCTTTAATTTTTTAGAAAACTGTCCTTATTAGAAATGCATATACACTTTATATCTCCAAAAGAGACCTAGAGCTTCCCATAGCTCCTTTACCTCTGTGTGCAAAAAGTAAAATGTGAAAGGTTCCATCAAGAATGACAGCAATTGAGTGGTGCAGAGGCACCATTCCCTATCATCAGAAAACAAAAAAAACCCAAAGAACAAAATTCTCTATAAGAACAGCACCTGACTCAGTATTTCCTGTTTTCTCTCATTTGAGACTGAGTGTGCTCCTGGACTACACAATGTAGTACTGCTGTAAGCTCTATGGACTTCTTAGCCACAAAGTATGTAATAATACTGCACAATCAGATCAGCCAATCAGCACTGATGAAAATTCTTCCCCACCTTGTTATTTACCTGAGAACCTCTTCCATTCAACTCTTAAACATTTTCATGTTGTAGCAATGCCAGCTCCAAAAGTCAAGCTTTCTCTGAGATCAGGCACTGAAACAAGGCAAACATTATTCATCTCTTACAGACTAGAAGATCATCTATGACCAGGTTTCAGGTGCCAAAGTGTTATAATGGTTAGACTTCTGCTCCTCAATCAATATCCAATTTATTTACTCATGGCAGACAAGACCTGTACTAATTCTACTAGTGCACCAAATAAATCTACTTGCCCCGTAGTGTAACCAGAAGTAAGTCTTATTTCAAGGAAACCCAGTTGTACAAGTGACACAGAACGAGCACCTGGTCACTGCCTGGTGAGCAGCTGAACAAAGCTATTTGGGCACCTAACTAGGCTCGTAGCTGCCTACTGGAACGCTGTAAAACAGATCCTAACCAAGCCGGGCAGCTAATGTTCAGAGAAGTCTCCTAAGGCCTGGCTGAAGTCTATCTCTAAACATCCCGACTACATTTCCCAGATCTTCTCACAGTGGGCAACCAGTTTTAAACACCACTGACGGAGAGGTCCCACATTTTGGGGTTTGAGGATGGCACTACACGTTTAACAAATACTGTATGAGATCACAGGAGGCACCAGAGGAGCAATGACGGCACATTGTAAAACCCAGCACCACGTTTTTAAATATGTACTGATTTACTATCTTTTAATTACACATTTTAAAACCTGATGAGTATAATCAAATATCATTATATACACAATTTACACGTACATATAATTACCATATATCTTAGGACTTTCTGTTTAGAATACAAAAGTTGAAAGCCTAATCAGTATCCAGCAAGTGTTAATTACACATTGTAAGCTTATATTCTAGATAACATTTTGAAAAGCACCTAACTGATTTACAATGCAAGGAAAATTGAATGCACAAACTGACTTTCAAGTAAGGTATCTGCTATCCCTTGCATTTTTGTGAGTAGTAATTGTTTTGAATACACTTCCACATGGGTGTATGTGGTGTGTAAAATACTGAATTAACATGTAACACCAACACTTCTCAGAAGGGAATGTTTTTGCCATAGAAGAAGCAACATTTTTTTTTAATTTAAAATTGTCACAGTGTGTCTGAATTAAAATCACATGCAATCCCAGTTCGGATTTTGGTTTACACAGAATTCTCAGATTTGATAAGTATAGAAGTGTGCGAGACCAAACTTTTGGTACATGCCCAACAATTTCAACTGCTGCAGAGCATCTAATTCTACCAACTGACAAAAGCAGAGATCCATCTCAGTGAAGACTCACCACTGAGAAAAGGACATACAAGCCAATGACAAAGTGGAGATCACATATTAATGACAATATCTGAAAGATTTGCGTTCTCTCACCCCTAATGTACTTCTTGTATATTATCTATGCTACTGCTTGCAGAACTTATTTGATGTTTACATATCTTTAACATGAACCATTAAAACACCATGAAACTTCAAAATTAAGAGACAAGATGTAGCATGAAAGTAGCATACACTTGAAAACCAAGAACTCAGAACTATACTTATATCAAATTATATGAAAGAAATCTACCCATCATTTAGTTAGATCAGGTTTACCTTGATGTACCTTACCCCATAAAAACTATGGTGTAAAGGTTCTATTTCTATTTATCTCCCCAACAACATAATTATTTAAGTCTACTTGCTTCCCTGCTAAATGGGCTTCAATACACATCCAAATTTCTCATTAAAACAATGACCTTGGACTCTGAAAAACATTAAACTGTCCTTCTTATGTGTGTATTAAGTGAACAAGCAAATCCCTTGAAATAGGGTAAGTTTATTTATAATGTTACATTGTATTGGAAAAGTTTATTATTTTCTTTTTCTATTCTATGATGACAATTATAATAGAAAATACTTTAAAATTATTGTCATCAATTAGTTTACAAGCAAAACCCTTCTAAGATATCTAAAAGCTGTGAATACTGTTATGAAAATTCATTTAATTAATCTCTTGTACAGCAATGATCTAATAGTGAAGAAATGTGATGTAATAGAAGGAATACACATTTTTCTCTTAATTATATGATAACTCAACTGTAATTAAACTATGTGGATAGAACAGTTGATACTATAGCTTGCTAGATTAAATACCAAGATCATATATTTTACTTTATATGGTTGGATAATCCTGGCTGGACACCAGGTACCCACCAAACTACTCCAGTCATTCCTCCTCCTTAGATGAAAAATACAATGAAAGGCTCATGGGTCTTGTAAGGACAGGAACATCACTCACCTGCTACTGTCATAGGCAAAATAGACTCAACTTGGGGAAATTAGTTTATTACTAATCAAAATCAGAGCAGGGTAATGAAAAGTAATACAAAATCTTAAAATATTCCCTTCATCCCTCCTTTTTTCCTAGACTCAACTTCACTCTTGATTTTTCCCACCTCTTTCTTTCCTGAGCAGCACAGAAGAACATGGAATTGGGGCTGCTCAATTCATCACACACTGTCTCTGCCACACCTTCCTCCTGAGGGGGAGGCCTCCTCACATTCTTTGCCTGCTCCAGAATGGGGCCCCTCTCACAGGAGAGAGCCCTCCATACACTTCTCCAACCTGAGTCCTTGCAACAGGGGCTGCAGGTTTCCCACGGGGTCACAGTATCTTTCAGGTGTCTCCACCTGCAGCAGTATGGGGTCTCAGGCTGCAGGGGAATCTCTGCTCCAGCGCTTCTTCCCTCTCCTCTGCACTGGTGTCTGCAGAGTTGTTCCTCTCACATATTCTTACAACTCTCTATGACTACACTTGCATAGTAGTTTTTTCTCCCTTCTTAAGCATGTTATCCCAGATGTTCTACCATCCACTGACAGACTGAGCTGGTTGGCATTGGCTGTGAGACACAGAGGAAGCTTCTAGCAGTTTCTCACACAAGCCAGCCCTGTAGCCCACTACCAAAACCTCACCACACAAACTGAATACACCTTACGCTACAGAAAACAGGCATTTTCTTCTTTTCTTTGGATAATACATTCCCTGCTTATTTATCATTGGTGTACAGTGACTGTAGCAGAACATTTTAATAAAGTCTCAGAGGCTGATTATAGAGATTGGAGAAATCTTGACTCTCATAAATCAGCATAATTCCAAAGCCTTCAAGCTTTTCACTACCTGATGAGCACTCTCAAAGTAGGACTGTAGTCCATCATGATGCCATTTATTAGCCGGGCTGGCACCACTTGCTGAGCAGAAAAGAGATGTGCATGAACCACACTATTTTAGTAAACATCACTCCACTAGAGACAAATTGTGCTCTGTTATTCCTTAGTGAATACTATAGTTCACTAAGCACCAGGAGTCCATTTTATCCACCCCAAAATACAAGTTCTTGTTATTACTGTTCGAGTAAGAAAACCTGTTAACTCTGAAAAAATACAAGAAGTGAATACTAATAAATCTTACCTTACCCAAACTTTTAAGCACGTCAAATACACAGCATGTAACTCATGTTTTTAACATAAACCTAAACTACTAAATATTACCAGTAACAATAGTATGCTCACACTTTTGATCCACTTCCAAATTGAAACAGCTCCATGAAAAAAAGCTTTCCAACAACATGGACACAGTACCTTACTGAGCCATGAAGCTTTCCCTCTGCAACAAACTTCTTGCAGTCTAAGCCCTTCAGAATCAGACACTGAATTACTGCACAGGAATCCACACAGTGACCAAGTAAATAAACGGAGACCAATTTGCCACAGTAGCGCATCTGTTTTTAGACAGATGCTCTTTATACAAAGATAAAGGAAAACACAAATTAGTCATGTATACAGTATGGAAAAGGAGAAATCCAAGCAAGACAGCACAGCAGATTACCAGAGTGGAAAACATAAGTAGTTAGATGCCTCCTGCTTGTTATCAGAGAATTAGAAAACTTGATACACCCAGGTCTATCCAGGCTTCTGAAAGTTTTCAGTGCAAACACATTGTGCGGTTCTTAGGTGCCAATCAAGCAGACCTGCAGTCAGCATAGGCTGCGAAGTGCCACTCAAACATTGCATGTCTGACATTTGCATTGCCACTCATGACAATGCATCTTGAAGACATGACACAGGACCTGTTGAAAACCCACTAACATAACAGAAGAAAGGAAAAAGCCGACCCTTGGGTTCCAAAGTTGTTATAAAAGGTTTCAGGTGTTTAAAGTATGTGCATCTTGTACAGATGTTGTACATGTAGATGTGGTGTTTTCAGTCATACTAGCACCCTAAAAGTTGCAATTCATTTCTTAATTGATGACTGCATGGAATATTTCTTATGCATCGGACAACTACCCGGTTACAGGCTCCTTTTGAGAACCCTCTCCATTTACACAGCACAAAAATCAATTCACTGATACATTTTACCACCCCACTGCTCCCCAAAAGCATGTCCAAAATACTGCTTTAGAACAAAAACTAGTTTAAAGCTTGAGCTTAAGATACAACAAGCACCTGCAATAACTAATGGAACACGGCATGTCACTAGATCAGATGCACAGTGAGTAAATGACTGCTGGGTAATCAAAAATAGGCATGCAACATCTTAGCCAGTAAAATGCAGTTCCAAAGTAAGATGCCCTATGAAATGTCTTCATTTGATCCTTTTAATATTTCCTTTCCTAGTGTTTCCAACAGGTAGGTAGTCTCCTACCTTTTGTGCAATTCAAAATTGGCCAGAAACAGACAAACTTACAACTAGAAAATATATTTAAAGGACTGTGCAACATTTTCTGTAGCTGGAAGTAGTTCAAATGGCACAAGAAAAATGAAAATAGAGGATACATAAAAGGTAGCCATTCGCTTCCCACTGCACAAGTAACAGGTATTTTGTACTTGAGCCATTTAGGAACAAAGCTGGCTTAAGTATCCTGAAAAGTCCCTGGGTATGATTGTGGTGTATATGGTGGCCTCTGCTTTATAAACATTGTATGGGGACTTAGCAGGACTAAGCATATGAACTCAACCAATTAAGACGTGTTTAATAGCAGTGGGATACCCACAGCTGGGAGTGGAATTGTTGTAATAGATCAGCATCACAAAGTAGGGAAAAGTGGGTGGCATGCCAAATGTAGCTTCTGTAAGTGGGGAAAGACAGTTTTTACAAGCACATTAAATGATACACAACTTTCCTAGACATTGGGAGCTTTTTTGATATGACTCTAGTGAGAAAAGTCACACAAGAAAATTCAGAGGATTTCTTAAAGGCTAAGCAACAATACAACAATAGGAAATTTGGATTCCTTCCAACAGTCTTCAGCCTTGCTTTCTCTGATTTTTCAACACCTGTAATGACTCTCAGTAGACAAAGGCTGAAACCAGTATTCATCTGCACCTCCTTTCAGGGAGGTCAGCTGTCTTCAGCATTGTAATTAATAACTGAAAATTCATGACTGACTTGAGACATTATAATAGCACAAAAGCAAGCAAAGTTTTGCATTACCCTTAAGATTCTACTCTTGATTCTAAGTTTTTCTGCTCTGATACGATATCAGTAAATTCAATAACTGATTTAGGATGCTCCATTTCACACGATGCAGTACTGCAATACTGCATTTTGCACCAACTTCAGTGACATCTCTACATACTGACATATTCTGGAATTCAAGATCTAAGACTTTGGAATTCTTACTCGAAGATTTTCTTGGTAATTTCTGATTTTAAAATGAAAGTGCCAACATTTAAAGTTGCAAGCTTTCCATTTTGTACCTCTCTACCTAGAGATACACAGGACCACAGCAATGCTGCTCCAGCAGAAATTTTCAAATATGACAAATCAGAAACTCTCCTGGAACAAATTAAGTGATATTTCCAGTATGCTTCTTTCTATAACTATAAAACTACACTTTCTCTAACAAGCCCTTAGAAGAACTGCTCGTCAATGTGACATTCCTTCCATCAGCTGATGTAAGCATAATTCTGCATTACAAGGCAAAGTAAAAAAAATGAAAAGATTGAGATATCTCTAGCCATAAATCTGCAAGTGTGATGAAAAGTGTTCAGCTTTACCAAGATTAAATTCGTTATCTTCTGTAGCTCTCTATCTCTGTTAAAGTAATCTGAAAGAATTTGCATGCTACCACACTTGCACTGTATTAATTATAAATCAAAGCACTTCCAGAGTATGCTCCCACTTAGCAGCTCTCGTTGTAATAGTAGTGGTTTCACTGTGTGCATAATACTCTAGTAAGAACTATCAAATTTCAGAGACCTCAGGTGGAATTGAGGTTATTTTTACTTACTTCTTTCCCTGCTTTTCTGTAATCACTTTTGTATGATTTTAAGATCTCCTCATTTTGTTTGACAGAAATGAAGAGCTGCTGCTACATTTGATCACCAGCCTGTCTCTGGCAGAAGTCAAACAGGTTTCTTTACAAGTCCTGGTAAAATTCTAACAAAACCATGAAAAAAGTTTCTAAGCTAGACCATGTTAGTGCTAATTTGTTTAAAGCTTTGTCTTTGGTTCCTTACAGTCCTTAAGCCAATCATGCAGAATGATTAGTGCAAATGTTACACTGTGCTTGTTTCTGAGACTGAAAAAGACATAAATGCATTTTCCATTTGATTCATCACTGGCCTGCACATTACACACTTGCTTACACTTAGGCATAATGGTTATTGAACTCTGCAGTTCTGCATGTTCAGGGCAATAAAGTGCCTTAATTTCACACTTGTGACAAAATACAGTTGGTATCCCTCGTAACCTTTCTATGCATGTGTGGGTCTTCAAAACATTAAGAATTAAATTGTACATTATCCCAATATCTTATCTACTTATTATAGTCTTATTCTCTCATTAACACAGAATATGCAGAGAATTTCAAATATAATGAAGGTATGAAAATCACCATGATTCTGTAACATGGAGACTTTTTTTGGACCTCATCTGGTTTATAGATTATAACTTGAAGCATAATACTCAATAACTCATTCAACTCTAAACATACAAGTATAAATGCCAGCACTATTCTATTCATAGATATCTTTACTCTCAATCTTAAAGAATCTTCAGCGTTAATAATATTGTGTATCAATGAATTGCAAAACTTAATTTTGCACTAAAATTTTGAATACATGCTTCATTTCACACTGGCTTGCTAGTGAAGCAGGCTGAATGGTGGTTTTCAATTTCAGAGGTTTTTCTCTGCCTCTTTGGCAAAAAAGAAAAGAAAAAGTCTTTCTGTACATTCATCAGTTTATAACTGTTGGCCACTATGAGTTTTTTTTTTTGATTCACATTTAAGTTCCAATTGTTCAGACTTTCCTATAGGTTCTGATCTAGATTTCATTTCTTCTCATTTCCAAAAGTGGTGTTGATATTCACAAGTAGTAATAACATCTACTTATAGGGAAGCTCTTCCCATGAAAATGGAGTGGGGGGAGCAAAAGTTTAAGCCCAGAGTAAAAGAAATAAAGTCACAAAAAAGATTTTAACCTGAGGGATCTTGATGTCACAGTAAGAACAGGTGCACACAAGATGCAATTGCTTTAATTAGAGAGTAATTATTATAGAAATAATGACTTTTCACTCATTCTGTGCAAGATCTTTAAGCTCAGATAACTGTGTATTTTAAAGACACCTGTGCAAAGCTAACTTTATTTTGGACAGAAAATTCTTCAGCTATGTTGGGTCTGAAGCAGGGACCAGTTATGTTCCAGTGCCTAAAAAGCATGGTAGAATTGAGTTACTCTGTAGAATAGCACATGATGATAACATGATCATTCATTAGGATTTAAAAAAAACCCAAACCATAAAAACACTGCTAAAACATCTCCAAAAACTAACTCAGGAACTATACACAATGCAGAGAGATTAAGTAGTAGCTCATTAAAATTAAAAATTAACCTTAAATACAGTGCCATGATTACTGGACACAGGGTACGGGCTATTTAATACTGAATAGCCTTTTGTTCTGGTCATTTTTCAGACTTCCATTTCAGCCATTTATAAGAGGACACAGAAGGTATCCAGGGTACCTGGATGCTGTGCAAGCTTTGTCCACAAGCCCCAAATAAATGCATTAGCAGGAAAAAAGCCACCCCTGACAGCCAAATTGTCACAATTAGATCTCAAAGCTGATATTCCACTGACAGATCAGCACAAACCTTGAAACTTGATTTCTGCTTCAATACTGAAAGTATGAATGTAGTATAAAATACAGATGGTTCTGAGAAAAAATTCTGGCCATATGGAAAGGTCTGATATTGGTTACACTGTACCAGTTTTATGGTGTCTGTGTATGATAATTCATGTACGGAAAATTACCACATTTGGTCAAGTGAAACCATTTGCAGAAAATAAAACCACATATTACCTTTAAATATAGGTAATAACAGTAAATACAGTAGTTATACTAAGGAGTCAGTATCTAAAATTTGCTGTAGCATCCATTAGTAATTTTTCACACACTTTTAAATATTTACAAGTTAAAACTTCCGTGTGTACTTCCAAGGATACTGTATAATGAGGTACGTAAGAATTCCTCTGTTCTTTTGGCTTTCCTGGCTTTCAACTGAATACAAGCATTTCAGACAGAGAGATACCATTTTGCAAGAGTCCCAAGTGAGATCTGCAAGGGTAGCACAGGGGTGAGGTCCTCTTTCCACCCAAATCAGCCAACATCCTTCATGGCTCTGAAAGCTCTGAAGAGTTCACTTCTCAGATAACAGTTATTTTAGTTTCTAGAAGAATTCTCACTGTGGAAATTTAGACTAGAAATATCTCATTACAAGACAGATCAAAATGTATCTTGTCTTGTGGAAAGGATATAGTTGTAATACAGAAGCACAGAATGTGTTCAGTTGGAAAGGGTAGTCAGGCACTGGAATGCACTGCCCAGGGAGGTGGTGGAGTCACCAACCCTGGGGATGTTCAAGGAAAGACTGGATGTTGTATTGAGGGACATGGTTTAGTGGGAGCTAGTAGTAATAGGTGAATGGTTGGACTGGATGATCTTTTAGGTCTTTTCCAACCTTGATAATTCTGTGATTCTGTGATAGGACCTTCAAAGACCATCTAGTCCAACCCCTCTGCAGTAAGTAGGGACACCTTTAACTAGATCAGGTTGCTCAGAGCTTCATTAAGCTTGACCTTGAAGGTCTTCAGGGATGGGGCCTCCTCCAGCCCTCTGGGCAACTTGTTCCAGTGTCTCAACACCCTCAGAGTGAGGAACTTCTTCCTAATGTCTAACTTAAATCTACCCTGCTCCAGTCTAAAACCATTGCCCCTCATCCTATCGCTGCATATCCTTGCAGATGGTTCTTCCCCAGCTTTCCTGTAGGTCCCTTCAGGTACCTGAAGGCTGCTATAAGGTCTCCCCAGAGCATTCTCATCTCCAGGCTGAATGAACAATGCAGCACTGGCAATAATCCTGGTTTCTGAAGGGTGGAGTGACACACAGGCAGCAGCACTTCGCTGCAACCTTGCTCAGTGCCAGGTGTGTAAATCTGCAGTTTACCAACCCATACTTGTAGGCATCTTGCATGTTGCAGCCCAAAGTGACAATATCATGGGTCAATTTTGGTCCAGCACACATGGGGTGGTTTCTGGCCTTTGATTTCTTTACACTACTTTGGAATCATTTCTGACTTCACTGCTTCTAAGAAAATCTGCAGGTGATTAAAGTAATAAGCACTTTTCGATTTTTCAAAACTCTGTAGCTGCTTTTAAGGTAAGTATCATCCTTCCATCATTAACATGGCATTTGGCTGCAACTGAAAGGAAATGTCAGTCTCCATAATCAGAGCCATAAGATTACAAGCGATTAGGAATCAGGTGAGTTATGATTAAAAAACCCAAGATTCACACATGGCATGGCATGGGAATTGATATCCTAATGCCTGCAGTGCAATACAGGGGCTTAGGTTGTACAGCCACTTCTCCTTAAGACACCTGTCTAATTTTGTTATAAATAACACTGCTGCCAGTACATTTCTTTTGCTCAGATAGATAAGCCTTGTAGTTTGGAGTGGGAAGTTACAAGCTAGAACCACCTGGCTGATGAAGGTAGATTTTGTCCTAACATCAAAATACTTTTCCTGTTCTACCCATTAATTTGCATTAGATATGCTTCCTTAATGATTCACTAAAACAAATTCTTTGGCTTTTTTCTCCTTACTGCAGATGAAGAGAGCAGATCCTTGCCACAATTCTCTGAAGCAATACATTTACATATGTAGCAGCTCTCATTAATTTTCATTTTTCATGATTCAAGACAAAATGACATTTTTCTCTCCACTAGTTAAGTAAATTCTTTTCACAGTATTTCAAAATCTGGTTTTAGCCCATGTTTTTGTCAGCACATTAAAGGGTTCCAGTGTTTGAGGTTGACAAGTATTAGTATCCAGACATTCAGATTGCAATCAAGTTGTTCATAATATGAAGTTTAAAGTAAAAACTCAGGAGCAATGACAGTGTGGTTTTTATCACCAAGCCAGACTTGCTCATTCAGATTTCCTTGTATAATTAAGGTCCCACCAACCCACACCCAGAATAAATCTACCAAATATCTAAAGAAGATTTTAAAAGGTAGAAAAAAATCAGAGCAGTTATGATATGAACTTAGGCTGCAAAATAATGCAGATAAGAAGAGCAGGTCTAGCACTTCAAGCACTGAACAGGACACTCAAATGCATCTCCCAAAGTGGAGTAAGTGAAGTCTTAATATATTAGTTACCCTGGGTAAAATCCGTATCTCTGAAGATACCTGAGAGAACCAACACACCTTTTACTGTTCGGACAGGTTCTTTGTACTCCATTCTCCTCTGTGTTTAGGCATCTATCAGAGACCTCAGACTTCTCCAATAAATTTAAAAATACTATTGGCCACAGTTTATTAGACTGTGATATTTCTTTCTAAATCAAAAAGCTGTGCTCTGAGTGAAATATAAACAGGGTAGAATTCCCTGTCACTCCTCCTCTCAAATAAAAACTGAATGTGTGTTCTTTTCTCATTAACCAAAAGAGGCAGTAAGAAATACTTAAGGCCAACATTTTTAGTGATTTCTCCTGGAATTAAAATCAGGGTGTAATCCAACTACTTTAATTAGCACAGCAAACTGCAGTTTTGTTTTTAAGAAGAAACAAATTAAAACTTTACTCTTCTGTTTCTCAGTAAACTGTATTCCCAAAGTAAATAAAATAAATTCTTAGAAGAAGTGTAAAGGTAGAATACATTTCACATAATTTCAGTTTGAGAGACACAGGAAAAACATTCCCAATTTTTCTTAATATACCAGCTTGATTCCTCATTGACTTTCATTTTCTGTTAATTTTAATCTAACACACATGTGAACACATGACAAATTGTACCAGCAACTGCATGGTCTAAAAGGAATAGGCTACTGACAGTAGAGGAGAGAAAGCCTTCTATATCCTCAACAGCATCATTCAGGTCTGTACATATGTACAAAGCTTCAAAAATTTACTTAAGTCATTAACAACCTCAAAGAGCTCAGGTCCACTATCTCTCCAGAGTTCACAAGAATCAGACTGTCTTTTAAACAGGTATAGTTACTTTCACACCTATAAAATAGTTCCATTTAGAAAAATAAGAATAACCATTACATATTTCTCAATCCTATTCAGCTCACGGTGTGTTGCTGGTGTTGTGTTTAAGAAAACTGTTTCCTGACATATAGCAATGGTTGTAATGAATCTAAAGTTGAAAGTATGCCTCAGATCTAAAGGTTGAAATTGGTTTTAAAATTACAGTATAATCTACCTTGAACACAACAGTTTCTATTTGACTTAAAGTCAAATCATATTAATTCTGAAATTCAAAATACATGTGTTACTGTTCATGCAGCTTTAGATATACAACCTGCTTACATTCACTTCTCCCTCCTCTTCAGAAACGTGCAAGTGACATTCGGGGCCGTAAATGGCAGACTTCAACCTCAAGGACACAGCAACACAGTGGTGATGGGTAACAACCACCGTGAAAGGAAGACTAAAAGGCTTCTTTTTCTACAGTACTGGAACAGCAGTGCCTAACAATAACTCTCTCTCACTGTGTGCGTGTGTATGTACGTATATATATGCGAACACCCATACATACACAATGAGGTGAAGTGGGACTATAGTTTTCCATTCTCTTCTCAGCAAGGAGAATGAAAGTAATCAAACAATATCATTTGAAAATAAGCATCATCATTTTCAAATCAAATGCAAGTGAAATACTTTTTCATCACACAGCCATCTAGAAATAGATGTTAAATAAAGCCTATGAGAGAAAGACATATTAAACATTCAGCTGAATGTCAAGTCATGCCTTGACAAAACCAAGAAAGAGTCAAAGTAAATTTATAGATCCAACTTTCCTCCACATTCTTTCTTTAAAGAAAATGTCAGCTTTTGATTAAGTATCAAAAATACAAAAAGGAATCTGTCAATGCAACAGAAAAAAAAAATCTGACTATGCCAACCTCAAACAAGACACCTAACAGGCTTCTTGACAGCTACTAATGGGTAGAAATTCCCAGCTGCTCACACTCACCGACACTTTTCCTACCTTCTCTGTTGCAGTTGTTTATCTTCTTACTATTGAATGCAAAATATAGATCAAATTAAGAATTTCGTCTCTTAGAAGTTCTAAGTTCTCTAATGGTTATTATTTTAGCCCCAAAGCACCCAAAAGGGAAGGCAGAGTTCTGGGCCAGGTGCTTGCACAGAGTCCTGGAAAGCATCTGCAGTACATGAACTCAGCCAAGCTAGAAAGAGGGACAGAGAGGTCCTTCAGAGCCAGCTGCCTACAGCATGCAGAGAAACAGATCCAAAGAATAATAAAAGTGAGCTGTGTTTAAAATTTGCATGTTCTCACACTGCACTCAGAACTTCAGCCTTTATAAGCAGCAGATCTGAAGTCCCCTGGAGCATTACCAAGAGGTCCAAGCTGGCCTGTGGGCTGCTGCTGGCACTGACACCTACCTCAAGCACCACCCCAACCTCAAACGTACATCCTCTGGTTTTGTGCCTGGCACTAGGCAGCTAGTCTGAGCAGGCAAGAAATCTCTGCAGCAGAGAGAGCCACTCTGTCAGGGACAATGTGGGTGTATTTGGATAAGGTCACCAGCTTCTTCCTTTACTGGACACCTTCCCAAACCTTCACTGCCTACTGCTCAGAGCAGTGCCTACCATCTACTGCCCAGAAACAGGACGGAAACATTCTTCATCTTTCCCAACAGGGCCTGTGGTTGCCCTGCTCTGTGCAACACTCATTCCTCCCATCTTCTTGAGTTAGCGTTTCTACTCCAGGGCTCTTTCTCCAGCTTAAAGTGCATGAGATTTCACACTAAATCTAAAAGCCTGAGACTGCCATCTCCTAGAAAACATAAACCTGAGGGATATTCTGACTGATCTAGAATATATTTATTTCAGCAGCTTTGTGTCAGACTAAAATTTATTAGCAGAATGGCTATTTTCTTAGTTTCAAAGGGACTACCATATTAGAGCATGCCAGGAGGGAAGTCCATATAATTAAAATGCTATGATAGAAAATTAGTAGAACAACAATTAAGTACTTCCACAGAAAACAAATAACACAACACCAGAATGAACTGGCTGATAAAAACCCCAAACTATTCTTTTTAACATTATTTTATTAATGATATAGCATGGCAGACATCAGTCTGCTAAGTAGTGTGATTAGACTGACCATCTAATAAATTATTTGTCAGTGTAGGAAGAAGATTATTTCTTAATTGAAAAGCAATTCCACAGATACTCTTATAACAACCCCGCCACAATCAGTGGAAGCAAGACAAAACTTAGCCTAGTACATAACCTTTACTGCAAGCAACACGCACGCTGCAATGTGGATGCAGTATGAAGGTGGGAATAATTTCATATCAGTTATTAAGCTTTCTAGGCAGGTATTTAAAATAAATCTTAGCTAAGAAAATAAGTATTCCTCTATGCCACCATGAGGAAAACTAAAATAATAATAATTGAAAAGAAAACCCTACTATCTGGGAAAGATTAGCAACATTTAGCCATTTGTTCCAGCTGACCAGTCATTCTCTATGTAAGAAAGAAGCAGGAATTGAGGTGATAACTATTTGCTAAACTACATCCCTACAATAGAGTTGAACAGTACAATAATAATACTGAAAGTACAGCCGTGATTCTTCTCACTTGACTCCTTTTTTAACACTTCCTATTTTATCTTATATTCTACTAAACATGGATGTTAGTGATAAGTGAAATTATAAAAAACCCTAAATCAAACTTCTATTTATCCTACAGTAATAAAAGACATCATCCTTATTTGTTACACCAAATTGATGCAGCAAACCAGAAGTTCCAAACATCACTGCATCATCATTCCTCTCTGTTCTGTCTCCAATAGGAAAATGAATGAGAACACGCTGCCTACACCATCATTCATTTCCAGCTGACCAATTCTGACCTTTTTGGCTACTAAAGCCTGACCTAAACTCCACTGAAATCAATAGTAATCTGTCCAGTCACATGCACTGGAGCTTAACATATTGATTGTTTCTTTCAGCTATGGTTAAACTGTTTATACACGAGATACTGGGAAACTGTAGACTTAACTCTAGGAATTTGTGATTTTCTTTTTTCCTGGTCTTAAATGCACTTATTCTGCTGCTAAGGTTTATTTGATGAGATCCTATTATACACCAGCTCTCTCACTTCCTTACTGATTTTTCCTTTTTCAGCTTTCAAGTAAGAGCTTCAAACTCTGTTGGATTTCCATATTTGGGAAGTTGGTTACAATGTACATTTTTTTCTATGTGTTAAGGCAGCAGGGAAGGGAGGGAAACATAAGAGGTTTAGTGTTTTCCTTTCTTATGCAAACACCTTGAGAAAAAAATAGTCAGCTAGTGTTGACAAGGACATGATCAAGATCTGAACTGAATGTCAAATCAATATAGGCAGAGCATGGTGTATATACTTCATTTACTTCATACCCATCAAGATCCGTTAGTCAAAACATTGGTATCCAACTGTATGCTACACCAGTGCTATACAAGTGGTGCATACTGCTATGGCAGAAAGAGGTTAAAAAAATAAATCAGCAGAATTTATTCTTTAACATCAATTTTTTTTCTTTCAATTCCTGCCCCTCCATACCCATATGATTTCTCTCAAAAACTTGGGCTCACTGTTCAGTGTAAAAAAACAAAGAATGCCAAGACAATCATACCACAAGGTAGGCTTTTAATTTAAATGCTACCATTAAGTGGTTTATCATCATAAATAATTTTAAGAGCAGAAATACATTTTACATGTACTATAAATTAAATAAAACAATATATTTTATGTGTAGAGTTAAATTAAGATTAACCCATATAGCATATTTGAGATACCAATAGTGACGGATACATTTTTGCTGTCAGATACAGCCCTGGAAAGTATTTCTTGTCCTGTCAGTAAAAATAATTAACTTTGCTAACACCAAGGAAAAATATGTATCTTATAAATAGTCTATATTTTTGCCTGTATAATTAAATTCTTGCATTCTTTATTAAAAATGCCCAGGTCTCAAACGAAGTATATTTCATAACAAGCAAAGTCATCTGTATTGTGATGATTGCTAGTTCCTCACATTTAAAAATCCTCTCTGTTCAGCTATTTTATTTTGAGAAATAAAGAAAAGACTTAGGATTGCATAAGCACATTGTTCCCTGCTTCTGTAAAACAACCAAACCGTCACTCAAACACATCTAACCATGCCTTAATCTTGCAAATGTTAACCTGAACAAAACCTTTCAAACTGTCTTCCACCTAAGAAAAGGTGGAAGAGTACCAGGTTTTGATCAATCTTATATTTAAACTTGGACATCTCTTATATTTACAACCTAAAAAAGAAAAAAAAAATCCAGCTTTTCTTTACAGTTTGGGAACTAGGAAATGACCACATTTGTACAATATACAGGTTCCAATCCCTACACTATTTGGATTTAACTAAGAACTTTCTGAAAAGATCTTGTGAAAAGTTCTTTTAAAACAGCATATTTAAAGCAACTATAACACATTTTGTAAGATTATTTTTTGTCTTGTCTCACTAAGCCTTCTGACCCCACGGTAGTCACCAAAATTGCTTTTCTAGTCTAGCCCCAGTTTCAGGAATCAAGTCTCCCATAGAGAACAGTTCATTGCTGTAATTCATTACATTGGGAAAGGAAGTGACACATGGAAAGCTATGTGGGAGATGAAAAGAAGGATAACAAAGATGATGTGCTCAGATGATCCAGAGCTATCTTATCTTGTCCGGTTTCCTTCTCTACAACTATTTCATTTTTCAAATAGCACTTTTGCAAATACTACTGTTCAGAAAACACTGCCTCCTCAGATTGTAAGCAGAAAGGACCTACTCCAGCCCATTTAAAAGTTTTGTCTAGGACAAAGAGTCCTTCATTAAAGCCTTTCTGATCCCATCCTTCACATGGACTGCATCTCTCCAACACTGCAGGTTTGAGTTCATAAAAATCCTTGGCCCAAAATGGAGCTCTCAAACACACGGTTCAGAAGCCTTGCAGAGTTGGGATCTATTTGTGCAGTCACACACTGTATGACATTACAGGTCTCTCTTCCTGATGTGCATTTGAGTTCTGACCTTCTGATGTGAACAAATAGACACTGAGTTGGCTGGTTCTGGAGCTGGATGTAAACAGCATTACCCACAACAATGGAATGAGAGCACAATTTTAAAATAAAAAATAAATTAATGAAATCATACAACACTCAGTATTCCTCAGAAAAGATTATGGTTTTAGAAGACGTTCCCAACTGTCTGCCCAGACAACCACACCATTCTTATCCAGGTGCAAAATGATAGGTTTGGGAGGCAAGCTACAGGATTCCCATTTCGAAGCTTTGGCTGACAGAGACTAAACGGTGTTTACATAGTATGAAAAATGCATAATCTATCACAATATTTGCAAAGGATTCCTGACACGGTGCTCTTTTACCCCCTCCAGAAAACAGATGCTATTGCTTGAAAGCTGAAGTTTGTGATGGAAAGATAGAAAAAAAGCACACAAAACAAAAAATACCCAAGCAAACTGGCACACAGATTGTAACGATAATGCAGCCTGCTCGGCTTCCTTACAAAAATCACTGTCTCTTGAATGCCAAAGATTATTTCTAACCTTTGATGAAAAGCTTTTTTGAGACAGCATGATCATACTGTTGCTGCTTATGGACAGCTGATTTAAACAGTTTCTTGATGAAAATTTCTAAGGCATTGCATCTCTTTCTGTATTGAAAAACGTGACCTCTGATGACAAGTAACTGTAATTACGTTTGTTAACCTGACTTCAGAACTGAACAAAAGAGGTATGATAAACTCCATGCTGCCAAACAAGCTATGCAATCATTAGTGAAAGTAAAACTGGTACAGTTCAAATGGTGCAAACTCTTTGGAAAGAGTGCTGAGCTTTCCAAATTGTAGCAGCTTGCATCCTTTGTGCTGTGTATCTAATCAGTAATTCGTGGGCTCGGTGTTTCCCTGACAGCTGGTGTATGGACATAAGATCAAAAACTGTAGGTGTAAACAACATAAGATTGTTTAGAAATGAGATTCCAGCAAAAGTACCTCTGCAAAGGAAAACTAAAAGCTTATCTTGCAGTTTCTGTTCAGGAGGTAAATCCTGCTGAATCTTCATGAATTCATTAAAACACATACTGTAGAATATTGATTTATCCTCACTGGGCATTCTTTACATACTTCCAAATTAAAGATCATCTTTCAACTGTACAAAAAAAATCCCTGTCATCAAACAAGTTTCTTCCTATGCTGCTTGAGAAATAGCTTGTGAAACTTGGGCAGTTCCAAACTAGTCCTTCTGCTCCTAATAGACAGCTCTGCTGCTTCTTAAATCCCTAATCCAATGCTCCTTTGGTCAGTCTTTACATTAGAAATAATTGAGAGAACAAGAGTAGAAGTAGCTGCAGGAAAAATCCTCCGAACTAGAGGAATCCAGCAGACCTTCCCCAAAGCCTGACTGTGGTTACAGGGAAACATGAAACACAACACAGCAACAGAAGGAAATCAATAACGATATCAAATCTCTAGGATCTCAAGGAAACATCTTGATAAAGAGCAATTTTCATACCTTATGTTCAGTAAACAGGATTTCGTGTTTGCCTGAATTAGTAGTTGCAGATTTTAGAACTCAAGAGAACATGAGACAGTTCTGATTGCTTTGATGATTCTCTTGATTGCAAAGTGGCAGCAGAGTTGTTTTTAACCAAATATCTAGCAATCTAGCTCTGCCCAAGCTCATGGACTGCAATACAATAGACACAGTTAACCCACCCTAACACATTTTCAGTTCTACTCTTACTCCTGGAACAGTCCTTTTTTGAGTACTCTAGAAAGAATGGTAAGATGCCGCCACACTTTGGTTCCCCAGCCCACTTTCTGAACCAGTAACAAATTATAGTAAGTTTCTTCAGTACAACTTTTGTCCTTAATTTCAGCAGTTAAGTAAGCGCTTTGTAACCACTCAAAAAATTCTGAAGCTTTCCTTGCTTTATGGTTAACTCCCTGAGACCTCTAACCTCCTGTTCTGTATTTTCATACAGTATTAGGCTTATAATTCTACCAAAAAAAACCCCAACCCAAGCCAAGTTTTGTTTGGAAGTAGCTGAGAACATAATTTCATTGGGGAATAAAAGCAATTATGACCAGAAACACCAGAACAGTGTTTCTACTTGTCAAACACCACTGAAATCCTCATCCGATGTGTGCAGACAGGGACAAAACCAGCTGATAGTAACTGGCAAGTCAACCAGGCAGAGAGCTCATATCATGCTGAACGCAACAGAACCGCTCAGGAGTCTCATATAATGCTCAGTTAACCATCAGGCCTAATAACAACTTTTCCTAACTTTTCCACGTAAATGCACAAGTAGCTTATATTTTTATGCCTTTAGGTTAGGATTTCAGCAACATAAGCAAACTTAAATCTACAGTAGGAACCAAATGTACCAGTACAGAAGTTAAAAAACCCCTAATAATTATTCCCCAAATCTGTAGCAGCCATAACCTGTCTGTTCACTGAACCTGAATATTTCTGAGCAGACCCGTATTACTCAGAATCACTGGTGGAGACAAACTGGTGGTAATGGAACTCAATTTCCAATATGGTTTTCTAAAAATGCCTATTAAT
Organism: Gallinula chloropus; assembly: GCF_964237585.1. Taxonomy (NCBI): domain Eukaryota; kingdom Metazoa; phylum Chordata; class Aves; order Gruiformes; family Rallidae; genus Gallinula; species Gallinula chloropus. The sequence continues at coordinate 17,554,291 of NC_140096.1, forward strand.
AGTGTATTTAGTGTTTTAACAAATTATTTCACCACTACAATGCTGATTTAAGCTTTGGCTTATAACCAAAGCCTCTTGTTATTTTAGTATCCTGTTGCTATGTTTTACGGAAGACAATAATGCACATGATGATAGTCAGAGTTTGGTGCTAAGTCCTATAAACATCACATGAAAATAATTTCTTTTACAAAATAAAGACCAGTTAACACAATTTTTTAGTAAGCTTAAATTACAACACTGATAATTGATGGTTGCAATTACAATCTCAATTTTTATCTCCTGTTATTAGGTACTGTTAGAACCTACTCCCTGGTGAAAGAATGCTGAATATTATTGATAGCAAATTATAATAAGGTTTCCCAAGTACTAAGCAGATACATGTAGAACAGAAGAATTCTGATTGTGGCATGAATCAATTTAATCAGCATTATAGTGCTCCATTTTATACATCTATATTTCTCCATGTCTGCCTTCTTTATTAAGAATTGTTAATGTCCATAAACATTACTCAATAGGTGCTATAATAGAGTGAAAACCTAACGAATTTACTGGCTTAAGGTCCTTCCCATTCACTTTTATCTGATTACTGGAATCCCATCTGCTCTTTTAACCTCTCAACCACATTTCCCACATACCACACAATCTCACAGATGTCAGTCTCAGCTCATGATGAAAGTACAGATGTTTAAACCACAGATATAACATTCTGACAGTTCTGTCTCCTAAAGACTACGTGGTACCCATTTCACTGAAGCCAGCACTCTGAAGGTACCAAACACTGAGCTACATTCATGCTTTCCATGAAAGTGTTTTTTAAGCTAGCACATGGTCCAGTGGATTCAAATAACAAATAGTCATCTGATTCAGTCCTGGCACCTGCAAGTTCCCTCACAGAGTACTGAGTCCAGCTGTGGGTCGAAGGATACATTTTTTACAAGTGGTTACTCATTTCTTCTGACACTGATAGGGAGAGGTGTTCATTAGGCCACCTGTCATTTGTCTGTATCCTGCTTTGCCACTGATCCTGGTATTTTCCCTAAAGCCAAGTTCTCAGTTATGAATAAGAAATACAGATTCTGTGCCTAATTATCTGCATTTTAGGCTTATGTCATCCACATGCCCTATAACGAACCACTGAAAAATGGCCATGAAAAAAGTTACCAGAAATTTGACATATGCACATACAATCCTTTCTCTTCTGCTACTACTTTTTACATTTGGGCTTCAAATGCCTAAATAAAGTTTGTGGGTTTAATTCTACATCTATCCAATACCAAGAAAAAGACAGTACCTGTGATTTACTGGCGTACATCTAAGTGACTGCCACACTGCTAATTACGAACAGGAGCGGAAGAAGGAAAGAATACATTAGACAAATGTATCAGAAATGACTAAGGCAGAAATGACTAAGACATAATTTATTCTGCCTTATGGCAGAAGAATAGAACAGCAGACCTCAGAAATCTGTTCTCTGTAATTCTGTAACTGTTTCCATGCTAGAAAAGGTTTTCTCCTTTTATAGAAGTGCTTCCATACAGTGGTTATACCGTACATGGGACCTGTATCTCGAGTCCCCAAATCAATATACTCATCTTAGGCTTGAGGATATCAGTCCAATTCCATCTGATACCTAATGTTTAAGTCCACTTTTAAGCATTTTAAGAACTAACATTACTCTTTAAATGAATCCCTGGGTGAATAAAGTATTATTTTAAACATTTGTACCACACAGCTATACATCTCGTGGCTGAGTTCACAATTACAATAAGTAGTAAAAAGAACACTGGAGTTGAAAAGTAATTCAGGATACCTCGTCAATCCAACCCAAACCATTTGGTAATTCTATGATTCTCTGAATAATTAGCAAATTCTTCTGTGAGCAATTAGGATGTTATATCATCACAAACATACCTCAGAAGCACACTGTCTCTGATTTAAAGCTGTCGGTGATCCTTTCTGAGATACAAATCCAAATTTGATTTAGAGTTTGATTAAACATTTAACTACAGAGCTCTGAAACAGAAAAAATATTCTGTCTTCAAAAAATACGACTACTCATAATTATGGAAAATAAAGTAGAAGAGTTAAGAGTATTTTTCATGTACAAACAGTAAAAAGGAAAATGGTTTAAGTTTTCCCATGCTTTACTATAGTCATTTGGCTAATGAAATTCATGCAGTTACACTGTTGGAATTTACAAATCAAAGCTGACAATATGTTAGGAAGGCCTAAATAATGTGTCCTTATCTACAGAATGTGGCTGCCTTCTCCACCTTTTCTAAATGCCCAATGCCTGTGAAACAATTCTAAGAGAGCATTGGTGGACAAGTTAGTCAATCAATACTCAACCTATACTCCTGCTTGAGAAAATAAAAGCTAAAAAATATACCAAGGCATCCTTCATTTAAAAAGCACATATTTTAAAATAAACTTATATATATGACATGCTGAATTCACAGACACTCTGATTCACGTTTCTTTTGAATTAAAAGAAATGTGCATTTCTCTAAGGAATGCTCAAGCTGGTTTTATTCCAAGTCAGTTCTCTACTGGCTGTCAATCTCACGTATCCTTTAGCTGCCACGCATGTTTAATTTCTGAAACAGAGTTTATCTCTGTGAAGTTCTTCAGGAAAACATAATTAGATAATATATAATTACATTTATATAATTTTATATAATTAGATTTCTGACAACTCATTTATGTGATAATATGGCCTTCGCGCTGCAGAATCAATGCAGCTCACAAATTAGTAGTAGATTTCATTTTTGCAATGCCTCAGCAAAGCAATATACAGGAGAAACTGAAGGAAAATAACACTTAAGTGACTTGCTACAAGAGCACGGGAAGTCTGTAATTGATCCACAAATGTAATTGGAATCCTGAATCAATAGTCAGTGTTCAAGCTTCAGATAAGTTTTTCTTTCACACTAGATAAAACAGGAGAGAATTTGTCCCCTAGACCCATTTTCCTCTGAATCAAAGAGATGAAGCATACCACAACCTATCTAGCTCCTCTGCAGCAGGGTAAATCCTCTAAGTTTATACTTACTCTACGTTTGCCTGACTCCAGACATAATAGCAAATAAAAACAGCATAACAAATGAAAACAGCAATTGTTTTGGACAAATGTTACTACTTAGTGAAAATTTTCCAGCTATAAAGATTTAGAGATATCTTCATAATGATTTAGCACCAAATCGTAGAATCATAGAATCACAAGGGTTGGAAGAGACCTCAAGAGATCATCGGGTCCAACCCCCCCGCCAAAGCAGCTCCCCAGCTCATATCACTCAGATAGGTGTCCAGACAGGTCTTGAATATCTCCAGAGAAGGAGACTCCACCACCTCCCTGGGCAGCCTGTCCCAGGGCTCCCTCACCCTCACTGTGAAAAAGTTCTTCCCCATGTTGGTGCAGAACTTCCTGTGCTCCAACTTGCAGCCATTGCCCCTTGCCCTGTCCCCACAGACCACTGAAAAGGGGCTGCCCATTTCCCCCTGCATCCTGTAATTAAGATATTTATAAGCATTAATAATGAGTTACTATCAACATTAGCTGAATTATTGCTGCTTTATAATTACCTCTGGTTTGATAAAAATTCCTATTCAGATTTAGATACATCAGAGAGTCCTGATTTAAGCAAATCTTTACCAAAGTTTTTGACAAGACTAATTAATTATACTAACATATATAGCCTATTTCTTTCAAACATCCTGAAAATGAGTCTATATGTGTTTTTCACCTTCTGATTGTCAATGCCAAATTCTCAATACAGACACCATCAGAGACAGAACATCAGCTAAAAATCACAAGTGGGTCTGACATTATTAAGCTTACTGTAAAAAGAGGAAAGAATAATAAAATTAATTGTACAGGAAAGACAGATCATCCTTAGCTCTTTATAAGACACTAATAAGACTCTGGCAAACCCAAATGAACGAAACAAAAAAGACACATAATGTAATACACACAGGTAGCTCAGAATTCTTTTAAAGCCTTCCTGAGTAGTTACTGTAAAAATCAAAGCTCCTCAAAGTGAAGAGCTCAAACTTCTGGAGGAAGGACAAGACTTAATTCAGGACTCTTTGATGTAACAACCAAGGAAAAAGTGAAATACTTGAGCCTTTAAAAGCTCACCTCACCACACACAAAACTGAAAATTCCTTAAATATATTCCTTTGCAAGAAGCAGAAGCAATCACATGAGAATTTTGCCAAAACTTTTCCATGATCTGATCAGATGAACTGCATTAAGCCCGTTTGATTTATAAACTTTAAGAAAAAAGTATTTCCCTTGACTTTGCACATTAGATCGAAGCTGGAATGCGGTAGCTGTGCAGAACAAGTTACCAGATTTCTTTCTCTGTGTTTAAGTAAATACAGCATTTGAATTCTTCCTCTACAGCCCCTAAATTTGGACCTTTTTTTTACGCTTTTCTTGGTTCTTCTGCTACTAGTCTGTTAGTCCTTCCCTGTATGCAGTCTAGCTAGATCATTTTCTTCAATTTTAAGCCCACTTTCAAAATTGCCTATCTATTTTATTTATATCTTTCCCACATTTTCTCAGAAGCATCTCAAAGCTCCATGACTAAACACACTTCCCCTCTTCACCTCTGTCTTCCTTCAAGGGCTACTTGTTGCTAGCTTTGAATTTCAGTGCAGCTGTTATTTGGATACTGCACAGATTTGTGCCTCAGCTCATTTACTGGCTCTGTTTTATTTGTCTTGTCAGTGGCTTGTTGTGAATGTTTCAGAATATAATGAAATGTTTCTACAGAGAAAGAACTTCCTCTGGCTGAAGTGACTTTTGTTGCGGTCGGAACCAGAGAAATGCACTCTTCCCATGTCCAAATTTTGCTTGTATTTATCCCAAGTCTTGTTCGTCCCTTGTCTATATCTGTACTTCACACTCTCAATAAATTAATATAGAAATGTTACTTCCTCTACCCAAGATTCTGCAGAATCTTTCTCATGTCTTTAAGACCAAAAAAAACCTTTAAAAGTTTTTAAAAATCTATTATGTAATTTTAAACCAAAATTATAATTTTATAAATCCAAATTTTGCTTAGCCATAATGTCATCCCCAAAAGCAGAAATTCTGCCTTTCCTGCAATATCTTTCTGTCCACTACTAAATTTACATTTTCCACCATCCCCTAGACTTTGAAAGAGTGCTGCTGTTACTCAGTGCAGATTCACTCATCTGACTCCTCCTCTCAGTTTAATTTATGGGTGTGTTCCATTATCTTCTCCCTGACACATCTTTCACTTTTCACTTCACCCCTCACACAGAACCAAATCTTTTCTATCCTCCCTTCTGAAAGACTCACTGAAAACCTTGTCTCAGTCATCATGCTTCCTCTCGCTCAATGCTCTAGAAAATTCATCAAGTATTAAAAATACCATGAAGAAAGCACTACATTTGAACAGAAGTGCAAACTTGAAAACACACACATAACCCAAATTTTTGTATTTTTCATGGTTTTTCTGCACCGTTGTGTTATAAACTGTGACAGCAAAATATGTTCAACTTTGCAAGAAACCCCAACTTGAGCCACTGGCTATTGGCCACATGATTCCATCACCTTGTTTTCACTTTCAAATATTTGCTGTAAAATGTTTCATACTAAGAAAGAGAGGCCAGTTCAAAAAGGTAACAGAGACTTCAGGCTTTGCTTTTTCTCTCTGTAATGACATTTTCACCTAAATTAAAAAGCTTTACAAATGCTACTCCTTGGTCTGGTACATTCTTTTATGAGCAAAAGCTAACTACAAAGCTGGATTTTATACTATTTTACAAGATGTGCATTGTATCTGTTTTTTGATTAAATGCACACCATATATTTAAGCATAAATCTTTATTATAGTTCCGCTACACTCGCTGAAAATGCATTTACTGAGATTGATTGTCCAGAACAGCATAAAGCCAGAGAACCTTGGACCAGTGCCAGTTATCTACTGGTAAGAAAAGCAATATGCATCAACAATAGCTCAGCAGCATCATCTAAGCCTACATTAAAGCTGCATCTACATTCATTCTTGGCTTACCACACACAACATAGGATGAGGAAGACTCGTTAAAGACAAGATGCAGAAGTAACAAGCTTATGTTACTATAGCATTTGTCTCTCTGTTTATAGCAAACAGCTAAAAGAGGTGTGCAAACTGTGTGTTATACAGGTGAACTTGAGGCAGCTGTCCCTCAGACATGTGCAACCCCCATCCCTGTGTAACTCTTCCTCATTTGAATCGTCTGTAGGGTTTGATCTTAAGGCATCCCATCCCTTAACACAAAATATCCTAGGGTTAATAGAGATTAAAGCTTTAGTTAATATATAAAAGTCAGATGGTAGAAATGGTTTGATGACTCATAAAACATTTGTCTGTTCCTCAGCAATAAGATCAGAGCTATTACTTTGAGTTCCCAATTGTGAGAACCTATCTCTAACCTTAAGTGAGCCATAAGTAACAAAATGCCCCGCCGCCCCCAACAAGCAATATTTAAGTCATTAAGCCTCAAAGGCCAAAAAAGCCCCTTGTAAATAAAGTACACAAGCACATAAACCTTCTAAGCACAGCTGACCTACAGAATAGTTTTCTGTAATGTCTCATTTATAATAAAATTTTGAAAGCAGGGATAAGAAAAGCCATGCAGGTACAACAGAAGTAGGAATAATGCCATTATCTATGTACAAAGTAAAATGTGCTTTCACTGGTAAATTCTGCCAGATTCCAGCTGTGTTTATGTATATTGAAAACTCATCATGTTTTTCACCCTTTGCTCCTGACCTTCCAAATGGCTCAGAGGAGTGAGACTATGAGAAGAATCATCAGTTAAGTACAGCAAATCTCTGCTAGGTTTCGCTAATGAGATTTCTCCTTTAGCACTCGGCAAAGTAGCAAAGACAGACCAGCCTAGGCTCCCGAGTTCTTTATTTATTATCGTTCATTTATCAGAGGTGTAAGGAACACAGCTGGAAGTATATTTGCTTGAAAAGGTTGAAGACCATGTGTGCATGCAAAGTAAAGGCATTACACCCAATCAATCTATAGTTTACATGATTTTGAACAACAACAACACTGGTCAGAAAACACTGGATTAGTAACTTCCACCTCATTAAGTAGGATTTACATCTTCAAAGACAAATAGCACTAAGACTGTCTGTAGCAAGTAATCCTGTGAGGACAAAGTTATCCATATATGAAATTAGAAAGATAAACCTATATAAAATATGGGGAAAGGATCAGGAAGAGCAGAAGCAACACACTTCATACAGAGCCCAAATCTAATGTAAGAAACAGCCCTTAGAGAAACTGTGTGGTTTGAAAGGCAGACAAGTGTCATGGATACACTTAAGGTAGCTAAATACACTACTCAATGCTTACTTGAAGTCAGCAATTACATTTTAGTACAGGTAATGAGTGCAGGGACTCAGAACATGGCAGATGCTGCTGCTGTAAGCAACAAAGTCTAGTTTTCATACAGCTGTTGAGACCTCCTAACCTCACCCTGCTGCAGAGGCAAAAGTCAGAGATCCATTTGGTATGACATAATGGCAAAATATCAAGGTCAAAAAAAGGAGACAAAACCCCTTGTTACAAAGTCATCAGTTTACCTCAACCTGTTCTTAAACTTGGACAATGCTACTAACAGGCCAATCAGTTATAAGCCATTGTAAATAGATGCTCCCAAGCATTTTGTTTCTTACTATGACCCAGTATTTTTCTGGCAAATGAGGATTTTCAGACTACTACTAGGGCTTATTGAGGCATATGGAGATAAGGGTCTGACACATCTCAGCCTGAAACATGTCACAACAAAGTTTGGAGGCCTCATCTAAGAGTCACAGCAAAGAGACCAGAATACAGCTTGTGGGAAGAAAGCTGGCTGTGCTCAGACCACTTTAACACACCCTGGCAACCTGCAGAACACATTTTGGGATCTACTTCTCCCAATAAGGGTAAAAAGAAACAGCAATTTGAGGAGTGTTACTTTTTTCCATAAAGGTTTGCTAAAGTTGGCTTGGAGGTCCTAATGGATAAGGAAGGGCTCAATACATAAAAGTAATCACAAATATTCCAAAATACCCAGATTTTATAATTCACAGCCTCAAAATCCAGTGTGTGCTAAGGGATGCATTAAGTCTCATCTTAAAAGTGAATTAGAGAATCAACTTTAACACATTTTATTAAAAAGGACAAGCTGAAGTGTCACAGACTTAATCAAAAAACATTTCCATCACACTACGTAGGCTGGCTTGTTCAGCAGTGACTAATTTTTCTTGGGGGCTTCCAGTGCTGGATCACAAGGAATATTTTCATATTATTTAGAAACAGTGTCCCTTAGCCTATACATTAAGCACTTCATCTTCCCAATTACAAATGATTTTATATATAAAATTACGGAGTTTAAGGCTATGGAGTTGCTTCCTGCTTGATAACCCTGGGTAATTAGGTACCAGACTGACATGATTATAATTATTTCTGATAATGTGCTAATATTTGACTGTTTGGCCACAGTGTCACTTTGAAATGAATATGATTTGGAGACTGCCAGCAAGCCACAGTATGGACCTCCTATCTATAAACCCTGGATTTGCACAATTTTTATTAGTTCTCCCTCCTGAATATGTTCCCTAATTCATGAAAAGCTGGTGCCAATGGTTCCTAGTTTAAACAAACAACTCTGGGGCTTTTTTTATGCAGTACTTAAACACAACTAGTGGTAAAATCTAATGCAATCTGCTCCAGCTGAGCAGAGCAGCCCCCCAGCCCTGCAGTGTATTTAGAAATGGCAGCAGCTGCACTGGGAAAAGCTCCTTTCTTCTGTGCCCTAGCAATGTTAGTTTGAGCACAAAGCTGTACGACAGGCATGTACAGCACTCCCCCAGTAAGCTCAAAGGTGCATCAAAGAGTTTGCAATCACTCAGCAAAGGCAATGGTCAGGAACTAGAAACAGAAAAAGTTTGATCGTTGTATTTATGGAGTGTTTAGACTGCACCATGGAAAGTGAGTTACATTTATCACAGGCCTAGTGCATGGGCAAGGGTCAAACTGAAATAAAGGATCATGGGTTTGAATGATTTAGCCATTCTTATTGTTTCCTGTAAAAAGTCGTCTCTCAAAACTGCCAGTTCTTATGTGTTTTTACTAAACAAAGCCCATGCCTGCCACACAATCTCTTTCCATGTGATGAGTATTATTCAAATGGACACAAATTAATGTTATTGCCTTGACAGAAAGTATAAAAGAATATGATATGACATTGTCAGTGATTCAACAACCTTGCACTGCAAAAGAAAGAAGCAAATATGTAATATGCAGGTGGCCAGACAATGTGATCCTGCAAAGGCACATTCCAACCCCAGTACTGTTCACGTGGATCAGGTGCACTCACATTACATAGATTTAGTTTGTGCAACCTTAAATACTTACAGCATCTCAAATCCAAACTTTACCTCACTTTCTAGGAAATGCAAAGACAGGAGAAATTAAAGGGAGATGAAAGCTTTTCAAATCAATCTGCAATTTTGATCAAGTGCTTTAGTAAAATAGAGGGCATTTTAAAACTCTGAGGAAAATGAAGAGAATTTTATTTTCTGTACATATTAGGGACACATTGCTTGGTTTTAACAAATTATACATGAGAATTTCCAAGTCTTAAACGCAAAACTTTACCACCTTCTTAAGCTGAGATAAGACATTTACATAAACAAAACTTGGATCTCCATGTTGATATATTTCCCAGCTGTTGTTACCAGTCATCATTCCTCAGATATTTTCTCCTTTTGCAAATCGTCTGCCATTTAAGCTGCCATCTAATTTACCAAACACCACCTACCTTAAGTGAACAATTAACCTTTTTTTTGCAATGTTCAGAAATTAACCTTTTTCTTTTCCCCTCAAGAATAAGCTTTCTGCTATGAGTCAAAAAAAAAATAAAAATCCAAAGAGTAAGAGAAAGCACAGAATTGTAACCAAAGGCAAAAGAAAATGGGAATGGAAATAAAAAGCCAATAACTTCCTTCTGTTTTCATCTCACACACCCATTGAAAAAATCAGATTTCCTACTACAATAGAAAAAGTAGGAAACTAAACCTAGGAGAGGTTACTGGAAATCTGTAGAAGAAATATGAGCCGTTCCTCTCCTAAAAGGCAAAAGCTACCTAACAGGAACACCTGACTTGGTCTCTTTTCGAAACTTCAAAGATCAGTAGTTTGCTTCCTGAGGACCATCATGAGACAAAAGAAACAGTAGCAGGCAGACTTTTGCAGCTCTAGGAGAGAACGTGTATTAGAGCTGGAATTAAATGAAGATCAAAGAAAACATATTTATGCAATGTGTGTACATAATGGATAGATACAGAAAATATTTTTTTCCTCTCAGTTTCGAAGTTGCTGTGATCCTCAAAGCACTTTATTGCTATTAGTTTGGGAATCTAACTATACACTTCACTGAATGCTTTTTTTGTCCCTCGGTGAAACACCTGAAATACATACAATGTACCTTAGAACATTTCATTTTGTCTAACTACTATATTTGGTATATTTAAGGAATGACAGTAGGATCACAAAACAAATAACGACCTAGTGTTCTTTTTCCTTCAAAACTGTCTCAGCTCTTCAAGGGGTTTGATGCATTTATAGCATTTCACTTGTAGTTTCATTCGCAGCTAAAGGCAAACACTGGTTCAAAGAACTGGAGCACTTCATCTGGCCAACCATTATGTGACATCATTTAAGAGTTTTTCAGAGTTTCAGACTACACCAGACACCATAAATAAAGGAAATGCACAGTGAGAGCTACAAACACATTTGCCTCGTGTCACATCTTTAGTAACACTTGATCAAAGGAAAAGCAAAGGTGGGAAATTATTTCAGAGTTAGTGTGTCAGGCTTCTTTTTTGTCTTTTTTTTTAATGAAAGCACACATTAATTACTTGCTTTGGTTTTGTTTTCCCAGCTCATATTTCAACTGTCATACCGTAGGATTCTTCAAAGCAGGAAACAACCACTGCCCAATAGGGAACAGTAATTTACTTGGTATTTTGACATTTAAGTTGTAACTGCTAAAGCTCTCACTGGACATAATTAGAGAGTAAAAATTGCAGTAAAATGAGTAACCAGTCAGTACTTGTGCATTAATATTTGGAGAAATTAAGTCCTAACAGCAAGAGCATAACCAGTCCTAAGAAGTATCAAACAGAGAAAAGCTGCAGAGAAGTAAGACAAGTAACCTTGTAACAGAAACGGTCAAAGAAATTACTTGGGACTGATGAATGAAAGTAAATTAATTTAACCTTGACCTCAGACTAAAATGATAGAGCTAAAATGACGCTGGTGACAGACAGGAAGATAAATACATTACTAAAAAGCCAACTTGCTGAATTACTCAGTATATAGTTGGAAATGAAAACTCACTGACATTAGCAATGGAATACAACATAGAACTGGGCTAAGAGAAAGAGCTGCACTCATCAGCCCAAGAGATCACCTGTAAATTCTGTGATTTTACATTAAGCAGCAACTGGTGTCAGCTTTGCCAGCGTGTGACTACACTCATCTTTTGAAGCTGCCCCGATGCAGACAGAGCATATCCCCAGCTGACCTATGAGCAAAATAATTTTCAAAATAAAAAGTTTGACTGAAGAATCTCTAACAAATTATTTTTGAGTCAGTAACAGGTCAGTCTTGTTGTCATTAATTAGGATCATAATATAATTACCCTTACAGGACCAGACCATCTGTTCATGAAAATCCTAGCAGCTATTCTAACGTAACATTGTTTTTCGTCTTTATCGCTAGTCTGAGTCTTCCTCTCACTCTAGTTTTCAAATATTAAGTACAGAGTCAAATTAAAATGCCACCAGCATGTTAAAAAACTGAATATAAAACAGAAAGGAAATTAAAATCACAATTCATTTAGTCAAAAGAAACAGCAAAACGAAAGCATACAACAGCTATAAACAAAACTACAAAATGACTCAATCCTTATGCTGAGTTTCACACCATTTTTCTGCACTCTCAGATCCTATATGTTTGTGGTTTAAGTCAAAGATGTTTTCAAGATCCCTTTTCACCCTCAATATTGTGTGCTAAATGTTAATTTGGTCTATCAACTTTTTGCTAAACCAAGATTAAGTGAATGATCAATGATACTGACTACCAAGAAGCTTGTTTTGATGAAACATCATGTAGTTTTTCAAGACAGCTTTATTTATAATACATGCCAGTTATGCCAGGGTTTGGTTTTTTTTCCCTATTGATTCCTTCTGCCAGGTATGACAGGCAAGCAGAAGTGTGTGTTTTCAGTGACATTTGTTTACCATATGAGAATTCCATTGTGCTGAATACACAAGCACGATCATTAAGGGGTGGGGGTGGGGTTTAAAGAATATACAATAAGTCAGTAACTTACTGCAACAACTTTATAAACATGAACTTCTTGTTTACTTTAAATATATCTACAATTCCCATTTATCTAGGCAGAGGCAAAATCTTTAGGGTCTTGTCAGATTTGGAGAATGTATTTTAAAGAAACCCATTTCTTTTTCCCCTGTCCTCACGTCTCTTTGATCTGATGTTGCTATATTTGTCATTTTACAGACCCTGAATTTCCACATTTCTACTTCAAAAACAACTCCCACTAAATGGAAGCTTAACTATTTAACATATCTTTTACAGACTGACTACACGTACCAAAAGTTACCGCCTGATACATATAAGATTATTTTTATGTTCCAAAATTGTTCCTTTTCCTCCTTCAAGGAAAGTTAGAGATTAGCAGCTATTATTTTTTCACAGAAACCATTGGAAATCCAAGCAGATGTGAGATTTACACACCTACATGCTATATTTAATGTTGTAAACAATCATAATCACTCTTCTGTTCAGTCAATCCACCTTCCCGTTACTTATGACAGCTTCTGTTCCTGTTAGAACAGCCCCCACCTGAAGACTATGGTGAGAAGTATCTGTTATTGCTACTGAAACGGGCATCAGCTTCAACAGTTTTTGCCTAGGATGCTGAGCAGGTGGGCCTGGCACTGTGCGTGGTGGTCCCAAACACAGGCCACCAGTATGGCACTGCCCAGTCTGTGGAAAGTGGAGCAGGAGGACAGAGCTTTGAGAGCACAGGCAGGGGGAGACAAAGAACTCATGCATCCAACCTCGTTGCTAGCAAAAGCAGTCAGTACATTTTAGAGTATTTGCTGTTTATGAGATGAGAAAAATTAATCTTTTTTCATTGCTGAATGGCCAACAATAGCATATAAAATATAAAGAAGATGTAAAATACAGTTTTGTAAAAAGAAGTTGGACAGCTTAAGAGATAACTTCTTTATTTGTGTACTACCAAGGTCTGATGTTCCCGTATGGATAATACACAGTGGTTTAAATTCAGTAGTATTTCTTGATTACCACCATGCAAGTCACAAGTAGTATTGTCACGTGTTGTCCCTCCTTCCCATTCTTCCTCCAGTTATTTCAATAAGGACATTCAGTACAGCCAGTAAGCATCTAATTCAATTCCACTGTATTAACACTAGGAATTTTTGCTACAGGAGAGCAAACCAAAATTACACAAAGGGATAGTTATGGTCATCAAGGTGTATCAGCTTTCCTAACCTGACCTTAGGCACCTGCAAAACATCAGTAAGCCTAAGAGCAGTTGGAAAAGTTTGTATTTCATATAAACTTGAAATAAGACAGATACTGTACTGAAGGAGTCCTTCTCCCTTCCCTCACAGGACATAAACACTTGTTTCTTACAGACAAATACTTAATGACTTCTAAACACTTCCAGATATTAAGTGTATTTCAACAGAACTGCTTTGCATCATTTTAATCTTGGAATCCCAGAGGAGGGATAAGGAAATGAAAACACAAACTAGCCCTTCGCTTACATAAAAAGTATTTGCACACAAGACAGACTTTGTTCCACTTTCTCCAGCTTCGGCAGAACCTCCTGAATTACACAGGTAGCAATACTATGTACTAATACTACCTGCTAGCTACAATAACTTTGCAGAGTAATTAACAGTTGTGATGTCCAACACCTGAGGACCTGACAATAGCAGTTGTTTCTGCAGCTTGTGGTAAGTATCCCTGGTTTATATATACCAAAGGGAAAAAGAGACACGGTTAAGGTCAATTTTGAAACACCATCACTGAAAACTGTGTGGAAACAATCAGAAAATGTATCAAAATCTTGTCTAAACCGACACAATTTCTACTATTACTAATTGCTAATATCACTGAAAACCTGTTACTCAGCACAGCTCAGTTGCCCATTGCCACTTCTGTGGCTCATCAATGCTGAAAGTTACCGTACAGGGAGCACTGTTACATTGGGCTAGAGACATCATCATTGCAAGACCAACAGCTGTCATTAACTGATGGTTGTCTTCCTACAGTATGTTATTTTTCTAGTTTTAATAGCTGTCATTTTGAAGTTCTAAGCTAGAAAGAACTACCTGGTATTAGCATTTCTTAAATTATCTTTTTCTTTAATAAATATTAAGACCAGAAAACCCAACACCGAATTTCATTCTCCTCAAGGTGATCCAGAGTCATACCTGTCTCAGTAAAGATTCCCACTGCTTCAAGGAGCACCTTAAATGAGAAATGCCAGACCACAAGTTTTGATTTACTTTTTTTTCATAGCAATTATCTTTTTATTATTCTTTCAAATGTCAGTTAAACTTTCACAGATGAGTTTTCCATGTTAAGAGTCCATTTTGTTACTGAGTGGTATTCATTGTTCAAAACACTCTCCATTCCAAGGAGCTGCCTTGTTAGTTCAGCTACAGAAAGCTCAAAAGAGAATAGATAAACCTTCTCATCTGAAACCTAGGTACATTTGGCCATACACTAATAAAAACATGACAAGAAAAAAGGTTAGCCAGTGTACTGCTTCACTGCCTTATACAATGCTGTGCTTATATTGTAATCAGCAAGAACAAATTGCTAAAAACCATATGTATTTCCAAATTTCCCTAAGGATTATGAGCTGTTTTAAGGGATATCTTTGTTGCCTAGTATGTTTTTATATGTTTGGGGGGTTTTTTTAGTTCAGTATGTTGGATTGTTTTCCTATTTTTCAGACAGAAAACCAGTCCCTAACCATAAAAAAAAGCAAGTATTTTATTGCTATCACATAACACTACCTTTTACACAGGGTTATGAATGATGGAGTAGAAGCTGTACTTACTTCTTCATTTATAGCATCATCACTACTTTGCATCTCAACCACACCTCAAATTTGTAGGTCTTCTTCCATCAAACAGGCACTCTTAAAGACATGAAATAGCAGGCTGTTGCAAATTGGGCTCTTACACCAAAAGCAACTCAAGGATTATATGTAATCTTCTAACTTTCTTCTCTACTTTCACAAGCTTCATGGCACTACAGGGACATTAAACACACACAGATGTACTGCAGTGCAAAAATCAGAAACACTCTGCTTGAAGGCAGTCTTACTCCTTTTGGTTTTCCAGGTGTTTAAGCTTGACTGGTTTTTAACCTTTGTTTTTTGCAGTGCTGCTGACAGTCTTTGTCTAACCTTGTTGCTAAGTTATGCCTCACTACTGGAACTGGTTTTTTTAATCTTAGTCTCTCTGTCTATCCTTCAGAATGATGCTGTACACCAAACAAAGCCCAAGAACATGAGATGCAAATCTCCTTTTCTTTCTTTTGAAAGCTTATACGAAAACTTCTAATTTCTTAATCAACTTTCCTATTTTACACAGCAACCATCAGAAAGAAGTACAAGGGCAGGATATTTAATTTTCAGCACTGTAAAATAGCATACTCCTTTTAGTGAGCAGTCATGCTGCTCACAAAAAATTAAGATATCATAGAGGTTGGGAGGATTATTTTTTTGAAGGTTCTTTTCCCCTTCCCTTGTGCATTTTCCATCTATATAGCTAAAAGCAATTTTACTTTACTAAATTCATTGGAGAAAGACTTTGAAAATCAGGAACTGTGAAGTCAAGCTGTGGCAGCCTTGTCACTGTTATAATTTCTTTTCCACATAGATAAATGGAAGGTTTATTTTATTGCCACATATTATTTGAAAAAAATAAAGCACAGGGGAAGATATGTTATCCCTCCTAGAAATAAGGCTGGTTTTGGAAGAAAATAGAGCTCAAAAATAAAACAACACATATATGGTAAATTCTGAAGACACATGGTAATAGCAAGACAGACATAATTATTTGCATTCAGGATTCCAACCAGAATTTGTGGACTTCAGTTACAGCTATTTTACCCAATAATGTCTGGGCAGTCTCAATATTTAGGTTTCAAAGAGACTGGGAATGATACTGTTATTTCCATTTTTCTCTAAAAGTGTACTTTGTTGGGCTGTAAGATTTATGCTGGCAGCATGAGCCCCGTGCTCAGCAGCAGTAATACGCTGTCTACCTTCAGAGCAACACCTGTACATGGCACTGACTTCAGCTACCTGCACAGCAAAAATGGTGCTCAAAAGCTGCATGTTCAGCCTTGGGTGATGCTGAGCACGTGCTGCTAAATTCCAGCTCTTGCAATACTTTGTACTCCAGTACAATCCAAAAAGTTTTAAGACTGTAAATGAAACATAAAATTCCCCAATAATATTCACTTTCCAACCCTTGTTTACTCTAAAAATATTCCTCAGTTCCCTTTCTGTTTCCTTTTTTCTTCCCTACAATGCTGTGAGTTAGCATGCTAGTAGCCTTCAAGGAAAATCCACAAATACATCAAACAAACTTCCCAGGCCCTTCTGAACTCCCCTAATTTCCTTCTCCTCCATAATGCCAACCCACTTTCATGAAGCCTTACACCCTCTTTTCTCTGTATAATGCAGATGGTTGCTTTATTCATCCCAACCAACTCTCTCTTGTTTACTCTTGAAGCTATCTCCCTCATGCAATCTTCAGAAGAGTTTGAGGTTTACAAGCTGCCTTTAACTCTCTTGCCACAGAGAGGTTTACATGTGCCTGTGTAAGCTAACAAATTAACTCCTAGATCTGCAGCCTGATAGAAGGAAGCACTGATAAAAGTACTGCCTTGTAGCAGAACAGGATCTCTTATCCCCAATGCACTACATGAACAGATTTGTATGCTTGGAGAAAATTGTGAAGAAACTGAACTAGGTATAAACATGAATCAAAATTCCATGTTGAGAGGACAATAATACTTAAAAGGTTTTGTTTGGTAGTCATTTAAGACTATCCAGTAATATATACATACAGACACACTTGTATTCAGTGTTCATAAATTCAGTGTTCATGAAATCCAGTTTAAAAAAATTCCAATTAAATTCTAGATACAAAAATATTATTTACCTCTTCTGAACGATTCCAAAGACATAATATATCCATTTATGTAAATCATGTATGTGAACCCCCATTTCTAAAAATCTCTGAACTTCAGGAAGGATGAACATTGAGATTTCAAAGGAAAAGCTCAGATCTTGGGATCAATTTGGAGCTTAGTTTTCATTTCCATGGATTTCAAAAGTATGAAAAACTTTGGGAATCAAGTACAGAGCTTTAGACGATAAACTTTAAGATCTGTAAAGGATAAGTGAAATGAAAGAACATGACAGCTGCATTTCTACTTAGTTTATGAAACAAGAAAAACATTACCAGCAGAAAATACATGAGATTTAAAGTTATATAACCAAACACAAACATGTACACATGTCAATCTGCTGTCAAAGAACATGCATCCATATTAAGAACACAAGAAGAGAGAAGCAGCATCACATAATAAAACTTGTATAATCCTTCACATTTCATTCTATGCCCCAACGATTACAGGACTGGAGTGACTCAGAATGAAGAGATTAAAGCCTATTCTTGTTGTTTCCATTCGTCTGCTGAGTAATCTTTGGCAAATCACTTGACTTTTCTACATGTCAGCATCTCAATTTGTCAAATTGGTGTAACATTTTATTCCTTTATAAATCACCTTGACATCCAGTGATGGGGACAAGTTCTATTGGAACAAACTGAAAGAGTTCTGAGCCATTTGGTAGTCTGTTTAGTAGGAGTCGTAAATGTGTAACTGGGGCCTTTTCAATTCAGAAAGGAGTAAATTCAGATTAGAAATTCAAATGCACATCTTGCATCACGAGTAAGATATTCTATCTCTCCAATTGTTCCAGTACTTTCAGGACATAAAACAATTGCCAGAAGACCTTTCACTTTATTTTCCAATGCTGACAACAGACAAATATTTATGAAATATTCTTATTCAGTACAGTCAAAAGTACCTCCTTAGTCTGGCCTGTACCACTTCCACAAAATAAACTGCCAAAGGGCTGAGAGCTAACTATGGATTACTACCAATGGAACACGATTTCTTTTACTCTTCCATTTTAATTCAGAAAAAAATATCAGTTATCAGGAGTATATTACACTGTGATGAAATTTTTAGTTATATGAAAATGACTTCACCTAAGTTACAACAGATACGACTGTAAAATTCTCTTTTGCTGGATATATTGAGCTTCTAAAGAAAATGGGAGATTGCAAGCCCATCTTTACCTCAATTCCATCAGGCCCAGCACAGCAAAAACCCAACCTCTGCCCATAGAAATTCCTATCTTGTTTTAAGAAATCAGATTGGAAGGGGAAAGAGGCTCTTCTACAAAAACAACCTGACCATGTTTTCAGCTGGTCCACTGAGGGTTAAACACACTCTTGACCTATCACCACCCAGCTGTTTTCATTTGCAGACCACATTACAGCATGATTTTCTCACAGTATTTTCCATACTTATTAGGCATTCCAGGTCAACAGAAAAGCTTTCCAAGCTTTAATAAACCTTTCAAAGAATTAAGCTCAATTTTTGAAGAAACTGATCATAGAAAGAGAGGAAATATTTTAAGGAGGAAAGGAGAAGCTCAAGAGACCACCAGATATGTGCATGGGCTGAGAAATGCTGTATTAATTTTGATAAAAACATCAAAGACTTGAAAAGCTAAGTACAAATCTGACCACATCTCACACATTAAGATAAAAATCAAAATTTCTCTAAATAAGTCTGGTGTTTCATTACATTCTTAAAGTAGAGTAGCTGCAGCTTTCCAATTAGACATGAAGTGTGAGGTAAGAAAAGCTTTACACACACATCAGTGACTTTTCTCTGGTTATAATTGCACAGGATTGCATGAAATTGGCTTGTGCTGCACACTGGCCCCAAAACTGCTTCAATCTGTTATGAAGTTCTTTTTCCTTTTCTCTATAAACTCCAGGTACAATTATCAGCAAAATAAAAAGCAGCGAAGTCACACTGCCTGTTCCCCTAGAAATGCCACGCTTTGCAGAAACAAACTGCAAGATTTATCTTTAGCATCTTGCAAATTCCTGGTAGTTCTTACAGTTGCATGCATTCAAGGGAACATCAGGTGCAAGCAAATGCATCTAAACTTTTGATTAAGACTATCACATTCCCACACAGACCATTCATTCAAGTAACTCTTACAAGCAGCTGGCACGCTACTGCGGTAACACAGCATGTAATATTTTAAGTAAACAATACCTAGAGTTTAGTGCTGGAACTCTTTCATAGCACTTCCCACAGTAACATTCCAAACTGATTTAAAATAAAACAAACTTGAGTTGCTGTTGTGTTCTCAGTAATTAGCATCTTTAGATTAGCTTATAGGAAGATTCTCATAATGGTTTCACACATTTCAGTTTCCTTATATACACTTTTATATCTATACCTCTGTAACTAGATACAGATGGATGTGCCAACTGGAAAGAATGGAAGATGAAAATTATTTTGTGAAATATTTTGCTTGACAGAAGTTACCTTAAAATGAATCAACATTTCAATAAGCAATTTTGACTGCACACAATATTATAATAAACACGATGGCTGAATGCGCCAGGCAGCCATCAATTATCCACATCTAAGGCACTCATTGCTAGATATTATAGAGCTGTATCCACACAAAAGTAAAATACATCCTTTGATCACAACACACAAATGCTTCACTACAGACTCAAGTTCAATAAGAAGGGATGAACAGGAAAGGATTTTAGTTGTTACACTAATTTTTAAAGAGAACAGCAAAGAGCAGTTTTGGGTAAGAATACCTTGCATTTTATCTTCTTTTTTTTTGATAAATAGTATAATATTTTCTTTTAGCATAAATTAAATGCTTATTAGCCAACTCATCTCTGATAGATATGAACTGAGTGTTTTTGAGCCAAACCCTACAGCATGACATTCAGCTGAAAATGATGACATTTGTTACTGAGAAGAATCACTTCCTCACATGATAATTGCATGAAATCTTGTTCCTTTGACCTCTAATACCAGGCATCAGTCACCACAGCTTTTCATTTTTAACTACTCATTACAGCACCCAAACCATATACTACTTGAATTCTTTAACAGCACTTTAACAGCTTTCCATCTCACTTGTTAATTTGACTTCCACGTTTATTATTCCAAATATTGTAAAAGGTTAAGGACTTTAACCCTCACTGCCCTGCATATACTGCATTCATTTATTGTAAGACAAGCACAAGCTTTCCAGTCTCATTTAACTGCATTTTCAGTTAGATTTTTTTTCCCAGGTATAATTGCTGCAAATGCCAAAGGTGCAGAACAGTGTAAGAGTCAAACCAATGTTAATGCAATAGACTTTAAAAAAAGGATGGCTATCTGACGTTTCTTTGGAGGTGACTGATCTTCCTCACAACTTTAGATAAGGTCTAGCATAAGGTGTTAGTAGAGAAAAACATAGCATTGCACGGCCATAAGACTGACCAAGAAGATAACTCTGCTACTAACAACTAATACAGTGAGTTTAACCAACATTGTGTAGGGTAAGAGGGGAAAGAAAAAGCAAAACACGGGTAATATAAAGTATGAGAAAGTTAACAGAATCACAGAGTAATCCAGGCAGGCAGAGACCACTGGAGGTTACATTGTCCAATCCCTGATCAAAGCAGAGCTCGTATCTATTAGACAATGTTGTTCACAGCCTGAACCCATCAGTCTTTAATCCTTCCAAGAATGATGATGCCACAGAGTCACTAATCCCACATCAAAAAAGAAAAGAAAAAAACCAAAACAAAACAAAAAAATCACATGGGATAGAAGAACAAGGTACCCTAATTTATATCTTCTGACAGCAGCATGACAGCAGACAGGGCAGCTAACAGTTGGTCAATTCCCTCCAGGAGCAGACAGGATTAAAAAAAAGTCTTTGCTTCTCCTCTAAGAACTGTGCTGCTATTGTATTTCACTATTACAGGCCAGAAACTGGCACTTTCACAGGCAACCTGCCAACTTGTGTTGTTTTTCCTTAAAATGCAGGGTAAGCCTAGTAGAACATTTCCTGAATTCTGTAGAACTGAGCCCAGAGACCCTCAGAAATCACCTAGTGTCCCTGAATGGCACCAGTGCTGAGCTCCTTCAGATCCTGGAATGCGCCAGGACAGAATCACTAACCCCATTCAAAACAAATCACCAACTCTATTGAGCAGGAACAAGCCAAAGTATTCCTTGCTCCATTTAGGGATCTTTCTGTGCTCAGACTCTGCCTGAGCCTTAGAGCAACATGAAAGACCAGTGGATGAACATTCTCAACTCTCCTGTAGCACAGTATCTGTCAGAAGTACTCCATCAGATGGCTTACCATTTGAGTTTTGTGGAGTCCAGTGCAGGTATGGAGACTCTATCTTCAATGAAGTGTAAAATTGGTTGTGAAAGATGGCATAACAGTTTGAGAAGAATTAAAACTCTATCTTAATAAGCTCACCAAGTAATGACCAGGGTCATGGGAGCTAGGCTAACTCTGAAAAGTCTGACTCAAACCCGTGGTGGTCATGGTATTCTGAAGTGTAGCAGGTGCTGTTTTCAATATGATCTTTCTTGCAGGTTCACCAAAATGCAGATTGTCTCTTAAAGGTCCACATTTCTATGCATTATGCAGCACATCACACTCCATACAGAGCAGCAGCAGCAAGTTCTGGTAAGTCTCTTTTCTCAGAGTTAGCATTATCTCCACCATACTGTTAAACTCTGCACAAAAAATAATCTCTTTTTTTTTAATCTTGATGTTAAAGAATAATACCTACATGGTCGCAATTTTTATTTAACAGCAAAAATTCTAGCATATTCCCCATCCTCAGCTAATTTGAAGGATAAAGCATGCACATTTATTAACAAAAAGACAGATATTTATTCATAGGTTCTTATTTTTGAAGTCACACCTGCTTCTCAGGCCAGTTAAGTACAAATTTCTATACAGTCTCTGCACTAAATGTGCTGAAGTAACACTGTATAAAGCACAAAGTTATTTTTGGAGAAACAAAATACTCTGTATTGCTGGACTTGTAGGGGCAGCAGTATTTAGAGCTAATTTTGCTTTGTGTAAGTATTCTTAAACAGGACAGCACTGGCATGAATGCAGAGTGAAAATCAACTAAAGAGGCAGAAGAGTGCAAAGCTGTCATCACAGAATTAAGGCTTTCAAACTAACAGAAAAGTCTTCACAAAGAGAAAACGATTAAAGGACAGTGCATACATTTCCAAACACTTCTACAAGTAGGCTTTTATGTGGAAAATGATTGCTTCCCTAGGATGACTTAGGAAGTGGATGAGCTTCTCTTTTAAAAGCAGATATTGAGAAGAATAAAGTAATGACAAGAAATGTATCGAGCAAATCACAAGGGCTCCCATAGCCATGTACAGCATAAGGGACATTGGGAAATCTGCAAAAAAAAGAGAACAAAACCAGATTTTTTTTTAAAAATCTATGCTTTTATTTAACAAAAAGGCCTCTGTGCTGCATAGATAATATTCCTGCCGTGACTTAAAACTCTACAAGCTGCTGCACAGCATCCATTCTGAAAGGCTGACAATAAGGCCTGTGATAGCCAAGATGTTTGTCTAAACAGAAGCTCTGGCTAACATACCTAGAACAAAGTAAATGGTAAAATGCTAAAATAAGGTTTTAACAGTTTGGGAGGCGGGTATTTTGTTGGTTATTTTTTGTCTTGTTTGGGTTTCTTGTTTGGTTTTTGGGTTTAGATTTGATTTAAACAATATCCAAAACCCCAAACCCCAGAAGGATGGATTCAGGCTTTTAATGGCTCCTCATTGCCCCTGCTAATTCAGCATAGCACCTGAAGTACTATTTCCTTTATTCAGGGTATGTATTTGCTCTGGGGTTTGCTGGCTTGGATTTCTAGGAAGCATGATACTTTTTTTTCTTTTTAAACAGAGATCAACTGTGCTGGGAAATACAAACAGCACATTTTTCTCCCTTACATTCACAGCAACCAGACAGCAACCTCAAAAAATATATGGTTTTCTTTGTTATTTATTGAAAGTAAGAAAAGAAAAAAAACAAAACCACAGAGCTCTGACCATGTCAAAAGTAGTGGAGACATTTCTAACTGTTTCAAAACTACAGACAGCAGCAGAACAAAAGATTGTCTGAAGATGTAAGGAATGCATTTCCAGAAAGTTTCATGTCTCTTCTGTCTACCAAGGCAGGAGCAAAAGAGAAGCAGCATTTGGTTTTTCAATACTCTATCCCTAAGGATGAAAAGTTCATATCCAAGAACATATGTAATTGATAAAACTAATACTGAGAAAAGAAAACATCCACATGTCCTTCAACAGAAGATAATATTGTTCAAACCAGAGGGGACAGCATAGACTGAAATTCTTCTCTGGTACTTTATACATTAGTAAAGCTAAGTTTTTCCTTCAGATCTGATCTGTCACTAAGTAAAAATAAAAAAGGTTCTCAGTAGCCACTTGTGTGCTTATAGAAGGAAGTTGTGTTTGTGTTATAATTATCCATGATCTGGATGCAGGAGTTGAATGCACCATTAGCAAGTTTGCTGATGATACCAAACTGGGAGGTGATGATGATCAGTCTACTCCATTCTTAAACCACCATTCTCTGAGGAGAAACTGCCTTTTCAATGAGAGCTAATCATCCAAATCACCAGAGCTGAATCTCAGCCTTCAGTTTCCCTTTAAATCTGGAAAGTCAGAGGGGGGGGGCGGGGGGAATGAAACAGATCAACAGCAAGATATTTTATTACTAGGGAAACACAGTTAGACAATTCATGTTAAGGAAACAGTCCCTACTGCCTATACTTGACAAGCATAGCTTCCACTCTGCAGGGGGAAAATACCCAGAGGGTCTGCACAAAAGGAAGCTTTCTCATGTCAAAAAGTAACAGCTCCAAGAGATAAGTACTGTACATAAAAAGCAAGTAAGCACTTGAGTAGGTGTTTCACAGAAAAAATAAATCTACCATCCAGACACAATCTAATCTGCTTTTACTCACTACTCTCACTAGGTCAGGACTATTTCCACAGTCTTCAGGTGCACTGAAGTAATGTATGATCTTGCATTCACATGCTGGAGAACTATGAGTTAGACCCCAGGGAAATCACTGAGGACACAGTAACAGATTCCACAATTGAAAATAAAAAACTGGGACAGGGAGCAAGTCTTTCCTTCTTGGAAGTGTGAGTATTACCCAGGGGTGCGGTCAGTCTGATTTCAAATTTCTTTAGCATAAAGAACGTGAGACCTGGGATTTAGTCTTTCCTGGGAAGAGGAGGGATAGAAAAACAAGTGAGCAGCTGAAGTGGAAGATCTGGTTGAACTGCTGGCAGCCTTGCTGCCCCTGATCCACAAAGGAGGACGCCTGATGTCAAAGTTACTGTTTTCTGTGAATAAAAACACTACAGTAGGTAACTACAGTAACATCTGAGCATTGAAACCAAGTAACCTTTTCCCATAGTGCATGAAAAAAGAAGCTTGCTCCATGGCAGCAGAACACAGAAGCCTTGTATTAGCATTTGCCAGAAGACAGAAAGAAGTGCTTGTTTCTAGCAGGGAGGTAGCACAGCACGTAGCATGACCATACCCAAGCTACTCACACAGTCTCCTGGAACAGGTAAAAACAAAGCACTTCCCAAGATTTCAGAGAAATCTCTAGAAAATATAAGTAGAGGGGGGGAGGGAGAGAAGAGACCATATTGCAGATGTGTATGTTGCTAGCAGTGAAGTGTGATTGATAGTACTGTCATTTTAGAGACGACAGCTCTTTTTATGTAGCTATTTTTATCGACAAAATACTGCTAAATAGTTACACTGCACAGGAAAAAAAACCCACCGTGCCGTAAAAGAAGAGAAATAAGCATCTATACTTGGAAAAGTACAGTTTGAGACTAAATGAAGGATTCCTCTTTAATGGAAATGGTAACAGATGTCTCCTTTCAGTCCAAAAAACACCTGCTTTATCTGTATTTAAAGTCTCTTCATAAAAAAAATGGCTAAAGGATTGCAAGCCTTTAAAATCCTGATCTTCAAATTTATCAACAGCTGGTTTGCACAACTATCCCTACTGTTTAGAATGGAGGGCAGACAATCCAACCTCATTGTTTTGTCTTTGTGACTGCAGGCAACAAAACCAGCACTTTAACCAGTTCCAGATACACCCCGGTGCAACCCCACACAGCATCAGTGACTTGCAAGCCACCTGAATGCCTGGGTTCTTTGGGTTGGGTTTTTTCCCCCTTTTCACACTTTAAATTATGTGTTCCTTCTACAGCAGATTTGAAGGGGGGACACACACGCTCAAATCTGCTTATGCTTTATAGTTTTCCCTCCAAGTAGGTACATGCAGGACTTGCTAGCTGGTACTTTGACTTCAACTCATAACACTGATCTTAGAGCTGACAAAATGTTGCAAACCTGTTTTTTAAGCAACACATTGAAGCACAATTTAATGAAGTTAAGCTAAGAAAATAGTCTGCTATTTCTTATGAAATGGATTGCTGATTCTGTTGAAAAATTACACAACATGAGAAAAATTCAACCCAATGGAGTTCTGATCTACCTTTTCCATTCTGTTGAATGATTTAATCTAAGGCAATAGACTAGGTAAGGCCAGCTCAGTGATGCTTTTTCACAAAGAATTAAGACTTTCTGCCCCATTGCTTTGCCTAAGCCAACCAAGAACTGCCATTTCTTGCACTTGTCTCCTGGTTTATACAGTATCAGCAGTGGAATCAAAGGTTAAGTACCCTTGCTAAGCCTGTATATGTTTAAAATTAAATCAATTTGCCTAGTATTACCCCTTTATTCTGAAGTTATGAAAAAAGTTAGACCATTTTTATGGTAAAACACGGTCTCTGATTGCAAGGTAGATTGATTATACACAACATCACAGTCTAAGTCATTCAATTAACTTTTTATTTCTCCACTCAAATAAGAGAAAAAGTCCAGCTGCAAAATGATTATAGAGTAGTCATCTTAAAGCTGATGCATCATTCTCTTCAGTGCTATTTGATTCTGAACATTTGGATTGCATAATTCTCATCAGATACTTAAACAGTTGTACATTAATGAAGGGAGCTGACTAAATCAGATCACTAGTAAAATTATAGAGAGGTATCATGCAAACAGTTTAACTCTGACATCTACAACTTATTCAGAAAAAGCTTCTTAATCGCATAGATTTTTATGACAGACCTTCACTTCAAAAATTACTTTTACAAGCATTTATATGAATGAGAGTATACCAGCATTCCTTCCAATGAGCCACAGAAAACATCCATCTTTGTCTGTTTAAAGATGACTGAACTAAGCTTGGAGTCCCACTGTACCACCATGCACAGCTAAACAAAAAACAGTTTATGATGTCCTCTTGCCAAGACATTTTACAGGAACAGGCACCTTTTGATAACTACTATAGTTCCTGGGATATTTCCCCAGAGCTTGTTGAGAGGAAAGGGAAAAAAGGTGCAGGTAACATAGAAAAGGAAGAAAGTAAACCATTCCACAGTACCTTTCCAACAGTTATTCATCACCGTGTCCTCTACTGATGTTTTCAATAGAGGCAATTTTATATTATCCTGGTTACATGCTTATCTCAAATGTCATATCAGCAGCAAGGAAAAAAATTATGTATGCATTCCTTTTTCTAAGCAGCACATCCCATCTCTAATTTTCTCAAAGTATCACACTTTCTCTTGCTTTAACAAACTAATGACAAATGTATAAAAGAATTAAGTCTCTATCCTCTGTCATAAATTTTCTCTCTCCATTCCTTGATCATTAACGGTGCAGAACATAGACCATCAAGCTATAATAAATAATCTAGAGCCTGAAGAAATGAATTAAAGAGAACCTGAAATGAAAAACCTATGGACACCCTAGAAAAATTTACTGAGGACATCTTGTTCATATAGCATACTTTGTCTTGGAATCAGATGTTTCCATTAGTCAAGTATGCACATGATCTTCTGATTACCTTTCTGAAACTCTTGTGTCACATACGGAGACCCAGTATCTCCAGAGAGTTCATCTAATTACATAGCCCTGACCTACAGAGGTCTCTGAAGCTAAAATAAAGGTAAATCTCTGTGCTCGATCGCAAAGCACAAACCTGTTACACTGGCAATTTCTACTGCATGGCTGCAAATGTGCTGTCCTGAAGATGAACCGTGCCTTCCTCCACACAAAAGGTTTGTGCCAAGGACCACATGTAAAGAAAACAAATCAAATGCTGGAGCAGCACTTCCTGCCACTGCATTTGGCCTTTCCAAAATAATTGTGATGAGAATCGAGTCCTCAAAAGGACTTTCAGGTATGTTCTATCAAAGAAGACATCTCCAGGTACAGTTTTGTAGTAACCTACGTAAACATTGTGCCATTTCATGATCAAGAGTCTCATTAAATGGCATTCAAGACCAATATAACTACTCTTCACCAGCATTTGAATAATGAAGGAATGCTTTCCACACCATCTTCTCAGTCTTAAAATTATTTTGCTACACACCACCCAAATGTCTTACTATAGAACAATTGTCAGTAGCATAGGAAGATATCTGTCTTTTTGCTTTAAATTCTCTGATAAAATTCCACATTAAGAAATCATTGGTATGGAATAAATTAATTACTATTCCCAAATGTCAACACTCAATTGTACACAGCATTGCAGGGCTTTATTTCTTTATATAGCTATCTCATAAAGTTAAGGTAACATGAAAAATTCACCATGAAAATAGAGAAATAAAGTGATAGCTATAGTTTAGCACCTCTATTAAACAATATTCCCTGCAAATTTATAGATGCAGAAGGTAAAATACCTGAAATGCCAAAGGTCAAGATTAAAGCTGCCACTTAGGTTCTTACCAAGAGTGTAATTTACTTACAGCAACAGTAAAAATGGTAGGTGTATAATTTTTTCATTGTGAGGGAAACCAAATACATTTTTTTTTGAACTGACATTTTGAAGTTTCCAGTGAGGCACAAAAAATGAAAAAGTAATCCATATGTCAATTTATAAAGGCATAGAAATAGTTATGGGGACACACACTGATATTTTCTGAATTTACTGCATCTCTTGGTTGCCCAGCAACTTGAAATTGCCAAGTAACAGCTCAAGGCTCCAGACTAGATGCAGCTAAAGACTTGGAAAGCCTGAACTTAAAGCACTTACTTATGAAGCACCTCACTCTCAGAACAGAATTCAGAAACACGTTATCATCCTTATTCAATTCCTGGGAAAAGCAAGGCTCCAGGGTATGCAGTTCTAAGCAGCCAGCAAAACCTGGCAGTGAGATGTAAATATAGGAACTATATAAAATCCTGCGTTTCTTTGGGGATTAGGTATAGAGCCGAAAGCAAAGGCTTTTGTTCATATGGTAACCTACAGGAGAAAATCCATTTTTGGGTAGGACAGCCGGCAAATACTCTTTTAGGAAGCATGATCATGCTCAGTAGAGAACATGGTGATGATCATTGTACCTCCTGCAACCCCATCTTGCTGAAGGAAAGCATGTGAAAAGAATATCAACTATGTGTATTAATAAAAACACTACACCAGCAGATGGCTCCTGCTCAAAGTCAGTACCATTTGTGCATGGCCAAAATTCAAACATCCAGAAAAAGCATCCCCCTACTTTAGACTTGGAAGCTAGGTCTTATTTTATAATTCTTCTAACATAGCAGCAGTGGCACAAGCAAAAGCATTCTTTAGTCTTAGCCATATGATAGAAAACATGCTGGCCTAAGCATGTCAAGACTCAGTTTGCATGGCAAGTCTAAAAGGGTTATGTCAAGGTAATAATTTATTTAAGTTATCATAATAAAAATACAAGATCCTAACACAATTATGATGGTTTTGACAAGGTCAACATTCAGGAGTAATTTAAAGAAATAAGCCAATATTCATGTTGATATTGGAACTGATTAACCTTGATTTGAACTCAAGGAACAGTTCTTCCACCATTGCAGCTTTTCTCTTTTGCAGAATGAATGCAAAACAAAGGTTTACTCCTCTGCAACAGTAGGAACAGTGATAATTTGAACATAATAATAAAGAGAACAAATCCTTTATGATAAAGAGGTATAAGCCAGGCCACTTCATAGGTGACCAAATAAAAAGGTCCCTGTACTCATGGCAACTCTGGAGATCAAAAAGGCTTTCTTATCTCACAGGGAGAATATTCCTTTCACATCACAGCAAACGGATATGAGCACAGCAAACCTGCATTTCTGCAGCTTGGGTTTGCTTGTCATCAAGAATTGGGAATACCCTGTGCTTACCGACTATTTTGTTTGGCTATAGTTAATGGTGAACGCAGGATATTCCTCAGTAAGAACAGAAATCAGACAACCACATAAATTTTCAAGGCTCTGCTTAGTATTCACCAACTTACTGGCTTCAACTAGAAATTTCTGAGCTGCTATTATACCTCATTACAGTAAGGAAGCTACCAACTGTGGTAAGAACAAATGCCACTTGTGACTCCTTTTCATTCTCTCACTCATAAGCGTGTCATGGCTTTAAGTTTAAAAATAAATCAGACAAAAACTTCCTGTGGCATTTTGTTTCATTTAATTTATTTCTTCATCTGATTTTGTAAGCTTCGCAGTAAAAAGCAATAACTGGGAACAACAGATGCTTCTATTTGGGTTTTGTCTAGATAAGTGTTGCAACAGAACGAAGATGAGTCCAGTGTAACCATTACGTTTGATGTCTTTGAGCCCTGGACTGACCCATTAAGTTAGCCTGCATACCAAGATAGCTTAATTGCACATATTTGACTAAGCATACTTACGTAAGTATCCAATTATAGCTTAAAACAACACTCAACATGCATAGCCATCTGTCATTGAATATATCTGTTGTTAAGGCATAATGGTGTGCTCAATTTCTTCCTTTCTGAATACATTAAATATTTTTTGCAGCTACAGTGAAGAAATAAACAGCATTACAACTATTTGGAGTGCAATAATGCATTACCTTGACAATTTAAAACATGAATTTACAAGACAACTGGCATCATTCTCTAAATACCCCCTCACATCACTGTGGGGTGGTTGGGGTTTTTTTTTCCATCTTATAACTACAGATAATACTAGAACTAACCACTTGCCTACACATAAGCAAAACAAAGTGGTTTGAAATTCTTCTCCCTTTTCCTTTCAAAATATTGTTCAATGTCATTTTCATTCTAGGATAAACTATCAGCATTTCTGCAACTGAAAGATAAAATGACATTTAAATACATCTCAGGAGAATAGGAGTCAATCAGTAGAGTAGGAAAAGAAAAATGCATGATGAGATATATTTAGAAAGCTCTGTAATGACACACTGTTTTACAGTGGGAGGCATTAAAAACCCTACTATTAGTCACTACTTCTGACTACAGAATTGTGATACTGCTTTTACCAGAGTCAAATACCATACCAGCTGCAATTACCTGAGGAACCTAATGTTAAGTTGCTGATGACAACCACAATATACATGCCACAAGACTTGACGACCATTAACATATATACTCACATTATCTGTGGCTCAAACTAATACATTTTGTTTTTAAAAAGGATTTCTCTTTCCAACATTACTTTCTCCCTTAGCAGAGCACTCCGAGGTCTGTTAAAGTGTCATAAACAAAGAGTTTATATCATTCTATAAAGAAATCCTTTGGTGCACGCTTCCCTGTTGTTTTGTTTGTTTTGGTTTGAGAGAAGTGTGTTATTCAAGATTTTTAGGATATCTGCAAAAAATCAAAAGTCTTTTTTTCCTAATGATAATTTTAATCATGCCTGTAGATTAAAAAAGCCAGACATTTTCAGTCTGGAAATAGCAAATTATAACATTACCTTTTCTATCGAGGGGAACTGTTCTTACCTCAGCTTTTAATTTGAGGAAATATAATCAGAAGGGGCAAACAGAAATTAAGACAGACAACTAACAAAAGAAAAACAACTTTTTTAGTTAGATTCTAACACAACTGCTAAGGAAAAGTAATGGAAGTAGAAATACACACTGAATTCTGAATAATTTTTTTAATAAGTAGTCTGCATGTTTCCTCATCATGCTGCTTAACAAATGAGGGGCCATTATTCCTTACTTGAATATGGTGGCAATATGGTGAAAACCCATTTTACTGAATTGTGTCTCCATACATTTGCTGCATGGAAGAAAGATCAAAGCTGCCTTACTGAACCTGGGTAGACAAGTGTGTGGAGAGCACAGCGACACTTAACAAGACTAGCCAGATCTTGGATCAAACTGAATTTGCCAGGCTACAGCTCATTACTGGAAGCACGTGGACTTTGAAGAAACACTCATGAATTGCTATTAGACTGGGTAAGTCCAACTGTGAGGACTGATTTTTAAACATTCCTGTGCTTGTGGGCAAGAATAAGGTGCTAAAATGCCTTAAAGCCTTTGCAACACATTCAGATTCTATTACCTAAAGAACAACACATACCAATTTATAATTCTTCTCATCATTTGCCCTTATGAAAGAGTTCCCACAACAACAACCTATGGTTTAAATCCACACTACACTACTAAAATTCATCTGAAAGAAACAACAGCTGCCTTTTAAGGCACTGCACAATGAAAGTCAGTGTGAAGTACTCACTACTAATTACCACTGTATATCTGCTTGTACTGGCAAAAGCCCAGGTCACCAGAAGTCAAAGTAATTTATTCTTTTTCTGATTAAGCATTAATACAAATCTTACTGACATGGAGATAGACCTATTTCAATACAGCAAATACTTAACTCAAATGTTTATATTTATTCATTTTTAGCACTTTAAAGCAAGTTTCAAAATATCTCCTAGACTATTTAAAACTAGGGAAAAAACCAATTTTAAAAAGGTTTCATTTAAACCTCTTATTACAGGAGCCTGGGAAATCCATATTTTGGTTTGTGGGGAGAGGAGATTGAGGGTTTTTTTTTTTTTAGCAGACACCACATTCATTCCACTAAAGCGCTCGGTTGAAGAACAAGAAACTTACCTGGTTATGAGACAGGCACAAGAACTGCATGAAAGCTGAGCTAATTATCTGCTACATGGTTACCTATACACATAATGATTCAATGACATACAATTCCTTCCCATTGTACACTCACCATTTTTCAGAATGAAACAGCATTAAATTCAACAATTTGGGATGGAAAGATTGTTTAGATGCCGTAATGTTTTCTTTAAAATTTTCAAATTCAGCAATGTTTCTAAACCAAACCACATAAAAGAATGTTTTCTAAAACTTAATATGTCAATCTTTTTAGTACTTAGTGCAAAAATAGAACTGTTAATTAAAACTTGGGGCATTTTTCTCAGGGTTTTGCAAGCTGATAACCAGTTTCTTTCTAGCACATGCAATACAGCTGTACACAAAAATCCCAGTTGTATGCTAGGTTTCTCCTCTTTCAATATCCACCCACAATAATTTCCCTTCTTTCAATTAAGAGCTTATTTGCTCTAATGGTTTCCATTTCTATCTCAGGCAACCAATAAATAATGCTTCAAATAACTTGCAAGCACTGAAATGCAAGAGAAGTCAACCTCTTTGCTCCACCACTTGGTAGAAAATTTGATTTTACCAGCAAAATAGTTTTCAAGTTTATCACATTAACTTTCAGATTAAAACAGTTCGAGAATGCTAAACAATTATCTGACAAAAGCTCCACAGTTTACTTAAGAATTCTAATTCACAAAGCCCTTTGACAGGAATTTTATCTTATTTTTAAACTACTGCAAAAATTTAGTTATCAGGAAGTTGTTTAATGAATCTTAATTTTGTGAGGACACGGATTTGTTAGATTCTGAGATACTTGGTTTCAATAGCTGTAGGATGAAAGAGAAGCAGTTTAATGTGGAAAGCCTTTATTTGTGAATGTACAGGGGGTTTGACATCTGGGTACTAAGCGATACAAATTAATTTTGGCTTTGCTTTTACTGCTGCTTGGATAGTAATATCCTCAATTTAATAGTCATGTTTGCAGGAAATTCACTTAAGGAGCTTTACTACCTATTAACAATGTTCTTATAGGAATATACTGAAAGGAGCCAGTGTCACAGAATAGAATCATAGAATCATTTTCCTTGGAAAAGGCCTCTAAGATGAAGCCCAGCTGTAAACCTAGCACTGCCAAATCCACCACTTAACCACGTCCTTAAGTGCTACAATCTTTTAAAGACCTCCAGAGATGGTCACACAACCTTTCCACTGGGCAGCCTATTTCAGTGACTGACACCACTTTCAGTGACCAATTTTTTTCTAATATGCAATCTAAACGTTCCCTGGTGCAACCTGAGGTCATTTCCTATCATTCTTTGTGTGGTGGGTTGACGCTGGCTTGGGGCCAGATGCCCACCAAAACCATTCTGTAATTGCCCTCAGTCAGACAGGGAAGAAAATACGTAATGTAAGTTGAAGAGTTGTCAAGTTTTTCCCATTGTAGAAAAGCAGCATTAGCCTGGCTTTTACTAAGACACATCATGCTGATGTCCAGAGTGATTCAAATCAGTCATACCACAGTACAAGGGGAGTAAGAGAGTGAGGTCTACAAATTCACTGCACTTACAAAGCTCCTGCAATTTGGAGATGCTTTTACAGCTTTGGAGCTCATAGAACACCTGTCAAAAAGATACATCATATCACCTGTGGCCACTGTCTTCCTGCTCATGATATGGCACTCCTTCCACTCATTCTTCCACAGGATGGACTTAGTTCTTAGGCTCACTGAACTTCATGGTTACTATCCTAATCATCCATTTGTATTAATTCTGAGAGGCATTGTGGAACTGTCCTGATGCCTCAGTAGAGATCTGTGTTCCCTTATGTTAGGCAATTTGCTACCTTATATGCTGCTCAGACACAACTTAGCCATGAGAGAGAGAACTCTGCTAGTGAAAATTTAGGACTTCAAACAAAGTGACTTGGCCACTATCAGAAGTGAGGCAGTTTTAAAAAACAGACAAGTCTGAGATGCAGTCCAGCATCCAAAGAACAGCATCATACTTATTCTTCCATCCTAACATTTTTCTGCATTCTTACGCTTCATTAGGTTATACACAACCAGTGCTGAAGGTGGAAAATACTGTCTTCTACCCTCTAACATTATTGCATTGCATGAAACTTGAGCACTTCTTGCTTTTTAAGTGATTATATTCCTGTATTTTAGCTTGCAGAATTTAATCTTTCGATATGGTACTCTAAGATACTTCCAAAGGTCATTTCCTCAACAGCAGAAGCACACTCTTTGCAGGTCTGCCAACATGCCAAAGAAAGAAATTGTTCTGTTCAAAAGACAACCAGAGCTAAAAATTGACCTCTAGAAGAGATCTAGAGAAAATATTTTACTCAGGTGGTCAGCAAACAGGTAAGACAGTGGCTGAAAAACATATTTTACAGCTGTATAAACTGAAAAGCAAATGACTTTTCATTGATGTTTACATACAGTTTCACATATTTCTCTGTTCAGTGACACTTGCACACAGGCACCGAAATGTGAATCAGTCAATATAGAAAAATTGGTCCAGGGCAGCTGTGATTTCCATTCAAAGTGAGTCAGACTATCATGAAAAAATCTCTCAAAAAAATATGATTATTTACCATTATCACGATCATATCACAATTTTCTCTTGGAAATATATTATGTAGATACCCATTGTAGCTTTAAATATTGTTTTAAATATTAAAAGCAAAAAACATCAGAAGTGCAATACCACTGTCAACTCTGAAAGCAGAGCTAAGAATACAGCTGTTACTGTGATTTAGGTTAGCACTGAGACCATGCCTTCCTATCCCGTGATCTTACCTGTAGCTCACGTTCACAGAGCCCTCACCTTCCAGTCTCAACCAACATCTCTGTCTAGTTCTCCTAGCAGTCACCATTCCCTTTTCTGTGTTTCTCACTCAACCCTGGTATCAGGTATCCTCAATATCTAACCTTTAATGAACTATTCCACCTAATCTGGCTGTGTTCCTCTCTTGATACATACGCATTTGAACTTCTGGTCATAAGTTTACCTGAGAAACGAGACTGTACAAATAATTCAAAATCCAGAAGCTGTTAAGTGGAAGGAAAAGGTAGGCAAACTCAGTAACAGTGGTACTACCAGCAAAATCTGTATTAGACTGGTCTCCCACCTAAAAGATGCACTCAACATCACATTTGCTTTTACACATAATGTCAAGCAGACAGCAGCAGAAGTTTTCACCCAGTTGGCATTACGCTGATGGGGAAAATTAATTCTGAAGAGATCTAGCACCATTTCCATTAAAGGCAGTACAAGTTTCATGGCAAGCCCAGCTTCAATTTCACGATTTTCTTTTCATCACAGCATCCAAAACCACAAACAAGAATTATTATGCTCACTCAATGCCAGTCATGTCTGCCAAGAATTTGCATTTAGAACAAGATGTTAGAGATCAAGTGAAATACCAACAACATGACTGGATTTGGCAGTGTCATATTCTCATAGTCCCTTGATAATATTAAAGGTTGACAGCAAAGAGATAACTAGATCAATAACTGAAGCATGAATGAACTCTCATCTGATATGACCTAAAGCAAGAAGTCAGCATGCTATACATAATGCTTTAATGTTATTTTCACTGTTCCAACACAGATTGTAGCAGATGCAAGACTACGTAAATATTTCAGCTAGCACGGTAGCACAGCTCTGACTGCTTTCCCCACACCATTTATAGTGATCATTCAGATTTTTTTGGTCAAATTCAAAGCCTCCCTTAACAGTTCAAAGACATGATCCACCTTTACTCACACTCACTAAAGTAAAAAAGTTAGATGGATGGACAACCTCTGTTCAAACATCAATATTCCCTGTGTTCAGTGAGAATTGAGGGGGGAAAAAAATTAAGAAAAAGATTACTTCACTGCTACAAGGGCAAGATTACACTTTCCAGTTCCCTTAATTTTCTCTATACACATGCAACCTTTGCCTCTGCTTATTTTTTGGTACCAGTCAGAGGTTTCAGCGAAGAGATCATTGTAGCTCAAAGCTTTTAAATGTATAATACTCACAGTTGAATTTTCTACCCCAAACAAGCTAGAAATCCCCAGGCATACATCAATCACAATTCTTTTACATACTGAAGTGCACCAGAAGAATAATTTGAGAAAAAAAATAAAAAGATAACAATTATTATCCCCCTGCATTCCACAATCCAGGAAATTGCAGCCAATACTATGTTCTTTAGTTATGTTTTGTTCCCAGTGCAGTTAACAATACATTGTCACAAAGCTTGCTATAAGAGCTGCTATGAGAACCCCCCAGAATCAAAATTTCATTCCAGAAGAAACTGGAACTTGTTTTATAAAATCTGTTTACAGGAATATAGGCATTTTCACAGTAAAGAGCTGACTCCTCAAATCACACCAAAGCTCTCGGGGAAGCCCAAGAAAAAAGAATCTCATTTTCCTGAATTTGAGCACCTGATTTTCAACTAATGCTTCATCTCCAGGTTCTTTCTTATTTGATGCCTTGCAAGAAGAGAAACTATCAGTGATGTATAAATCGGTATTTTTTTTGGAGCATAATAAAAGACCACATCTTGTATTCATCCTACACACAGCTATCACAGCTAGACTGATCTTTCTCTTTCAAAATGGTATTTTGGCATTGCATGTATATTCTAAAGTTCAGTAAAGCATTCACATTTCAGTCCCAATTTAGAGCTATATGCAACTATACCTAAAGCACATTGGAAAGGGACAAAATCAGGAGTTAAAAGAAGACATGAAAATAGGAAATGAATCCAAGAGTTACAGAGTTTCCTCTGGTACTATGTTTGTGTTGGAAGATTAGAGGAAAGTAATTTCTAACTGCAGTAAAGAAGGCTTGTGCTTAACCCCCCCAGCACCTCAGTACAGTCAGAGGGAGTTGTGAAAGCCACTATTGGTCAAAGGAGGGGCGGAGGGCTAGTAAAACAAGGTAATGAAGAGAATTGTCGAAAATATATACTAAATATTAATCTATAAACAATAAAAATAAGGAGAGTTGTATTAATGAATCAAAATACATCATTTCTTTTCCACCCTACCTACATACTGAAGCCCACTAAAATACCTTCTACTGCTTTGGATTCTGTACGCCGCTGGACTCAAGTTTTCAAAGACATTAGTTTTCAAAGAGTTTGAAGGCTTTTACTAAATTTTAGACTAATTCCAATTCAAGATATTCCCTTCAAAGGTCATGACCTTTCCAAAAATATGTAGAAAACTGTCCACAGGAGAACAAGAGCCATTAGATAAGGAATACGTGCTGGCATGTGAGGAAGGACCTAGAGTGAATAATACCCTGTTCCCAAGATGCAAAGGAATTCTCTAAGTGGGGTAATGAAATGATCTTCATGCTCAGATGTAATGCATTTACACTGCAACAAGGAGGATTAAAACTAAGCATCTAACAATAATGCTAGAAAAGTATTCAGTGGGTTGCTTATGGACCTTATGGAACCTCATTCCAGGTTTAAAAAAAATATTTTAGATAAAGTTTTAACAAGCACAGTAAAACCAAATGGACCCAGTGGTTAGTTTTGATGTGCAGGGAATGGATAGGACCTTTTATTAAATGTATCACTATGCTTTCTACCCCATACCCCACTTAAGAGCTAGTCTTTGCTGTCCCATGTACAGCTGATCTGGCAGAGCAGGTACTATTTAAAGAGGCTAGACTCTGCTTGTCCTTATTGACTTAAGGTATGCAGGATCAGTAGGAGACACTCCAAATAAAAGCCAGCAACCTTCTCCAATATGAAGTATAGAATATATATATATATATGAAGTATACTTCTCCACATGAAGTATAACCACTAGATAGAGCGATTCACCGACCTGAGCTACTTCTCTATACACAGTTATTTCCATGCTCTCTTACTCTCTCACCTTCTACATGCAACATACCTTACCAGTGGCCACCATCAGTGAAATACTGAGTTGGGGTTTTAGGCCTTTTCATGTTCCTGTTTGCTAGCATTTTGTTTTTCACAGAAATAGATTGGATTTTTGGAATGAAGTATTTCGCTTCTATCCTCATGCTGAAGTTTCTTGGGAGTTACATTTTCTCATTTAATGATTCAACAGAGATAAAGGAGGCATATATGATGCAAATTTGTTAAATAATCAGCATCTTTTATTAACCAAATCAAAATCTGCAAGCTTGAAAGCTTCTGTATGATAATACCCTACTGAATGACCTTTTATATTTATTTTCTAGAAACCCTGCATTAGACTTCATAACCATACTTCCTCATTATCTATTTATTCTGACCTAAAGACTAATTTTGCAGTCCACAGGGGAAAACTTTTCCTGATAATTAGTTCTCCTTGGTTGTATTCCAAGAGAAATGACAAATTTCACCTTGTTTAAGATGCCTCTTGATAACAGTTTAAGCCAACAGAAGAAGCATGCACAATTATTTTTTTTGGATACACACATTTTTTCTCTGGAGGTTGCACCACTATTTTGTCCAATCACTTGTTACTCTACTCCCCTCTGATAACTGTGGCCTACAGAATAAACTGCCGGCTTTCCTTCCCATCTCTCCAGAGAAGTTTAGATTTTGACAGGATGCAACATACCAGTAAAATAATGTCCTCCACAAAACACCCATTGCTTCCAGCACTGCAGGCAAAACTTCTCTCTTTCCCTACAAGTGCCCAAAACCAAATATACATCTACAGGAACTCTGGCAAAAACTGTGAAATCAACCTATATATAACTGAAGTCAATCTATAACTGAAATCAAGATCAGACCACAAGATAAATAACAAAATTCCTATTATTCCCATCCTCTTCAGCAGTTCAAGACCTCCCCTACGAGGAAAGGCTGAGTGAGCTGGGGCTGTTCAGCACGGAGAAAAGAAGACTGAGGGGGGACCTAATCAATGTTGATAAATATCTTAAGTATGGGATGCAGGGGGAATTGACCAGCCCCTTCTCAGTGGTCTGTGGGGACAGGACAAGGGGCAATGGCTGCAAGTTGGAGCACAGGAAGTTCCGCACCAACATATGGAAGAACTTTTTTACAGTGAGGGTGACAAAGCCCTGGGACAGGCTGCCCAGGGGGTGTGGAGTCTCCTTCTCTGGAGATATTACAGCCCCATCTGGATGCCGACCTGTGCAGTATGAGCTGGGGAGCTGCTTTGGCAGGGGGGTTGGACCCGATGAGCTCTCAAGGTCCCTTCCAACCCCTACAATTCTGTGATTCTGTAGTTCTGTGATAACATTGTAAGAAATTCCAGACTCTCATGCCCACTGCCACCCCTTACCCCCCACAGGACCTGCATACAATGAAAATGCATGGGAAAACACACACTAAAAATAAAACACGTCAGCAGTCAAAATAGGCCTGCACAGTCCTGACTCCAGGTAGAGCAAGTCTTTTTTGTTTTCCTGAGGAATCAGGAAGTTAGCTGGCTAAACATCTACAGATGATCACAGAATCATAAGGTGAAAAGACCTCTGAGATCATCATGTCCAACCATTCCCATCCTATGCTAAACCATATCCCTGAGTACCTGATCGATCCTTTTTGAGTCACACATCCAGGGAAGGTGACTCAACCCCCTCCCTGGGCAGCCTGTTCCAGGCCCTGACAACTCCTTCAGAAAAACAATTTTTCCTAATATCTGATCTGACCCTGCCCTGGCACAGCTTCATGCCATTTCCCCTTGTCCCATCTCCTGTTACTCGACCCACCTCTCTACAACCTCCTTTCAGGTAGCTGTAGGTAGGTAGGTAGGTTCTCCAGGCTAAACATCCCCAGCTCCCTCAGCCATTCCTGATATGATTTTCCCTCCAGCCCCTTCCCCAGCCTGGTTGCCCTTCTCTGGACTCACTCAAGATATAGAAACAATAGAAACACAAGTGTGTACATTGAATGAAGATCAAGAGACAGTAACGTGGATCTTAGAGCCCAAGTCTGAAAGCAATATACTCCTCAGGGGAAAACAAGCACTTTCTCTAAACGGAGGACTTCAGTTGCTTTTCAGTTGTTACAACTGCCAACCTGAAACCTCCAGAAACAGCACAGCAAGCAACTGTGCCTTGGGAAACAGATCCTAAGTTTAATTTGCCGGGAATCCACAAACACTGATCGCCTGGGAAGGGGAATGAAACCAACTAAGGGTGGTGATCAAAGCAGAGATTAAGGCACAAGTGCATAGAAGGCTTTGATGTTTGAATTTAAAGCATCTGTTTGAATTACTGTGTAATTTAAAAAATAACTTTGTAATGCACAAACATTTCGCAATATTTCACTAGTCTTCACTTAAAAACTGGAATAGGAAGTATTTTTATACTTAGAAATACTTATTAATACTGTGATACTGTAATATTCTAACCACCTAAAATTTCATAAAATTAACAATTTAACATGGGAACAGTGTTCACAACAACTTAGCATTTGAAAAGCATGGTTTTTTCTCCCTCTTTGGCAATCTGATGTTCTATGTGAAAAATTCATGATGGGTTTTTCAAAGCAGCCTTACACTGACTGACCTGCTCATCAGCTCTTTAAATACTGTAGGTACTTCCCAATGAATTCATAAATGATATTGGAATAAACTGTCATTGCTACTGCAGCTGGAAACCAAGCCACTGCAGCAACTAATTTATTCAGACTTATTTATTTACTTTGTTCATGGAATATTTCACCAGAAAGCTAATCTGTTCCATAACTCCCCCAGACCTTCCGTCCCCCCTCCCCAGTGGTCTACAGATTGCTTACTGCAAATGTATTTATCGTAACACTTAGCAGGTCTGGTAAGTGGCATAAAAGCACTTCCATTCCCAATCTGGAGGAACATAACTTCAAGCAGGAAGGATTAAATAGACCACAAGAGTTCAGAATTTTGAATTGGGCATTTGAGAGAGATCTGATAAAAGATCTTTCCCCCTCCCTAGCTCCCCAGGTCTTTGTATTCAGAATCCCTGCACAATAACTGGGCTCCTGTAAGATTTGCTCTGCATCAGAAGTACAGAAATTTGTTATCCCCATGCCCTGGCATTCTATACCTGGGGCAGTGGGCAGGGGTGGAAAAAACATGAATGGTTGACCCATTTAGTTATCATTTTGCCATGGAAACACATCACTGTCTTGACCTAACAGCAGACTTCAAATATCTCAGAGCAGTTAGAGTTACATTTTCAAAAACAGTTTAGACAAAGCTTTGTCATGAATATGTGCAAATTTGATTTGCCTGCGGGCAAACCAACTAAGTAATATCCACTCCTATTTTCTAGGACTGTCCTATATTTTTCTAGTTTTATTTTTATTTACTTATATGTGTTTATAAACACTAGTATATACTAGATAGTGTGTATATTTCTTTATATACTTATTTTCTATTACACATTTTCATATCTGTCCATGTGCCCTGGTTTTGGATTGGGATATATTTAGGTTTTGCATGAAGCTGTGAGGAAACACAGCCAGGACAGGTGACCCAAACTAGTCAAAGTGACATTCCATACCATGAGGTCGTGCTGGACAAGGAGTTGCTGCTTGGTGACTGGCTGGGCACCAGGTTCCACGCAGTGAGCAAACTGGGTATTACCCCCTTTGCATATTCTAAGTGTTTTCCTCGTGCTTTGCTGTCCCAGTGAACTGTCCTTATTCCGACCCAAGAGTTTCACCTTTTTCTTCCAGTTCTTTTTCCCATCCCACTGGGTGGTGGGAGGGGTGAGCATGCAGCCATGTGATGCTCAGGTCCCAGCTGGGGCTAAGACACAACATCATCCTTTTTGCATTTTTCTTCTGCTTCTGTTACACATATGTGTGAGTATATATGTATTTAGAGATACACATAGTGTATCCTTTATTTAGTTTTCTTCAGTAATGTCACCATTTAGCCCTGGCTGGCAAGTAAACATCATGCAGCTGCTCACTCCCTCCCCCATCCCAGCAAGATGAATCATTACAGAGTCATAAATAATTCCAAGAAACTTCAATTTGTTCCTCATTTAACAGCAACATTCCTAGTTTTGGTCTATAGTACATTATAAAAACTGAAATATTTGATGACCTCTAATTTCTACTGCAATTTCCTCCCCTCCAGATAATTTGTTATACAACTGAACCATAAATCAAAATTAGAAGTAGAACGTCAATTAAGTTTTTTTCACCTTTCTGTATCACTTGATCAAATGACCAGCAGTTACAGATATATTATAAACATAATTAGAAATGCCTATTTTCATGTTACTTGATATATTTCAATAAATGTGAATAATGAATGAGAGGCATTAGATTTGCATTCTGTATTTAAAATACTAGCTAAGATGATTTATGGTTGTCAACAAGTTAATATACAAGAAAGGAGAGAAAGACTCATGAACTTCCCTGAAACAGAGAAACTTCAAGATACTGAAGAAAGTTGTAGCAATATTTCCATCTACTGGAGGCTGGAGATAATTGGCTATTCACAGCTGCCATATTCACTTTTTCCAATGAAAGTCAAATTGACTAAGTATAAAATACCTCTCTTACTGGACTGATCATGCAATCTGGCTCCATGATTTCATATTTTTATGTCTGTCCACATCACCACGACATAAAAGGCAGATATGTTAAAAGCTGTTGGCTCTCTTATCTTAACGGACTAGGACAACACTAAGGCAACACATAGAGAAAGCAAGTCAGCCACATCTTCTCCATAAAATAAGACTTCTAGAATCTATTAATGAATCAATTTGTCTAGCAATGGATTCATTTGTCTCATGACAAATTAGCTTGATTGAAAAAGGAAGATCACAATACTTAAGGAAACAATGACGTTAAAACTATGGGTTTATTTTTGTCACCAAAACATACTTTAAACATACCACTTCCATCTTTCACACAGAAGATCTTAATTTCCTCACGTCTGTATCATTTTTCAAAACCATCTCATTTCTTAGTGGCATTTTACAGAAAGCCTAAAAAAAGTGAACAATGTATCACTGCTAAATAGCAAATAACAGTCCCCAAACTGTTCTACTTCTTTGTGACAGGAACCAAGGGCTAAGCCCTAAGAGACTAAGAAAATCTGTTTCACTCTAAAGATTTTGTCACTCTTCAAACAGAAAATACTTCCTAATGTCAAAAATTCTGTCTTCAGCTAAATCCCACTACACATTATTTTAGGATAGCCTACGGAACAGGACCAAACAACTCAGTTTGCTCATAAGGCTGGCCAGGTGCACAGTTGCAGATTCTGAGACCGCTGGTTTTTGAGAGTATCACAGATTAAAGAAAACAAGCTCTTTAAGTAAACAAACTTCAGTAAAATAACACAAGATAAGAACTCATTAAACCTTTCACAGCTGAAGGCTAAGGTAAACAAAGCAATACTGTGCATGACTTTTACAGTTACTTCACAGCATGTCACTGGCAGTTCCAAAGTAAAATCCATATGCAAACACAAGACATCTCTAAGAGTGGCAGCACCAACTTTGACCTCAATTACCCAGTCATACCGGGCTTCTGACAGGAAAATTTGACTCTGTATTTATGAACCCTCACACTACCTTAGATACCTGTAATTGAAAGCCAACACAGAGCAATTCCAACATCCATAGTGGCACTGCCGTGACAAAAAGTATTACTGCATCCTTTCTCTAGCACACTGCAGTCAAGACAAGCTTTTCAGACACTTCTGTAGAATAATTTAGCCCATTACTTCTTGGTTGTTGTTGTTCATGGATAATTCAGTAGACCCTGGCAGTTAGTCTTTGTTATTTCAAATTGTGCAAGCATGTTATGTAAGCATATCTCAGCACCTGCTCCTGGTTGTCTTTGAGGCGTATGGGAGGTCACCCAACTAATACAGCAGCATTTATGCCCTTCCCTTGCAAAGTGGGGATAAAAGCTTGCAGCAGGACTACATTTGTTCAAACTGCAGAGTCCACAGAAACCTTAAAATCTGCAGAGCTTACTACTGCCTACATGTACGCTACCTGAAAGAAAGCAAATGAGATACTCCATGAGAAATAAAGAATCAATTAAAAGCTTGCAAAAGGATTTCACTCCTCATTATTTTAGAGGTACACAAAGTATAGCACATTAGATATTTGCAGCTAGTCATCACACATTGAAGTGTTAAAAAAAGGCAATCGTTTCTGTTCCATGTTTGTTAATCCCCAGTAAAGATTAACTCATTTTTAAGCAGCAGTCAACTAATTAAGAGACAAAAGTTCAATCATGTTCATTACACTAGTCACAATAAAAACCACTACCTGAATTTGGAATAGCAAACACCGTATCCTAAAAATGTCCATTCTGAGACTGCATCTGCTCACCTGCCACTTAAACCAACTTTTCATAACGAAGTTGAACCTCTACACATGCTAGATGGGGTGAGTTATTTGCCAAGCCC
Source organism: Gallinula chloropus (assembly GCF_964237585.1). NCBI lineage: Eukaryota > Metazoa > Chordata > Aves > Gruiformes > Rallidae > Gallinula > Gallinula chloropus. The sequence continues at coordinate 17,598,984 of NC_140096.1, forward strand.
TGAGTGATGTATCACAGGCAAAGAGAGACCAGTTATAATGTAGGTCCTTCAGTGTTTATTTATAATAGAAAGTACATTTATACAATTCATCAATAGGCTGCCTCCCGAGAAGCACTGAAAGTGCCACTTAATAAGTAACAAATATAAAGCAGAAGGCCTTGGCCCTGCATCACTGAAGTCAATGCAAGCTGTTTTCAAAGGGAATATTCAGGCACTGGAAAAAATCCTTCCCAACATCAAAGTAAAAGGACATCAAGAAACCAATAAACCAGCTTCTTAAAGGGGGGTTCCAAAAGAGTAATACAAAAGGGATCAATAAGATTTATCCTCATTATATTTTTATGTCTGTCTACCTGAAATCAGTAGGCTTTGGATTATGAATTTTAAACACTCTAAAAGATCCTTCCTCTACTTAATTTACATCTTTCCTTTAATATTTATTCCTGGTGCATGCTGGCTAGTCTACCTATATCACAATGGATAAACAGTCACTGTCAGAAAGCAACTGCTTTCTCTGAGGAAATACTCACTTCCCTATCTCTTGGCATTTTCACTACACTGCAACACTGTAATGGAGTAAAGCACTACCACACTTAAAATGCTACAAGCAGCCCTGGAAATGGAAAGTTATCATGGCAACTACCTAGTGTTCAGGAAAGACTTTCCTTTGAAAGCATTCCCCAAAAACAGTGCATAAAACAAGTCATTGTAGGCAGCTGTTGTCGTGCTGATACTGGAGACAATTCAGCAATTTTTTACCCACAGATTAATGGAAAATGTATGGAACGGAGCCCTTGGGTCCAATCCTGTGAAAACACTTACTGTTCTCTGATTTAAAAAACCCTGATGGATATAACCACAAAACCCAGTTCACAGAGCTGCAGATAATATTCTGACAAACTCTAAAGAATTATAGAATCAAAAATTCTCTAAGTAAGCAAGCTGCTTTTTTTATTTCCAATTCCTGCCTTCTCCTATTTTCATTTTATGTTTTTCCATCTTTTTTCTCTTCCATTCTTATTTTCTTTTTTCATTCTTAACAGAGAATGACAAAAATTGACAAACATAAGAGAAGTCAGTAATCCCATTTTATGGATAATGTTTCAGTTTTCAACTTCGCTAAGCAGAAAAAAAAGTATCTTCAGGCTTTCAGACCAGCTCTTTAACTGCAAACTATGTAATCTGCATAAAAATGATGAATCTTCTTTTCATTTTCCTTACACATATAATAGCCCCCTTCATTGTACTGAAGATTGTTGTTACAATGGCATATGGAGTAGCATCCACTACGAAAAACTCTGGAATTACACAATCACCAACTGCTTTTCTTAGAAGAATCCTCACTTCAGTTAGTTACTTTTGACTTGAAAGTCCACATGACAGAGAGTTTAAGGCACATGTATGTCCAAACCTCCATCAGCTGTTTTCCTTCCCTTGGTCTGCTACAGTCTGTTAACAAGTTTTTCACTGTAGGTAGGATAAAGGTAATTTTCACCAGAAGCTGGGATGGGATACAGCCAGGACAGGTAACCCAAACTAACCAAAGCAGTATTCCAGACCATATGACATCATGCTCAATATAAATAGGGGCTAGTCAGGGAGGGCCAGCACAGCTGCAGGACATGCAGTGCAGGGATGGTCTGGCTTCGGGACTGTGTGATCTGAGTATATGGCTCAGTAAGACACCCCATTGTGTATCATCAGTTCTGTGTATCCTAAGTCCTGTCATTGTTATTTCCCCCATCCTTTGCTTTCTCAGTAAACTGTCCTTATCCCAACCCATGAGGTTTGCCTTTGTCCTCCCCATCCTGCCAGGTATGGGGGGAGCAAGCAGCCATGTGGTACTCAGCTGCCAGCTAATAATAAGCTAATAATTTTATCCTGACTTCATTTTTAGAAACACCTAAGCTATTTTCAGGAACTTTCCATAACAACTCAGCTTGGGCCAGAGCACTAGTACAGAGTTAGTTAAAACAAGTCAGCAAATAAAAACAGAACTGTAAAACAATCTTAATAATGATTTACAGGACAGACTGAGAGTGCAAAGAGGCCCAAATGAAAAGCATTGCCCAGTTCTCATGTTTTATAGCACACCTTCTCTTTGAAAAGCACCATAGTAAAACATCAAAATGAAGTGGTACAATCAAAGAGACAGTGAGTCAATGAGAGTCACTGAATACAACTCGTAGTTTTATGAAGGATTTGGCATGTGAGCTGGTGGGATAGTTGACTATGAAGATAGTTCATTTCTCATCAGGTCTCATGTCAGTTGCTGAAAAGGTGGATCTTGCTAAATAAAAAGCAAGCACAATAAGTTATCGTCTCTGTATTTCATACTTCTGAATTTATTCTGCTGCTGTCAAATACAAGATCCATTCAGATCAGTTCTGTAGAAGTCATGCCCACAAAGACCTATGGAAAACATAGGAAAGTCCTTTTTTTAAAGGACAAAATTTGTCACAAATGTAATTATTTCTCTGAACTTCTCGGAATCTGAAGGCAAACATGAACTGGCTCAACCAGCACATCACTGGGAAGCTGGGCCAGACTGCAGAATGAGAAAATTAGGAAGTGGCCCCCTCCTACAGAGGCGATACCAGTCATGCTGCACAGCGCAGCCTCTGAAGGAACAAACCCCATCTTTAAGGGGGATTTTGTTCTTCCGGCTTCTCCTGGAAGGTCACTTCAAAGCCTTTCTTCCCCAGATCTATCCCGTGGAAATCTTGCAGCCTACTGGCATTTGCCAACTGTCATCATTGCATCTTTCCCACACTCACAAAAAGCAGCCTCTTTTAGCACCAGAAATTTAGGTGAAATCAATAACTGCAAAATATTCATAGTTTGGGTTGTTTGGTTTGGTTTTTTTCAACCTAAATCTGACTTACCCAGGTAAGAGAAGTAACATACTTAAACCTTAGTACCAGCTCACATTTCAGACAGCAAACATGGAGTACAGTCTGAGAAACAGCTGTAGTAGTCAGACTTTTTTTTAAACACTAATTTGATAAGAACAAGAAGCTTATACAGTCAAAATCTCCATTTGTACACATATCTTTAGCACTGAGCCTGTGTTCAACTCCCAAGAAAAAGATGCTCTATTAGTACTCCCACTGATGCATTTTTAAAGCTACTTGTTGCTGCTGTATTATACATTTCAAGACCAGAATACAAGTACAAACTGTTCCCAAGGCACTAAAAGGAAACCCAAAAAAATTCACTGGACAAAAGCATTCTTTTCAGAGTAAAAGTTGTGTTTTCTTTAATGTAAATAACCCCCACAAGTCTCTTGAACAGAGCCAGAAAAGTTGAGCAGAAGAATGAGAGAAGAAAACTTTATGCAGAAACTCACATATTGCCTTGGTACATAAAAGTTTGGAGAATGTTTGTGGAAAGCCCTAAAGAAAAACTAATTAAAATCTAAGCTAAAGAAAAATCTTCCTTTTAAAGTATTGTTTTTCCTGCTTTTCCAGGAAAACTTACTTCACCTAAGATTTGCTTTCCACAAAAAAAATAAAATAAAATAAAATAAAATCACAGAATCACAGGGTTGGAAAACACATTTGCCATCAAGTCCAACCATACCCTCCCTCTACTAAACCATATCCCTGAGCACCTCATCTACTTCTCTTTTAAATGCATCCAGGGTTGGTGACTCAACTGCCTCCCTGGGCAGCCTGTTCCAATGCCTGATAACCCTTTCGGTGAAGAATTTTTTCCTAATGTCTAATTTGAACCTGCTCTGGCAGAGTTTGAGTTCATTCCCCTTCATCCTATTACCTGAAGGTAGAGAGACCAACCCTCACCTCTCTACGATCTCCTTTTAGGTAGTTGTAGGCAGTGAGATAAAGTCTCCCCTCAGCCTTCTCTCCTCCAGGCTTAAAAACCACAGTTCCTCAGCCACTGCTCATAAGGTTTGCTATCCAGCCCCTTCACCAGCCTGGTTGCCCTTCTCTGGCCATGCTCCAGAATCTCAGCATCTTTCTTGTACTGAGGGGCCCAAAACTAAACACTATACTTGAGGTGTGGCCTTACCAATGCCAAGCACAGGGGCACAATCGCTCCCCTGGACCTGCCTGCCATGCTGTTTTCTTATACAAGCCACAATGCCATTGGCCTTGGCCACCTGGGCACACTGCTGGCTCATATTCAGTCAGCAGTCAACCAACACCCCTAGGTCCTTTTCCACCTGGAAGCTTTCTAGCCACTAGCCTCTCTTCCCCAAGCCTGTAGCACTGCACAGGGTGGTTATGTCCCAAGTGCAGGACTCTGAACTTCATCTTGTTGAACTCCATCCGGTTGGTCTCAGCCCATCAATCCAGCCTGTTCAGATCCTTTTGAAGAACCTCCTTGCCCTCAGGCAGATGGACACTTCCTCCCAGCTTAGTGCCATCCACAAGCTTACTGAAGGGACATTCAATCCCTCAGCCAGGTCATTGAAAGAAAAAAAAAATACAGAAAATGCACCTGCATTCCTGGAAAAAAATCAGCATTTGTTTAAAATCAGAACAGGGAGATCACAGCAGACTGAACACAAGGGCCTGGAGCTACAACTTTCAACAGCCTGGTTTCTGAACCACATTGGCAACAAAAAGCAATGACTTCTCAGTTTCATCATGATTGCTCAGCAGAAGGAATCATCATAGAACATAAGAGAGAGACTAGTTTGCCACACACAAGAACAAGAGCATAAAAAAAAGTCAAGATGACAGTTATTTTGAAATCCAAAATACTTCATTTTCCAAATATAATGTAAAGCTTTCATCTTCTGAGTACAATTTTTTTTTTTTTTCAGGAAAAAACACATAATCATTCAGCTGAGGTTAGAAGTCAGAATATTTCACTTCTCTATTTTTCTATGCAGGTATCCAAAAATGTAACGTAAGAGGCAATAATTCAGACCTACCCACTCCTTCAACCCCCTGCCAATAGTATACTTATCCTTTCAACCCTTCAGTCTGAGAAGAGCAATGAGTTAAGAGATGCACTTCACAGATCTCCTTTCACTCTAAGGGAGAGGGAAATTAAAGGTGTTACTATACTGTGATCTTAAAAAAGTTGTGGCAAAGGTCAATCATGTTCACGTCATTCTGGGCCCAAAGCTGCCAATCAACTGTTAAAACAAGGTAAGCCATACATCCTAAACCCCTGATGCTACAGAAAAAAACATTGCCAGCTTTCACTATGCATCACTATTTTAAAGACTACAGAAATTCTCTTAGTCCTGTTGAACTCTAAATCTCACAGCAGAAATACCATCCTGAAGATTTCAAACACATCATGCAGTATACCATAATATTGATACATCACAGCCCTACAATATAGCACAGTAGGGCAGACTTATTTGACCCAACTCATGAATGACCTAGGGCAACACACACTTCAGGTACAATGCAAGCACACGCTTATTTTCTTGTATTATTCTCAGCTAGTCTGAGGAGGTGAACAGAGCTCAAAGAAACAGCAACTGGCAAGAACCAAACCTACCTTCTCTGCACTAAGTCTTCTCTTGTAAACAATCCCTCTTTCACAAGCAGTAATTAAACACCAGCAGCACCAAATACTGCTTTCCAAGCTCACAGAGAAGAGCAAAATCCCAAAAAAACAGTATCCAAGTCCAGCTCAAAAAGCAGAACATAGATACCAGGAGAGAATGATGGACCACAAAGGAAGACCTTACATGTGATGGAAGTACCAGGAGTGCTCATGTATGACACTAAATCCACTTCATCACTGCATGTGTGGAACCCACAGATCATATGTATTCTCCCAGTTCCTCCCCTTTGCCAAAACTTAAACTGAATCTTTCCATAAAGTTATTTTATGCCTCATGTTCCTCCTTTAAAGTGGGAGGAAGCAAAGAGCAGAAACTTCAAATCCTCCAACTGCATGGCTTCACCAACAGTCTTTTTGTGTAGGGGCAACTCAGCCCTTCCCACAATCACCTTTATTCTCCCAGGGGCTTTTAGGAATCAGTCTCTACACAGCCACACTGACAGTAATAAATGATCAAGAAGCAATATCAAGAGGGAATCCTTGCTGAAATAGCTTCTCTTTCTCCTGTTAGAGAAATACTTCTAGAAATGCACTTTAACTCCCCACTTTTAAGTTAACCACACTACATAATATATGTACATTAAACAAAATACTATATACATTTATAAACAAAGGCTTTGCTCTCCCTTTTACACTGAGTTTGCTAATTGCCTCCCTTTCAAATATGCTGGCAGTGCTTCAAATTCTGTGAGAAGTCTACAGGCATCTGTGCATCACTGGGGCAGTGACGCTCTGGTACATTATCTCACACATTCCTCTGCTTTCCTGGCGTTCCACGGTAGCTACAGGTGATGTGTTCTTCACCCTTTCAGTCTGCAGCAAAAATGTATTGATAGCTTCCTCTGAAGCAGAAGAGCCACTAGTTTGTACAGGAACAGGCTAAAGAGAAACCTGAAGTTCTCTCATTTAGCTCTTTCCAAAAGAGTTTAATTTTTCTGTTGCTCAATTCCCTCAAGCAGTTTTTATTGCCTTACTACCAACATCACAACATCCTTCCCTAAAACACATGCATAGTCTACTTTGGGTAAGTGGTACAGCAAAGACCTTTTCCCAAAGGACCCTGAAGCACTTGGCAATAAATCGGAATTTTGAAACGAAACCTCTGAACATAAACCTCTGTAGAGCAGCAAACTAACAGTGAGAGCAAGCTGAGTGGACTCTGTTATTTGTCAGGTAGTTCACACCAGCTAAGAACATGGAGATCCACCAAAGTAAACCTAAGACTCCCTAATTTTTTTATTTCTAAGTCTGCACTGAAGGTACAGATTTCATTTCTATTTCATATTGTTCAACTGTCTGGCCTTTCACTAGAGGACAAAGAGAAAGTGTTCTTGTTTACTTTGCAGAAATCTAAAGAGAATCTGCTAGCCTACATCTTATGCCAAAACAAACAAGGTTTTACAAACATGCCAAAACACAAACAAGCGCTAATATTTGCCTGTGAGTACAGGTATATATCCCTTATGATAAGGGATTAAACCATGGAATTAAATTTGTGTAGAATCTGGATTTTAAAAGCACATCTTGGCCCAAAGGACAATCTTTGGTAGTTTTAATGGTAATCCAAGAAATAATTATCAGCTCTTGTGAAACTGCTTCTGTTTGAACTTGAAATACTTCCCTGGCTGATGAAAACAGTTTTTTACACTGATAAACTCTCAGGCTAATTTGAAGCCTGGCTTTATGCGGACTTAATTTGATACTTAGGCATGTGTTAAAGTTTAAGCATCTGGATAATCTCTGCAGAGAATACTATAAAACATGTACTTGGCACCATCTCAGTAAGTCGAGGCCTATTACATTTCCATTGTGGGATGTGCTACCACTGAGGCAAGTTCAAAATGAGAAGGTGCAGTCCGTTTAACTTCCAAATAAAAAGAATATTAATACTCATGAGGAAAAAAGTAATCAGCTTCAACAAGCTCCAATCAAGGAAGCTGTAATTAAAAAACATCTCTCCACATCTGAGGAGTTACACTGACATCTATTAACTTTCTCATCTTGCTTCCCCTTCCTCCTCCTCCCTCAAAAAGTAGATTATATTCTTCACTCTCTTTCGTAATAGAGTAATAAACTGGGACAGCCTAGCTGTCTTCACCATTGAATTAATATCTGCAGAATCAAAGAGTATTCAACTCAAAAAGAAAGGGGTAGGAAGAGAAAGGTGGTTTTATCATACTTTGGATTGGAAAGCATTCAAACACACAAGAGCCAGTAAAGTCAGGCCAAAGTTGCATAATACACTGTTCATATATGAACTTCACTCAAAATCCCATCCCTTAGAAATGTATGTCTCCAAGAGGAAGCCCTGCAATTGTTACTGTCATGTTACTCAGGTTCCTCTCACCTGTTTGGAAGGCCTGTATATTAAACATGGTTCATGCTACTTTACTGAAACAATCCTTTTAAACCAGGTAGGGAGCACATTCTACCACTAAAAGGTCAGTAAAGACAGAGGTAAAAGCACCTAAAGCACCTTTTTTTCAAACCCCAGAAGCATGCTATAAAATGCATCTATTTAATTAAGACAGAGGAGAAATTACATATTAAACTCTAACTATACTTGGCTAAAGCCTAAGTAAGTCAAGGACAGCTTTGTAGACTGAAAAACAACTCCTCCACATCTCAATTCACATTTGCAAGAGGTGACCTGCTACAAGGACTGGGATCATTGAGAACATGAACAACAGTTGGAGTAAAGGACTTCAAAAGTTCACTCATCTAATTCAGGGGAGGAAATCTTATGAACTATACCATAATAAACTTTTTCTACCTCCAAACCACTTTATTATGGCTCAAGGTCTATTAAAAACAAGTGTTTTGCACCTAAAACCAAATTTAACCTAACTACCTCTTGCTGTTGTGACTTTTTAATTCTCATCAGCGATGAATTTTCAGGTCCATTCATTTTGTGGTCAGAAAAGCTATGAAAATAAAGTCTAAGAACATGGAAGCAAAATTTAAGGAAAAAAAGATTCAAAGTGTCTTATGCAGCTAAAATTTCCAACTAGGATCCTACTACAGACACCTTTGCTTACTCAAATGGAGAATAAAAACCTCTACTGAAATTAAGCAATCCATTTTTAAGTTCTGAATACTATTTGCAATGAATTGTTATGAACAATTGTTAGTTACTAGTGCAGCTAGCAGGTCGTTTCCACTGATTCACATTCAAGCATATGCTAGGTGACTTGTGCACAATCTGCAGAAGGTTATTAATTTGTGCAGCAAGACTGATTCAGCTTCACCCAAACCTGCGACATTATAGAAGCAATTTAAATGTTGTCCCTTACCTAAGAGGTTAAAAACACTGATGTCTGATTATCTCTTACACAAATATTGTGAACAGAGACCCACAGTCCTGTTTTGTCTACAGAAAGCAGAATAAACAAATGAATGTTTCTACACAGAGTCTTGAAAGCCACAGTGCCTGGAGTGAGACCTTTTTACTTGATTATCCATTAAGTGAATGTTAAAGTTGACACCCCTAACTATGATGGGCTAAAGAAGTATGTGCTAAACATACCACTGTAGTACTTGACTCTCCACCCAAATCACATTAAATATCACCCCTGCAAGGAGAACAGCTAAGGTTAGCGTTTAAAGGATATTCAGTGAGTATTCCAGCAGGAGAGAATGAAGACCCCAAAGAATCAGCCCATGGGCTACGTTCCTCCTCCACCCAAGAAAGGCACACCTTCTTGGTAAGCACTGCAACTTCACCTCTTGGTGAAGAATACCCAGGGGAGCATTTTGCTGGCATTATAGTCACGTTAGAGCTATTGCAGTAAGTGTATTTATCAACAGCAATTCTGAACTCTTTATATCTGTCACTTTAATAAATTACTGTTTCAACTGTGCAAGACTGTTTCAGTGAAAGTCTTTTAGGGGGCTCTGACAGGCAAGCATTGACAGAGGGAATGTTTAGATTAGATACTAGGGCGAAGTTCTTTACATAGGGAGTGGTAAGGTGCTGGAAACAGGCTGCCCAGAGAGGTGGTAGATGCCCTGTCCCTGGGAGTGTTCAAGGCCAGGTTGGATGGGGTCCTGGGCAACCTTGTCTAGATCCAAGCCTGGAGGTTGGTGGCCCTGCCTGTGGCAGGGGGTTGGAACTCTGTGATCCCTGGGGTCCCTTCCAACCCAGACCAGTCTATGATTCTTTGTATGCGGTTACACAATCTTTTAGAGGCAAGCAGTTGACCAAGTCAGGGACTACGACTGAAACTAGCCGCACCTAGGCTCCTCTCTGAGAAGGAGTTTAGAAGCAAGGAGCTCCTTTCTGCAACTCATGACTCAGTGGGAGGGCCTCCCTCAGCCACACATCAGACCCACACCCTTTTCTAATTCTACTCTAGAATAAAAATAAAACAAAATAATCCTTCAAACTTCTTCAGTTTATAAAGTATCCACATGAACACTTTAAAAAGCAGTAACATTCATATATGGTTTTGTTACCACTTTCAGATACACCTGCCTAGGTACTGAAACAAACAGACTTTGGTCTGGGATATGGCTGCTCATAGCCTGATGCCTATCAATCCCTGAGCAATTTCAGCATTTAGGATTCTCCTTCACAAATATTCACCAGCACAAGCCACACAGCAGGAGATCAAGGCCAAACTGCTCAGGAAATCAAATGTTTCAACATAAAAGTCCATGTGTTGTCTAATTTGCCCTTAAATAAGTGCATTTGATTTTTTTATCACCAAGTAAAACATGAAATGTGGCACAGCTTCTTCGCATACAGTGGGCAGTCCACATTGTCTTGTATGTAGATAGTTAAGGATGTCTAGCTTCACAAGCCCATCCTGACTATGTACTGATCACCATTCACATAGCAGTACGCTGATCAAAACTATATAAAAATGTATTTTATAATACATTTGTAACATGAAAGTAACCAGAGCACTGATACAGTTTTGATTAAGATTCAGCTGTAAATCTGATCACTTTTTTTGCCAAACAGGCCATTTCTCTCAAGCAATAAATTGTCACACAATAAAGTTTTCTTTCAGCAAATATTGAGATGTTAACAAAAGCTGTTTAGTACAGTTAAAAGTATGAACTTTGGCTTTTTGCTTTTTTTTTTGCCTCTGCTTCAACAAAAGCAATCACAACTCAGCATAAAATATGTGAAAAAGTTTTTTACATGGCTCAAAAACAAATACGTCCTCCCATCTGATGCTAAACTTTAACTTCTGTGGTTTTTGTTTGTTGGGTTTTGGGAGTTTTTATGAGATCTGAATGAACTGAATTTATTTAAAATGAGAAATTACAACAGAAGTTATCCAGGGCTGATTGGTTTTGCTCTCGGACACTGCAAAGGAATTTAGGCTGGTTAATAAGGGACATCTTTTAAGAAGTCAAGCAGAAACATCCCAATTTCCAACTGTTTGACAGCTTACATAATTGTGGCTCAAATTAGCCCCAGACTAATTACTTGGGGTTTTTTTTTTCACATTACTTGTAAAAATCTTCCATTAAAATGGGAAAAGGAAAGAAAAACAATTCATCCACCACAAATGAGAGAGCTTATAAAAGAAATATATCGCTGTGTAACTTTCTCAGCTTCTCAAGTTCTCTAAACAACATTTGCTGTTTCCTCTACAAGATGATGGACCAGCTGTCCTGTCTCATTTACAAATGCATTGATCACTTCCTCTTCTTTAAGTAATACACCTATTTTAGGTGCAACTGCTAACGTCTTCAAATTGTCGAGTGACACAGATTTTCTGCTAGACTTTTGCTTGCTTTGACAAGTTTCATCAACCAATGCAAAGCTGACCAAAAAGAAGAGCACCCTATTTCTTTTTCACTCTAATATCCTTTTGCAAGTAATATGTTTTAACCTAGTTCATCAAATTTGGCATTTAATGTCTCCTTGTAACTTTTACAATTTATGGTACTCACCTTCACCAACAGCCAGCAGGGTTAATTGCACAGAAAATACAAGCAGGAAGATTGGTCCGGCCATAATTTCAATACAAACATTTTTTGTTGAGTGGAAGAGGCTTAACACTATAAATTTTATTTGATTATGCACGAATTTGATGAAAAGCAGCACTGCTGTATCTGAGCTTGACCTGGTAAAAAATATCTGGTATTACAGCTTCTCCTTACATCAACTAGGTAGTAAGACAGAAGTACAGAGTAACTCTAAATTAGGATTACAGTGGCCTTAAAGTTTAACTGCTAAAGGCTTTGCTGCTCACTAGCTCTTCCCAGGTAAGAAAAGCAGTACTACAAACTATGCATTCAGAAAAGTGAAATCAGTAGTTAGATCTCTCACTTCTCTTACTTTTCCAATTAAAAAGCAGCTCAAGACCCTCAAAACTCTGTAGCAGGCTAGGATACAGTTATTGGGTTACATAATGAAGACAGGCAGCCCTCCAGAGCTGCACTGTGGCTTCTCAGCTGCAGAGCTATCCCTCCCTGACACTGCAAGGGACTCAGGACCTTCGTGGCAGCACCTAACTCAGCTGTGGCATGCAACGTGCCACTGGCCACAGGAAGAGCTTATACATTTAAAGCAGTACAATGAGAAAGCGGGAAGCAGTGAGAGAGCCACAGTCTTTAACACAACCCAAACAGAAATTACTCAGCACATCCACCACTCTTTACATAAAGTGAATAGTACTTACAGGGGTACTCTGATGAGCATCTTCAATATGATAAAATTCACCAAGCTTTGCACACCTGCAGGTGAAACATATCCAAGACTTACCTGGAGAATTCCCCTTTGAAAATACTTGCAGTCACTCCAGACCAAGAGGACCCTCTGGATTTTCCCCCTGCCTGCAGCAGGAGTGGCTGGAGATGGCAAGCTGCATTACCCAAACTCATCCATGTTCCTATGCAATCTGAGCTGACTGTTGTGCAGGATGTAGCCCTCAAGAACTGGGTCTACCAAATTTACAAAAAAAACCCCAACAAACAACTGTCCTCCCATTCTTTATTAGTGAAAATAAACTCATTCCCTCACCCTGCACTTGAAATTCAATGAATCCAGACAGAACTAATTCCTTTTCAAATTTAGGTAAATACTTGCCTGGTCTCTTCCTAATATTCAAATTCTATTAAATATATAAACCCATCATTTTTGTCCTTATCCAATACGGAAACTTACTATTGACTGAACTAATCTAAAGTTTACTGAAATGAGGGAAAACATACATTACTTTGGCAAAGACTGTTACTTCAAAATTGCAGAGTAAACTGCTGTCAGCAATTATACCTACTCAACTCTGAGGAAAAAAAGGAAAATATGGCCCTTGCACTACAGTTAAAATATTTATATTGGCCATTTAAATATTTATATATTTGTCACTTTAAAATATTTATATAACTATCTATTCAAGCACTTCATATACTGGAGAATGAACTTATGTAATGCAAATAAATTATGTATTAAATATTTACCATAGGTTAATATTTTATGAAATTTACTGTACACACAGTAGGAACAAAACTGGCAAGGGATGAGGAACTCAAAGAGACTACTTTTGCACTTTCAGCACAAAACAACAAGCATCACTTAACGTCTGCATTGCTTTTAACAGATTTTATAGGCTTGCTAAGAGAACACCTCTGTTCAGAAATTATGTAGTTAAATATCTAGGGATAATTTATCCTTGGGCAGAATTCCACCAAAGTTCATGCTATTAGTCACAAATAAAGTTGATCCTGCCATTTATACACTAGCAGATCAAAGAAGGGATCAAAAAAAGTTGAGTATTTTAAATATTAATGATCAAACTTCTGAAACTGCTTTTGACTCCTGTGCCATTAATATGGGTTTCTAACAGCCTATTCAAACAGCAAAGCAAAGCTAAATATTCCCTTTGTCCTGAAGGTTTAGACAGGAACACAAGGCCTGCACACAACAAAACCCCATTCTCCCCTGTAGCAGATGTGAAAAACAATGTGCCTTCCCTTATAGCTCTGAAAGGTTTAACATTTTTTTCAGCCCATAGCTGAACTCATTTCAACCATCAGGCCATAATTTGTCCCTGTGTCACATACAAACAGCCACAGTCTGTCTAGATCTTTAAAAATAATATGCTGGGAATTAAGAAACAGAATGAAACAAAGCAACAAGCCCAAGTGTTTTTGGTCACTATGCTCTGGGACACACAGAGATGAGTTCAGGATCTCAGAAGCAAGCTCAGATAACAATGAAAGCACTCTATCACTAGTACAGTCATTGTCCAAATGAGTCTTCTAGCAACAATGTACAAGAAATTAATACCAAGAGGAGACTGCAGTACCAATACAGTCCTCATTTACATTTTTATGACAAGCTGATGTATCGGCAGTAAGTTTATACCAAAAGGCTGTATGAGCAGAGGAGTCCTTATGGCATTGAAATTTCCTCAGAGCTTTTTAATTCCTTCATAACTTTTTAATTCTGATTAACAGTCATAATAAACTCTAAATTTACTTACAACCTCCAAGCGTTAGACTTTATTAATCTACATAACATGCCAATTAAGTTAATATATTTTGAATGCGTCTGGTTCTGAAAGATGTTTTAATCTTGCTGGCAAATATGAAAGCAAACCAGCAAATAAGTCTCCTTGCTCAGTTTTTGAAAACTGACCTTATTTTTCTGCATTCTAATAAATTAACTTCCCAGTAGGAAGCGTGTACTTCAAGAGCTAGGAATTGTTGTGCCTGACAGAAAACACGGCAAGGCTCCTGTCCTGCACTGACCATGTAAAAGAGGCACAGGAGTCTGATTTGCTCCAGAGACAGAACTTGCCCTCTAGTCCAAGTGAAGTCCTCCTTGTCTACATCCCAGGTTCTCTCCTCTGTCCCCTCCTCATCCTTCATCCTGCTTCAGCAGTGCCACCCACCTCCTCTGCTTTCCTAATTTTGCCTCCTAGGGCAGGAGCCTATACTTCTCTGTACTCTGCAGTACAGCATTGCCTCATGCTGCTATGATCCATAACCTCCTTCAGCTCCATCACGGTCCCTATAGCCTCCCAGCAGCAGGTTAGCAACCCTCATTGCAGATATAGCCATTGGGCACACAGCCTGATTCTGACCACTAAAAATTAAGTCAGAGCCAAGGCAGTGATACACACTGTATTACATGCAACTCACTGGCATCTTGCTAACAAACATCTAAATTGGAGTCTCTGCCTTGAAAAAGTTCTTCAATGGCCCTTGTTCAATTCAAACAGGGGACTAACAGGACACACAGAGCCCTCAAGTTTAGAGAGCCATTAGTTTTGATAGATGACTGTTATTAAACCTGTCCACATTTAATTGTTTTCTACTCCAGCTACCCATAAGCCAATTAGGAAGCACCTGCAGCTTCCTACTTCCACATAAATGGCACCATCCTGATCGCAGGGCAGCCAACAAGAAACAAAAATCTTCTTCCAAAAATATGTATATTCAAGTCAATAGCCCCTCCTGCTGTGACTGCCTCTATGGGAAGAGCTGCTCAATATTAAAAATACGCACTGTTTTCTTCTCAGGTGAGGTGATACGTTGATTCACAAGTGGGCATTTGCTTCACATTTTAGTTCTTCATGAGTGTGCCAACTTAATCTCTTCAAACACCTCAGGAATTACTGCTCTGGCCAGGAGCACCTGGGGTTTGAGGGCCAAGGCACTTTGGAAGCAGCTCTTTCAGAACAGACCCTTTGTTGAAGGCAAGCTACAGCCTCCATGGGGCACAGAGAGCATACACTCAGCAGACACAACAATAACATGACTTGTCATGGGCACACATACAACTTCACTCAGACCAGCTTAGCACCTATTTCCCAAGTAATAACAAGGAACTCTATCAAGGTATGCACAGTACACTCCAGTGCTCTTCCTATACTGACTTTTCAATAGAAAACCAAGCTTGACAGAACAGAGAGAGGGCACTGGTGAAGAGCATATTAACATAGCACTACCAGGGACCAGTCTACAGTGTAATTAATAGTACAGGAATACAAAACCCCATTAATTTACCATGGAGAAAAAAGGGAACAGAAGCACTATGACCACAGGTAATTCCAAAGAAAAAAAGTCAGGATAATGTCTAGCTAACTGACCTTCCTTAATGAAATTATGATTGCAGATTAAATAATACTTCACAAAAATGCTTGCCAATTAATTTTCTCAAGCAGTTCTTTCACTGCAAAATGTTTTGAATACATTATTTTTGCATGAAATACATTATTCATGAATCAACATTACACAAAAGGCTTGATAGAGAAGTGATGTCTTAGATTCACACATCCATTTGAACTTCAGTGTATTCTGTTCAGCCACACATGCAGAAGAGCAGTGAGAATTAGTCTAGATACATCCTGACTCACAATAAATCAAAGCGTAGTGCCATATTTTAAAGTTAATTTAGAAATCTCATTTCAGAATAGCTTGGAAAAGTTAAATTGCAGTGAATCAAACTGATAGTCACTTACCATCTGTGTCAGACTTGAAGATTTTAATCTGAAATATCCCTGCTTAATAAAACTGATTGCCCTTCTGCCCTATCCCCAATAAAACATTGCCTGCCAATATCTAGCAATAAATGCAAAATGGTATCTCTATAACTGCAATAGAAGTTCTCTGTCCTGAATGATATTAAAATGCTGTTTTACAAACATAACCAAACAAAAACTACCTAATGTAGTATGTGTACCTATGAGATAGTGATCTCTGGATTGAGCGAATTGATGTACACAAGTACTGTGGGTACGACCTCAATGTCATTCTTGTACTGAGGGGTCCACAGTATTCAAGATGTGGCCTCACCAGTGCCTGGGTCCTACTGGCCACACAATTCCTGATAGAAGCCAGGATGCTGCTGTTGGTCTTCTTGGCCACCTGGGCACACTGCTGGCTCACGTTCAGCTGCTTATCAACCAATACCCCCAGGTCCTTCTTCACCAGGCAGCTTTCCAGCCACTCTTCCCCAAGCCTGTAAGATTGCATGCTGTTTCCTCCTATACACTCTCAACACAGTCAGTGAGTATCCCTGAAGTTTGTCTTTGAAAGCTGTTTCTTGGGGCAACGTTTGCTTAGTCTTGGAAAGAAAGAGGGTTAAATTCTATAATAAATCTAACTTTCTACAGAAGATTTACACCACGACTACTACTGACCTGCTTACATTCACCCATATGAGCTGCACAATTAGTCACAACCAACAGACATGTCATTTGGTTGCATTCATGGAATTACACCAATATAGCTATGGCCAATGCTTTCTAGCAGTACTACTCATTTCTTTGAAGTGGAAAGACTGGTACTACAAAGAATCTTTGCTCTTTACTCAGCATCACTTTCAAAAAAAATAAAAAACAAACCAAACAAACAGAAAAAGACACCAATTCATAGACATGCCTACAGTTTGGTTTTGGATTG
This sequence comes from Gallinula chloropus, assembly GCF_964237585.1. NCBI lineage: Eukaryota > Metazoa > Chordata > Aves > Gruiformes > Rallidae > Gallinula > Gallinula chloropus. Next base: position 17,615,907 of record NC_140096.1, read on the forward strand.
GTTTGGGGCTTTTTTAAGCTATCTCCTCAACTCTTAAAAATTCAGAGTCCTCCCAAACCTAGACTGCTTTGCACTCCACACAATTTCATTTCTAGGCACAATCAATCTTTGACTGATACCCTAAACTAAAGGTGTTTAGGAGATTATTCAGTTCTGGTTAATGGAAAGGAAGATTATATGATATAACCAAAATATTTTACAGGGTAGGTGCATGAAATCAATGAGTCACTTAGACTGTACAGTCAGCCTGGTCACAATATCAGACGACCTTGTCCTTTTCACACCCCAAGGATCAAAAGTGTACACTTCACATTTTTCTTCTTTAATCTCCTAATTCACAATTCTGCCATCCTGGGTTTTTTTTTTTTTACTTTCCTCTGCCAGTTACAGCAGGGAGATTATGAATGATGTACGTGTTCAAAATCAATATGCCTGTAAGGAGATGGAATTCCTATTGATCTTCAGTCATGCAGCACATATGCCTTAGTTATAATCTTTTTGCTATAAACAGAAGCCCTGCTCCTGCACACTGGATTTTTTCCTTATTACTGCTTCAGTAGTGCTCTTCCCTGCACCTACATCCTGTTTTCAGACTGCTCTTAGAGCACGATGTAATCTTTGCTCACAGGCTTTAAAAATTAAAAATTAATGGCAGGAACAACCAGGCCTAGTGCTTCATGGCAGCAAAACAGAATGTTATTGATGTCTAAAAGATACAATCTAATTAATTAGTCCTGCCTAAATTAGAGCAAGGACAACAACTACTAGTGTAACTCCAGTTCCAGCATCCCTGTACAGACCGTACCTCCCAGCTACACTGGGGAGACACAAGGCAGTGGTAAGCGTGTTCTGCCCACAGAGTCTGATGCAAAGAGCAAATCTAACAGAACCATTGGCACACAGAGCCATCACAATATTTCCAATTAAATATTCTATTTTCTGACTACTTTTATTTGGGTTTTAAACACATCTTGTTTATATGTTCTTCTCATCCCAGGAAGTTTATTGTTTTTCCACATTTAATCAAGATTTCCAACAGAAGGGGCATTTTTTGACCACCTCAACAACTCGCACTCTTCCCACGAGTTGCTTAGAAGTTAAACCCATATTGTTGCTCTTCTCAGCCCTCCTTTCTCACATCATAGCTGCAAAGCTCCCCAAGTCTTGCTGGGCACATGCTGAGCCACCAGAGAGACACAGCAAGGCAACAGGCTGAGAGCTTTGTGCAGCGTGCAACTGGAGGCATTCATTATGGATGAACACACATAGGGCTGAAAGCAGCACATAACCCATAAAGGTGATCTCTTTGTCTCACAAACAGCAGTATCTAGAGGACTTTAAAAACCCAAAATTTTAAAACCAAAATTTTACAACCCCACTTTGAAGTTAACCTTTACAATCTAACAGTCAGACTGCTGTTCTGAAACCTGGAATACTCCAAAAGCCAGAGTAGAAATTGAAAATGTGAATGCCCAGCATCCCAACTCCACAAACCCCAACTGCCAGGCAATTTTCATGCTGATTCTATGCTCCTTATCAGTAGTGCATTTTAAAATAATAAAAACACCGAAGGAAATACACTCTGAAAGGCTCCAGTTTCATTCTGTTGAACAGGAAAATTTTTCAGAGTTCATATTCCATGGGATGGGAAAGTTATTTCCCCGCTCACAGAATCTAATGCTCTGATGTATTATAATACTGTCTCAAAGCACTATTTTTAGCCTAGCCAAATGTGATGAATACTGAACCCTACTTGTTTCATCTTGTTTGCAGAACAGTTTGGAAAACTGCATGTCGGGTTAAGGATTCAGCATTCTCCCTATAAACATCTGCAAACACATCCCCTACAAGAGCTGACACATCTACTTACATTGATAGCTTCACTTGCAGTCATTCTGATCTTCACAGACTTTCAGTAGCCTGTGGAACTGACCCATAATGAGGTTTTCTTTTTTTGCTATGCATCAGATGGGGGCTTTCAGCCTGCATTAATGAATGTCTACCAATTCATTTATAATATGAAGACACTTCTTAGAGAGAATTAACTCTCTGCCATCACTGGAATATTCCCTCCACCCCCAAATTACTCAGCTTAAATGTGTAGTAATCCTATGTATGCAAACAACTGACAACAAAATATCATTTATCTCAAAACAAACACATATATGAAAACAAACAATCCTTAAAGATAATAGACAGAGACAAACCCTGCAGATTCTGCCACCTGTCTCGGTGTAGCTCAAAGGTCAGCCCAGTGCTACTCAGGCTCAGCAAGGCAACTCTGTCACCAAGAAAGAATCATTCAATGAAGGAAATAAAACTAAAATTATGCTTCCAGTCTTGCAACAGCCCAGAAGTCATACCTTGTAAAGTTAGTGCCTTCTGCTGTGTTATATTTATTCTGAAAACATTAAAGAGAACTTCAATACAAAATTCCCCTTCTACAGTCCATGCTAGTTTAAAAAGAACCCCAAAACCTACCAAAATTATTATACAAACTCATTGTCCGCAGAAAGCCATATAAAAAAGCTTTTTTCTTTTTCTTTTCTTACCACTAGTGCATTAGTGTCTTAAACAGAGCTATCCATTCTCACGGGGCCTGCAGTACTGAACCCCACAATGCAGGGGCATATTCACACACTGAAACACGTGACAGACGGGGACACCTCATCAAGTTACATGGAAGAGCACATCCAGTCATGCAAGAAGACAGAGACAACTGGCAGGGACTGCAGCCACAGGACTGACAGTAGCTCTGGTCACACAGCAAAGCCAACCAGACAAAAACTGTGAGCTATTAATTCCTTATTTGAAAGTGTCTGGTTTTGACAATCCAAAGTTAGTTGACAGGGTGGTATTGATCGAATGGTGGGATTTGGTGATCTTAGAGGTCTTTTCCATGCATAAGGATTCTAGGAAAATGAGTGCTCCATTTTGGTATTTAACCATTTTTCAGCTAGTACATAGTGGGGAACAAAGTATTGCTGTCAGACTAAAAATCTAAACATAAAAGAAATGTGTTGTGCAATCTAATAAAGGCTGATCTACTTCCTCAACAGGACTTCAACCACTTCAAAAACATGGAACATTTGCATATGAATATCTTCAATGGCAATTAAGCACCTTTTGAATTTCTACATATAGCACTGCAGTATTAATGAACTCATGCCACCGATAATGTGAAAATGAGAAAGGTTAACAGAATAGCTGTGATTTAATGGACTGTGAAAAGGTAGTCCAGAAAAACTCCTGAAGAAATTAAGATAATTAATTAGACAAAAAGAAAATTGATCCTACCCCCTCCCCACTTGATTAACCTGTGATTTCATATACAGAGGGCATTTACATACACAACAGAAGCAACTCCACATCTGTCATATTCAGAAAGCCCAAGGTGCAGAAATGTGGAAGCATATCAAAGAGTAGTTGCCTTGCAAGAGACTGGGCAGGCTGAATTTGCAGTAACTAAAGCATTGCTCTAAGCAGTCTTGAGTAATGACATGCAGAATTTCATCCACCACACAGCTGGATGGCCTGTTCCACTAAAGGCAAGACTCTGGCACAGGAAACCTACCCAGGAGATGGTCTGCAGGACCCCATCTCCTTGTGTAACACAGCCACTAGTTTCTTCATATAGGACTTGACATTTCATTAAGCCAAGTATTAAAACTTCTTCTATCACATCATAGGACATTTCTATTTGCACTAAAACTGAAGTCTGCTGTACATGCAGCAGAAAACGCACACAAGCGAAGACACTCAGTACAGCCTAGCACCTCAATTCATACAACAGCCACATTTTAAAGCAATGTATATTAGTCATTAGGCTATTAAAAATAAAAGTTTCATATGAAAAAATACTACAGTAACAAATTATTGCCATTTATTTCTAAAATGGATTTCTATTGATTTTTCTAACTCCAATTCAGAATTTTTTCCCATCTTAAAAAAAAAAGTAGCAGTTACAATTTCCAGGTTTCTTGTTTACTTTTTAGCATGTATGCCAGAAAAAAACCCAAGAATCAGCAGTGTGCTTCCCTCTTTGAACGCAATAATAAAGATGTGTGGCATAAATTAAGATTCCCCTTTATAAAAAATGCAATAAAATATATTCCCTCCCCAGTTTCAGTGCACACATCAGCTCCCTCCACTGACAAAAGCAAGAAGCGCTGCTGACCTCAGACCCGTCACAGTACGTCTCTATTGTACTACAGCAGCTAAAGAAAGCACACACTGCTAAAATAGCCTTTGGAAAAAAAACATCTTAGCATATGGAGTTTGTCTGGCATAGGCTTGACTGAACATCCACTGCAGAATATGCCTATAGCAGGAATACAGTGTGTTCTGGATAACCTTTTGAGTAGCAGCTCTAACCCCCATTGTAAGCTGCCCAGTGAGAAAGTCACTACTGTCCCAAATATATGTGAAGAAATGGCCTTTTCTTCCCTATTCCATTTCCTGAATCGAGAGAAGAAAAGGGATAAAAGGAAAATCCAGTTCTTTGTGCTTCAGATGTGAAATACAGTTAACCAACAGATCTGCAGCTCTCACAACCCCCTTGATCTGCGTTCCCACTTCATTTCTACCCACTCACCAGAGTTTCATTGATGATCTCTGAACTCTCTCCATCTGCAGTATGAGACAGGCGAGGAAGGCTGCTGGCATGGAGGGGGCTGAGAGGGAAGAGCCGTTGAGAAAACACACTGCCAGGGAAAGAGAACAACAAAGAGGTAAGAGATTGTTTGATTTAGATACATGTTTGAAGAGGACCCAGGAGGGTGCTGAAAATAGTTGCAAAAAATCAGAGAGCATTTAGAAGTGGGAAACAGGCTTCAATTTCATCTCAATGAGCTAGCTCAGGGGAAACATGGAAAACATTGCTTCCCTTCCATAGCCCAGCAAGTCCACACGACACAGCCACACCAGAGGACCAATCTGTTGCTACTTTTTCAAATACAACACCAGGACCCCAGACATACTGGGCCACAATCCCAGCACCAGAAATAAGAGCTTAACATGAAGGTCTATCAGGCTCCTTTGCTTACCCCATCTCATGCACAGCAAAGGCCCTAAAGTCACTGCTCAAGCAGCAAATCATACAGCAAAACCAGAGGTGGTGTTCTTTATACCACTTTGTTTAAAAAAAAAGAATAAACCTACAGGCTTTAACCTTTGGCAGAGGTCAGCAAGGCCAAGCCCTCTATCTCTGGTACAGCTTTGTAGCAGTGTCTCATCAACAGTAAAGTAATATATAAAGGAAGAAGGAAAGACTGCAGCTTTTCAAGGCTGGTGTCACAGGGGAGAAAAACCAGGGAAACTTCCTGGTGTGGAAGCCCCTCAGTTGTACTCACCTCACCTGAGGAGAGGGGCCGGGCTGGGCTGCCCAGAGGATGGGTACTAGGGGGCACACGCACACAAACAGGGGAAGGAGGACAGAAAGGAACCCCAAAATCCCTGTGTTTACCGTACAAAGCTCCCAGGCTGGGAGCTACACGAGGCTCTGCCACAGTTCTGGAGCCACTTCGGGCAGGAAGCTGTGGAGATGCCTCCAGCACACAAAGGTAGCGGGTAATTAAGCCGGGTGAGGTGAAACACTGGCGTGGCGCTGGCTCCACACACCAAAGACAAAAGAGCCCACCGGTGGGTGTTCCCACGGCTCAGCCCGGCCGCGAGGCACTCACCGCAACGAGCTGCTCCCCTCTCCGTCCCGCTGCCCTCAGCCCAGCCCGAAAAAGCCAAACCCCCACCCGCCGCCGCCCCCGTCCCCACCTGGGGCTGGAGCAGCCACCCCGCGGCCAGGCTCCCGCTTAGCGAGGCGCGGAGCAGCTGCGGACAGCGTGGGGAGAGAAACCGGCCACGTGGACCCCGCCGATTTTTAGCCCCTCGCACCCCCTCCTGCGGCAGGAAGAGGCACAGCAAGGGGCGGCCCGGCAACCCTTCGCCAGGGTGAAACGCTTCGGTAGGGAGTTAACGACCCGGGTGGCTGCGGGGTCGGGAGCCGGGGAAAGGGAGCGTCGGCCTCCCTTTTGTATGATTTCTCTATGGCAAAAGAGCTGAAACTATCCTGAGGGGAAAAAACACGGCAGCTCCTTCATGAAACTTGGTGCCTGCTGTGGCCTTGGGACATCCCAGGTCTGAGGGAGCATGGGTGTCACCCCAAAGACACGGCGATGCTGACAGCCCACGCATGTCACAGTCATGGGCTCACCACTTGGAAGGTTTGGGGTTTGTAGCAGTCCCATCAGATCCTTGGAAAAAAATAAGTGAGCATCAGAAATGTAGAACCAACAATAAATAGAAATCTGGGAGTTGAGACACGTCCCTTGCTGGCCTCCTCTGCAGGCAGTCTGCACTGGCCGGGGCGCAGGGCTGAGGTGGCACAGCCAGCCATGGCAGAGGCAACGCAACCTTACTAAAGCCCAAAACATTAAAGCACTGAGACAGTTTCAGCATAAAGCCTGATATATATATATATATACACACACACACTCCTGTATCAACAACATGCATTTGTTACATAAAGTCATTTTACCTTCTCTCTAAACAGTGGGGGAAGGGAGGCTTAAAATATCAGTCAAATGGCTTAAAACATAGCTCATACTTCCAGGGCTCATTACCAGAATTATACATTTTGTGTCTGGCTGCACACTACGATAGATGGAATTTTTTTTTTCCTACTTCCTGCAAAACAACATTTGCTTATTCAACTGCCTTTTAGCAATGGGTATAATCATAATCCCAAGTGACATATGCAGTGAGAGCAACTGACTACTTTCTCTCTCTCCAGCACTTTATTTCTAGAGATGCTGTGTTTAATTAGCTCCACAGTAGGCAGAGGAGCAAACAGGTCACCTCTATGTCAAATCTCTGATAGTCATCTTCCTCACCGCCACCCCCATCCCCCTCATTTATTTTACTGCTTTGCCTTTGTTTTGCATGCTACAAGTAAGGTCATTAGTGTCAGATAGCTTTCGTAGGTGTGTTATGTCCCTGCATATCTGCACTTTGGGGAAGGGAGTGAAACAAACTCTGAACGCCAGCTTACAGCATCTGTGTCAGGGAGGGAATATTTCATACAAGTTCTATATCCAAACTGAATAGTGCTGGTGATGTCATATAAGTGTTGCAAAACACTGAGAGTTAGGAACCAATATGAATTTTATTTTTGTCTGGATTCCAAAATCTGTAGGGTTACTCAAAGCCTTCTCCTATACCAACTCATCTTTCTTCTCTTCCTGCACATAGACACTGGTTTTGCCTCATCCTGTGAGAGTCTGTTGTTGGATTAGCATTCCAGCAGTGCCAGGAGACTACACCAAAATCTGTAGTCTTTAAAGCAGACCTGCCACAAATGTTGAGTCACAGGAAGACCTATACAAGGGGCAATTACATGCAGAGTACTGTTCTTTGATACTTCATCTGAAACAGGGCAAGCAGGCTGGCAGAGGCAGAAACAGGATGCATTTCCAAACTGAAGCTGTGCACAAGCCACAGATCTGCTTACTTCTGCAGGAAGCACTTTGTACTCACTGACACTGTGGCAGGGCCCAAGCGACTCGAGTCCAATCTGGAGTATGACCAGGGTCCTGCCTCTTTGCCTCTGTTTCTACTGCCCAGTTTTCTAATTTAGGTAGCAATCCTTCTGGCAATCCTCTTGTACAGTGGGGATCCACCTGCAAAGCTGTTACTGTTTTGGAATCAGCTACTACTTTTGACAGAAAAGCAACATTTTATAACACCTGCAAGTCACAAATGTCTTTTTCAATCTCAGTATTCTCTGACAATTGTTACAGACCATGAAAGGCATATCCCACATGCTGCTGTTTCACGAGTTCTGTCTGTAATTTCACTACCATTGTATTATTTACAAGTTAATTTTGGCAAGTATGGTGCATAAGGTATACAAATATTTCCTGTTTTTTATATACTTTCTAAAGTGGGTTTCCAGGTTTGACATCTTGGAAATAACCAACCTCAGCTGCTGGCACAGACAGATCTCCACTGATACCAAGGCAGCCACACTACTTTATGCAGGTTGACTCTCTGGCCCCTGTATCTCTATCCATTGAACTGTAACTGCATAGGCCACAGCAACAGTGAACTGTTCCTGCAAACTGGTGTAGTGGAGTGTGTCCCTGCCCATGGCAGGGGGTTTAGAACTAGATGTTCTGTGAGGTCCCTTCCAACCCACAATGTTCTGCAATTCTGTGATTCTGTGATCCACAATAGGTACAAAAAAAATAATTCCAGATCAGGCTTAGATAGCCTTGATGCAGGCAAAACTAGAAAAACCACTCTTCTAGTGCTGGTGGCCCCTGTTTTGTTAACTAGGACAGTCATCATCTTAAACTACAACAGGAAAGACAGTTTGAAATACCATTACTCTGTTTCAGCACCAGCCAAAAAGAACAAGAAGATTCACATAGCAGCCTTGGAAGTTTAACAGATTATTCCAGGTGATACTGGGGCTGAAACTTCAGACTACTGTTAGCATCCAAACCATTTATTTTAAAATTATTTATGTATATAGTGTAAGAAGACAGTCAGTGCAATAGGGATGTAATCCTCTAAAAAAGACAATCTAAACAGGAGGCTCAGAGAGTGCAAGTGATACGACCGTTGGATTACTTGAAAAATTAGCAGCTGTTCTGCTTTATTCTTAGTTGAAAGTAGCTGTACCTGTGACTACCAAGGAGGGAAAGGCCAAGCTCAATACATTCACATTTACAGATATCTTTAAAATCTTTCTTAATCTCAGCAGTTGAAGTGGTGACATTTTTTAAACATAAAATGCACACTGTTTACAAGCTTGGTGGGGTCAAACACTATCAGCAGTTGTTTAATGCTTCTCAGCTCAAGCTCCAGCCAGAAACATTATTCAGTATTTAAATCTTGCTATTCCTAACACTTTAGAGATGTTGGTTTACATTATATGTATTTAACCTTCCACTCTGCAAATGATTCACCACTTGGCAGGCCCATTTATAACAAGTATAAATAAAAGGATTGTTTTTATTGGGGTTTTTTCCCATTTGTCCTGGGTTCGGCTGGGATAGAGATACTTTGTAACAGCCCATTAGGAAACATGTTTTTTCTTTAAAGAGTGAAATTACAAGTTAAGTGTGAATTATATTAAACGTTCTCTCTCTCAGTGTGGTGTGCTTATGAATCAGGCTACAGCTCTTGTCAAAATCTGTGGAGTCATACTTCCCAAAGATATAGCCAAAACTAGCAGGTTTAAAGTTAAGCAAGATAAATTTATGTATTTGTGTTCAAGCCACTTGAGAGATGAAGATTTATTTCAGAGGAGGAGCAGGAACTGTGGAATTAGTTCTACAGAGCAAATTGTCCTTCCAACTGAAATAAAAATTTTCTTAGAATACTTATTTTCCTGAATTTTCAGTAGGGGGTATGTTTTGTACATGGGAGCAAGAGCTAAGAAATCTGCTGTCATTTGTCACTCTTAGTTGTTTCAGAGGACTAACATGGTGTAGCAACCAAACATTAAACCATGACCCATGGCTATCTTCCTGGCCCTTTGACAGTGATTTGCAAGAGTAGAAACCTCTCACATCTACCAGAATTCCCAAGGGGAATGTGGTGAAGTCTGGTCTGGAAAGAGTGACAACTAACTGGGCAGAGGTTGCAAAACCACTTGGGGATAGGGGGCTCTCTCCCTCTGCCCCAAACTGTATCAAGCTAGTTAAAACAAATATCAAACAGAAAGGAGCTGTGTGGTGGGAAGAAAATAAGCATATGTTTTGGTCAATAATTTATAGAAGGTTCACATTATATCTAGTCAAGGTCTGGCTGTCCCCTTCTCTCATATTAATGTGAAATCACTTTATTTACTACTTAACCTAGGAAGACACTTCTCATAACCTAAACCTCTGCCAGTTGCCCCTGATTGTTCAAGCTGGTTTTAAATTAGAGTTTAATGAACTGTCCATGATGCTGGAAAGGGCAGAAGAGAAGTATCATCGTGCTGTTGTGTGATCTATAACTCTTTGGAGCACAGGAGTAGATATGAGTGGAGATGAAGAATAGAACAGGGATTACCAAGCACTCCTTCTTTGTTAGGAAGTGGGGTCAGGGCTTCTTTTACTGCATAGGTACACAACACCTTACATAAAGACACTGACCTAAGGTTGGGACTCTCAGCAGTGCTGAAATTAAAAACAAACAAACAAACAAACAGGTTTTTTTCAATTATTTCATAGAATCATCTCTTGCAATCAGAGATGACAGATAATAATGACTTCATAGAATTATCTCTTATAATTAAATATGTTTCACAGATAGCTCCAGATCCAGATCAGGGACATGAGCAGTGAATCTCCTTTTACAGTTTCCTGTAACTGGAAACCACTGTGATTGTGCAGCCTGACTTCCAGAACAAGAAATATCACTACTCATTCCCACATCAGTGGCATCTACACTCCAGATCTTATGTTAAACAATAATATTATTCCAGTGAATGATTGGCCTCAGCATATCAGGGAGGGATACAAAACTGGTCAAGAAGGCTGTGATGTTATTTTCTAAGACACAGGTAATAGAAATATCTCAGATCTTGAGCACAATGCACTTTATCAAACAGAAAAAAGAGGATGCTTTCCAAAATATATTTCATTCTTTTTTCCTTCTCTTCTGGACTGACTAATCTCAGCCCATTTGAACAGAAAAATATGAACAAAGCTTGATGAGGCAAGGATCCCTGCAGAGACAAGGCAATTATGAAAAAAGTCAAGTGAAAAAACTAGAATCAAAAGAGATTAAAGTAATTACTTCAACCAAATTGTCCAAATCATATTAAGGTCTGATCCTACAGCTTCTCACCTGCTTTATATCTCTTGCAGGCATGCATAAGATAGTGGATTGAGGCATTCAGATTTCTTCTCTTATCCTCATAGTGAATATCTGAAAATGTTAGTGAAAGAACAGAGAGCAACACTATAATAACTAAACATCTACATGTATATGATGAAACCTGTAGTTAATTTTTTGCATTTTAATTAATTGTACTTATTCATGAATATTGTTCATGCATACATTTATTTGGTGTTTATAGAAAAGCAAACAAATGCTGTTTTCTTCCTTTCTTTTTAGTAAGATACCTATAAACAAGTTACTTTTGACATGCACATGATACAGCAGATGGCAAGTATTATTATTCCTACACTTCTAACAGTTATAGAAAGGAAAAACGTCGTATGTACATCAAACCATGTTTTATTTTAATATAAAGATAATTTAAAAAATGAGTAAAATTAATCTGTTACCCCATTTGAGCAACAGAAACTATTATCTTCCATCCAGTCATGTGAAGAACACAGAGCTATCAGTTCTGTGTCATTAAAATTAATGTAAAAGTGCAGTGAATTCCTTCACATAAAACAAAATGGCAATTAAATGAAATAACACCATGTCTGAAATCAGGGCAACATGGCAAAAAGTGCAAGTAGCTGCCTTGAAAGTCATAGTTAAAGAAAAACAGAAATGCATGAGATTGTCCGTAACTTCTGGAAATACCAGGGGGGTTTTAAAAAAACCCAGCCTGCTAATACAGCTTTTTAATATCTAGGGCTACTTGAGGCATTTGAATGATCTTTCTACTTGGCATTTTATTAATGCAAAAGCTCTTGGAGGGATAAAAATGTTTTGAAGTGGGGTGGTGTTTTCATAAAATGCAAGTCTGGCCCATAGGCCTAATGGAATCTTTTCTCATGTTGCATATAAAACATACCACAGAATTTCACTAAAGGATTATTGAATTAACATGAAGTTGATATTGTTCACTACAATACAGTACTTTTTATTTTAAGAGAAAGATTAAATAGACTGAAATTTCAGCAATTAAGTCTCTTTTGTTTTTTTTTTTTTAAAGAAGAATGGCCACTTTCTCTTCCTTGAAGTTTTAACACATCATAGGCATTATGAATATTATTCTTAGAGCCTTAATTCTTATCTTGTTTACCACAAGACGAAACATAGGTAATTTCACTTAAATACTTACCACCCAGGATAGAAAACTCATTTCCAGTCACCACTAATGTAAATCACCAGTATCCTGCAACACATGACACTGTCCAAAGCAATGACTATATTCACCAGTGCTGGGAACAGCGCTGGTGTGTCAATACACAACTGTACTGTTATAGATAAATTTGCCAGTTAGGGCTGCCACATACATCTTCATGTATACTCTTTTTGTGGGACACATGATCTGTATGAACCTTTCCCAAGGACTGGAGTTGATGCATAAACCATACATTTGCCAGTGACTGACTGTACTCTCCTGGTGTGGACACCAAAATTAGATCTGGCAAGACATCTGTGCTGGCTGAAGTTTGTATTGCACTTCCAGAGCTTCTCTGCTCTCAGCCACATTGAGACTGGTACATATTTTACACAGAAACCCATTCAGGGCACATGAAGACTCTTGAATCTGGTTATAAAGGGGAAGCATTGGTGATGGAAATGGAAAATAGCCCAAAGCAGGCTCCTGATGCACAGAGACATGGCAATCTACTCCAGGTACCAAAATGAATCTACAAGAAAACATCATTGACACATATCTCCAGCAGTGCAGTGTAATTTGGTTCAGTGGGTTTCTTTTCCCCCAAAAAAACCCCAAAAGTAAAGTTTGGTAGAAACGGCCTATGAGACAATTAACATTTCAGAAGACTGGTAACATTAAAGGGCTTCATATTTTTATTGGCTCAACAAACAAAAGATTCTCTTTGAGTTTCATGGGAGCTCTGGGTTATCAGTCCAAAGCTGAGTTAAATTAGAAGTGATTGGGAGCTGTTACCATCTGTTGAGTGCGTGGTGGCTTGTGCTACATGAGTTAATATAATTTAGCAGACAGATGGGCAGAAATGTGCAGGCCTTAGTCATTCAGCACCCTTGTTAGCAATCTGAATAGAGAGATCAGGAATATGGACAGCACAGGAGTGAATTTCTCTTTAATTCCATCAAAAAAGTCCCCTGCATCATGCTTTTGTACTTTTCAAAGATGTTTCTTCAGCTGCTTCCTCCGTTATATTTATATTGTGTGGGTAAGAAAAGCATTGTTCTTTTCAGGTGCTGTCACTCTTGATCTTTTCTCTTGCTCTAAAATAATATTTAAAAAAAAAAACAAACAAAAAACTAACCAACCAACCAAAAAAAAACCCAACAAACAAACAAAATTTCTGTTCATGCATTCAGGTGTTAAAACCCACACAATTTTTTTTCATGGACTGAATGTCACAGCAGTTAAATAATGATGACGTGAAATCACACGGCCATATCAACTGTAACTCCCTCTATCTTTCCTTCTTTTTTCCCACCCAGCACAGCTTTCCAGGCCTAAAGTCACTGGTTCTCCTACAAAAAAAAAGCTGTCTTAAAGAAAAAAGCCCCAACGGTACTGACATGGAAACTATTGTTTAATGGTCAAAATTAATATATTATTAACATATTAATGCATTAATATATAATGCACTGAAAAATAATATATTTCTTGTAAAGACTGCTTCATCGTAAGGAACATCCTACTTTGTACTCATAAAAATCTGTTTCCTGTACTAGATAATCGAAGGAAAATGACAGGTTTTGAGCAAGGAAAGAGGAAAAGGGAATAGAGCACTGCACTGGGATTAAGGAGACAACAATGCAGTTTTGTACGTAACCTCATTTTTGTGTGCTCCTTCCCTAAAATATATATGCCATATAAATGATGTACTAGACCTGAGAACTGGAGCTACACAGATGTTTAATGTATCCAAAGTGAAAGATTTTTTTCCATTGTAATTTTTGAGATTAATATAATTTAGTGAGTGACCAGCATAAATAATGCATAAAACATCTTTCATCTAACCAGTTCAGCAAGGTAATATAAAATAATCTTAAAATTTTAAAACTGACAGAAGACCCTGGGCTAATGATATTGAAGTCCCTCTGAAGGCCGTTCTGCTTTCTGGGAGGTGGGCAACAGCAATCTGAAGGTTAGGAGAGTTGGTTTGAACAGAGGTTGGTTTGAAAGCTTTATAGTGAATAGTGATGATGACTCTGGTGAGACACTGATGCTGCACACGTTCAAGAAAGTACAACATGAAATAGCACTCATGCAGCTGACAGATGAATGAACTAATGCCCCATCATGGTGCTCGGAGCTCATGAACTAGCCATCTTTCATCTGAAATCTAAAACAAAAGCACAGACTGGTTATGCTCTTTAATCTCAATAGTACTTGTCTCTAAAGGAAAGCTTTAGCCCATAAAGCTCAGGCCAGATTCCATTCTGAGTAATTATATTCTGCCTACAGTAATTATGTTCCCTTTGCAGTTTCACATGGAACTAATGTCCACCCACTCGCTACGCTGAACTATTTTATTGCTGTGCAATTGCTGCAAGAAGCTGAAGAGTTACTGGAGTGGGAGAGGTAACCTGGGGCCAGAGACAGCTGGGGCACATGGTGCCTGCATGGTGGCAAACCACTCACTGCCAACTGACCCAGAGTCTGTACCACAGAAGGACACACTGCTGAAGGAAGAATTTCAGTCCCTGAGCCCACACTAAGGCTCCCTTGGAGATAATTTATCAATATCTCACTAAGTGCTGTGGGATCTTGCAGAAAGCAAGCCACTATGTGCAAAGAGTAACGAGGTCTGTGATTATTAAATGCAGCAGCAGCAGCTTCCTTTGCTGTACAGAGCAAGAAGACACATGGCACGGAAAGCTTGGAAATACACCAAAAAAGCAGAGCCTTCTCTGTTCCTAATGTGGGCTTCCATTGTCATTAAAAGCTTAGACCAGCAGCTATTCAAGTTAATGGATGTTTTTCCATGGGCTTCAGCAGTTATTGGAGCAACTTTAAGCACTGACATTCTGCCTCATGAATTTAGTATAGTCTGAAAAACACTCGGCTGAAGTATTGCATCAACATGACATTCAGAAAGCGCTTTAAACATAAGCCCTAAAAGGGTGTTGCTACTCTGCTTTCGCTGTGGAAACTGACTGAAACAGTACCAGCATGGGTTAATAGGTGTGCAACAAACAACACTTCTGTCTTCCACAAAGAAGAAACAGCATCTGTTCTGCAGACATTTCCCAAGCAAGGGGGGATTAAATTTCATAAAGAGAAGAAATCTTTCACTCAGAAAATGATCGGGTACCTGTAATCAGGATTCCCTAAATACCACTTTGTTAAACACAGACAGCAATGACTGGCCTGTTGCAAAGTAATCTATGAGCTCCTTCCAGTACTTTTCTGAACAGCATTTGGACACAAATAATATAGAGGATCCGTGTTTTATGGACACACTGAATGCATCGACCCACTCACTATTGCATTTAACTCAATAACTCTGTCCTCCTCCTTTTCATGTTCCTCAACAGATTATTTCAATTCTCTCACAGATTTCTATCTTGCTTTTTCAACTCTGATTGTTACTTAGAGTCCTGCCTAGCTAACTACCAGCTACTCATAAAAAATGCTCTGCACTATCTTTCACTAAGCATTGGAAATTTTTGGTTTATCCTTGAAAAAAAATATAGGACTTTACATAATTTCAGGCAAATAAATATGTGAATTATGTAAATAAATACATAACAGTGTTTCATTTAATCATTCACTCTCTCTAAATGATTTACTACAATTAAAATAATTTCCTTTCTCTATTCACTATATTCAGTAAGCTATATTTGACAAATCATAATATTCTGGTTTGTTCCTGCTTTTCAGTGCTTGCTGCAAGCTGAGGCTGTTTTGAGTAATCAGTGTGTAAATAGCCTCACCAAATCCAGCGGGGATGAAGTATTGAGACATAACCCCATGGTGTAGCACCTCCATGGTCTGACTGCTCTTCCTGTATGTATTCAATACATCAAAAAAGTTTTCATTTTTTACCAGGATGTTTTTGCTGCTAATGAACACAGGTGTACATCTATCTATTGTGTTGATGGGATCTAAGAATAAAACCTAATTTTAGTAGGACAAGATAACAAGAGACAGAAATCAGCCAAAGCTGAATAAGAAGCTGAGTAGTAGATGAGAGTATAAAAAAAAAATTGCAAAAAGAGAATTACATGAATCAGATCTATTTGATATTTCAGCAGCTGTCTCCAATTTACCAGAACGAATAATAAAATCAATTGCAAAAACTAAAGTCAAGAATTTTGATTAAATAATACCTATCACAAGTTACTGAATACTATCCTATTACAATTAATAGCCATTGTAAGGTCCTGCTATAGACGTTGCCCATTTTGGCTATATAGGAGCAGAGGAATTGAAAGATAACATTTATATAATGATAATGCACTATATTGATGGATGCAGCTAAATAAACCATGCCCAGTCTTCTAAAGACACAATATATCTCTTCTTCTGGTGCACTGTAGGATCCATCTCAGTGAAGTTCATCTATGAAGACTTCCACGTTACCTGGAGTCCCCAAGCCAGGCTAACAACCTTTGCTGCCTCTGCACACAGAGCTGCTCCTCAGCAGCTGGGACTGTCCCCTCGATGGTACCCGTTCTTCACTGCGCGTGGCTTAACATGCACTGTGCCCTTCAGAGGGAAACGAACTCGTTGAAAACAAACAAGACACTTGGACAAAGTCTCAAAAAAGTATTCCACAGATCCTCTTTAGCATGCAGCCACATGGCCAGGTGACTCCATCCAGTTGAGCTGGTAGGAAATAAGCAAGGATTTCTTTAGCCAGCTGTGCCCTAAATGGTTCACACCGTCAAAGTGCAGGGCCTTCCCTAAAGCTTCACAGATGCCCCCCTCCCCTTTGTGTGCTGTGCTGCCCATCCTACATTTGTTATGGGGTCACATCCTGATGTAGTACATCCAGCATCAAACTGGGAAACGAAAGATAAATCATGATAAAGGACAGCACATATGATTTGACACATAATTTTCTTTCTGCAGGGAAAGAATGGTATTCTTTGTGAAATGTGCATCGCCACAAATTAACACAAACCCTCATGTGGTCTGCTTTTCAAACTGAGGGATCTGGCACAGAAACAAGCCTTTGGAGAGGAACAGCACAGGTGAGGTGCAAAATGGCAACTCTCTACTTCCACTTGCCGTGTGGCAATGGACACTAGTTCACTCTTCTTCCCTCATTTCTCTCCTTTTGAACTTCTTCATCTAGATCACCGACTTGCTTCTTCCCCTTTTCCTTTTTCTGGTCCTGCTTCCTTTTCAATGCTGCTAATAAGCAGAGCAGCTGAGCTGCTCTTCTCTCTTGCAATGGGACTTCAGCACTGGTTGCTGGGCCAGGTTACTGCTGGCCTTTTAAATTATGTGCTGCTCTGGAGCTGTGTGGGAAAAATTTGCATCTCTCACTGTTAATTTTCACAGTAGTTAAGAGTCTGTATTAAATTGCTCCATTTCCTGCTTTAAGTTTTGCATATGCCTTTAGCTAGCAGTGCTTGTGCATTCTTGTGATGTGACAGTAACAGGCAGAGAGGTGATCTGGTTTTTTGCTTCTTTAAATGATTTTAAATTAAGCTTTTTGTCCACAGGCACCAATGGTATGGCACATATAAGAGCCTCCTTATTTCACAGAGCTTTTTCTTTCAAGGCTCTGTGGTCTAAGCCCCAAAGATGAGTCTCGGTGCCCATGAGCTGATGGACACTCATCAGCTAATAGAATTTGAAGACAGAATATGCATGTATTCCTGACATACATTGTGAATGTAATCTCCATATAAGCCTCTTACAGCTTTCAGCATCTGTCCTGTTGACTGACATTTTCCCCAATGTATGTTCCACAAACACATCTCTGAGTAGGTTAATGTAGAAGTGTAAGTGACATCTTCTAATGCTGATTGTGTACTTTAGGACTGCTTACATGAAAGAATGTTGCTCTGTTTTTTCAGACCACCTGTTGGCCAAGAATATTTTGTGGTTTTTCCCTTACCTGAAAACACTAGCCCATCTGCTTTATTGTTCACTTCCTGACCTGTCATTTTTGCTAGTATTAAGTGCTTCCAAGAAAAATCCTGACCTCTCTGATCACACAGAAAAAATGTATTGACTCCATCACAGCCAGGGTTCCAGGCTTGAGCTCTGGACTATTTGCGACATAACTGTTTTGCAGTTATTAATTGGATCAGTATCCACACCAGATAAGCATTAGCCATACCAGTTATCTTTGCAATCCTTAATAATTCTTAGAAAAGAAACATGATGTCAATAAAAGAAAATAACCTGTTTTCCAAAAAGGAGCTGAGCACACAACTCAAAAGTATCTCCTCATCAGAAGATTTTTCTTTGTTGATTACTGATATTTAGGGACCACCAATGCATACAGACCTTCTTATAGGACATTTTTCTGGTTCACCTTTTTTGAGCAGTCCTTTAAATTCCATAATGTCCAGAGAAAAGATTCTTTTAGAGCAGCTATTTTGCAACTGGTTTCTGCTTCTCCATTTCCGCCAGCAGGTAGGACATTTCTCCCAGTGTCTGTTCTTCCTTCTACAGCTTCTGACAGGGATGGCATGTCACCAAAAGTATCTTTCCACGCAGCCACATATTAAAGTACTTAACAGAATGTTTATGTTTTAAAGCTATGAGAAAAAAAAAAGGATTATTTGTTTTATGTATTAAAGTCATAAAACTTTTCACTGAAGGTTTTATTATGATTATGGTTTCCCAGCTGGAGTCTGCCAGCTCTGGTAACAGAATAAGCAAGATGAAATAAACACCTTAAGTAACAGAGTTTTTGTGCCCCTAGCCTTCTGGTTCAGTCATTAGACCTTTGTGATTCACACCATTTCAGCTGTTTCCCATCTCTGCCAATGCTATGGCACATGTGCCTACAGGACTTAAACCAAATTTGTGTCTGCCCATCTTTGAGCATGTGACAGTTTGGCAACAGCTGGAGGCCAGATACCCCCCAAAGTCGCTCTATCAGTCCCCTTTTCAGCTGGACAAGGGAGAAAATACGCATTGAGAAGCTTAGGAGTCGAGATAAGTACAGGGAAAGTTCATTCCACAATTAGTGTCATGGACAGAATAAACTCAACACAGAATAAAGTGGGGGGGGGGGGGGGGGGGGGCATTCCTCACACCCTTCCCCTGCAGCACCATGGGGTCCCACCCCGCTCCACTATGGGTTTCTCCACTGGCTGCAGGGGCATCTTTCACTCCGGCACCTGGGGCACCTGCCCCCTACCCCTTCACTGGCCTCGGTGCCTGCAGTCTTTCTTACATCCTCCCATTCCTGTCTCTGGTGGCAAAATGCAGCTGCTTGCCTTTTATTTTTCTCCTGTGTGTGATTCCCAGAGGCATTGTGACCATTGCCAATTGGCTTGGCCTTGGTCAGCAGCAACTTTGGCCTTGAATCAGCAGATGTTTACTCTCTGGGGCCTGCAGAGGACTTCTAGCTGCTGCTTGCAGAAGCCATCTCGGCAGCCCCATCTTCTCCACCAGAACCCAGCCATGCAAAACTACAACAGAGCAGCAGTTGTTTGAAGACATGTAAGATAATTCTATCCAAAAAATGGATCTAGCATTTACTGAGGCACAGGTTTAGAGCAAGCAGCAAAGGCAGCCCAGATCACAGAGTGCTGAATAAACCCGACCTTAGGTATGGTCCGGCCTTTCCTGGGACAGCTGGGGACAGGCTGGCTGATCTGAGCAGAGTGTTCCTACCAGTCAGCCTGGGACAGGTAGGCTGCTGTGGCTGCACTCTCCTACCTGCCAAGATAAAGATGGAAACCAAGTAATAGGGAAAGGAAGAGAGATTTACCCCTTTTCTGTAGCAGCTCAAGCATTTTGATACCATCTCATGCTTTTATAATAAACAGGAGCCTTTTCCTAGATGTTTGGTCGAATTCCCAGTATTTTCACTTCCATGTCTCTATCTTTGTCCATTCACAACAGTGGGAGTTTAGGGTGGTGCCCAGTTCCTACTGAGCAGCTTTATAACGGATTGGGGCACTTTTGCCAGCCTTGGTGTGTGACTCAGCATAGCACAGGACAACTCGCACCCATAGCTCCCATCACTGTCCTTAGACATAAAAGCAAATGCTACCAGTAGGAGATGTTTTATCCCTCGCAGCATCAGCAATGCAAGAATTATATATAGGCTGTATCAAGTATTCACAAAACTGGAGATTATAACAGGATTTTTAGGGTCACAAACACGAGCTTTTCCTCGCAGCTAGGGAGCTACAAAATAACCTTCCAAAATAAGTGCATAAATGTTAATAGTTTGACCATAACCCTGGATTTTCAGATGCTGAAGCTTAGAGTACAACATCAAATATTATGAGCTTCATGATAAAAATGCAGGACTTGGCAACACTGGAATTGTGGCAGCCCATTAAACTGTAGCATTTTATAATCAGGCATCTGGCATTCTTAAACATCCCACCCCCCTAGGCCCTGAACACTTCAACCCCAGCAGCATCCCACAGACACGAAAGGGACTCTGCCCAGGCATGGTAGCCTGCCTGCACCGATCACCTTACACGAGCACGGTAAGGCAGAGGAAGGAGGTTAAATTAACTAGCTTGGACAGAGGCTGTGCCAGCGCTGCCACTGTACAGACTAGCCAACATATGTCACATCAAGACAATATTGGTCACTGAGCCACAAGGCCAGCTGCTCTGCATTCAGCACATCATCTATTTTACAAGGATTAGAAGCCTGCGATTACTAGAATGGCTGTTTATGGGTATACAGTCATTAAATTGCAGCTCAAGTAAAATTGTTGTTAACATTTGGCTTCCTAGATTGTGTGTTTGTCAAAAAGCATCTTCATTAGATGATCTGAAAGCAAAACCAAACCCTACAGAAATGAGGAATTTGATGGAAAATCCAGAGAAATTTTAAGAGAGAGGGAGACTAAAATCAACCAAATTTTAGTACAGAAAGTGTTCTTTATGTGCCTTTAAAAAGCTGTAAGTGCTTCTTTCAAGAAGCCTTTTTACTTTGTTTTTATTCTTTGGTAATTTTCACAACAGAGAAATGTAAGATTTCAAAGCATGCATGCATGTGTGTACAGCAGATCACATGCTCAGTTGGTACAAGTCCCTGACGTCAGTGGAGCTCTGCTGATACACCCCAACTACATGTCAGCTCTCACACATCTCCAGAGCAGCCATATGAGGAGGCTGCTCTTCACCATTTGACCACAAGTGCCTGCAGTTGCTGGCTGACAGCTTCCCAGTGGAGGACTTGGTACCACTGAGGTACCTCTGTGCTTCTGCTCAAGCCCCTTCTGTTATTCCTTTCATTAGTATGATGATGATCAAACTGTTACAGTGGTCAAGAGACGAATTCAATGGCATTTCAACTGTTTTAAGCCCTTACAGAGAGAGAAGAGGGGTAAAACAGTGCTGTGTGCTCTCTGAGTGCAGGTCGTTGGCAACCACTTGGAGTTTAAGAAGAATTTTTTCCTCCAAAACAGTTTTATTGTAAGATATTTTACCATGAGCTTCCCCTGACACACATGGTGATGGCTGCCTCTGAAGGAAGGATAACAAATTCACGAGACCTGCAAATATGATCTAATGTGGCAGCTCTGACATTCCTATCAAATATTGAGTGGTGCCAAGCATGATGCCTGTGCAGTCACCTCTCTTCTGGTCATTTATTCTTGCTAATGGATCCTAGGGATAATGAATACTTTAGCTCCTGTTTATAATAGATAAATGTTCTACAATAATGCCTCTCACTAAGAAAACATAATTTTAACTATGTAAGAGATTAAAAATAACTAGAGAAATATTGTGACAGATGGCACCACTCATGCTGCCTTAACATTTGGGCATGTTCTGTTTAATGTTTCTTTCATTCTCCTGATTCAGAACAGAAAGCCCAATTAAGCATGTTGTAACATTTCTGACATTTTTTTCTTGCTCTGTTCCTCCTTTTACTGATGAAACCAGTGTGAATTTAATGCCCAGTTTAGATGAGGAATAGGAGGCCGGGGAAGTAATGTACTATGAGCAGACATAATGAAGGTTTTTCTGCCACACTGTGAGCTACTGCAGAGGGTGCAGCTTGTTCTTCAGGCTCTGTGTTTTTTCAGTCCTCTACCTCTTGAGGAAATGCAGTGACTTGTGCTAAATTCGTGCTGATTTTTCTTAGGAAATATGGCTAAGATTTCCTGGGGGGAAAAGAGCTACATGACACTGAAGTTATTAAATTTATTCCTGTGGTTTTCCCCATTTTGGAGGTCTTATGTCTGCCTCTTTGGAAGTGCAGGGGAGATGATAGCCCATTCCTAAACTTCTGTTCAAGCTGATTTAAGCACAGAGAAGTCAGACAAAAAGGCAGACGCAAGTGTACCATCAGTAGATATATATTGACCATGCCTGTCACAGGATTCTACCAGTCATGAGGTTTAATCGCTTCCATCAACCTTAAAATATTGCCATTTCCCTTTCCTCTTTTCAACCCAATTTTAAATATTTGTTGGAAGGAGAAGAGATCACACAGCTCCATTTCAGTGTCTTATAGCTGTCTTTGCTGATGGGTCCGGACACAGAGCCTTACGCTCTCAGGAATGTATCCGCTTCACACCAGAGAAGCACCGAAGGTTTGGAAGGACACAGCGACCACTCGTGGTCTGCCTTCGATGACTGCTCAGGTGTGAGCCAGGGGTCAGTAACGCAAAGTCGCTCTTCCAGCCCTTTGGAGAAGCATCCTCTCAGTCTTTTTACCAAAAAAAAAATATTCCTATTTCATGTTATTTTAACAATTCTAGGACTGTATTGGAGCCAACCTGTGGCTGCACCTAGGTCTCTCTTGGATACCTTCATTTTAGATTACATCTGAGATCTACAGACATGCTCAAGATAAGCAGGGCCAATCTGGCAGGGGTTGATAAAGATAACTGGTCCTGCTCTTTCTCAGTATGAAGAATGTTCTTTCCTATAGGTTTTGGGAAGTGAATAGGTAAGAGGAGTCAGAGTTCTTCCCACTCAGACTAACAGGCCATCACTGGACAAGTCTGCAGGTGCTAACATGAGGGTTCTTATGTACAGCATCATACTCCCACATGTCAGCTCTCCCCACCCAGCTTTTCCATGGATGCGATCACGTAATTCTTCGCCATGCCACTGATGAGCTAATCCCAGAGGGGTCTAGAGGGCTACTAAAGGGAGGTGGGTTAATGCTTTCTCTAGCTGGTGCCTCAATGCTGCGAAGTGGAAACACTTCTCTGCTGGACAGGAGGTTTCTCACTGTGATGCAGTCTGGTTGTGTAAAGCACTCGCTCGCTGCCTGCGCCTTTTCCACATGCAGGAATTAAGGAAAGTTACACACAGAGCACAGCGAGGGTCTGTAATTAGTGCCGTTCCCGAGAGCCCCACCAACCGTCAGCGCACAACTTCTCTCTCATATTAGAGTCCTCCAGGATCAGCCTGAGGAAACCGGCAATTAAAGGCTCTGTGACCCAGCCGCAGACTCCTCGGGTGACTGGCAGAAACTCACCCCCAGGCAACCGCCGCAGCTGCCGGCAGAGTTTGCTGCTGTAACACTTCGGTCATTTCAATCATTTTTAAACGCTTTGTCTCTGCCGGTCCCAGAGGAGAATGAAATTTCTTTCTGCCTCTTGAAGAAGAGAAAATATATGCAATAAATCATTTCCACCGGGAAGGAGTAATCCTACATCTATAAACTTCAGCTTTGGTCCCTAAATGTGTCCAGCTCATTTTTAAAGAAAATAGTACTCAGCATGAGTGCATCCCTTCTGATTGCTATTAAAATAAATGCAACTGAAAGCTGGGCAGCCATATGAAAACTGAATTCAAATTGTATTGTAACTGGGCCATCTTCTCCTTTCACGCTTTTGCTGGGTGCATTTGCGTATCTATTCCTCAAGAGACTGATAGCAGCACACCTCAGAGAGCTCCTTTCTTACAATTTGCAACAACCAAAAGAAAAGGAGGGGGGAGCTATGTTTAAAAAAAAAGATGCAGTAAAGTGTCTTCTTTTGCTATTCCTATTGCAGAAATTCTTTATTCTCCAGATTTCCAAGACATTTGTCTGACAGCTCCATGCAGCACATCCTGGTTTATTCTATCAAATCAAACGAAAAGGCAACCTGCAGAAATCTAAAAATATATGGTTTCCCTCATATAAATATGGAATTATTTCAAGTGGGTATGAGCTGCTTTCATCTTCTATCCCCCTATGCATTTTTAACGTTTGCATTTTTCTTCCCTAGATTATTTTTGGCAGAAGAGATGTTTTCAAGATTATATAGCTGATGAGCTTGTGGGTTTGTCTGTTGCATGGATGCTTGTTCTGGTGGTTTGGCAAGACCTGGTTTCTATCACATGAGAGGTTAATAATTTTTTTATAACATCCACAAAAGGAAGTGATGAATGAGCAGAGTCATAAATAAGGAGACAAGCACAAGAGATCATGGGGCTATATGATATCTCATGAAAGTCTAGGGAAGTAAGAATTCCTGTCATCCTGCAGGGAAACTGCATAGAATCATAGAACCACAGATCTTTTTGGCTGCCAGGGCATACTGCTGACTCAAATTCAACTTGCCATCAACCCAAACCTGCAGACATCCCACGTTCCTCTCCCTCACACATGCAGGGCTGTAGCCAGAAGAGCTTCTGCTGCTTTGCTCCATGCACAAGTTTTCAGTTAATACCAGATCAGAGGGACTCCTCAGCTGGGCTGCAGAGCTGAAGGCCCTGCTTATCTGTGCTGCTTCTTAGCCCTGGCTGCCTGTGGCAGCCACTGTCTCCCTCACACCCCCTGAGGAATCTCAGGGGCGAGGGCAGGCAGTTTGTCCCATGGTTCAGGCAGCTGCAGAGAGGATGGCAGCTGGCAAACTCCTAAACATCCCTATTGACCCAAAGTCTCTTCATTTTGCTATTGATCATTGCTGAAAATACTTCCTTGCTGCATTTGAGTATTCTTCCCTTACCCTCTTCTGTAGCTCTGGCTTCAGATGCAACGACAGAGTGACTAGTACCCTAAGAGCTCCTCTTTGGGACAGGCGGGTGTAGGGGAACAGCCATTTCTCACTCCCTCAGCCACTCATGTTTTCCTAAATAAGAGGTTCAGACTGAGAGACTATTTTGCATAAGCAGAATTAATCAGCTTGGGCCTGGGGAGCTAAGTGCTGGCATGGATTTCATGTGATGTACTGAAACTTCACTCTGAAAAACAGTAAGAGAGCACACATGGCTAAAATTTCTTAAAGAAGTAAGTGTTAGACAGCAAATCAGCAGTCATACCTTCCACTAACTACTGTGCATTCTGTCAATCATTATTTTGTCCAAGCAAAAAAAAAAAAAAAAAAACTAACCCCCAAAAGCAGACAGTTTCTTGCCTGAGTCTGTATTTTCTTTTAGGAGGAAACTGTCATATTTTTTCATCTGTATTTCCCAGTCTTCAGTTTTGCCAAACAAGTCAGCATCAATGATGCTCTAGAAATCTGCAAAATGTCAAAAGATTTTCTGTCATCTAAAAGTAATCCAGAATGGGGAACTGGGAGGAAGGGGTCCTTTTGCTGAAGATTCAATCAGGAGCATATCCCTCCTTCCTTTTAATGGTATTTGCTTTATAGTTCCTGAGATGCTTTGAAACACAAAGCTTAATTATTACAAACACTTAGGCATTGCACAGCGTTATGACAAACTGTTGTCAAAGCCGCCAGCCTCTGCTGCCAATTTATTCGAAATAGAAACATCAGGTGAAAGAGACCTTCACATACCTGAGTAATTGTCTCTTTCGAAAGGGTTCTTAAAAAAATAGATGGCAGATTCTTAGTGAATCTCATTGTTTACTCTGGGCTACAACATCTGAAGTTAGATTTTCTGTCTGACTGCTGTCACGGTGACTGAAGTCAAAACATCCTGTTCTCTCTTTGTTTATGTACTGCAATCAGCTCCACAAACCTGCACAACTTGCAGCGCAGCTGAAAACAGCTTTATCTGAGTGCTCCCCAGCATACTTTTCTTGCTCTGAGATGGACTAGACCAGTAATCTCTACTGACAGAAAGCAAGCTAGCATTACGTTGGCAAACAAGTGCTCAAAAGCAGCAGCAAATACTTATTTAGAAAACAAAAATCCTTAGAAAATTTGCCAAGTGGTACTTCAACTGTTGAGGTGATGGTTCTGCAACAAGGCATCTCAGAGAGCATTCAGAGCTCATATTTGGGAAAAAAGCATGCAGTCAGTGAGTGAGGAAAACTGTTTCAGCAGCACCTCTGCTCTGATACCTTCTCTGGCACACACAGTGTGTGGAGAGAGGTTTTTTTTTTGGTGGTTTTTTTTTTTTTGTTTGTTTGTTTTTTTTGAGAGGGGAGCAAGGAAGCTTGGCCTCCATGGGTAACTGGAGTAGGAGTAAAAGCTGAAGCATGCTGCAGTGTCCTGCACAGTGATCCCTAAATGTGCCTTGATACTTTCACACCATCCCTGTGGAGGTGCTTGGGCATTCCCCAGGGTTTCACTGTGGCTGGTGCTGGCCTCTCCCTGTACCTTACTGGGGACCTTGAAACTACTCAGAGGCAGCTAAGTCTTACCATTAGCTGAGTTTTGAAACCAAGAAGAGATCTGGTGACTACATCTACATGAGATAATTTTATATTAAATAAACAGTGAATTTAAGCTGCCCATTATAATTTTAGCTGCTTACTTTTAATTCACGAAGGAGCTGGTAGAGCAGTCTGATGTTACAAGGCAGGAGAACTGCAAAACGAAGCAGAGGTTTCTGTGCTGATAACCATGTTCCCTCAACCTGCACTCAAACTGCTCCCACTTGGCAGAGGCACTAAGAGGATTTGATCTTGCCAAGTGTCGATCAGAATGAAGACTATGGCTGGCCAGATCATGTCCTTGGACCCACCAAGGGGATGTTCATTCATCTTATTTTTCTCTCCCACACTTTGTCTCTCACCTGCAGATCACTGATGTTCTCATTACCACTTCACATAAGAGTGTTAGTAACATAGTGGATTGACCACAGCCCTGAGAAGGACTTGGGGGTGCTGATGGTGGATAAGCAGCTCAACATGACCCAGCAATGCACACTTGCAGCCCAGAAAGCACCAATCATATCCTGGGCTGCATCAGAAGCAGATGTCCAGCAGATTAAAGGAAGTGATTCTCCCTCTCTGCTCTGCTCTGGTGAGATCCCCATAAGTTATAAACCCAGACAGGTATGTAAAAGGAGTATTTGTATAGAAGACTGAACATCTGATCTGTAATGGCATGCACATTCCTGACAAGAAAATACTTGCATGTAACATGCTCATCCAAAGAAAAATAGAGACCCTATTATTTGGGCAAGGATCACACACTGTTCTTTATAAGAACAGGATTGGAAATGGTATTCTTGTTGGTGAGCACAAGTTCCAGTGGAAAATGCCATCTTTCATAACCTTTGTAACTTGAGGTAGGTCTTCACTAAGCCGTAACAAGTAAGACTTCAGAGATCAGACTGAAATTTGTGTGTAATACAGGTATATGCTTCTCATCTCAGTCTTCATTCCTGTTTTAACATCTGTATGAAGACCCACTTGGCATTTTGAGCTCATAAAGAATCTATGTTACATGCTAAAACGCTACTACATTCTCTTCCAAGCCTGATCGTTCCTTGGTTTATTGTGCTCAGCCTTCTGTGATGAGCCTGTCCTCTTTAGCACAGTGTGCACCCAACAATTTCAGTGTCTAAAGATCACTTCGGCTGACTTACCCTTTGAATGAATAACAGCTTTGTTCTTGTGTCTGGGAACTTTTTTTAAAGCTTATGTGCATGTCCTAATGTTTCCAGTATCACAGCATTTTGGTTTTATGTTCCATGGAACAGTTTTAATTGGCATAGGCTTTATGTTCAATTTTAAAATTACGGTGTTGGAGGATAATAACATCGACATTATCATTTCATTATCCAGCTTAAGTTCTTTAAAATAATGATTTCAAATTTTTGTAACAAGTCAGTTTTCTGATGTCTCACATTGAGTATCCTTACACCCACAGTCAGATTTAACAAAAGGGAAACCATTAATGAAACTGGGTAAGGGACACTGTGCTAAGCTAAACCTCCATCCAGATAGCACCCCTAATATTTCAGAAGCCATTTCCACCACTTTACTTAGTTCCTACTTCACAAAGTAGGAGACAATTGATGACATTAACCACAAAAACCTAAGAAGATCACCCTGGCTTGCACAGCTCTAAACCCAGTGGATACTTGTCATGGATGTAGGAGAGGAGTCATCTGTGCTGCAAGTCCTCAAGAATTCACAAGGTAACTCTACAGCAAGATTGGTTCCATAACACAGGAAATGCAGAAATCCACAGCGTAACTAATCCAGTATCATCTGTATTAAGAGACAAGCTATTAGTCTATTCTAGGCTTTAGAATATAGTATGTCTTCCCTCTACATGTGGCTCCTTGATTTCTATCAAGAAGTTAAAATGTTGATTACTGGAGTGTCCAAATACCATGTTGCAAACACGATGAGATCACCATGCCTGGAACATAATTACTTTAACATTCAGTGAACACTGCTGAGAACAAGACGACCCTCAGACTGAGAAGATTGCTTCAAAGAGGAGAGATGTCCATTTTCTTCTTCTCCACTGTGCATAGGACAAAAAATAATAGACAAACTCTTATGGAGAAGATTTACATTGAACTTAAGGAAAACATTGTAATGGTAAGACTACTAATAAGGGGATTAGACTGTAAGATTGCAGCCTTACCATCATTTCAGGTTTTTAAGCACAACTTCGAATGACAAATTATTCTTGACAACTCTTTAGGTATAGTTAATTCTCCCTGAAGGAGATGTACTCAATAACTTATCAAGGTCCTTTCTAGAGTTATTTTGCATGATCTTATGATATCACAGCTGCAGATCTCTAGAGTTTCTTTCAAATTTAGAAAATTTCTGATGAACCTTTTGAAATATAGATAAGAGACCAGTATGTAAGTGTTGGGGGTAAAGACTATCAGGTCCATACAGCAGCTAGAACCAGAAATTTCTTGCAGAAAGTTTGCTTCTGTTGTATTGAGAGCATAAATAATTAACTGAAATATGAAAAAAGGAATAGAGAGAACTCCACTACATAAAATCCATTACACTAGAAAGCACACATGATTTTGGACAGCGTAGCAAATGCTCTGAAATTTATCTAGTCCTTAAGGAATATATGGCATGAGACCAAGTTATCTGATCTTAAGACATTCTTACAAATATCTGATTAGTCTCCAGCACCATATATTTCAAGCGGAGATTTTATTCCTGCTGAATAAGTTGACTCCAGTTTAAGATTAATGCATTTAACCTTTCATCTGTTAAGTCTCTAGAGAGAAAAAAAAAAAGGGAAAGGGGAGAGTGTCCTATATATACATTTTGTTTCTCTTAATTGCCTGACAATTTTAGTTTAGTTCCTGGACTCCAATGTATAGGGTATAATCAGCTCTAAAGGTTCCTAAGTAAAAAAAAAAAAAACATATGCAGGAAAGACTGTGGTTAAAAGCTTTTAAACAAGGAGTTTTAAGAGTTTTCAGTGCCTATAATTTAATGCTTTTTATTTCACTGTACTATCAACAGATTTAGTAATTTTTCAGAACCAGCAACATTTCTAATTTCAAAATTTTCTGTGCATTTCTAGTCCAGATCTACTTCAAATTTCCACTTCCTGAAACATTTCTAAATAAGCCAACTTTCTACAATACCATTATTTTTTGCAGTATTTCAAATATTTATTTTGTCTTTGCATTTAGATGGAGAAAAAAAAAAGAATATTTCTTCATTTCTATTTTTCTTCTTTTGATAGTTGAAAAGTAATAGTACCAGGTGGCTTTTGGAAGAATCACATCAATGAAGTTTTCAGGTAAATGGCTTTCCAACTGCTTTTGTAAATACTGTTCTACTGCTTTTATTTATTCTGATAGCAGTTGCAGTAGTCATTTTCTGTAATATATGCTTCCCCTTTCCTTAAAGGAAGCAAAACCACTTATGCTGGTGTCTGGGAAAGGGAAAATATCACCTCATGAATGTCTGTTACAGTTTGGGAAAATCAATCAAAAAGCCTCATCTGGTTGACTAAAAGCCTGTGGGCCACAAATAGATCTGTGCATCTGACAACTCCAGTGTTCTCCCCATCCACCAGCTTTGGACAAAGGAAAAAAAGCTCTTCAAACAGCTCTAAATGGAACTTGAGGAAATGAGTTCTCAAAAATAAGGTATTTCTTATTGGAGGAAGATGGAATTTGTGGCTGCGAGGTGGGTGATATAAAATCCACCATCGTCAAGGAGATTCTTTCCTTGGCTGGAATGATGTAAACAAGACCCAAAGTCAGCAAGCAAAGTGCCACGTGCAGACTCCTCTAACACATCAGTTTGGGCAGAGCATTTCAAAACATAAAGCAGACCCTTTGCAGTTCGTATTTGGATCTTTATCAGACAGTTGCTAGTAAATTACCATTTCTGGTGTTAAATTGGTGTTTCTGAAAGCATGCCTCTATACACTACCTCGGATAAGCAAATACTGCCTTAGGTAATGCTCAGGCACCCAGCTTTGGGCCACTGGATAATACCCAATTATCATTCAGTACACCAAATCTTTTAAGGCTTATGTCAAAACTCACGTCATCATGAAGTCCAACAATCCTCATGAAAATACACTGAACTGTTACAGTAGGCTGTGTATGGATCTC
Source organism: Gallinula chloropus (assembly GCF_964237585.1). Taxonomy (NCBI): domain Eukaryota; kingdom Metazoa; phylum Chordata; class Aves; order Gruiformes; family Rallidae; genus Gallinula; species Gallinula chloropus. The sequence goes on from NC_140096.1 coordinate 17,646,567, forward strand.
TGCTGGACACTGGGAAGGTAGAAGAATGTACGTTATCTCAGTTCTTATCAGGAAACATTCTGGTGAGGTAACATCTTATTTCCACTCAGTATAAAGCTGTCACCCCACACTAGCTATGGCTGTAGACAGTGTGCTAGGAATTGGCAGCACTCAGATCAGGGATAGAGAGAGAACATTTTTGTGGAAGGGTTATTGCTGACAACACAAGAGCAATAAATTAGAGTCAGGAATAAAAGATGACATTAAGGCCCCCATGGCACCATCTTAGAAGAATTTAATATTCTGAGATATTTCACTTTCAACTGTATCTACATGCCATTTATAATCCAGACAAAGCAATATCCAGAAAACAAATGAGGTGTAATTTTCATGCTAATTATACTAGATGCGTTTTCCCTTTGTCATATTTATTTTTATATTGTGCCTTTAAAATATAAAGACAATAATATTAAAACACACAAATTAAATTTTAACATTGTTTTGCCTTCTGCATTCCTTCTGTTTTGCATAATATTTCCCAGCTGACATTTCATCCTCTCTTCTCACTTCTACTCCCAGATGACAGCGTTATTTATTCCCTTGGCCAAACCCTGGGGGTTTCTTTTCAATCCTTGCTCAATGAAACCTTGAATGAAACACGTGGGTGTTCTGAGGAAGGGCAGGAAAAGAAATTAAAAGAAATTCCACTTGTGATTGTGCAAATCAGGGGCAATTTAAATGAAGTTAAGGAATTTACCAGTTTTACAGGGATGCATGCAATGATAAAGAATTAGAGTGATCAGCAGCATTCACACAATATCATGTGACATTGACCAATCCTCTCTCATTGCTGTTATGTTTTTCTGAGGCAAATTAAATTATAGATTAAACCCACCAACCGGTTCTAGAGTCATAATATAGTTACAGACATTTTAATAACATGTTTCATAAAGGGACCCAAGTTGAAAATGTTGTAATTTATTTATCTATGTTCTTTAATATTTCAGGCAGTTCAGATGATCATTTTGATTTATTTATGTGTTTGAGGATTTATTAAATATGCCCATCATCTGGGTGAGTCTACAAAACTGACATCACAAGGAACTTAAGCTGAACTGACGTATCTCACTACTAAATATTCCTTCCCCATCTGTCCCACTAATACGCCCACCATGTAGTGCCCCTTTGCAGTCACCACGTTCAGACCCTGTCAGAGAGCAAGGAAAGCAAATTTCTTATGTGAGAACTCTTCATCAGGACTCAGAAAAACTACAAAATCTTGAATTATATTTCTTTTGGAAGCATCTAGCAGTGGAGAACAGGAGATCATGGAAATTCATGCTCTAGCGGTATCATCTTGGGTGCAATAAACTATAAAGAACATGGGGAGTTGATCCACACCCACAACGATGCTGAGAAAGTGCTGAGTATCAGCCAGAGACCTGACTTATATCCTGCTTACATCTAAGAATAATCCTTGGCTTCATCTCATAAAGCACAAAAATAATGCAAGAGTCTGTGTCAGTATGTTTGCTGTTTATCCCGTAATGTTTTTTTCCTCTCAAGAAGCGGTATCAAATCCCAAATCTACCAATTTCCCTGCTTAGATGGGCTGGTGCTACATGTGCTGTGACAACTGTAAGTTTTGCTACTATTTTCTGAAATACGGTTCTTTAGAGACACGTACTGAAAAATCAGCAGTTGTAGAAATTAGGCTAATGAGACCATTTTAAAGTTACACTCCCAGAATTACTGTTGAGCCAAAGTTTGATGCAATTTTTTTTCTGTTTTTTAATATGCCCCATCTCAGCATCATGCCAGTCTTCACATCTGTTCATGTTAAGACAGCAGAACTATTAACACATCCTTCCCTTGTTCTGAACATAACCTACTGGATACACAGCCTGATCCACAGCAGAATCAGAGCAAGTCATGACAAAGAACCCCACACAGTGTCAAAGGTTCAGATGAACAAAGCCAAGTGAACATAGCCCATGACGCATCCCATATTATAGTTATCCTCATGTCTCACAGCAGTTTGAAATAGCACATAAGACAGCTGGCAGGGATGATATTGGGACTTGCTCCTCTAACCACTGAGCTACAAACAGATGTTGCACATGAAATCGGAACCACTGCCATTGACACTTCTCACATGCCAGACAGTGGGACAAAGTGACTCAACCTGACAAGAAGAAGAAATTGTGTGTGACATGTCCTTCATTTCAATGAGTAATGTGTCACTTCTGGCCCAACTTTTCATCTGAAACATCAAATACTATTTGACAGGACATATATGTGATTTCTGGGGTGGTGAAAGTCTGCTTATCTATATATATACACACCAAATGTAATGAAAGGCACAGTGGTTGTGCAGCAGCAAAATAGGATTTCTGCCTTTAAATCTAGTATTAGAATCAAGGTTTTAGTGTAAAGCAGCAAAAGAGAAATATTTTAAACTAACATTTCTTATAAACACTGTCCACAAGCATCAACAATCATGTTCCAGAGGAACAACTGCTAATGTTTTATTCCTTCTTATAAATCATGGGTTTCCTTCCAACAGCATCAATTCTAACTGCCTGGACTGAAAATATTGTTCTACATTGATGGGCATGTAAGAGATAATGAGAAACTGAGAAGTGAGGAGAGGCAGTCAATTGTGCAGGTATGTGGCTGTGACAGCACAAGACCTGGAATTCTCCCTTGCTCAGATGCTTCAGAACAAGGCTGCTTGCTCATGTATCTGGTTACCTAGCAATAGCTTTGCGTTCCAACTTCCAGACTCCCCATCTGAGAGGAAACTGGCAAAGTTACAATGGTGTGAATAAGAAGAGATTTCCCCATGCAATCACAGGTATAGATGAGCCCATCCTTTCAGTCTTAACCTGTGAGTCTGCATGAATCTTTGGTAAGATGTGTACAGCACCACGAAACAGGCTGGCAACCAGTGAGCAAGTGACGTGTTTTAACCTGGCACTCAGCTAGAACCACCACGCAGTTGTTCCCTCACTCCCTCAGTGGGATGGGGAAGAGAATCAAAAAGGAAAAGGTAAAACTTCTGGTTGAGACAAGATGGTTTAGTAGGACACAAAAGGACAATAACAATAACACTTCAGTAGATTCTATTACAAGTGATGGACAGCATAATTGCTTACGACTTGAAGCCAATGCTCACCTAGTTCCTGAGCCATGCTGTCTGCCAGCCAACCCAGTATAGTTTGGGATATCCCTTTGGCCAGTTTGGGTCAGCTGTCCTGGCCCTGTCCCCTCCCAGCTTCTTGAGCACCATCAGCCTTCTCACTGGCAGGGCAGCATGAATAGCTAAAGAGTCCTTGACTGCTTGGCAGCAACCGAAGTAACAGTGTGTTATCAACATTATTCTCACCCTAATTCCAAAACACAGCACTATGCCCACTGCTAACAGGAAAAATAGCTATCCTAGCTGAAAACAGGACAGCAAGATAAGGAACTCAGTGCACCGAACGCAGCAGGACTGCAGACAGCTCCTTGCAGGCAACATCTAGTTAGATGTTTTTGAAGAGATTCACCTGTGAACAATTCCAAGTGAAAACAAGTATTGTTTTCTTCAAATCGTAGGCAATGTTCTAACCTCACACAAAGAATTTAATCCTAGTGACCTTTCTTGTGGGACAGATTTCTTCATTCTGCTAAGATTACTACAGACAGTAAAGAAAGAGGAATTAGTCCCAAACCTCTACCCAAAACAACCCCATGTCTGAAACACAGACAGTCATCATACTCAATCAGCTGCTGAAATTCAAACAATTCAGAGCCCACTGCTGGGCTCAGTAGCCTATAGTTTATGCACAGCTACGTGGGCTTTGCTAGAATTTACATGACTAAAAAAACCTCTTCAAGTGCACTTCCTCCTGGTTTCTTGAATTAGAGGTTAGGAGAGAACAGAATTATTTCAGTTGGTAGGGATGAACATCTTGGCCAAGATTGAGTTGCAAAATACCCACCCACCTCCTTGTTGCTCACTTATAGATATAAAAGACCTATAATAAACAGAGGAATCTGGGAAGGGAGGTCTCATGGCAGTGTAGCACCTCAAATAGTTTGTACTCAATAATTAACATTTTTCCTTCATGCCTTGAATTATCAGATATTCCCAAAGCATATGCAGTAGAGAGCAAAGCAGATTTACTATGCTAACAGGAATTTTATTAGTGGCAACATTGGCAGCATGCATGTGGGCAGAAAGCCATTGGGTGCCAAAAATCGGGTGAGGTTTCTTGTTGAATTAGTCAAGCTCCAGTGTTCATCAAGCTTTTATGTCTGATACTCAAGTTCAGAAGTCCTGGCCCAGCTGCCAGCATTCAGGGCTTTAGTTCAGGTATCAGAGAGGGATGGATACTGACTGCAGTAAACCTAAGAGCTGATTCTGAAGAGACCTCGCAGTTCTGACGGCACATTAAGAGCCTGCAGTAACTCCTGAGTTTCCACGTTCTGCTTTTTTGTAGTTCAAACCCAGCTATAGCTGCTGCCCTTTTCCATGGGCAAGCATTCCCCAAGCTTCACAGCTCCTCTAACCATGTTCCTCTTATAAGCTCCATCTGAGAGGAGATTCATGGCTCCAGGACAGGTGACCCAGTTGTGTGGATCAACCCTAGTGTCGGTTGCTAGGATCTCAGCTACTAATGATTCCCAAATCAGACATCTGTTGTAGCCACAGCAAAAAATAGCAGGGAAACTGGAAACAACTGAATGTCAGAAAGCACAAAATCCCAGAAACAGAGCAGCATTTTCAAATCATTAGGTGTCAGTGTTTCAGGAAAAATTCTTTGAAGCTTTTCTGATTCACAGGAACTGAAGACGTCAACATTGCAACCTGAAATCAAATCTAATCCTAAAAAATTTAAATACCCAGTAAGTCAGAAATCAAACCCATCAAACAGGTCTCCAGTTTTAACTTGCTTAATGCCAGTTACAGAATTTGAACTTGTGAATAGTCATATTGTTCCTTCCACACCATTAAGGAATAAAGGAATCATTGACCATGTAAGATAAGTCAAGTCAGACAACTTCCCTTTGCTTTCTGCCTGTCACTGATTTACAAAATAAAGACATATTTTAAATAATTAGTTGTTGTGTCCTGTGGACATATGCTTTATCATATACTTGATTGGGGCTTCTTAGATGACAACACCAATATTTGTTTTGAAACAATTTTATGCAGAACCGTCACCAACACCAGTTTATGTTGATTCTCTTGTGTCTAATAAATAATACCGCAGATTTCCTCATTTGTTTCATCAGTTCTGTGTTCTCTAGTTTAACAAAACCTGTGGCAATATGACTATGTGGACCTCTATCACTTTGCCAAATTTAGCTGAAAATTGCTCATAGGTTAAAAAAAATGCTGGGAGGGAATGTAAATACAAACTTCTACACAGATGGCCCAACTGCTTATGTCTTCTTTCTTCCCAAAGAGAAGTTTTAAAACTGCTGATATACCAGACTGATGTAGACCAATATGCCCTGGGAATGGGTCTAAGTGCTGGAAGCATGATAACGTATTCCTCTAAAGTCTTAAAAGTGGAGTCAATGTTCCAGAGCACTTTCCCAAATAGGAAAGTTGTCTGTGAAATAGGTAAAGAACATGTGCCCTTTGAAATTCAACTCTAGCTTTTTAAAAGAGATAGTCTAGAAAAATGAAGGGAAAATACCATAAGTAGTACAGAAGAGGAACCATTTGCCAACTGGAAAAAGCACAAGGGGAGCATCAGCCAATGCCTGTCTGCCTGGGTCACTGCTTCCTACAGTGAAATGCAGCAGCTATTTACATCTGTCACCACTTATAGAACATATTAAACTACAAAACAGTCTTGAGGTAACATATAATGATTTCCCTGCCCTGTTAAAGGTGGCTTCAAACAGATGTCATACAGTTATTAAAACATCCTATAAGCAACAGATTAGAAGTTACCCATACAGAGAAATGATTCTCCAAGTTGAGAAACTGTTTTATCTTTCCAAATTACCAATGAAGAGTTAACAAAGACTTCTCAGCAATTTAACAGTGCACTGGTTCTGGCTGGGATGGAGTTAGTTTTGTTCATAGCTGCTTGTAGGGTGCTATGTTTTGTCTTTGTGACCAAAACAGTGTTGATAACACACAGATGTTTTGGGTATCACTGAATAGTATCAAGGCCTTTAGGTTGTTAACACTTCATTGCTGTTTCTCATGTTGCCCTGTGCAAATAAACTGGGGACACAGCTAGCCAGCTGACCCATCATCCATACCATATGATGTCACACTCAGCACTAAAAACTGGAGGAAGAGGAGCAAACATTTAGAGTTACAGTGTTGGTCTTCAAGTTACATGTGGCAGAGTCCTGCTTTCCTGGAAAGGGCTAAACATCTGCCTGCTGATGGCAAGTAGTGAATCAACTCCTTTTGCTTTGCTTGCACGTGCAGCTTTTCCTTTATCTAGTAAAATGCTTTTATCTTTATCTACAATTTTTTCTCACTTTTGCCCTTCCAATTCTCCCCCCGCCCCCGTCCCTGTGGGAGCAACAGGCTGCATGAGACTGAGCTGCCTGCCAGGTGGGTTAACCCACAACAAGCACATTGCATCCTCTTTGTCTTGCTGAATTGACTCAACAGCATGTTTTCAGCTGTCTTACAAACAATTATTTGATTACATTGAACAAAGAAACGAAAGAGCTGGAATATGTAATCAAGGTATGCCATGAAGTAGTCCTTGAAGGAAGGAGGACTGTTCCACCTAATTCCTGCTCCATATTAAGTCAGATCCATAAACCCTGCCTTATAAAGCCTTCAGTGGCTGGTGGCTGATGCTTCTATTTTGCTTATACTAATGAAATACCCCACAATGTTAATAAATGCATCCAGTTAACAGAATACAGAAAGATGTCTTCAAGACAAGTGAAAAGGTTACTCTGCCTGCGTTTGATTGCCCAGCAGTAAGTGCTGCTCATTAGTGGAAGAGGTGCAGTACAGTATATTAAGAAAGCAATATATATGCTCTGATGAAAAATATCAGAGACAGACTTGATGAAAATGACTTCAAACAGAGAGGGGCTCATGTCATGCTGGGTTTCCAAATCCTACTGAGCACTCTAGACATCAAGCAGAAGTGAAGACATGAGCTGTCCTTTGAATTTCTTTTTTTATAATGTGGCCTCCTTTGTTAAGTCTACATTGGACATGACTCCAACCCTTTAGGCTGTGGAAGTAGGGAAATGTTTGGCTGGTGAGTCCCACAGTCGCTCTGTGTGTCTGCTCATACTTGCAGGCTGAGTAGTAGAATTGAAGGCAATTCAGAGAACAAGAGTTCTGGATTTGGTAGAAGAGGTCTCAGGAACTTGAGCAGAAAAATTTGGGCTTTCCTGCCTTATCACCAGGACATATGCATGTTCAGTCTTCTAATAAGCAGAGACATTTCCTGAACAGCAGGGAACCTGCTTCCCTCTAGGATTTTTTTTTTTTTTTTTTTTTTTTGAGCTGTAATTCTTTCTTCCTGGGCCTCATTTCAAAAAGAATGGAGGCTTTCACCCAAAATACCATCCTGTGGCAAGGACACTCTCCTAGATGTGGCAACTGCCAGTGCAGAAACCCTTAACCCAAGGGATACCCAATACAGAGCCCCCACCCCTCACTGAGCAAATACACATTCAAACAAAAGGAGGACAAAATCATTGTCTATACATAAAGTTCAGCCTTTGAGCTCTGCTGCAGCTCTAAATAGTCACAGAAGCTAAACACAGGCTTTTTTCATGGATCTCTCCCCAACACTTCCAGTAGCCTGAGATCTACTCCATCTGCTGTGAAACCCTTGGAGAACAACCCCCACCCACGGGTCTCTATTGAGCTGAATTAGCACTGCTGACTCCCTGGTGGGGCACAGCACTGAACATGGGGAGGGCAGGGCTAAAAGGCCCAACACTGAAGCCTGGGGCTCCAGTACACAGGGAAATACAAGAAACCCAGTAGTGAAACGTGGCAAAAGCCAGGCTGGGCTCTGCTTAGGCCTGTTAGACTTTCTTACAGATCCTTTTCAGTCCTCCAGACAGCAGCCTCTGCGCTACTTCCAAGATGTCATTATTTTGGGGACATATATCATTTGAGTATCCCATTTTTCAGCCAATCACAATTACTTCCTAGTTAATACAGCAAATTTTCAGATGTACTTAGATAGCAGAAGAGAAGCCGGAAGCAAAACATCGCTGAAGTGTCCCCAGACTCACAGCAGAGAGACAGCAAAACATCCTCAGTGACTCGGTATCCTTCCTGTCAGCAGTCTGGGGAAACACCCAAGAGCAGCTCCTGTGATAGTAGCTATAATTGTTTCAAGCTTATCCTTGGACAGAAACCTTCTTTACAATTTTTGCCTTCTTTTTTTATTTGTACTTGCCAAAATGCCTGTGATATTGTTACCAAGACTTTACAGTGCTCCCCGAGGGCAGGAGCTAATACAGCCGTAGTCATTTTATGCTGGGTGAACAGCCAATTGTTCACACTAGAGATTTTTTTTAACCCTCACTAATAACAGCCAAAAGCATTTAAAAAAGAAAAAAAAAGCACTTGAAAGCTTTTCATTTTCTGCCAAATGCTTTATACAGAAAAGTAGGTTTTGCTAATACCAGTTTTCCCAAGTGTCTCAATTACCTGAAAACACCGCTTCGCTTAGATGCTACAAGCAAACGTAAGAGAGAAATAAACACTGAAAGCTGCCAAATCCTAAATGAAGAAATCTTTTTAGAACTTATGGATAACTCACCCAGCCCCCAGTGCTTGATCCTAGAGAAGACACATCTGGATGTCATGAGTACTTTTGCTGCAGTCATTGGTGACTGCTACCTGTACCTGGCTGGGTCACAGCACTGAAAGGGCTTCCTACAGGGTTCAATGCATTATGTAGGTGATTGTGTAAATGATCAGAAGCTGGTCCTTAACAAGCACTTTAATTTGCCTTTGTTTCCCTTTCAGCAAGAGTGATTCTCATCACATCCCATCACCTGTGAGGATCACACTCTAATTTGGGCCTAGTTGCTCTGGCACTATTTCTTGCAGAGGTTCAGATCAGGGCTTGGACTGTATTGTCTGCCCTATCAAACCATAACAGCAGCACAGCAGCAAGGGTAGAGCTTGTTGAAGTTTACTGTGTTAAGCTGTGGCAGTGTGCACACATACTCATGCTCTCCCTCACACCTGCACACCTCCACATGGGTCCAACAGCCCAGCACAAGGGGCCACTTTGGTGGGAAGCACATATGCTGCTGGGGACATATACAGAGAGCCCCCAGCAGAGGCCACCTCAGACAATACATCTACCCAGGAGACCCCTCAAGCAAAGAGAGTCATATACAACCACGACCAATAGAAGATCACAGTTTAGATCCTATCTAGGGTATAACTGGGGCCCCACTGGACACCCTCTTTGAGTGGTCCTGCTCAGAGCAACAGATCTGTGCCCAGCACCCTCCCTTTGGATCAGGATGCTGGCCCTCACCTTACAGATGCATATTTCATATCATTGTTGTAGGGTTCAATTCAGTCACACACCATGTAGTATTAGTTCCCAACTGTCATCCCAAACCTGTAAATAAGTTGTCCTGCCAAAGTGTCTGCCAGATAAGATCCCCGTTCAGCTTGACCATTCTACCTATTTCCTGACCCCATTAAACTTTTTCAGAACACATTTTGTCAGTCTGAGACTTCCGTGACATAAGCCTTTGCTTCAGTTTACTTTGGTTTTACGTCACATATGAGGCAGAAGACATGGGGTCAGTAATCAGAGATGAGACCTGCTTGCCTCCACCACAGGAAAGGACTCTAGCCACAGCTCTGTAATTGATGCCAGGCCGATACTGTAAGTGCAGCGAAAGCAGAATGTGACTCCCACGGGGAGCTCTTGTGTGGGCAACAATAACTTCCTGCAACAGCCAAGTCTCGCTTACTTTTTGACTTGTGTAATTCTGTTTAATAAAGTGAGCAGAATTAGTGCATTGGTATTAGCAAACAGACCTTATATTTCATTGATGTAAGCCTGTAACAGCAGCCACAAATCATCAGCTAGCTATCAGGTATCCTCATGAGTCTCTCATCACAGAATTGGCACACCCCAGAGAAGGGTGAAGCATAGGACGCGCTTCTGAGAAACAAAACTTACTGCTTTTCTTGTTAACCAAGAAGATATTTCCATTATTCATTTTAAATGTTACAGACTGAATCATTTTATTTCTGGATAAAAATTAAGTCTAACTCACAGTCTAAGCAGGGTGATTTTCTCAGACTCATAAAAACAGAGGAGCTACGGAGCCTTCTGTGGGGAGGATTCCACAGCCTTTGAAGATCCAAAGTTTGTCGCTTAGATACAGGTTGTTAATACAAGCCTTGGGGCTCTAGGATCAAACAGCCTGGCAAACTAATTTTCTGTGGTTCTGTGGTGGGCTTATTTTAACCACACTGGTGCCCAGCCACTGCAGTTGGAAGGAACAACACGAGGCCAACCTGCCTCCCAGATCCAAAGATCAAGTGCCTGTTCACAGGGGAGGTCAGCTGTTAATACGCACACTTGGGATTTGTAGAAATTTCACATTTTAATAGATTTAGCCAAGTTAATATAATCATAATGTGCCTTGTGATTAGCTGTTATTACAGTGTGGTAAATGAAAGCACAGGATAGAAGAGCACACATTTTAGGCAAGTGCAGTTTGTCCAACATGCTGAAATTCGCTTTCCCTGTCCTGGGCTTGACAAATACATGTCAAGTCTGGTCTCTGGGTGGCATTTGGCTCTTGCACAGAGATGGCTGTGCTAGTTACAGCTAAGGTAGAACATGTAGTTGGTACGTGCAGTACTGTGTTTACTCTGGTATGAAATATAAAGCGAAACCACCTACATATGTTACACGTAAAAGTGAAACCATCAATCATGGACAGGTCCCTGCTGAATATTTATTTGGCTTTCTGAAGTTTTTTTCATTAGCAATAACAGGGTCGGTAACTTCTCTGTGCATATTCAGGAAAATGCTAAGAGGACCAACAAAACCTCATGTGGGCTGATCCTGGGCAAAACCTGGATTCAGGAATTGGGAGTGCAGCTGTAGGGATGTCGGCAGCACCTAGAGCATTTGTTACAGCCTGTGTGGGGACACCTGAGCATCATGTCATCTCCCTCAGTGAGTACCCAAGGTCATAAAGGCATAGAAACAGTGGCTTCAGTGCCAACTAGATGAGGCTGATGGGCACTGTCTACTTCTTCTGTATCACTTCTGTATTTTCTATATCACTATTATTCTATATCACATGGATATAGAACAGTGATATTCTATAGAATAATACAGAATAGTGATATCCTATATTACTACTATCCTCTATCACAGCTATATCACATGATGAAGGCTGTGCTGCTGGGTCTTGGCTGGTTGGATCTCACCAGATTAGCTGGAGTGACACATACACAGGATGTATTCACCTCTTTGGTTGTGAGATAGCTTTCAGTGACACCCTATGCCTTTGTGCTGGACACGGGACATTCTGTAGCTCTACCCAGCCACAGGCATGGGAATCAGCTCCAGTGGTAAAAAAATCAAGAACTGAGGCACTGGCTCATATCTTGCTGACCCTTGAATCAAAGCACCTACTCATGCAGGAAGCTTCTGTCACATGGTCCAACATGGTCTCTATAATATTAAACTGTTTTTATAATTCAGACACCTTTTACAGCTGTATTCTCAGAGAAGACCGTGTACAAATACTATAGTCACTCTGAGTTCTCACTAGCTCTTACACTGCAAAGGGACAAGTATTCTTTTTCTGCCTGTTCACCTTGGCTGTAAGAAAAAATGCAGAATCCTTGCATTTCAGTCTCATGGACCTGAAGGTGCTCATACAGCTCAAAGCCTGGCAATTTGCTCCAGAACAAATATCTCTTGTATTCTTCTAGCCAGTGCAGGGGAGAAATGGAGAACCAGGATGCTCCACAGTACCCTATCATTATTCTTCAGGTTCTTTGAGTCTATGTTTGTGAACAATAGCCTCCAACTTCACAGAATCACAGAATTACAAGGTTGGAAAAGACCTTTAAGATCATCAAGTCCAACTGTTCCTGCCCTATGCTAAATTATACCCCTAAGTACCTGATCTACCCTTTTCATGTGAGCTTATTGTGGAGGAAGGAGTAGTGGTGGTCATCACTCTCTTGGCATCCTCCATGCCAAACACTAAAGTCATACAGAAAATTAGAACAGGTTAATCCTCCCCCATCCTCTTTTTCACAACAAAATTGCTGTTGAGAATCATACATCAGTTTATGATGGGATCATACATCAATTTATGAATTGAATTATAGGATAAGATTGCCCACAATAACAAGAGACTATATTTGGGAAGTGAACAAGCCTTTTCCACTCCTCACTTACTTTTCTGCTCAACGATTTAGCCCACGCACTGTCTGGTCTGAATTCCATGGGATTTCTCCACATACTCAGTTTACGTGAGAAGCTGTATATACTGAATGAAAGGTTCATTAAACATTGGAACTTCCTGGCCTTTTCTTTGCCTTCACCCTTTCCCTTTGATAGCTGAATGTACTGCTTTACTTAAGAAAACCAAAGTGCCCTGGCAGGAGGGAGGCACAACACAAGTACGTGCCCTGAATGTGGAGAGTTGTGAGTGCAGCTCTGGCAGCATATCTCATTCCCAACCCTCAGCACCTCTGCCACAGGCACGTCAGCAGGGCTCATCGGGGCAGACGTAGCAGGCATAGCAAACACCCTGTACAAAGCTGCAACTATGCAAAAAGTATCTGCCGAGGGGAAAATCTCAGAGCAGGAAGCTCCCTCTCTGCTTAATTGGACTGTGAGGACATGGGTCTTACAAAAGGAAATGCTAATAGTCTGTGTCACTCTGGTCTTTCCCTCTTCAGCCTCTTCCTCTCTCCTAAACCTGATGATACCTGTTTGTACGTGGTCAGTGAACCCAGCAGTCTCACACATTCTGGTTTAGATCTATTTCCTGGCTGAGGTGAGAGATGTGAATAAAGCTCTGTAGAGGAATCAGAAGGCTGATCTTAAACTTGAGGCCAGGATGTATGGCTAAAATCACAACATGAAACCTCGTGTTCTGTCTAGTTCAGAATGCAGAGCATATCCATTGAAGCATTTTGCTTTAGTGCTTTCAAGTAAAGAAATTCTGCATCATACACTGGGAACTTATGACTATGCACCCATATACACACAGAGAGAGTATTTCAACCAATAAAAGAAGCTTCTTATTACTAAAAGAGGTATCAAAAGTCACAAAGGTAAATGGAGTATTCAGACCAGCATGGACTGTTTTGCCATGTCTCCAGCACCTCTTTCACACTGTGCCTGATGTGATATTTTTATGCAGGCTTTACTGTAGTTGTAACAGGGCTGAAAATAACTAAAACCCCCTTGGATTCTTGTCATTTACAGTGATATCATAACAGTGATTTTTTTTTTTTAACACGCAATTCTTAATCTGGTGTATTTTAGGTACAGTTCCTTGATGCTGTTAAAGCACCTCTGTAAATGTAATGAATTCACTGTGAATTATGAAGCTGGAACATTATAAATTCTTTTTGCAAAGATTACTTCTCACTGGTGCTTTAATAATTTTAAAACACAGTGACAAATATAAAGCTGAACTTAATATCTCGTGTCACCTCTTCACAAAATAGCGCTTTTGCCGAGCAGCATCCAGAGCACCTGAGATGACAGCCCACCTGTGAGAGCCAAGCTAAGCTAATTGTTCTGGTGTGTCAGAACATTGCCCATTAATGTTGGGGAGCTTTGTTACCCATGTATTCCATTCTGTTGCCACTTTCTGGCACATCCTCTGACATTAAGGCAGGTAACAAGCTTTTAACACTACCGCTGAAGGAATATAAGCTGTGTCTCTCAGAGCTTGTGTTCTGGGATATATCTACAAGCTGGGGTGCAGCATGATACAATTTGTATCTCTCTGCACAGCAGGGGCTGAGGCGCAGGAGAAAGGATTTAGTATCAGATAGGAGGAGAATTGGAGATGCTACTTGGATCCTGCGGGCATGGTCCCTAGAACAACCTCTCACTGGTTTCATTCTACTAACAGTCTTGCATTGGCTGGTCCTGACATTCCAAGAGACAGGAGTTTGCCACCCTCTTCCTTCTCTGCCTGCACTAGGAATCCAGGTGCACAAGACCTTCCATGCAAATTATATACTATATCTGCTGGAACCACCACAAAAATGGAGTTGGTGAATATTAGTAAATGTTCTGATTGTCATTTGTCTCTCAGCTCCTGTTCAGGAGTTCTTTGAGGCAGCATTTCTGAGTAGTAGGAAATATACGCTGGCTATTTCCAATTACTTTGAACTCATAAAATTAAAATATATTCTCATTGTATCAGGGTTTTTTAATGTTATTTGCCATGTGCCTTGTTGTACCAGACATGCAAAGTCCATGTCAGCACCAGATAGTCACCTGCACACTCATCTCATGATAAAGTTGCTGAGAAGTCACGGTACCTGGGCTTCAAAGCAAGCTTGCATGCTCCTGAAAATCCTACGCTTCTCTGCTACCAGCAGCAAAAAACACAAGGCTGGGTCCTGCTTCACAGGACTGATGGCAGCGTTTTATTCAGCCTACACTGGAGGTTTAGAACGCCTCTGAGAGTCCTTTTCACCATCCACATGCCAGTTCTTCGGTCTTGTATGTTTGCGATTTCTACTCCCCAGGTGGCAGCACCTCACTCTCCTTTGTACTTTTTAGTTTCACTTCTACTACAACCCACCTTTTACAAGACATCTTCCGTATTAGCTTATGAAGTATAAGCAAAGTTCTGCTCTACACAATCAGGTCCCAGAGAGATTTGCACAGGACAAGGCTTTGTCCACACCCCAGGAGATCAGGTGTTGAGCCTGCATGGGAAAATGCTCGTGAGGAGGAGAGGGGTCTGTTGACAGCCGGTCTGAGGAAGAGCACACACACCTCTGCCCGCAGGAATACTGCACCTGCCAAGCAGCTGCACGTGTCAGACACGCCTGTACATCTGCATGCACCGTCACTCCGACAAATCCAGCCCCAATGGCAGGGGGAGGTAGAGAGAGGCTCTGTCCTCCGGCCTGCTCGCTTTTGCCACAGTACAACTGCCCTGGCCTGGTGTCCAGGGCGCTGCTTCCACTGCCCCTGCCCCAGGTCCCACTATGCTGGCTGTGCCCAGCAGCCATTTCCCACCCGGGCTGGCACCTCCCACCTCTCCAGCTGCACTGGCAGCAGCCACTGCCCTCTGTGTGCCAAGTCTGCCTCGGGGCTGAACTCCATTCTACCACCAGTGCCTGGCTGGTGCAGGTCCAACTGGCAGCCGTATGGGCAGTGGCCGTGACCCCAGCCCGGGGCCTGCTGGGTGCCTTCCATAGCCCTTCCATTCTGTGCCCTTGCACAGCCCAAGGGAATGAAGCTGCACCAGGGAAGTTCAGACATTAGGAAATTGTTCTTCACTGAGAGAGCAATTGGCCACTGGAACAGGCTGCCCAAGGAAGTGGTCATAGCACCAAGCCTGACAGAGTTGAAGGAATGTCTGGATGATGCTCTGAGTCCTATGGTTTAGTTTTAGGTAGCCTTGCAAGGAGCAGGGAGTTGGACTTGCTGATTCTTACTGGTTCCTTCAAGCTCAAGATCTTTGCCCTGACACTTTCTTAGAAGGTATTTGTACCCTTGCATGGCTTGGTATGGCTTCATGTCACTAAAAGACTGATGCTTAGCCTTTTTCCCCATGTTAATTCATGGATTGCCAAGTTTACTGCCTCCACTTTGGAGGGATAGAAGTGGCATCTTCTGTACCAGATTTGGTACAAATCCCAGCTTTTTTCAGCTCACAGGGCAAGACTGGGGCGCAGCCAAAGTACCAGTTTGGGGATAAAAAGGAGACCAAAATTCATCTGCTTCTTATCTCCCACTTTGAGGCAATTAACTAATCATAAGGAAAGACATTAGTTTATCTCTGACTGGTACTGCTGCCCTTCCCTGTCCTGCAGCAAGCTGGCTACAGCCATCCAGCCACCCTGGCCTAGGACAGCTCCCTGGATTATTTTTCTTTACTTGTGCCAGTGTCATATCAGCTTTGATGGGGATGAGAGATGGCAGACAGTTATGAGGTAGGACAAGCCAAGGGGAGCCTGTTATGTCAGTAATCAGTTTCTTCCGATTACTTGCAGTCAGCTCTACAACAGGGCTTTGGTGCAGTTCTTAACAGGGTATATGGAAAATCATCTCCTTACAGAAATCCCAGGAAAAAATGTGAGCATGGCACAGCCCGGAGAGCTGCCCTGAACCAGTACAAATGCAGCCTTCCCCAGTTCTGAGATAGCTTCTCTCCTAAACAAGGAGAGTCTAATCTGTGAGGCCATGTTGGTTTGGGAAAACCTGGTTGTTCTTTTTTCTCTGAAAACAAATTCGTTTTGCCACTTGTTTTTTACAAGTTACTTAAAACTCTTCCTTGTATTTTTTCAGAGGTTTTTATCAAGTTACTAGAAAACAAATCTTCCTATGCCTTCAGCAGTCAAAACACACGCACACAAATTTATTGCCAAAGACGAGGGAAAAATTGCTCTGTCTTGTTTGTCAGGCTCTTACCCAGACACTGGGGTTGGGTTTGGTTTGGTTTGTTGTTTTTTTTCCATTAAACTTTCCACCCTATTAAAAGATATTTTCTCTTCAAAGTTTTGATGATAAAATGTTCGTGCAGACGGTAAATTTCACAGTATCTCCTACTATCTGCTTCACTGCAAAAGATTTGCCTCTCTATGAAGACTAAATATATAAACACAAAAATGCAGATTTCATGTCAGCAAGTTCATCTCCAGAGATTAGGAACTATTTGCATGAGCAGGGACTCTTAGCTTGATTGTATCTTAATATTGAACAGTCCCTAAATTGCTGGTTAAATAAAGCCAGGCAAGCTACAGATAGACTGATTTTTATTTATATAATGTATATAATTAAGATTATAGAGAATCTCAAGGAGCTGTAAGAATACAAATCTATGTAAATAAAGAAATCAGATCTATTCAAGTAACTGACTTTGGGCATGATGAAAGGAGTTTCTGGTTAAATTAAATGAACTATTTTACCTGACAGAGCTTGTTTGGAGGGATTTTAACACTTCCTTAACCTTTCATGCACAAATCAACATTTTTAAACAAAACACAAACCTGAAACCTTCATTGATCTGTCAATATTTTAATCCAGAACTCTTTCAAGTTCATCTACATTTTAATTTTCCTTTTCTTCCTCCTTAAATACCATTTATTTGCTCTGACACTTAACTTATTTACTGGGAAACCATTTGCTGCAGGAATGAGAGGTGGAATAGTGTGAGCTCAGTAAATCCCACACTAACCAAAAGGGCTGAGGGCTCGCACTGTAACAGGCACATGAATGTGGAAAGAGTAGGGCAGGGAAGATGTGATTTAGTCCCAGACAGACGCTAGCTGACAGGGACACACAGTATTTGGAGGAAGGTGGCTGGTGTTGTATGTGGCCCTCGGGGACAACAGCCTTATAATATTTCTGAGATCCTAAAACCTGACCAAGAGCAGTTGATGCATGCTGAGCAAAGAGAACAGTTTCCAAAGTGACCCATCATGCTACACACCCCACCTGGGTCTCAAGGATTTAGTGTTTGCTCAGCGCCCAACAGCCAGTATGAGACTTATTTACTCAGTTACATGAGAACTTGGACTTTGGGCCTCCATCAAGCAACACTTCTACACTAGCTGAACTATATTGCTGTGGCTAATTGTCTTGCTTGCTTTGGGATTGCTCAAGGTCGTAAAGTCAAGGATGTGTTTGCAGAACTGAAGCTCAACAACGCAGAATCTGCACAGATTGGCAGGAGAGGAAGAAATGAGCCTGAACTTTTACCGGTGAAACTACTCAGAAATCATGTATGCTTGGTGGAATACGTGGTACTTAAAATGCAAGTGCTGTGTTGAACTCTGTTTCTCTGGAGGAAGAAGCTTCTCAAACTGAGAGACTTGCCATATGAATAGCTGCTACAGAATCTTTCTTTTCTACTTTGACCCTTTTCTGAAGTGATGATGTAAACCAGAGGCAAACTTTTGATCCGAGTGTATTCCAACTTTGATATTTCCACATATACTGGGAATATGAGACAGTTGTCATAGGGAAAGTTAATAAAATTTTACTAGTCCCTCTTTTAGGAAGCCTTAAGGAGTGGTTAGTGTATGAAAGCCTGCCTGCTGTTACTGATTTATGGTAGATTACCTGCTTTTGGAAACTCAAAGGTTTGCTGCCATATTAGACTACATCAAGTTGTTGGGTTTTGATGCCCTTAGAAGTAGAACTTGTGGTGGAATTATTTGGCTTGACTTGGTCTGGTGATAAGTAGAAGTACCTCTTCTGATCCGATGTCTGACACTGCAGTGTCCCACCTGATGTCTCACCAAGGGTGTGGAGCACAGTGCTTTGCCCTTCTGGGAAACTCGGGCTGCGAAACCTTGTCGCTGAAACCTTCTGTAGTGGTGCTGCAGTCCTTTAGAAACCTGGAGAATCATGTCAGTGAAAGCCAGCCTGACTAGTACACCTTTGGGATGAGAACAGATTTTTATTCTCCACAATTCTCTTCTGGGTGCTCCAGAAACAGGCTGATCACACGGAGAGTCTGAATCAATAACCATCCTCCCTCTCCCTCCGCCTGCGATAGCCTATGGGGGTAGAGGTCTGTATCCATCCTTGCTGAAAGAACAGCAAGAGACTTCCTGAGTATACTGTCTGTCTTAGTATGATTAATGCTGTTCCTAACAAGCATGTAGAAAGGAATACAATGCCGAACAGCTCACCTTATCTACTACAGGTTCCCCCAACCAATCTTTTACACAGGTGAAGGAGGAGCTGGTTATGAGCCTGTAGAGCAGCTGAAAGTGGTGTGCTTCCTGTTAATGAAACCTCTGAAGAGAAGGGTTGGAACACAAACCATTAAAATACAAAATATTTCTCATTCTGTGCAGGTACACCACAAAAAACATGCCAGTGTTTTTCAGTGAAAGAAGAGAGAGTGCATTAAGAAAAAGAATAGAAGATAAAGAATGAAAGAAATAAAACCCAAAAGTCCAGTGTTGACCTTTTGCAGACAAAGATAAGCATCTGAGGGGTTTCAGTGATAGGTACCTTCCATGGCCTGGTTTAAAAACAGTAAATGCAGAGTCTTCTGTGTTTATACCAATGTTTGGAAGAAGCAAAAGTCTTGTTTTGCAATGAATCATGATCAGAAAAGAACAGAATCTGAGAGGCTTGTGAACACTGTTGTTAGAGTTATAAAGAAACACTGATATATTTTCCCCAGACTTTATCAGCTTCATTGCAGAAGTGATGAGCTTCCAATGAAGCAAAGGGAGATTTTTCACTTCTAGGAAAAAAGCACATTAAATTTATAGCCATGTTTCTCAGAAAGGTCACACACTGTTTCCCAGGGTAAAATCCACAAAGCTTCCACGGGAATTCTTCAGCACTTCAGTGGCTTTGTGTGGGACTGCTTATAATTATACTCACTCTTCTGCTTTTTTGACAGGCCAGAAATCACTGATCTGAACTTATTAATACTCATTTGCATTAATTCTATTTTCTTTTCCATACTTCCACAACCACCCTATTTAAATTCTGCTATGCAGCAATTTATTTATTTATTTATTTTTACTTTGCAGGAGGATCATTGAGGCCCAAAAAGAAAAATCAGAGCATCAGGTGACAGATTCTCCTCTCTTTCATTCCTGTGCTAACAATCTTGTTTCCTGTGCTATTTAATTGCTTCTCTGTGGTATTCTGCACCAATCAAACTTCTTATAGAACTAATTTTGAAGTACATGAGGTCTTAGCCCTGAACTGAGCTCCTGTTGCACCACTGAGTCATGCACTTCATTAACTTATACAAGCTGAATTAGCTCTGTTTGGAATTGGGGGAGGGAATAGCAAACAAGCAGCACATCCCATCCTTCCTAGGAGCCTGAATCTAGATTGCTTCATTTAGAGGGCTAATTCCATACAGGGATTTTTCTGAATGTGCTCATTACTAGCTCTGTCACATAACAAAGAAGAAGAGGAAGGATCATATGGTGATGATCATTAGCTCTTCTCAAAGTAAAAGGCCTGTATGAAAAGCGTTTGTGGAGGTGTTGCCATCTGTAGCTAAACAAACCCAAGTCGCTGGAGTTCCAGGTACTGTGAAGTTCAGGCATGACAAAATGCTGTGGTAGACTGGGAAACTGAATTTCAAGCTAGAAACTTCGGAGCATCGGCAGAGGCTGCCCAGGGGTGTGTGGAGTCTCCCTCTCTGGAGATATTCAAGTCCCGTCTGTACACTGACCTGTGTGACCCATCCTAGGAATCCTGCTTTGGCAGGGAGGGGCCAGACTCTTGATCTCTCAAGGTCCCTTCCAACCCCTACTTTTCTGTGAATCTGTAAAACTAATACTTGCTGTTGTAACACTTCCTAATGCACAAAGCTGTAGTCCAACACAACATGCACTGGAAACCACAAAGGAAATGTCACACTAGAAGCAGTGGCCAGCAGAATTCTTTGGAGAAAACAAGGACTAGGAGCTGGGGTAAAACATTACACAGTGTGATGCCTTCAAGGAGACCCAGGCTCAACTGAAGATAGGCCATGGAAAAAGAAAACCTAAAGTCATGAGTTTGTCTTACAGAAAAGATGTATTTTGTTGCTTTAGTGAGCTGTTTGCCATTCCAGTGGTGCTTCTCTTAATAACACAATAATACCTTTCATGCATTGTCAAAAAAAATTAAAACAAGGTCTTGCAGGACTTTTAACAAAGGAGGGAAATTATTTTCTCCCATTGTTTGTACTGCAGAGAGTTGCAACAGGCAGTCAAAATCCATAAAGTTTAAAGCCTAAGGAAACATGGATTTGAGAGGTTACAGGTAATGCATCCCTAAACAAAATCTGCTTTTCAGCCTAAATGCTCAATTTGCCTCTGATATGCAGGGAGAAGAGCAAACCTAATTTGTATCGTGCTGGCTACCTGGGCTTCTGTTTACAGACCAGACATGCACTTAGCAGAAATAATTGGGAGGCTCTAAGTGGGACTGGATCGGCTTTGTTGCCAGTTAGCAGAGGCAAAGCACAAGAGACACTAAGATTTGTTCTTCAATACCCCAAGCTACACAGAATCATAGAATCACAGAATCACAGGGGGTGGAAGGGACCTCGAGAACTCATCAGGTCCAACCCCCCTGCCAGAGCAGCTCCCCAGCTCATACTGCACAGGTCGGCGTCCAGACGGGGCTGGAATATCTCCAGAGAAGGAGACTCCACACCCCCTGGGCAGCCTGTCCCAGGGCTCTGTCGCCATCCTGCTTCCATGGCTCCTGGTGCAATGTCCTGTCCCCTACTTTCCTAACAGCAAGCCAGAGACCATGTCAAGCTCAAGAGTTTTCAGTCATAGGGAACTAGATAACCCAAGCCCCTAGACAGACCAGAAAAGCAACATTTTTTCCAGCATAGAGCTGCTAGATAGATGTTTGTTCCACATATACATCAACCACTTCAAGTCCTTGCCTTAATCAAGGCTCTTCCATAGAAGTCTTGTTTAGTCTTGTTCTTGTTTTCTTGCTTGATCAAGGCCTGTTATGATAGCCTACCTTTTCCCAGTAGCTTCTCTTAGCTTCTTACTGATTTTCAAAAATGACCATCAAAATCGCCACCTTTCTTGCCTTAACTTGGCTGAGGTGGTTGGGTCTCTGACTGAAAGGTCTCTCCAAACTCCATGTGGGCTAAGGTGTGATTATTTGATTTCTGCCATCAGTGGAAATAAAACCAACAGTGTTGTTTTTCATTGTGCTCTTCCTCACTCTGCTGAGAGAGGTGGCTCCTTAGTTTTAGTCTGAGTATCTGTTTTCATTAAAAATGAATTTAAGGTGTACTCACATGCATACCATTTCTCAGTGATATTTTGGGGGTTATGAAAGTAACAAAACTGTTCAGTATGTGCTGACAACTGCAGACCATGCACTAGCAATGCTAAAAGCAGCGAGCTAACAGAGTCCACAGGCCAGCCAGGGCTGTAGCAAGGAACCCACAGCCCTGCACAGAGCAAAGGCAGTTTGAAAGGTCAGGCACAATGATGGCTAAATTCTGTTTGCTGCTGCACAGTTGCTCTTTGACACAACTCCCCATCTACAGAGGCTCTTTAGCTTGTCTGTGTTGAGAATTTAGATAGGAAACTCAGTGTTATCAGGTAGATTCAGATTCATTTTTTCTCCATAAACAGATATTGATATTGAGCAACATGAGCTCAGGTTTGCCTGGTTTTAGCTTGCCCTGAGTCGACCTTACAACTGACCTGCTTTCAGCAAGAGCTTGGACTACATGAGTACCAGAGATCCCTTCCAACCTGAAATACCTTATGATCCTATGATACTGGGTTTTGAAGGATCAATATTATTGATTCATTTCAATTAAACTTGGTAAATAATTCTACCTGGAAAACGGAAAAAAGCATTTTCCATTTTACATTAATATCATCTTTTCAAAATTGTTAATTTTAAAAACTTAAATGGCTTCACTCATATTTTCTAAAATACTTTTTTTTTTCATTACAAGACACATTTTTTCACTCTAAAACTGAACCTAAATTACAGTAAGATACTAGTGGAAGAATCCAGAAGTTCAGCCCCGAAGGGCACTGAACAGAACCACATATATGTATATAAGGAATTCCCAAGAATATTTGAATGTTCAGACCAATTTTGCTACATTTGTCCTTTTTATTCATTTGAACTGTGTAACTATATATCTCTCTATACACACACTAAATTCTAACTGCTTCCAAGGCAGACATATTACTACAAATCATGAACAGTGAACTATAAACAATGGCCTTTACCACAATCACAGTTCCAGGAAGTTTTGCTGCCAACTTGCTCAGGGCTCCTTCCAGACCAGTATCCTTGTCCTTCGGCCTGGCTGTGCTATAGCAGTCACCACCAACGTCCCCTGGGGATTAGGTTCTTTGCTGCAGTGGGACACTGGATTCTTGCAGCTGGAGCCAGGTTTGCACATCGGGGCAGAAAGAGCTTCAAGAGTTTGATGATGAAAGTTGTGTCTCTGCTAGAGAAGGCCAGGGATGAGATTTTCAAAAAATACTCGTGTTTCACCCAGGTTAGATTCTTGAGTGTGTTTTAAGGCACCTTGATATTGGTTTTTTGTGTGCAGACCTCTGAAGCAGGGGCTGAGAAGGGTAAAGTGACATGCAAACCTGACTTGGAGATGGGCTCTCTTCATATGTGGCTTTAATGCTTTCAAGCTGAGATATTATACACACCCAGCAGTGTGCTGCACTGTACAGACTGATGGATTCAGGCCAATATGAGTTTAGGATCTCTGTCCTGCCTTCACCGATTCTCAGGTGTCTCTGGTTTTCCTCATGTGTGTCCTCCAGTTTGTCTACTGATCAGAGCTGACTGCATTTGTTTTAACTTATTTAATTTAATAGCACTTTTCCATTTGCCAAAGTGCATTTTGGTGCACTCTTGGGGTTGTAAACTTTTCCTTTTTTTCTGTATTTGCATGTTTTTCTCAGCAAAGCTGAGGAATCTTTTCAGGACTTTGCTCTGTTGCTTTGAGTAAGATACTTACTTGTCACAACAGCAGCCTGAAACCAGCAGTTTTCTCTCAGCCTGCTGAGGAAGAACAGGAGGGAAGCCCTTGTGACATGGAAGCAGCAAGATATTAATTTCTGTTTAAAAATCTTACAAAGTGTTACTGATCGTACTTTGAATGAAGCGTAGATTTCTATTCCTAACTTCAAGAAGCAATTCTTAACTAGATATCAACCCTGGAAGTCTTTTTCCTGTCAGTCTGAGGTTAGTAGACTAAGCAAATGAATGTCAGCTGTATAAAGCCTCATTTCCCTCTAATCACACAACTTCCTTTCTGTTCTGTTGTTCTGAAGCATCCAAATTACTTTTTTGAGACTTCTAATGAACTCACCCTGGACATCAAAAGTTCAGTCTGAAATGGTGATTTTAAGAAAACCTGAAGGGTTCAAGGCAGACAGAACAGACCAAGAACTTACTGCAGATTTCCTGAAGCAAAAAACACAGTTCCCGATTCAACGGAGCTTTCAGCTTCGAGCAGGAGTACACTCAGGACTGGCACATAGATAAAAAAGGATAAAGACTGCCATGGATGTATCTACTCTCAGGTTTAAGGCCCATAGAATACATGTGCCTCTTCCTTAATATTGAGAGGAAATCCTGTGAGTTACACAGATATTCTTAGATTGTTTCTGCGGTTTGAAGATGCGAAGTGTCATATCAATTGTTATTGCCTCCTACTGTGTATCAATTACTGCAAGAACAGCAGATGACTATAGGTTACTTGGAAAAAGAGGGGAAACTACTCCAAATAATTTCCTAAGTAGGTGCCATCAAAGGTAGCTTTTGGCTTTCTGTCTTGTGAAGCTGGACGGTAATCACACAAGCAGGTGTAAATCTCTAGTAACGTCTCTGAAATTGGGTAAAACGGCTCATTCTGCTGTGATTTCAAAAAGGCTGTTTCTTCAAGGCTGCATTTCTCTTTCTTTCACCTGAGGAAGCTTTTCACCTACATGTACAAAGGTGCTACTTCATTCTGCAAAGAAAAATCTATTTTTTTATTTGAAGATTTCTTTGGCAGGAGAGAAAGGCGGTTGTAGCGTTGCTCAGCATCCGGGGGGAAAGACAGGGACGGAGTATGCTGAATGGGCCGGGGGGGGAAGCAAGGAAATGTCTTGAAATACGTGTCACACTCACTATCTTACTCTCATCTAGAGAGGCCTTTCAGAGTGCCACACGAGTTTATTTCAGGAGGGATAGCACCCCCGTGAGGCACACGTTTGAACTGAGAGAAGTCAAAATTGTCGAGGGGGGGGGGGAGCCTAAAGAGCACAGGAAGGAGCTGCTGCTTGTCCCTGGCCCGTGTTTGTATTGGAATCGGTTGGCTGTGGATAATAGTGGCTTTGGAAGCTGGGTAGAGAGGAGCGTGCAATAGAAGGACAGTGCCGTGATTCTGGGTGCTCTCCTCACACGTGTAGTCATGTTCGGAGGAGATTACAATTCCTGTAAATAACTGTTGTAATGAATATAAGGATTAATGCTATTAAACTAAGAGTCTTTCTGAATTCTAGGGATGTCTGGAGCCAAAGCCTGCTGGTATTTGGAAGGGAATTAGGAAGAAGTTCTTTTCAATGATCACCTAGCCCTTCAGTGAATAATCAGTCAGCAGCAATGCAGTGTTTAAAATTAATAGCTTTAGCTCTCTTTCCTTGGAGAAGACTAAAACCCAGCAGGAAATTCAGCATGATATGTAATTTGTAAGCATAAAACCATGGACATGAAGGCTTGGATCACCCTGAAGTCCACAATGCCCTTACTGCCTTGGAAAATAGCTGGCTGTTTGTGACACATGGTGTGGGAGTCAATCAG
Organism: Gallinula chloropus; assembly: GCF_964237585.1. Lineage (NCBI taxonomy): Eukaryota > Metazoa > Chordata > Aves > Gruiformes > Rallidae > Gallinula > Gallinula chloropus. The sequence goes on from NC_140096.1 coordinate 17,672,048, forward strand.
CAAGACCTATTTAACTTTATACTTCTGAATACATCATTACCTTCTGCCTTCTAGGACATGCTCAACATTTCATGCAGTAGAAGATATTTTGGATTTGCAGTTAAGAAAGTCGTTTAGTGCCTGAAATGTCTCTGCATTACAGGTCAATAGAAACTCTTTAAGTCAGCTTTTTCCCTTCTCTGTGTACAGCAGCAATTTCAAAACATGTCAGTCAGCCCAAGAAATAAGCTGATGCTCTGACTAGTTATTTTTAAATGTGGGTCTTCACAAACAGAATATCTAACAGACTTCTTAATTTGTTATGCCAGTCATTGGTTTCAAAACTATAGCACCATTCAGGAACAAGACCGGTTTTGCTGTCACTTTTGCTACCTGCTATGTCGTATTACACTACTGCAACCTGCAGTGCTTGAGGACAGCCTGCATGGTTTAACTAGAAGCAGCTTCAACTAGAGTTTAAGCCAGCTCATTTTATTTTTGTGCAGTGGATTAGCATGCTTACAGTGCGTGCGTTTTGCTACCTACCACAGACAATCGGTGTGGTTCTTCATTTTTACATCGCTGATGTGATTCCACTCAAACATGAAGTCCTACAACTCTAGTACAGGGGGAAAGGTCTTAGAGCTACTTGTCACAGCAGCAGCAATAATAGATGAGTTCTAGTCCTCAATTTCCAGTGCATTTCTTGGCTTACCATTGAGAAATTCTCTGTTATGCTCAAAAGGGGCTACTTCAGTCTCGGGCTGCTCTAATTAACATGCTTGTACTGTAATCTTTGAGATGCTGCCAATAATTACCTGAAGTGGAGCCTGAGGAGTTGAAAGCACCTAAACTTTGGTTCCACAGGCCTCTAACTTCAAGACACAGACATTAGCCTACCAATGTCTCTGCCTATTTATGTCCTTTTGTTCCGAAAACACTGAATACTGTCTTAGTGAATATTGGCAACTCTGTGGAAAGCCACAAGGTTTGTAGCTTTGGGGTTGGGTTGGGTTTTTTTCCCACTTGTCTTTTCTTATGAAATACCCTGCTTCTACTCAGTGATGCCCAGAGGTACCATACTCAGCCTCAAGGTCTCTTCACACATGCCTTGCTCTGTGAAAGGCTTTATGTTCCACAACTGCAAAAACAGAGAAATAGGTTTTCTATTACCTGCCTCCTTCAGCAGTTCTTTCCCACACACACACACTTTCTATAAAATTTAAGAGTCTTACTGAGACTCAGAACTCCTCCTTTTAAAGTTCTGGCATAAATCTGTGTAGCTTACATTGCTTATGCCTTACGCCCTTTGTCCAAAGCCATTTTGCCTACTCATATTGTCAATAGTTTGGAGCAAGGACAAACCTGTGGGTAACTCTGCCACACCACCCAAGCGAGCTCTGGCTCCAGGCTCTATGCAGCGTGCAGTAATGCAGCAAATACAGCAAGAGGAAACTGCAGTGAAAGTCACTGAGAAGCTGGTTGCTAGACAACTGAAAGAACAAAAGAGAAAATAAAGGCAGTACATTTGCAGGTAAGGTTCAAAGAAATCTGAAATGGATTCCTTCCATAGAAAAATAAAAATGGAATAGTTGACCAAAGAAAATCAAGAACCTGACAAAGAGATCAAGGGAAGTCCGTGTTTGAAACTTGATGTATTTGCTGAAAAATTCATACTCTTGAAGGTAGTATAGGCTTGGTCCAGTACTGATTATTTCTTGGATTCTTCAGATTATTTTATTTCTTTGGCTCTTGCATTCTGCCTAACAAGCACACCTTGTTGCTGTATCTTAAGGTCATCTTTCCCTTTTCTAAGACACTACCTCAAACATGCACTAAGTTGGTACCTGGTGCAATAAAACAGATTTTGGTGTTAGCAGCACAGCAAAGGACCACCACCCATGCCATGCAGTTCTTGTCCAACCCAGCCTCCTATGTACTTCACAGCAATGACAGCAGACTCAAGCCTTTGTGAAGGCTCAAACAGATCAACCAATACTGCCCTTAAAACAGAAGTCTTAGATATGGGTGCAGTCTGCAAAGTGAAATCCCAAATTTCATGGCACTCAAAAGTACCAGCAGTGAAAACTGTGGATAAAAAGAAAGGAATCCTGATTTTATTTATTGATCTAAACATAAGTAGTTTTAAAAAGTGAGGCTTTTTCAGTCTATGTCAACCCCAAACAATACAAGCTGACTGCAAAAACGCTATTAAAAGAGCCATTCTTATTAGCACATTTTTACCACAGGAAACAAGATGTTATTGTTTCTAATCTCTAACATACTGAATATTTTCAATAAGGTAATTCCAAATGTGTTTCCTCTTGTAGCTATTTTATTACATTTCCTACAGATAATGCTTATAAAATTATCTCACTTATTGCTATTATTATAGCCTCTGGTTCAGGAGCCAAGCTCTAATAAAATGAAAGATGTTGTTTCACATTTCTTAGACCTAACAGGGATAAAACCTTCCTGTGTTTAGCCTCTATTATCAAAGCTCACAGTGGAAAGTGACCAAAAATCCATAAACTAATCCAACTCCTAAAAAAATCCCCAAACCTCCAAACATCAATCACCCCAAGCCTATCAAAGGGGACAAAATACCTTCAGCATTGCTTCTAAAGAAGTTATTATGTTTCATGTGAGGGAAGATTAGAAGGCTCATGCCATATTTTAGGGGGAAAAAAAGAAAAAATAAATTGGATAATGACTTGTTAATGACAGGCTTTCACACCAAGACAGGAAATCCAATGTTTTTGCACTATGGTGCATCTGAAAATACGTGTGATAAGGGAAAGAGGGAACAAATGTAAGCTGTTCTCTTTCATGGTACTGAAAGAAAACTGAATCCTGATTTCTAGCTAGAAAAGCACTTCTTTTTAGCTTTGCACAAGAATAGCTGATGAAGAAAGAAGTTCTAGATTTAGCAAACAACTGTAATAAAATACAAATTTCCCAGAAAACCATTTGATAGTATTCTGCATAGTAACTGGAGAGCTACCAAAGAGTACCTATTAATCTTTCATTAAGACTGTCATCTGATAAACACTTGTTTTTCAAGAGACCAAGAAAACTGGTTAGGAACCAAGGCTTCATGTTTTGACAAACACATTGCTGTCTTTATTCAGTTTGAATAAAATCTTAATGGTGATTAATTTGACATAGATCAAGTAAAGTTTTCAGGGAGCTCAGATCTGTATTAGCACATATCTCACTAACGATAGCTATTGAAGAACAGCACATTGATTTCCTTCTATCTGTATAAATTCAGATCCTAAAAAAAAAAAGGAAAAAAAAAATGTTCAAAATCCCAACAAGCTATGTAGTGGGGGTTTTTATGTGAAAAAGTTTGAGTATTTTTCTACCTGTTTTCTGTCTTTCTAGTTTCCATCAAAATCACTGGGAAATTTCCCTTCATGTCTGTAGAAGCCAAATAAGATCTTTAATTGTTGACAGCCTTGGATGGTTTGCACAGCAAGTCCTTCAGGCTCTGAGAGAGCTGGGAAATGTCTCTTACTGGTGGATGGACCAAGAAGTTTGGTACCCCCCTCACTGTTTACTTACTCTAGACTAAAAACAGACTTGAAAAGCGATACCTCAGTGGCAGTTTCTTTCCTGTCTTCCTAATGTCCAAAATAATTTTTATCTGAACATAGAGCCTTACTTTTGTCCTTGGTGAATTGCTCTGTTCTGATGTACAATTTTGTTACCTGCAGCAACACATACAGCCTCTCAATCACTTCTTTCTCATTAAATAGTTATCTCTGACTTATTTTAATCACTGTTTTTCATGTTGGGAAGCTGTCAAAGTTAAAATCAAATCAAGTGAACACATCAACAACAGCTAATTACTATATATCCAAGCATTTCTGAGATTTGATAGCCCTGTTTCACAGAGCATTGTTGGGTCTACCCTGCTACTCAGCTAATAAAAACCCCTGTTCTTCACTTTAACAGGAATCATTCTTACTTGATATTTGTCTTACTGAAGTCCTTAATTAAAATGCCTACAATAATAGATCTCAAGGATAAAGGGATAAAGGAGAAAGACACTGTCACACGCCTGCCCATGCTCTTCCTGTTCTCCATCAGGATCACACTTGGTGGCTTTTGCTCCTGTCATCCCCCAGGCCTTTGCTGGACAGAGGGCAGGGAAAAGTTGGAAACAGTCTTTATGCTGTTGCTCTTTTCGGCAAGTATCTTACCTTGTTCAGTTCATACAGCTTCACCATCAACATATTCTTGGCTCATAAAGTCACCTGCTCACCAGTAAGTAGTTCTCTTCATATCCAGGATCACATTTTCATCTGCCTCAGTGACATCTCCTCCTTGGCCTTTCATCCTCCTCTCATGTACCATCCAGAGCAGGAGTTGATTTTTCTTCCTATGTTCTCAACAAAACTTCTGATGAAAGAGTTAACTTCCCCAATGCTTTAGCCCAGAGGATGAGATTTATTGATTCTTTGTCCAATCAATAACAAATAGTTGAGAAATTACCTAAAGAGCAATATTGCTTCATATCCTTTCCTGGAGTAACTACAGTCCTGCTGATCTTCCTCTGGGGGGTGTAAAAAGCATAATGGTTTTCCAAAGGGCCTAAAGCTTTGACCAGCATTATTTTCTTCTCTTTCATGAGTGACACAGCTAAACCCATTGACAGCCCTTCAGGTTTACAATAGAAACGTTTCCACTCATATGAATTGGTACAACAATCCGTGCTTATACCATTTGAAAGCCACTTCACGTGAAACTGCCATGCAACTTTGTTAGGAAAAATTCCTTTAGGGTTTATAATGCTTATCATGGTAATGTCATAGCAGAACAATTGGTCTCTTGTGATTCTGACTGATAATGCTTGCCTCCTCCTGGGATATGTTAGACAGCCATTTCAGAGACATTTCCCAGAGATGCTTCTCCTCAGCTGTTGCTTAAATGTGTCTTTTTTTAATTTTATCACTCCACGTCCACCAGCTGCCTCTTGGGAATACATGATATCCCTATAAAGCCTGTGCAGCAAAACTTCTGTCCATGTTACAACCTTTCTGTGGTATAGTTTCCAACCGAGAGATCTGCTGCAACGTGCTGCAGAGCAGGTGAGCTTTAACAAGGCACTGAAAGAGTCAATGAAGAAGGAAAAGATTGTCTCCTAAGCATTATTTTTAACCACAGATGTGGCATTTGAATATTTAATGAAAAGTGGCCACATGGACATCACTTCTTGTTCCATCAAATAGCATGAATATCTGAACATGCTTGAAATGCAGAATTACTACATCACTACAGAATCATAGAACAGTTTAGGTTGGAAGGCATGTCTGAACAAGGGGGAATGGATTAAAACTAAAGGAAGGAAGGTTTAGATGAGATATTAGTGGGAAATTTTTTACAGAATGAGTGGTGAGGTGCTGGAACAGGCTGCCCAGAGAGGTGGTGGATGCCCCGTCCCTGGAGGTGTTCAAGGCCAGGTTGGATGAGGCCCTGGGCAACCTTGTGTAGATCCAGGCCTGGAGGTTGGTGACCCTGCCTGTAGCAGGGGGGTTGGAGCTCTATGACCCTTGGGGTCCCTTCCAACCCAGACCATTCTATGATTCTGTGATTCTATGAAGGACATGCAGGGCAACTCCCTTCCTAGCTGGGTGACTTAGATCCCGAAGACTGAAGTGGTAGATGACAGGAGGAATCTTGACCTCACTCCTGAGTTGAGCAGAGCACTTCAGCAAAATGAATTGTCCCAGAGGACTTCAGTATTTGTGGTGTGGTTCAGTTTGTGATACAAAGAGAGAAAATAACTCGTGATTCTTAGTAATGATTTTTTGCGTGCCACCAGCCCAAGCTGCCATTTTGGATGCAGACTAAGCGATGCCAACTAGACTACACTCTGAGGCAGCCAACAGAAAAACAGACCCCAGCAACGGGCGAAGAGGCACATGATTTCTGCAAGAATACCCATGTCTCTCACTCACTGAAATCTGTAACTCTCCTTCAACAGTTGAAACATTTCTTCCAACTGCCAGATTCAGCAATGTCTGTGGTTCCAAGAGTTTCAGAGAGCACTTGTGACATAAATTTACACTTCTTTTTCCCATCTCTTCTGAGGAATGTTACATGTACAAAAGGGAAAATGAGACATTGACTGAATGGCACCTCTTTAAAATGCAAATCAACAATCATGTCTGACATCAAAACACTGGAGCCCCGCCAAAACTTTTATAAAGGTGTGAATTGCTAATCTAACTTGGTGCAGGACTAGATGTTTTGACAATAATGTTAACAAAAGCAGAACATGTATAAAGCAGGGAGACAAATGAGTTTTGCCAAAACATATGGTAATCACAAGCTAAAAGACCACAAAACCATCTACTTAGTGTCATGATCTTCATGATCTTTTTTTTTTTTCTTTTGGATGGGGAGTGTGGGAGCAATAAACACCATGTTGTGTCCATGGCTCAAATCCTTCTCACACAAATCGTGATGCAGAAGCCTTTCAAACGGAATTTTTCTGAGACAGAATATACTACTCACAGGCTTTTGCCTACAGTAGAATACGTAAATAAAGGAATGAATTATAAGTGAAATTGGTTTATCATTTTCTTATTGGTGAATATGCCACAGAAATTTGGGACTGATTTCCCTTCAGATAAAATAACATAATTTATAAAGGAAATAACTTTAATTACATTAAATGAAGTGCAGCAGTGCTTCTGCTTGCTGTCTGATATTTTCCACAGTGGCAGAGAGACCAGTCAATGGAGACAAGTACTTTACTGATATTTACACATACAAGAACCTGGCTTCCTACTAACACAGTGATACATCTGTGTGAGATTCGTTAGTCTCTCACGTGCTTTGCTATTGAGGAAGCACAGATTAGTACTGGATAACCTATGTGGATGCACCTTTGTGAACAAAATCTCATTTGATTTGGTTCAGGAATACATTATTGAAATGGAGCTTTTTAAAGAGTACAGCACTGAAGTTCTTCCTGCAGAATAAGAACATCTAGTTGACTTTTCATTATAGTCCCAGAGAGCACAACTGTATTCTCCACTCTTGGGACATATGCTTTTCTTTGAAAGTCTGTGAAAATGTGAAAGAACTCTAAGCTGAAAGGGACAGGATCAATCATTAAAATAGAATAAGCATGGTCTAGTTAAAAGGTCTATAAGGGAAATTCAGGATTCCACATGTGCTGTGAAAGTGTTTCATAGTCTTCTGAGTAGATGAAAGTAATGGAAGAACAACCTAGATCCTGGTATATAAAACAGTTGTAAAAATACATTTAGCAATAATAAAAAATAACAGTTTCTAAGTTACTACTTAATCGTTTCTAATTTTCTACTAACAAAAATAATAACAAAAGTCATTATATGTTCTTAGTGTTTAATTCAGTTCAAATATGGTTCCTGGGTTTATGTGAAATACTACTAGTGTTAAAGTAGTCTGTAGTCAGTATTTAACGAGCTAATACCAGGTCTTCTTTCAAAATGACAGTGAAATGTATAAGCGATTCTAAAACATAATTAAATATATGGCACACCACAGGATTCAAAGAAAAATTTGTACCTAGTTTTCCACACAAGACAAATTGTCTTTGGGAGTCCTCTTGTGGTAGGACCTAATTATTGCACTTAAAATCTACCTGGTGGTCCGGCAACCTTTAGACTGAATCCCTCTTCAAACATTACTTTGTGCGGTTTGTGAAGCTAAAGAAAATGCACGTTAATATTAAGTGCTTTTTAAACCCACAAGAAAAGAAAGAAAGGTTAATATATAGCTATACCAAATATCTGCAGCATATAAACTTATAAATGGTATGTCAAAGATTGTTTTTCAAACCGGTAAAGGATAAAATGTTAGCTATTGAGACAAAAATGTCAGCTATCTTAGCTCAAAAAAAAACCCTCCAACAGTAGAAAGCAGGACTAAAAGACTATTATTACAGGCTGATTGCTTCCTTTGCTTTTTATTTTTGCCACACTAGTCACCTGTTGCTATATTATAAGATTATAGCCTTTTTTTCTATAACAATTTAGTGGAAAAAGACCAATCTTTCAAGTTATGTATGCTTGTAATAGGAAGTTAAATATCACAGTCTGCCAGGATTATGACATTTTACATAGCACTTCCATAGCACCCCCCAACAGGGTCAATACAAATAATGTGAAAGCAATATAAATGTACTAGCATATCTAGCCTTTGAAATACACACCTACTGCTGCCCAGCATCACTGGGAATTCTGCTATGGATTGGGAAGAGTCATGTGATCCTTTCAGATTAACCTTAGTGAAAACTGCAGTATGTTCAAAAGAGGCAGTGATCGATCTCCATAACTCTGTCCTGGCTTCAGTATTGAAGCATCCAGCTCACAGGCACAACAAAACGAGTGCACTGCTGAAACCCCTATCTGATTTACCATGGGTAAAGCTACACAAACATGCTTGGATTCTGTGTTACAGATGTGAAATAACCCAGAAATGCCTGTCCATTGTACAAATAACTTCATGTTCTAGGTTGACTGGAAATGTAGAGCCTATAAGCTCAGAAGTTCCATCTTTGACATTGATGCTGATGAATTCTGCCCTTTAACAAATATACAGGAGCTGGGTGGAAACTCTGTAAAGGCTCCTAATATGGAATTCATCTAAGTGTAACTGTCTTCATCTGAACTGTTATCTGAGGTTCTGCTTACTGCAGAAATGTAGGGCTGTACTTGACCCACCAAGTGAATCACAGATATTTTGACACCCATAACTTTTGGCTATAATTAATTCTACCAAAACAATTCCTGGTAAGTCAATTCCTAATGCATCAATCTTTAGTTTTCTAAATAGCAACTTTAAGGCCTACACTCACAGAGATCACAGAATATTATAGTTCCAGAGAGATACGCTGTTATTTAAGTGCTGTATGTTCATAGAAGTCACTTAACTGAAATGAGGACCACTCTATGGATTACCATACAGTATTCATACATAGTCACCCAGTGTGCATGTTGTAGGGGAACAGCTGCATGTTCATGGTTATAAATGCTGCCTGACCACACGAAAAGGACAGTACCTTTCTCTTGCATTGCATTCCAACCAGTTGTACCCCAAGTTTTCTGCATGTTTTTTTTCTGGTTTAATTCATTCAACCATTCAATAATCACATGATTCAGGGAATCTTTTCATTTCCATTCAAATGCAATTCGGTTGATGATTAATAAAAAACAACGAGCTGAATAAACTAATGTGCAGTTTTACACATGGAAGTGAGTGTTGTCTATTAACATGGACTGTTTACAATACCAATATACTTCTGCAGATGAAATAATGTGCAGGCTTAATATACTAATAAATGGATTTGTGGGGTTACAAGAGAAATTAACAGAAATTCATGAGTGGGAGCTGAACTGAATAATTAAGCAGCAAAATACTACATGGCATGTGTTCAAATTCACTACTTGGAAAAAAGGAACTGTGTTACTGAGCATATGCAACAGGGTATACAGATATTGTGCTTGAAGAATGCAGAAAATACTATTAATTTTAAATGAGACCCATTATCCCAACAAATAATGTAAAATGGAGCAAACAAGAAAGAGATTACTCACCAGGACAATTATTTCACAGGTGAGTCAAATAAAAATGACAGTTGGGTTTGGGATGACCAAACTGACCTACACCTTGACAGTCAGTAGGTAGTAATTTCAAAATACGTATTTTTAGAAGACTATTTTCATAAGTTACATAGTTTAATAACCTTCTGAAGTTTAGATACCAGTGTTTAATTCTTTGACTCTTCTCTGTGAAACTGGGAAGCTTCTGCAGGTGCAAAGTAGATGTAAACCCTTCAGGCGTCCTTCCATATTCAGGTCAGGAAGATACAGTATACTGTAGAAACTGAAAACCACTAATGGAAATGTAGATCTACACTAAAGCAGAATCTGTGACAAAATGAACCTTGGGTGCCTATGTGTTCTGAACTTACTGTACAGAATACCATGTATTTGGAATAGGAGAAGGTGGAGTCAGGACTTACAAAAGAATCAATGAAATAGTAATTTAATCAATGGTCAGCTTAAATAATTATAATATATTTTTACAAGATCAAAGATTACCCACCCATCTAACATGCATCATGAAGGATTTTGGGTTTAATCATTTTATAATACTCAGTTTTGTCTTCTCGTAATGGTTAGACTCTCATTGCCTTTCCATGTGAAAACTACCTTTCAGAGTGTTTTATTGGTACTCCCAGCTAAAGTTCTTATTAACTATTCAAAGAACTGAATGAACAGGCATAGCATAATCTTATTTCTTGCACACATGCAGAAACACTTGCAAACAGTCCCTAGTTTAGTTGAGCTTCCTTTCATGAGTTCTGGGAATCCCTGCAGTTCTGCTCCCTGGTTTGGATCTATGTCATTTCTCGTTATCACTTTACTCAAGGACAAGCTAATAAATCTGCAATTCCTTGGCTATATTCAACCTTCAGCTATTATTGATTAATAATAAAGCAACCTTGTCTAAGAAGTTTTTCAACTTTATATCTTTATTGATTGTAACTGCTTCTTCCATCCGCTGACCTGGTTATTATAACATCACCATTCCAGTTAGATTACTGAAAGGCACTTCATTGACACTTACATTGGAAACCAACAAGAAAGGAGCATCTGACCACATTTAAACTGGCCTGGTAGTCTCCTGCCCTCTGAAACTTTCTGCTACAGCTATAAAGTGACAGGACAACAGTCTGAGCTCTTCTGTCTAATTAAAATGAGTCAAAATCCTGTTTATCTCAGATGAAATCACAGTCTTTTTTTCCTCAGTATCAAATACAGTCTCAGAAACAAACAGATATGTGTTGTGACTACCAGGCTTAGATGGAAACACAGAAGTCTAAATATCACCTGCACAGCATGCTGAAAATAATAACGTAGGGGAAAGGAAGTAATGCAGCTTCCTCTGTGATCTGATGCACTGGGCAAACCAGCAGAACCTCAGCAAGACTAAGATGAAGTCCCAAATGGGTGTGTAAATAAGGATAATTGCTTAAAATTCCATTAATATACTTAGACAGCTAATCGGATTACCATCTTTTAAAACGAATCCTTCATGAATAACTCTTATTTGTAGTCCCTGACCAAGCCATAAGATAAACAGCACGAGATGGGAACTATACTGGGTGGTTCCTGGCACTCTTAGCCTAGTGTCTCTTAAGCAGGGTCTGTCACAAAGGGATCCATAAGCAGTTCGTGATGCTGGGAAAGGCGCTGATTGTTGGTATTGGCCTGAAAGGCTGGTATTGATGGCTACATTTTAAATGCCTAACTTCTTAAATGTACTGAGTCAAAGCTAGAATTTCCTGGTGAAGATCAGTAGACAAAGAACTGGAACACTTAACATACAAATCCCAGGGAAGTACTATTAGCTAAACTGGTACAGATGACCAAGGATACGGGGCTCTGATACACCCTGAGGAGTTCCATTTACCTTCATTTATGTTCTTTATGACTTTCCTAAGGAGGACAAGGTGGGAGGAGACCTTTTCCTTAGTGTTTGCAAATATTTGAGAAAGCATTTGATGTGATCACTGATACAATACATTAGTGAATAAAAGTCTGATGTGTTCCAAATGCAGAGTGCCTGAAATGCTTCCCAGTGAGATCAGCCTGCAAACACCAGGTAGCGTGGATCCGAGAGAAGCACTGAGCATCTGTAGGACCAAACCCAAGAATTGGAGCAGGTGAATTGAGATTGGTGGGAAACATAAAGGAATTTGGGGGGTTGAGAAATGGGGAATTTTGGTTGAATTATAATCCCATAGCCACTTCATAGTGTAACTAGACACTAGGATTATACATAAAAAGTCTACCATTTGAATGAAATAATATTTTATCTTTAGTATTAAAAGACTTGAATGGAATTACTGAGATGTATTTTTATACTGTCAGTCTGTTTGATATAGAGGTTGGACTTGATGATTTTAAGGGTCTTTTCCAACCTTGTAATTCTGTGATTCTATGATAGATGCATTTAAAAGGTTCTAGTTGACTTGAAGTCTATGTGAAAACTAGTTAATTTGTGAATGCATTTTAGAAGGGATGGACAGTTCAGTCTCAAGATAGTTCAAAGTAAAAAAGCAAAAGCAACAAGTAATTTGGAAAATAAGAGGAAAGGTTAAGAGTTAATCAGCAGAAAAACTAGAGAGCAGGCTCTCAAAATGTGTATATTCTCTCATTAAGTAGACATGGATTAGAACATTCACTAGTCAGAAGAAAATAAAAAATGTTGAATTTAAGCAATGGCAAGGAAAATGTAAGTTAAGTGTTAGGGAAGATTATACAGTACAGCGGCTTTTAGCTTAGGGAAAGTGGTGAAATTATCACTGGAAGTCAGAGTTAAATTATACACCTCTATATTCTGTGTGCTCAGAGGTAATCTGCAGGCATGACAACCTACTTTATTAACAAGAGAATAATTACGGCAAACAGTGAATGAAAAAAGAAAAACCCCAAAAGCACAACCCAAACCCTTCAGCTAACTTTGCTTTAGAGCTGGGCATCATCTCTCCTGCAAGATTAATGAAATTTTGAGTCAAACCAGTTACTCGTTATCTAGGTTTTTAAAAGAATATACCAAACGCCTCCCGTTCAAGGCACCTTGCATAGCAATCATATTAAATTTGCTTCAATAGTGTGAATGCATCCAATAAACATCAAAATAAGCAGGTGAATGCATAATATACAAGGATTGCTACAAGCAACTCTCCTCAATCTCTCTCACATTAAGGAACAAACAGAAAGGAAAAGTTTTGGTGGTTGACAAGAAATACCATAGTCCCTTGGGTAGTGTAAAGGTAGAATGCAGCAAACTGAACAGTGCCAACTTGCAGTTTGAAACACAATCATGTAAAAGGAAGAGGAAAGGTTAAGTCCTCAGTTTACTGATTTGTTCAAGAGTTTTGAAAACTCATCAGTATTTACCCCATGACTTACATAAGGAGAGCATCAGGCACGTAGAGGCACCAGTCATGGTTAACTTTGCAATTGTGACTTTTGTGGGTAACAATAGGTCTTACTTTTTCTTCTCTTTGTAGAAAAAAAACCACCACATAGGGAGACCTTGGTAATGTCTGTGTGGGCCTAAGGCTGGACGAGCAGCTTTCGTGCCCCAACACCTGCAGTTGTACATGCTCCATCACTGACACAGCAGCTCTTGCTCTTTAAACTACTCGGCACCAGGTTGTACGGGGAGTCGAAACACCTGTGAGTGTGTAAACGCAGCTCAAGTACGTGTGTGCACGGGGAGTCCCTCAGCCCGCACAACGCCGGCTGCCCGGCCAGCGGCGAGGGCCTGGCGCATCAGCCTCCAGGCCCACAGCTGGGTCCGTCTGGCACTACACCCCTCGGGAGGCGTTCGGGCGCTCGGCATAAGCCCAGCGGACAGACCGTCCGTTAGGAACTGCCGCAGTTCGCGCCGTGCCCCTCAGGCCTGAGCAGCTGTAGCCAGGGAGGCAGAGCCTGCCGAGCCCCCCTCCCGCCGCCGCGGCAGCCATCTCCCGCCGCGCCCCCGGGGCCTCGAAGCGACTCCCTCGAGCCCCGCCCTCCCCCGCCCACTCCGGCGAGCCCCACGTTCCGCCGGCCCCATCACACCATTCGCTCGCCCCGGGCCCCTGCACTACGATCGACCCCGGCCTGTTGACCCGCGTCCCCAGTGCCGCCGCCACCGCCCCCTCCCCGGGCCGCGGAGAGAACGGGACACCCCCCGCCCCCGTCACGCGCGCCTGGCGGGGAAGGCCGCGCGCCCCGCTCCCCCTCCGGTCAGAACACGCGGCACAGCAAGCGGCCTTATTGGCCAGCGGGGCGGCCACTCAAGGAAGGGAGGCGGGACCTCCGCCGCAACTGCCGGGTTCTCTCGCCCCTCGCTGCTGCGGCTGCGCGCGCTGGCGGGAGGAGCTCGGCCGTTAGGCGGTGGGCGAGCGGCGCGTGCTGGCTGGGGCCCGCTCCCCGCCCCGCCCCTCCCGCCGCCACCGGTCACGTGACGCGGATTTAGCGTTTACATTCGAAACGGGCGCCCCCGCGGCCCCCCCTCCCCTCCTTCCCCCCCCGCCCGCGCGCGCCGCCCGGCGGTGACCGTTTCGCTTTCATTTCCGGGCGGCCGAGGGCGAGAAGCGGAGGAGCGGAGCGTCCCCGCAGTGCCCCCCCCCCGCCCCGTGGTCCGCCCTCCGCCAGCCCCACCCCCTCGGGCTCGGAGTGAACCGAGATTCCCCTTCCCCTCCCCCGCCCGGCACACACACCCCTCCTCCTCTTCCCCCTCCTGCGCCGAGAGAGAGAGAAAGGGAAGGGAGGAGGCGCCGGGCCTGGGTCTCCCGCACCGAGCCGCCGCGGCACAACATGGAGGAGCTGGTGGTGGAGGTGCGGGGCTCCAACGGGGCCTTCTACAAGGTACCGGGTGCTCGCGGCTGGGTCGGGCTGGGCCTCAGGGGAGGGAGTGGGGCCTGGGACGGGAGGAGGAGGAGGCGGCGGCAGCGGTGGCGGCTCCTCCTCCCCGCTCTGAGGGAAAGCGGAGGCCCCGGGGCAGGAAGGAGGAGGAAGAGTGGGGAAGGGGTGGAGGCCTCGGCGGGTCCCTCTCGGTGTCTGGGCCGAGGGAGCCGGGCCGCTGGGGTAAGAGGAGCCGGCCGCCGCCTCAGGGCTGAGGGAAAATTCGAGGCCTGACGGGGAGGGAGAGAAGGCCCCGGCGTCCGAGGAGGCCTTGGGCCTTCCCCCTATTGTGGGAAGGGGAGGCCCTCTCGCTGCCGGTGTGCGAGAGGAGGCGAGGAGAGCCCGGGGCCGCCTTCTCCTTGGCGCTGAAGCGAGGATCAAGGCTGGGATGGGGCATTAATTGCTAAATCCTCAGCTTTTGTCGCTACTTAAGGAAAGTCTCTCTCGCTCTCTAGGTTTCCGAGAGAGCTGCGCTGCCGGTGCACGGTCTTTAAGGCGGGGGTGGAGAGGAGGGCCCTTGTTAAATACACGTTCATGATAAAATGCTGTCGTGGATTCCTGCTCTTAATGCCATGGCGGGGACACTGCCTACGGATGTTGAAGAGAGCATTTCTTGACCAAGTACATATGTGCTGAGCTGCTTAATACACCTAATTATCAAGTGTACTTCTTACTGAAACTACTTAATGGCATTCCATGTTTGTTTCTAAGCCCTTGTGCTGAATAAAGCCATCACTGAGCCTTGAACATACATGCTGAGTCCTTAATATTTTGTACAGTATTTCTGTGCCTTGCATGAGTTGGGTTGTATTAATCAGCATATCGATAGGGTATCATTTGTGGGGTTACCTTATTTACAGAAAAATCTAATTTGGACACAGTGGATTTGGGCCTACTACCATTGATGGGTTACCAACAAACCAGAAGCAGTTGTGGATTGGTTTCTGCAAGTCTGCCATGGTTTAAATGTTCCTAGTACTTTAAAAATTGGGCCTAGTTATTGTGCGACATCCAATATTTATGTTAGCGATGAAGGAACAGGTAGAATTTCACCCTCTGATGTTAGTGTGGTAGGGCAGGTTGATGTCCAGATGATACGGTTCTAACAGCTCGGCATGTTTCTAAGACAAAAAGGCTTCCTAAAGCCTCCTTTTTTAAAAGATAGGTGATAATAACTTATTAGGATTTTTTTTTTTTAAATTATGTATGAAACAAGTCTGTAAATCCGGTAAATAAGCATCATGTGGGCTTGCAGTGTTGCAGTCAAAGCCCTTAGATCTCTGTATTGCTTCTTGGAATTATTTAGTGCTTCCAAAAATCAGTTTTATGTGTTTAAAGATGTTCTTCCAGAAGGAAACAGGAGGCTTAAATGTCTTGTGAAAGAACTTGTAATAAGGCTTTAAAAAAATTATATGAGTGTCTACACAATCATGCAAAATAGGTGATCATAAAGAAGACATTGGGTGTTCTTTACTTATAAATATTACAAAGAAACCTGGAAGAATTGAAAGCTTCCGTAACTTCCTTTTGGTTACATTCAGTTTTGAACATCATGGGGTCCTGTACTCCTTTTGTCCATAACATGCTGGCTTTGGTGGTAGTAGTTAGGTGAAAATTTCTTTTTGAGCATATTTTCAGGGGAACGTATTAATGATGACTAAGTGCATCCAAAGTATAAAACAGACATTGCCCACAAGTTGTGTACTACATTAGCCTTTTAACTTTTAGAAATATAAAAATAGGATTTTTTTTTTTTGTGTTGTCTTATTCTCTGACCCAGAGGACTTGGTTAAATTGTCTAACGGGGCACAAGAGATTTTGCATTCACCTGTATTACCTGTCATGATGGAGCATCACACTTAAGATAAATGCAGCAACTAAAAAAGTTTGGATGTCATTTAAAAAAAAAATCCTTATGCAATAATGTTCAATTTAAATGAGTGATTTTCCTTTAGCCTGAAATACTCGAATTTTAGGTACAATTCTTTTCTTTCATCATTAATGTCTGAGTATCACTCTTACTAATGTTTTCTTGTGAGTTTTATGCCCATCTTGCAGATGGGGGATTTGATTATAAAATGAATTACTTGACCCAGCACAAGAAGTGCATGTTGGTATCAAGTATGGATGTAATTGCAAGATGATTTCTAGTTAATGTAGAAAGTTTCTTCAAGCAGCCTCCTGTGAGAAATGTTTTACAATAGTAACACTGCAAACAAATCAAAAGCAAACCCATTCTTTTATTCGATCTCATGGTGTACTGCTAACTTCTGATAATTGCTTTGGCTTTGAACTCTTTTGAAGATCTTCATCAGAATATGTAAATATTTTAGAACAATACAGCTCTATCTTTGATAATTAAGGCATGGAGGGAAGCAATAGAAGACTGCTAGAGGTGTAAAGGGACTAAGTGGAGCAAGTAGGCACTGAATCACCACTTCAGGTTTTCATATCCCCCGTGTAGCTCTCTGAGGACCTTATAAATTCAAGTCCCAAAGCACGTAGTTTCATTTTTGAGTGTACCCAGCATCATCTTGAACTTGACAATACAAAACTGGTGCCCAAGTGTCATCTAAGCCCTAGTGGGACTAATAAACCAGTCTTTTCTCTGCTTGTATTACCTGTGGGACTAGACCTAGAATGCGTTCTGAGATACATCTAGGGGGATCATACTCCATACAAAACGTAGAAGATGGTTTGACGATGCATTTGTACTCAACTAGAATTTCATACTGGTCAGGTGTGCTACCTTTCACAGAGTGCCAGAGTGTGTTGGTGTGATAACTGTAGTGGAAACTATTTCTGAATGGAATTAAAATACTGTTTGGTGAATGCTCCACACTTTCCTGGATTTTTTTCTCCTTGGTTAAGATGAATTTTTCCATGGATAGTGCAGTGCAATCAATGAGCATGATTCAGGGACAATTGACAGTCTAGTACCTAGAGATGCTTAGTCATTACTTGGTGTGTTGCTGGGCCCAGAATCCTTGGAAAGAAAATACTAGATTTCCTCATTTAAAGATGACTGGTCCAACAAACCACAGGACTCTGAATCTTGAGGGGAGGGAGCTGTCTTTCTGCAGCTTACAGCTAAGTAACCGAATCTTGCAGATGGATGCTATTAGGGCACATATATTCATGTTTTTTTCTTGTATAGGTGTAGTAAATTTTGTTTTGAAGTTCTTATCAGGAAACTAACAGACCATCCTTTCTCTATCTTTCTGGGACTAGCTTTAGATAGTTCCCTTTGGAAGGGCACATGCTGTCTACCTTTCCAGCATAGGATTGATTTTTCTTGTCCTGTTTGGGAGTGATTATCTTGTATTTTCTGAGAAAGATGCAGGCCATCCTGTTTGAGGCACATAGTTTTGGAATGTTTGCTGCTAACATCCATTCCTTTTCTGTAGCCAATTTTTACTACTTCTTGCTCTATAACCTTGTTTAAAATCTTTTCATTTTAAAAGGAAAATTGTTTCCTTGGTTTTATAGATACTTCACTTGGTGGGTTTTTTTTAAGCTACAATTGATAAAATCATTCCTCTTTCTTAGGTTTTTTATTACTCCAGGTCTTGCTATTAACAGCTGTCCCTTTGTCCTCCTCCTGCATTGTGTATGAACTTTTTCCTTTTGCTGTTCTGTACAGATGTTGCCTCAGCAACTCTGTCCAGTCTCTTTGTAAATTACCAAGTCTGTCAAATCAATCCTTCTGAGGATTTAGTCCTGCACCCTTTTCCCTTGAGTGGGTACTGCTTCTGTGACTCTTCTCCTTTTCCTATTATGTTTCTTTGTATGGCTTGCCTTTCTCAGACTTGATTAGCCGTGTGACTTTCCTTCCAACAGGTATGATATGTAATGGAACTGTTATGCAAACACTAGACATACACTTGTATCAATGTAGTGTTTCTTAATCCTAAAAAGCATGTTCTTCTGACATTCATTCCTTAGAGTTAATTATCCTCCTTTATTAAAATGGTTGACAGCACTCATGTCTGATGATGTGAGCAGACTTCAAAAAAAGCAACAAAACTTCAAGGCAGCTGGAGCCTTTATTTGTTCCCTTGAAGTAGCTGTCATTCCATTTAGCACAAAAATAACAAATTACTGGTGTCTCTAATAATTCTTGTTTTATATCAGATAATCTGTAAAATTTAGACCGTATCTTCAGCATATAACCCTTAGAACGTGTGTTTGAAAGATGCCATAACATGACAGTGTTGGATTGTAAACTTTTTTACTGAATTACTTCTGCAGGATGGTGAGAAACATGATTGGTGTATGGGACTGAAAGTCGAATTTGGCATAAAAGACTTATGCATATGATTTCTTTTTTCCTCCACATTAGAGAAGAAGAATCAACTGTAGCCATTGTAAAACATGCTTCTGTGAACAGAAGCAAAAGCAAACTTTTTCACTGATTCTGATTTATTTTTGTGTACCTGTGTTGGGTATCTCAGCTGTTGGTGGTAGTGATACCCCAGCTGCTGTGGTCTTTCACTGTCCAGTTCCCCTGTTTTGCTTTGCCTAGTTTCACTGTATTTTTATGCTTTTCATCTATGTGTTGACATTTATCATCACCAGTGTTTTGTCCCTTCATTGGTCTATGTTTCAAGCTCATGCTTTTCCATCTGAATTTCCATGCCCATTTTATAAATTCTTTGAGAAAAAACCTGATGGATGTTTACTGTACTTCTCATCAAGCTTAGTGTGGAGTTAGTACCTCTGCTTTTAATGACATAGCGGGCTAGCTTGTCCTGCATTTGGAAATTTGGTTTATGGTGTTAAGCTTCTCATGTCTTTTTAGCACTGTATATAATTTTATATATAACACAGAATAAAGAAAACAAAACAGTTCTGATAAACATTAATTTTGGTTTTGCAAAGGCATTAATAGTTAATAATTTTTTAATGAAAACTTAGACATGTTTCAAAGAATTATTATTTGTACTTAGAAGTATACAAATACATAGTGCTGTTAGGGTCCAAATGCAGTTTAGTTACTACAGATACATTTAAATACCAAGGAAAACTCACACAGTGTTATGATACTATGAAAAACTGCTGTGTTAAGTTTCTCTTTTTTCTGTGTTACAAGAAACTGAATAACAAGGAAAACCACAATTCTATGGGTAGATGGGATTAGACAACCAAATATTCAGGCTGTTAATATGCTTGGTCTGATTAATTGTATTTTAAGCATATGGAGCTAGGCAGAAGTGTTGTGTATGTGGCATATCTGAAAGTAGGTATTTGGCAAGGCATCATTCACTTTGTAATTAATTAAAAATTCATTACAATGAACATTTGTAATTTTGCAAGGCTGGAAATTAAAAGGCAAACAACAGTGTTATGACATCAAGTTCTCTGGCCAGGTTGGAGTGAAAACCAGATATTCCATCTGTTTCTGTGGTTGTCTTCTAAACTTGGTATAAACAAAAGACAACTGTCAAATTTTTAGTCTTCACTAGCAATGTCTGTCTTGATGCTACCTGTGTATGGTCACCCTTTAATATTCCTGGTTTGGGTTCCTTCGTGCTTCTGGGTTGTGACCAAAGCAGTGTTGAAGACACTTTTCTATTAGCTGGAAAGCAGTAAGACTCTAAAGTAAATGACTCGAAAACCTTTGCACATTGTTGGAATTGTTTTCAGCCAGACAGAGTTGCAATGAGAGAGCGCTTCATCCCTTGTACTAGGTCCTCCTCAGCCTTTACGTTAGGATGTGATGCGAATCTAAGACGAGATTAGTTCAGTATTTTCTTCAACTAGCTCTGTGTCCCAACATTGATTTTTTCCAGGTAACATAAGTACTAGACTCTTTAGAGGCTTTAGTCTGGTCTTCAGCTTGATAACTTACATTTGGTTTTGATTTTTGTATTAATGGTAGGCTTTAGCATTATTACCACAAGTTACTCTCATTGCTTCAGTCGCTAAGATTCCACTTGAGGATTTGTACATTAGGAGCTATCAAATCTGAACACAAGATGAAGTCTTGCCCTTTGCTGCTATGGTTGTGTATTTTTCTGTTGTTTCCTGTAATTTTCAGGAATATCTCTTGTTGTTTCCATCACCATAGAGGGAACGGCTACTTCTCAAAAAATGTATTTCACAGTAGGAGAAGTGTTTCTTTGCTATTTTATGAACATGAGAAAACTTAACTATAGCAGATTCTTCAGGCATTCTGTTTTGTGTTACTCTTAACCTATTTTCCCTGAGGCTATTCAGTGTTAGTTCTGTTGGATTTACTTTATAAAATAATCTCTGCTTTTGCAGTACTCAAGTATTATTAATAATACTAAACTCTATCCTTTTTCAGCCTGTGGCATGCAAGTGTTATACCAAATCCTTGGTAGTGATTATAGTATTTTCCAGGTATGAAAGGCACCAATTTCTGATAGATCTGTAAGAATAGGTGCTTCAGAGCTGCACATGGCAAACATTGGAAGAAATGTGGGTGGAGCCTTTTGAAGGTGATGTGTGTAATCTTCTGAAATGAGTCAGGACTAACATAGTATTTTTCAAATGCATATCCACTTCTTGAATTTTCCAGCAGAAGACACAGCAATATGAAACATTAGAGAAAGGTTTAGTATCTGTAATGATCAGCTGGGAGTTCTGTAGCCTCTTCGTGTAAATAGCATTTGTTAGCGTGATCCAAAGATGTGGTCTTAAAATCTGTTCTGGATCATGTCATTAAAAAATACCAACTATGCTTGTAACCCCCTTGGAAGGAATATCTTGGAATTTTGAGACTTGCCATTATGTAAATACTACAAGACTCAGATATGCTTTGGGTGCTACAGTAGTAAACTTTGTGGTAATCTTACAGTATTGAGAGGTGAGATAAGTACAAAACAATTCTTTGGTATTGTCATTGTGACTATGCTTTGACTTTTATTCAAGGTGGCATTAATTATTTTCAGATTATTAACTAGCGTTGCACTTCATTCTTGTACTGAATGTCTCTGAATAATGACAAGTGTGTGTGCGTGTGTACAGCTTAATTTTAATATAACCAGTTCTTGGCGCTCTATCAGGCATCAGGTACTGCTTTTCTTTGGTGCAAAGATACAGCTGCAACTCATGAAAGGCTTAGAAATACTCTATAAAGGGAAAATATCAGATCCATATATATATTCCATGTAAGAAAGAAACTCTTACCTTTTTTGTAAGAGAAAAGAGCTGGTTTTGTCCTGGAAACTGGAAATGCAAGGAGAATAAAATGTTCCTCAGTTAATTAAAATCTTCAGAAGTGGTAGTTGCTGCTAAATTATTTTGAATTTACTGAGAATTTTTCATTATACAGTCTTGTTCATGGACTTTTATTTATGTATGTTGCAAGGATGTACTATATATGGACAAATACTAGTGGAAAGGTTAGTCAGTTGAGTAGTAAGGGAGGAAAAGCCATCTCAGTGCGGACTCTTAGTTCCGTACTCTGTAGCTGCATGGGAGAGGAAGACTATGCACAACTGCTATCCATCCCTCAGAAGAAAACTGAAGTAACTGTAGTAAGTTAAGTATGATGAAGTAAAAAAAAAGAAAACTGTAAAAAGGGATATAGATAAGTGTTGCTAGTGTGTTCTGTGCATGTATAGCTTGGGCATTCTGTCGGTGCATCAGGATACTATCAGTCATGAACCTAAGGAGGTTATCGGCTTCCAGTGTAAGTCCTTTTCAAAATTAATAAAAGCTGACTCAAAAGCATACTTAAATTCTGAGCTTTAACAGTGTATGTGAAAGCAAGGCATTGTACAGGTTTAATTATGTTTTTTAGTATCTATGAACAGATCTGACTGTACCTTTTTTTCCTGCGCAGGCATTTGTAAAAGATGTGCATGAAGATTCTATAACTGTTGCATTTGAAAACAAGTAAGTGCTTTAATGGCTATACCTATAAATGATAGAGTATCAACCTTGCATTTGATTAACCTACATATAACTTAATAATGTGGAGTAGCATCTTTTAGATAGTTTAAGCCTGCTGCTAGCATGTTTTACAATTATGGTTGACATTCATGGTCATGTGACATTTCTGTATGAATGCTTTTAACTATTTAAATATTTTTAAGCACAAACATAGTAACATGGGTTTGTTGAGAAGATAGCCGTGTTACTGAAATTGCATGATGACAGTCCAGGTTTGAATAAGCAGCAGTGGTACTATGACTGCCTTTCTCATGTGAATGTCTTATTTTTATATTTGGTAGATTATTACAAGACTTGATTTAAAGATGGACTGTAAATACTAGTTTTCTAAGCTTCATTTAAGATAGTAACTTGTCAATTAAGTGACCATTACATGCATATGTTGAATCACATTACCTGTAATACATATAGGCACAAAAGCTTAACAGAATTTAAAAATGTAAAATTACTGGATTAAAAATGTTTCTGAATTTTGTTTACAAAGAGTGGGAAGAGTGTAGGCCACTCACTGTTTTTATTTGTAGCTGGCAACCAGAGAGACAAATACCATTCCATGATGTGAGGTTCCCACCACCTGCAGGCTATAATAAAGATATAAATGAAAGTGATGAAGTAGAGGTATGTATGCTCCATTAACAACATTTCCTTTGAGAAGTGAGAGAATTCAGATTAAAAATGTCAGCCAAGCCAGTTCAAGGTTTGCTTCCATGTTATATGCTGTCATCCTTTTTGATTCAGAGCACTACATAGAACACCATGTCAAGCATTTTGACAGTTGTAAACCATATGGCTATTTTGGAATTCTGTGTACTGTGACCTCTGTACTGACTTACAAACACGATTAGCATTTCTTTGATTACAGGCCAGTTCTTTATCAGAACTGAATTAATCTAGAAATAGATGCTGGACTGTAGTTCTTCAGCAGTAAGTTAATAATGTCTGTATTAGCAAAACTTAAAGCTGAATGAGATAATTTGCATTATGTGTGTACGTAGGTTATAAAAATAGATGTATATGTAAATACTTATGTGAGCACTGAGACAAGTTTTAATATAGCACTTTCTTGAAACTTATTTTATAAAATGATAAAAATTGATTTTTATAATTATTTTTAAAAGAGAACTTTCAAGATTTACATCCTGCTTGCCATGCTATTTAAGCTTATTTTGATTTGAAAGATAAGAAAATGGCAAAACTTCTTTGGTGTGGATGTGGCTGATACCATATGTCCTACAGAAGTGTAGATACGTGTCCTCTCCCTGCTACCCACTGGTAGGATCTCATCAGAATACACACAATTAGAAATAATGTTGATTAAATGTTAACAGATGTAAAAGGCTGAATTATCTCTCTTCTGATGGTATGTAAGACCGAAGCAACTAGTGCCAGTAGATAAGGTACAATGTTAATTGTCTGTACTATCTTACATATTCTATTTTATATCCTGCCTGTGTTTTCAATAGACAGTTTGGCTGTTTTGTGCTTGCTAAGCAGTGCTTAGATTAGAGGCTGTATGTACCAATCTGTTTTGCTGGGTCAAGTTCCTATAGCAGAGTTCCTGATCATATTAGTCAGTGTCAATTTTTGTGATATCTTGTAAAAATGCTACAGAGATGTAATGTGTGTGTTTTGTTTAGGTTTATTCCAGGGCAAATGAAAAAGAACCCTGCTGTTGGTGGTTGGCTAAAGTGAGAATGATAAAGGGTGAGGTAGGAATATGCATATATACATATATATTTTTAAAATACTTTTTTTTTTTTATACTTTAATTTTCTTACAATGTTTTTATATTGACCTGCACAGTGTTTTTAACTTGTCCCTCTTCATTTCCAAAGAGTTCCTTGTTCAGGACTGTTGCAGTTACCGCTAACCTCAACCTGTACAGTTAACAAAAGTGCCTTTCACTTAAAAGTGTAATGCTTGCTCTTGTCATAAAATGTGTGGCTTGGATGATTTTATTATTTTTATATCAGTTCTACGTAATAGAATATGCAGCCTGTGATGCTACATACAACGAAATTGTCACAATTGAACGTTTGAGATCTGTGAACCCCAATAAACCCGCAACAAAAGATACTTTTCATAAAATCAAACTGGCAGTTCCAGAAGATTTAAGGCAAATGTAAGTATAAGCATTTATTTAAGTTGTTTCAGAATGTGGCTAGTTTTTTGAGCATGAGACAAGAAGGAATAAAAATGTGGTTTACTGCTCTAAATTAACTTAAAATTTTCATGTAAGAATATAGGGAATTCCAATGTGGACATGTTTACACTTCAGAGGTATAAAAAATGGTTTTTTGAAATGCAGTTTAATCCTGGAAGAGGAAATAGTTTTTTCAATGTTTTAAGGCTTGTGTGCAGTATAGATTAAGACATTCTTTTCTTTGGATAGAATTTTCACGTGGTCAGTGTTTCACTGGTAGAGTGACCACTGATAGAGTATCTGACTGTTTATGCAAGTTGGTATTTAATGACTAAACACATATTGTAGGGCATAAGACATTTTGGTAATTGTGCAGTAATCACCAAACATTCCATAGTATAATACAGAAACAACTAGTTTTCTTGTAGAACATGAACGTGTCATTCTCGTGTCAATATAGCTCTAAACCTCAGATTAACAGTGACTCTTGTTTTTTAGCATCAGATCACTTTTTTTTTTGACATAGATGTTATTGGCTCAGTGTGCAATAAGCTATAAATTTATGTTAAACTAAGGAGTTCTGAATTGAATGTTAGAAAAAACAAGCTCACTAAGTGAGTGGACAGAAGAAACCTGGAGAGACAAATTACAACATGAGATAAGCATAAAGTCATTAGAATGCAGCAGTAATTACAGTGAAGTTGCACATCATAGTGGTTCGGTGTGTTTGAAATTTTGGAGTTGCTGTCTAACATAGTTTTGCTTAACTGGTTTGTTGTTTCATAGATGAACATACTGAA
Source organism: Gallinula chloropus (assembly GCF_964237585.1). NCBI lineage: Eukaryota > Metazoa > Chordata > Aves > Gruiformes > Rallidae > Gallinula > Gallinula chloropus. The sequence continues at coordinate 17,697,361 of NC_140096.1, forward strand.
AACTTAAGAAATATTTCTAATCTTATTCATGAAAACAAATGAAAGACAAATAAGTAAAATAAATTATAACAATAAAATAGCACTTGAGTTCAAAGAGAGAACTTGGATATGTTTAATTAGATTCTTTGTATTAAGAAATTAATATTTTTGGCTGTGAATCATAAACATGGCGGTTAAAAATGCTACAGAGTTATTTTTATTTCTAGGTGTGCCAAAGAATCTGCACATAAGGACTTCAAAAAGGCAGTTGGAGCTTTTTCTGTAACATACGATTCTGAAAACCACCAGCTTATTATTTTGGTAAGCGAGAACTTCTAACCAATACCATTGGCAGTGGTTTGCTTAAAATGTTAATGTCTAAACCACTGTGTTTTCATTTATTAATATCTTAGTCAATCAATGATGTGACAACAAAACGGGCAAATATGCTGATTGATATGCACTTTCGAAGTCTTCGTACCAAGTTATCCCTGATACTGAGAAACGAAGAAGCTAGCAAACAGCTGGAGGTATGTTTGTTTTCTCTGAAGTAATTTGAGTTAAAAATTAAAAAAAAAAAACCCAAACTTCTGCATTTCCTAGCTGGTAGGACTTGGATTGGGGTGGAAGAAGTTATTATGTATTGCTACTATTCTCAAATGTAAAAAGAGGCAGATGGAGATGTAACCCAATGAAGAAATTTATGGATAAAAGGCCTATTGTAGGAAAAACTAATTTTTATCCAATCCAATTTTATTCAGTAGGTTTTTGTGTGGGATTAAATGCAAATACATAAAAATCTGTCATGATTTGAAACAAAGTTATTAGCCGTTATTATTCGTTATTGTACGAATAGTGTCACATTCAATACCTTTGAGTTACTGTTTTTAAAAATAGATGAGAGTGAATATGGCATGATACTGAGGTGAACTAGAACTGGATCTTGTAAAACAACACAGTGAAAATGAGAGCTGGAAGGGCTGAGGCTGGTGTTTGTAGGATGTACAAAGGGATGCGTTTGTAGATAAAATGTTAGGAATTCATCTTGCAGCAGATACAGCTTCTGATATTCCTGTGACTGAAGAGTGGGTGTTGACTGGCAAGAAGCTTGACTCATTTTTGTCCATAGGAGGGGAAAAAAAAGAGTAGGTTAGGAAATAAGGGAATCTTTATACAGTAGAATTAAAGTTTCTTCATGGTTTTTCTTGTATCTGCAAATCAGAAAAACTAGCAACGTTTCTGAAACTTCTTTTTAGATTCACTGTCAAGACTAGAAGCACCACTAACCATTGCAATTCAGTTTTACCTGGGTGTGTTCCAGCTCTTTTACGCTGGAGCCAGGTTTCATTTATACTCGCCCCTAAGGGTTACATGTATTTAATTTCATCTTGAAGTGGATGTGGTGTAGTAATTCAGGTCTCGTATATCCATTAGGTGTATTCGCCATTACAAGAAGTTATCTCTGTTGTGCTTTCTTTAGTCTTTTGACTCCTGTATTTCAGACCTGCCATTCAAGTTTGTTTAGGTCTTGATTTTTCTTAAGACCAAAATAAGACCAGTTTCTTCTCATTGGGGTATCTTGTTGAGCACCCCACTGTAGCTCTTCAGTGATCCATTCTCTGTCTTCAGAACTGACAATTGTGTGGGCAGTTTACCTCTTGAAGTGCAAAGTATTATTTTGGAGGTGGGAAGAACAACAGTCTCTTTAGAGCTAATTCTCTGTACATGCCCCCACAAATGCATGCAGCAACAGCTGTTGTCATTGACTCCTTTCCCAAACTAATCTTGGATTCTTGCTGTCACTGTACAGCTGAACCTTTTTGCTGCTGTGAAGGAATGAAAAACTTGATTTGGTTTTCACTTGGAAACCATTATTTGACTGTAGTTTCTACCTGAGCAGTACTTAAGTGAAGGTTGTGAGATAAATATATGTGGTTATAATTTGCCTGACAAGAGTTGACTGGTAATTTTCATGTTAGCACTTGTTTCCTGTACTTATTAAAAATACAAAATCAATTTCAACCAAACCTGAAAAGAAAAGCTTCAGATCATAAAAATCATGCTCATGATTTCTGTTGAGGCACTGACATACAGACTGTACACGTTGATCTGCAGAAGAAATATTTAGTGAACGCTTTGGGCTTTACTGCATTATTATTAATAGCTCGTTGGTTCCATCAAACTCTTTTCTGTGTCTTAGACTTTCTAAACTCTAAAAGTCTATGTTTTTTGCCTTCTATCAGTTTTACCTTTCCCACTTTCTGAGCCATAAGCACTAGACCTTGGGGTTTTTTGTTGTTGCTGTATCTTGTACCTTCTTTATTTTCTGCATATTACCTTCTTGACTTGCATGACTGCTTCTCAAACATGGCAAATTACTTGCATAGTTGGTTTTTACTAAGTTATTGGAGGGAAGTAGAATGCAGAATTTTTTGTGTTTAAATAAAATATGTCTTGTAATAAAATGTACAGAAATGCCAATGATATTTTAATACAAACAGTGTAACTACAACTTGGAGTATCTGAGGTTCCCAGTGATGATGTAACTTCATCTTTCCTACATACTGTAGGTAGCTGTGTTAATAAATTATTGACTTGGTCATCCTGTTCTCTGCTCTCATGCAGCACTCTGTAACAGATGTCAGCTAGTAAATAGGCATTTGGATTATCTGTTGGAATGTAGATCTGAACATTTAAAATAATGCTTTCTGAGTTATCTGCAGTCAGTTAATGAAGTGCTCGATAGAGCTTCCTGTGCATTTGAAGTATATCATGACCCTTGGATACTTACACCACTGTCTGCTGTAGCCAGTTCTCTTGACAGTGATTTAGCACAGGACGTTTATCAACAGCTTTAAGGAGGAGTAGGTCAGGTAACAGCAGTAGTTTAGCTGGGACAGAATGGGGCTTACTGTGGGCGCTTTCTTGATGTTTTCTCAGCCTCTGTAGGGTCCCATGTTGTTGAGGTTAAGCCGCTATTTTAAAGGGCGCTTATGTGTCTTCACAGTTGTTACAGCTTTGGCTGTGATGCAGAAACATGTATAGGATTATTTATCTTTGTCTGAGAAGAGGTAGCATAGAGCTCTCACTCTTTTTCTTCCTTGCAGAATACTCTTTCCTACTTTCTTAATAGATTATCACAGTTGGAAATTCTCTATCTTCCCCAACGCATTGAAATACTGTTACTTTCCTGTGTTGTGTTCTGCTTGGATGCTTGTGGATAGTGACCACATTTTTGTATAGGAAATTTATTCACTATGGTAAATAATGACCTTTTTTATGCAGTTAATATTTGCTCTTCTGTGCATATTAAAGTCCTGTAGCTTCCTTTAAATGTATGACAACTACATTATCATGGAAAATATATATTCTGTTCTGTATGTTTATACCCTACTGATAGCTCTGCATATGTTTCTTTTAGCTCTCAGGATGACCAGTCTTAGCATTTTTTCCTGCTTCATATAGCACAAGCATCCTTTAAGACAACTGGGGTTTTTTTTTAAAGCATGAAGAGGCTGCGTAGGAGAAACTTTAGCAGTCATTGTTTTAATCTTTTTAAACATTAGGTTCTGTTTCTGAAGGAAAATGTGTCCACTTATCTTCAGCAGTTTCCCCACTTGCTTGGCAGGTTCCGAACTGCATGCGATTCAGCATTTCCTGTGTGTTTTTCCTTGCACACATGAAATCTGTTCATGGTTATAATCTGAGCCACCTGGAATTGACAGAAGCTGTTCATATCAATGCAGGCTTGTATGGGTGTTGACAAAATCTAGGCTTTCTGCATGTTTGAGTATTTTCAGCACCATCCAAGTCCTCCGTGTGCTACAAGAGATTTCTTAAAAGCTTCCTGCTGCTCCCCGTGCTCTTACGTGCTTACTGCATGGTGGAAGCTTTATACAATTAAGAAGATATTAAAACTGTTTTACCTATGGACATGTGTATGCATACTTGTGCATCACGTTAGACCTCACTGACATAGCTGTCCTGTAAGCTGAGGACTGCTTTAGGCGATTATCATGGTCATTGCAAGTCTCATGTGGCTTTCTAGTGATACTTTCTCAGTTATTTCAAAAATCCTCTTCCAAATCCAAAAGCTTGTTAGTTTTTTGTGGGTTTTTTCTTTTTCTTTCTCAGTGTTTTATTTCATCTAGGAGATCCTCATTAAGATTGCATAGGCTATTTTGTATTGTTTGATTAGATCATAGCAGTTGTGTCCAAAGGTGGTGAGCATTGCAAAGCAGTAACTAGGTGTTTAATTCAAGGGTAACTGAGCTTCAAACGTGATCAAAAATTGTTTTAATAGTATAGTCTTTAGTCATTGTTACTGCTGGGCTGAAGCAAGGACTCTTGTCTCTTAAGTGTGTCACAATCTCAAGTTCTCAGACCCTTCTCTCTTGGTAGAAATGTGATTCCTGCATGAAATTCCTTACATACTTGTTCACTGAATTCAAGCAGTGTACTGTAGTTGTACTTTGATTTTTGTGGTGTCTGGCATAGACAAGGATATTCTTCATTTTATTTTGAAGTGGAGTAGATATCCATACTTACTGTGTTCTGTATAATTTTGTGTACAGTGGTTTATTGCTGTTTCCCCCTACCTGTTGAAATGGGTGCAGTTCTCTTGGAGTGTCAGGGTTTGCTTTAATAATCCGCATAGCTTCTGTTTAATAACCTAAAGGAATGCTGTCTTACCTAGTAACACTTGATAGCTGTAGTTACTCTGGTAATGCAAAATATAGAACTGTCAATGCAACTAGAGGCTAGCCTTTTATGCTAATACTTAAAAGGCAATATTGGGACTTCTGAAGAAGACTATTCAGTGTTTTTGAAGTGAAAATGAGTGCATCAAAAGCATTAATTAAAAGTACACTAAGTACATGAGTAAAGAGTCTTCTCTAAACTTATGTTCATTTCTCTCTGCAATATACCAGAAAACTAAGTAAAATAAAGCAAACTAATATATGTTTCTTTAGAGTTCTAGGCAACTTGCATCACGATTTCATGAGCAGTTTGTTGTACGTGAAGACCTAATGGGTTTGGCCATTGGCACTCATGGTGCTAATATCCAGCAAGCCAGAAAGGTCCCTGGAGTGACTGCAATTGATCTTGATGAAGATACTTGCACATTCCATATTTACGGAGAGGTGAGTTAGCCTTAAAATAATAAACAGTATCTGTTTCCTCAAGGTATTCTGTGTCTCTCATACATCTGTCTTTTAGGATCAAGATGCAGTGAAAAAGGCAAGAAGTTACCTTGAATTTGCTGAAGATGTCATACAAGTCCCAAGAAATTTAGTAGGTATGTCAGTTCTGGAGGCTAACTGTATGATGCCTTGTGAGAATTCTTTTCATATTTAAAAGGGTGGTAGAGTGAAGGTTGAAGAAGTGCTCTTAGTGAAAGGATTCCAGGTAGTAGAAAGTTCAGGGTTTTTTTTGTTTTCCAGCTCCTTGCAGAACTTTCACAGACACTTTTACCATCAGTACATTGTAAGAAATTACCTTCTGATTTGCAATTCTGGGATATCTTAACCTAGAAACAATATACTGAGGTTTAAATACAAAGTAGAATAGTTTCTGGATTGAGTCAAATAATTAAAGCAGTTCCTCCAAAGAAGTCCAGAAATGAGTTCAGCTATACAACAGCTGAATCTCTAGTCCCATGTTTTCCTGGTATATTTTGAATAATTTCTATGACTTTGTACATGTCTCTTTGTTCCTGTCTCTTTACATCTGAAATGCAGTTTGTTTAGAAGCAGCACTGTGAAATAAACTGAATGCCTGGTTAACATACCCAGTGATCAAGAAGGTACCCCTCAGACAAATCTAATAGATTTTCATTATCAAACTATTTAAAAGAGAGAAAAGTCCTCAGGTACCTGTGCAGCTCTTGTGTCAAGGAAACCTTCTAATAAGCTTTTGATGCTACAAAGCAACATAAAAATATATGGCTCAATTCAGTAGATAAGAACATGGAAAACACAGTACAGCTTAACGTACCTCTGCAAGCAGATATTTTAATAGGTTGTCACGCAGCGTATGGAAGCTGGAGCTGAAGCAGTGTGAAATTCTGCAGCGGGACAGATACTTAGAACAAAAATGAGTAGTTTTCCCCACTCACAGAATTTCAGAATATCCTGAGTTGGAAGGCACCCATAAGTATCATCAAGTCCAACTCCCTCCTGGTTTTATTGGTTATAAGTGAAAACAATAAGCTGCCATGATTATTTTAGTTTAAGGTTTTAAATTTTTTTTTTGTTTTGTTTGTTGTTTAAAACTTTCCAATTATTTCTGTTTTGGCAGGTTTTGATTTCTAGTCTGTTTCTTGGCCTTGGATATTTTAGAATGTAAAATTGGCTGAACCATATGTTCTATCCAAAATAAGCTATGTTTAATTTACTTTTTTAGATTTCTAATAATTTGACAGAATAAATAATTTGCTTTGAAATGGCAGTTTTTTTCTTTTACTACATTATTGATACGTGGAAGTTTTTATATAATGAAAATATAAACATCTGACTTACCTATTTAGTTATCCTGGAGGAGCTTCAAACTGGACGACAACAACAAAACACCACCCAAGATGTTGCTTTTTTTTTTTTTAAAGTTTAAAACCTGAAACTTAGGTTTAAAATGTATGCATTTTAAGATTTTTTTTAAGTGTATGTTGCTTAATTTTACTTGTAACTAAATCCAAATATATAAAAATTTATTTCTTCTGGAACAACCAGTGTAAGATCTGTTCTTACCTGGATTTGTTTGGTTTACTTGGCTTTTTAAAATCACTACCAAAGCTTCTTTATACTACTTAGTAAACTGCTGTTAGATTGGCCAGTGATGTGTAATGGAATAAAGAACTCAAAAGCAACTTTGACTCTGAGAAGCCTTTGCCATCAAGGAAGAACTTATTTGCCATACTATAAAGTTTTTCTACAAATATATAGGATTCATACATTCACAGTAGAAAAATGGAAACACAAAAATGAAAATTTATTTAGCTTTGAATAGAAACAAAGTTCCATGTTGCTAATAGTGGGTTTTAATTTGCTCTTCATGGATCAATTTTATCAGCAAAACAATAGCTGTTACAGACTCAGTATTTTTTGCATTTATTTCTGTGATGTGCCTATGAACTAGTTATATTTCTGTTACATAGCTTCTTGGAGCTCTTCCTTACTGCTGTGACTGAAGGATATGGCCCTTCCCCATTAGCTCACCAGCAGCTCTGTTTTCCTCTCAGTCTTCATACAGCAAGTTATTTTGCATAGGTTGGAGAGAACTAAAGTTTCAATTTTCATTGTCTCAAATTAGAATGTCTGGTTCCAAAGATAAATGCATGCATTACTGGCAGTGGAGTATAATTTATTTCCATTTTTGTCTCTGACTTTTCAATGAATTTAGAGATACTTTAAAATAATTTATAAGAACTCAGTTTCAGGGAAGAGAATTTTACATAGTATCTTTTGGCAATATCAGAAAACTTCCAGCTATAACTTTTGTGAACAAACTCTGAGCTTTGCTTTGTTACACACCCAGAAAGTAGTCACTGCAAACATTAGGGTGTTGTAGAAAGGGTTTTCATTCTGATTTTTACATGCAACCAGCAATGTTTATTTGTAAATCACTAAAGTTATTTTAACGCTACCAAAGCAAATAAGTGTGCCAGATAGTTAATATTTCTGTAATGGATAATAGATGGATAATAGAAATAATTTTATGCTAAGGTAAGTAATTTGTGATTGAATTTACTTTTTTCTCTTACAGGAGTTCTGAAAAAGTAAACTCTATGCAGTAACAAACTTCTGTAATTAAGTGCCTCTCTTCCTCTGGGCTGAGGTAGTTGCCTTGGAACAGTACCAAAGTTAATGACCCAAGCTTATTTAGATGTTTTAGTTCATGGCTCACTAACTAAATCCGTTTTGTGGAGTTTAAGTTACTTTTGACAAGTTCTTGCACTAAATATACCTGTTGAATTAGAGTGTAGCAATAATCTCAGGTTTGGGGAAAAACACTAAAAAAGGAATGTTCTGTATGTCCTTTCTGCAGGAAAAGTAATAGGAAAAAATGGAAAACTGATTCAGGAGATAGTGGACAAATCTGGTGTTGTAAGAGTGAGAATTGAAGCTGAAAATGATAAAAATATTCCACAAGAAGAGGTATGGTTTTAGTTAATGTGGTTTCTGTATGTGTGGTTATATTGTACCTAGTGGTAAAAGTAAATTCCTCATTTCTTTGTAATGTAAGAACGTTTTGTGTGTTTTCTGATGTAATCTGTGTTTCCCTATTAATTCTGAGGGGCATTTTTATGTAAATTTGGCTTATCTGTGTTTGAAAAATGCTTTCTGAAATTTTTTAGTCCTGTTAGCAGCCATGTTTCCCAACACATGCTCAGCTATAAATTAGTATATGCAAAACTTAGTGTTTCCATTCATTGATCTAAGTTTAGTTTCTTAGGGTTTTACCTAGTTTAATTTTTTATAAGCTATTTCTGACATTGTAATGAAAGACTTGTGCTTTATGTATAACCCTGTCTCTTTCTAAATATTACCTAAGTTCACAGTAGCCTGTAAATTGTAACCTAAACACAAATCAAGCGTGACCAATGTGATACTGCACGTTTGTGCAGGAAGGCTATCAGCCTTGCAAAGGGCCTTAATGAACTTTGTAATTTGAGGTGCTTTTATGTGGGGTTGTGTTGAGGGGAAAGGTTGCAGGTTTGCAAGGAGAGCTGCAGGCATGAAGCTTCTAACATCCTAGTGCAAAAATATTCCCCACAATTTCAAATGTGAAATGTGCTTAAAGAAAACTCAACTGTCTTTATCTGGAAAACTAAATGTGCACCAGGTAAAGAATCTTTGCTATTGGAATAAGACATGAAATATATTTCTGGAACTCTGACATTCTTGCTTGACTAGTTATTTTTATCTTGTATTATCACTGTAAAACTATTGCTGAAGACTCACAGTCAAATTTCCGTTCTAAATTCTTTTTGTACTTGTTTTGCATCTGTCTGAAAAAGATACTCACTTCAGATTTAAAGGATTTGCTGCTGTGTCATGTTTCATTTCTAGTGATTAATTGTTGCATCATAAAATTCTTGAACTAGCTTAAGCAAGAGGTGCCATTATTGCTGCAGGCTAAAAATTTCAGCATTTTTAATGCATCAGCACACAGAATAATGGAAGGGTAAAAAAGCAAGTAGTCATGGCTGCAGTTAGGATGTCAGGTTTGGTTTTGGTTTTTCTTCTGGCTTGAAAAAGCTTATTTGTTGATGTTCTTCAATCCAAAGAGCAGCGTTTAAAGATGAACTTGAAAGCTTTTTTTACCTGCCAAGCTCTTTGTTCATACTTTTCAGTTTTACTTGTTAATGGCATTGCTAACAGTGGCATTGCTTACAGTACTTCAGGTGTTAGTTGTGTCATAGCAGGAGCAACACAGAAGCCTAAGATCAAGTCTTGGTGGGTAAGAGTTAGTGCTTTTAAGTTTGTCTCATATCTGAAATAGGTGTGAATAAATCTTCTCAGGTGTGAACTTGTTCATGGCAGCCTTTCTTTTTGTGAAGTTTAGTTTGGATACAGCATTAGGTTCTTCTTATGACTGAGATGTTAAACACCACCTATAAATTTCAAGTGCTATTTCATAACTCCCATCATTTTGTAACAGGATCTTCAGGCTTTCCTTCACTTCAAAATGAGAGAGGGGTCCTGCATGTTATAGTAGTGATGTTATTTTTATATCTACATTTCTAATGCATGTGAGGTCTGCTCAGTGTTCACCACTGAAACTATGTTCAGGATTGGCACTTCTGGTGTGAAGATAGAAATAAGGTTCAGTAAATAAGTACTTTGCTGTTTTGTATGGCTAACTTGCTTGATATTGTTACTGGCTCTGTTCTCAATAGCTTGCGTTGCTGTACCTAGAATCCACTGCTAAAAGCAACAAGAAGCTACTTCCTTAAATGCCTCTAAGTCAGTTGTCTTGTGATCTTTAAATAATTGATAGTGTGTGCTAGTTAATGCCAGTTTAGTAGGAATTTCATTGCTCTTTATCAGGTTATATTAAATATATATGAAACTTAAAATACCCCAGATAATAAAATGTTTCAGGTAACGATGCCTGTGGCTAAAGGATTGCCAGAACTTATGGAAGCTAGTGTTCAAGTTTTTTAGGATTAGAGGATTTTCAAAATTTCCTTGCTATCTAATGCAAATATGTAAGATCTAACAGAAGCTCTTTGTATGTAAGAGGAAAAATACCCAAACAAACAAGAAAAAAAACACACCCAAAAGCAGACACAAATTACAGACTTGCCACTTGCTGTGTGTGTATTAATCTTGGTTTGAAATGTTTGTGTCTCATATTACTTCAGCAACAAACCCCCACCTTTGGAATGCAGTCCTGTGCATGGTATAGTGGGAATCAAAGGTGTATTTAGAGGTTCTGACTAGATAACAAAACAAAATTTAAACTAATCCAGTTGGTGCAGCCAAGCTCTGGGTCTGCAGTGACATTGGTCTCAGCAGCTGAGTGTTTGTTAGGATTGTCTTCTGCAGTCCACAGTGAAGCTTATACTGCCATGGTGAGGCTGCAAGAGTCAAGTAGTTTAAAGCTAGATCATTGGATCTGTGTGGGCTGCAATCACACCTCTGAAATGCTGCATAGGCATATTTTAGTGTCAGGAGTTCTGGTGTGGAAATTATCCCTGTGTCTGCTGAAGTGTAGTTGTTTTCAGTTCTGAGGAGCCCTTTTACATAGATTTCTTGGCCTGCTTTGGCTGCCTAAGGTACTCTTTGGGTATTTATCTCTAGAGTTTATAATTTCAGGCATTAGAATTTCCAGCTTTGCATTTTAGATGTTTATTGAATCACTTAAAATGCTTGAAAGGTAAAAGAAATATAAGCAAGCAATTGTCACTTAAAGTACTAACTCTGGTTTTTGAATATTCTTTTGTTTGTCTTTTACAAATAAAGAGATTCTCAAAAGGATCAAGTTTGCTTTAAGACAGGGTGCTAGTTTGATTGATTTTTTTTTTTTTTTAAGATCAAAGGTTTCTTTACTGGTGTGTAGCCAAAAGAACCTGGTGTGAGAGGATAGACCTGTTCATCAGAGGTGCTGTTAATTTTAGGGAGGGAACCTGAAGAGTTTTGATTTGATTTTTATTTTTACCTTTTTTTCAGAAAAATAAACGTTTGGCATTGTGACTTATTTTTAGAAAGCTCTTTGCATAAAAGGGAATTATTTTTCATTATCTAGTCTACATAAGAATTCAAATACACTACTTTTTAATGAATGTTCATCCATGTTGTAAAGATTATGTTAAGGTTTTACAGTAATACATTCAGTATTTGATGCCTAATCAATAACCATAGGACTACTGTAACTGTTTTTTAGGGTATGGTACCATTTGTGTTTGTGGGAACCAAGGATAGCATCACTAATGCAACTGTTCTTCTGGATTATCATCTTAACTATTTAAAGGTGAGGAAAACTTTGCTGCTTTACCACTGAAATTTTTCTATCAATACTCGATACGATAAGATTATCAAAATCTCTTTGGGCTCCAAAGGCTATTGAAAAATTGGTGTTAGGACAGGTTTTCAGTCATAAAAGGCTTCTTGTAAAAGGTATATTTTTATAAAAGAGCAATTTATCTGAAAGATGGGGTGAAAATTTTTTTCCAGGATGCGAAATACAAAGAAATAATACCAAAAAAAAGTTAAAATCTTTAAAAATGCTGACAACTTTGTATAAAGAATAGTCAGTCCCTCATGCAAAGCAACCAGCATTCATACAGAGGGCTTGCATACAGTGGGCATGTAATTTCAAAGCTCTAGACTTCTTTTTCTGTAGTTAATTGGCACTTCAAGCTTGAAGGTGTTTTAAGACAATTCAGCTTTATATGTTGTTTGCCTTGTGGTTCCTTAACTTCTGCAGTTGTGTGCAGTGCTCACTGTACTTTATATAGTGAGAAAAAAATACCTACTGTTAGTGCTTATGGTTACTTTTGCTTACAGGTATTATGGCCAGATCCGAACAGTAGGGACTGCTTGGAGTTAATTTGATTAAACTGGTTCTTGAACATCTGAAACCTTCAGACCAGTCATAATTTCATACATGTCCAGTCTGTGCATTAGCTATCACTGAATTGTCTAGAATGCTAAGATTTCTTCTTCTGAGAGGGAGAGACTTCTCAGAGGAGGTAGAAGAAACAACTTTTGTTCCCTTACTTACCTACTCAATAAACTGTACCTTCTAATCTTGTTTCTGGAGCACTTCGATTTATCAGTGCTTTGAGCAGAGATAGAGCAGCTCTGCAGCTGTGTCAGATAGTAGAGGCAGAGAAGGACCGCATGAAAACCAGTACTAAAAATTAAGCTGCTTTCTTGCACTGTCATTATTCTTTCACAAAATATTTCTGGTTTAAGTTCCTTTGCCACCATAAGTGGGTGCTTGCTTGTGAGCAGTACTTGAATGGGTACAGACATGTGAGCAGAAAGTGCTTATTAGCCCCACAATTTAATTTTTAGATTCTTCAATTCGTTGTCAGTTAGGGTCATCTTCTCCTAGTACTGTCCTGCATAGCGTTCTGAACACATACAACAAAGTTCATCAGTTTGTAGAACAACTAGAGGATAAATCCTTATCTTGGAGGTTTTGATCACAGCCTTATCATCCCTTCTAACATACACACAAAATGTTACCATCTTAGCATCCCATTGCCTTATGGTTCACTTCTGGAATAACATCCCTCCAGTTCACTGACAAGAAGTGGAACTGACCTGTTCCTTTAAGACTTTCTCTGTTTCTGTGCCTCCAGGCAAAGTTTAGTAAGGAAACTTTTTGTTAGATACACAATAGGACATCAATATCAAATGTACTGTAGCAACTCAGAGTAGTGAAGAAGTCAAACTTTGCTGGAGTAACAGTTACATAGTGAAGTTTCAGAATTCTGAGGGGAAAGGAGAAAGATCAGTACGAAGATCCCAGTACCATGATCACAGCCCCAGGACAGTGGACTTCACTTGTTCCAGGATCTGCTTGAAAAAATCCCATGGGATCCACTCCTAGAAAGAAAACAGGTCTGGGACAGCTGGCTGATACTTCAAGAATCACCTTCTCCAAGCTCAAGAATACTCCATCTTGGTATGCAGGTAGTCACAAAATTAACAGGAGGCCTGCATGGGTGAACAGGACGCTTCTCACAAAAATCAAATATAAAAAGGAAGCCTAGAAAGGGTGGAAGTAAGGACAGGTGGCCCATGAGGAATATCAAGACACAGTAGTGTTTGAGAAAGCTGAAGTCCATTTGGAGTTGAATACATCAGGAGATGTGCAGGGCAACAAGAAAGGCTTCTACAGGTATACTGGCAGTAGAAGGAATACTATGAAAAATGCAGGCCTGCTGCTGAATGGAGCAGGGAACTTTTTCACAGAGGAGAAGGATGAAAATACCGAGTATCATCTTCACTTTATTTTGGTGGTTTGGGTTTTTTTGTTAAGACTTTTCCTAAGGAGTACCAGGTCCCTGAAACCAATGGGAAAGTCTGGAGAAACAAAGACTTACCATTCCTGAAGGAAGATGGAGTTAGGGAACAACCCCAGGGAGAAAGTCCAGGATACACACAAGTCAGTGGGACCTGATAGGATGCATCGCTAAGTGCCAAGGGATCTTGTCAAAGGCATAGTTGGACTGGGTGACTTCCAGAGGTCCTTCCCAATATCACACTAAAACTTTGATAAATAGCTTCCTAACTGATTTATTTGTTTTTGAAGGGAATAACCCCAACAAGCCCACAAAAATTGAACAACAAAGATTGTTGCCACTTTGAGATGTTGTCTAGCTCACAGCAAAAACTGACAAAAGTGCTCTCTGAATATGTGTCAATGTAGATAATTACTGTTTGTGTTTATCTCTTAGTAGCAATGTGTGGTAAGAATTTCTATGCCTGAGTTACAGCACTTTGCTAACGCTGCTTTTATGCTTCTTCATTGGTGTTATTTGTTAGAAATAAGGAGAAGTTAACAGCAGTGTAGTCTCTAATCCTTTTAATGAAACAGTACTATTACATCAACGTTGTTTGATGTTTAGATTTGTTACATAAAACAGTGTAAGAAACTTGTATTGGGATCTTAAAAGTTTAAATTATGCCGTTGTTGAAATAGTATAAATGGGTGTTACTGCATTCACAAGTAAAGGGATATTAATATCTCTGTTTAAAGAATGTTTAACTTCCTTAATAATAAAGATCTCATAAATTTAATACTGAAGCATAGTTGATTGTCCTGGAAGCAGTTGATCTGAGTGCTTTTTCTTGATATATCCATTTCAAACTTGCCAGCTGTGCCACTAAGAGAATTGGTAAACAAATTATTCTCAGAGATGAGTTACTATTTAATGCTTAACTAGATTATTAGTTGCAGTACTTAAGTTTTTCGTGACTGCTGCATGTCTGTACATTCAGGTGATTAACCAGGGGTTACATGTGACTTGCTATGCTTTGTGTAGGAAGTGGACCAGCTGCGTTTGGAAAGGTTGCAAATTGATGAGCAGCTTCGACAGATTGGAGCTACTTCTAGGCCACCACCAAATCGTACAGATAAGGAAAAAGGGTACATGACTGATGATGGTCCAGGCCTTGGACGTGGTAGTCGACCTTACAGAAACAGAGGGCACAGCAGGCGTGGTCCAGGCTACGCTTCAGGTACGTATCTAGAAGCACACTTAGTTTTTAAGAGTGGCCTGTTTGTGTCTGGATTTGTTGAAAAAGGAACTGAACTTGGAACCAGACTAGTTAAAACAGAAATTTAGTTAATACAGAGTACTAATACTTGAAGATTATACAGGCCTTTACATTTTTATTAGAAGAACATAGTCACAAAAATGTAGTGTTCCTCTGTAAAACCTCGTAAAATCTCATTAATGGTTTTCAGGATTGTACTGCTTAGGATTGTACTTCTTCAGAGCAATCTATTGCTTCATTACTCATGAGGTAGGTCAGCTGGTGCTGTCCTGACTGAAAAGCCTGTAGTATGAGCTTAGTAAGACATTCTTAGCTTACGTTGTACATAGGCACAACAACATTAATTTTGTATTAAGTCCTTCTACTTAAGCTCCCCTGGCTAATAACAGGGATTTGGAGGGGGGTGGAGGGAAGAACCAGCTTTTATCAGTGAAGATTTTCTGTTAAGTGGAAAAATTATGGCCAGCTATTTTTGGTTTGATACATTTCTGGCATTCTTTGTTCTTTGCTTTTGTAGTGTGTGCTACAGGCTGTTTCATGATGATTATTTTTCTTTTCATAGAAGAGTTGCAGTGGTGAGTGGAGGCAGGGCAGGTTATGTTTGGAACTGAGCTGTAGAAACAAGTCTAGTCTGTTCTTAAGTTTTACTAGACTTAGTACATTTGCATAGTATATTCAGTGTATTGATAGGCTGATAACACCAAGTAACTATAAATGTATGGCACAATTACTTAACCTTAAAAATACTTAGAACTTATTTCTGTCTTGACTCTTTGAAGAAGCAGTGAATACTAAGCACATTTGTGTCGTGTGCTATAGAGGTTGAGAGGCAAAAATCCCAGAACTGTGTGTTAGAGAAAGAAATAGAGTTTTTCATTCTACTCTAGTATTTTCATGCTAAGCTACACTGGCATGTTTGGATTTTTTTATCCTCTTGATAGGAACTAATTCTGAAGCATCAAATGCTTCTGAAACAGAATCTGATCACAGAGATGAACTTAGCGATTGGTCAGCAGCCCCAGCAGAAGAGGAGCGAGACAACTACCTTCGTAGAGGAGATGGGCGAAGGCGTGGAGGTGGTGCAAGAGGGCAAGGAGGGAGGGGTCGTGGAGGATTCAAAGGTAAATGTAGACCTAATTTTGAAAGTGGTCAGTGTTGGAATCCTTAAGCAAGCGCGCTTCTGTTAGCCCTGTTTTGTTGTTATCTCCTAGCCTCCTGGTGTCCCTCTCCTGAATTCTGTCTGTTGATCTCTTCAATTGAGTATCCTATTTCATATACGTTGAATGTTGAGCAGAGGGGAATAATCCCTTCTTCTGACCTGACAACCACCTTCCTACTAACCCAACCCGATTCAGTTATCTGTCACTATTGCAAGAGCACAGTGATGTCTTACCCAAGTTTTTGACCACCAGAACACTCCTTTTGTGTGGAGCTTCTGCATACACAGTCCACAGGTGTGCGATTCCATGGGGTTATTCTGTTAAGGCTATGGGAATTGGGATTCATGTTAAAGGTGTTGAGTTTTGTTACCCGTTTCTTCAGCTTGTTGAAGTCCTTGTGATAAGCAGACCTGATTTCCATGGTATCAAACCATTTCCCATAGTTTGTCACCTGCAGAATTGCTGAGGAGACATTGCATCCCAGTGTCTCTTCATACGTTATGTAAAGCCTTTATTCTCTATGTAAATTTATTGGGATAGCATTCAAAATACTTTGTTTTCATTGACTTAAATGTGTGGATTTTGCTATCACGTGTGCAGGTCAAGGAATCAAATTTTAGTTTGTCATTGGATATAGAAAGATCTTCTTTCTCGCTCATTCAACTATCCACATTCCCATCATCTTGTATTTGATTTTCATGCAACAGGATTATATTAGGTTGTAATTTGTGTTCAATGGAAAGGAACAGCAAGTGTAAGATGGGAGAACATGTGATACTTCATTACATTTCTTTGTTTTAAATATTTTTGTCTACAACCCTGCTTATTGCATCAAATGCTTTTTCAAAGTGAGTATTGGTTAATTTCATAAGATTTTTTTTTTAAAGAAAAAAAGGTAATGTGGCATTTAGAATTACGGAATCTCCTGAGTTGGAAGGGACCTATAAGGATTAAGTCAACTCCTGGCTCCACACGAGGCAAGAGAATTAGTGCATCATCCAGACGCTTCTTGAAGACAGTCAACCTCAGTGCTGTTTAGAAAGCTCACAAGGCATTAGAAAACATGTGACCAGGTTTAATCTTAGTAAAGATGGCTATTCTCCTCTCCTCTGGCTTACCGCTTTGAGAGGTGTTTTTACTTCAGTCAGTCTTTCCCAAACTGTGGTGGTTTTAAACACTCTGGCTTTGTCTACTTTTGATGAGAATGTGTGTTCTTAATGATTCTTGTTTAAAGAATATTTGTTTAACAATGTTTAGCATGAAAACTGTTAACTAATTCCCTACTATGCTTGCATAAATTTTAGGTAAAAGATGATCATATGTCCTTGTAAAAAAAATTCATTGATGAACTTTCCTTACAGGAAACGATGAACAGACACGAACAGATAACCGTCAGCGTAACTCAAGAGATGCGAAAGGGAGAACAGCAGACGGATCTCTTGAGGTAACTTTTCTCTTACTGGAATTCTGCACTGTTTAAAATTGACTAAGTGTCCTATAGTGACATTAGCATCCTCAAGGCGATACAGTAGCCTTGTGGTTCCTTGTTCCGTAATGCCCCAATCAGATGAGTTCTGTGTCATTTTGTAACACATACACAGGAATCTGTCTATATCAAGGTGCATAGATGCAACCTCGTAGTATTAGCTTTGCCCTGTCTTTGGTCAGAACTCTGATCACAAGTCCCAAGGATTTACTAATCAGCTTGATGTCAGTCTCTGTTCTTACTAGCTTTTTGTTTTTAGCGGTTCGTTCTTGCTGCATTGTCTATTGTTGTCTGTCGCCTATATACCTGAGTGAGGAGAATCCTTAACGCTTTATATAAAGAGTGTGTTGTAGCCAGAATCTTCAGAGTAAGAAAGATTAAACTTCAGAAACTACCTTCACTACTAAATGAAACATTTGCATTTGAAGGCTATGCAGTCTAGAAAGTAAGTTAAAAATGCATATCAAGAAACTGTTCAAGTCATACATTGAAATATTTTATAACCTTAAATATTTTATAGTCTTTTATAAAGATATTTCTGCAATTTTTCCAAATATGTTTTGTTGTGTAAAGTTATTCAGGCTTATATTTTATATATATATTTATATATATGTTAAGTTTCCCCATGTGGAAGCTTCTTACTTCAAATGATAAGATGCAAACCTTCCACCATCCCTTACTGCATTTATTTGTAATACAAATAGAAAGATGGATTTTTCGGAAGTGAAAAGCTTTTCCAAAGTTTCCTCCGCTATTAACTTTTCATCTTTCTCTTGCACAAACACACTGGAAAAAAATTTTTTACCTTCCAAGACAAAGGAGCTGGGAGGCTTTTTGGTTTGGTTTTTTGTTTGGCTTTTTTTTTCTAAATTCACTAGTGTGTGGCATTTCTGAACAGAAAAGAACTCTTACACCCTGCATTTCAGCTGGACACGCTTTAACAAAGCCGTAAGGGTGTAGTCCTGTTGTGTCTTCGGACTATTAAATAGCCATCCTCCCAGGCCGCTATGGCAGCGAACGCATAAGGGGTGGATGAAAGGAAGGGAATGCTTTATATAACTCTGACTTGTTCCAGATCAGAATTGACTGCAATAATGAAAGGAGTGTCCACACTAAAACATTACAGAATACCTCCAATGAAGGTAGTCGGCTGCGCACGGGTAAAGAACGTAACCAGAAGAAAGAGAAGGCGGACAGCGCAGATGGTCAACAGCCGCTGGTGAATGGCGTACCCTAAACTGCATAATTCTGAAGTCATATTTCCTATACTGTTTCAGTAATTCCTATTCCATGTTAGAGAAACTTGTTAGGCCAAAGACAAATAGTAGGCAAGATGGCGCAGGGCATGAAATGAACATATGTTCTCTGTTAGCCTTTTTTAACATCAACAGTATGCAGTTGTTTTCAGAATAAGAAGTTATTCAAATATTTGCATAAAAATACCTGAATTTCCGAAAACCGCTTTCAAGTACATATTGCAGTTCAAACAATGAAAGATTCCTTTTTGTTTGTTTTAAAAATACTGAGCTGTGCATTGGTAAACTTTCTGTTCAGTTGTACCATTTTAACACATCGGGTCAAATTCACTGCTCAATTTCAATTTTCAGAATAAATAGTGTTTGCAGTAATCAAATTGGCTTCTGTTTTCAATCTAACTTACAAGTTCTTCATGAAATGCTATGTCGTTTTATGTCCTGTGTCAGTTCACATTCTGGTCCACCTTTTTCAATATTTTAGTGGACTCTGAAATATGTGTGATGTAACAATTGTCATTTTCATTAGCAAAAAAGTTGTATGATCTGTGCCTTTTTTATATCTTGGCAGGTAGGAATATTATATTTGGATGCAGAAATCAGGGAAGATGAGTTGGTAACACTAAATGTAAAATATATGTAGCAATCCTTGTCAGACGTTAGTACTTTATAGACAAGTGCATGCTTTCCATAATTTTTCCTTACATAAACATTGAGTTAGGCAGTTATAAGAATAGGAAATTTATTTTGCACTGAAGATTTGGCAAATAGTGTTATTGAAAAAGGGGTGTAATTTTTTTCTCTGTAGGCAGTACAGAAGCTTTTTTTTAAAAAAAAAAATTATAAAAAAAATTCCATTGTGGAAAACTAAAAAACTCATTGTTACTGAGGGAACAAGTGTAACGTGTTCACAAGCTAGTAATGTGTGCCTGCTATTTGGCCAGATGACCAGTTTAAAGCGCTGATGTTTTTCATTGTCCCAAATTTTTTTTTTAATTGTTTATTTTAATTCAGGGACTATCTCAGGAGAGGTAGGAAGAAAATCACATGTAACACCCTGGGAAATACAGATATGGTAGTCGGCGGTACTGGAGGTAGAACAAAAATTCATCATACGTTGAGGTACAAAGTCTGAGTTACCAGCCAATTAGAAGGTGTCACAGGATTTGATCCGAAATACAGTCATACGCCAGGGAAGGATGGGAAGTAGTGGGAGGAGCTGTGCTTTATTTCTGATCACACATTGAACTTACTGGGCAAAACTGTATGAGGACCTTCATTTAATCCATTTTTGTTCCAATTACTTCAGAAGGAGAGCCACTGTTCATGTACAGAATTTTACAAACTTGACCTTGCCTCTGATGTACTTTTGTGAGTTTTGTTTCTTTGCTTTTTTCATTCTTTTTTTTTTCCTTGCATACAGGTGAGCATACTAAAAATGGCAACGAACTGCACATGATTTAACAAATATAAAAATGTCTTAAAAAGTATTGCCAAACATTAATGTTGATTTCTAGTTATTTATTTTGGGAATGTATAGTATTTGAAAACAGAAATTGGTACCTTGCACACATCATCTGTAAGCTGTTTGGTTTAAAATACTGTAGATAATTAACCAAGGTAGACTGACCTTGTAATGTATCTGCTCTTGGGCAATATTCTCTGTACATATTAGCTACAACAGATTGGATTTTATGTTGACATTTGTTTGGTTATAGTGCAATATATTTTGTATGCAAGCAGTTTCAATAAAGTTTGATCTTCCTCTGCTAACTGATGTTGATGCAATCCTTACAAATGATTGCTTTTAAAAATCTCAACTTCAGAAAGTAATTCTTTGTTTAGACTTTAACTGTAGCCATTGGTTATTTACACGTTTTAGGAGACTTAAATTACCAGTTTTCAAAAATATGACACAGTGCTCAAGAAAATGCAATCTAATTATGAAATGGTACAGTACCTATTGAGTTGTCACACTACATGCACTATATTTCTCACATTCAGTGGTTGAGTTCACTAAGGTGCTAACTAGGTTAAATGTGAAATTACTAAACGACAGTCTGACTATAGCTGCATTCCGTTTCCAAGTGCATTTTGGGGTTATGACCTTTTTCAGTATTTGTGTGCTTAACATGTATCCCTTTCAATTCAAATTCCAGTGTTTTTAAATGTTATTAAATTTCAACAAATTAAACTGTGAATCTAAATGTACAATTTTATTTTGAAAAGTCATGTTGTTACGGAACTTACAAGTGGAACAAATGTCTGATGCTTGAGTTCAGATCCGTCCTATTGGTAACTTATAAACTATGGTCTAATGAATTAAAATTATTTTTAAAATAAAGTTCTTTAAAAAGAGTGAGAGGTATTTGTGAGTGATACCAAAGTCTAAATTCGGTAGGGTTAAGCTTAAAGCCTATGAATTAACAAATGCTTATGAAAATAGAAAGTTTGTGTTTCTTTCCTATACTAGATGGGTTATTGATGGTGGGATGTAAGGATTATTCAGAGTTGGTATAGAACCAAGGTAAAAAATTACAGCTTTTTGAAATGGATCAAAGTCTCTATGAGTTGAAGAGGCAAACAGGTTTAGTTTCTTGAATACAGAGATTAACTTACAGATGAATTTTTCCATCCCTTTGTCTCAAATACCAGATTTTCTGTACCATGCTTGCTTTTAACAAGCCAGAAACAAGATTAAGTTCTCCAGGTATCATACTGGGTGTAGAGTCTGTGTTCTTTGTAGGAGCCCTTATTGTGAAAGATACTGCGATTCAGGGAAGTTCTGTTTCTCTACAAAAACCCTTCATTATTGAATCTTAAAGGAGAGTATAGATTAATTACCTTAGAGAGTCTCAGTCACTTCAGGAACTCTGCTGTATGGTTCTGGTAAGTGACATTTTGTAGTAATTAGCAAGAAAAAAGGTGGTCTCCAATTTATTTTTTAGCCTGCGTATTGTTTTGCCTATTGTTGCTTTTCCAGGTACAGTAAGACTCGTAGCGCAAAACCGGTCTTGAGGGGTGGGGGAGATGATGATACTGGGTCTGGTGGCTACTTCAAAGAATTTTTTTAAATGACAGTACTTAGCTTGATGTAATTTCTGCAGTAGTGTGTTACCAGCTTGTTTGTCCTCCACTTGAACTTAACAATACTTTTAGTAGTGTGTTTTAGGATGAAAACCTGAATTTTCCATCCGTGCTCACATCCATGAAAATCAGGGTGATGAGAAGACCGGTAATATGTTCTATAGCTTTACATGTGTTAACAAAAGTGAGTCTAGTTCTTCTGAGTTCAGTGTTCTGAATATATTCGTTTGACTTGCAAGGTGGTTCTTCCCAGAGTTTCCTTCGACTGAAGCACAGCATAGCTTTCATGTCATACATTCATGCTGCTCAGATTTACTACACCAGCTCTTTACTCCTCAGTTTCTGAAGGAGACTGTCTGTGGTCTTTTGCCTGCATCAGGGGATGACTTTTTCTATTTTTTTTTATGTACCCCACATCTGTCACTCCTGCTTTCATGGTTATGAAGATCATCCATCTTGAGCAGCTTGTCATGGAGATAAATAATTGCTACTAAACCATGAATATCAATCAGTTGCTACTATTACTTTGTTGTTTAAATATTTCTTTACAGTAAGCTTCAGTGAAGTAATTCTTAGTGCTTGGAGTACAGCAGTTGATAATAAGAGCAGTGATTGTAGATGATTCGTGGATGATTCGATAGGAAAAGACTTTTTCTTATATTTTTGTACTGCATATAAGAAACTAGTTTCCAATAAAAGCATTTAATCTAAAGCAAGAAAAAGAATCCCATTTTAGTCTGTATAACTGACTAGGGGCTCGACTGTTGCAGTGTAACAAAGAATTGATGGGGGTATTGAATATGCTTTTTTGGCTAGTTGATTCAGGTTGAGCCTTTAGGTATCGACTACAGTTACAGCAAGGAGAGTCAACAGTCCGAAATTTAATTAAATCAATTAAGTGGCCAACATAAAATGGGGGGGTTGGGGCAATTTTCTTGGCTTCTGAAAAGTCCTGTATTTGTGCATCACACAATGCAGTGTTCCATGAGAGTAATCAATGTGGAAAATCTTAATTGCATATGAAATCATACGCTTCGTCAAATGAAGACTGGCTGTTCTGGTAGATGTATTTATGTATCTTCTCATTGGTACTGTTGGTTCTGTGTCTAGTCTGTGTATGGAAGGAACCAATGAAATTGGGGATATTGTGTATTGTTGCTTATATTAGCGAGCTAATGCTGCATACAAATTACTTTAAAGTCACCCTTTAAACTCATTACTCAATTAGCTGAAATTAAAAAAACCCACAACATTTGCATGTGAATAGAGAACTTTTTCCAGGATGGTTTATCTGTTCAGATGGCTGTGCATGCAGCACATGTGTTTTCTAAAACATAATACTGCTGGAGGCGGCTCGACTGGAGAACTGCTGATTTGGGGGCATCTGCGTTTACTTCCTTTTAAAAAACACTGTTCCTAGTCTATTCCCAGAGCTTTTCTTTAATAAAAGGAATGGAAATGTCTAAAGATCTGTCTCAGACCACCTTACTTCAAGTGTGTGTGTGTGTGTGTGTGTGTTTGGTGATCCTATGGGATCATCCTGTTAACTAATTAATTCACATTTAATGTACTGTTGGGAAGCAATAACTTATGGACTCAGACCAGAGTGTATTTTGATGTCTTGAGGGGTCAGTTACCCACTCTGCACGGTTAAGTGGTGTGTGTCTTTCAGACTGAACTATGTTAACTTTGCCAGTTGAAAGACTAAGATTATTTTTTTCTCCAGACTCTGTGTGCAGCTTTTTTCTGGCTCCTCTGATGCGTTTATCTCATCTGTACTGTTCACTCTGAGCTGCACCATAGTAACAGGAAGCCCATTGTGATGAGTTTTGTTGACATGTCTCTGTGTAACATGTCTGTAGTTGCAGTGCTCTTCAGTAGCTGTGGTCTTCCAGCAGTAGCAAAGAAGACAGCAAAAGCAGTATGTAATGGGAAAAACTGGAATTCTTACCATCTCTCTTGTTTTCCTTCTCCTGGGGAGTGTTTTCCTATTCACAATTTGTCTTGGATGGCATTAGATTTTGATAGGTAGCCTGGAAAACATGATTCCTGCTCTCTTTAGAAATAACTTCATGTTTAATGACCAAAGCAAGTCTCTCTGGAACAGTGTGTGTGTGTGTGTATTTTACTCTACAGCACAAGTCCTTCCTAGCAGCAGGAAAGCTTGCATCACTTGCCAGGAGTGCTGGGAGACCAGACCCAGCAAAACCAATACCTGTGTAAAATGCAATCCTCCTTTTCCTTCCTTGCACGTCAGAAAATGGGGCGCTTGTCCATTAGCAATGCTAACAAAATAATCTAGGTTTAAGCTGTTTTAATAATTAAATGTACGTAGTAATAATTGAAAAAGACTTTTCAGGGTAACAACGGGAGCAGCAGGCAAAGTGCAGTTTAGCATCTGGCAAAGCACTCTTCAGGGGTTGGTTGGAGGTAAAAAACCCAGCCTAAAACCTGCTGTTAAATTGCTATAAATGAGTTGGGGATTTCTATAAGTATTTTTATCCATAATATCATTTTGAAACACCTTTATAAAAATGGTTTTTATCAAAATATCTTTCAAGGCTGAAGAATTCAATGAGCTGAACTGCAAGTCAGTTGTAAGCTTCCACCAATTTTTAGTTCTTCAGTCCTGATCCTGTTTGTTAAAACTGGATTAAAACTTTTAAGCTAAAAGTGATCTTTTAAGGTGTCAGCTGTCTAGTTCTGGGGTGCTTCAGAGAGAGAGGATTTTTTGGCTTGTCTGTTAACAGGATACTTCCCTCTCTTGAAATGTGTAATTTATTCAAAATCACTGCAAAAAAAAAAAGTTTTACTAGGTTGGGCAGTCTCCTTATTTGAAGGAAAAAGGAAAACCGAAAAGCATCCCTGCTCTGAGCAGTTGTCTGCTATGATGTTTGTTCTAGTCCGCAAATAGCGAGCCAAGCTGAGTAACTCTTATGCATCATAACCACATACCTGTGACTCCTGATGGTTTTATTGCAGTGATGCTGCTCTTCAGCACCCCTCTAGTTTGGAACTTCACGGTACTGATGCTGTTTTGTCTCATTAATTCAAGTGAGTATTGCAAGGAGTATTTTCATAGAAGCAGCAAGTATTTGTGCTAGTTTGTAGTTGCATTTTCAATGTTGACTTGGAAATGATTGGGAAAAACTGGAAAATATTACGAAGTTGCTTACTCTAGATGGGATGGATCAGTCCTGACACTTAAAAGCTTTATGTATGTTGTGTGTATACAGTTATATATAATTAAATGTGTTTTCGCCCACAACTATAGTTCCCTTTTCCCTCTGTATGAGAAACAAATGTTGCTTGTTTCATACCTGGCAGTGTATCTTACTTTCATTTTACCTTTGATTAAAGATTCTTCTGTTTTTCTCCACTTTGACTTTTCTTTCCTCCTAAGACCACAGTTAAAGGTGTGCTTGGAATCTGTCGAGATTCGATGCATTTGCTTACTAGAGCAGGTGGCTCAAGATAGTTAGCAAAGGTTTTTGGCTGATAACTTGCACACACAAGTTAAATTTGGTCACCTGACATGTGTAAAGGATCAGCCCACACGTGAAGCTTGCATTTGATCCTTCGTGCACTGAGAAACCAGCCTTCAGAGAGAAGCTTTTCAGATTGCGGTGAGAGGCTCAGTTGCTGCAACTGTCACTGTAAATTGCCTCTGTGATACCTAGATGAGGAAGTAGTTCTGCCTTAAATAAAGGCAAAAACATTTTTCTAGGGTGTGAGCTCTTAGATATAAATGTGATTCATAAGTACGTGATGCAGCTCAGACTTACGTTGATCAACTGTGGCCATTAAAGCGATGTCTATGGCTTGTGGCTCTTCACTGTCACAAGAGCTTAGTGTTGTAGGACAGCCATGGTCATACTTGCAGATAGTTCTTATCAAACTCTCAGATACCTCATCTCACGAACTTCCTGTGCGATCATTACAGAAATCTTCAGAAGTTTCTGTTCTTCTGTCCTGATTACTGGCACAGGGGGCTATGACACAGCTGTTCATTCCTGTGAACACTGCTGGTCACATTTCTGTTACGTGTTGGTTTCAGATTCTCTATTTTGACTCAGGTTCAGCTCTCCCTACTCTGATGCTGCTTTGTCCCCAGGGAGTCTCGTATGGCACAAAAGAGGCAAGTTGTGCCCCAGGGCAGAAAGGATTTATACACTTGGGGCTCCTCACGCTGCTGGCTGAATAATCTTCCAAAGGCCTGATGTTGCTCACTCCCTCAGCTTTTGGTTAGGCCATGCTCTTGTTTCTGTTCACACAGAACTGTAATGCCATGAAATGCCTGTAGGTAAACTCCCTCACTGAGAGCTACTAATGTTGTCAATGGTGAAGTTTCTCATGGAGAGAGAAAAGGAAGCAAGTAGGAGGGGTTTTTTTTTCTTTCCCCTTCCCCTTGCAGGGGGGTTGCAACAGAGGGGTCCCCACCCTGATTTCTCCTTTGGGTTTAATGAAAAAGAGACACAGTGAGGCAACAAGCTTTACTAAGTCACATTTTTTGGAGCAGTGTAAGTGGAAGGTGATGATGTAGTCCCAGAACCACGAATCACTAAGGTTTAGGGAAATACCCCGGTACCTCTATATTCAGGGATGTTTTGTTCTTTTCTACACAACTGATGTAGGTCACTAACCTATCCCCACATCTTGTTTCGATGCACGTTTAGTTGTACCTGACAAAGCTGCTTTTGGCCACATTTCTGTGCTTCAGTTGGGGTCTGATCTTTATCTAAAAGAGAGGCTGAAAGTCCTGCCTGCATACACAAGAGAAGTACATCTCTAGGTGTGACACAGCTTCCATGTAACCTGCACCTTACAGGTAAAGAGTAGGGCTTTTTATCTTGACAATTTCCACCTGAATGGATTCCTTAATTTAAATTTTCCAGCTTTAGTTCTTTACTCACTGTGGTTCATGAAGCAATTTGAAGCAATATAATTGAATACAACAGAAAGACATCTATGCTTAACCTTGCTAGCCATCAGCAGTCACAATTCATAACGACTATAAATGCCTTCATAATGAAAGATAATCAGTATGAAAATGTCATTGCATTTAATTAATTATGGATATTTTTGTGGTAATGAGCTAATCATTATGAGCTTTCAGGTTTTGCACCACCAAGTCAGCGTGTTTTAGAAAAAATTGAAGCAGCACCTAATAAATTTAACAAGAAACTGAAAGATGCCTATGAACTTCACTTAAGCTTCTTCAAGCCAGTGAGTAAGTGTCACTTCATCACTGCAGCACAGTTTCTCTCTTCCCTTTCCCCTTCTTTACCCCTTCTCTTCCACTCCACCTTCCCTACATGCCCTTGGCATGTAGCACATTTAAAACCCTCGGTCTGATGCTGTAAAACTCACTAAATCTCTTCAAAATGGAATTGTTAAACACCCCTTTGGGACAATCATAAATCTGCTTCTGGTATGTTACAATCCTACTATAAATTCTCTTACCAGTGATGGGACTCTACTGGAAATGCTGGACAGCTTGGTGTAGGATCTACCTTGCCCAGCATTGTTGTGTCCAACCTGAACTAGTTTTCCAGTCTCCTCATGTGCACAGAGGAGGAAGAGGCCAATTTGGCACATCCTGAGTGAGAGAAGGGTTTTGCCCTGCAGTACTGTCTCTGCCCCTGGCTGAGGAAGGCTCTGGGGGTTTTAACTTCAACTGACCCACTCCCCTCTTGTACTGCCCAAGCTGCTGATGTTTGGCAGCTGCTGTCAAAGCGCCATAAGGGATGTGATACCAAGTTTTACAGGGATTGAGACATGTATTACTCGTAACTATCTTGTACACTTAAGCCCTTCCCACAGAGGACCTCATTATTATCACTAAGTCAGTTATGAAATTGAAAGCTCTTAATATTTTGTTGAATAACTAGATAGGGCATCTTGATAGTTTCTTTCAGCTGATTTTTCAGCTGCATGTAGAAACATGCAATTAGTGCCAGAGAGATGTTTAGTTGCAATATATTTTCTGCTGTGTCCTTAAAAAAAAATTGTCAAAAATTACTGGGTTTTTTAATTAGAAACAGCCCAGTCAGGAAATGTAGTTTGTCTTTCCCACTTATTTCACAAACTAAAGTGCAAGGAAATGGCACAGCAGTGTTTAGGTTCACTTTGTAAATGGTTCTTACTGAAACAAAGCAAATTAGATCTTGTATGACATGATTTTAGCTTTTCTGTTAATTTTAATATAAAGATTGATTAGGTTTTGGGAGAGAACGTACATGAAAGTAAATGATCCTGTTCTATGGCTGCTTTTACCCTTTCAAAGCATAGTGGGGACACCAAAATGGTAACTTCCCTGCACTCGAGCATTGCTCCTGGAGTAGAAATCTTATGTTTATTTCCTTTTTGTTGTTGTTTTTTTTTTTTAAGCATGCAGTCTCAAAGGTGAACAAACCTTAACTCCTTGCAATGTAGGAGAGGGCCTTAACAGAACTAAATGCTTGGAAAATAGATGTTGTCCTTCCGACACCAGCCACAAACTGAGATGTTACATGCCGTTTAAAGACGGTGAGTATGCTCGTGTAGATCACTGCCTCCTGCTACACGCCAAACGCTGCTTCTTGC
The DNA here is from genome assembly GCF_964237585.1 of Gallinula chloropus. Lineage (NCBI taxonomy): Eukaryota > Metazoa > Chordata > Aves > Gruiformes > Rallidae > Gallinula > Gallinula chloropus. Next base: position 17,725,649 of record NC_140096.1, read on the forward strand.
CAGGCAATGCCATTTTCATTTCCATTTCTTCCTTTAGTTTTTCAGGTCACCAGCCTCCTTGGTTCCTGGGAGCATACAAACAGGAGGGCAATCAACTTCTTAATTGGGCAAGGCAATGACAGGACAACGGGGAATGGACTGAAGCTAAGGGAGGAAAGGATTAGATTAGATATTAGGGGGAAGTTCTTTATAGAGAGAGTGGTGAGGGGCTGGAACAGGCTGCCCAGAGAGGTGGTGGGTGCACTATTCCTGGAGGTGTTCAAGGCCAGGTTGGCTGGGGCCCTGGGCAACCTTGTGTAGCTCCAGGCCTGGAGGTTGGTGGCCCTGCCTGTGGCAGGGGGTTGGAGCTCTGTGATCCTTGGGGTCCCTTCCAACCCAGACCAGTCTGTGATTCTATAATTCTATGATTCAAATCACGTGTAAGCTTGCATTTATTTCTGTGTATCTATATTAGTACAGAAAACAATTCATTGATAAAGAATTGTCTGCATATCTTGTCAACCCCAGCACAAGCAATGGGCTAATAGTTGTAGTCACATGTTAGTACAAAGAATGGAGTGAAGGCTTTGTTTGTGGAAAGGGAGTTTTAATCCAAAGTAGTAGTGGCTCTGAAGAAAGGTGAAGGAACTGAACGTATTAAATCTGGTGAAAAGGAGGCTGATTGGTTATTTAATAGCTACTGCAGCCTGTTTAGAAAGGCAGTTACTAAGATGAAGGAGCCACAAATTACTCTTGGTAATAACAAGTGGTAACTGACACTAACTGATGCTTGAGGAATTTATCTGGGACATTGAGAGGGGGAATCACTAGGCGAGTAGTGTGATTCTAGAACAAGTCATCAGAAAGGGGGTGGAGTCACCATCCTTAGAGGTGTTCAGTACTTGGCTAGACAAAAATACGACTTACTTGAACTCATGTTAATTGTAGACTTGCTTGAGGATTGGTCTACACGATGTGCAGAACTCTCTTATAACCAACATTTCTGATTCTGTGTTCTCAAGTCATAGCCCTAACAGTACTTTACCTTCCTCTCCTAGATTCCTGTCAGGAACAACGTCAAGATACTAGAGTGATGTTTCAACATCCATCACAGACTTGAATAGGAACAGAGCCAAATATTAGCGTGGTTTTTTCTAACATAACAATGCTCATTATATTGTGTCCTTTTTTTCCCAACAGTTAAGCAAGAAGAGTTCTCAGACACAGGCAATCAGGCCAAACATGGATGTAAAATTAGAAAAGATAATATAGAGCTTAATGGTTTAGGTGTTACAATTTGGCATACCTCCACTGATTTCAGAGATGATAGCTGATTTTCAGGGAGACCTGACTTAATACAGATATGAAGCCCCAAGGGAATACCTGTATGCTAACACAAATTCACTGCCTGCCTGCCTGTGCTTGCTTTAAAGCAGAATCCTAGAATCACAGAATGGTCTGGGTTGGAAGGGACCCAAAGGATCATAGAGTTCCAACCCCCCTGCCACAGCCAGGGCCACCAACCTCCAGGCCTGGAGCTACACAAGGCTGCCCAGGGCCCCATCCAACCTGGCCTTGAACACCCCCAGGGATGGGGCACCCACCACCTCTCTGGGGAGCCTGTTCCAGCCCCTTACTACTCTGTAGAAACTTCCCCCAAATATCTAATCTAAACCTCCCCTCCTTCAGCTTCTATCCATTCCCTCTTGCCCTGCCACTATCTACCCTTTTAAAAAGTTGATTCCCCTCCTGTCTATAAGCTCCCTTCAGGTACTGGAAGAAGTCTGGATCAAACTTTGAAATTTTTTGTGTAGTTGAGTGGTTCCACATCCCAGGGCCAGGGCAGCTGTAATTACTATTAGCTAGACAACCTTTGGTAGAAGAAAGTACTGTTCAGCAGGAGGCCATCAGAATCTGTTTGGCAGGTAGGGCCATACTGCAGAAGTGAAATGTTTTAATAATATTCATTCCCCCCTTGGGACTCTGGATTATGTATGGAAGACCCTTCACTATAGTGAGAGGAAAAGCTGTACATTGAAAATTACAGCTCTTCTGCTCATTTTTAGGACATACTCAAGCAAATGTTAAAATTAAATATGCTTATTCAGCTGTGACTGCTTGATTCCTCATTCCAGTTAAGTTTTTATTGTTTGGACATAAATATCAAGGGCTGACTCTTTTACAGAATTATTTGTTCATAGATTAATTAGCTACTCGAATGCTCCTGGATGTACAACATATGTCCAAAGAAAATACACACAGTTACTGCCCTGGGAGCACATGCTGTTTGCCTCATAGCAATCTGTTGACAAAATTGAAGCACTTAGCAGATATTAGGCTCATGGCACTTACATCTCTGTAAGATGGCCACAGGCTGCATACTTGGAATTTTTTTTGTATAATTTCACTAAGAATAAAATGAGGTTTTAAGAAAATGCTGCAGAAGTTAAGAACGGAACAAGGTCAACAGCACGCACTTGCATGATTTGGTCTCAACTTCTTAAGAACCTTCTAAGGGACTTTGATGGGTTTTTTTAAAATTATTATTATTTATTTAATCCCCCCCATGCCCTGGGCTCACTCAATCTTCAGTTACCTCTGAAACAAACCAAATACTTGGGGCACTTGGCACTCAGGTCAGATTTTAAACTTGATCTTTCTCATCTGAGCTCATTTCTAACACCTACAGTTTTTCCATTGTGTTGCTGGCTGAGATAGATACATGTTAGAGGCTAATCTGTCACCTATATCTCAATATATATCTCAGAATGATTCATCACTAATAAAACTTGTGCTGACTCTACAGATGTGCAGCTGACATTTCGGGTCCTTGTGCTTGTGGCAGGAGGATTTTTAATTCTGTGGTGTCTGCCATTCTGCTGCAGTGCCTGTTTGCAGAGAAGGTAAGTGTTACAGTATGACCAGGCCAAATTTCACTTAAATTCAGCTCTGCAGGAGGCAGATCCTCACCTGGGATGATAGGCTGAGGCGTGGAACACCAGGTTTTAGCTCCCTTGACTCTCCAGTTATCCTCTCCCACTTTCTGCCCCTGCTCCCCACCAAAGGCTAACATTGCCATATATGTCAAAGGGATTTGGTTTTCATTCCTTTCCTCTTTGGAAGGAAGGCAACACTCAACAACTGGCAGTTGTGAGCAAAAAAAAGCGTGGAAAATGATGGTTCTGAGCAAAGCAAGCCATCGAGCAGCCTTCAACACTGTGCACAGTCTGTCCTGATCAGTCCAATCTAGGTTTGTAGGACACTGTCCTGAATGCAAAGAGAACCCAGAACACCAGTAAAAAAGAAAAGGAAAGTTTTGAGGATAAGTTAATTTTATTCAATAGTACAAATTTAAAGAGAAAAAAGTGAGAAAACTTCTGCCATTTGCCTCAGCTCTCAAAAATCACAGGGAGAACAGAGACAAAGAGATTCATTTACTACTCCCTTCAAAGGTGCATCTACAAAAGTGTGACATTGCTTGTGGTAAACAATTGCTGCACAGGTAGTGACGTGTACAAGCAGGAGTGAGTTATCTGAAAGATAGTAGGGAAGAAAATGATGGTAAAAGGCAGTTTATAAAGAAGAACAAGTAGAAGTGTGTCTGAGTGGGGTAGACCTAGAGTTTTGCAGCAAGACACAGAAGGAAAGAAGAACATAGCATAGGGGAAGAGTAACAGAAAGATGGGCTGGGGGAGCCCTTGGGAGAAAAGCAAGTTAATTATCTCTAATGGGTGGGGGGGTGTTAATGTATAGGGCGTATCATAGCCTGTGAGTGCGCTTCAGTGTTTGATATTGTGAAGAGTTTCAGCAGGAGTATATGTTCCTATGATAATGGAGAAATGGAAGCACCACGACATCAAAACTCATTAAGATGAAATGTATTAACATAAGTGTGCTTTATTTGTCTGAGGTGGTGGCTCCCACTGAATGGCTGATGCTATAGATTGGTTAATATGACAGATTTGCCTTCTTTGTGAAGGGTTTGGGTTTTTTTTCTCCCTCCCCAAGTGTTAAACTTTTGCTTTACTGAGATATTAGTAGTCTGTGTGGGATCGTGTACATGCACGTACACACATGCACAGACTTTACTAGTGCGGCTGCCTAGCAGATGGCTATTTGCTGTGGAGTTCCACATTTAGACAAAACCTGCTGTGAAAATCTCCACATTACATCTTACACTCTGCTCAACAGCTGACGTTCAGCATACAGATAGCTGCACTGAGTCATCAGTGACTCTGAAAACAGGAGGCAAAGAATTAACATGAAATTATCATAAATTTTCTGGAAAATGAATTAATACGTGTTCGTTTTGAGAGAATTCACATTAATGCTTAAATGATCACTGCTGTGTTTTTTCATAGCCAGTGAAACTAGGAATATTGCTGTTCTGCTCTGACTTGGGTTTTGCTTTGTTTTTTAATGCAGTGATTAACCAGATGCTAAATGGTTTTAATTTCCAACATCATATATTTGAATTCTAGGAAAGGAGCAATCCTATAACATTGTAACTTTGAGTTTTACCGCTTTTAGAGACAGTTGGTAGAGGATATGGCTTTGAAAAGCATTCCTTTAATGAGCCCTAAACCTTCTCTCTGGATGGAAATTCTTTTGTTTTCACCATAGTACAGTCATTCGTGAGAGGGTCCTACCTATGGTGCCAAAACTCCACTGCAGTGGAAGTGCATGAAAGTAAAAATTGTTCTCTAGAGTTATTGAAAAATAAGAGGCCTCTTGCTGATGTAATTTGGGAGAACTGATTAGTTCCACTGTGCCTCTTACAGAGCAAATTCCAAGGTTCCCCATAGGAGTCTCTACTTATATTTAAAGAAAAATAAAAGGAGAGAGACACCACACCTGGGTGACTGGCCCTGCAAAGCTTTCGCAGGCGCTTGTGCTGTGAGGCTAGGAGTGTCTACAGGAACTAGCCCAGGACTACAACAGGAGGGGTAATTCCATAACATGTAGGACCAAGGAATTCCTGTAAAATTGATGGAGGGAGCTGAGTACTTCTCCCCTTGTCACACTTGATCAGCGTTAGTAATTTCCAGGGTCAGTGGGGCTTTGTTATTCCACATCCCCACTGATGACCTGGGATTTTTGCCTCCTTCCTGTGGTATTTTTCATGCAGGAAGCAGTACCTACACATGCCCACTCCCTTGTAATTGTCAGTTTTTCTTGTGTACTATCAGCATACCATCTCTTCTGGAGCTGTGTACTCTCATGCTTTTGCTGTGTCCATAACTGTGCTGTCCTATCTTATTTCCCTCAGTTTTGTAAGTCTTAATTAACAGCCACACGCAGCGATGGGTAGATGAAGACTCTAAAGGTCAGGAAAATGCAGGTGCACTTAACTAGAGCTATATTTAAATAATTCCATGTAGATTTTAAAAATAGAATAAGATTAGGAAAGTCTTCATATCCTTCTGCTGGATTCCTAGGAAACCTGTGGAAAGCAGACCATAGAATTTGGTTGACTAGTTAGTGGGGAAATTTCTGGTCATGGTTGCATTATATGAATCAGAAGGTGAGCTAAAATTCATGAAAAAATGTAGGAGATGGGAAAAGCTTTTTGAAATGTTTTTTCTAGCTGTAATCTGCCTACGTTCCAGTGGTGAAAACTTGTTATAGCCCCTGAAATCAGCTGAAGCTAAGATTTCCCAGCTGACATCTACATCATCTTCTCCAAATTCCTTCTTTGGACATCAACTAATTTCAGCTCTTGTTTTAATATGTTGCAGTCAATGCTTCAATCCTCTACAAAAGGCGAACAAAGAAGTAGAGCAAGTTGTGCTGATGAGAAGAGAACGTAGTAAACACGGTTATGGCTATTTACCAAAATGACTTGAAATACTCTAAGGACCATAAGGACCATAAGAACTAAAAATTAACCTTGGAGTATTCTTTTGTTCTTTCAGTTTAAGGTTGTTATCTTAAATAAATTCTGTATAATACTAAACATATTGCAGTACTGAAATGCCTCTTGCTTCTCAGTCCAGTAGACTTTCTCATAAGGCACTGTTTGTCAGGGATCACCTTCAATTTCTGTTGTGGAAGAAGTAATGAGTCTGCAAGAATTTGATTGCCACCCTGGGATGTTAAAGAACAGCAGATCAAGCCATTGACAAAATTTTACAGTCGTAGGTTTAAGTCCTCTGGCATTTCAGTGTTCCTTATTCCATGTGCAAACTGTGTTGCATGGGAAAATGGAAGAGCAAAATGATGTTTTGCTGCTTTCAGGAGATGCAGATCCATTTGCAAGCACTAAGAAAACTGTCCTTCTGTATGTTTTACAGTTGACATACTCACATAGCTCCACATCTTGGCATGCTTCCTCAATGCTGAAGAGCAGTTGACTACTGAAATAAACGTAATGGAGAGTGAAATGCTATTTACTCTATGTGAGCAAGGCAAACTATAGCCTATTAAAGGTGACAATGAAATTAAAAAGTGACAGTGAGGTCATTATATGATAAGGAAATATTTCTGGGAGAGTAATGATTTACTAAAAATGTAATGATAAAATGTAAAGGTGTCCCTAAATCTAGTTGTACTGATGTTCACTTGCTTGTGGTTTTGTGTGGGTTTTTTTCTTTTGGTGTAGAGGAATTCCCACCTCAAGCAGAAGGACACAAGGATTACTTGAGTATATCCTAGAAAACAGGTTGTTTTGTTATGGTATCAAAGTAATACAGTGTTGTCAACCCTTGATAATAGTAGTGATTTTGCAACAGAATGTCTTCATTTTAAGTTCTTCATGCTCATTCCACATGTCCTGTACAACAGGGCTAGTAACACCAAGGGGCAAAACTGTTGGTGGGAACTCCTGAATAACAAAGCCAGCCTTCACTTACTAATGTAGAACCCTGTGGAGGGGTATAAAGGTACCAGTTAAGTGCCTGTCTCACATCAGAGCTCAGTCTTAGAATATTGTCAAGATTAAGAAGAGAGTGTTGTCATTCATTAGTGGTGGTGAGTGGCAACCTTCCTCTGTTTTGATTCTGGATGGAGCCATAGCATGGTAGTGCTACTCTTACTGAGGACAATGGTTCATTCCTTACCAGGCTGCAGAGGACCAGGGAAATCTATTGTTCATGGGGTTTAAAGATGATATGCTTGGCAAAAATACAAAATACTTGAGGAAAATGTGGTAGTGTTTTCTCTGACATTGTTCCTCTCCATAGTACTTCACCATACCACAGAACTTTCTTTGCTCTTTGGATGACCTGTCTCCCAATGTAGGTGATTTCACAATGTGGTTTATTTCTGTTTCCCTGTAATGCAACAAAAATAAAGAAGCATGTAACAGTTTCCAGCAACTGACTGGCAAATAAGACTGACCACCTGAAAGATTCTCAGTAGAAATCATTATCTTCCCTAATAATGCAATCAGTGGTCATTTTAATTTGGGTCTGTGAAGTCCATATAGCAGAATTTCCAAGAATGGAACTTTGCTTCTAATTAAGAGAATAAATATTATGAGTGGTTCTTAGAAACTCTGTTCTTTAAGGTTTCATCATTTAACAATTTTTTCTTAGTTTCATCGGTCCTTAAACCGTCAGTGCTTAAAATCCAAGTGTGATAGAGGTGGAATGTGCATATGGGCAAGCTCATGAAGTTGTTGGATAACTTCCTGATGGTCAGATGTTGGTATACGCAGGAGCTTTAAAGCCTGGTGATGTAACCATTGCTAGTAGCATTGTATTACAGATGAATTGGTTATAATTTTGTAAGCAGAAGTGTTGTATTTTCAGTGTGGAGCAGCACAATGATGGAGATTGAATAGGGCTCTGTTTGCCTTCCAAATCTAACATATATTTGCTGTTTAGTGGGTTGTTTTTTTTTCTATTCTTATGAATGGCAAAGTACATATAAAGTCATTTTGACAAGGATAAAACCAGTTTCCTGATACGTGAATTTAGGGGCACTGAACAGCTGCAATGTGCATATGAAAAACCATATAGGTCCTCGTGGCTGATGGTGATTATGGAGAGAGAGCTGTGCTCTGGAGAAAATGAGGCTTTCATATGGTGCTTCATGATTTTGATTTGAAGGGTAATAAATTCCTTCTGTTTCCATGTCATTGACAGCACAACTGCTTTCAATGTCACATAACATTCTGACAAAGGGACACATACTGATAAAACAACTGTAGTTAACAGTAAGTAATCAATGCATCTGCAGTAACCGTATCTGGCAGCACTAGAACAAGATGAGCATAAGCAAAATATAGGCACTGTAAGAGAAGGAGGTGAGATGAAAAAGACACAGAGAGAGTTTATTCCCCCTAATGGGATGGTAGTCAGGAGCACAGTGTGTGGACTTGGGCCCTGTCCCTTTTCCATGAAACAGTTTCACTGTAGAAAGCTGGAAATGCTGTTTTTCAGGTGGAGAAGACAAAAACCTTAAAATTTTCATTTCTACAGTAGTTTGATAGCTCATTGAATCAATAGTTGTCAAGCATGGGTATTGCATAAATAACCACTGTGTGTGCCTCAAATATCATAATAGCCATTTCGTTGTTATTGAAGGTCAAGATTGTCACCTTATGGTCAAATCACAGATACCCATTCACAGGCCCGTGTGTGATGTTAATTGTGCTGATGTTGTCATGTAAATGTGGCTGTTTTGATCAGCTTACTTCCACCAGTAAATATTCGGATCTTTCTGATAATATTTTTGTTTGGTTTTGTACTCCTGGGCCTTAGCATACGACAGAACAATCCCAACATGGGGTTACCCTATTTCTACCTGGAACAGGTCTTTTCCCCGGTGCCTAAGCTGCCGTGTATCTTGTGTACTGAGCTGCATGTTGCTGAGCCAAACTAATTTCTCCTTTGTCCTTTCTATCCATTCAAAGACCTGGATGAGGACCCAGGTCAGCTAGAAGACGACACAAGCGTGTTCTTACAAGGCTCCTCACAGCAGCTTTGTGAAAGAAGTGGCTCCAGGCTGGGTGAGGTCCCCAAATCTGCAGACCTTCCACCTTCCAGGCTCAGGGAGACACCTCCAGTACTAAAATCAGGAGCCACAAGATGGTGCTGCAGGAAAATATTTTTCCCTCAGTGGTTTTGGTTTCTGGAGAACTTTATTGATTTCTACCTTTTACAATGTGGTTCATCAAGTCACAAAAAGGAAGATAGTGTACAATAGAGCAATGGTCACTCAGTAAAAAAGACAACATAATACAGCATATGATGACAAGGCTTTAGAAGACTTACAAGATATACAAACCATTGCTTGTGGCTTTAGATCTGTTCTTTCTCCTATTGAACTGATACAGAGTGAAACAAAAGAGCTCTCAGTGGAACATCCCTCTTTATCTTCACAAAGATTAAATAAATACAAGGCTAAACAATCTGCCCCAGTGCACAACAGCTGTGTCCAAGAGTGGATGCTGCTACCCTAGAGACAGGAGCTATGATACGTCTTCAGCACTAGTACAGCTCTTCATCATGTTGCAGGGAGCCTACGCTGTGTCCAACAGCAAAGGGTTTGTCTCACTTTCTGTTCCCTCTGCAACTGAACCCCCCACCTTTAACCACATTCTGTAAGATGAAGAAAAAGTGTTGAGATGATTTCTGTAAAGCTTTAAAGCAATATGAAATGACTGCATTACACTGCAGGCAGTTGTGGCAGTATCTGGTCCTTCTCTCTGTCTGACCTTTGGAAAGCTTTTCAAAGTCATGAGAATTGAACTTAAAAAATAAATACAAGTGCATGAAACCCAAGATTCTCAGAGTGACAGTGAGAGAACAGATTTGAATGGTAAAGCTCAAAAATCCAAAAGCCAAATACGAATTTGTATTTAAGCAAAATCCCTGTGATTGGGGAACTTGTATTTTTGAAGGCTTGAGGTTCAGTTCTGAGATCCATGCAATGTCAGGTAGTGCAGGTATAGCAGGAGGTTGTGCTTCATTGCCTAACAAGTATTTTCCCAGCTTGTCTCCACGTAAGGGTTGCAGTCTTTAAATGTTATAGTTCTTCTGATCCTTTGCTGATGTAGGTTTGGATGCACAGCTAAAACGAAGTGGAAAGGTCTCCCTGGAAAAAGTGTTTCTGTTCTGCAAGGTCCCAGCAGAGTGACTGGCTCTGTCCAGCTCAGTTTTGCTTCTGATCTTTGTGCTACAACACTTTTTTGTTCTCACAAAACCCAGGAAAAATTCAAAAACTGTTTTCTGGCAGATGAAAGTGAGGATGTGTCCATGGCTGTACTGTTGTAACCCTCTGAGTTTCACTGTACTGCTTCCAAGCCCCTTCACAAAGGGCGTGTTTCTCACTGCACTGCTGCTTCCCAAAACCCACTATCCCACATGCCTCTCCCATCAAGCATGTCTGTGTGTTCCATCCTGTGCACAGGTAAGGGGCACGGGGCTTCGCTCAGCACCAGCTGTTGCTCTGTGGTATCAGCAGCCGTCTCTGCCCCATGCTCTCTGGGTTTGGTAGTGTCAGCCAGCATTCAGACCAGGTGGGAAGGCTACTGGCAGCCCAGCATGGAGATGGCCACTCAAAGGGAGCCTGGCTACAGGTGCTACAGACCTGCTGCATCCCATCTCCCTGATTTTTGGGGATGTGATTTTTCTGTCGGTAGGGCTAGAGCTGGTCAATATTCTACCTGGTGTAGATCATAGCTGAGTTGAAGTGAAATGATTAAAACAATTTCCTTTAGAAAAGGGATTTTCTCATGCATCTCCTTTGGCACTGCACACTTGCCCAGGCTCCTGGTAAGCTTTTTATTGACTCTCCATCCTGTGCTTCAGACTTATTGCACAGCTAGGAGATCTGGAGAGATGATGCACAGATATAAAATGCTCTTGTGTACCAGGAAAGTCCTGCTTCAGTTAAAGGCACCAGGTAGGCAGCAGCATTACTGAAAAGCAATTTCATCAATTAAACATGGCCTTAGGAATTACACTAGCTAAGCATGCAAGGATTGTGGTTGACTGTGTGATACAGCTTTTCCCATTGTTTTCAAAGAAGGGCAGGAAAAAGTTCATTCCCATTCCTAACATTGAGTGCATTGTTAGCTGGTATTTGAAGTTACATTTCTCAGATACCAAACTGATAATTTTAAGGATTGATGGAGTTCAGTTGGAAAGAGAGGGAGCTACGCAGAGAGGCTGTGGAGTCTCCTTCTCTGGACACATTCAAAACCTGCCTGGACACAGACCTGTGCAACCTGCTGTGGGTGATCCTGCTTTAGTAGGGGGAGTTGGACTAAATGATCTCCAGAGGCCCCTTCCAACCTCTACTGTGCTTTTATTCTATATGAACAACTACCAAGGAAACCTGAGAGCCTGGGGAAAACCAGGTATTGGGGTGGTGTTGACCAGTTATTTTGATGACACAGTAGGTGACCAAGATTTAGCTTTGCATAGTGGATAATCATACCAAATTACTGTTAGGGTTCTCCTCATCCATAACAGTCCTAGAATGCTGTAAAATGACTATGGTTAAGCTGTGAAATATCTGGGGCTGGGGCACGTCGACCAAAGACCAGACTGTGCAAGATGGGAAGCAAGAGAAGCAAGATCATGGGAAAAATGCCATGGAACACTTTACCAGAATGCTACAGAATCTTATTCCCATTTGGCTTTTGCAATTTATTTGTGTTGGTGTGGTCACATATAAAAGTCTGTCACAGCAACTGCTACAAGCATTTATCTTTTTTTTTCTTTTGGTAGCAATAATCTTGTGTTTGTTTCTTTTAAAGCATAACTACAATTAATCATAACTCATCAGTGCAGCTAGCTAGGAAGCAAAAGGTTAACTGCAAATTCTGATTCACTGGTTAAAGACGCTACTGTAGCAGCATTTGCTCAAATGGTTGTTTTACACATGCAGTGGCGTCATCCAGTTTAAATCCTGCTGTGTTTCTTTGCCAACAACTGCTAGTGAACATTTGCCCACCTTCCCTGCTGCTGAGTAGTATCAGGATTAGATGCAGGGAGGCGAGCAGGCTTACAACTTCATCTGTTGGCACCACAGGAATGCAGGAGCAGAACAGCATGGCAATAGGGAAAACTTTCAAAATCATCAATTTTAAGGTCTTACCTCAAAATGGCTATTTCCTGGCTGGGGGGAAGGGTATCTTTCCCCAAATGTGCAAGGAAAAAGAAAAAGCAGCAAGGAGAAAATCTTTTTCAAATAAAGACATGATGGGCATTTATTTATTATCCAGCCTAGCAGGCAGGTGGATGTCTGCAAAACTGTACTAGGAAGTAGATTTTGACATGGGAGGAGTGCCTGTCAAGAAAACACTGGTCTTATCTGGCTCTGTTGGGAATAAAAATTTAGGGAGCTTTAGTACATCTTGGACTTTTTAAAGATGATGGATAGCTTGCAGCAACAGGCATTTTCCTCACCTCACCAAAGGAAGCCACTTTTCCCTCAGTACTTAGCAAAAGTCTCTTTGAATGACATGATTACAGAGAATCACATTCTGAGCAAAGAGACCGGTAGAGACAGACAGCTGGGTTTGCTGAGCATTTATATTAGTTCTTGCCTGCACTTAAGAACAGCTGAAATCTACTTCCTGAACTCCCTACATTTCTTCCCTGCAAAGTTCTGATCTGACCTTCTCTACCACTTGTCTGTACTCAGGGGCAGAGGAGAGGGGATGTAACATGCCAAAGGACAGAAAGACAGGGAAAGGCAGCATCGCTCTTTCCACTGAGTTCCTGTGCCTGAGCTCTCACTAATGCTCCCTACCTCCAAACATGCTCCTACAGCGCATGAGCTGCACCCCCTTTCCCAGCAGAACTTTCTCAGCTGGTTGTCAGCAGACAGTTGATCTGGGAAGTGGGGTAGCAAGCAGATACTGCTTTTTAACTACAAGTGTAGCATTAATGGTTCCTCATAGCTTTTTAAAGTAGCTGAGTAGAGAGTTAAACAGAGAAATAATCTGCCTCCCATTCTATCTTTTCTCATTGTTTGTCCTCTGTAAACACACGGCAAGCATCTCCATTATTAACTTTGAGTCTGAGTCCCTTGTGATTTGTCTGATGATAGTGATGCCTGTTCTTCATAGCTGCTTTAGTACTTTACCTCCCATGCTCAAACAATGCTCAGCTATGGCATCAAACAATCAGCTGAAATTGCGCATTGGCAACTACAAAGTAATTGAGATTTTTTTGGGGGGGATTAAAATAGATTGTGACAAACTAGGCTGACAGCTCCAAAGCAGCTGTTATGGTCTGCAGCAACAGTGATGTGCATTGAAGAGCTCTTGACCATATATTTATGCAGTAGACCTAATAGCTCATAATAAGCTGTTATGTTCTATCAATTAAGTAATATGTGTTGTTAAGAATGCATGGATAAACCCACAGGAATTATTGTTGTCTACTGCAGTAATTTTCATATTCTTATACTTCAACAAACTTTCTTTCTTAGAACAATTGGTTTTCTATTTGCTTAATGCTGTTAATAAGAGGAAAACAGCCAATGCTGAATGAATTGTGAAGTCTGCACAAAATACTGTGGTAAGTGTAGAGCATCATCTGAGGCTCATCTTGACAGGTTAGAGTTGTTTCAACATGATGTTCAGGATGTTCAGGTCCTAACACTAGTTTTACGAGTACAATAACTACTCTTACTCTTAACTTAACACATACCTGCTGTAATTGCTGTTGTGCTGTTTCAGCACTGCTTCTAGTTTTAGAGCTGACCTGCTGTTACCTGCCTGACCAGTCCTTGGGGCTTCCAGGCTTTTAGACCACGTTCCCCACCAGTAAAATACTTTTGAGCAAGTACCCCTCCTACTGTGCTAATATATTATGTACCCTGTAAAATATACAAAAAAAAAAAAATTAAATAAGGCTGAGATAAAGGTGGAATAAACACCTTTTTATATTTTCCCCATGTTATTAATGGTGTGAAAAATATTCTCTTCCTCTGAATGGATTGTCTTGTGTACCCCCTAGAGTGCATGCACCCCACTTAAGAGACCACTGATTTAGTGTAGTGCAAGGACAGATCTCACTCCCCACTTCTTTAAATATAATCTTCTGTGTTTTAATTGTCTCTCCATTACTCTGTTCCCCCCACACAGACATCCTAGTCATATAGGAGAAAATGACCAATGAGACAGGCATGACTTTTTCTTTCCTGTTCACTCTTGACCTCATTATTAAGCCTGTTACAGATATAGAAACTTAATGACTGCTATGGATAAGATGGGTAGATCTTAATTATTCTTAGTACATCATGTGGTCAGACTGCTCTAGTAACCCCCCTATAATCTGTAATAAAATTGAGTTTTATTCATCATTACATGGTAGGGAAGGTGTTGTGTGGTCCTGGCCTGAAGTTCTGTATGCAGTCAGCTGCAGAGTCTCTCATCTCTTGTTATGCTCCTCTAGTTAATTTTCAGGAAAATTTGCTCATGCTTCCCAGTGAATAGGAACAGCACCTGCCTGAACTGAGTAGCAGCCCTCTGACCAATGCATCAACCTGTTAATTATCTTCCAGTGCAAACTACATCATCTACACAGATGACCACCAAATGTTAGCTGGCTCCTGGCTGTTACCTTCCTGAGCTCAAAGATTCCAGATAAGGGAAAGTACTCAGTCACTTAAGAGACTGGTGGTTATGTCACAGGCTCAAGTGAAGAGAGGTAGAGCTTCCTTCATAGCCAAGGCTGCTAAAGTGGCAAAGCTGCTCACACCTGTTTTACTCATATTTACTTCTGCTGAGCAAGGGGAGAATGCTGCCAACCTGCCCAAGTCTAGCCTCAGAGGCAAGAATAATTATTTCTTGATTCATTCAGACAACCAGCTGAAAAGGGTCTTTTCTCCTTTCACATTTGATTGTCTCCTTACAACTGTTGCAGACCTTTTGACAGCAGTGTAGGCAGTCCTTGTATTAATACATTTCTTGGGGGTTGTGATAGCCACTGCCTCCTATTCCAGTCCTAGTGTGATGGATTGGAAGAGTACAGTTTGAAACTGACTCATGCTTTGGAGGAAAAGAACTTGTGTGCCACCTCCAGAAAAAGTCAGTATTGAATTAAGGCTTATGGAATTTTGTGACATTTCTGAATGCTATGTATAGTTCTAGGTTACCCTACATATTGTTCCTTTTTGCATTCTGTTTAATGGGCTTTGGGTTTTCTGTATTAATCTTTGGTATCTTGTCTTTGAAGGTATATTGATTAACTAAAAGTTTTCTTGAAAGAAGAGGTTTGAGACAGCTGTAGGGAAAACCTTTACCAGCAGCCATTTTCCTCTTTGTGGCTGATCCAGGTGAAGATGATGAACCTGATGATGAGGTCACTGCACTGGAGTGAAAAGAGCAGAGGAAAAGAGGGCAGAGTAGAAGGTGGATGTGTTGTGGGGAGCTGGTCAGGAAGATAAATAATACAAGGTTGTTAAGGTAAGAAGATCAAAACAAGTTGTTTCTTGACAATTGACAGCAATGTGTTCTTTTGTATCTCCTTAAGTTTGTAAGCCTGTGTTTAGGCTCCACAGGAGTGGGTATAGCTTAGTTGATGAAGGGGGAAAGAGTGGAGCTTTTTTTTCTGTTTGGTGATTAGACTGTGTGGAGGAGGAGAGTGAGCTTAATGGGCTTTTATTGCATAGTTTGGCTATGATCTCTTAATTCTTTGTTTGTGGTGTATCTTGTTACTTGCTTTATCCCCTTTGCTATTTCAGTAAGAGGAAAGGGTGGCTCCCTTTAGTATTAGCCTGTCTGTGAGGCTGGTCTTTGACTGTGGGAGTAACAGTGGGAAGAAATTAACCTTTGCTGGGAAGAGTAAGAGAACACAGCTTGCTAGAGGATGTGGTGAGAGGTGTACCAGGAAATGCAGAGGACAGACTGTTGTGGTGCTGGCTCCTGTGCAGGGTAGGTCTCTGGGAGAAGAGATCTCTTGGCTTGCTTGTGTAGAAAGGTGGAGTGTTAGGTCTGTGTTTACAGAGAGCTCTCTTTGTCATGGGTAAAAGGAGAGTGTTGGTTGTGTAGGAACAATAAGCAGACTTGAGAGTGCTTGGAGCCCTGCTTTTGGTTCCCCTGTATCGGTTATTAAGCTCTGTGATGTCACACAAACCGGTCTGTGACTACAGCAAACAGGCATTGGGCAAGTCAGCTGTTCTCATCCGGGATTCAGGATTTCTTACTATGTCCATATGTGGCCTTCTGAAAGACCCAGTACTTTCTGTGTTGTGACATATTAACTCTGAAATCAGTTAGGGGAAGAGAAGGTATGGTGTGAAGAGGGAAATAAGTATCTGCATTTCTATCAATGTGAGCAGAAATAGTGGGCTCTAGGTAAATGTCTGTGAATATTTACTTCTGCTGTTAGGCACTGCCATTAGTCCCTCTGATTAGAAAGAGGGGGCCTGGGCTCTGGTACCGCAGGGGTTGGAGTTCAGAGTGTGTGGGCAACTTGACCAGTATTATCCTCAAGTATTACATTTTGCAACAACATGTGTCATTCATCTAAGTGGAAGAGGGCTTTGTAAAGACTATTTTTATATGTGATTCTGCAGAAAAAAAAATATGGACAGTCAAAGCTGTTGTAATTAGAGTTTGGCTCTAGATCCAAAATATTTATGAATTGATACTGATGCTGTAAGTCTCTTCTGAGACATTCATTCACAAGTTTGATTACAACATTACAGAAGAAATAAGTTACAAAGGAATCAAATTTCATACAAGAAACCCTGGAAAACAAGACCACAAATGACAAAACATACTATTTAGAGCCCAGATGGCTGCATAAAATAAATAGCCATTTCCTCGGTGGAAGCATAGGCAATTTGGCTGTGTGAAGCTACAATTCCAGCAGAGATCCTTGAAACAGATGTTAATATTGCTTGTGCATGGAAACTTTAGTAGAAAGCAAATGTTCAGGTGTCATGAATGTAATGACTGACAACCTCAGATTTCTTTGTCGGTAGGAGATATGCACTTAAAAGCATAATGTGACTCTTGTAGAGCCTGGAACATACCTGTGTGCATGTTGTGATGAGCTAACACATGTGGCTCCTTAGGATGTTGGAGGTGTTTTGGTAATTTTCATTTTGCTGTGATTGGTAGCACAGTGAAATATTTCTAAACCAAGAAGAAAAATTCAAGCTGAACTTAAATATTGATAGATAGGGATATGTAGATACAGGCATAGATAGATATAAGTGTCTTTGCCTGTGTAGAGCAGAAACAAGAAAGCGATCACTTTCTGCTTTCATGTCAGAATAACTTAAAAACTGCCCTTTGTTAATGTGACTGTCTCCAACAAGTCTGTGTTATCGCTTCTGATGTACCTGGTCAGACTTAGCAACTCCATAATCTTAGTAGGAGCAAATCCTACTCATTTGTTTCCATAGATGGTTACATTCTTGACTCAATTTTATCCTGAGAAATGTGAATGACAGAAGTACGTTTTTGTGGAGGCAGTTCTAAGCTTCTCAGTGGAATATGTTGTCTCTTTATAGTAAGAAAGAAGAGTGGCAACTTAGCAAAAACCTGTGCTTCCAGCCCTTCAAACATCCACCTGATTTCTGTTTACTAAGTGTGGCACTACAGTCTTCTGATTGGCAGTAGCAAGGCACATCTCTTATGGCTTGCACCTGTGGAAGGTTTTGTTGGTCTCCAGCTGAATCCTGTTCCAAGGGGGCCCTAAATACAGAACTTGCCAAATGACTCGTTATGTCTGGGAGTGGCTAATGGGAGCATGGTCATTATCTCTAGTGCGTGCAAGATCAGGTGGTAAGGTCCTTGTTTTGAAGCAATAATTATCTGCTGATTTGAATACCTACTGAAGAAGCAAAAATGTGACATCTCTACACTAAGACTGCTGTGGGTAAGGGAAGGGCTGCCACTTACCCCAAAAACTTTGGGTGGGCAGTTTGGAGACCAGTGGGTAGTGGTGAAACCTGAGAACAGGTTGTTTCGCCCTTCTCCCTGTTTGACAATACACCTAGAAGGAGATGCTCTGAGGAGACAACTTTGCACAATGGCTAATGGTCAGAGCAAATACCTAGACTGGGGGATGTGCACTGTTTCTTACTCAGCCCAAGACGATTCAGGCCCCACCAGGCCAATTTGGAAACATGAGTGTTCTAGGGAAATCCATCGTCTGCACTGCTGCGGTCACCAATTTGATGAGGAAACACTGGAGTTCATTGCAGTAGGGTCAGCATTCATGCCAGTGTTGTTAACTGTTTAGTCAGTAATAGTTTAGTGATCTTGGATGTAAAGAAAACACTTTGCACAGGAAGCTGTTGTGTTGTGTCAGTAGCTCAGTATGTTCATTGTCATGGATGTGTGAGGCTTTCTGTCAACCTTCAAAGATTTAGGCTGGTCTTGAGAGGTCCCTGAGGCAAAGTAAATGCAAAGCATTTAAAAATTCTCTGGGTAAAGCATGAGATTGCGCTCTTCCTGTCCTCTGAAAGAGAAGAGTAAGAAATTCTTAATCCTGACTTTGCTACAGCTGTCATGGAACAGTTTCAGTAGAATAAAATTTTGTTTTTTCTATGTGGTTCAGAGCAGCAAATTGGTTACTCAAGTGTGTTTACCTGCATATCTTTAAGTCAATAATCTCCCACATAGGTCTAAGCTTTCTCTTTTTCCTTTTCATAAATTAATGTAACGTTAATCTCCAAGTATTTAGGTCCTTTCACTCTTAATATTTATCTAGTTTGTAAGCCATAGCAAGGGATTTGATGTGTGACAGACAGCTACTGTTATCTCTGCTGTTTGGTGTTGGAACTGCTCAACTTGAAACCATATGCTCAGTTGTTTGTGCTAAGCAGCCTTTCCCCTGGACAGGCTGTGGAGGTGTGCTCTCTTGATGAAGGAGGCTTTGGAATCTCTCCCCAGCTGTACAGCCCAGTTCTGATCATCTTGTTCGGCTCTGAAAGGACACCATTTATTGCAACAGTAAAATGCCTTTGTCTTCCAAGGCTTAGTGTCTCTTGGTTAGAGCAGGGAATAGGAGTAGAATATCATAATTCAGAATCCTAAATCATTCACTTGGCCGCTCTCCTCCTGAGCAGCTCCATCTCTGCTACGTTTTCCCCATCTGTAATAACAGACATATGCCTATGCAGGAAACTGATATCTTCAGCTAAAAGTCTAGTATAAAATATACATTTTTCTAAGAAAGCATCAGAAATCTTTCCAAAAAGAAATTGCTTTACTTTATGCTAAATTGCAGTGCCTCTACTGTCATATGATACTGCTGCTCTAACACACTAAGTCAGCTGAGTCAACAAGCTAAACACTGCACATCCCAGTATTAATTTCAGCAATCTTGACACCTCTGTATCATAGTGTTACACTTCTAACTCAGCTGTCAGCGTGCAGTAAATGTGCTGGTACTGTCAGCCCACACAGACTAGGGCTTAGTATCACAAGGGGACTGCTTTTTATGCTCACTCTGAGAAATTCCATTTTTATACTCTTCTGCATTTACTGTAACAATGGGCTGGGCTTGCCACTCCTATCAATTAATGTCTAATGCTAATACTGCAATAAACAAACATTTTTTTGTGACTCTTCCTCTCTAAAGAGTCCCTTTCTTTGATGTAGAACCAAAAAGGACCACAGTCGTTCCTTCAGTTTCAGAGGAAATGTGCATCTACTGGTAACTCTTGCAACTGGGACACCTGTTAGTCTGACCGATGAGACAATAAAATCAGACTCAATTGCTTTATTCAGTGAAGATAAGTAGATAAAATCGCAGAAAATAAAGTCACAGTAAAGTAAATTCTTGTTCCATTCACAGCTGTTAGTTTAATGGAATTGCCTCTCTCATGAAAAGCACAGCTGCTCCAGCTCTGCCTGCAGCATGCGTGGCTGCATGGGCCGGGAGGGGGCTCTGGAGCTGCAGCAGGGCTTGTCCAAGGCAGCCAAGAATGTGTGGAATTAGAACGTGCATCTAGCACCCCAGCAAGGTCCTGAGTGTTTGGACCAAGCTGTGCTGGTGCCTGTTGGGTTGGAAGCTCAGCTGAGGGCTCAGTTTGTGAATAACTCGACACGTGTCTGCTGACAGATCCCTGTCTGTCACGCTGTAGGAGATCTTGTGCAACTCTGTGCTCTGCCCCTTAGTAACATCAGCGTGTTTCACTGCTACAAGTGAGCACCTGTCCTCACAAGCTGGTAGATCTTTGCAGGCCAGACTGTTAGCCTCGGTGCACGAGTGTTTGCAGGTAATGGGGCCTGCATCTTTGCAAGTTCAATTAGCTGTGGATAGAAATGCAGCATTGGATGTGGATCTGATTGTCTCATTTGTGAGGGTGGTCAGTAGCTAAGTGTACAGGGTTGGTTGTTCTTTTCTTTTTCCTTCCCTATACTCATTTGGCTCTTACTTTAGAACTTCTCCTTCAGCTTAGACCATGCACACAATAGGACTCGGTGCCTTAGTTGGCCGTTTCTAAATAAGAATAATTATCTCTCAGAGAAACTGTGTGAATAAGTCAATTAGCGTATTGGAAACAGCCTGATATTGCATTGGAAACGATGCTGGGTTTTGAACATGGTCTAAATAGTATGCAAAAAACAAGGCTCTAGACCAGTAATGAACAGTGACAGAAGGAAAAATTATTGAATTGTTGCTCATTTAATGGATGTGAATCCTGCTGTGCACTGGATGAAATTGGCCCTGTGGGGAAAATAGAAAGACTAGGTTAATTCTTACAAAAAGGGGAATGACTTATGGTGGCAGAGACAAGCCTAAATTTAGCACTTCCTCACTTTTGAGTGTTAAGTGTGGCCATCTGAAGATGTTTCAGAAAATGGCATGTGGGTATTTGATTTAGGTGACTGTCTAGCTTTTGATGAGAACTGAATATTTAGCATTTCTGTCCCAAGGGGTTGCCCTAATACACAGAAGCACAGGGTTGGAAAAGACCTTTAAGATCAAGTCCAATCGTACCCATCCTCTACTGAGCCATGTCCCATCTGGGGATGGTGACTCAACCCCCTCCCTGGGCAGCCTCTTCCACATCCTGACAACTCTTTCAGTGAAGCATTTTCTCCTTACATCTAATCTGACCCTGCCCTGGCACAGTTTGAGGCTTTACTGGAGTTATCAGTTTATGAAGAGTACTGAAATGCCCAAATCCACAGAGAGCTAAGAGAAGCTGCCCAGATGGGATTTTGTGACCCTCTGTGTGGGGAAATAGAGCTTTGTCACAAGCAAATGGAGCTTCTAACCTGGTACCTACTGTGGAAGTCATTGCACCTGGGCAGACAGGCAGCAATATCCCCATCCTGGTACTTTCTCACTTTTAGCTTGGTGCAAGCAAGGAATGAAGCTGAAAGACTTAGTCCACTTTTGAATAAACTGGGTTGTGGAAAAGCAACAGTTCATAATGTCCTAAATACCAATGGGTTTTCATAGGGGCAGAGGGAGGTAGTGTGCTCCCTCATTTTAAACCTTTTTCAAAATGTGTCTTCTGAACTGGGTTAATTTGTTAACGTTCAAGAAACAACTGCTAGAATTTCTTGACACAGATAAAATGCTTTATTTTCCCTTATCTCATCCTTGGAAAGAGCAAAAATGCTTTGGCTGAAATACTCTAAAATGCCCAGTGTGAAATCTTCAGCCCAAATAGTTATAATTGAGATAAATTATAAACAATTGAACACAGGATCTTCTAATGAGAGGTGTCAAGGAATATTAATAATAGATGTTATTTCCAGCCATGTCTGTAATAATACATGATAGGATATTTAAGGTAAAGACATGCAAGTGCAAAGTGAGGCGAATGTATGTACTCATCTTTTACATTTTAATGGAACTAATTAATGAGGCTGGCGTGCTTTTGAAAATGCTTTAATTTATTCTTTGATTAAAAAGTAGAAGTCTCTCATTAGTACGAAAATATCTTTTCTGAGTTATACTTCTGGAGTGTATAAAACAGATCAGTGCTGATATAAACTGGGAATTTCAAAATTATTGTTTACATTGCATACTATTTCTGCATCATTCATTGTGGATTTACATCATAATTAGTTTGCTCTGTTTTCCCTGCAGTGAGCTTGACTTGAAACAGAAAACTCCTCTGGATTTAACTGTTGCACCTGATTGCTTTTTTACTTTCAGACATTGGCTGTAAGGCATTTATCTTATTTATATTTCTTTTCATTTCTGTGAGAAGGAGAAAAAAAATCTGTTTCTGTATTTGATCTATCAAATGGTGTCTCTTCAGCTTTGCTCAGTATTATGTAAGGTGACCTTTGCATTGGTGAAATGGTATTTTGATTGTGAACTGCTGCTTTGGCTAGCTCAGACATGTGTGCATCCACCCTAATTTGCATTATTCCTCTGCAGACCTCATTTGGGGAAAAAGGATCTAGTGTAGCAGTTCCCCTCTAATGCAGAGTTCTGTAATTAGTGTCCTCCTTCTACTTACTCACAATTTTGTTTGAATATTAATTGATATTAAACAGCCCCTCCGTGTGTAGGGTGTGGGGGGAGTTCCCTGGCTGAAGGGAACACAATTATGGACATAATGGGATGGCTCCAGCAAGGAATGTTGTTGCACCTTTGGATAAAAGCATGATTCTGTTACTTCTCTGCCTTGCTTTAATGGATGAAACTCTCCCCAGGCTAAAAGGTTTATGAGGTCTTTACATTACTAAAACAACCCTGAGCTAAAGCTAAAAATCCTGCCAGCCTTCAGGAATTTCATCTGGATAGTCTAGGATATGAATGTGTGGCATGGAGCAGTCCTGCAACTCCTACATCAGCCTGCTAAGGTGCCCTGCGGCAGGTTGTCCTTCTCCTGCAGCCGCAGTGGGGCTGTCCTTGGTCATGCTTTGCTGTTTCAGCCCTCCTGCTCACCAGCCCTCACCTTTCCTCTGCGCAAAGCAGTGGGGTGGGAGGGTCAGGGTGTAGATTCACGAGTTCCTGCCTCCTGCCAACCCGCTCAGGGTCTGTATGTTGTCCTTTCTTGCGTCCCCGGATGCTGGCAGAGAAGTGATGAGGGTAATGGCGTGGTTACCTGCTACAAAGTGCTGAGCTCTACCTCAGAGCCACCCAAACTGCTGCAAACCAAAGGAGTGGCTAATTGCTTTTGGAGCAGTCCTTTTCCAGCTTTCTGCTACAAAAGGTTCATGCTCTGAAGTGAAACTGCAACCTTCCCTGCCCTTGCTTACCCTTGGTGTGTGGCTGTGAAGATGGCTGTGACAAGGGAGGAAGATTTTTTCCTTCTAGAAAGGCAGGATAAGATCCAGAACATCTTGTTGGCTGAGAAGAACAGATGGGAAGCATACCACTTTGCCCTCCTCAGCAGGTTAGAATCTGGCGGCTTGTGTATGAGATTTAATGTGGATATGAGGAAATAATAGAGAGAAGGGAAAGAAATATTTGTTCAAAACAGTTTACAGAATGATATGCTTTACTGCTAAATCAGTCCAAAAATGCTTCCTTGTCAACGCTCGTTTTCCATCTCCTTTGACAGCAGCTAGTGTCCCAATTTGAAGGGCTCTCAGTGGATTTCACTCCCACTATTCCTGCCTTTCCCAGCATTGTTACATATCCCAGTTCTACTAATGCAGAGCTCTTCCTCACATAAAGAAAATAAATTAGCAATTTAGGAAGGTTGACCAGAGAGAACTCATCAACCAAGAGCCCAGAGCTGTGTGAGTGGCAGCACTATCTTACAAGTTCTATAAATACTTGGTGTCACCCCGTGCACATCTTCCTTGGATTTTGTATTTATTTCTCCTTGCATTATACACCAACATGGGTAGCAAAATATGAAAAAGAGGAGACAGAGCAGAGATTAGGGGCTGGAAACATTTTCACAGCAGTATCTTGTCAGCTTTCCAGCACACT
Source organism: Gallinula chloropus (assembly GCF_964237585.1). Lineage (NCBI taxonomy): Eukaryota > Metazoa > Chordata > Aves > Gruiformes > Rallidae > Gallinula > Gallinula chloropus. The sequence goes on from NC_140096.1 coordinate 17,749,411, forward strand.
CTGACTTATCGAGATCCAAACACTCACAGCTGGTGCATATTTTAATGCCAAATGACTGGCATGGCTGAAATTGGAATTCACAGTCTCTCAATGCACTGTACTAGTGCATTTAGTCAGCACATTGCTTTTGTGTGACTCTCTTAAAGTTAAGTTACATTTCAATGAGGGTATTTTTATGGAGGCACTGTGAACTTGCATGGAAGAGTGTGTGGCTTGTTGTGCCAAGTGGCTGTATGTCTGATTAAAATTAGAAGTAAAACAACATGAAAAACCCTGCTAATTTACTGCCCTAAAATTGTCAATTAGAGCAGTGCCAAGCAGTCTGGCAAGAGCTTCAGTTCTTCCAAAAGGCAGAAGAGCAGTGCCAACTCTGAAGCAAAGGAAAGCGGAGGAAATATTTGTCAACTCTGTCCAATAACTGGTCACGTAATTATTGAGCACTAAATTCTCCAGCCTGAGTTGTTTGGCTGATAGTTGGGACAATGCCTGGTGGGGAGGGGTGGAGGGGGTAGGGTTTTTCTGGATTTTTTTTAATTTTTAATTTTTCATTTGTCATCAGTGGGCTGCTTTTGATTGGTATTGTGATGGGTTGCTGTGTAATTCCACTGAGCTGCACATTCTACATTGCTATGTTTTCTGAACTGCTCAACATAAGGTTGTGTTGTCTATGAAATTTGAAATAAACATCAATTTCTTACAATGGCACTAAAGGAAAGAAGTACCTTGGACAAGCTGCTTTAACAGGGTGGTTATCTGGTGTACATCAAGCCTCTGAAATTCAGTGACCAGAAAAGTGAAGGCCATTTCCCTCTTAGGAAGTGCAGTTCAGTTGTGTAGTAAGTTCTTACCTTGTCTTTGTTTCTCTAAATGCAACTAAGAGTAGCACTGTGGGGTGAGGATCCCTTTTTGGGAAGGTCCTTTAGCACAGCTATTGAGACCCTGAGCTGTAGAGGGGCATCTTTGGGATCATCTTTCTAATGATACTACTGGAAAGGGTTGTATCATGCAAGGCTGTGGTGTTTGGGGGTTGGCTCTCACAGCTTAAGAAGGTCCTTAACACTGTCTAAATTATTCTGGAGTTGTGAAGCAACTCAGATTTTGTTCATTAAAATTCTTGCCAGACTACGAAATGAATGCAGTTCAGTGGAAACATGATCCCATGATGAGAGATGCTTTTGAACTCTCCAGACCTACAAGGGTTTTCAGGCTTTTTTCATGGGATCCATATGTTTGCAAACAAATTGACACAGAGGGGTGCAACAAATCAGCCAGTGGTTCTATTACAACCCAGATTTTGTGGGACTTTATTCTGTGACCTCCTTCCTCTGCTTTTTTTTTCCCCTTTCAATCCTAGATTTCGGTTTATTTTAATGACTGCAATAGTCATACTTGAATGGTGAACAAAGTGATATATAGTGTATGTGCTAACATAAAAAACTGGCTAATTAAACATCTTGGCAAAAAGCACTGGGGGTAACAATACAGAAGGTAAACTATGGCTCTGTCCAAAGGAGAGTAAAGTCTGGGCAGTTGTTCGAGAACATGGAGAAAAAATGAGCAACAGGTGCCATAGGACACTAAGTGGGACAAGTGAAATATCCAGACCAACACGCAAATGCTGCACGGGGTGGGATGAATAATCTCTACAGTTAATTTCTTTCCCTCATTGTGCAAATTAGTGGCAAGACATAAAGAGGTATTTCAGACAGTGATGGGCAGATACGGTCAAATGCTGAAGTAAGCTGGGAGGAGAGACAAAGGGAAAGGATTTCACCTTGTCTCAAAGCTGTTGGGGTTTGGTTTGTGGTGTGTTGATTATTTTTTTTTAATTGTTTTCTTTTTTTCTTGAAGGCTGTTTTGAGACAAATGAGAATCAGATCAGCACGTTTGTACCCGGTCTATGCCAAGAACTTTTGTCTTGGGAACTAGTGGGGTTCAATGCTAGGACCTCAGCAAGACTTGAAGTCTAATTTCTCAGTAACCTGGAAAAAAAACCCCAAAACACAGTGTCTAATTCTTTCCCCTGAGGTTCGGGGAGAAGGGCTGCCTCCCGGTGGTCTTTAGAGGACCTTCACTACTGCCTTCAGTTCAAGTAAGATCTGATCATGGACAGTGTATATTATTGTTGATATCAAATGCACTAATACATGCCATAAGGAGAAGAAAAAGTCATTGCTATAGTACGTGGTACCTAACCAATGTTACAGGCTGAAACTAGTGCTTTCCAGTATTATTGTTAAGGTGTGAAACTGAGGAGAAAGAGATTAATTTTGCAGCTAGTTTTAATTACATAAAAAAAAAAATAAAACCCAAGCCAAGACCTCAAATTTAAGAACAAATTTGAGTTCTTTCACAAAGACATCTTTGGTTGTCAAGAAAAGTTGACATACTGCAAGGACCAACTTGTCCATGTTCCCCATCTGCAGCCAGCGTGTTTAGTTCCTCATTAAGTGTAGAAAGCATTACTTATTTTCAGAGACCAGTTTCCCCACTAAATCTGGGACAGCTGCATGTTTTGGTATTAAATTCAGTAGGAGTAAAAATAGGGCCATGATGGGTCACTATAAAGTCAAACGATCTTCTGGCTTAAACATTTATATTTTACACACTTCAAATTCATGTTGTTTCCTTTAGGCTCTCATTTCTGCACTGATTCAGAGACAAGGTATATACCAACTCCAGTTCTTTATGTGTTTCTGATATTGCAGGTATTTAATGAGATTTAACATAATTTATTACCAGTAGAGAGCAGTCTGAGATTAGAATTAATATTGGGCGCTGCATGAGGAAAATATCATGGTTGAGCTATACATACAATACATAGTGCAGAATCAAACTGATTAATTTTTAAGCATACATCATATGTACTTCTAACAGTAGCTTGTTTTTGCCAGTTGGGTCTTTAAAGAGCAAACATTTTGAAACTTTAGCCTAAAATAAAGAAAACATGGTGGTCTTCACAGTCTAAAGGTTTGACTACTGGGGACTGTATGTTTCTTTTCCTTCCCTTGTTTAAAACCAAGGTTTAAAAAACTCCAATGTTTAAAACCTTGTTTAAGTTTCATGAGTTTCCTTTGTTTCTAAGCTTGAAACTTGCCTTGATGGACAGTGAGTAGTATGTTGCGTTGTTGCCTTCATTTTGGTTTGTTTATTTTTATTATTTTTCAAATTACATATATAAAGCCTGATTTTTCACCAGGAACTTCTTACAGTGTGTTTCATTGATACTATTGAAAGATGTAAGAAATACAAACCATTGCCAAAATCAATAAACTGAAGTATTGACTTTCAATTCTGTCTGGTTTAGAAAGCATTAATCTACATACTAAATCATGCTGTCATTACAGTTCTGTCCATCTTGCAGTTTTAATCATTTTTCATACCGTGTGTTCTAATTGCACTACCCTGTTTGTACTTGAAGGGCTCGTTTCAAATAGTGTTTTGTTTTTTGTGTCACTCTGTAATAAGGTCAATGCTCTAATTTTACTGCATGATCCAGCAGAGTGGTGATGTTGTTAAGGGTGATCTCCAAAATCCTTCTAAGTTTAGTTTTTCTGGAGGTAACAGCAGCAGCTTACCTAGCCATATCCACAAAAGATGTGTTTATGCTGTGAGCCTCAGTGCCTGGAGCTAAACAGATCTTTTAAAAATCTAGTATTTTTTATTTTATTCTTCCTGTTTCCTTTTGGCTGTACCTCGCCCCTTGTGCACTTGCAGTTGTATGGCTGGACATCCATGTGGTTCCCTGTACCAGTTTGCTCTTGCCCTGGTGAGAACTCTCCTGCTGTCTGCAGTGAAACAGTGGCAAGGAACTTGGGCTCTGCTTAACCCACCTCTTCTCTTCACGGGGCAGAGATACCACCTGAAGCACAGCTGAGGCTTACTCCTGTGTCCTTAACACAGGTTCCAAACAGAGCAAGTGCATTGCCAAGAGGTTTATATATGGATGGTCAGGTGGTCCAGACAAAACCTGGTGGCTGGTTCAGGCATCCATATATGGATGGCCAGGTGGTTCAGGTTCAAGCTTGTAGGAACACAGCTGAATCAAGAGTGTAAACATGTGTCGCTGGAGAGATGAAACAGTAGGTGTGTCTTGTATGTATTCTTTAGTCTAGGAACACAGTGCATGACCCATCCCTCCAAATGTTCAATCCAAGCTTGTTCCTTTCATCACTGTGAAGCCTTTGAGACTTCTCCAATAAAATTATCTTGCTTTCAACTTCACTAGGTATCAACAGACTGATTCCAGTCTACAGGAATTTTTCTGTGCTTAAAAATATTACCAGTAATGACAACTTCAATACAATGGAATCATTTAGTTCTTAAAGCCACAGAAGATGTGTGTGGCCTGCTGAGCACTGGTGCACAGTTGTCTGTATAGGACTCCGGTGGGGCCAATAGAGATCAGGGTGTTTAATTTGTGTACTTGGTGATGTTGAAATTGTAAGGGAAATCAATCAAAAATGAGGATTTGATTCATGCTGTGGTCATCTATAGAATCCCTGTGCATCAGTTAGAGGAACAAAACAGATTGGGCATGTCCTAAATCATATCATTTTGTGTATGCTTTCAGGAAAAATAGTTGGGAACTGACTTAAAATTAAGGGGGCAATAAAGTGAAGTTGTAAAGGAGTAGTTACAATGAAAGGAAAACCTAAATGTTAAGGGAACTAACAAGACTTTGGTTTCAGGCTGAATCAAAATGAATCTCTTGGACCCACCATCGTTTTGTTTTCTACTTTGTCGCACCAAGGATGTACTGGGCTTGACTGTATTTTGTTTGCATTAAATTGATACCTATGCAAACACAAGCTTGAGATGACAAGATCTCTTACTGCCAAAAGTACTCAGGGGGCAGAGATAGCAAGACTGAAAATTCTGCACATTTTAGGCTTGCACTAGTAGGCTTATTAGTCTTTAGTCAGAAACTTGTTTTATCACAGTTTAAACTTTCCTTACAGAATGTGCCTGGTATGATATTTTTAAAACTACACGGAGGATTAAATAGATAATCACCAACCATTTTTTATTCCAGACTTCTTGTTTATGTTAGTAGGTTTTCCTATTTGAATGATATAAATAACCGAGGCAGAGACCCAGCTTGCAAGAGCCTATCTGGGTCTTTATCACTGAACAGAAGCTGTCACTTCATGGGTGCGGTTCACTTGTTTCTTTCATGTATTTCTTGCTGTAGCGTCAGCCAAGCCTCATCCCATGAGAACTTGTGGCTGCTGTTTTTCTCAGTGCTTCCTTATCTCAGGTTCCAGGGTTGTCTTTTTTTAGCTCTCTTCTTGTGTTGCAATCTCTCTATAGACTCCCTGAAATACAGTGCAATAGGGCAGTTGGGGGGCATTGTTTGACGCCGTTATCTTGGCTCAGATACGTTTTACCACTCTGGTTTTGTGGGGGAATTGATAATTAAAGATGAGAAGGCTTGTTACTATAGCATAATGTATGAATGCTTTAGAATCAGAAAGCAAACATCACAGTACTCAAGAGGAAATGAAAGTTCAAGAATGTCCACGTTATTAATCACTCACATTGTTTCTCTCAGTGACAAAAATAATCTGTATTTTCTGTGGCACTGCATGAATATTTACTTTTTTTTTTTTAAAACAGTGTATTCCTTTAAAACAGTTTCCTCTTAATGGCACTGTTGTGCTCTAGATGCCCATAGGAATCTCACTTGAGGGGAAAAAACATTCACATCTAAATTCTCCAGGAATAAAGTAAGAATACCTGTTTGAAAAGATTTGCCTAAATTTTGTGTGTAATCTGTAGATTACAAATTCTTGGAGATAGAGCTTGCCTTTTATTCTGTGCTAGTAGTGTACCTAGAACAATAGTGTCATTGCAAGTGACTGTGGGTGAATAAGTATTGAAACCTAATATTTCAACAGCGGCGGGACTCAAAATGTGTTTTGAAAGATGATATATAAAGGCTCCGTTGCAAGCCTGTAGTTGGTAAACAATATAAAAATAAAAAATATGACACTTCCCTTGCCTCTGCTGTGCCCACATAGTCAAAGAGAACATAAAACTCTAAACCTAGGGAAACCAGTGTTGCAAAACACTCTGCTAACAAGAGGTAGTGTGTAGTAACTTAGCTTTACCCTTGCATATGCGCATCTTAATCCAGCCTTCAGTTAGGGCTGAGTATGATATTTCCTCACTTGTAAAACAATGTTGAAGCACATTTAGCATAGTTTTATTTACATGTGGAGTATAAATAGTGCAGTAAACCCAAGGTTAATGGCAGGAATTGCTGTTCAGAGGGCTGGGTAACAGGAACAGTTTTGGAGGTGGGGTAGCAGACTTGGTGCAATCGCTTGTCTGTTGGTGTAGATCTGAGAACCAAGTGATGGAACACAGCCAACTCCTCTGCTGCTGCCTTTGCTCCTGTGGTGCCAGCATCTCGCTTGCAGACCACTGACTGGCTCCTGTGGTGCCATCATCTCACTTGCAGGAGAAAGGGCAAGCAGGTTGCAAAATTGAATCCATGGCAAAAGCTCCTTTCCCCCTGTGTACCCACCTGAACAGTGCAAGCAGAAGTACTGGCTAGCTCGAGATTGTCAGGGCTGAGCTGAGGAGCAGCTGCTATGTGCAGCCTGCTCCTCTGGTAGCATGGAGAAGATCCAGGAAGAAACACATGCTGGATTCATTGTAGCAGTTCCCCCACATCCCTTCTGTGGTATCTGTCCTTGTCAAAGATGGCCAGCCCCTTTCATGGTCGATTGGTCTCAAGGGAACTACTTGCCTCTAGAGAATTGCATCTGTCTCCTTCATCTCTCTCCAACTCAATCTATTAGCATGCCAGTGAGTTGTTGGGGTTTTTTCTCTCTCTTTGCAGGATGGTGTCTTTATGCACTGTCCTTTTGTGTACAACCCTTCCTCTGGCCATACAGCCTGCCCCCCCCAACCCCCCCCCCCCCCCCAGTGCATACTTTCTCCTTCCTTCCTAAGGAGTTTCTCTAAACAATGAGTAGAAACAGGAAGGCACTTACAGCCTCTTTTCCCTTCCCTTTCACTGAAAAGCAGTAGGGCTTTTTACACAATGACCTTGGTGTAGCCTTCCTTTCCCAGCTCAGACTGGTATCGGTCGGTGATGCACCTTTGAGGGAGGCAAAGGCAAGGAGGAGGTGAAATAATAAAATTTAAATAACATAAAGAGGAAAAAACCCCAAAACTCTGGCCCAGACTGAAGAATCCAGAGAGGAATTAAAGAAAAAAGCACACAAAAAATAACCCAAACCAAAAAACCCAAACCAAAAAAGCAAGGAACCCAGTTCACCTGTATAGGCTCAAATGTCTCTGAATAGCTACCCCATGGAGGTGTGATTGCTCTGTATTATGCTCTGTAGGTCAGAGTCACTGGGTGACTGAGAGCTTGCAGTCAGATGCCTGGGGCTTCCTCTTCCCACAAAAGCAGTAGGGAAAGAAACAAGTTTTTTTAAAAAAAAAAAACCTAGAAAATTACAGTTTTTTTCTGCAGGCTTATCTTAAAATGTTACTACTATCAGTATCAGTGGAAGAGGCTTGAGTAAATTATGGCCATTTTCAGGAGTGCACACTTATCCAAAGGTGTTCAGCTTCACTTTTTTGTTGAGTCCCTGCTGACAAAACCGCACTGTGTAATGGCTGAGTGTCAATCACCAGCAGACACTGTCTTGTTCAGCAGAAAGTACCAAGCAGCAGTAAGAGTGGGTGTCTAAAACAGGAACAACCTCAAGGAATAACCGGGGTGTGCGCTGCTCGGGGTGATTTTTGACTTTGTTTTTTGATTCGCTGGTTAATCAACCACCTCTTAACCACCCTCTTTAAAATCACGTTTAATAAAGTATCTGTTTACAGGTTATGGTAATGAGCACACCATACAGTTTCAGAGCATGTCCAGTATCCAGATGTAAGGCAGTTCACTGTGGTTCTGAGACACTAAAAGATTGCTTCACTTAGACAGGTGAGGACAATCCTGACTAAATGACTTCCTGAAGTCCTCAGGAGTGTCCTACAGATCTGTCCTGTGAGCTTGCCTCCTAATCGGTTCATCGCTCTGGCATGAATATCAAATATAGTCTTTTCTGTTTCCCACAATGTCACTTGAACTTTCCTGATTTCATGCATCTGGGCTCATTTATCTCTTCAGTTCTACAGTAACGTGCTTTGCTGGGTCTGGTCTGGCTCCCTTCTCCTTTTGTGCAAAGAGCCGTGCTTGGGAAGCAAGCAAGGAATGGTCTTTTTTTTTTACCCCCAAAATCAGAGATACACAAAACCAACTGCCCCAATAGGCTTGCCAGTAAAGCAAAATACTCTTATTTCCCCCTCTTTGCCTTTGCTGTTCTTGACCTGGCTCTTTAATGGTTTTATTAATTTACTCTGGATTCACCTGTTCCTTGCTCTTCCATGAAGGAGCTATGGCTGACCTCCTGCTGAAGGTGGTTGTCTGCAAGCCTCAGACCATTACCCCACATTTAAAAGCATACAGGACAAGAACTCTGATTATCTCCCTGGTCTTAAATACAATCTGGGCTCTTCCCATGCCTGTTACTAGTGTGAAGAATTTATTTGCATTACTCAAACTGGCTCATGGTGAAGGAACATTCACGTTTGCCACGAGTCACTCTCTTCCCACCAAAGCTTGCACTTTTGAAACCTGCCTTGTTATTCTCCTGTGGAGAACAACTATGTGTTACCTTAAGGTATCATGACAAATGTTGGATACAATAACTCCTAACTGGTGAACACCTCCTTTCCTGATGCCTTGTATTTCTTGCAGCTTTACATCCACATGGATTTCCTCATTGTCACTGCACATTAAGTTAAAACCCATAGAGATTTTTCTATTAGACTCTTAACTCTTTCTGGGTCAGTTCAGCAGGTATTTCCTTCCTGCAGCTTTCTCAGTTCCACCAGAGGTGTTTGTCCTTCGTAGCTTTTGTTGATTCAGATCCCTGATGTGGGATCCAAACAAAACACTTTTTGCTCTTTCCTTTCTAGCCAATGTCTCATCGTGATACTTTCCTGAAGCCAGGGGTGAGCAGACTTCTCACTATTTTACAGTGATTACGAAATTCATCTTCTCAGTGTTGCCTGGAGGCAAAAAAGCTTTGTGCAAAAAAAGGAAACTGGGAATCCAGAGAGACTGGTGGATTTGGTGAAGATCACAAGGGAGGTAGTAGCACAGGAGAGACAAGTGCTGGCTTAGTTCATGGTCCTGTCTTCACATTGAGAGTCATCTTGCCAGGGAAAATGGCTGTTTCTATTTTTAGTAGCAAGTAGTAAGGTTTTTATTTAATGTGGAATCTAGCTGATGTAGCTTCTTGGAGATGAAAGTAAGAAACTATCCATTCTCAAAGAAAATGACAGTTTAAGGCAATACTGAATGCAAAAAACCCCATTCCATGGGTTCATCTTGCGAGCTGAGTCATGGTGACAAGAGTCAGGTGACCAGCCAGTATGGAGAGCTGCCTATGTGGAATTTACTGATTTACTACTTCCTTGTTTGTTGTTATACATGGGACCAAATGTTAAGTAAGTCTAATACCTTCCCTGTGATATTTGTTGTTGATGTTGAGAATAAGGCCAAATTCTGATCCACAAGCACTTGCACACCCTTGAGCTACTGGAAAACATGAGATTTCTCTTCCTCCCAGTGCATATGTTTGTCCCAGGTAGATGTTCAAGTAAATCAGAAGATGTTCTTGTAGCAATACAAGCAGTAGACCAGTTCTTATTCGTACATCACTGAGTGTGTCTTTACTTTCACTGCTTTGAAAATGTTTTTTTCACAGGAGGGGACTCTGCTGTTGAATACAATGTGTAGTACCCCTTATAGAAAAGGAATGTGGGATTGAAACTTATCTCTGGTTCTGTTATGATGTATCAGTACATAATGTGACCCTATTTATTTACACAACCTTTTTTTTCTGGCTTGAGGTGGCTTAGGAACACCATTGCTTTTCATGAAGACAGCATTAGGCCCAGGTGAAGCGGTCTACTTTCTGGTGATTTTTAAAATAACCTTTGCAAATACATCCAATTAGTGAAATTTATTTCAGCTTATAATGTACCACTGATTGAAGTGAAGAACTTCTGCCTTAAAGGTAGAATATGTCCTGAATAGCCTTAGTTGAAAGCTTTAATCCAATTCGGACAGGATTGCCTGCCTTCTGTACCAACATTTAAATTTATATTTTTTAACCTTCCAAGTGTATTTAGTTTTTAACTTCTTTTGACTGTCCTTTTCTGGGGCCTTCTGGAAGTACTTGATGTAGAGTGATGTATGCTGGGCCATTTTTGCAAAGACAGAAGTCTGTCAGACAAATTAAACTTCACTGAATTAAAACACAGAATTTTCAAATTAGCTATATAACACTCAATTCCTCCTTGGTAACTGAACAATTGTGAAGAAGTAAAATGTTTCTGTGCTTAGACTATAAGTGACACTTGCTCTCTAGGCTTTACGAATGACTGTTCTAGTAGAGGTCATGTTTTCTTGTCAGATTCAGCATACTTAAATCACATCTCTTCTATATAGTAGTCTGTTAACTTTCCTGGAATGTAGATACAGATGTCAGCATCCTCATTTGAAAACACCAGTAAATTCCCCTTTTTTGTCCATCTCATTAAGATTTATCAAAAACAAATGAGGCCTGTGTTCAGAGGCAACAGTTTTATTTCCTATGCCAGAGGCAGCTTCTCTGGTGCTAGATGAGGTCACTTAGAATGCTCATATCACCATCCCACTCGGTTTTGCATGAGCAACTTCTGCAATATTAATCTCCTTTGGAATCCTGTCAACATTTAGGGTTTAGGTACTGTTATGCGTCATGAATTCTTACTCCATTTATGACACTTTCATACCACTGCTTACACCAAGAGTGCAAACTGCCACTGCATCCCACAGTCTCCATATTCTTCTACGGTTTTGTTTTTCCTCAGACTTTGTTGTTGGGAGTTTTGGTTAGCTTAGTTAACTTGCCAGACTTTACTACAGCTAATTTAAGTGTTAGCCTGATCCAGATGGAGCTTTCACTTACTAGCTCTGCTGTCCAGTACAGTTAATTTCTCTACCCTGTTTTCAAATGAAATTATAGATCTTATTTTTTAATCAAGTGCATCTTGCCATGAAGTGCTACTGTACTTTCCCTCCATCTGTCTAGTGGCTTGTCCTCATACCTATTGTTGGTCCCTCTTAAAGTCCCAAGCCAACTGTGCCACCGTCTTTGTGCTGAGGCGAGAGGCAAAAAGCCAAACATCAACTTTGGGTTTTCGGTTCCCTTTGGTTTCATCTCCCTGACATTTCTCCCTCTTTGTTGCTCGTTTTTCACTCGTGTTGTTCAGTATTTGTGCTTTCTGAGCAAGGCCGCAGCTGAAGCCAGCTGTGCGGATGCTGCCGGAACCGCTGTGCACACCGCGGTGAGGCAGAACTACTACCCACCCTTCTCCCGCTCCTCCTCCGTGCCCCACGCTCCTGGCAGGGAAACGTGGGGCGGTGAGGCAGAAGGCCGATGGCACACCAAAAGTAGTCATGGTCACGACGTGGCTTCTGGCTGGCTCCTGGCTCCTGGCCTCGGGCCGACCTTCGGTGCCCGGCGCGTCCGCACACGCAGCACCCCGCGGGAAGCCGCCGCCGCCCCGGCGCGCCCCCGGAGCTGGCCGAGGTGCTGAAGCGGGGCACGGCGCCGGGCGCGCCTCCCTCCCGAGGCAGCAGCTCCCCGGGGCAGGGACCACTCTTCCCTACCCGGGACAACCGTGTTTAGCATGCGAGACACAACGCCGCCGCCACCGCTTTCGCTCGGACAGGGGTAAAGGTTTCTTGCTCTGCTGCGGTGGCTCAACCGTGATGTTGAATTAGTTGATGGCACGGGAAATGGGCATCCGAGGTCAGCTGGAGATATTGGGGTGTTTGTACCTGTTAATCGTATTTCCTTAGTCTGTTTAGAGGGGCTTCTTATACAGGAAAAGAGCATGTGATGTATTAGACGTCTTGAAAATATTTCTCAAACTGGTTTTCAGATTAGCAAAAATGATGGATTTTTAACTCTCTAAGCATATGAGGGTATCCAAAATACGCAGCACTGGAACTGGTGATGAAACGGATCCAAACAGTTGCTTTCAGAAAACATTTATTATACACTTGATGCCCCATCTTTTTTTCCATGTATTAGTAGACTATTTGCACTAATATGAATCTATTGATATAAAATAGAAACCCAGCTGTAGAAAGGCCTGAGCTGTATCTTCTCTTGCCATAATACTTTGGGATGAAACTTTGCATCCTCCAATGTGGTGAATATTGATCCATCAGTCCTGTATCTGCTGTATAACTGGTATTTTCAATCCAAGAAGTTAAAAATTGGCTTGCCAACATTCAATTTATCCCCTTCTCACCCATCTCTTAGGCTGTCTATTTATTACACAGATCTTGCATGGAGATGTGATGGTTACAGAAGGGTGATGCAGTGACCTCCTTGTCAAACAGTGGTGCTGGTGGAGTTAGAACACCTGTATTTTGCCTTCATCTTAGGTAATATTGCCAATTACTTTAAAATATACCGCCTGTGACCACAATGCATCAGTAACAAAATAGGAAATACAAGTCTGACTCTGAGATTCTTCTGCTTTACTAATTGCATTTTCACTTCATAATAAAGAATGTACATAAGGGAACTGTAACTTCCCCAGTCTAGCCAACAGTATTTTATTCTTGATGAGTGTATTTATTCAGCTATGATTCTGTCCTGAGCTTTTGTAATTTTATTTATTGCTATGCTTATTTGTAAAAATGAGAAAATCAATAGAGTATTGGGGGAAGGAAGGGAAAGGAAAAGGCAAAAAATCATTCAGAAGCACTACAATAAATTTACTGCAGGATAGAAAACTCCAGAGACAAAAAGTAGATAAATGCCTGATGATAAAGACTGAAGGCAAAATCTGAATAGCTCATTGATTCATCATGTCTTCTCTTCAGTATTTATAGAGAGCCAAACAAATAAGATAAAGGGAAGAGAGAATCCCAGTAGCCTAATGAGCATTTTACAGTCACCATAAAGTCTTACCTTCTGAGGACTGAACGTAGCGATGTGCTGTATGGATTTGTATTTCTAATGGGCCAGAGGGTGTTGTGAACTCATCTGAGCCTTAGATTAGCTTAGCTAACTTGGGAAACATCATTGCTGGTAGCCTTATCTGACTCCAACATCTTAGGGTGTTTTAGGATTTTTAAGCCTTATTTGGTTTATTAATGAGGTGATGTGGCCATGTCATAGAAGCCTCATTCTGTACTCTTCCTATTAGTTGGGTGCATTGATTATTTTAATGAAAAATAATAGAAAAGCAGAGATCTTTCTGTGGGATGGTTACAAATTTCATAAAAGTACATGGTGAGGACAACCCTAACAAATATCCCACTTCAAATAGGGTCTGTATTCTGTGTTTAAATAATGCATTTTGAGAAAGAGGAGGGATGTGAATGCCCTGTTCATTGATGAGGCAGTTTTAGTTAAAGTCTACATCTGTTTAAGGATGACAGATCCACAGGAAGTCGGTCTTCATTAGCTCTGTTAAACATTACAATGTTGTTTTGGAAGACTTTGTGTGCATGTTATTCTTGTTTGTTTTATTAAGAGGGAACTTGTGTATTTCCATTTTTTAAGACTGGTTTGTCACTTAGGAAACTGTACTTTTCAAGAAGGCCAAAAGTCAGTATTTATTTGTATGCATAGCTCTGCATTCCTTTTCACTGAAGTGACATATGTGGTCATTAAAGTAGTAGACAATCCTTGGCCTGAATAGTTTGCAGGCTGCACAGCCAGCCAAAGGGAAGAGGAAAGGGTAGCCTCCAAGATGTATAACCACTGTTGCAACTGGCAAAGTTCTGGTGGTGTTTATTGTTTGCAATGGGCTGCTGCCAAGTTACAGTTTTTGCTTGTGAACAAAACAAGAAATGAAAATCTTTTTCCTGGCTGGTGCAGAACTGGGACTTTCCAAGATGAAAAAGGCTCATAATATTTGACTGAAGTCCTCCATGCTGCACATCTTTCCTTAGCTCTTCTATTGATTTCACTCCCATGTAGCATGTTTTCTTTTTCCCAAGCCGTAACTGAATATCGTAGGTGCTTGTAGTGTTATGATGGGTGCTGTTGTGCAGTGTCAGTAAGCAGAAATGTCTTCTGATGCTGCAATGCTGGCTTCACCGTGAACTGCTGTCTCCTTGCAGGCACTGGCCCAGAGGAGCGTAAGAGGAAGGCATATCAGTTTCTCTAGAAAGGCTAGTGTTTTGCATGGAGTAGTTAGTAACATCGAGCAAACCTCTTGGTCTCCTAAGGATTTCTTTTTTCTTTATTCTTAACATATTCTTTTTCTCATTATCTGTGCTTGGCTTTTATATAATAAACTGTTACTAGTTTAGGGACTGGATCTAAAAGACTGCTTATTTTCCTTGCCTGTGCACCCTGATTCTACAGCTGAACCAAAGCTCTTACTTTCCACAAGATTTAAATTGGATTTTTATTCACCAGCCAAATAATTTAGAGGCTTTCTCTAATCTCTGCTACTCTGGCTCATTAAGTGCAAAAGAATTGTCAATTCCACTCACTCTCATTGAAAAAACAGCCTGTAGTAACTTTGCATATAGCTTGAAGGCTGCTTTTGTTCCCCAAAATTAGTTTACGTTTAGCCTATATTAGTTATTCCCCTAGATACCGTGTCCCAGACAGCCCAGTATTCAAGAGTCCTTGCAAATACAGAAGAATAACACCAAAGACTCTCTACAAAGACCTCATTGTAAGACTAAAAGGATTTCCTGTGAATAAGAGCTACACATGGACTTAACACTGCTGGGAGCAAGAACATACAAGGAGAAACCAACTACATAGTGAAGCCAAGACATTACTGTTTTTTAATGATTTCTTTGTAGATAGGGAGAAGAGGTCTTTTCCCAAGGAGCTCATGATAATACAGCGTAGCCAAGAACACAAGGGAGAATGTTGTATGGAAGGAAGAAAGGGAGCCTTGAAGGAAGAGAGGATGCTCTGAGCTTTCTCCGTCTTTCTGTTCTTTTCTACTCATTTAGATGAGGTATGAAAGTAACTGATAGGCAGTGCACGCTGCCTCTTCTGCAGAAAGGGATTCCAGTAGGATATAATGATTTCTCAGTCCTACCTTATGATATCAGCTCAAAGGGGTAACAGCGCACAACTTGCAGTAACAACATCCTTGAGGTGTATGCCACAGGACTGCTCACTAGAGCAGACAGCGAATGCCTGTAAGGGATCTCTAGTAATTTCCAGAACTGCATGGAAGGTGGTATGTATTTTATCAGAACTTTCTAAACATGTAAAATAATCATGATAAAAGGAAATGGAAACAAATAGAGGAAAGCAATTGAAACTCAGGATTAGATTAGTTTTTGTTAAATTAAACTTAATGTTTTTCCACAAAAGAAAGTGTCCTTTATCTAAAGCTCTTGTCCTCATGTGAACATTCTCCTACCTTGGATACCTTTAATTAAACTCATGTTTGTATCAACAAGGAATTTCATTATTATCATACTTTGGTGCAGGACCAGGAGTAGCTTCAGCCTGAAAATGCTGAAGGGACAGAAGACTTTGGGGTCAGTTTTTCTGGTATTAAATATCACAAAGCTTATGCAATTTTGGAGAGAATATCCATACAGTGCATTTGTAGTGTTTTAAACATGAAATAAAAATTAGCATTGTATGTTTTGTGCAACATAAGCTTAATTGCTCTGTTCTATGAATAAGGGTGGCCAAGAGATGATGGTTTGTTAAGCAGAGAGTACCTAGGAGTAGTCTATTGCTCCTAGAGTATGGCAGGATCTGATATTCACTTTGGATATGGACACAGAGTAGTGGCTTTGTTTGTTCTACCCTTACCTCCTCTTCTTGAGATAAAATAGAACGTGTCTTTGCTTCAGAACAAAGACCAGCCTACCTTTTATCCTGTCCCTGACCACAAACAGCAGGGGATGCTTAGGAGAAGGGTAAGAACTACATTCTACTCTCTCATAACTGTGCAGCTCAGAAGCCCCATGAAAGAGGCTCCTACTAGCCTGGATTATGACCACCTTTCTACTGCTGATCCATATGATCATCACCTCGGCTTTATCCTTGAAATGCATTTGGCTGGAGCTAGCTCTGAAGATAGCATTTAAGTATTTCTGCAGTGTAGGAAAAGCAGGCTTTGTTACATGTGTCTGTATGAAGTAGTTATTCTGGGCTGCACTTCACCGGTCGGTGGAGAAATTTCCACCTCATAGAAAGGAAGAGAAGCTCTGAGAATGCCTACTTCTCTGTCAGATTAAGGGTAGGACTGTCATGCTTTCTCATACTTTTTGTTCTTTTCTGTTTAATCTAATGACACCTTGTTCATGTTTTCTTTTCCCTAAAGCTTTAGTGATGAATCTTGCAGCTGTTGGACCAACCCGATTACATGCTGAACCACGCTGATGTAATCTTGCTCTTTCACTTTCCTTGACCTTTCCACCTCTTTTCTCCATGTATTCAGCCTCTCACTTTTATAAGAAAAAAACAAAAGCTACTCATACTCTAATCATCATGACCTTGGAGTCTCAGTTGGTGAGAAGCTACCTCATTTTGCATTCTAAGCCATAATTAGTGTCAGTCAATGTCAATGGCATGAGAAACTCTTACACGCAAGAAAGGTCAGAGACTGACTGTTCCTTAGGCTGAGCACACAGTGGGATAGGTGGGTGTCCACTAAATGAAATTTGTGTGTATGAGTAATCTAACAGGATACTTGACCTCACCATGTAGTTGGCAGGTACAATTTCGGTTCATAGTTTTTTCACGTTACAGTATTAGTTTTGATAACCATGCAGAGACAGATGGCATTTTGTCGGCTTTCCAAAGCAGAGGAATAATTTGCCGAGCTGTAGCTAGTGTAAAGAGAAGCCAAGGAAGTTGAAGATGAGGTAAAACCAAAGCATCTGTCAGTCCTCGTGTGCCAACTTTTAGATGCCGCAGACAAACTAATATTTCCACACAAAAAAGTAGTGACTGTTAGAGATTTGTGTAAAAAAGATGGCATTCGGTAACAATGCCGCGACAGATGTCGTTGAGTCCATGCTTGATTTTTTTACTACTGCTCTGTGCATTTTTGGAAGAGATCCTTGCTCTGCACAGCTTGTATGGAGTATGTTCATTATAAAATTTTATTTTTCAGGAAACAATGAGATGGGAAATTTGTAGCTAATCTGATATTGCCCTTCTCTATCACGCTTCCGTAGTGGTTAGGGAGGGAGAGTTTATTCTTGTTTGATACCTTTTCAATCCTTTTTATGTGAGGGAAGTGTCTATACATATAACTATATACTGTATATAATATAAAAATCTTAAAAGAGAGCTCTCTATTAAAATACAATGAAAAATTTGAGGTTACTTGCATTATCCAATATTACATTTTCCAGCATGTGTCATGGAAAATGTGTAATTATATCTTCTCTATTCAAAGAAATCCTTCTCTTCACCTTAATCCTATTCTTTCTCATCTTCTTTGATGAGAGAGAACAATGTTTCAAAAGTTCTCCTTTAAGAGCAAAGCTTGTAAAAAGAAACCCATGGAATAGTATAGCCTACTTGACTCTTTCTCCTTGGTAATAGATGTGGCACCTTAATAAAAGCAGTTTCTATCTAGGTCAAAATTATTTGAGGCTTGCATACTTCACCTAAAATATATATGTATTTTTATTAAATACCTGCTATACTGTGGTATCCTCTGCATAGTTTGCATTGTGTGTTGAGAGTGTGAGGGGCCCAGTGGGAGTGGGTGAAGGGGAGCACTTACTCCTCAAAGACATGCACCTGACGAAATCTAAAAAATTATGTCCAAGCCCTTCTTAGAAATAGAAACAACAGATCCATGGGTCAGTGAGAGGGAGTCTGAAAAGAGAAAAGTAGCACTTGGGGGAGAGCAGAGGGAAGCAGGCTTCCTCAGGCACCAGAGCATCCCACTGAGGGCCTGTGTGGTGCTGGGTGTACACCTGAAAGAGAAGCATCAAACAGGAGACAGCTGCCTGTTTTATTGTGCCTCTGCTGCTTTTTGTTTGTTGGTTGTGATCAGGGGTGCAAATGTTGCTTTGCTGGCTGCAGGGGTGGGGAGGAGGGAATGCAGGTGTAGCTTTGTGTTCAGCGGGCTCTTTATGCTCCCAGGGAGCAGCACTGGCCCGCTCTCGCCAAAGTATGCTGGTAGGGCTGAACCATAGCCAAGGGTTAGAAGTCCAGTTTCCACAAATGGGAGCAGGAAAACTGGACAGAGGTTGAATCTGAGGACCTAAGATGTAACCTGTTGATTAGAGAAATATACAGCGGCGTTTGATTGACTCTCTTTGCTACCTGAAGCCCAGAGCAAGGAAGAGTGAAACCCTGAGATTATAAAGTGCTTTCACCGTGGGTTAGCAGATGCTCTCAGCCAAGGGAGTACTCTTAGTCCTTGCCAATTCTTCAAAACACTTTTGTCTGCCAACCAGCATTACCTCTGCCTTATCCACGCTGAACTGAAGTCTAACATGCTTTCATCCAGTACCAGATTTTTGCCAAGTGTTGTAAGAGCAGACATTTTTCTTGCAGTAGATTTAATTCACTGACTTTCTCTCAATTTCATAGTATTTGAAAGGGTGCTTAAAATGCACAGTTAGAGACTAAAATTACCATATTTTGTACAATTATCATTCAGTTTAAATTGATTATCCTAATGGAGATCTGCTCTTTCAAAATTCTGCTGTCTGTCCTGTTTTATAGTGCATTGTGTAGATTGCTGATGCCTTACAGCTCTTACATAGTCTGTTTTCATATTATTTGCTTTCTTATGAGCATGGAACACTATCAAATGTTATAGGCTTTGGATATTTAAACAAAACTCTTAAGGACTGTGGTCAGTAGCAAATATTAGTACACAAAATCCAAAGGTGTGTAAGAATGGAACAAATAAACTTGAGCTAGAGAGGAAAAAAATCTAACTTCTGTACTTGTACAGGACAACCTGGCTCATTCAATGTTCTTTATTGTGCTTGAATGCTCTTTAATTCAATATAGCATCTATGAGAACCCAGATACTCCATGTAAAAATCTTCATTTGATAAAACAAATTCTGATAACATCTTTGGATTTTATCCTTGAAGACAGTTTGGTTTTCCTTCTATGAAACAGTTTTAAATGTCTGTATAACAATTGCAACAGCTTAGAACGTTTGTTTCTTTACAACGTGTAAACTGAAGTTAGATAGGAAGATGAGTAGGGGTGTTCAGAGTGGTCTAGAGGAAGAAATGATACTATGTGTTGAAACACAACAAACAGGTTCACTTCCAAAGCTGTCCAAAGACTTAGGTAGAATATTCACCTATCTTTTCTCTTTGATTTTTATCTCCCTGTGATTGTGTGTGTGTGTACATTTAATTGTGAATGGCTGATATTTTTCTTTCTGGCACAATGAGAAGCTTAAAACCAACTGAAAGTTCTGAAAGTCTTGAATCCAACAGGAAAGACCAGGACTGCAGTATAAAAAATGCATTGTAATGTCTATCTGCCTGGAACTATCAGCATTGCAGGTTGGCCTTAAAAATAAATAACTAAAGGCATAAAGACAAAGGCAGCAAAATTGGCTTGTAATGCTGGAAATAAGTAGCAATAATTGGAATCTTAATACCAAAATTCTAGCAAATCAAAATACAGATTTAAAATTTGTGATTTTAATTGCTATAAGAATATTTTTAGATTAAGATGAGCCCATAAATACCATACTTCAAATTTGGTATCTTTAAAGATGATACAAGAAGCTAATATAATTTTGTTCTGCATCACTTTCCTTAAGTACTGTTTTGCTTTAATACTGAGCATAATAGATGCTTCCCCTTTTGGTATATCATAGATTACATTTGTTAGAATAATGCTCTGATGAGCAACTTGTGCAGTGCCAGCTTGAAGTAGATGTAATCCTTTTTCTTGAACTATCTGTTATTCTTCTGTGTGCTCTCTGTGCTGCGGTTTCCACTGACCCCTGTTTGCTAATGATACATTTTATTAGTGGCAGTTAGAATCAATTGGTCTGTTAGGTTTAGAGCAAAGATGTTAATAATGTTTTCAACCTTAACACAATGAATATAATGCAAATCACTATATATACACTTCAGAATACAGGGTCACTTCAATCTCTGCTGTTTCTGTGATTTGTGAGTTTGGTGCAATGTTTTATTAGAATACCATTCATAAAACATTTTGTCATCCAGGATGCATTATTTCCTCTTTCAGGTGATGAATTTCAACCACAGGAGCATCCTTTGCTCCAAGGACTAGTTAAAAAAAGCCCCAAACAAATAACCCAGAGATAATAGTTATGGGCTCCAGTGGTCTTCTCTTTGCCTCAGCAGGTGCTTCCACTGCAACTAAAGCAAACACTGACACAAGGAAAAAGAATAAAATCTAGCACTCCCTGCTCACATATTCATGAAGTTGAACAGTAATGCATGAGGATTATGTCCACATCTTGCATCACTCCACTAAACACAGTGAAATTGTGCTGTACATGCATTGGTATCAGCTAACAAAAATTCTGTCTGTAGATTCAGGGGCTTAAAATAAAATTGAGTTCTGTTTTTACTTGGGGGTGGAGTAAATCTACTCTCAACTCTTAATTCAGCTGTTAAATTTTTTTAAAAAATAGTATTTGGATTATATCTGGTATATCTTTTTCAGTGGACTAAATTGCTTTTATGGACACTACAGGGAGGTGCCATTTCACCTGGCAGCTAGTCAGTTAATGGCCTGAAGGACCGGAGGAAAGCAGTAGGTTTCAGTTTTGAAGTACTGAACCTAGTTGTTAGCTGTTGTAAATTAGCATCAACAATACTTGCGTTCAGTGACTTCTGATCCATAGGTTGCAATCCTACTGTTTAGGAGTGTTCCAGTTAATCAACCTTTCCAGTTTAAGGTGTTTGAGTTCATGGCCTTTAGGTGGGAAGAAAGCTAAATTCTGGCATCACCTCTCATGTCTTGTTATAGCCTTCTGGGGATCGTGCTAGAGGTACTCTGTCTCACCCTCCTTTACCTGATCATCTTCTTTCCTGGTAGGATCATCATCTCCCAAGTACAAAGAATACTTTTAGATTCCCAGAGTCATTTAAGATGGTAAAGGAGATGGAGACAAGTGCCTCTCAGTTGTGAGGCAGTGGGCACAAACTGAAATACTGGAGTTCCCATTCAAACATAGACAGTCTTTTCTTGTGAGTGTGGTCAAACATAGAATAGATTGCTCAAATGCTGTGAAATCTCCATCCTTGGAGATACTGAAAATCCAACTAGAAACAAGCTGCTCTAGGTGATCCTGCTCTTAACAGGGAGTGGGAATGTCTGATCTCCAGAAATGTCTTCCCTTCTGAGCTGTCCTGTGATGACACCCCAATCCCAGCTACTTTAAGTTTGTTGCAAAAGCAATACTAGATCTCTGGCATCCTCTCAGCTCTCATGCCCATCTGCTAGAATGGCATTATGCCCACTCAGAAGGTGCTATGCCAGTTTCAACAAGGCACAGGTGCCAACCAAACATAGATTTAGAAAGATACCCTGCATAAGATCCTCCTGGTAGTAAGCAATGCCAAATTAGGCCCACATGCTTCATTACGAGAGATCACATCTGTTGAGGCTTGTGGGCATTGTACCATCAATTACAGCCTTTATCCTCTCTTTCTTTTTCCTGAAAGCTTTACTGAATGGAAAGCAAAATTTATGAGCCAATCAAGTGCCTTGAGAAAATCTGGGGTTTTCCCTAGTGATCTCTGTCATGAAGTCTCAAATTTCAAGCTGCTTGTGTTTATACCCCTCTGTTAGACATACTTCAATATATGCTAGGTATCTTTTTGTGAAGGCAACAAAAGGAACTGAGATTCTTTCTTGTCAATTAATATCACAAGAGAAAGATCATGTGCAATTTGTTTGATGCATATTAGATCTTGAAGTGTTGTTTGCACTGGTACCTTCATATAACAGAAAAAATATACACTGGTTGTGCTGTGTTCTCAAGTTTTACTAAAAGGCTTGTGATCTCTTGGACATATATCTGCTGGCCACTGTGGTACCTGGATTATGTTGTCTATTGTTGTGTATGAAACCTGAAGAGATGACATTGCTCAACATGTGCTATGAGAAGAACCAGTGACCCAGAAAGAATTATTAAGCCTTCTTCCCTCAAGAAAATTTGGCCTGTGTAGGTAAAGACAGGTGGCAACGTGCTGACTCAGTGCTGCCTGTAGTCTGCAAGATATCTGTCTTTCATGTCTTCCTGGCATAGCAAACTCCTAAGTTAGCCTACATGATGTCTCCTGAGTCTTCTCACCATTGGCCCTGAATTATCTTGACCTCTGCTCTGTGGGTTTCCATCAGGATCTCCCTAAACTACTGCTTGTGATATAACACGAGTTAAATAATTTAAGCAGGACGAAGTAATGCTAGAGTGGAGGTGAAGAATGCAATGCAAGAAACCATCTAGAGCAGTCTAGATAACGCTATTAGGACTGACAGCCTGGACTCTCCATGGTGTTTCATGATTTACCTTAGGGTGTAGCTGAGGGGAGGGGGGCATTTCTTTGTACCTGTCTACACCTCGTATTTACCCGGATAGGAATTGGCTTGTATTAATTGGCAGTCAGCTTAATTTGAGTTACGCCAGCCATAAAAGCACAAGCCCAAACAAAGCCCTGTGATCTCTCAGTGTG
Source organism: Gallinula chloropus (assembly GCF_964237585.1). NCBI lineage: Eukaryota > Metazoa > Chordata > Aves > Gruiformes > Rallidae > Gallinula > Gallinula chloropus. Next base: position 17,772,155 of record NC_140096.1, read on the forward strand.
TGCTTGTACCTAGTTCAGTCAGGAAGCTTGCAAGGAAAGGCAGAGCTGCCTCCTGCCCCTGCCCGCACAGGCAGCGTGGGGGGCCCGACGGAGGCTCAGGCACTGAGCTCCCAGTGGCATCGCCTTGTTCTAGCTGCGCCTCACGCTGCTTCAGCTGATGGGCAAACCAGCTGTACCACACGCTGGTAGTATAAAGCATCATAATTTTGATGGTGTTTATCCCATGCTTCCATCATTAAGAGAAATATGTTTTAAAACATTGGCGAGTCCTACACAATGAATTCTCATAATGATACAAATATTGATATCCAAAAGGCCCATTATTTATGCACCATTAGGTATTCTGCTCGCGGCCTTTTCCCACATCTTTCCATCTGAACCTGGAGCACGTGTTGTCATATGGCTCTCCTATTCTTTAAGAGTTAAAACAATAAAAATAGCACAGCAGGGTCTTGTCCATAAACAATGGAAACAGTGCTCTAAATTCAGTACTATTTCTGTTTTTATTATGTGATCGCTTCTTTGTTGTTAATCACTTGCCCTACTTAATTCATTCATTATACTCGAAAGCTTTGAGATTAAACCCCCAGGCAGGATAGCTTCATATGAATCCTTTCTTTTTTATCTGTTCCAAGTTAGATTAAGTCTAGGTCCTGTTTAATGAGGTGCCACTTGCTGGCTTTTCATGCAGCAAGAATTCCTCATACTCAGCGGTATGTATATACCATATAAATTATAAAATATTTTACTCTTTTTCTGAATCTCTAACTAATATGTCCTGCAGAAAACACTGTTATTACAAGTTCCCTGGGATATGGGTGGTTGGCTACTTCTGATTTTTTTATTTTTAGTGCTGAATCTTGCTGTTAATTTTTCAACTATTTAATTTATTTTCTTTATTTACGTTGTCATGTCATAGCAGTCTTGTTATTAATGACAACTTCTCTGTCTATGCCTGCAACTCAGTAAGCCAGCTATTGGAATGTCTTCACCTGCTGCACAGCGTTAGCAGCCTGCCCATGGCTAGGAGTGCTTTGGTGTTTATAGCCTAGTAGGGTCAATGTGGCTCAAGCATGGCAAGTTTGTGGTCAGCAATGGCTCAGGGAGTGTGCTGGGGCTTGCACTTCAGTCTGAGCGATTAAGTACTTCACATGACTATGCTTACTGGGGTTTGGGTCCAGCATGGGTCTTAGGTTGGAATCTGTGCCTCTGCATCTTTACTGAGATGTCGTTCAACTGCCATTGGGCTCCTTTGCAGCATCTATTCTGTGGTTAAGAAATATCTTGTTGGTAGAGTCCTGATAGTAGTGGCACTTCCTCTAGGTTCATGGAATTGTTTGTACTGATCCAAAATGCATGCTGGACCCATGTGCATGTTTTTGGTTTTTTGGACATTCTTTCCAACATCAAAAAATTTGTTTGGTTGAAAATGCCACATTCAGATTTAACACCAGTCCCTAGGTGTATGTTCATACATGTTGCAGATGGCATGTTTCTTTATGCTGACCATGATAGAAATACAAGGAGAGTCTGTCTATGCTGCTAAACCCTTCCTTTCTGAAAACTGGGACCCTCTGTGTTCTCACATGTTTTTACTTCAAGATGGGGAATCAGAAAACAAAACTGGAGTTTGTCTATTTTTGTGAAAGCCTGCTACAGATAAGTTAGCGATGAAACAGCAGCTTTGCCCTGCTGAGAGAAAGTGATAACAAATAGTCTCTATTGTGAAATAGCTTCTAATACCCTTTTTTCTTTTTTTTTTTTTTTTCTTTTTCCTTAATTTAAGTCTGAATGTCTCACAAAAACGGAAGGCAGCAATGATGTCCCTCCAGGACAGATGATGTTCCACAGTCTCTGGAGAGTTCTTGTTCTCCCTTTTGCCTGCTGAGTTTAGGGGTTTGGTAACTTTACTCCAAAATAAAGCTGCTCTTGAAAGGTTATTCCATTCAAGTTCATTATGCTGAACTAAGTATTAGGCTGAACTGTGTATGCTGAATTAAGCCAGTTTAGGCAGTGGATTGGTTGGTTGTTTTTTTTTTTCCTTATGGAGTTTCTGAAGAATTTCTGCCACTTTATAGGGAAGGTACACTGTAATCCTCAACCTGGATTTCTTGTGACTCTTGAAGAGTTCATCTGGACTAATGTAGTCTGTCATGCAAAGTCTTGGCTTTAGGCTCTTCTTCAGTACTTGTTAATCCTGTTCTGCTCTGAAACTCTTGCAAGAACGCTTCTAAACACCTTTGTGTAAGGGAAAATTGTGGCATGTGCTGTGTGCCTCCTGGGTTCTCCAATCTTGTCATGTTCCTTGATGCCAAGTTTTTGATTATTTCACCTTAAGAACAGTTGAGAGTCTACTGTTAAGGGTCTTTGCATACAACAAAAATAACCACTGAATTGGTAGCTTCTATGACTAGATTAGTTCTTCAGGGAGGAAAAGTGGAGTTTCTTGTTACCAGTACTACTGCTGTTATTTAAAGTTAGAATAAATACAAAGTGTCATATGAAGATTAATATTCAGGAGAAAGAGGAGAGGGTCACCAATTATTTTTCAGTTCTTAACCTGTAGGTGACCAATTTCAAGAACATTAATGGATGTTTAGATAGGAGAGAATGGAAGAATAGAGTTTAACTAAACATAAGCATGTGGTGTAAGCAATGGCCAAGAGCTTATCCTTTCTTCTGAAGGAGTTGTCAGTCAAACAAGTCAATATTAATCACTTGAACAGAATAGTACACTTAAGCGGTTTTTTGCTAATGCTTTACAGATTCCAAGGTTGCAAACTCCTAAACAGTCTTTGTGTATGTGTATATGTAGAAGATGATGGCTCAACATAGATGAAACCTGAATAATTTTACTTTTCTAAAATACCTATGGCTATTCAGACATTATGAGTGCAAGTACTGGTGCACAAATATAATCTAATAGGTGATTGATGGTTGTCTACTTTGTGAATCAATAAAAAAACCCTACTATGTTCATGTCCTTTAAAAAGTTCCAAGTAAAGCCCAAATTAACTAGTTGTTTTCTTTCCTTCTGCCCTCCAATGCTAGGTTGTACAACTTATCACTTGCAAGACATCCAGACCTGGAACAGAAATAATAAAGGGAATTGCAGTGCTTTCAGTTCAAGGGACTGATGGTGTTTCACAGTAGGCTTGCCCCCCACAGCCAGCTTTAGAGAAGAGATCGGTAGCTTTTCAACTGCATAGTGTGATGTTATCAAATATTTTGAACTGTAATCTTGCAATTACTATTAATGTTGCATTAAAAGATTATTTAATGAAGGAGATCATGCAGAGAACAAGCAATATAATGGCTCCAAGCAGCTTGCCTCCCACATACCTGGAAAAACTCCCTACTGCTACAGAAGGAGGAAGAACAGTTAGTGCCAGTTCTAAACAATAGGTTTCACACTATATCTGTTAAGACCTGTTGCTTTTGGCAACAAAAACTGACTCAAAGGCACAAATTTAAATTTTGAAAAGTGGTGCTTGGTGATTAAAGACAAACACGGAATATTCTAGTTTCTGCTGTGCATTGTTTAGTATTCAAAGGCAGTTGTGGAGGTGTTGGCTGTCTGGGCGTTTCTTTCCACCATGTATTGTTTAACCTCTCTATGCATTTCAGGGCTGGATTGTAGTTTCTGACAAAAATGTAGGTATTTCTGAAGCAGATGCAGTTACTCTGGTGTAAAACTTGGAGTAACAGAAGAGCTAAAGCTTTAGTTCTGCTTTAGAACTGAAATGCATTTCATGTAAATTTATGTCTGTTGCTTTAGCGTTCTGTTGGCAGGACCTTAATGCAGCATATCTCTCTTTGGTATCTATGACGATGGCTGCCTGGTGTTTCCTTAAGCCTTCACTGCACGTGTCTGTTTTTCCTTTTGCAATGCACTGAAAAGTGAGTAAAGTGTGGTGATGTTAATGTGTGGCCCAACCCAGACAAGCCAGAAGTAGCATAGGTACTGTCTGAAATTGGTCCACATTGAAGAATATATGAAATATGGGCCTATTATAAACTCTTCTGCACCAATTAAAAAAATAATAGGGAAAATAAAATGTTACTAGATCTGGTGAAGTTACAGCTGCAATGGTTGAAGGACACAGGCAGGGAAAGCATTGTAGGAAGATGACTACTTTTAATATTTGTTTTTTAAACCTCCAATACAGCAAAACAGGGGAAATGTTTCATGCAAACTCTTCATTGTGTCATGCTTTGTAGATGTACTTAAGGAAAAAACTCCTTGTTGTTCCATCCTCCAATGAAACAGGTGTTGGAGCACAAGAACCACATTTCTGGCTTAGCAGTAACCTTACAGAGGGCTGCTTCTGAAACAGTGGTGTGCTCTAGCGTCAGGTGCCAGGGTTCTTTTCCTGTGAACTGAAAGAACATCACAAAGCAGTGACAATGTGAATGCTATCATATATTGATTGAATTCTGAGTATCTTGCTTGCTTGATTCCTCAGTCTATAAAGTCTGATCAGGTATCTGCAAAATGGTGATGTAACTATAGTTACCTAGTTTTGGATACCAAAACCTTTGTGTTTTACATCAATTGGACTTGTGAAAATTAATATCTGGAGTTTCTCCATCTTGACAATTATAGAGTGCTTTGTCCTGACTCTGTCTTTTCCTTGCATCATGGAATTTGGTCACAGGGTGTCCAAAACAGCACGTCAGTCTACATGCAGGGGGAAGTTGTACCTGCTCTGCTGGTGTGCAAATACCCAGTAGCAGCTGTAACCCAAGACCTAGCCTGGATTTCACTTCGCAGATGTCAGTGGGGTTGGTGGTGAGCACTGACCCTGCATGGAGTTAATTGGAAAACTCAATAAAAAATAAGCACTTTCACCTCACTTTTCACAGCATTTTTCTTTATCTTGTATTCTGCTTACTGAGTAAAGGCACTGTGTGTTAAGCTATTGACACATATTTATTACTAGGCAAAAGAGAATCCTACCTCTGACAAAATCTAATTGTTAGACTGGAGATATGGCTGTTCATATCCATTTCTTTACGTGCTTAAAGTTCAGTATTTCCATTCAATTCATTAAACAGTAAGCCTGCACTCCTCTCATCTTTATTTGTGATTGCATTTACAAACTATGAATAATTAGAAATAATATTTGAAACAAAGGCCTTTGGGGCTATATTAATCAAGGAGAAAAGTGTTACTCATGAAATTTTATGGGATAAACACAACTATCAAGAGAAGATTATTCCTGCTGCGCTCTTGGCTTTTAAGACTCCTAGTCACAAAGAAATGCAATATTTTGCAGGAAAAGCACAATATATTCTCAATGTATGATGTGTTTTTAAAATTAAAATAATATTGTATTTAACCTCACAATATCTTTGGGGGAAAGATTGGTATAATTCAACCCCTTTTACATATGAGCAAATTGCTTAAGTGATTTTCAGGGCATGTGGCCTAAAAATGGAACTGCATGTCTTGAATGAGTTCCAGCAAATTTCATGTGCTCTTCTTTCACTGCATCTTTGTTGATATAGAGGACAAATTAATTCAGTCTTACAAGTAACCCTCAGTAGATTGAAAGACTGTCTGTCTCTTCCTCTACAGTCATGATTTTCTATGGTATCTGTATTCCACTGGGCATTGAAATCTTCAAAAATAGACATAAATTCATGAGCACATGAGAGGGTGTTCCTGGGAACTGGCAAAATATTTTGAATATTTTGCTAGAGAAAACATGATCACAGATTTCAGTATATTGAAAACTATAATCCGATTTCTTTTTCATTAGTCTTTTCTATGACTTTTCTTCATTTCTGGCCGTGTTGTGTCTCCTCATCCCTTCCCTCACTTTTTAGATTAAACAAATGGAGCAGAAGAAATAAATGGGAGAGCAGCATACTGTAGGAGAAAAAAATATCATAGCAATACAGAAGAAACCTGTAGCAGAACACCTCTTTTCACCATCTATCAATTTTCAAACTTAAGCAGAACACATAAGGTACATGGAAAAGAATGGAGAAGCCCACTGCAGGAAATGCTACTGAACTTACTCAACATCAGCTTTTCAAAAACAATCCCCTCTCTTTCCTTCTTGAGCTTTGGAATGTAAGCCCTTTAGGTTTACAGATCTACAACCAGAGCATTATGAGTTTATGATACTCCAGTGTTTCTTTCTATTAACAGCTCAACTGGGAGGAAGAGTTGGGGTTTTAAAATTACTGTCTACAATGCATTCAGCTTCAGGGGACTGATGCATTTTCCCTTTGTTTCTAAGCACCATCCAGTCTCTTAAATGCTTTTACAAATTAAGCTTGAATGCTAGCTTTCACTGCCATCTCAAGTTGAACTTATTATTTCTAATGATTCCTCCTCTTCTTTGAAATGCCACTCAACTTTTCTTTACTGTAACCATTAAACATAGCTAAACAAAATAAATAAATGAGAAGACTATTTCTAGCATGCAAACCTTGACAAATTTAGCTGTTATTTCAACAATTTTTTGGTTGATAATGAAATACTCATCTTTGTTTTCTTTATGCTACTGTGCTGTATCGTATGATGAAACTTCATGAAGTTTCTTTTAACACTGTTGGTGGTGATGTTACTGGGAATCTGTGTTAACTAATGAGTGTTACATTTATAATTTATTACATTTATAATTTATTCCAAGCAAAATAGTCGGTGGCTGCTAAAGCTTTACGAATATAGCTGCAGGTATATGAATAATTTGTAACCATATAGTCACTGATTAGGCAAAAGTAATGGAAGTTGTGATATTAGTTCTTACTGGAGTGACACCTGTTAAAAACATCCCTTTTTAAACTAGTTCTGATCTAGACAGTCAGTGTTTTTCCATGAGTGTTCAGTAGAAATCCTGTTACATAGTAAAGTGTCTCCTTCAAATCCGAAAGAAGCAGAACATAACCTTTCTTCCATTCCTTGAATATAAATATGATAATCATATGTTAATTAATTGCATTAAAATTTAAGAGGAAACATGCAATTATGGTACACAGGTGCAAAATTATTAACCAAATTTTCATTATTATATACAACTTGAAAACTGAACCTCTCATCGTTATTTATTATTGGCGACCACGCGGTACTTGGATGCTCACAGTTTGCATAATGTAGTAATGAATAAGGAAAAGCTTTGCATTCTGTTGGAGTTTTAATCGCTTTTCTTTAATCTGTGATCTGGTTATGTGTCTCTCTGTTTTACACAGAGCCTTTATTCTCAGCTTTTACTCTCAAGAGTTGTGGAGCTGTGATGCGTAACTATTGCTGACAAGCATAGCTTGGAAAGTGAGTTCCTCAAAGTTCAGTGTGGTGGTGTTGTGTCAAAAGAAAGCATTTAGCACCACTTAAGTTCAGGCAGACTGAATCGGGAATCTGATATTTGTAGGAAGTATACATACACAGATTTAATGGATGCTGCTCTCATTGCTACCCTGAGGCCAAATGCAGCAATCACAAATACTATACTCAGCCTTTCAGTCTATTAGTTGGTGAGATGGTATGGAGTAGGAATGATGAATGATGTAGAACTAAGAGCTGATGACATTTATGTACATGTGTGGTCCCTTTTGTCCTTTCCTCGTATCTGTAGCACATTCAAGTAGGCAAGAGGACGTGAATGGCAGAGAAATCTTTGGGGTTCTGTCATATCTGTTTAGGATTCTCTGGACTCCACAGGTGGGGTACCTTTGCAAATGGTTGAAGCTAATTCGGGTATAGCTGTTAAATCATGACTGTAAACCAGGTTTGCTTCAAATCCAATGTCTAGTGGGTCTCAAAACTGATCTTGCCACAGCATAAGTCTGAAGTGATGCTATTTATTCAGGTTCTGAGGATTTTCTAACTGTGCAGCAGAGTGGAGAATCGCGAGCAGGATTTATTTTCTTGGCTTGGCAAATCTTGAACGTTTCTGTAAAAGAGTAAGAATGTGGCTGTAAGTGTGGGCACATTGCAAGTGTGCATATTTAAAGAGAGCCCATAACATTTCTTTCAATACGACTTATGGGAAGTTTCACATACTTCTAAGTGGAGTTAATTGTAAACTTTGTTTTGATGCAGTCAGCAAATGGTGACTGGTTCTCCCTGGGTAAAACTGGAATAGTCAGATATTGCTGCTCAGGTGGTTCTGCTTGCCATTGGCATGCTCTGTGCAGCTTCTGTGTTCTGTGAACTCTTGCAGACTTTCCTGTTGCTCTTTGAGATTTACACGAGGGTGTCCAGCTAACAGACCTTCAGAATGAAACACTTAATTTTCCTGAGAAAGTGAGTAAAATTTTTATGAGGAGTTGTTATAACATCAGCTTAAAAATGGGCTGTGTCTTGGTAGTCCTAGAAGAAACTGTGAGCAAGTAGTCTGTGTTTCTGGAAATGATATTGGCTGGTCTGTTTGCTGGGGATTAACTCATTGCCTTGTTCTTCCAGAACCTGAGGTCTGCAATGTGTCTGTGCTTTCTGATCCGCTTTAAATCTGTCATAAAAAATTAAAAGCTGATTTTTTTGCCCCTCTCATAGCTCACTTACAAGATTCCTTTTATGTTTCTCCTGCTATTTCTTCATCACTTCAATAGCCTACGGTGCATTTAATTGTAACCTAAGTAGCTTGTGTTCCCCTTGCACACATTAAAGAGTAAATTCTGAGTGACTGGACATAACTAGTACTTATCATAGTAAATAGCATATTTATCTCTTCTACAGTCAGACAATCTCATACTGTGTAACTTTTCCGCTTTCTGAAATGTCGCCACTTAAACTGTGGCATGATTTTCCCATGAGGACACATTGAAAAGGCCTCTCCTGAAACACAGCTTGGAAATGTAACCTACACGTAATATTTAAACCGATTTTATAGCAGTCAAAAATTGGATGAACATATACAACACTCACACAGTAGAGACAGTGTGCTGTGGTAGTGGTTTATTTTTTTCCCTAGGAACTGGTCCTGCATTTAATGAGTTTCTTCAATTTTGAATTTCATTTTTATTTTGAAGTCACTGGCCTGTTTTGTAAAAAAGCATTTCTCTATTATAAGGCCTCACAGCTGCAGAAAGAGTTACTTTCAGTTATCTCTGAGGTGATGCATATCACAACGAAAACTCAGGTACTGCACATATCATTTCCTAACCTTGAACTAAATGGCACCAAAGCCATCCTGAAGTTTAATAGTTTCTTCGATCATGACTTTGCAGGAGAAAGCTCTTCTTTCAGTGGTGAAAGACGATGGAGTATTCTTTTTAGAAAGAAGTCTATGAATATGGAAAAAGGGGGAAATAATCACATTTCAGATTAAATATGTCAGATGCATTTGTCTCAGGTTATAAATGAACCACCCAGCAATGCGTCTGCAGGTAGACACATACACTACCATGAACAGCAGAGCCTGAAAAGCTCCTTTCATCCTCAGTGCAGTTATTTCATAAATCCCAGAGAAACTACCGGAAAGAACTTTGAAAAACTCACCAGGAGGGAGAAAACTATGAATTAATTAAAACCCACAGATTAACCAATTTGTATTTTAACTCCATTTCTGTCAGCTTCAAATGTGTCCATCAGAAGGATCAGCACCCATCCCCCCAGCGTGGCCACTGCTGTTCCTTGGGGGTGCCTGGGGAGAAACTGGCACAACCTGATCTCAGCCAGTACCAAGTGTGGCCAAAGGGGAATTTCTTTTGACACACCTAGTGAGCATCAGATCATGCCAATAAAGAATTTAAGTCCAGAACTATCAGATGCAGGACTTCTTGATGCATTTTGGTATATTTCTCCTGTCTAATAAAATACAGGAAGTTGACTCCTACCAACGATTTTTGTTCGCAATTAATAGAATCAAGTCACCATGTCTTTTACAGCACTACAAAGGAAGAATACCACTGTTTTTTCTCTGTATTTATAAGTATTAAAGTATTTATAAATATATTAAAGTATTTATAAACTTTCAACTAGATTAATGACACTAGTAACTGATCATTGCACATAAAAATATGACTTAGCTTGGACTTACCTGCTAACTTGTTGGTTTGGGTTTGGGGGAAGGCGTCAGAAAAAGGAAAAGTATTATTTTGTCAAACCATATATGAAGTTGATGTTGCTCTTTATTTGAAGATGAGTATCATTGTGTCGTGTTACATGTAAGCAAAAAGGGAAGAAACTGCATGTTTGTGTTACGTATAAGAGACAAAGGCATGGTTAAATAAGCTGTGGCCTTTCATTAAGGCTAAATTCTACCTAATGTTTGGAGACCTACAAAGGACATAGTTGTTTATATGACGTTTAGATTAACAGTATTCCTGAAACTGCTGCAAGTTAATATGCTAAAACTGGCTGCTGGCTTGTACCTCTGAACCCAGCACCGCACACAAAAACCTGCCCCAGCAGCTGGGCTGCACCAAGAGGCCGCAAGCTGCAGACACTTGTGGGCTCTGACCCAAATAGTCCACCACTGAAGGACCACTGCAGTGTCACCTGGGGATGTATTTTGCATAACACCATGTGCTGCCAGTGCTCCCTCTGGTCCCTGGGCAGTGGCTGTCCTGGCAGGCTGATCACCCAAGAGTGTCAGGATGGGCACCCTGCTTCATCTGGAGCTGTGCTTCATGTGTGACGTCTGATGCTAAGTATCTCCTTGGTAAAATCCAGGGAGAAGTCAGATTAATGACTTTTGTCTGTTTGTCCATTTTTGACAGGAAGCAATTATAGCTGGCAAATAGTACGTAGCGTCCTATGTGTGCTTTTACTCCGTGTTTATGGTTACCGGAGGAGATTTCCTCTCAGCACACTTCCTCTCAGTAAAGGACAAACAGTCTGATGTGCAGTTAGTCCTTGCTGGTTTAGTCGTTTAACCACTGCAATATAGCACTTACTTTATCTGGATTTATTTCTTCTCTCCTTTGCACCGATTAGTCAAATACCTCCAGTTATGCGGTTATGTTTCATTAACTGGAGTTCAAGTCACTTGTTGTTTGTGGTTTTAATGGAGAATCCAGTACTGAAAACGAAGAGGCCCACGAGCTCCATAGGAGCCTGGGGCTGGGAGAATTCATAGGTAGCAAAGAGCTTTGTGCAGGAATTTGTAGGAGCTGCTGTCTAGCCACAGAGTTGGAAGCAGGTCTACACACCCATGAAGTAAAAATTAGGGGTGGGATTTCCAGAAGCACTAAATCCTACTCAATGCAAAAGGTATTTATACTCATAACATTCTTTATGCTGTGAAAACTGCATAGCTATTGCTAGCATGACACTGGACCTGAATTAGTGTGCCTAGGGCTGACACTGAACACCCACAGCTATAGAGCTGCTAGACACCCACGAGTGGCTTGTCTGCAAGAGATTGTGGTGACACATGATATGTTGACTTGTAATCTTGGTGTCTCTTGTAAAGTCTATGGAAACTTTGCAAACCAAAACTTCCAAAGGCTCCTAGGACTGTCAAAGCTTCCATCTCATACTCCAGAAAACAGGCAGTCAGATCAGAAGCGTGTGGTATATTAAAGTTTGTTGTTAACCATACTACTCACCTAATAATGTCTACAATCACCTTAGAGACATGGTGCTGAGTTAAATGAAGGACGTTGCTGCTTTCCGTATCTTTCGGGAAGCAGCATGTTCAGTACCAACTGCAACTGGCCTACAGATTCCAGGACCTACAAACATATATGGATGTATACTGCTATACCTATGTCAGTGAGTACATATGCATGCACCTATATTCCTTATAAAAGTGAGCTGAATGTGTGCTAAATGCCTGAGCTCATCTTGCAACGTGGACACCTGTGCCAGAATTTCAGCAGTCACAGCAATGTCTGTAATCTAAGCAACAGACTGCACTCCTTCAATCTCCACTGTAGTTTTCTTTCCCTGCCTATGTGTAGGTCAGCTAACCTGTGATAAATGTGATAGATTGTTAATTCATATTATCCCCCCCCCTTGTCTGAACACTATAAACGGTGCTGAAATGAGCACCAAGAGTTCTAGTTTATTCTGGTTGCAAATCTACCTCTGCAAATTGCCACAAGTCTTTTAAACAGTAAAAATGAAGTGAGTCCTAACTGCAAATCTGTACTTGGGAGACAGAAAAGAATGAGGGTGGAAACATGTGGGCCTGATTCTGCTTTCAGTGTCGCCCTTAGCAAAATTTCTGTGGCAAAATCCTAAAGGAGCTTGATGCTGACAGCCTGCATAAAGTGTGCTGCATTTGAAGCAATTGAGTTAATGTTTGAGACTCTGACAATCGGAAAAGGAGGTTGACATAATTATATTAAGATATCTCAGAGTGTCATGTAGTTTGCAAGGCTGAATTTTAAACTGTTGATTTAAATTAATAAAGATTCAAGAGTTTATAATTTGTTTATTTATTGAAATCAAATGCAGTCCATGTTTCCAACTAATTGAAAAGTATACTTGTGATAGAGAAAGTATTTAATTTGGGCAGGCAAGTTACCAGACTTCCAAATAAAGATGATGAATTGCAAATTCTCAATCTTAATCCCTGTAGGCTGACAGTTACCCCTTTAAAAGCAGCATTTGAGTGATATACTATAGCTGGTAATAGCACACAGCTGCAGAGTAGGAAATCCCATTGCTATTTTGCAAAGCTTTTATTTTGCTGTATTCATTTATTTTTCAAAATTATGCTTTCCTTATTTAGAAAAAAGAACTTTGGCCATTACAAGTGGACTGGACCTTTAACAAACAATTGCCCGTTTGTTTGCTGTATGTAAAAATAAACTATAAAAAAATTCAGAATTTACTTCACTTGCATGTAGCCTTCTCATGAGCATAAATGTATTTACACTTGGAGGGGGAAGAGGTGATACAACTGTAAAGAACCCGTTTCTGTTATATATCCTAACAGCCAGTATACAAGATCAAATGCAAAGAGGGTTTTTTTTTCTGTCTTTAATGTATAAAGCATGTGTCCAACAACAGCAACAAAATCAGTGCCAGAAGCAGCAGTCCATAGGGAAGCAGTAATTTGTGTGTCTGCACATTATTCTGTGTCTATGCACATATTAACTCTGGTATACAGTTACCATGGCAGCCCTCACATGGAAAGTTATATACTAGTAGGGTATCTCTAACAACCACCGACAGGGAATACGCATGTTCTGGCAAATGCAGAAGGGTGTAGGTTTTTTTCCTGGGAGGAAACAATGTGCTGAAATTAAGGATGGGAAAGGCAGGTTGAAGAAAGGCAAACAACTCAGTATTTGCCCCAAATATAAGAGGTGGGGGGAAAAAAAAAAACACACCTTCAGAAGAAATCTCTCTCTGCTTTCTCCCATGCATCAGCACCACCATGACTCCCAAGGGCTGGAATGCTTTAGCCTTTATTCAAAGCTGCCATTAAAATTCTTGTCTTATGGTTTTCCTCCTGTATACTTTTCATTGAGGCTTTTACAGGGTACTTTTCTTACATTAGTTTTTGTGTCCAATTTTGAGGTTGGACTTTCCCTGTGATGAAGCTAGTTTGTCAAGGGTGAGCTGTTATCAGTGATGCTTACAGTTCTTCAACAGTGCATGTTATCATACGCTGTGTTATATTTATAGTTGTATATACAACTTTGCCAAACTTCAGCTTTACAGCTGACATTTTGAAACAGATGCTATTTGCCTGAGTTATTTCCTTTTTTTTTATGTTTAAACAAAAAAAGGTTCAACCATTTAGACGAATCAGGTTAGAGGAAAAATATTTTTAACCCCATTAGAAATCTTTCTGACAGTTCTCCTGGAATGCTTAGCACCTGCTTGTTTGAATTGGAGTCTTAATGTTAGTGATACATAAATGGTAGCATCACTCAAAGAGAAGGTACAATAGAAATAAGAGACCATGTCAGTGCTTTATGATGCAAAACCCAACGCTGAGGAGAGTGAATGTAGGGTCAGCACTTTGGGTGAGTCATCAGTAGTTTAGAAAGAAGAAGAAAAGGGAAAAAAAGACGTGACAAGATAGACACTCCCAAGAGCTACAGGCTTGTTGTACTGGCTGAAGTTTAATGGAAAAGCGGTGCTCCTGTCAGCTGGTGTACTACATAATATTGTTAACACCACTACAAACAGGTTGTGGTTTATTGCTTCAATTTCTTATGTACTGGCAAGAGAATTAACAAGATTGATGCATTAGGATCTCAGATCTCAGTCAAATTAGGTGACTAAGAGGGTGATGAAAAAAATACTTGTTCTTTGAAGGAGCACAGCTCCATCAGAAACTTGTTACATCCTAGCATCAGACCATTTGAGCTGCTGATTTAACAGCACACTTAGCAGGCAGTAGTTACACTGATAGGGGCAACTACTTAATCAGTGCTTTAAGGATATTATGTTCGGAGTGATTTAAAGGGATATTGTGCTTTAGTAAGTGTGCCGTGAGTATGAATATGTTCTGCATGAAGTGAATGCAAAAATGAGGTTGCAAGTGTCAGTTATACTGTCAGCTGCTTTATTTGGGCATATGTTAAAAAAAGAAAAAGCCACTAAACACAGAACAAATACCAGCACTTTGAAATTGTTACTTACTGGAAGGAAATAACGATTAGTGGAGGAGAACAGGGAAAGAAAATATCAGTGCCTGTGTTCTACAGATTTGCGTAGTAGAGAAGGAGAAAATAATGAAGTGCTGTAAAATGCAGGCGAGGAGGTTTTTGAAGATGCAACAGTGAGTAAAGTTCTTGATTTCCCCCTTCTGGCTTCTATGACTTGGAGCATTTCCCTCATCATCATGAATATATCCAGGAATGCTGACTGCCTTTCAATACCTGCCTTGTATAGCAAGTGGCTCAAGGAATAAATCTTGCATACCTTACCAAACAAGGGCAGACCAGCTTGGTACTGAGGGCCCTGTCAGCACTTGTAGATCTGATACTGCGTTTTGTATCTGATAAATATCTGTGGAGAATAAGCATGAGAATTTGTTTCTGAATTCTCATGGACAATGTTTAAAAAACGAACAGCAAAAAAATCGAGGAGGTGGTATTCAGTGTATTTTGAAGTATCTGATGTTGGAGGATGGCTGAGGTAGAGAATGTTTTATGCCACGTGATTGATCCAAGTCTGGCATGACTGAGGCTCTTACATAGAGCTTCTCTTTAGTTTTGGGCAAGTGACTATGCTTTAGTTTACCTGACTCAGTTTACAGGGCTCTGAAGACTACACCCCTCTCTTGTCCTGGAGGACTGCTTAAAATCACCACAGAATGCTGCCAGAGATTAAACACCCTAATGCAGGCTAGCTCTTTCCAGTAATATCCAGCTACTGCTGAGGCAGTGCAGTGCAGGCAGCAGAGCCTGGATCCCAGTGCCAGGGTCCCATGGATATCTGTGGTATTGCAGCATCCCAGGCTGATGACATGGAGTTTTACATCAACACTGAATTCATTAACTTTTGAAAATGTCCAGATCTTTAAGGTCCATCACAGCAAGCACAAAAATAAAAGAGGGAAAATAAACCCAGGCTTTGCTTAGGGCAGGAGAGGTATTCGTTTTGTCTAGGAGAAAATGAGGCAAGGCAGAGTCATGTGGAGGGCTTCTTATGAAAGCAGGCATTGCTTGGGAAATTACAGTGCCATTGACTAGAATGCATCGAGTACAAAAGGGAGATATAATAAGACGAAAGCAGTTATGCACCTAAGCCCTGAAATGTAGCATTACATCCATCCAGAGAGGTAATCATTCCTGTCATTACTAAGCTGTAAGATCACTCAGTCCTAGCATGGTAGAAATCCAGGAGCTCAACACATCAGTCAGGTGGCTTTCCATAACACTGCTTCTGTGGCTCAGCTGGAGTTAAAAAACCCAACCCTAATAGTGGCAGTCACTTTTACAGTTGCTAGCAAACCTTGTAAGTAATAACTCATAAACTTCCTTAATTAAATTCAATCTTCATTACTGCCTTACAGAGTCATTTGAAGGGGTGGTGGTACTTGCTCAGGAAGTGATCCATTGGTACTTGTGGTTGTGCCTCTAGAACAGAAATCTGGGGGACAAATTATGTATAACACATTTCTATCTTCTTTTAATTCACTGCTGGTGTTCCCCTGAGTTGCTGCAGGTGAGTTCTGTGTGTGTGTATGCGTGATGTGTGTTATTTGATGTGTGTTATGTGACCAAACCACACGTGCCATTAGTATAGCAGAAGCGGCAGAGATCACGCTACGGGAATGGTGATAAAAGTAGCTGGGGCAATGGCTGGCTGAGCAGAGTCCAGAGATGTGACAATGACTCTTTGACCACCACACTGCCTATGTGCAGCTGCATCTGATGACTTTGCCAGTCTTACTCAATGAAGTTATGACTTGTTCAGTGTGGTAGAAACCATCCAAATTGTTCCTAGTACAGCCTCACAGATCCAGGATGTGATATACTGACTTGGAGAAAAGGTCCTGCACTCTATCTGTGAAGCAGCCAGAGAAATAGGAAAGTAAATGTTTGAGTTATTTACCACAAAGTTTGACAAAATACAGACCCTTCTGACATCCTTAGAGGATAAAAAAACTCTGACAATCCCTGCCAAAAAGACAGTCTTGGAGAATGAGATGGAAAATCATATGTTTCTTTGAAAGATTCAAAGTAAAACTGTGACAGAAAAAAATACTGCATAGTAGTGCAAATAATTGAGGTTTTCTCCTAAAAGATACATGGGTTCATAAAAATAGCTTGAACCATTCTGGTGACCTTAAGATTACCAGCACCACAGAGCCACAGACTTGTTCCCATTCATTTCTGTGTCCAGTCATTGCTCTCATATTGTCCAAGATCACATCCTATAGAACAGGCAATCTACATTTAAAGAATTCATTCCAGCTGTGGATATATACTCATATCACTCTGTTATTGTTGCTATTTATTTACCAAAATATAAAAGCTTCTTTCCTCTCTACATAAAACCCTAATTTCTGTGTTTTCACTATTGTCTCTTTCCTAATAAGTTTTATTCTTCCTTGCTGCTGGACCATGAGCGAACCATCCATTGACCTCCCTTGACATAGGCTAAACAGCCAGAGCTTCTGTCTGTCCAACTGTGGGATGGGTTTTGTGGTCTTGAAATCTTTGCAAACATGTTTCTGGATCACTTCCAGCTTGTCAACAAGCTCCTAAAATGTGTGGATTGAATACTTAGGACTTAACACTGTGTCAGAGGGCAACTTACTGATTTCCTATTTTATGTCCTATTCTCAGGGGAAGCATTAATGAATATCCTAGCTGCATCTGCCCTATCTGCTGGGATGTGCACAGCATAGTCCAGTTTCCCAGTCACCAGAACATGTAGATCAGGCAGGCATCTGCTCAGAACACTTTGGAGATTCTTTTCAGTCCTTGCACCCCAAAGGATCTGTATGCAGGAAGCAGATGTGCCTGCTCATTTGGTGATAGACAGGTAGTGCCTGTTGTTTTTGAGTGAGACTCTGGTCTGTTTTATGCCAAGGACCAGGGAGAGAGAAAGAGAGCATTTATGTTATGCTTTCTGATTTGTAGATTGATAGCACTAAAAAGGCTGCTCACCTGGAGAAGGAAACTGTATTGAAACTTAGCTCTGTAAGTGGTATCAGTCTTGGACACTTGTCAGCTTTTAAGGGTCTGACTGTCTGTGAATCTGAATTAAAGGCTTTAAACTGCTTTGTGTGGACAAAGATGGGCACCTAAGAAGGGTGTTCAATGAGCAAAGCAGCTTATACCAGCTCTCAACCAAGACTGCAAAGAACGTGTCTCAGCTCCCCGTGGTGATGAGAAACACTCCATATTCAAGCAAGCCATATGTATGTTTTTTTTCTCTATTCTCTCCAAAGATAATCTCATGTAAAATGGCTGAAAAATTTTGGGAGTGGGGTTTAGGGTATCAGTCATGCATGTTGCAGTTTTCTTCCTCAGAGAACTGGAAACATTTTCCTACATAGTGCTGCAACTTCAGTTTTCAGAGTGGCCAGTCCCAGAGCCTAGAAAATCCACTACTGCTCTTTAAAGGATGAGGATAAAGGGTATTAAAATCCCTTTCCTGAAAGACTGTTTAGCCCAAACCTCCTACATACCGAGTAGAGCCAGTACAGACAAGGTGGACATCACCACCCAGCTGACTGACAGCTGTTCTCACTGCAACACTTTTGTGCACGACTCATTCCTATCTGTGAATGTTAAGCCTGGTTTGGGTGTCTGGATCTGGCTCCTGCACTGATTTGGACTGTGGTTTGACAAACTGGAGAGCCCCTGAGCAGGTGAGGTACTAACTCACTGTGCTGTTCTGGGAGGGCAGCACTTTTTGACAGGCAAGTTAAATGCCAATGGACTTTAGAAATGCAAATTTAGGTATCTGAGGACTCCAGCTAGGCTTTATGTAGGACATTTTAGGAATTATGCTCTTCTACATAAGTACCTATATTCCACCCATGTTCCACTTCAGGCTTATTAGTCCCTCTGTGGATTTAGTCCTGGGAAAATAAAAGGCAGGATGCAAGAACCACTAGACTGTGCTTAATAATGAATCTCTGAGCAGAGAACACACAGGCTTTGGTTTGAGGTCCAGCCAAAATTGAGTCAAATAAGAAGAGAAAACACGTGTCTTTGGGGATAGCATCTCAGCAAATTGATGCTGAATAGAAAGAGCAATAGAAGATGAAGCTGAGAGAGGAGAGACCTGTGACTTCAAGAAAATTGTCCAGTCTTTCAAAAACTTTGCTAACATTTTCTGCAAGTGTGGGCTATTAAAATATACCCAAAGATGTTCTGGTTTATTTGGTTTTGCTTGGTAGCCATCTCAAAATTGCAATTTTTATGCATGATGAATGCTGAGTTAGAAACTGCCCTGTAAGTGACATCTTTCACACCTGGATTTTCTAGGCGTTTCATTACACAGCTGCTTTCCAACAAAATGGCTAATGAGGTGAAAACTTGGAACCTCCTCTCGGGTTGGCTTTATATTGCACGAGGAAGAAAGGCTCCCACTTGAGTGGCAAAAGCAGGCTGTGGTCACAGTAAGGTCACAGGCAGTGTTCACCCACTGTTTGGCACGGAGCAGACACAGTCCAACCACAAATACCCAGCTGAAGTTTTTTAGGTAGAAAACCACTTCCATTTCTACCCGTTTTATGTTGTTCCTGGACATCGTTGCCTTCAGCTGTGGCAATAACCTGCTTGTTCCCAGCCCTAATTCAGCACATCTAGATCAAGAGTGACCTTCCCTCAAATTCCTGTGTCCCTTAACCTTTTTAATCTAGTGAAGTAATAATAGTAGTTGTAATAGTAGCAGTGGTATTAGTAATAATGTATTCACCCAACTAGGAACACTGTTCATCGCTACATGGAGGTTCAGACTGATGTTCTAGTTCGTGCTGAACAACGCTTTGAGCTACAAATGAACTTGAATGAGGGTAATTGTACAGAAAGCGATTACTCAGGCTGTAAACCCTGTGGGACAGCCACCATCTCTGCTCTGTGTTTGCATAACACTCAGATGCACCAAGGTCCAAGTCTCCTCTGGGGGATCACCATCTGTGCTGAAATAAACTCTAACTAATCTCTGAGGCTTAAAGCCATCAGCACTATAGAGCCTGTTTGCTCTTGATTTCTCTTCCACTGTTCATTCAAAGATCTTAAGCAGAAGCAGGGAAAGTAACAAGCATACAAGGCGATGAAGAAATTGTCTCTCTTTTTTTGGGGCATTGACTCAAAGGAGGGAGGCATCTTCAGCCCTATGCTTTCCATCCTCATCAATTTTCTGTC
This sequence comes from Gallinula chloropus, assembly GCF_964237585.1. Taxonomy (NCBI): domain Eukaryota; kingdom Metazoa; phylum Chordata; class Aves; order Gruiformes; family Rallidae; genus Gallinula; species Gallinula chloropus. Next base: position 17,791,850 of record NC_140096.1, read on the forward strand.
ATTGGCAGAAACCCAAGAGAACTCTTGAGGGCTAGGCAACTCTTTCCCTCCATGGCTCTGAAATTTAAGAGGTCAGAAAAACATTAACGAAATAGTTTCATAGCTAGGTTCTAAAAAAAAAGCTGAAAAGTTGGAGGTGTCTCAGGAAATAAAATGTCTGTTGTCTTGGTCACTGAAGAATAATTTAAATTCTATTTTGTTTTATGATAGCTGATTGTCATGTGTCTTTCAGTGACTGAAAAAATGACTGTTTATGGGAGAGACTGATATTTTTCCAACAACAATGCCCCATTTTATTCCATTTAATCAATGAAGAAGAGTATGAATATTGGCGGCATCGGCTCCTTTCATCATTTGGCAACTTCTACTTTTTGCTATGCAACTCTTCTGTTATGGTCTTAGATCTATGCCTTAATGTCAGGATACTGTAAATTCAAATTCATAGCAGTTTCATAGTTGTCCTCATAAATTCGAGTTATGGCAGCGTGCACATGTTCTAGGGAGTATTGGAACTAAATTGCTCTGGGTGCTGAACAAACATAGGAAATGTGATTCTTCATCCTCAGTATGAGTCTGTCGAAAGTGGGGATAGAAATACTTCCCTATGATTAAAATGACCAATGGACCAACAAAGTTTAAATCTCAGATATTGTGTGTTGCAACTGATCCTCACAATAAAAGAATGTAAACAAGTTAATATATATACATATTGTCAAGTTAATTCACTTGAATAATTGGAGAAAATCACAACCTGTTTACATATACTCTGTGAACAGAAAGTGAAGCTATATTAAATCATGTAAATTATTCTCTGTGAGCTGTTTACTCTTTTCCAGTAATGATGTTATTTGTCACCCCAAGCCCCTGTATGTGGATGTAAACCAAAGCACATGTTAGGAAAAGGAAATAACTACACACAACATGAGCTTTTCCTCTCTAGAGAAGTCTAGTGCTGCCCATTTACATTGTGGCCTTAATTAAGCAGTGATTGATGCTTATTTGGAAAGCTAAAGATAATTGCTACCTTCTCCGAAGTGAACTGGCTATCCATTTGACCTCAGTATTTTAACCAAAGAAGACTGGGGAGAGTTCAGCTCTCTTCTTTAATGCAAGAGAAAAAGTGCTCTTTTCTGTCCTTGTTTGCTCCTCAGACCAAGGCTCCTTCCCCCTGCCAGGTGTATTTCCTGGCTCCTGAGGGGCACAACAGGAGGAAAAGATGCTTCAGGATGATACCTTCTTAAGATGAAGAAAGATCTGCCTACCGCCTGCTCTCCTTTCAAGAATGGAGAGAAGGAACATCCCAGTTCTTGTCTGTTGCTTCTGCTGCATGTTTGGGCGGCTAGAAGGGTGGACAGAGACTGCAGATGCAATTTCTTCACAAGTGGCTTTCAGTTTTTTTGAAAGCTAGAGCATTATCACCACTTCATTCAAAGGAACCTTGTTAAGCCTCTCTGCCACTGCTGGATTTGTTTTGCATTAGTACACGGGTGTGATAATGTCCCAATTTCATGGCAAAAAGCAATGAGAAAAAGATTAGGAGCAAGCTTTTTGCCATCCATCTCTGTCCATCTGTTTGCTGTCAGCAAAATATAAACTCCACACGAATACCAGCTTTTCATTCCTCCTCTTCCTTTGTTGTTTTCCGTACTGATGTGATGTGAGGCCCTACGATGGTGATCTCCAAACACGTTGAGCTCCCTGTCTTATCTTGATTTACATTACGTGCAGCTAGGTGGGCTTTATTTTAAAACAGCCACCTGGAGAGATTTAACCACCTTCAGCAGGCTTCATGCTTCAAACAAAATATGGCAGATACTCAAGCCACTGATCTGATGATGCATTTTATCATTCCAATGGGCATTTCCCATTCTGATAGCGACTACTTCACAAGCACCATCATGTCACTGACAGTGGAGAAAAAAAATTCATTTCTACTCTGTCCAAGACAACAGATTGAGTTTTTTGTACAACAAGCTATAAGCAGGTTAATTGACTTGTGGGTATTTGAGAGAGACATGAGAAATCTTTGTGCTAGCTATTTTACTCCAGTGTGTGGTTTGGATGCTCCCCTCCACAGCAGCACCTGCTTGCTTTTCTGAAGTGCTGCACTGACAGTCTAAGAAAACACCTCTTTTCAAAACCACCTTGGGAGATTTCAAAAGCTGTGATAAAACAACTGTGTGATAGAAATTAGAAATCATACAGTAAGCGTTCAACTGAGGGTGTTTAAAGACCCATGAAAGTGTGTGTGTGTGTATGTATATGGCATCATTAGGAGCTGAGTCCCTTTCTGATTCTCCTAAAAAAAATATATTTAAAAAATAAAGTTCTACATTCCTCATTGTATTCCTGAAACAAATAAATGGGAGCAGGAGTAGCAGATCCCAGCCACAGTTAGGGAAATGCCAGTTACAGCCCCATCTCATGTAAGTAGAGGATGGCAATTGCGTTTTACAAGCAATTAGAGGAACTTCTGGAGTTTCTGTGTGCATTCTGTGATTTGGCAGCATGGCAGAATCGGAGAGATTTTTAATGTTAGTGCTGAAAGATTGTAAAATCATGCCTTGCGATGTAGAAAATGGAAGTTCCTTTGAAAGCTGCATTAATGAGCTCATTTTACTAAACTTCATTAAACCAGCCATATAATCTGTGCAAACTTAGTCTGCTTCTCAATTACATGGAAATGGAGTGTGCTCTGAAGAGTTAGAAGCCAGTGGCCATTACTGATTGTGTCATGCCAGGGAGGCTAAACTATTGCAGATGTTGTCTTTTATGATTTTTTTGAGGCTGTAGGTGAAGAAGAACTTGGCTGAGAAATGCAGCACGTGGTTGTGAGTTGCTAAAAGACCCGTGGAATGCAGGGCTATTGTCCACGTGAGCTCTGGAGCCAACCCAGCAGATACAGTGGCACCATGCTTGGGTTGGTGGTTGAGCTGGCTGGGATGGATGCACACGAGTGTTTCCAGTACTCATCAGAAGTAAGCTTAGACTGGTAAAGTGCCAAGGATGATCCTCATAAAGCATGGGATGATCCCCTCTATCACTGAGAAAGCTAAGATGTGGGCAAACCTTTTGTTTAGCTGAACACAATGCTTTTTCTCTTCTTCCTGCTCTAAAATCTCTGATTCAGTCCCCTGGTGTGCTGGGCAGGGCAGGGTGGTGTTTGTGCTGTGCATCCCTGTGCAGGAAAATTGTGGTCCCACAGATGCTCTTCCCTGCTTTATAGGGGACTGTATGGTGTAGATGTGCCCTATAAAGTCTTTTGTTTCACTTTACATTGTTGATAGAGGCCAATCTATCAAATCTATCAAATCTAAGATGCTTTGGAAAGAAAGTTAATTTTATCGAATTTTGTAACTCAAAACATTCCTGTAAAAATATGTTATTCCTTCTACTGCTAATGGTCTTCTATTGGGAAATCTGGGAGGGTTAACCTGAACTTTGAAGTCAAATGGAGGAAAGGAAAAGAAAAAAACGAAATCAAAATACTGAATTAGCCTGAACCAGCTTCGTGGTTTTGGTTTCAGTTAGCAAACAATTCTGACAACTTGTCATCCCGTTCCAGGGATTTATTTGAAACCTGTGACATAGGAAAGTGGTAAGAAAGCACTGGAAACATCAGGAACCTTATGATGCAGCCCTGTCCCCTATGGTGAGTCAGGTTAAGTTTGCACCGTACACCCTTTCATGAGCTTTTGTTTAACCATGTTTATTCAAGCTCTGTACCAAAACCATTGTATATATTAATCGCTAATCAACGATTAATCGCTAATCCAGTTGTCAGGAGCAGGTGTGGCTTGCTTTCCCTTTTACTGTAGCAACCTGTCCTTCGAGTGTCCCAGTGTTTTTTTCTTTTAATTATGTACCAGTTGTGCTATATTCTGTCTTGTGGGACACAATGTGCTGTAACAATTAAGCCCAGAACATCAAAGCTGACTCAGCTTTTATTGGTGAGGGGAAAGTAATGTCAGTGGTAAAACAGCACTTCTGGGATACCACAAGCCTCCTCCAAGCACAGGCAGCGAAACTGGAGGATAGAAGAGAGCTGGTGACTTGGTCTTTTTCTTAATGTCTTTTGTTGTGAATTAAATAATAATTTTAAATGTGACAAGAGTGCTTCAAAATACATTGAAAAAATTACTAATTGTGTATAAATCAGCAATTGCTCTAGAGATCCTGAGGCACTCGCAAGGGAGGCAGGTTTCAGAAAGTGTTAAGTATCCGTCTGTCAAAAAAATTTGCTGTCACTACAGTGCTGAAGAGATGTTTGCCCTGACCGTGGTTAGAAACATTGAAGAGTGTCAGATGATTTACAGTCCTGGTGGGTGCCACTCCACCAAACCACAGGCAGATCTGCTGTGACACCACCAGCCCAAACAAACTCCATATACGAGCTGGCTATGATACCTGGGTAATGAATTTAGACCTGTCCTATTAAAGCTTATAGTTCCTCAGCTGCATATGGCCCCTCATTACATCATAAAAACACACTGTAAATGTAGTCTGATCTGATGCAAACATCTGAAAGAGCTTGTGATGAGGTTATGCAAATGAACTGGCTGTGCCTGTTTTGCCTGCGTGGGGGATGACTGGTTCGAGGCAGCGTTACTTCCAGAGGAAAGGTCATATCTCACAGAACCTTTGTGAACAAGGACGTGTTTAAGGCCTTTCTGCAAAGTGATGTGTGTTGTTCTGCAAGTCCAGGAGAAGCATAACATCATAGTCTATTGGCATTAGTCATAATAGTAACGTAAGGGTGGTGACAGAAAAAATGGCTTAGGAAGCACCATGATGCTAACAGGACAAGAGGAACCATGTGATGCATGAATCCTGCTGTAACTGGGTTCCTGCACACAGGAGGGTTTAGGGGAGACAGTTTGGAGGGAAGGTATGGAACAGACAGACCCTGGCTCTTGGGTAGGATGGCAGAAATGAGGCAACAGCGGCTCTTCCTTAAATCATTCCAAGGCTTGTGCTGGGCCTGGCACAGACTGGCCTATGAAATGGGGAAACTGTAACTGGTTGCTGCTGTTCCCCCAGGCCTCCAGGCTGAGCAGATCTTGTTCAAAAAAGGTTCTTGTTGAAGGCAGTAATTATCTGGTAATTAAATGATGCTGTTGCATATGGTAGATTTCCAAAGTGGGATTGTCCTGGATTAATGTAAGCCTGTATATGAAGAAGGTGAGCAAAATCTTGCCCGAAGACCTCCACACGTTGGGGTTTTTTTTGTGTGCTTTCTGTAATATAAAGCCAATGTTAAATGAAGCTATAAAGTGAAACTATCAACAATTTGGCAGTGGTTCAGGCAAGAAATACTTTTTAAAAAACAAATTATAAGTATGAAACATCTTTTCTGGGAGACTGTGTTCAAGGAAAAACAATTGTCATAAAGCTCAGCAATTGCATGAGAGGCAAAACAGCGCACGTAGCTCAGGGTCCAGCATGAGTAAACTCTGGAAGCTGCTATGTTAGGTCTAGTGGTTGAGGGGTATTTTATAAGATATTAAGAACAAGCAGAAAACACCTCCTCTGTCTGTAACTTGTCCAGTGCCCTCCTTGAATATTTTTCTTTTCAACAGCGGCAATAGCAGAAGCACTTTCATAGGTTAGTGTACAAACCAAGACATGTTAAAATTCAAGCTAGCAATTATTTTTTAACACAGAATGTAGTTTTGGTTTGGTTTGTTTTTTGTTTTTTTTTTTCCAGGCAATGAGAGGCTGGCCTCAACCTGCCATTAGAGCATTTTTGGGTGGTTCTAATTTTTACTTGTTGCGGAAAACAAAGTTTATGTTAAGGATCCATCTTCTGTTTCCTTTTGTGTCCTTTCTGCATAAATAGTGTATCTAACTGAATCTTCAAATATTTTCTTTTCTTTTTTTTTTCAAACACATGTGTTTCTTCTGAAATATTGACAAGATTTCCATCTTTGCATCATTTTTTACCTTTAGAAAATGTGTGTGTACAGCGGGGGGCAGGGTATGATAGGAGATCTAAAGTACTGTCCCAGTGGGGTCTGGATCAGCCTGTGGAAAATTCTCCTCCAGTCTGAGGACTTAGATGAAATGTTTTCCCCGAAGCCAGAAGCCTTTCAGTGATGGGTCAGTTCTGAAGATGAGTCATTGGGGTTGAGAAAAAGCTGACCAAAGGACAGCCAAATCATGCTGCTGATGCAAAAGTGTGTAGGGAGTGATGACAATTTGGGTTAAGAAATGAAGAATGTACTTTTCTCCAATCCAATTTTATTCCCCAAAAGCAACACTAAAAATAAACCAAAAGCTTTCTCAAGAGCTTTATTCTGCTGTTCCTATCCAAAACAAAACAGATATGTTGCTACTGAGTAAAATCTCTCTCCTTCCTACATTCTCCAGTGCAGTTTTAGTTTCCCAATCAATACAGCCCACGTTCAGAGAAGGTATAATTTCTTCAGGTGTTGGCCATAGTTGCTTTATTCCTTATCATCTATGGAGCACAATCCTACTTCAAAGAGACAAAAGCAGTCCTCTGCAAGCCATGGGGTGCATTCTTGCAGCTTCCTCTCTGTCATCATGCAGAATTTATGAAGGCCTGGGTTTTTTGTACTCTGATCTGATAGGATATGGAGTATGGCCAGGTTTTCAGAGTGGTCTGCAAAGCTTGTGCCAATGCCCCCCCCAGTCTGCAAGGTGTCTCTTGACAACCCATGTCTGCTGCACCAGAGGGAAAGTGGGGTGGGGGCAGGAGAAAGTCTGAGCTCTGTTCCTTAGTGACAACAAAACATCAAAACCCTAAAATGAAATAAAATACATCTCCCATGTACATTAAAATATATACATTGCTTGGGTTGGCACAGCAATTGATTAATTCTCACTGAAAGCCTGCCTTTCACTCAACAATCTTGTTAAAAGTCACAATGCTTGTCTTATGGATCAGAAAAGCTTGCAGTTGAGTATTCATCAAAGTATACTTGCACAGCTCTGGTAGGAGCAGAGGTCAGAGGACTCTAGAAGAGATTCCCTGATGATCAGGAGGGGTGGATTGTGAAGAGGAGGGTCTGAGTTGTGCTCAGCCCTCTGCTAGAGAAACGATGGTTTCCCTGGAGATTTAGAGAGATGAATTAAACTCTCTGTGCTCCAAACTTCATTTTAAGACTACTTCCTGATAGGCTATTTTTGCTTGAAGAGTGAATCTGTACAATTAATTCTTGTGCAATATTTTTTGTTGCTCTGTTTTCACTAGTGTAGCTTAAAAAATCTAGTTCTGTAATAAATAACAGCTCAGGAAGCCCTGAGCTCCCTGTCAGTGAATCTCTTTTAGTGTCATCTGATTCATTTCTAAGGCTCCAGTTTCTCATTGTGGCTTATTATTACATTTTACTGTTCTGAAAGATGATGTAGGTAATTGCATTGGTCCCTTAGCTAACTATAGATTCTTTTTAGTTTCTTAATAATAATGAAATTGCCATAGATGCCTTACAATATTTTTCTTCAGAAATAAACATTTAAGTAGAGGTTCATACAAAATAATCCTGGGCTGCCCTGTGGCAACAATTATAATTAAAATATAACTGTTTGATTATATAATTGAAATTGCTTCCATTTGATTAGCTTGGATCCTTTCCATGGCCATACCCCTGGTTTTGAATAACTCAGTCTTGGCACTCTGTGCTGCAGCAACACTAATGTAGATGCAGTCATGGGCTGAAAAATACACGAGTGTTTCCATCCACAGGTAAAGAAAGCACTTGACTGTAATACTAATTGAAAAAACCTGGTTTGTGTGTAGCTAGATGGCTGCACAGTCCTGCTAGAAATACAGGGCTGGTCAAAAAACAGACAGTGAAGAGCAGAGCTCAAATCTTTCCACTCCACTGAAGATCAGCCTAACAACATGCACATGGAATCACATTCAACCTTGCTTACACGTGTTTTTTACTCTAGTGCATATTTAGTATCAAAATAAGTCTAGAGGTGATCCCAAGAGTTCATCTTACCCACTGCACTGTCCAAATGCAGAAACCGTGGGCTGCCTGGATTTCTTTCAGGTCTGCCCTGAAAACGCTGGTATGATGTAGTGTGGTATGACATGGTGTGGCATGGGATGTCCTCTGCAAAGGAACCAGAGATGGACATCTGCTTTTTGCAGATCCCCAGGGAGGTTTGTGGAAGAGAGAAGCATGACTATATTTGTGTCTGGGAAGACTGAGATATTGCTGGCAGCGGAGTGCTTTCCCAGTGAAGCCCAAGTGGGCGTTGCATTCCTCCTCGAGAGCTGAGTGGTCAAATGTGGTGGGGAAAGCACCCACAGTTTGGATACAGGGGCCTGAAATGGTAGCTTAGCATATATAATGCACCCAGAGTCAGCCCCAGGAGCAGCACCAAAAGGCAGCTGGTGTTCTTTTACCACAGGACAAGTGAGCTCAGAAGCTGTGAAAGGGCAAGACATGTACAGAGTAACTGATTATTTAATTTATACAGTTTGCAATCAAGTTGGGTTTATCTGGTAGCAGAAGCATAAAAGCAGCTCTAAATATTGCTAGAAATGCACAGAAGAAATAAAATAAATTTGACAGTATAATTACAGGTTCCTTTTATGATTCCATCAACATTGTTTAAGTGCACACGAACCTGTGCTTTTACAAAAAAGCTTTATTAAATCCCAAATTGTATCGAAATTCAGGAGAATGAGGGAAGAAACGTCAAATTCCACATGTTTTTATTGTTTTAGAGTGAATATACAGAGTCCTATTGTAGTGTGCAGCATACAAAGCATGACATTCAATTAAAGCGTTGGTTAATGATTTCTTCATTTAGTGACAATCATGTAAACAGCAAAGTTGGAACATAACAAATTATGAAAAGGCCTGTGGAATAAATTTCAATTCAGGTTGAAAGCTAATGAATTGAAATGTCAAGTCAATCATTTAAAAAATTAGAATTCAATAGTTTAAATCGTTTAATCACTTTTATAATTATTGTGTGACATGGAAGGAGCAAAGGGTCAAAAAGCGACCCTGTGAGCATATTTTGGCTGATGTGACTATTGGAACGAACGGTTTAGTTGCATTTCACCTGGAGTACATTAGCAACTTTCACAATGATTATTTTTCTTGCTTTCAAGGAAATTAAATAATCAAGCAGCCAAGACAGTTCTAAAATAAGCAATTGACCTGTCACAGGATAGAGGGATTGATTATTCTATAGTCTTCATTTCGCTTTACTAAAAACACATCAGAGCAGGCTTTTGGAGGTGTCTAGAGGTTACCTCAGCCCTTTCGCGCTCCAGCCTCGTGGCTGTGAGTACGTTCAGTTCCCACTGAACTTCATAAAAGCACCAAACCTTAATCAGACAGTGGATGTGATGTAGCACAGCTGTCTATGCTGAGGTGGGACAGGAGGAATGTGTCAGGAGCACCCAAGTTCTTTAGAAACACAAATATTAACGACTTACAGCCACGCTGAATTGTGAATGTGCTGAACTGCTACAAGAGTCGTCAGGTTGCTTATTTTGTGGTTACTGTCTTCTGAATATGACAGGTGACTAATGGAGGAATGAAAGGGTTGGCTAATCTTCGGTGTGAGTTTGGGAGAAACACCATGTCAGCAGGTTGAACAACTACTATGTGATGATGGTTTCCTGATGTGTTATGCTCAGTAAGAGCTGAAACTCTATTATTAGAGAGGACATTGATGCCACTGCAAAACTCCTAGAAGCTTATTTGTGCTTCGTCAAAAGCATGGGGAGAATTTATTTTTGGTAGGTGCCTGTACAATAAGAAAGGTTCAGCCACGGTGGAATTTGCTTGGTCTGTGCTCTGCATGCTGGACTTCCAGGGAATCCAGAGGGAGCTCTGTGAGGTGCCGATCGTCTAGCTGAGCTTTGTCCCTTTTAGGGCTCTCTGTGTCCTCCAGTATTTACAGAATAAACAGCAGAGAACATCAAGCCCATGCTTTGTTTTTGTTCTGGTTTTTTTAGGAAAAAGAAAATGAGATTGTTTCCTAAGTAATGTGATTTCTGACTGCAGTATTTAGGGCTGGTGGTGATCCCGGGCTTTTGTTAATAGTGGACAGCGGGGAAAATAGTCTGTTTGCTTCCTGGGTACTACATGATATAATTAAGCATATAACCACACAAAATAATTGTCCTTAAGGACAATTGGGTAAAGCCACACTGTTAGCATCAGTGCCCGAGCATGGGAAAGCAGAAATGAGACAGCAAATAAGATGAACAATCTGGGAGAGTCTATCGGATGCTATTCCACATGCCATATCCCAACCCAAGACAGTCTCCAGTGTCCCAGAAGAAAATTAAATTCTATTGTACAAACCCACACTGACCAATAGTCCCAGAACAGCTTGTATTTGTCTTGCTGTGGTCAGCTTTTGGTAATTCATGCATCTTCTACAAATGCTTGTGTCGTGTGACAGCTTACAGACTGCACCCAGGAATGACAGGAATTGCAGATGGAAAGGAACTGTTAACCTTGGCCCCATGGGACTGCTCTCCACTTCATATTTTTAATGCAATGTGCAGTTGTCCCATTCCAGATGATCTGATATAGATGTTACTGTCACTTTCCTTCTTAGTCAGAAGAGCTCAGCAGTGACAATGGGATAGATTATGTTGCTGCCAATAGGAGAAATGCCTGCTGAAAATCCAAGCCACCACTCTATAGGTTCTTTTGAAGGAAAACGACTTAATTATAAGGCTAGAAAATTACCATGGAATAATTAATATGCTCGGTATTTACACTTAGGGAAGTGATTGTAACGCATAGAATACAGTATTAAATTGGAATTAGCTACACTTATTTCAGTTACTAATATAGCCGCCCTCCACACCACCTCTTGTGGGACCTCTCCAACATCTGTTTGAAAAAATGAAACCAAATCAGCCCACAGTTTCTGCATGATCTAATTGTAAATCTCCAGTAACTTCTTGGGCTCTATCCAAAGCAACATGAGTTCCAATTTTTCCAGGTTTTCCTTATGCTGGGAAGTCAACCACCCATGTTATTACTGGGAAACATGACCCTGTGTTATGTTCCCTCACTGAGGTCCTTGAGTCAATAATCCCAGCAGTGCCTCAGCTTTTTTAGAAGTCCTGTTCTCTTCTTTCAACACGCTTTACTCTCGACACAGTGCCAAATGTTACAACAAGTTTTTAGAGGTGCCAGAGTTATTATAATTAATACTAAGAGAGTTGTAGAAAGGATGTAAAAGTTCATACCGCAGGGTTTCAAACACTTTCCCACTCTTAGAGATTAAGATGAACCCATCAAGGGGAGCTAAATCATTCCCTTTCTGCCAAAAGTAAGATTTCTTGTGCTTTTGTCCAAGGCATCTGGCTCTGTCTGCTATCAGAGACAGGAAACTGGACTAGGTGGACTCTAGCTCTGATCTAGTCTGCCAATTCAGATGCTGGGAAAGTAAAACAAACAAACAAAAAAAAAGGACAAGCTCATTCTGTTACTAGCTTGTGGGGTTTATACACACTAGCACAAAGATGGCCATGGCAGCTGCTTCCATGGAAGGGAAGAGGGGAAGAACGAGGCTGTACCAGGCCATCAAGATTTCCAAAATGAGACTTTCAGTTTCACTTCAAAGCATGCAGACCAGTACTTCTGAATTCCCAGTTTAGCCACATGTTTTGCATGTTCAAGAGGTTTCAAAAGACAGCAACCAGAAGTAATTCTGTGAGAAAACAAACCCTGGCTGGATTTTTGCACGCCAAGATCTTGTACCCCCTTTTCTCTGACACAGCTGTGATGCTTTTTTCCTGAAATCCCTGGTGCCTGTCTGTACAGGAGCTGGGGTGATATTCCCACACCAGGATTTTGCTGCCTTCAGAAACAGGGCTAACATACACTTTGTGTTTGTATTTGTTTTCTGCCCATCTTGCCAAAAGCCAAGCCCTGGAGCAGGTCCTGATGAGGATGCCACCCTTCACAAAGTTTTGATGAGAAAGTACCCTAGCATGCTGTACCAGCCTGGCCAGCTCCCAGCTGGGCCCAGGCAGCATGCAAGGTGGAGGGACCCTTTGCTGGGGGGGACGAGGGAGGTTAATCTCTTTGGAAGACTTTCATTTTATTAGAGGGTGAGTTCCAACAGTTTTTCAGCATTGAGAAAGAGGTTGTGACCCTCTGACAAAATTTTGGCTGCAAAATGAAATTTCCTCTCCATGCAGGAAACCACTGGAGAGAATATTTCTATAATACTTCCATTCAAATAAATCCAGGTATTCCAGTAATTGTATGGTCTCCAGTAAAAATATCAAATAAACCTGTCACGGACTTTTCTCCCAGATGCTTAGATACTGTCTCCTTTCACCGCTTACCCGTGTAACGCAGCCTGTAACGCTAACGGACATGCAAGGTTATGTTCCTGCGGTTCGGGCTCCGTGGCTTGTCCTGGGAGGAGACAATGGTTTCTCTATGCTCCAGGGTCTGCAGCTCGGCAGTGCTCCTGCTTGTCCAGTAAATGAGGTCAGAGTAATGCACTCTGCTAATATCTTGGGTAACAAGGCCTCTCAGAGCGCACAGTTTGACCGTGATGCAATCAAAGCTCATAACTATATAATTTACTAACTTGCTTTGTAAGGCAAAAGTGGCACGGCCTAGGAAAGGTGTGCTCTGTAAGGAATGTATGGCAGCCATGACAGTGTAACCATCTAATAAAGTGTTTGTGTTGTCAGAGAGGTTTGCTGCGGAGGAAGATAAAACACAAAGATCAATAAAATGTAAAAACCTTGACTTGGCAGCCTTCTGTCTTAAGAGGAGACGGGGCTGCTCAGCCAGCGTATGGCAGGTGCGTGTTCTCAGGTCTGCCTTTGTGCTGAGCTTCAGGTATGACTGTTCTACCTTCAGGTCCACAGGAGCTTGTCTTGGCCCATGCCAAGGCCTTCCCGTGTCACCCCTTGGCTGAGCTGTCTTTTGTTACAGAAATTTTAAGTGACCCGTTGATTGCTCACTCCAGTTCGCCTCTGCCCAGGCCTCACATCAGGCACCCAGCCGCGGCAGGGCCTTTTCTGCCTTCTACATGCAGCTCACAGCGCCGGCACAGCACCATAGACCTGAGCCCCCCAAACACTTTAAACAAACCAGAGATGAAACACTAACACAAGTAGTAAATCTCAAAGACAGCTCAGTGATAGCATGTGCCGCTTTAGCTATGACATACAGTAGCTTAAAAAATTAGAATTAGTTACGAATAGTAGATTTCTCACACTGCCAGACTGTATCATTTATCTTACATAATTTACTATATCATTTTCTCTTATAAACAGCTCAGAAGCCCAAGACTTGGTTAAAAACAAAGCAAAACAAAAACCAGAAATGGATTTAATATTTAACTGTTCCCAGGGGACCGGGCTCGTTCCTGGTAGAAGTGAATGAGTTTGACCCACTCTGGGCAATTCCCATCAGCTTTAATAGACCTTCCTCAGGGCTGGGCTCCACCCAGTCTGTTTTTTAGCTCTTCTCTGGATGACACTATTAAAATTAGAGTACCTTGACCTCCACTGGCAAGAGACAAAAGCCTGATGTATTTTCCTTACTAATTGGCACATCCATAATGACTTTCATTTCAATACAAGCACTTTGGAAATGCGAATTGATGGGTAGCAAAGTTCATTGATTAGAGCTTGTGTACAGGCACCTTTCCTCCTGGTATGGTTTTTGCACATAATCACTCAGCAGTAGCCAGCATGCACTTATCAGAAGGAAATCCAGAAATGTACGGCTGAACAACTACATGCAGGAAACATTTATCCAACCACATACTTGAGCATTAATTTTACATACAGGAAGAGGGATTTCCCTTTTGATGGTGATAGTTCCTGTAACAAAGAGACGGAACGGTCTGAATAGTTTATACTATTTATTATTACAAAACGGGCAGGAGAAATTGAGTGACCTTCTGGGTTAATAAGAATTTTGAGCAATGGTTTCATTGAGATATAATTCAGAGTTCAGGAGGCATAAGTCTTATATCTTAATTAATAATATATAGATATTTTAAAATAACATTTTAGGAGTATTAAATCTATTATCACAATAAGACACTTCAGTGTGTGAACTAGTGTGAATTAATTCACACCTAGTTGCATGGATGGCTCTTAGCCCTTTGGCCCCATACTTGACAATATGCTAGGCTTGAATTAATGTGCTGTAATTCACAGCTTGTCATGTCTTATTGCTGGAACATATCCCTGAAGTGGCTTCACCAATGTATAGGCTAGCTTCACACTTTCACATAGAAGAATGGCTTCGGCTCTTCCCAGTCACAGCTTCTCTCCAACGCTGTGACCTCTGAGAAAGGTGTCATGCTTCCCACTGCTGTTCCCTATTCACTGAAATACTACTCACTGCCATTGTAGCCTCAGCACCCGATGTGTGACACACAGCTCGGGAACAGATCTTCCTGCAAAAAAGTGACGTATATTCAGCTTCCTTGCTTCCAAACATGGATATGCTGTTTGGAAAACCTCAGACTTACTGAGAGACACCTTACTGTAACTTGAGTGTGAGTGTGGAGCGAAGCACTGTGTTGCATCAGCATGGCGCTGGCAAGTATGAGGGCTCACAGACAGCGGGGAATAAGTTTTCTCCTCCATTCTTGCTGAACAGAAATAATCCTGAATAAACCATCCAAGGCAGACAGTGACTCATCTGCTGCAGGAATTGCTCAAGAGAACTTCATTTTGGTGCGTGGGAAAATACTACCCCTGTAATATTGCTACAGACTGCATCATCTTGATTTATCCTCGTTCTAGAAGCACAAGCAGTATTTGTTGCATCCACCTGGATGCTGGCCTCACATAACCTGCTTAGTTTTTTGCTTATTCATTTGTTTGGTCAGCTGGCTGGTTGTTTTTCAGATGCATTTGATCCCATTTGACATTCCCTATTTGAAGCTTTATGTGGGAATACCAGAGCTCCTCCAGCACTCCAAAACCATAGAAAAAGTCCTGGTTTTGTAGAGAGTCCTCAGAAAATATGGTGAGATTAAGTAAAAAAACACCCCAAAAGAAAAAGCAAGAAGAAAAAAAACCCTGTAAAACTGAAGAGCCTGGTAGGTGTGGTGATAAATCTGAATAAATAAATGAGAGTTGCTGCAAGACACGGAGGTAGCAGTTTTGCTGAGCTATGTTGGAAGAAAGCCCTGATTGTGTGCCAAAGCAAGAGAGCAGCTGTGAAACGCTGGGTGTGGGTACTCAGCAGTAATCTGCTTTAACCCTGTGCGTAATGGTATAATGCAGCGGCCAGCCCGTGCTCAGCAGGAGGCAAAGCACACTGAGGAGGTGCCACACAGGCACCAAATACACCTAACCTGTTCCTCTCATGCTGCAGTAATCCACATGAAGACAGTACTTTTCTTCTGTCCTCCTCAGGAGCTGGGAAAAGATGAGGCTGGAGCCTTGGTGTTATCAAAACCTTTTTCCAGACCAGGTCACAGGGCTAGAGCCTTTCAGGGTGTCGTTTTAGTGCTTTCCCAAAATTTCCCTCGCATCAATTGCCAAAGCTACCCTTCAGTGCCAGAGTGAAGGCAGCTGGAAAGCTGCAGAGTGCAGCTACACCAACAACAGAGATTATTGAGCTCCACATTCAAAAGAAATGTCTGTGTTCCCAGAAAAAAAAAAAAAAATCTAGATCTTGGTGGAATTATTCAAATATGAGGGCATTGCTGAGGTTCTCAGCTCTGGGACTTTTTTCACCATTGTTAAGACCTGGTTTTGAATGTGGGTCCCCAAAATAATGTGCCAGCACCTTAACATGGTGGTTTTTTCCTCCCCTGCCATGGATGTCACCTAATCAGGAAACAAAGACCTGTTTTGTTACCAAAGTTAACTACACATTTAGGAAGATGGTATCAGGTATTTTGGTTGGAAAACGTCAAGGTTGTTTTTGTTTCAAGGCACACCTCTGGTAATACAGCATGCATATACAAAAGCCAGTAAGTGACTATATATATCATGCCTGAATATATACAGGAGTTCAATATTTCTATTTACAGGGTAAAGTAATGGAGTCAGTCTGATTTGAGAGAGGTTCTGCATGCAATTTGAGGGAATCTATGTTTAATTTAATAGGTCGTGTATCTGTCTCAAGTGGGGATTACAGTATCTGGTTTAAAGTGATCTACAGTATCAGGCTTATTATGTAGCTTTTATTTTTAGCAAGGAATGGATTTAACAGTTGACACTCCTACTTAAGTATGAAATACATCAAATTTACAGCCCGGGACAGCCTGCTGGCTGTACCAGACATACCAGTTTACAAACAACCTTGGGACTTCCACTCGTCGGGTAGTCAGGGGCAGCGTGAAGTGGCAGGCTGGAGGCATAAAATCATCATGGTCCTGCGGCAGCCTGGGCTGATCTATGGAGCAGTATTGTTGATGAGGTTGTAAAGCTGATTGGAGGACAGGTTGATCACTGCACTGGGAAAAGTTACGGAGCGAAACAGGGTAGAGGGAATCCAGAGTGAAAAACAGTTCATGCTCGAATACCCTGAAAAAGGGTATCGCTCACTCTGCTTTATACTTGATGAGTGCTGGTGCAGCTGGAGAGTGGGACAGCAGAGCTGGTTTGCAGTGAGGGAGAAAAAACAAACAAGCAATAAAGAAATAACACGAGTGTAAGATTTCTGAGGGCTGAAGGGGAACATATAAGTGGTCACAACGCTTGGTGAGGCAGAATGAGGTGATGCTGTTGTTGTCAGTTGCAATGTTTAAATGATTTAGATACAGCAAGAGATCCAGAGATTATCATATTTCCTGTGGTGATTGGCTGCCCCCTTGATCTCTCCTTGTCTGTACCTGTCAATTCTTCACCGCATTTATCACTAACTGGTTTCCAGCTAGAAACCAGTAGCAGAAAGCTGAGTGTTGGTGCAGTTTCTAGCATAATGAGATGACTTTCATTTTGCTTGTGTAATAAGAGTGGCAAAATAGAGGTAAGTCATAAAGAGCTTATCTGTAGTCTAATTAACTCAACTTTTGCTTCTGGCCTGGTCTGTAGGTTTTCTTGGCACAGGAATCAATCCTCTCAGGTGCAGGGAAAGAGGAATGTAATATCTAGTCATCATAATTGCACCAGTGAAAGCTGCTATATAAACAGAATTATTCTGCTAAAATTGCACTTCTCCTAAGAAGCCTACTCTCCTTCTGCAACTGGCTTTACTGGAGTGATACAAAACTTTCCTTGTATGGCCTGGCTACACAGACTGCTGTGCCAGGGCTGAGCAATACCAGCTTCCCTATATGAATAAAAGTCTTCTATAGCAGGCTACGCTTTGGTCATTGAAATAAAGCTTAGGATTTTTTCCCCCTTTTGTTTTAACTCATTTATGTCTATCTGTAAAATCAATATCTCAAGACCAAAAGTAGAGCTATAAAAATTCCAGTAAATCTATTTTCAAGTGCAAGTTTTGCTCCTGAAAATGAAGGGGGTGACGGTGTCGTTGCATGGTTCCATGTCTGCCACTGAACAAATCTGCCTCATTTGCAATTAGAAGTTAGCTTTTCTAATTACCATGTGCAGGAGCCCAGGCGGGGGCCGCTTTCCTCACACATCCCTACCAGCAGCAGTGACTTTGCAGGCTGAACGCTGCCCTGCCTTACGCTGGCTTCTCACACGGATGCATTCGGTGAGAACGGACGGGGCATCATTTTGCTGTTCACATCAGTTTTGTACAAAAAGAAGGGAACCTGGCTCAGGTGACAGAGGACATGCTGAGTTTGCTTCTCTGGCCTTTAAGCCTTATTTGCTTACATATTTACTTGGGCACAGTCTCTCCCTGGCGTTGACTTTTTGGGATAGCATAGGAGGGAGGCCAGACTGTTTCCACAGGGTGGTCATTTCGACAAGGTCAGGAATGGAAACAACAAAATCTTTTTTTCTTTTGTCTTTATCTTCTGCTCTCCTAAAGGATACAGCCCTGAACTAAACCCCACCTTCCCAGCCCCTGAACAGCAAGTTGGTTATTTCTGTAGGCAAGGTGGCAAGTCGGTGGCAGGAGGACACTGCCAAGCAGATGATGCCCAGGAAAGTTTAATTGGCTCCCCACAGGTCCTATACTTCCAATATCGCTTTTGTAATAAATCCAAAACGTCGCTCGTTAAATAACCCGAGACCTTTCTTGTAATCACACAGTATTACATTAGAACACTAAATCTGACATAATTGGACTGTCCCATTTAGACACAGTTTTAAGTAAAAATAAAAAAAATAATCAGACAGTAGTGTATTATATGTAATGAGAAATTTATTGCGGTTCCAAAAATATCTTCACTGAAAGTATGTAAGAATTTATGGGGTAATTTTTTTCCTGAGTATAAAAAGGACTAACTAGAGTGTTTTAATCTGCAGCCGCTGAAGTAAGCACTCTTTCTGACACAAAGGGTTTGCTTTTACTAACAGTAATTAGATCTTTAGTCACCTGTAGAAGAAAATATTCAAATGCTCTGTTCTTCGCTGGTCTTATCTCTTTAAATTACACTTTCTTCTTGTTCTTGAAATAGCGTCAACACAACTTCATTGGCTTGGATATTTTGACATATAATCAACCTCAAAACTGATTTCTCAAATGAAGGGCTTAGAATTAAACTGGAGTCTGTCAAACTGAGACGTATAAAAATATTCATTTCCTTTCTGTAAAGTTTATTATTATTTATAGTCAAATATATTCGCTACCAGAATGCTTTCCTGCAGAAGGGGTTGAGAAAAGGCAGAACTAAAATCAGCATTGCCACTTGCCTAGAAATTTATGTTCTACAGGTATGTTCAGAGGAGGTTTTTTAACAGAGATTTTTCCCACCCCTGAAAGTGAGGAAAATCATTTGGTAGTGAACTTCCCCTGCCGCTCAGACATCCTGCCCACAGGGCAACCCCAGCAGCCCGGGTGCGCGGGCGCAGGATGTGGGCAAGATAAGAAGCAGGCGCAGGACGTACGCAGCCACGTCGCACCAGCGACGCTTCCTCACAAGGCTGTGACGATGCACCAGAGCTCTCCCCTGCCACAGCGCCCGGAATCAGAGCAGGGTGGGCAACAGCTTCCGGAGATGGTTCACGCTCCTCTGCAGCGCGTTTCTGCGTCCGGCTGGGGTTCTGCTTTCTTACAGCTGTAAAGCTAATATCCGTGCAGGAGGCTCTGCTTAAGGTCTGATGAGAATTAAAGGTGATCGTGGCATTTCTGTACACCATCCAGTCTCTGCCTTCAAAAATTTTGTGGTCTCGGAGAAAAATTGTGCTTCAGGAAGAATTCTGAGACTTCAATCTTTATTCCTCGTGCTCTCTCTTTTGGGTGTGCACTGCATGTGTTTTAAATGAGATGGTTTGGCGCTTACGGACGGTGTGCTTCCATCCGTGTTTTATAGTCTTAAGATTTCTAAATGCATATACACTTCGTATTTATTTCATAGGGAACTCTAATAACCTCTTGTTATTATCATTTATTTCAGCTTGACATAAATCAGGAGACAAACGAAAGGGAGGACAGGTTTTTCTGTGTTTAACTAGGTTGCTTCACATAGCTTGACATTCTCCATGACTTTATTTAAAAGCTTGCCTCCAGCTTCATTAAACCGCCTTTGACAGGCGGCAGCTTAATATACACGTGCACACACACATATGTATATATGTATTCATTTGAATTTGGGCTCTTTCCCTCCGGTCTCTGGTAATTATGATTTGTGTCTGGAGGGATGAACTGTCTAAAAAATAATAAATAAGAGGCCATGAGAATTGAAAGCCAGCGTTCAGGTTCATCTAGAAAGAAATTAAGCAAATCAAGTTCAGGTTTATAAAGGGAAGCAAATTACCCTGGGGTCTCTACACACTGGATCAGAACTGACTCAACATATTTAATTATATTGCAGGTTCCTGCCCTTCTAAAGAAAATTGCAGCACTTTTACTACAGCCACCCAGAGGGGTGACAACGAGGTTATTGGGCAGTCTAGAAATGCTTCAACAGCTCCTTAAATACCCCCAACCAGGGAGGGCTCCTGGTGCTGAGGACATCTCCCCATACCACCAACCCAATGCCCAGCTAGCCCCTGACTATCCCCACTGGCCCATTGAAGGCTTCAGCCTCTTGCCAGTGTGAGGAAGGGATCTGGCTCTGGAGGAGATAAAGGAAGAAAAGATGGCTGGGAGCTGGCAGGGGGCAAGCTGTTGATAATACAAAATGTGCCTTCAGAGTATCAGCAGGTTGGTGTGGAGGCCACCTCTGCCTGCTGCACTGGCTTGGCAGCCCTCTGGCGGGGCGCAGCTCTCGGTATGCTGAGAATGCCGTGTGCCGCAGAGGTATGCAAAAGAGATGACTCAACACCACTCCGATCATGATCCTACAAGCAGCTTGGGGATTTGGTGTTGATGGTGAGCTGATTATTATTTTATCTCTTACCAAACTGCATAATTCACAGCAGCCTAATGTTTGCGTGTTTTCTTTGTGAGGTGCTCTTGCTATTTCATTAGTGGCTGTGTTAAAAGAGAAAAATGCCTTTCCCCCCACAGAACTATTTACTCTTTGGTGGCGACTGCTCCCAGCCTTTCTACCTCTCCCCAGAACCCTGAGCCTGCTTGAAGGGTTATATTTTTGTGATTGCTGAGCAGTCCATTGTAGCTGGATGTAGAAACCATCTTAGATTTCAGTTTCCCCTTAAGTGATTTAACTAGGCTCCCAGTTGAGAACAGACTTCAGCCACCCACGTGAGAAAGCCAAATTTGAAGAAGTTTCTGAGTGTGCATGATGTGCCCTCGCACACCTGCAGCCACTGCCGGCAATGGTGAGCTGACTGCCAGCCTGCGCACGTGTGTGTTGCTACTGGGGGGCTCAGGAGCTCTGCAGTGTATTCCCCACTGACCACTGAGGTTCTGACCTTGATTTCACAGAATCACAGAATTGTAGGGGTTGGAATAGACCTCCAGCGATCAAGAGTTCAACCACCCTGCCAAAGCAGGTTCCCTAGGATAGGTTGCACAGGTCAGCATCCAGACGGGTCATGAATATCTCCAGAGAAGGAGACTCCACAACCCCCCCGGGCAGCCTGTCCCAGGGCTCTGCCACCCTTACTGTGAAAAAGTTCTTCCATAAAGAAGAACTTAGGTTTGCTAAGAACTTGGCTTATGTAAATATGTAAGTAAATAACTTATTGATACAGTAGGTCTTTGTGTAGTTATCTGGAGTGAAATCCAGATTCTGGTTATTTAAAGGCTCAATTCTTATATAGTTTTGGGGTTTTTGTGTTTTCAAATTATGATCTAATGTGTTACCTGAAACAATGGAAATACGATCACTGGCCTGTCTTGCTTCAGGGAGAGGAAGGGATTGGAGAAGGTGTGAACTGACACATTCTCAGGCTATCTAGGCTGCATTGTTGTGTTTCTTCCTTCAGTTAGTGATTCTGATAATCTAATGATACCATCTTTAGGCTGTGAATGTCCACATTTATAAATAGTAACTGATAGTTATTTTGGCAGTATTTCCCAGCAGCTGAGGCCTTGTAACACTCAGCAGGGAGGTTCCTGTGCTGCTGGATGCTTTGGGACAAGATAGAGTAGGTTTTTTCCTGCAGTTGTTGTCTGGTGTGTTATTTCTGTAGCACAAGCAATTCTTATAAATTTATATCCAAAATTGCAGGCTCAAAGACTGCCAGCTGCAGTACAGGTAGCAGGGTCTGTACAAAGGGGTGAATGGTGAAGAAGCATGGCCACCAGCTTTTGCTGGTCAACACACTTATGGTAGACCCCAACTGTGAGCACAACCTTTGGTTCACAGGTGCTTTGACTGGGCTTTTGGACAAACCACATGGTGACACTGTGTAAGCTGTGGCCACAACAGTACTTTTCTTAAACTGCTTGGATTCTGGATGTTAAGGTCACTCTTAAAGGGCGTGCAAAAACTCTCAGCCAACCTATCCAAATATTCTTCAATCTGCTTAATAAGAATAACACTTGGAAATAATAAGACTATAAGACTATACTTGGAAATACTTTTTTCTAAAGCAGAATGGTAGTGTCCAGCCAGAACCAGCTATTTCAACCAACCTTAAATATCTCAGGGAAGTCCTTAAAACCCTGTCTCCATCACTGAATAGAAGCTGCCTTCCAGCTCTGGGCTTGGGTTTCGAGAAGCCGTGGGGTTTGCTGTTGAGCCCAGCTGAAGGCTGCAGTATGACAAGACTAACCCAAGTAGACATGGTGAGGCTGTACAGGTACAACACACCGAAAAAACTCTGAGCAGGATCACTAAGCGCATGCAAAGTGCGTGCAAGGGGTGCTCACCTTAGGCCTTGAGCACCAGATGCAGAAAAATCAGCAGTCTTGGCCTACAGAACATCTCTTGTTACTATTAATGACGATCATCCCTTATACTGGTGATGCTGGAGTACTTGTTCCTGTGGAAGTATGAACTTTACAGATTCACCTGGAAGCGCGTGAGTTGTCTCTACAACCCATGCAGTCTATTCCTGTGGAAACATGAGGCAACAAGGATGGTTCCTACACTGTGCAATGGGGCAATGAATAAGACAACCATGTGCCAAGTGGTAGGTGATGCTGATGGTTTATCAGATAAAGAGGATGGGGGAAGAAAGGGAGACATATTAGAAACAACAACTGACAGCAGAGGAAAAGGTGTGGGACTTAACCTGGTATGTGTTGCTTGAGAACATCGTTTGGCTGAATGACACTCAGCTGCTACCAAAGGATTTGGAAAGCAGTGCTGTGAACACACCAAAAGCCAGTGTGAGTGGAAGTAGGAAGCTCCTGCTGAAGAGCAGACTGCTCTTAGCTGCCTTCTTCAAATAGCTGACTCCCATTTAATTTGTTTTTCGAGGAGTATTTCTGCATTTATTTCTTTGACAATAAAAACTCCAAGGTAGTAAAATACTTGCATCCCATTGGTAGGAACCATGTTCTGCTCCACTTGCTCTTTCAACCAGTCCCTTAAACTTTGTATTCACCGTATATCCTATAAAATGTGTTTAAACTGTTACGTTGGTTTCAGAGTGGCTTTTTTAATCTTAACATGGCATATTTTTGCAGCCACAGCTTGTGACAGTTACGAGGCGTTCCTACTTTACTAACAAACGAGACTTTCACTTTCAAATTCTTTACCAAATTGTGCAATACACATTCTTTATGAGACACTGAGTTAGCATTTAAAAAATTTTTTTTTGGCAGTGGAAAGACTGTTATAGTTGTGTGACAAAATTCAGATTGGAAGGAAATGGCTCACAAAAGCATGAATTAAACATCTAATTAGAAGTGTTAAAGTCTCATTTTAATTTTCTTTAAAACACCAAAGACAGAAAAGCAGCTGCGTGCCTGAAGAATACAGTATGATGGGATCCGGTTGGGTACGAACACAGAGCTGATATGGAGAGCTCAAGGAAACGTATTTATGGAAAATGTGGGGGTTTTGGGTCCTTGAAGAAAGACATGGTTGATCAGAGAGTAGGTATTTGCTAGGACTGCTTATGAAATGTGATCTGAAATGGGAGTGGCAGAATGACATGTTTTCCTAATTTGTGGTGAGCAAATATATATTTAATTAGCTTCGTTTTTTCAATTAGCAGATGACAGTCCTGTGCATAATCTTATGCTGTGCCTCTAGTTTTGGACTAATGAGTTCACAGGGGTCTGACACAAATGGGATCTTATTTCTAAGTGACTCCTTTGAAGACAGACTTGTCTCAGCTCAGGGTTGCAGTGTCCTGCAGGCTGTGGTTTGAAAACATTAAGAAATACTTTGGCTTCTTCTCCAGCTAGCAATATAATTCCAAGGCAGAAAAAAATTTATATGAAAAAAACCCCAACCCTGTAATTTTAGAAGATGACTTTTTTTTTTAATCTTCCATATTACACATGTATTTAAAAAGAACATACAGCATGACCTAGGAGTGTTATCTATTGTTCAATAATGTAACTGGACAGTCTAATATTTGCTCTATGAATATGAAAATTGGAACGCTATGTTGCTTGGGCCGTTTCATGTGATTATGGGGAAGAAAGCTCCTTGCCTAATTACAATTGTAATTCAAAATGTATTTTAAAATATTAAAAAGTTATCTGCACTTGCAAAACTCAATCTAACCAGAAAGAAATGTGCTGTACTTGTATCCTTCCCTTAGGGCTGTATTTTGTCAGACACTATGCAGAGGAGGCAGGCTCAGAAAGATGAGCAGTGGAACTACTCAAAGTCCATCTCTCTCCTTTTTTCAGCCCTGGACTGTGCAAAAAGCCTACTTGCTCAGCCCAGAGTCCAGGTACTTCTGCAAGCTGGAAGACTACACTTAGGTCTGCCCTCTAAATTAGACTGGTTTTACACTGGTGCAACTGGTATGGAGCTCCTGATTTACACCACTTGCTAAGAATTAAGAAACAAAGCTTTGAAATCAAAGCATTTTTCTTTTCACGCCTGCCTTGATGTTGGGATGGCCCCTGTGCAGAGCTTCCTGCTGAAATAACCGATGCTTCTAAAGAAGCAACACCAGCAATGGGCTGCACACAGCTTTGTTGAGAGCCAAAGCATACACTCAGACTTAGATGGGTGCTGCTTTAGTTGTGTGTGGTCTTTCTGTGCAGTAGGAAGTTTCTTTTTTTGGTTCGAAAATGCTCGTGTTTTGCCGTTTCTATTTTGGAGAGATTAAAGAAGTTTGTCACTAAAATGCTGGGGAGGTTGTTGGGTACATCTGGGGAAAGGCAGTTTGATCTCAGCTTGGAGGAACACATGAGCTTATTTGCTTTTATGTGACGAGAAGTTATAAGTCTTTTATTTTTTTCATCTTCAGAAAATACCTGGGGTCTGATTAAACACACATAAATTGGTACCCAATTACCACAGTACCCTGAGGCATACATCATTCTGGGTCTGCAGGCACTGAAACCCAGTGGGCTGGGCTCTTAGCTTTATGCTGGGCATGTCTGAAAAGCTGTGACCAACAGTGAAACCACACAGTGGAACAGTTCTGCCCCAGTTCTTCCCTCTCCCTGAGACAGTGATGCAGCTGCCTATGGCTGAGCGTTCCTGCGTGTGGCTTGGGGAATCAAGCGGAGCAATACATGAATTTCAATAAGCATGCCCCCCTCTCCGTGTGCAGTCCCACATGCCTTCCTCAATTTTGTTTCTGGATGGAACAATTAATGTTCACAGGCTGTGTGAAGCCATGGGCAGCAAGAATATGGGGGTAATTTAGCACCGCAGACACAGTGCTCGTAGACAGGCGTGTCGGGCAGAGAGAGTCAAATTCGGTTCTTCTGCTATGAAGTTCCTGGGCACTAGTCTGTACAAGTAGAATATGTGCATTAAAATGCATTTAACATCACTGTGGGCCACTTTTTATAACTACTCTGATCAGGTCTAGATGGATAAAGAACGCCTCGCGGTATAGCCAGGAATCACTGCACACGCCTTGGATTAAGAGGGGAGGGAGGATAGTGTTCAAAGAAAAATCAATGAAATATTTAAGCAGAAAAAAGTAATTTTGTCTCTTTCATTTCATCTGGTAGCAACTGAAAATGCATTTTAGGAGCCTTTAAAGTACATCTAATTTTTCATTCACTGCCAAAAAAAAAAATCTCTGGTTATTCATAAATACAAGAGCAGTATGAAGTGGTTACTCATTTATTCAATATATTATTGCACAACAGTGCTCTAAAGTAAGAGGTTTAAAGGGTCGGAAATACAAAGCATTGAAGCATAGCAATGGTAATATTAATTTGCAGAGGGTAGCTGTATATGACTGTGACAACTGAAAACTGGATGGGGGAAATGGGTTGGATAACAAGACCAGGAACTCATAAACTGAACATTCTACCTCCCCCTTCCACCACCACCACCCCCCTCCCAAATAAAGAGAAAAAAACAACCAAAAAAAAAATGCCTCAGAAACCCAAACCAAAAACCCTAAATAAGACACAAGAATCTGAGAAGCTGCTGAAATTTAAAAAAAGCATCAAACCATAACCAAGTGAGGGGTGAGAGTAAGTCATGGCTGGAAAAAGGGAAAGCAACTACGAGACAATGGCTGGAAAGCTAACACTACAGTCAGAACAGCTTTCTAAAAAACCAAAGTTACAGTCACTAGAAGACTCCAATCCACAGTGTAAAACCCAGACATATTTCTTTACATAGAAAAGAAACATTCTGAATCCTCTGCCCACACACAATATGCCCGAAGCTTTATAACTGTTGCAGGAAAGATTTAGCAAACAGCTGGTGCTGAGGTCCTGGTGCTGTAATGTCCGGATTTGGTCTAGAGTTGTTTCAAAAGAGCTGTCTTGACCTGAGCAGCCATCAGACACCCCCAGCCTGGGAGAACAGGGTGCATTTCTGGAGCTCTTGTGCCTTGGTGCAGCTGTCTGGGGTTTCGGTACGTGTAACCTTGTACAAAGTTGATCAAGACCGTTGCTTGCAGCTGATGAGTCTTCACGCATCTCGTGCTTTTTCAGTGATACTTATGTTTGGCAGAATGACCATGTGCTGCTTCTGCCCATCCCACCTGCAGCACAAGTAAAGGGCTGATCAAAATGAGATTGCTGCCGCAGGCCATACAACAACAATTGCTGGGGACTGCTTGCACTTGATGAAGAGTTTGTATATTTTCATGTTGATAAAGTCAAAAGTCAGATGACCTGATAATCCTGCCTTTCCTCCCCATGCTTATACAAATAGCAATGACCAGTCCCAGTTATTAAATACCACACGGTTGACAACAGAGTTGACTTTAGACTTCAACTTCTTGCGCATCTGTACTTGTGTGTTTTGTCTTGGTCATTACCCAGGGGACACTGCTCATAAATTGCATGGCATTTGTGAGCTGGGTATTAGTTTTGTTAAGAGTTGTGTAACCCCCCCAGAATTTTAATTCATTTAAAGTCCCATTTGTAATTAAGAAAACCAGGAACAAACCAACATGGACTAAAAACGGTTAGAGTCAGGGCATTTGCTATTGTATAGGAAACAACCAGAACTGTACAGCGCTCTCCAGGCATTTTTGTATCTGTTGAGAAAAGGCTGCACAGGAGGCTCTGTACCATTTGGCACTCTTTTTATGTAAATGAGCACAGCTGAGGATTGTGGCTATTAATATGTTTTTAATTGAGAATACATTGACTAGGCAAAAAGAGAGATGTTTACTCTACAGAAATGCTACTGGCAGTTGTCTTTGCACAGAGCATCACCCAGGAAAAAAAATGGTGGAACAAGGGGTTCATAACTGAAAGATATGTTTTGAAGTAGGACATAAAATTCAGGGCAGCATAATAGAAGCAAAAGTTTCTATTGCTTTGTCTTGCACAGGCTGTCCCAAAGAGAAGAGCACTGGTGCTGGAGAGCAAAGCTGCCCAGAAGATTTTCCCAGCACTCCGTGTCTTCCATCATACCGTTTTAGCCTGTCCCCTGGCAGTATTGCCTTGTGCAAGCCTCCTGTCTTCAAGAATACAAATAGCTAAATAACCTTAAAATAGTGTACAGGGAGCATCAGCAACTTAAATAAGGCCTGATCCAAAGGAGTGCGGAGTCACTGGGCCAAGACCCGTCCCCAGTTCCAGCAGTGAAGACACCAGCATCATGTGTGTGTGCTGGCAGAGTGCTTTATCAGAGCCCATAACCCTTAATGAGCACTGCTGAGTCAACCCTTGTGTGGCTGGGGCTGTGGGGGTCTGGCATCCCCCCACCAGCCTGGGCTCCTCTGCTTTGTTCTGTGTTGCGTGGTACAGGTCAGACTTTATGACTGTGGATAAATTAAGAAGGATTTTTCTCTAGTCATTCTACTTAAGGAATTATTTCAGTCTGCTTAGAGGGAGTTAAATATCTTATATATTGAATTTTTATATCAATAAATACGACGATAAAATCTTGATAGCCATTCATTATCTGTGTGTCCTAGGTCTTATCTAGTCTGAAAAAGACAGCGCTGTTATTACTTATTTTAAAGTATATTTTATTCTTAAAACTGTAGATTATTCTGAGTCATTTTGGTTTTTAAACTATGAGAGTTTCATAAGATTCCATTTTCCAGCTTAGAAAAAAGATATTGAGCTGCCTTAGAACAAAATGAAGTTACAGACAGGGCCACCCCAAAACATTGGCTCTTAACTCGCTTAATCTGCTTTGAACTGTAGGAAAAGCAGAATTCCTGGTGAAGTGGGATGGGGGG
This sequence comes from Gallinula chloropus, assembly GCF_964237585.1. Taxonomy (NCBI): domain Eukaryota; kingdom Metazoa; phylum Chordata; class Aves; order Gruiformes; family Rallidae; genus Gallinula; species Gallinula chloropus. The sequence goes on from NC_140096.1 coordinate 17,819,991, forward strand.
AGATGTAGGCTTGATGTTTGGATGTAGCGGTTTTCCCCTGTGTCAGGTGGGGAGGGAATGTGTTGCCAGTGGAAGGTGTTTGTACCACAAGATCTGAAAACATAAGCAAAGCAGCACTCTCATTTCCCAGCGAAATAAATATTCACCCTGAGTACTTTAAAAATTAGGCTCCAAGTGTGGAAAGAAAGGGTAAGTGCTCCTAGCAGGTTCTCAAGCTTCAAGGACACCATTGTGACAGGCACAGCATAAGAGTAGGGAAAATGATATAAAGCAGGACAAAAAAAGAAAAGCTTTTCTCTTTTCTTTATAAAATTACCGAGTTTATTCCTGAGACCTCCCGCAACACTACTAGGGCCATTGTATCTTGATTTAGCTCCTGAAATGGATGGGCTTGTTCTCCAGATAAGATAGTGACAAAATATGTGTTTCACATGGAAACTGGTCCTGTGATTCTCAGGAGGTGAAACTACCTATGAAGGCCCTGGACTAAATCTCAGCGTATGTGAATAAATGTCCTCCCTCAGAGTTGGGGTGGCTGCCTCCAAAATACTGCAAGTTTTGGGAGCAGCTTGATCTAGGAAATGAGTGCTAACTCCATTGGAGGAGACAAGTGTGGTACATCAGCCTGTAGAACTCTGAAGGAAAGGGTTTATCCAAAAGACGGTTTCCACCTTCCGTTATCAGAGAGACTGGTGATGCTGGGGAAGTATTGTGCTAGCTATAAAGGGAGGCAGGACAGACCACTCGTTACACTGTTCAACACTAAATATGTGATCAAACTGAAAATTAATGCTTTGCTGTGAATCACATGACCAAAAATCAGAACAGCCTGAAATCGTGGTACTCAAGGGATACTGAAGTGGGACTTGAAGGAAGTAGAAAGCTCCAGCAATGGAATAAAACATAATCAAGCAGAAGAGTTTTGTGTCAATGTAAAGAATAATTTCTAAATTGCCACAAGATTTTGTTTAAGTGGGAACAGGCCCATTAACACAAGCAAATAAAAAACCCCAGATTTGTCAATTAATTCCTGAACCGTGGGATTTTTTTAATGCAAAATAAGGCCAACCTGAACTTGAAGGGAGGAGAGGGATAAAGAAGGAAAGTATTTCTGCCATTCTGCAACTGTTTGTGTCTGCAGCAGAGGATAAGTCTCAGTTTTATACCATTTGCCAGTTGCTGCCGGGGTGGCAGTGGTTTAAAATATGTTCACATCTGTAGTTCTTTGGCTGTTATAAAGTGCTAGCGTTTCAGTTTGCACTTCTGTTTGAAAAACCCCCTCTTGTTACTTTACCTCAGTTCAAACTCCATCCTCCCAGGACTGGTTCGTCCCCTCTGATTCTCACAATGTCAGAAATTAATTTCCTGCATATCATTTGTGGCCTTTAATTATCTCTGGGTTAATCTGCCTTCTTACAGGGAGGCCATCTAGCTTCCCCAAACCAGTCTGCCAGGAGCAGAAAGCCCTGTGCGTGTGACCCATCCCTGGGGGCTCTGCTGGCAGGCGACGCATTAACAGAGCTGGTGAGGGGCTCTCCGCAGGGCACTGGAACTTACAGCAGCCGTGGCACCACTACCCGACTGACCCTGCTCTGACTTTCCTGGTCAGATGCATCACCCAGCATCTCCACAGACATTTTACCACTCCCTGCCTGGATTCTGGTCCAAAATGGCAGAAGGGAAGGTAAATGAGCTGGTAATTTTATCCAGGGCTATACGACTGTGCAGTGAAAGTATTTATTCACTGCAGATGCTGTGAGCTGAAGGACCTTTTTGGCTCATTCTTTCCCATGAGCTGAATTTTAACACTAAGCTCATTTCTGTGTAATAACAGGGTGGTTCTGGGTGAGGCTATACTGGGAGAAGGCACTTGCAGTTAGGAGAGGTTCAAGATGCTCAACAGGCTGAGATAGAAAAAAATTGTCTTGTGAAGGATTGGTTTTCTTCCTACAAATTCTAATCTGAAAACATTACCCAGGTTTGATTGGCATATATTTATCCATTATTTGTAAAATTAATCCTTTCCTGAGGCAGCAAAATGGTAACATTTGTGCAATTAACAATAGGAACATATGAAATGACGTAGCAGTGCTGTCTGAATGATTACATATGATTTAGCATCTCTGATGCTGCTGTGTATCTTATGACAGGGAAATGCAGGCATGACATGATGAAACCAGTAAGTTAATTTGCACTGTGCCACAAAAGCTTTATCCATAGTGCTATAGCATCTTAAAAAAACAGTGGAGTTATGAAAATGACGTGTTCCATACAGTGAAAATGGTGACTACAACTTGACATTCCCACCAGTGATGTCAGCAGTTGCATCTCTCTAGGAGCAAAGAATTAAGTCAAGAAGCAAGATGCTTGAAAAGTCAATCAAAATTAATTAAGAAATTGTAAATCAATCAATAATACCCCAAAAAGTCTTGTTATGACCTCAGTTACTTGTTTAAGCATAAACAAGATAATCGGCTACATTTCCTGTCTAGAAATAAGATCACTGCCAATTAACTTAGGACTTAATTAACTCTCTAAGGTACTGAACTTTAGATGCATCATAGACTGTGTCTTCACATTATTATTAGTTATTGCAGTGACTCTAGTACATTCCTGATTTATTATTGTTATTATATAACTATTACATTTACACTTATGATGCTATTAAAAAACAAAGCCTTCAATATTACATTAAAGTTAATGCCACATAAAGGACAGAGACATTAAATAAAAGCTGAATTAAACAGACAATATAAGTTTACATTGGAAACCCACCAGTCCAGCTTCTGTTCTTTGCTGGGAGGCATCAGCATAAGAGTTTATACATTTAGAGGTATCAATTTTCCATTGCCCAGCCATAATTGTTCTTTATTTCTGGTTGTGAGCTATTAGACTTGCCAGCCCTTTGGCAGCTCAGAGAAGTCACAGTATAGCCCTGTAATGTAATCCCTACCTCCTTTTGAAGATCCTTCCTGCTCTTCTATAACAAAACTTGGGACAATCTTGATTTTTTTTTTCTTTTTTCTTTTCTCTCATGACATCCCAGCAATTTCTTTTTTCTGACACCTCAGTGACCCAGTTTTCTTTTGCTTCTTTTTCTGTTTTAATAACTACAAGCTGCTGTTTTTCCAAGGCTGAGAAGAATTTGTTCCGTGTTTGCCAGGAATAAACAGTCCAGCGGAACAAGTGTTCCGTCTGCTGAACAGAGGGGATGAAGAGAGAAAAAGTTGGATCACTGCAGACATTTAAAGCTGTTCCTTTGCTCAAAGTGGATGTTAATGCTAGTTGTTTGGCAGCATATGATAAATGCCCCCAGAACACTGAGTGTCTGGAAATAAACCTGCGCTATATAAGTAATATGCAAGTGTAGCTGCTGCCTCGCAAGCTGGCAGTAACAACACCAGCACGCATCTTTGCTAAATGGGCATTTTGTCTTCTTTACGACCCTAAAAAAGTCACTACAAAAGTATTCTAATCTTTTATTTCAGAAATACTGCCACCTTGCCTGTAAGTCAAATGCTTTTTGGGTGCCTTTATGCATTCTTTCCACCAGGTAGAACGGTATGATCTAGTCTGCACTTTTGGCTTTGCCACAGTTTTAGCTGGCATCCAGGCTTTGGCTTCTTTACCGTTTTATGACTGAGATGGACATATGGGGCGAGGAAAGCCAATGTACCTTTTGGCACTGATTATATTTACAGCAAGAGTGGGCTAACAGCAATATTTTGTTTCATGAAAGAATCATTTCAGCTTTAAGAAAAGCTCCCTGCTCCCATGTGTATTATCTTGCAGTTTTGGGCTGCTTTGGGGTTTGTTTGTTTGTTTGCTATATCCTAACTTAGGAAGTGAAACAATCTGGTATCTGCTTCAAACCCGGCAAGCCAGATGTAGGTGGCTTTAGGATTTGCAGGACTTGTTTTTAAAAAGAAGCAGGCTCACAGAGAACCCTTTGATAGAATTGACCCCACTCCTTTACTGTGTCTGAAGATCAGGAGCTTCCTTGTCCAAAACACTCCTGGGTACCTGTTTTGTGACCCACCTACTAATGATATATGCGTATGCGTGGTGGAGTTGCCATCAGCTAAACAGAAGCTTCTGCATCTTTCCACTGGTACTGAGCTGAGACTACAGTTAAGATCTCCAACTCCACAGCATCTCTGACAGGTGAAATATATATATATATATTTTTTTTTTCAGTATTTCATGCACACATTTTCCTTTAATTCATGTCTAGATTGGTCACATAACGCTTTACCTGGATCTAAGAATAAGTCCCTTACAATAAAGGGGGTGTCTACCTAGGGAAGTAGATTTGGCAGACTAGTCCAAATAGAACAGGTGAGCTATTGTTTCTAAAAAGGCTAAAGGAATCCAAAATGAGACACTTTTGTTCTAGAATAGAAATATCCATCCTGGGAGTGTCCTGGGAGTGAGCCAGGAATAACTCCCTAGAATAATGCTCCGTGAGAGCTCATCCCTTTTCCTTACCTTCAAAATGTGAAGCAGTCAACACAAAACCCTAGTGCTGTATACAGAGATGAGCTTGATTATCTTAGCATTTTTTTTTTTCTCAGTTGCTCTTGGACTCGCTATTAAACACTGTGACACAAAACTCCTGGTGTTATCCAAATTCATTCATTGGGTGCATTTTCTACGCAGGCCATGTTGTTATTTCTTTGTAGGACTGGAGCCAAGGATCCACAGCTAGAGTAACGCTATCGTAGGGTAAACGGAACCCTTCTGACCCATGCCTGACTGCCTTGGTTCATGTGCATGGGCTTCCTCACAGGAACACTGCCAGGAGGAGGTGGAGGAGAATTGGTGGTGCTCGCGCAGGACTCATTTCCTGTGTATTATGACTCCTCCTCCAGTCCCTGTCTTTCGAGTCCTTCGCCCCTAATTTGGGGTAAACCCAAATCTAACTCCAGAGTAACTGTGTCTGTTGTTAATGTCAAGGATCACATTGGTCACTGTTCTTGTTCACAGTGGTTCAGCCCCTGTTTGGCCCTGAAGTCAGGTGGAGAGGGAAGCAGCTTCTGCAGTGCACTTTGGGTCAGCTTGTCAGTGGCTGCCGGTGCGCAGGGAGAAAATGATGAAGTTACTGCTATTGCTGGGTAGCACAGAAGTACTACTATCTTTACAGGCATTAAAGAATTGAGTTATGTCTGGACATTTGCTAGTTATGTACTTGCTCACAGTCACGCAAAGAGCCTGTTCAGAGATGGAATAGGGCACGTCTACTCTGCCTCCCTTTCCTGTGATTTAAAGGACACTCCTAATCACGACTTTATTACGCCTGCCACAAGCTGCTTATATTTCTGAAAGGAGTTTGACTGAGAGTACTGACATTTCCTAATGATATTTTGATCATTTTCCTGTAGATTATACAGTTAGGAAATGTGCCATGAGGAATAAAGGAAGGAATAGAGAATTTTACTTTTGGCCAGATCTAGATGAGTAAACCTTGCCACAGTTTGGGGTGCTCAAGGTGTTTCCAAGATACGTTTAAGATATTAGGGGCCACATTTGAAACTTACACTGACTTTAAATAAGCTTTGGGTTAGACCCTTGAACACTTAGCCATTTTTTTTCTACAGACTGTCAACATGCTGCTTTTGTCTTCAGGTCACCAAGTTCTCATAGCCTCGCGAGCACAAGTAATGTCACCGCTGCTGTTGCTCAGGAGCAATTACTGTGCTGGATACAGTAGCACAGAGTTGGAGACTAACGTCCCCATGCTGAGTGAGGAGAGAGGCAGCTCGTGATAGGAGGTCAGGCTGGTGGCAGTTAATGCCCTTTTCATCATATTCAGGTACGGTGCTCTATTCTGGTAGCCGGTGGCTTAGGCAGGAGAGATTAAACTTCTGGGAGATAAAATATAAGGGAGGGAGAAGAGAGGGGGAGAAAAAAAAAGCGATGTGTGACACATTGCAGGGATGCAGTTACCCTGGCAGTTCATGAATGACACAGCAAATCCCAGGCACTACAAACAGTGTTAATTCTGCGGGCTGTGATGCAGGCTCCTCATGTTCAGCCTGCCCAGATCAGAGGCTCTCTCGTCAGTAATTGTTATAGGCGGAAGCCTACGCAGTTAAAAACAATCTGGTATCAGTGGCAGGCAGGACTGGAGCTTGCAGTGGCATTGGAAGGTTTACTATATTTCTATTTTGCTCCAAGGTTTGTGGCACTGTGCGTGGACCAGAGTCTATTCACAGATTTACCACCCCCTCTGTCCAGAAGTCTTGAACCCTGGTGTGAGGGGACTTCTCCTGTGGAAGGGAGAGAAATCCCCACTGACAGAAGTGACATTGCAGATTGGAGGGCAATGGCTAAGAGGGTTCTTTATCAATAGCACATACTGGATGCTAGCAAAACCACAAGCCTATCTGAAATAAGTCAAGATAATCTTTTTCAAACCCCCTCCAGCATCACCCAGAGACTGGGATTTTATTGGTAACTTAATAAAATGGTCTTCTGTTTTCATGGCATGATTCACAGGGCAGACTGCACAAGCTCACCGGGCGTTTGGTTACAGCTTGCACGGCCAAGTTTTTATTGCTTCCAGCCCTTGAGTAGCCAGGCAAAATCTGATCAAACATGTTGACCCATAATGCAGCTCCACTTCTGATTACACGGGAGGCCAGCACTTAGAGTATGAAATAGTTTTCTCTACCTGGTGAGTCCTTAAAAGAAGCGGCAGCAACTTAAGCCTTGTCTCTAAGTTCTACTTCCAGATGCTTTTATAGAACTACCCAGCCCAGACAATCCTACCAAAGCCATCTCCACTCAACAGCATTTAATTCAGCTGCTTTGTTGTTTTTTCCCCTCCATAAGCAAACACTAAAGCTCTCCATTTCTTCCCTGAACATGTTCTTGCAGAGCTCTATTCTGAACTATAAACCACAAAAAGCTACAGCCAACTGCAAATCTAAGGAGCAGCTGGAAAATACACAACGCAACTTCCAAACTTCCTAACAGATAACATAACCATAATTTGCAATTGCTCTATCCCAAGTTAATAAAACTATTGCCATTTGCAAGTAGTATTTTAGGCTTTCTGCTTCAAAATTCTTCAGTCAAGCAGACCACACACTCGTAAATTGAGGTTACCTGAAACAAATATCACCCCTCCATCCTTTTTACCCTCCAAAATCTTTAAAGATTTTAGACACATTAGCAGAATGCACACCGTCACTGGTGACTAGAGCCAAGCAATCAATCTTAGTATCATCCCTGGAGTGCACTAGCATTTCCTTGCACATGGGTGCTTTCAGAAAGCAAGCAAATTACCTGTTTAGAGAGATTAAGTGAGTTGGTGTACTAACCTGCGAACTATAATTTAAGGAGTCAAAAGCCTTTCTCTCCCCACCCCCTTCCACAGAAATTAACAACTCCAGTAGCATAATGTTTTTTGTACTGCTGCTCTCTCTATAGTAAAATATACTTTATTACTATTTGGAGGCTTTATCCCTTTATGACAACCAGCATCAAGAGTAATATTACACCAATAACTTGGTTTGCTAAGTATTAATACAAGGGAAATTATGCTAAGAGCACTGTGTGAGTTTAATTGCAATTCACACTTTAATATTTTGATGCAGCTGTAAAAATGTAGAATGAGAAACATTACAATTCTATTAGATACTAATAAATTGTGTTGTGGAGGGGGATATGAGCTGTACTTGCCATAATGAAGCACATTCTACTTCCCATCTCTCTGTTTTGATCTTGCATGTGTTCAGCAAAGGTGCTGCAGAGCAAGTACCAAATGAATGCAGGGTTATATATTTTTATTTCCAATAATCAGAAACAAAGTGAAAATAATGTAAATCATCTTGCTCATGAAGTGTTTATGTCAAAGACCATTTTCTTTATGTAAAATGTGAGATTGTTTAGAATGAACCCTAAATGTTTAATTTATTTTTTTTTCCACTTTTGGGTTTAAGCTTTCCAGGTTTGGCTGCAACTAATAAAATGGCATTCTGAGAAACATTGAGATTCATCCTCTTTCATTTTCTTCCTAATAGGAATTACATTTTTAACCTGCTATGCTTTTCATTGGTATTTCGATTCATGAATGATGGATGCACTGTGGCAGCGATGCTTTTGTGGAGCCAAGTCTTGCTGGTCTGCACAATTAGTCCCACTGCATTTCTCTGGGTAACTGTTTGCTAGGGGCAAATGTATGTTTGGCCCTGGACTAGTAACTTCACCACACAATACCTGAGAATGCCCTGTAAGAGCCCTTGGAAGGAGAATGTGGTCTGTGGTGCATATAGCACAAAATTACGTGAGAGACGTTTGAGTTGTTGACCCCCTTACAGAGTTTTCAAGTACCTCTTTGGTTTTCTTTGTGTGTGTGTGACAGTAACTAGTTGTACTTCAGTAACTCACTTTCAGTCAGCTGTCTGTGCCCTGGATCAGTTGCCACAAAAGACACCAGTTTTCATGTTCCATAATTACAGCTCGCTGAGAATACAGCCAAGATCAAGGGCTCTTATGCTGGACACTGTAGACAGATACAAAAAGATATGATCCCAAGTTAAACATCTTTCAATTAAGGCAAGTAAATGATTGGAGAAGGTAGACTGCACTCAAAGATCCCCAACTTCCATGTCTTGTGTGTTCTGAAATAATTGTGGGTGTTCAAAGCTTAAGTCCTGATATTAGCAGCAACTGAAAGGAGACCGAGCTAATGGCTTAGTCTGATGATCCGAGATCCAGGCTAAAAGGCGTAGAGCTACATGACTTCAGGCCAATCAAGCTCTTCTTGGCTTCTGTTTCAGCAGCTGGCAGGCAGAAATAAAAACATCTCTCTCCATCCTCAGAATATTTTTCTGATTAAAACAGAATGTTGCTTGTGTCCATTTTTGCCCCGGATTGCTCTATTTTCACATGCATGTGCAGGTGGGAATGACCCCACTTATGTGCCACTGATAGAATGATCTCCTGCAGCAACACCTTCCTTAATTTATCAGTAACAAGGACCAGATTAGTCACACAAAATATTTTTGTATCAGCACTTTGGTGTCACACTACTGACAGGTTTCATGGAAGAGCTGATAAAGACCCAGCTCACATCCTCAGGGAGGACAGCAGAGCAGCACTTGAACAGATCTGCTGACCATCTACATGTAGCTGATGTTAAATAGTCGTTTACCGTAGGTTTTCTTTTCAATGTATGGAATCACTGTGCACAGGCAGGGGATGATGCAAGACTGCTGATTAATTTGTTCTCCTTTATAAAGTAGATATTCAGAATGAAACCAAGCAACATTTACCTTTTCTTATCAGGCTTGATTTTCAAAGGTCAGTGTAGTTTTCCACTGGCCTCAGTGGATTTTTTGTTGTGGGGGTGTGACCAATTTAAGAGACCTGGTGTTTGTACACCCCATTGCCAGCCCAAGTATTCTTGCCAGCAAGTTTTATCCTTTCACATCTCCCAGCTTGAAACACCCTGCCTTTTCCCCTTCAATTCCTTCTGCCCCTCCTGACCTGGGTGTTTTGTCGTGTCTGGCTCTCTGCCTTCCGCCCGCGCGCCCAGGCTGAGCCCAGCGGCTGCACATCTCTCATTCCCAAATCTAAACCCATCCATGCGTCTTGAATGAGCAACTTACACAGGGATCTTCTCAATTAAAATGTTCACAGAGTCATTAAACTAACTAATGGTGGAAACTTCAGTAGAAATAATGCTGTAATGAGACAAGCTTTCATCATCTTGCTGAGGAAAACATATTTCACTTGATTCAGACAAATTATATGCCCCTACATATCATGATCAATATTTTAGCAAGACTTAGCATTTAACTGTGTCATTTTTGAGTAATGAATAATCACGTTGAGTACATGAAAAATGAGTAATGACAGTTATCACTGGACTGGTAGGTTTTCTACTTCTCAAAATGATGTTTAAATTTTTACAAAAATGTTGTATAGAGGATTCAATGACTCAGACTTGTTCCCTCTAATGGGTATCTATCATTTAATCCTGTGACTGCTCTCAAAGTACAGGTTAACATAACTAATTCTGAAAAACATTCAAATAGTTCTGTATTTTGACTGAGGAAAATGGAAGCCAGTTGTCAGGAAATGTATGTGATAGAACTGGATTTCAGAAATTGAAGGCCTGAGCAGGCCACTAAGACTACTGTCTCACATGGCATAATGACAGTTGTACTTAATAGTTTATGGCTACTTCAGGACTTTGCTATTCTAGGAAACATGAGAGCTGTAAAGTACTTTTATCAGAGAGCACATCTAGCATAAATAAAGATTTTTAAATAATGTTCAGAAAACTACAACAGCTGTCCTGACCTAGGCATGTTTTAATTTGTTTATTTACTTGTCCCTGCTTACTGTATCGCATTTCTTTTGTGCACAGCCTTCCCAGTGGCTCCTGCCCTGATTTTAAAAACGTTTATGCTTGAAAATACATTCTTAAAAGCACAAACCAAGGCAAAAAGAACTGTTTTGATTTTCCTCAAAAAAATGACAATGCTATTTCAAGCACCTACTTAAGAAAATCTTTGCCTCCTCTAAGGCCTGGTGAATGAACCATCAGTAAATGTGTGCGGTTCTTAGAAAGATCAGGAAGCATTTGTCACTGTAATCCAAAAAGAAATCTCTCTATGCATAGGATACTAATTTTTTCTCAGTCAAGTAATCAGTCACTTGATTACATTGATCTGTGGTTGACTTTTTTTGTACAACCACTGATCTGTCATGCAGTTTTAAGGTTGCAGTTGGGGTGATAGATACTGGTTTATGTTTTCAATATCCTTAGGCTGTAGTTGGCTGTTCTGATCTTGATTAACTTTTTTTTTTTCATGATGTCTAGCAGGTGCCTCAAACTAATTTGCAAGTATGACTGACATGGTGACTTGTCTGGTCGCTGGGTTTAGTGGTGCAACATTGTACTTTCACTTTGGGGAAATTAAAAAAAAAAGGTACTCATGAGTTTACTGTGTTTCAATCACATTAGAGAGATGCATCCTTGGCCTCAGTGGTTATTTCTGGGCCCTTAAAATGAAAATGGAGTGAACAAGCTACAGAAGCGGCCGTGATGGCTTAGGTCAACTCTTCTGTCCAACAGCTCCTTACAAAGGTTTGCACTGTTATCTTTAACAAGCACTGTTTGGTTTTAGTCACCTAGAATATACAAAGAGGTTTCTATTCCTAACAGAGTGGACAAAGGGCTTTTCAGGTGTCCCCTCAGCACAGCTGGCAGCAAGGTGTTCTTTCTATATTTAATTATTTTAGCATAGTCCAGATAAATTTTTCAGGTTTCTATCATTTTATGAAATAGTAACATCAAGGAGATCAGCTGTGATTTTCTCATATTTACTTAAATATTACTCTGCTTTCAAATTCCTTCCCAAGTGTGGCTTCTTCACTCAAAGTGAAATTCTTCTTCTGTCAATATCAGTGTTTTCCTTAGGGAAGAAACAGCTAATAATCTATACCATATAATAGGAAAACTCACATTAATACTATCACAAGGATGATTACTGACTCTTATAGGACAATGGCAAAATGGCAGAAAGGCATTCTAAAATGCATTTTCATAAATTAGGTCATTTAAACCAGTTCAATATGTAAATCACAGTAGCAAATTTTTCACTTGGCAGCTCTTCATTGTATAGCTTGGATTAATTCTGATTCTGTTCAGCTACTCATTTTTTCCTTGAAATTTCATTTTCAGTGTAGGTGGTGACATCACAAAGTGGTATAACATCATTTGGTGCCGCCCATCTCTTCAGGCTGTGGAGATGACTTCAGAGGGCACAGTCACTGTAAACAGCAGAATCCCAAAGGAACCAGGTAAGGGACAAGGGAGCAGTTTTTTATCTGGGTTAAAGGAAAAAAAAAGAAAGTGTGAGTGGAATTGCACCCCAGGTTCAATGACTGAAGTAGGTGAGAGTTGTAGTACTCACTTTTGAAAATAGATTTTTTAAGAGCATAAGTCATTTAGCCAGTTTTAAAGACTTTACTCTGGGGTGCCTCAGTGCTAGAGCTGTACAAACACATGGTAAGAGACAGTCCATGCCCCAGTGAGCTTAATAGCCCTCTCGGTTTCCCCTTGGCAGTGCCATTATGCTCTGACCATCCTCTCTTGTGTAGGATGAAGGCCTCTGCCTCCTCTTCCTGATTATTTTAACAGACCTCCTGTTAGTGTATGGAGTGAACCCTCTAGACTTTGCCATCAGCATTACAATCCTTTCAAAGCTCACCTGGCAATTTTCCCAGAAAAGCAAGACATGGTCATTTAAGCTGGTTGCCAGGAAAAAGGCTGAATAATGCTCATTCTAGCTATTTGTTTGGGATACTGGTTCTCACTTTATGAAATAAATATGCCAGGCATTCATTTCTTGAATGAAAAGAAATTGCTGCAGTGGTCTTGCACAGTTCTCAGCAGAACCTTTCCAAGACCTCTCAAAGGCCTTTGACTCGACATCCTGGATGCTCTAATCCTAATGCTATTTCTGTATTGAGTATCAATTTCACCAGGTCTTCCAGGGCTCACATGGAGTTTGACTGGGGAGGCTTCTCTATCAGTTGTCTTGTAGGTGGGCCTGAATATCTTTTTCTCAAGTCAGAACTGGCTTTTGTTTCTTGAAAAAGCTGGGGGGAGGCAGGTGTGGGGGTGAACACTTAAACCCACTGACTTCCATGCAGTGCTCTGTGCTTGCCAAAGAACAGATATGTGGTCTGGTCCTCCAAAGGTATATTCTATGCCATTACATTTGTTACATCATAGCAAAATAGGATAAGTTTCTAGAATCCATCCCCTAATGGCCAGAGTTCCCCGGGTGACTGGCTGTACCTGCCCGTGGAAAGAAGGCACTTCTAGTTTTCTTGCACTGCAGCCAGGAAGAAGCCTACTGACTGTTGGCCTCCCCACATCAGTTATACACCGTGAAATTTATCAAATCTGTGAACAAAAACTCCAGATGCCTTCAGCTGGGTATCCATTTGTGAAAACACACCAACCTCTTCATTGTATACATGGAATATTTCATGTATGTGGATGTTATTTGTACTTTTTAATGCTTCAGATTTATCATCCAATTCCTTTGTTTGGTATTGGACATCTAGACAAATACTCAAGCTGCTGCTTGCATTATATTACACCTGAATGGCGACAGGATCTGATCCCAACAGATTTGTTAGAGATAGCATGCTCTAATATTAGCAGAAGACAGGAAAGTCCAGTATCCTAACACAGGGTGGCCAGATAATTGCAGTTGAAGGGGATGAACGTAACAGAGTGATCTTATCAGAATAACAGAAGAAGGGAGGGAAAGAGAAAGGGAAAAAGAAATCAGCTTTTCTTGACTGATATTCCACCACTGTGCTAATGCCATCTGCCATATATTATTCTTTTTGTTTCCTTCATAAAAAGGAAGCTTTGCCTAGTCTTATGTTTCTGCAAAGTGCATTAGAGAATATCATCATAAAAATCACTGAAGACAAGACAGTACTTCAGCAGCTTATATATAGACATCATTGCTGTAAAGTGCTTCTGTCTTTTGAAAGCAACATGGCAGAAAGAAGGAGACTTGATGTGAAAAGCCTTTTTACCATGCTTTTGCACTTCAATTTTCTGGCTGTGTTTGCGTTCCAAAGTTGGTGTGGTAGTTTTGTTTTACACTGTGCGTTTGCTTTGGTTCCACTCAGAAGGAACTGGTTAAATGCAACTGGCTAAAAAACTACTACAGGGGTTGCTTCTGCATGCCAGGCTAGGAGAGGGTAAGAGCTCACAGAGTCACAGAATCGTAGGGGTTGGAAGGGACCTCCAGAGATCATCGGGTCTAACCCTCCTGCCAAAAAAGGGTCCCTAGGACAGGTTGCACAGGTTGGCATCCAGATGGGTCTTGAATATCTCCAGAGAAGGAGACTCCACAACCCCCCTGGGCAGCCTGTCCCAGGGCTCTGCCACTCTCACTGTAAAAAGTTCTTCCACATATTGGTGTGGAACTTCCTATACTCCAACTTGCAGCCATCGCCCCTTGTCCAGTCCCCACAGACCATAGAAAAGAGGCTGGCCATTTCCCCTTGTGTCCCACACTTGAGATATTTATAAACATTAAGAAGATCCCCTCTTAGCCTGCTTTTCTCAAGGCTGAACAGCCCCAGCTTATTCAGCCTGTCTTCATAGGGGAGATGCTCTAGTCCTTCAATCAGCAGTGCTAAGGCTGCAAGCAAATGGTTTGGTTAAAGGAAGGCATTGCAGCAGATGGCCACCTCTTCAGCTGCTCGCTTTGGCCCGTCGTTTGCGATCAGTTGGTAAGCATGATATAAAAATTTGCTCCTTAACTCTTTGAAGAAGATGGCTGGCTGCTTTAAAACATGCAAAACAAGGTATCAGCCATGAACTTAGAAACAAGTGGAAAAAAAAAAAGAGGCAAGTGGATGGGAGAGAAGGATCAAATTGCGATGATCCTACTTAATTAATGACACGTCTATTTGAAAGTTGAATAGATTGTGGTTGTTTTCATACAGCCTTTGTGCTTTGGACCACTGGTGCACTCTAAATTCCTTGCTGTGTGGCTTTCCCCTCTTGCTTTTTGCAATTAATGTGCATGTTTTCCAGTAGATCTTTTCGCTTACTTGTTTCTGAAAAGTGACTTCTCACAGCTTTCACATAAGGTGTCTGTCTTGCCTAGTTTTGAGTTTAGATTATCCTGACAGTGTTTTAGACGGCTAACGTGCAGGGTGATGGTAATAAATAGGAATCTTGTTATTTTTGTGTTTTTTCTCCTGATTTTTATTCTGACAGTGGCCAAACATTGTGGTAAAGCTGTGCCTTGGTCAGGTAGGGTCACACAGGGTCACAGTCCAAGCACCACAGTACTTCTAGCATGATTGCCTGTTTTTCTCCGTGCATCTCTCAGAAGCATTAGTTTGCAACTTGTATGAGGGAGGACAGGGCAGTGGTCACAGCACCGAGCTTGGCTGAGTTCAAGAAGCGGCTGGACAATGCCCTCAGTCCCATGTTCTGACTTGTCTGGCCCTGTGTGAAGCCAGGAGTGGGACTTGATGGTCCTTATGAGTCCCTTCCAACTCAGGAGATTCTATAATTCTATGACTTTCTCACCACCTGAATGGCGTTTTGGAGCTTTTGCCCCAAACATGAGGTCAACACAGGGAGACGTATCAAAATGGGGAGCTGAAAGCCCCTATGACCAATCCCCACCTGACTATTGTGGGACCCTGTAACATCCACTGCTCCCTTTCTATGTGCAAAGTGTGATGAAACTCAGTGTAAAGTTGCAGCTAGCTGCAGATGGGTCTTAACAACAGATATGCAAGAGCTTGGCATTGTGATAAAATACCAAAACACCACATTTCCTAAAGGAGTTTATAAAAACTTACTGAAGGAAAGATGATTCAGAAGGATGTGAAAACATTGCCCCTTCTCACAGCAAGAAAACATTATCAATATATTTTCAGAAGTGATTATTGTATGAAATTATTATTGTTGTATGTTTCATAAAATAGAAGTAACAATGCTAATAAGGGAATAATTCTGCACAGTTCATAAATCACTCAGGCAGCACGGAGTTGATAATTACAATTAAGATGGCAAGAAAATTAAGATTACCTATACACATGCACTTGAAACTGAGTAACAACATACTTTCAGTAACTAAAATTCGTATGTATTTCCAAAAGGGAAATTTAGCTGTACAGGCAGCACATGATGGGTTCCTACTTTATATATGCACATCTCAATGGTGATTTTTTTTCTTCTGCTATGGCAGCTTTAGGGTACATAAGATTTATGTACTCGTGCCAACAGCCTGCTCATGGAGTTGGGCTAAATGTTCTTGTGCTACTTTCAAACCAATGCTAATGTTAACTTAATTTTCAATGTATTAATGTAATCTGTGTGCTTTATCTAAGGTGTTATAAGTTTGTTCTCTGTACATGTTTAGTGCAGTATGAATGAGACAGAAAGAAAAATCAATCATTGCTTCAGAGAGAAATATGAACTCTGTTAGCTTCATTTTTCACACTGTGAAAATGACTTGACCTTCCTTTCCTCAGAAATCCAAATATCTCCAATCTGTATTCAGCAGCATAGCTGGGCACAAATTTTCCATTAACATTTTCTGGATAGAAAACTGTGATTTCATTCTTGTTGTTTTTGTGGAAAAATAGGGTTTTCTTTGGATCAAATGGAGTATTCTCAGCAGAAATGGTTTCTGTGCTGTCTCACAAGGTTACAGTTCAGTTACCTTTTGCCTCTGCAGCTGTGGACCACTGGCCTCAGCCTCTCTTGCCTGACCTACCATGTCACAGTCCTGCCACTCCTCCAACAGAACAGGGACTGCAAGGTGGCTCGTGGCGGCTGCAGCCTGGCTGCTGAGCCCTGCCTTCGGTGCAGAGCACTGAACGGCCCTCATTACTACTCTTCCATATCTTCCTTGTTGCCTTTTTATCTCCCTTTGCATATACAGTACATGAGCACAAAGCCTTTGGGCACCGAGGTTAGCATGGGATGTATGGCGGTTTGAAAGAGAAGGATGAGACTGGGATGCCCCTTCCCCGCTTCAGACTCTGTACCCCACTGATGGCCGTGGAGCAGGTGAGAAGTCCAACCACTTTCGTGCAACCTCAGCAGCTTCCTTGGTTGTACAGTCCTTTCAGCCTTGTGCTGTCCCATGGTCACTCAGTCTTGACCGCAGCAGCAGCAGCCGCCCAAGGGATTTGTGCCTTCATCAGAGGGGTGCTCTGGCAGGCCTCCACCTCCTCTAATCCTAAACAGGGATGACTACCAAACCCCCCATCAGGCCGGGAAGCCAGCTCTGGGCTTATAGAGTGGGGTGGGCAGGGGAAGGGTCGGCTGGCGCAGGGCAGGGGCGGGTGAAATGGCGGCAGGACTTGTAGCCTGCAGCCTCGTCAGCAAAACTGGAGCCTGACCCGTGCTGAGCCAGCGTTCCCCTTTGTAGCAGACTGTGGTGGTGAGCAGGGCCAGGAGGCCTTGCTGATCTTATGATCCCTGTCCTGAGCTGTTGCAGGTGCTGGGAACCACAGTTGTATTTTCCACTGTAACTGTAAAAGAGGTCATGCCGAGGGCAGTTGGACTTTCTATTCCTGGCAGTTCGTGGAAATGAACCTTTCACTGTGTGAAGCCAGAAGCTGGGACAGCCTCATGCAGTTGCTTGCCCCTGGACCAGCAGTTTGCAGAGGCTGCTCGCTCCCTGCAGCTGGCTGCCAGGAGTATGTTCTGCCCCAACGTGCTCCCTGCAGCCCTTCGCTCCTGTAGTCCATGGCTTCAGCAAGCAGGCAGAGAGCTCAGCCATCCCTCTCTTCGGCTGGTGTGTTAAGGTCGCTGCTGGCAGGGGGTGTGCTGTGTCCCTGGGGAGAGGCACGGTGAAGGCACCCTCCCATCAGCTCCGTGGCAGCAGGCA
Source organism: Gallinula chloropus (assembly GCF_964237585.1). Lineage (NCBI taxonomy): Eukaryota > Metazoa > Chordata > Aves > Gruiformes > Rallidae > Gallinula > Gallinula chloropus. Next base: position 17,837,408 of record NC_140096.1, read on the forward strand.
GCGTGTCCAGCACTGGGCCCCACGGAGGCTTGGCTGGGGGTCGGCAGTGGTGATGCTCAGGCACGTCCTTGGGTGGTTTGAAACCTGATCGCAAAAGGCATTTCATGCACAAACTTTCTCATGCAGCTGAGAGTGTGGGGTGTTTGGTGAGCTCCAGGTGCCAAGCATAACTTCTGAGGAGAGGGATTATCTCTACTATTGGCCTTGATGGGAACAGCAGGTTTACTTGTAGCATCTGCCCCCTCCGCCTCCCAATTATCTTTGCTAGAATGAGCTCTGGAAGCTTTTTTCTGGAGCTGTTTTGTGCACCTTCTGCTAGTTTCTGAAGAACTGAAAAGGGTTTAATTTAAGAAAGTGAAAGTACTGGTACCTAGGAAGGGATTTTCTCTCTGCTGGATAGGAGCACCTGCTGCTGCAGACCCTTTGGGTGCACGGGTGTAACCAGGGTGTGAGGCAGGCAGCTCCTGCAAGGCCCAGTGAGGAATGCTTTTAGTGCATCCTGTGGTTGAGTTTAATGGTTCAAGCTCAAGATATTGAAAACAGGTGAGTTATTGAATGGAAGTGATCAGGTGGCAGAGCAAGCTTTTACTAATAGCAATTAAAAAGAAATATCACCCCCCCTACCTCCCCACCCCCAGCCCCCCCACCAAAAACCTACCTCCCTCTGTACCTGTTTTTGGAGAAAAGATCTGAAAACGTGACACACCCCGCCCCCCTTGCCTGTTGGTTCAAAGTATGGACCACAAGGTATGATTCTGAATGGGACTTTAAAAACCACCAACAACATTAAAATAGGAAAAAGAAACAGAGGGGCCTGACTCATGATATTTCAAAGCTGGAGGCCCAGTGCAGTGTGTTTGTCTGTGGAGAAAAGCGAGATGCTGAAAAGGAAATGCTGTGCACACCTGCCTGCCCACAGCAGAGAAGGGAGCAGTGCTTTGGGTTTGCTGGGTGCGAGCGCAGACTGTCAGCAGTGCAGCCGTGCCTCAGCTCCCTCCCTTTTGGGTGCCCACAAGACACACGATGCAAATACGAATCTTGCAGCAAAGCCCCAGCTAAGACGATGAAGTCTGTCACGTTTGACTTCCACTGATAACGGTTCCACAGCTTTTCCTCAGCAATATTTTTAACCCAATGGTGATAATAAAACAGTTGTGTACTCCTTAGGAAGACAAAAAATGTCCATTAGATCAGCTGCTCCACCACAGATCTACTTTGTGATCTTGGATTTGTCTTTTAATTCTAAGGAAGCCCAGAAAGATGCTTCTGTTAGAGGGTGCACAGGAGCCTGGTCTCTGTGGCTGCAGAGCTGGTTGCTGTGACTGGCTACGTGAACCTCCGAGGGCTGGGGCATGGCTGTAGAGATGGGCCCCACCAAAACACAGCTCATTTCAAACTTCACTGGCACCCAGTTCCCTGGGACTCACCGGCATGCGGGGAAGTTCAGGATGTGACTGGTCCTGTGAAAAACCAGAGTAGAAATGCACATAGCCTTGGTCATGTCTTTGCAATACCAATGTATGTACATGTTTGGTCCGTGGGTGCGTGCGTTTGGAATGTTGGATTTATGAACTGGATGTGGAAAATCATAAGATAGTTTCTGTTGACAAGGCAGCTGGATACAAAGGTGTGTGGGGCAGAGCACGTGAACCTGGGTAGGAAATAATTCCATTTGGGGTATGGAGGGCACAGCGGCCGTCTTCCCCCTTCTGCCATGTGTGGGGCAGCCTGGGACACCTGCTTGGCCTCACCATGGGGTAGGTGGGGGTGGGATGGTCTCTGCAGGAGCACTTCAGGGTGCCCCATCCTGTCCTGCCTGATGGCCACAGGTGAGCCGCGCCACTTCCCATTACTCATGGAGCAGGCAGGTGGCCAGAGGGCTGCTGTCCCAGCTGGAGAGCAGACGCTGCTCAGCTGGAGCAAAACCCCAGGAGGGGGCCGGAGGACCCTTCTTGTTCGGCCGGTGCCCCAGGGCTACCCGGCCTGTGCTTTCCTCTGCCCCCTTCCCTGCCATCTCTCCCAGCGAGGCTGATCGGGAGCGTTGTCCGTGTCACGTCTACGCCACCTCCCGCGTCCGCGGAGTCCGGTTTGCTCTCTCCCACGAGTTGGCTTTGGCGATTAAAGTATAGGTACCGGTTTATTTACCTCCTTCTCCCCCCTCTCCGAGCCCAGCCAGGCCCCTCTCAGACGACCCCCGGGCGCGGGAGCCGCGCCGCTCCCCGCGTCCCCGCTGTTTCCCCTTCCCCGCAAAACTTCCCCGCGCGCCCGGGCTGGGGGCTGCGAGGCTCCGCCAGATCCCGGCGGTGCTGCCGCGGCGGCTCCATGCCGCGGCTTCGGGCCGCCCCGGCTCCTCCCCTCGCGGTGTGCGAGTGTGTGTGTGTGTGTGTGTGTGCGTGCGCCAGGGCCGCCGCCGCCGCCGTGCCTGCCTCTCCCAGCCAGGCAGCCAGCCGCGCCGCGCCGCGCTGCTGGCGGCGGGCGGCGGCGGCGGCGCTCCGCGAGCCCCGGGCGGCTCCGCGCGGCCCCGCCGCTCCCCGCGGCGCCGCTGCCCATGCCGGCCGGGCAGCCCTAGCCGCGCCGGCTCGGCTCGGTGCTCCTCGGCTCGGCGCGGGGCGGGGAGGGGGCACCACTTCTTTGAGTCCCCCCACCAGATCGTTATGGACCTATTCGACTTTTTCAGGGACTGGGACTTAGAGCAGCAGTGGTAGGTTTTCTTGGGGGATTTTGCGGGGGGTTTGGGTTTTGGGTGGCTTTCCCCCCCCCCCCTTCCCCTCCTCTGCCTCGCCGCTCCTCTCCGGCTAACAGCTGCCTCCTTCCTTTCCTCCTTGCTCGCTCCCCCGGTGCCTTAGCCTTTGTTGAGGGGCGAAACGCCCGGTGCCCGCCGGGGAGCGGGTCCGCGCTGCGCCCGCAGGGATCCGCGCCGGGGTCGGCCACGCTCCGCGGTCGCTCCGCAGCCGCGCCGCCGGCTCCGGCTGGTGGGGAGCACCTCGCGGTCCGCCCGGCTGCCGGGGGCGAAGTTGGTTGGAGGGGGAGGAGAAGCAGGGGAAGCGCCGAAACGTGCCGGGGTGCCGGCTGAAATAGCCCCGGCAGCCCCCCTCCCCGGGCAGGGAAGCGGCGCGGAGAGGAGATGTTTTTCCCCGGGATCGCGGCTCCGCTCCTGGTGTGTTTACCGCTGTCAGTGACAATGTTTCCTTCGCGGGGAGAAACGCAACTGTAGTTTTGTTGTGTGGCACAGTTCAACTGCAGCCCTGTCCACTGTGGGGGTTTCTGCTGCTGCTTTTGCTGGTTTCCGATGCTGGGTGAAGCGTTATTGAAGTTAGTTTTGGAAGTGGGAGGATCGGTCCCCGTGATATTAGAACAGGTCTTTTTTTTCTTTTTCTTTTTTTTTTTCCTCCTCCTCTCTGTCTCTTTCTTTTCCTTTTCCTTTTTCATAATAAGAGTGAAATTCTAGGTTTGTATTGCTCTGCAAATAGGTGCACACCTTGGAAAGGTCGGTGCATCTGTTTCAGTGCATTATAAACTTGTTACCAAAGTGAATGTTAAGGAATTTTCGAGGGGTAACAAGTAACCGGGAAAGTTAGAATTCGGTAGGTATTCAGCCGCTTCCCCGGCTGGTTAACGAGTCTGTGTTTATTCTTCGACTGTTTTCATCGGCTCTCCCTTCACTTTATCACCCAGCAAATGTAGTTGTAGTTCTTTAACTGCACCCGGTGAAATTCGGTGGGCTGGTTACAGCTGTGCGAAATGCTTTTAGGCTGGAGTGCGGTTTGCCAGGGAGAGAAAGACTAAAATACTGTATTTCGTGATCCTAATCTCTAAATGTCACCCGGATTAGATGTGTGTATGCATGTGCATTTGGACCTCGTGCTTTGCAGAGGGCTTACTTTGCTGATAATATAAAGGGACGTCTATGATAAAAGATAATATATTTGGTTAATAACTATAATTTTGCCAAACAGTCTTGCAGCCGTGGTTGCAAATCCAGGATAATCAGAACCAAATACCTGTCATGTTCTGGTTTACAGCAATTTGGAGTAAATCCTTGGGACCGTAAATTACGCTGTATCAATATTAATCTGTAAGCAGGGGTTTTGGATCGTGCGCATGTTTTATCAGGTCTGCATAAACCCATTGTATCACGTCTTTTAATAACCATGCTGTTGTTATTTAAAAGTAATAATCACAATAAAATTAGTGCTCAATTAAATATTATGCTTCTACCGCACTATCTGTACTCTGCTACACTAATTTATTTTTCAGACAACTGATAACCACCGTATTACGACTCAAATAATATTTGCATACAATTTGCCTAATTTATAGTGTGGGTAACATCATTAATTTAATAGAAGCTGTTACAACCCAATATGTGGGTGTAGTTCAAATACTAAGCACATTATAGGTATTGAGTTTTAATGTTTGCTTAATAACTTACTTTCATTTGACTCCGGTTTTATGTGGATTTAGAGATGTGCATCAAGAAAGAAAGAAACTCTCATGCCTCCTTTTTTTCTCTAAAAAGATGAACATACTGCCACTCGTTCTAGAAATTCTATTTGCTTGCTTTCGTACAGTGAAATTTATTTGATTTAGTGTTTTAGGGTCCATGAGGAAAGAAGGTTTTTACTTTGAACCAAAGTATTTGATATCTGCACAAACTCTCTGCATGCACAGGCATTCACACACAGTTACTTGCTGCGGAGATCAAGTTGGATTTAGCTTTTAATAATCCAATTAGTACATTCAAGTGCACATGCATATAATATTTAGGCACACAATCTACATGTATACCCAAACATTACCTGTATTGTATTATACGTGTAGATTTCTGTCCCTGACAAGTAGTTGCCTTGCTTAAGCAGAATTGAATTTAGCTCATCTGCCCATAAATATGTGTATATATGTAATATGCTAGGCGTGCATCCTCTCTGCACACCCATCAGGGTTTGTTAGTTTTTGTCTCTGTTTCCAGTAGGCTATAGTTACTTCATAATATTTACAAATAGGTGTATATAATATGATGTGTGAATTGCTGCTGCTTGTTTTGAAACTGACCTCCTTCCTCCTGTGTGTAAGCTGGCCTTTGTAAAACGTTCCACCAGTGTAAGGCAATTAGAGACCCTCTTCTGCCTGCCTCCCAACCCCAAAAAACTTCTGCTGAGCTGTGTTGCAATAGCCAAGAAGGCAAGCTCAGGCCTACTGCCTGTGTGGGGGTGTTTATGTATATTATCTGTATTTAGAGTACAACAGAAACACAGCCTGAGAAATACATATTAAAAATATTTATAGCTCAGAAAGAGATAATTACTACTTTTTTTTTCATCCGACGAAAAGGTGTGAAGGTATCACTTTCGATGCGTTGCCATCGTATCAGGAAATGACTTTGCAAAAGTTTGGGACCAATGGGGAAGAACACAGCTAACTTTTCCTCCTCTCCAGGGGAGGTGTGTCTTTGTGTTGCTTCTCGAAACACGTTTTGTCAGACATGGTGAGAGGCCCGGCGTGCGCTGCCGCTGCACGTGTGCTTAACTTCTCACCGGGCGTTCGGGATGATGAGTTGGAACTTTATCTTGATACAGGCTGCAGAATCAGCCCTTTAGTTTCCCATGTTAGGAGAGATCACGGTGGCACGAGAATGAGATTTCATTGAACCTTCAAGGATGCCATTGAAAGGGTAGCCGAGGGTTTGTGTGGGGTTTTTTTTGTTAACACTTGGGCAAAATGTGTAAAATACGGCTACAGATACACCAGTAGATGTTTTGCCAAACTTAAACAGCTGAAAAAACCCCAACAAAACCACTTAAATTAATCTAAATTCTGGCAGAGGTGAAAGGGCCAAAGCTAAAGTCTGCTGTGATTCCTGGATGAATAAGAAGCGTTCACCTGGGCTTGCGTTTAATATGAGCCATTCGATGAGGGAGAAAGGAAGGGAGATGGATATAATGAAAAGCTTGAATGCCTGTGTGCACCAAGGGGACCACTTGCTGTTAAAAATCAAATTTCATCTTTTAAATCACTTTCCATGCTTGTCTGTGGTAACCAAGTAAATGAAATCTTGAAGCGTCCTGGGACCGTGTGGCTAGATTTGAACCTGCTTACGGAGTAAGGTGGTGCCATTAATCAGCAGCTGGGAAACGACAAAACCCAACAACAACCCAACCACCCCAGAATATATAGCTCCTCACTAACGCAAACAAAGGTGGAGAGATTCATGGTTTGTGTTATCTTTATTGTCATTAGTATTAATGTTTTTTAAGTCCTCCAATCTTTAAAAAAAAAAAAGTGGAAGCCAAGAAAATACTTGGTGGGGAAAATGCAAAATGAGGTGTATAAAATAAAACCTGGGGAAGAGAAATGAGATGGGCAGGTCAGGAGCGTGGTCGTAGCTGTGTGGCTGTGATGAGGAAGACTTCTCGCTGCAGAGAAACCAGCCTCTTGTGTTGGGTTTTTGGGTTGTTTTTTTTCTTTTTTTTATATTATGTATCACAAGTAGCCTAATTACAGCAAAACCAGCAAACTGCCAGTTATACAGGAAGAGGCTTAAACTCACTAAACTGTTATATAAATAGAAAGTTCAAAGGTCTGTTTGTGGCTGACAAAGCTGAGAACAGGCCATCTGTGGGCCAGGTTCCTCTCCTGTACGAGTGCAGAAATATCCCGCGTGCCACAGCAGCCTGTGCTTCCAGCCTGGCCCTCAACCTGGAGGGGGTGATCCTGCTCTCCAGACAAAGGTGAACTGTTTCAGTTCCAGCCCTGGGTAGTGCTCCCCTTCCCCCCCCTTTTTTGCCTCGTCCCTCTGCAGAAGACCTTCTCAGTTACGGTGCTTTCACCAGCGTCTGTAATAGCTCACTAAATGAAAAGTCTTCTGAACGTGGAAGCAGGGTTGTGTTTCTGCTGGGAATGTGTGAAATGGTGTAGATAGGCTCTTTGGGAATTACATTGGGGTTTTAAATTATTATTTTTTTTCTGGGTGATGGTGAGAGCATTAGTAAAGGAGAAAATCACAGTTTTGAATGGGTTTCTGTAATGTTTTTCTCCCCTCCTCCCCTTCTTCTTTAGAAATATTACAGTGGAATTGCAGTTCCTTTTTGGGCTTGTATTGCAGACGTCCCCGAGTAATTATTTGAAAATGTTTCATTTTCAATTTGCTTTGAAAGTGTAAATGGATGGATTGTGTGGCTGCTGGTGGGTGGGTGGGTGAGGTGGATTAGATGCTGTCAAAACAAGCAGCTGAGGAAGACCAAAAATAGTCTTGGGCCAAAACCTGTAGTTGAAGTACATCCTGATTTAGTAATTCTTCCCTGGCTGATACTGAACTCCATGGAGTGTAAATCTTAAAAGAATTTGGCCGTTTGTGAACATTAAGCTCACATCTATCCTATAAGGCAAAATTACTATCAGTTTAACAGCATTTGAATTGTTTTCCTAATGATTCATTCAAGAATTTAATGACTTTTAAAATACACAAATTGGGATGGAGAGTAGATACTTCAGATGCTGTTCAGCTATTCTGAAGCCAGCTAGAGATTCAGAGCATTTAGGCACTTTGTATGGGAGTGCCAGTTACAGTATTTGGGATTTTCTTTTTGAGGAAGAGATGGTGCTATGGTGCAGGTCCATCAGTCCTGGATTATTCCTTTTGTCTGTCTGACAAGACTTTCTGCGCAATGTGGAATTTAACTAAATAATTTAAGGAGAGAATGTGATGTTCTGGAAAGTGTTAAGTTAAATACACTAAATGATCTCTGGGAAAAAAAAGGGGTGGTCTTGTTGAACTTCTTATGACCGAGACAGTAAGCTCATGGCTCATGGAAGGAGTGTTGTGATGCTTTTTGTGCTATGGGCCCACGTGATGTTATCACTGGAGTCAAGCAAAATTGCCATTGTGCCAGATGGGACAAAGTTTGCTCTAAGACCTAGACAAAGGACGTGGGTCATAATATAGCAGGGTTGATAGGCAGGTAGGTAGTTTTAAGCACACAGGCAGTCCTGTTGAAACAACTCTGATTTCAAGTTACGTTTTACTGAACTGCATTTTTGATCACTCCCAATATGCTCAGCATGTTTTATTAATGATGAGACCCCCAGTTGTCCATTCATTTAGTAATGGAAGCCGGTGCTGATTTTTACTGTGTAGCGGGCATCTATCAGCAGTTTTCCATGACTACACAAATACCTGAGCAGACACAAAGAAATACAAAATACAAATATTAAATCTCATTAAAAAAAAAACCCTAAAAGACATGTAGGAGATATTTTATACAACAAACACATAAACTGTGTGGAACGAGCATCTGAACAGCTAGAACCCATCCTGTATTTCCCTGGTGCCTTTAGTTTGAGGTAATGGAATTTCTTTGTGTAGAAGACCTGAAGGATTGGGTTCTTGGTTGCTTGTTAAATGTATATAATCAATAAATGCCATCAAGTACCCATGGCTTTCTCCAGCTTGGGCCTGAGCTAGTAAACAGTGACATCAATTGAGGTGCTCCCAGTTGACTTGGAAGAGTGCTGGGTTTGACCCTGGTTTGGCTAAAATGCAGACTCCGTGAAATATGGAGCAGCACTCTAATGACCAGGATCAGCAACACACCTAACACTGTGCATGTGGAAAAAATTCAGAGCGCCCAGTTCTGAACCTAATTCAAATTTACTGCCTTTCTTTTGAGAAGAAAGAAAGAGAAATGAAGAGGAAAGCTGGAATCTTTTCTCTTGGTTGCAGTTAAGAGAATAGATTTTATAAAGCCATCAAACATCTATTAACATTGCAAACTGAAACTGTGCCACAACTCTGGGTTTTGCAATGTTATGAATTCTTTCTTAAGCATTGAAAAAGAGGATAGTAAATCCAGTAATATGTCAAGTTAGTATAACCTTCCAGACAACTTGTAATATAATGTAGTCAGGAAGTCACAACAGTGACTCAAAAAGACAGCTCTTTCATCCTTTGATTGTTACTCAATGTTCTGTATTAATGCTTTATAATAAAAATATTTGTTTAAATTATTCTAATAGCTGTGGTCAGAGGTCAGAAGGTACGTTACTCCTGACGAATGGGCAACTGCAGAGATAAAAAATGAGAGGAAGGAAGGCAATGTGTGTGTCAGTAGCTTTTAAGCTCCATTTTGGATAACTTCTAATGATACAGTTGCTTGACCAAAAATTCTTGCAAAAGGGCATGTGATATTCAGTCTGTGATTTAAGATTCTGGACAATAAGACAGGGGGGTTGTTCCAACAACCTCATCTCTGTACTGGAGCCCAGTCTCGCAGAAACTTGAAAAGAATTGCAAGTTGCTCCTTAATTTCAGCAAGACTCCTGTTGAGTGTGGTCAGCATGATGGGTTTACAAGTTTGAGCTCCTAGTGCTGAAAAAGTAATATGGAACTAGAGAGCTGAGGTAAAGGAATAACCCAAAACTTCCTGCAGTTAACTTCCCAGCTGTTAGAAGCTGTTTTATCACGAAGAGGCTGTTTTTCAACTTCTAGGTAGCAGATCCATACCATAAATTATTATGACTTTTAAACAAAGGCCTAGTCAGTAGTCTCTTCTGTAAATCTTATCACATTTTAACGACCCTTTATGGATGTGTTCAAATCAAACCACCAAGAGAAGAAAATTCTTACTTCTGGATTTTTTTCATTGTGTGACCTCAGCAGTTAAACCCTGTGTTTTTTAGTGGAGATTATTGACATGTCCTTATTCCAGATTATTTGAGATGGTTAGGTCTGAGGAAAGTTTGAGGTGCCACAGCTGGAAGCTGATTTTCACTGTAGGTGACAGAGAGAACAGGGGAATGGCATTTACTACGTACAATGTGTAAGCCTTGTTCAGAGAGGAGCCGCAGTCAGCAATTCAGATCCCTGACTCAGATGCTGCATGGTGCTACCAGTTATAGTAAGACATGAATAGCCCACTCATAATTATATGTTTTTATAGGGGTGGGGTATTAACCAGCAAAGAGGAAAACGAGATAGAGCACCAAGTTAAAAATCACTCAGTTGTTCCTTTGACAAGTATTATAATAGCTATTTTTGTATTGCTGTGGGTGTACATGGTGTGGAATAACTAAATTCTGTAGCTCTACATTGCTTTCAGTGCCTGGGGCTCAAACCAGCAGATGTCTTACTACTGAGACTAGTGCATTTTCCTTCTGACACTTCACATGGGCTATTCTCAGGGCTTGACCACAGTTTAAAAGTTTTCTTCTTGGTCATTCAAGTGTAGGCCTGTATGATAGGTGATGGTGTCTGGATCCTACAGCGTGATGAACACCTGAAAGTAAGACTGGGTAAAACCAGAGCAGTATTTCGTGACTTGTGATCTGTGCTGAGAAGGTGGCTTCACAATGGAATGTTTTTCATTTAAAATATTTTAGGTCCAAGGGTAACAATCCATTACACAGGTCTACTTAATCGGTTTCCATCCTTTACTGTATCACTGGTTTAGGTCAAGATTTCACTTGTGAAGACAAAAGCAAAATAACTTGCAATGCAGAAAGCAAATGCAGCACTTTAAATATAAAATCAGGAAATATAAAATGTCATTAAGGTTGCCAGTTCCCATTTATTTTAGTCTCATGATGTGAGAGAAACTAAGATCCTGCAGTAACAGGGTGCTTAGGTGAGCCTGTTTCTGTGTTGCTCTCAGGAGCCATGCTTATGTTTGCAAGTTTAGTATTCAAGGCTTGGAAAAATACATATGCCTGTTGATTGTAGACCTCTTTGCATAGAGGTCAGAGCGAGAAATTATTTCAGAGGGCTTAATTCAGGAGGTTGCACACTTTCTAGGTCCCTGTCCCAAACTCTCAGGTAAGGTGCCCGTAGCTCAGGGCAGCCAATTTGTGGATAAAAACTTTGGGCTGCTCTTTCGAATGCAGGGGTGATTTTTCTTCCAGTTTCTTTCCCCTAGAACAATGGAACGACATTCTTCCTGGTGTTTCCTATGAAGAATAATGATGAGGAATTATCTCCTCTGTCTACAAGTGTTTAAAAACTCATTAGTTAGGGTCCCTGAAAGAATTCCAATACAAGTCAGTGGGTGTGGTGAAGCTGATTGTCATGGGAAGCGGACTGGGCCCTGGGGCTGGTGGTCAGCAGGGAGGCAGAGTTGTAAAGAATACTGTGCATATGCTATAGTAAGCATTTTCATAGATCTTCTCTGTGGGAAAGGACAATGGCTTTGGAACTCATATTTACTCAAAAAGCAGCCCTTTGATTTTCATGGCTTTATGCTTCATTGCACATTGGAAGGCCCATTTGTCTTCACTGAGCCTTTGAAGAGGGGTAGGTGAAGGGATTGAGGCATTGGCCAGTGGCTGAGGGTAGCGGTTGCTTGGAGAAGGAGCTTGCTTTTTTTGGTGATGTTTGGCAGAGGAGTTGTCTTTTTTCAGTTAGCTAAACCAAGGTGAACATATGCTTCGTAGTAGAAGATGGATTCTCTTCCTGGTGCTGCCACTAGCTGCTTTACTGCCCTTGGAAAGTCACTTTGTGTCTGTCAAAATGGGGTAACAATATTTACATCTTCAGTAATGTGCCTTTTTTCGTTCAGGTGGAAAGTATAAGAGAAGAGCCAGCTGTGCCATTACCTGTATCTGATGTTTCTTTTCACTTCTTTATCTTCTGGGTCAGCTGGGAACTGGTTTTGGCATTTTCTCTCCTCTGGACTTCACTCTAGCTGTGCAATCCTTGAGTAGCTTGCTTGTACTGCATTACCTACAGGAAGAGCAAACTGTTGACGCAGATTGTCTTTGGCACAGTTTATGCCTTGAGATCCTGTGTTGGATGCAACTTTTGTGCTGATTATATCAGACAAATGTTTAGAAAAATGGGGTGACATTTCTGGCCAAAGACCTCTCAGGCGATGCTGATTTACGTGTCTCTGCTTTACCTCCTTTTGTAAAGTGGGAAAAATAACATCACAGAGTCCTACTGGTACACTGAGGCATTTTTGTGGAGAAGCCATTGCCATAACCCCTCCTTCTATGTGGGAGAATGGAAAGAGGAGCAGAGTGACTTGTAGAAGGACTTGGTGTTGGTTAGGACTGCTGTCAGCTGAGTTCCAGTTCAGTGCTTGCCCACTCCAATGGGTATATTTTCCTATTCCGCAGGGGTGTGATGAGGTTAAGTCCCTTAATGCTTATGAATGTTTATGGTGATAGAGCAAGACAGGAACGTAGGCAGATACATTAGTAGGAGAAAGGCAAACCCGTGGAGAGAAATGGTAGGTTATGGGCAGAGCATATCTGGAAGAAAAGGTAATCAAAGCGGAGAAAACTTTTTCTGAAGGACAGAATTTATTTACACTGTGCATATTTTATATAACTTACCCTGTTCTCATCTGGACAGTGAAAGCCATGAACCTTTTGGAGACAGAATGATCTTGTTACTCCAGAAGACTTGTCATTTCCCGGGTCTTATAGCAAAGCTTTGTATATGCAGCTGTAGCTTAAGTAAACGTCATGTCTTGGACGCTTCACTGAGTAGTACATCCACACTTTTTCAGAAGCATTGTTGCTCTTTGAGTCAGCTGCCTTTGTTTCTAGCAGACAGACGCTTTGTTGGTTAACCCTGGGCATGAGTTTTCTTCACATATGTTATTAGACTGAACATATTTTCTATTTATACCACTTGGGGATACAAATTACTGCATTGCGAACAGCAAGCGCTGGGAAGAGTGCATCTTTGGGATGTAAAAAACAAAAAAGAGACAGAATTTTGTTTGACTATCCCTTCTTTCAGGGTTCAAGGGAAAATAAAGAACATCAATTGGTTTTGCTGTCTATGTCCCAGAAAAGCAGGAGGTAGTTGCACATATGTGTTAATAGATACCAACATACGTGTTGGTGGAATTTGGTTCTGAAATTAACGATGGGCTTTTGGAGGGAAGAATGAATTTTGATTAAATCCTGTGTATCATTTTAAGGCAGTTTAGGCAAACTTAGTAACATACATACTTCAAAGTGTTGTCTTCATGGCTTTGATATTTATCTGTGGGCCAGTCAAGCTCCACTAGAGGGCTAAGCCAAAGGCTACTGCAGTAGGTTGAAGTATTTAATTGATTTAGTAAACTATAAAACGTACTCGGCCAGAGCTTCCTTTGCTTTCTCACTCTGTTTCTGGAGATGACTTTTAACTACTCTGTGGTAGAGCTCCAGAAACTTATGCAATTTATTGTGATATTTTTGTTACTGCTCAGTCTTTCCTTCTCTGTTTAAAGAGCCCTTGACCAAACTGACTGTTCTTTAACATGCATGTAGAGGGGTCATAGATAAGGGAACATAATTAAATAGGATTTTGATGTTTGTGTAGGAATACACCTGTGTGTGCTTATTCAGAATCATACAGCCCCAAGAGTGGGACATGGAACACATTTGGATTGTAGACCATGACTAGGTGTTATCCTCATCAGGATAATAAATAATACAATTTCCTGTCACTTCACTCTGCCTGGTTCTTTCCCCGCTACCCAAGACAAGCTGTTGTGTGAGAACTTAGCCTGGTAGTAGACTGCTCATGAATCTTGCAATACATGACAGGCAGACATCTAACAAACACGACTAGAAACTGCATAAAATACACAGACATAACACAGAAGTTGTATGTTTGAAAACACATTAGAGCTCCACAAATAACCTGATATCTAGGCGGCTTTTTTTTTCTCCCTTGTATCTATAACCAAGAGTATTCTGCTAGCTGGGTTCCAACCACATCAGGGTCATTTTAGATTTTGTAATGATTCTCACTTGTGTAAACACAGAGTCTACCTGCAAATTCAACTTCAATGATAAAAGGTCTCATCAAAAAATTGAGGCAGGCTGGAATGTTTGGTTAAGCTTTAATGTCTTTCTAACTAATTATAATGCAGTGTCAATATATGCTCTATTATCTGTGGAGAGAAAAGGAACATAAATGATACAGTTCCATTGTACCAGGTCCTTTGTAAACAGTTAATGGTTAGGTGGGTGTCTGAAGCAAGGGCGAGAGGATTGATAAACCTGCTCCAAAGGGCTTGAAAAGTTGAAGTGAATTCTAAATGTAGATTAGGAGCAAATGATGACAGCCAAGCCAGCATTACCTCAGTTGATTAATTTATAAGGATACTGGTCAATGATTTTAACCAACAGCTATGCATAGTAGAATCCTAATGGGATCTGTCTGTTAAGATTACATAAAGTAGAGCATTTGATTTATTTCATAGCTTTCCAACGCTCCACTTTAACTTCATACAAATAATGCATTAGTCACACTGGATAAAATGGCGTATTGAATAAAGTTGTGATTTTGTCTGCTTCTTATAATCTGATTTTTATAAAGGATTAAATCTGGTTTAGTAGTTTATTCATATCATAAAAGAGATTGTCGGTTGAATGAAATCTTTACATCTGCCACTTTCTATCTCATTAGAAAAGACAGTAACATAAAGTTCCTCATTTCCTCCCAGTCTGTTTTATCCCCTGGTGTGTCTGAGTGTGTATATCTTCTCTACATGTTTGTATATTACAATGGCAGTATGTTTTCAAAGTTGTGGTTAAGACTGCATCACAGCTTTGAGGGGGGTAATACGAGGGGTTATAAACATTCTGACACAGAAGACACCCAGCCAGGAACAAATGAGGGATGTGGCAAGAGGTTACTGTCAAAACTCTGAAGGCGCTGGGTTTTAGCAGCGTGGCCAGGCGTGTATGCCTGGCCAGGCTGAGTACGGTATTTAAGTACGCGCAGTACTTTGCTGTGAGTGTGCCTACGTCAGTGGATGCAAGTGCATGCCTAATGATAAGCACGTGTTGACTTACTGCTGATACAAGAGGATGTGAAGCTCGGACATTCCTCTGAACTTAAATGTAAATTGTCAGGGTTGATGGAATTGTCCAACTGTCATTCCTCTGTTCCAGTGGTTTTTAAACCATTCTTCTGATGGAAACGCGTGGTTGTTGGTTTTATTAAGCTAAATATTGAATTGAAAATTACAAATTTAGGCAGGTTTGTCCACTGTTGCTGGAATGTTGGCTTTCTGTTTGTGTATGTTATTCCTTTTGTTTAAATGTGTCATTGACAGGATGTTGCTGTTACAAATGGCAGTTGTTTTCACGTAGACCTTTAAAGTCCAAGCAGCAGATGATCTTTTCCTACATGTTTTCGTATTTACGGTTAAGGTTCTTGCCATTTCTGTTTAATCCCATTAAGTGCTTAGGGCCAGAAACAGTCTTCTGAACATGAGGTTCTCTTGGTTTCTGATGCTGAGCAAGAGTGGTAGTGTCCAGCTCTTCTAGTTGCCTTTTTAGTCAGACAAGCAGATTGTGAGGATCTCGGTTCTTCCTTCTGGGGACTTGGTAGGAAGTAACTTCTTCATTCACATTTTCATTTGTGGGTACATGTTGCAGTTTTACTGGCTCTGGTGTTTCAATCTTGGCTCCCTTTCCCACATACTTTAACTCAGTAGGAGTATTTTGATATAAAATGTGTAGTCAGCTGCTTCTGTAGAGCAGGGAGCCGCTTGTAGGCTTTGGTTGCAAATGCAGTGGGAGCAGCCGTAGGGCCTGGGTGGGCAGGGAGGCTTGTGCTGGCCTTGCAGAGGTCCTTGGGTTGCCAAAGCATCAATACAGGATTACACCCATTTGGCTCCCAGCACGGGGTTGGGCCTGTCTCTGACTCTGGCAACCTTCTTGAACAAGACTTGTAAGAATCACGTCTCATTCACCAGCCCACTTTGGTTGGGGAGGAATGGCAGTGGGGCCTCTGGCCATTTTCCCTGCAGCAGCGATGCACCCGCTGACCGAGCCCTACAGTCACAGCTGAGTCATTTTTTTTTTTTCCTGAAATTGTGTTCATTACTGAAATTGAGGGGGGGAAAAAACCCTTTTACTTGTCATGAAAGTGGTTTTGGTCATGAGTACATTCCTGTGACGCAGAATGCTCCTTGAAAGAGCAGTAATGTTTGCTGAGGTGGAGATACACCCTCTGTTGTAGTTTTTGGGTCCAAATCCAGGGAGTATGCAGAGTTTTGTTTGCTGAGGGCAAGTAGTTTCCATTTGGCATTGCTGAAGGAACAGTGCCCTCTTTCTCAGCTAAATTTAAGTTTCCCCTGCAGTACGTTTACCTGCACACATGAAGCAGCTCTAGTATCTCTGACCTGGCTTCAGAAATGGGTTTTTATAAGAGGCAGACACAGCTCCCATGTGTGCTGGTGTGTGGCTACTGGGGGAGGTGGGCATTGCAGGTGTCTCGGGACCCTTCCCAAATTGCCCTCCTAGCTTCTTGGAGGGGTCAGCTGGAGCTGCACGAGGCTGGAGCAGCCATCCATCACTGCTGTCAGAGTATGCCCCAACCTGTCATCCTCTCTGTACACAGCTATTGCAGCGTAGAAGTATACGTCATCTTTCTCATGGGCAGTAGCATGGTGTTGGGGTACAAAGTATGTGCTGGTTACATACAGTTCTAGTTGCTGTTTAAGAACGTGAGCTTGTGCTGGACCTGGTTTTGTAAAACACCCAGGACTAGTGCAACCTCCCAGCTCTTGGTTAACAAATTATCCTGTGAAATGGTTATGGCAATAAGACACAGCATAAGTATTTAAATAAGAAAGAGCAGTGCCACACTGTTTATTTTCTGTGAGGAGTACTGACTGTATCTCTGAACAAACAGACAATAGCCTTTTATAGGAGATTTTTGTTGTATTTTATTTGGCAGCTGTTTGTATTAATAGGAATTCTTCAATGGTATTTATTGTATTTTGTGCTGGTGGGGGGGAGAGCCAAAGCAGCATCTGAGCAGTTTTACTTGCTTTACTCATGAACAATAAGAAAATATTGCTGTATTAATTACTGTTGTGCTTTATTGGCAAAAATAAAGAGATTCTATAATATGAAATTGCTAATATAAGAAAGGCTTTGATTTTCTCATTAGCACAGGATATTTTGCATCTGTTCTGGCTCACAAGTGCATTGTCGGCACTTAAATAATAATAATGACTCAGTAATGAATAAGAATAACAACAAATAGGCATGCGAGCATGCAGGCAGGCAGGCACCCTCCGGTGTTTATCAGTAGGTTGGTTTTGGAGGTCTTGCAAAATGAGCTGTTCCCATATGCCCATTCAGATTTTCTTAGATCATTGCACAGCCCAGAGATGCATTTCGCTGCTGGCATGGCTGGGTTATATACAAGCACTTTCTGCATTGTGTCAGGAGTAAAGTGTTGGAGTTCTCACTTGAAATGGAAAACGTATGTTTCTTCTGCTTAGAGACATTTAAGTCTCCATTTTTCCTCCATTCTTTTTCTTTCTTTTTTTTTTCCTTCCTTTTTAAATGTGTGTGAGTAGACTCAAAGTCATTGTTTTGAATTTTCAAGAGTATCAGAGCTCTGGATTGCTCTGCCAGTCTTTCAAGTATGTTCTTAAAAATGTAGCCTGGAAACACCTTCATTGTAGTTCAGCTGGCTTTGTATCAAATTGTCTCTGCTTCTGTAGGTACTTTTACAAAACCAGATAGTGTTAAACTAATGTTAACAGTCTGTCTTGAACATTGAAAAGCCTAGGAATCTAAAATTAAGGTTGAAATGCTGATTTGACTCTTAGTTTATAGCACTGCACGCCTGTATAATATACCACACAGTACAACTTAGGGATTTCATTTTTTTCCAGGTCTTATCTAATGCTGAATAGGAACAGTGGTAAGTGAAGGGTAGCACAGTCCTCCCGTTATTGTTAAAGCAGTGGCTAATTTTGTCAAAGAATGTTAACTTTTAACCTTATTCTCAAAATAATTTGGACTAATGATGTGGCTTAATGGTTCTGAGTTTACTCTAATAGAAAGGGAAAATGCTTAGTTCAAGTTGGGGGGAAAAAAATCTGCAATTAGGCTTTGAGTTACCATTTTCTTAAAACACTACTCTGCATTGTAAATTATACCCTTATGACCCTGCAGATCAAGAGAAAGTCACAAAAAAAGTGTGTGTGCGTACAAGCAGTCATCTGGAATTTGACAATTCTGGTCAAAATACTTAAAGTTCTGGGCTGATAGGTGAGAGGGTGTCTTCTGTGTGAAGAGTCTATGTTGTACCTGCCATTTAATGCCATTAAAATACTACCTTAAAAAAATTACCAGAAAGTGGCCTTATTGATTCTTCCAAGTGATCCTTGTTTTAAGGAGTCTGCATATGTTAATGTGCACTTTAACAGTATCTGTGAAGCAAAGGAAAGCAAAATTGGATTTATTTCGCCCCCCCTTATTGATTAGAATGATTTTTTTTTTTTTTTGGTCCAGCAGCCCTTAGCTCTAATTGTACAAACCTTTCAACACATGCATGGTTAAAATAAAACATTAAGGGAGGAATTAAAAAAACAACAACCCACTAAACAACCAAAACTAAAGTCAACATTACCCTCCAACTAAAACCATTAAGCCCTGGATAAGCCAAAAGAAATTGGCAAAGCAAGTAGTGCATGAGGTGTAAAGCCCTTAAAGTAATCAATGAATGGGAACTACCTGAAGTCTGCTTCTGGTCACAGTAACATGTCTGGTATAGGGACACAGTGGGTCTCCTTGGCGTACAAGAGCAAGAAGATTGCCAGGTAAGATCAGATAGGAGTCTCTGGTGGTAACAGCAGAGCTACAAGAAAGCTCTTTTTTTGACACCATTTCTGCTGCTGGTACTGCTGTTAATAAATGTGCTAATTATCATGAACCTGATAAGGCTTATATTAATTGACTGAACTAAATGTAAATTCTGGTTAAATAGAGAATAGTTTAGTAGACTTGACAGGTGCTGGTTTGCTTAGCTGCTGTGTTCAGTGGAAAGGCATGCCTGAACGCAAAATAAATGCCTGTATTTTAGCCTTTAGATTTTGAGGAGGCTTAAAACGTTCAGATATATCTCCTAAAATAGAAGAGCTTAAGATTTTCAGAATGTCTTCTGCCTTTCTCCCACCTGTCCTGTGATACTGTATGCAAGGGCAAGTAGTTCTTGTAGATTGCATACTGCAGCACAATCCCCGTGTAGTCATTTGTCACATACTTGTGTGGCACAGAGCAGTGTGGCCTGTTTAGTCTCCGGACACCATTACAGAAATATATGTTGGAAAATAATTAGCAGCAACAACCAGTCTAATGGCTGTAGATGTGGAGTCCCAGTTAGAGAGCAGATTGTCTCTCTCCAACTCATCCTACATGTTTGAAAAAATGGATATAGCAGTGTACACTTGGCTTTAGAGGCAGTTTAGGACATGCCTAGTAGCTGGGAAGATACTTTAAGATCTTTCAGATATCTTTCATGTGTCCAGGCAAAACAGTGCCAGTATTAAAGCGCTACTCTTGTCCCCAAGAGGAGGGTGTTTCCTGACTTACAGGAGTGTTTAAATGCTCAGTATTGTAAGTGCAGACATGGAAATGGACATGGAAGAAACAAACATGGTAACTGGTGGTAAATGTCACAGGCATTCTTTGGAAATGCTGGAATATTTATAGTATATTTGATGTATTCCATAATTCGGCATTGCCGTTAGGGCATGTGACCTCTTCATTTTAATTGTCAGGAGTGCTGTCACCCAGTAACACAGTGCTGCTGCTGCACGCTGCAGGACCAGTTGTCTTTTGTCATTTCTCAGCTACATTTTACTACTTTATAAAATGGTTTAATTCTTTTCCCCCTTCTCCCTCCAGTACACATCACGTTTCTGTGTGAGGCCGACAGCTCAGGAAACAGTGTCCTCTGCCTACCGAGGCATTGGCAGAGTGAGGTTCTTCCTCTGTGCTCAGGTCTGGCCACTTCCATAAGGAAGGGGGAGTACTTCAGTCCCCCTTGTTCCTGTACTTGATTCCCACTGTGATCTAAATCATGCTCACTGGAGGACTGACTTTTGTGTTCATTCTGGCTATTTAATACTCTTCCCTTAACACTCCCACAGCAATCTCCCATCCACCCACCCACTCAAAGAGAAACTTACTGTGGGGCTTGAGCAGAGAGTTTCAGGACTCTGTAATCTCACTGTGAATGGGGCTGGAGTGGTACCTCACGGTTAGTTTTGATGCATGTGGGATAAAAATAGCTGCGTGCTTTCATGCCCTGTGCATGCCACCTGTTCCAGTGAAAAGAGGAAGCCGTAGTTGCTTATAATGGTCGTGAAACTAGCTGCATTTTACTGAGATGTACAGGTGCAAATAACCCCCTATTTTAAAATATGTAAGGTGACAAATTGGCTGTTGGGAAATTAGAATGCAGCTGGACTCATTTGCAAGGTGCGGGTGGCTTCTTTCTCTAGGTGCTCCCTTTTCTGTCAATGCAGGGTAATTACCAGACGTTACACTTTATTTTGGATTACAAGATCATCGCATGCTTTTACTACATGTAGTGCTTTATTGAATCTATCCTGCATTATGACTACAAAGTTAACCAAAAAAAAAAAAAAAGAAAAAGGAAAAAGAAAAAAATTACAATTACTTCCTGCCAGAGGAACATGCTTCGGGGCCTTTTTTTCCCTTTTTCTTTTCTTTTTCTTCTTTTTTTTTTCCTTTTTAGTTTTGTATTCACTAATTTACTGTTTGTTCTAGAGCAGCAGTGAGTGGGAGTTAAACTTTAAGTGCACATTTGGCTCTTTAAAAAGACATTTAGTGTACAATTACTGCTGTTTACCATCTTATAATTGTTGTGTGTTTAGGCTTAGTCAGGCTTAGGAAGATGGGTATCTGTAATCTTTGAGGGCTACAACTCCCTGTCCTAGTTTTTGCAAAAGAGAAAGTAATTACAGATATTGAGATAGATACAGAGATAACACAACATTTTGTGTTGTGATGTTTTAGTGATTAGTGTAAAATAAACACAAAGAGAGGGGTTGTGGTAAAAGATGCTGTGTGTGGCTGCAGTTTCAGTCAGTGATGCGCAAATCGGATCTGGGAGTCAGGACTGCTCTTCATGGAGTCCCCAGATTTGCTGTTCTGCTGTTACACAGGTGCACGGTTTGCAAAACACTGGGTTTAAATAAGGGGCTGTATTTGCAGTAACAACTGTACGTTACACCACATCAGAGTAAAAGTAACCGACATTCAGTCATGCCTTGATTGGCAGCCCAGTGAGCCAGGGGTGTCAGCACATCCAGTGACACAGAGGAGAAATACCTCTATCAGCTTTGTTTGATGGACCTCTTTGTGAGATCGGAAATAGTAGAAAGGTAGAGAGTATGTATTTAGGAAGACCCAGACCTGTATTGGGATTCCAACAGTGATTAAAGTGTGGTTTGTGGGAGCAGCCAAGGGTTGGAAGCTGCCAGTTTCCCAGTTTGAGGTCCATCACAGAGGACAATTGCATGTTCCAACCTGCTGTGTAGTTTGCTGCTCAGTTAAACCCTTTGTCTTTTCAATAATGCATGCAAAAAGCACCTGAGAAATAGGGCTGAATCCAGGTGTAAAATACATAGACAGTAGTATTTCCATTTTATAGACACTGAAGTGTTGTCTTTGTGACTTGGCAAGTGTTACCCTGCTAACCTGTGTGGTCTGGATTTTCTTCACGAGGAAATCCATCTCTGCGGAATGGACTAAGATGGGGATACGATGTCCTCAGTGAAAACTTAATTTAAGTTCTGTGGGTTGATTTTGCTTTCAATGTGGGTTGAAAAGACAGTTGTCTGAAAACAAAATGTAACAAATGTGCAGCTGAAAATGCCATAGTACTTGAAAGGCAGGAGATAGGTAGTTAAAAAGCATCATTAGCTAAAAAAGTATCTTCTTCCTTTAATTCAGCTTTATGACCCACTGTAATTGGAAGAAATAGCTCCACTGTTTTTCTTTAAACAGGAAAATATTACTGGATTTCAGGCCAGTCATCTGAAAGTTTTCACTTATAAATTTAATGAATGCTTTCAGCTGTATTTGTAAGAAATGTTTTCGGATTACAGATGCTCTAGAGAAACAAATCTGAGGGCTATTTTGTAACTGAAAGCCTTTGAGAAAATGTTCCTATCATTCAAAAAAGATCTGAAGCTTTGAGTATGTATTGTGACTGTCATATTAACTTTCATACTCGGAATGCAAAGGACAACTAATCCTTCCCTCCTTGGTAGGAGTCATATGCTGCTTTTTAGCTTTCTTCACCATGTTTTATTTTTAATGTAATTTTAATGAAAAGGTGGATCTGGCAGTGGTTGTTTGTTGCTTCTCTTCTGATTTCACAGTGACAGGAGTTCCAGCAGCGTAACTTTTTTTGGGAACAATATTATATATATTCTGCACTTAAATTTTGATCTTGTGTTTAGTTAGAGTTGAAATCCATGACACTTTCTTTGGGCTTTAGCTGTGGCCTTTTAAAATCAAGTGTTATTTTTTTAACAGACTGTAATAGTCTCTGGATTGAGACCACAGAGCTTGAGTACTTAGGTGTTACAAAGGTGGAATATGGGGAGGGAGGTGTTGAAGATCAAATCCACCCTCCCATTTAAAGGGTGGAGATAAAACCTGATATCTTACCCCACCTCTCCTTGATAAGGCCGCTCTGTCTGTGTTAATGCTGTTCCTCCTAGCAGTGGTGAACTTCACCCACTGACATTAAATCCTCTCATAAGTGATTGGTGTACAGCCCTACTCTGTGATTTCCAGGCGTGTCAAGGGATTTAGCTGTACAAGCGTTTTCTTGTATTTGAAATGCAACTTTTTTGATAGCAATGGGAAGCATGGATCAAAATGTATGATTCATCCTGCTTGGTACTCATAAAATTCTGTGACAGTAGCCAATTAATAGCTAATTAATATAGCTAATTAATTTGTTCCGACTACTAACTAGTAAGGGGGGGCTGTGGGAAAGCCCTACCCACAAACCAGAAATCCTAGCGCTTATCTTCTTTGAGGGGAAAAAAAAAAGGGCTTTTTTTCATGTGAACCCCATTTTTTTCTTTGAAGACCAATCTTTTATATGTGAAAATAAATTTTCCCATGAAGTATAGAATTTCAGCAATTTTATGTCGGTACTGGGCTGGAAATTTTTTTAATTTAGAAAAGGATCATTTTTTTGCCAGTGGAGAAAGAAAATTGTTTTGCTTTAAGAAATAAATACGAGCATCTCTTAATAAACACTAACATTACTGTGTGTTTTATCTGTATGTGCTTTCATAAAAGGTTCTTTTTAGTGCAATACACATTTGGTTAAATCCTGCAATACCTTAATGCCTTTCATGCTAGTGCATCCCAAGGCACTTTACAATCTGTAAAGTTAACATTAGAAATGCAGCACATAAAATTCCCTAAGACAATCCTTTTCAAAATGCTGAATAAAACATCTAAACTGTTAAGTTTGGATTAAATGGCCCAGCAGTTGGTGCATTTTTTCTTTCTGTGGAAAATATGTTTGAAACAAATGACTGAAATGAATAAAGGCTTTGTAAATAATATGACTTCAAATGATATTCATGAAGGCCAAAATCTGCCATTCTGCAGGAGGAAGTCTAGACATGTACAAAGTTCAGCTCTGTTAATTAAGAGGGAGCAATACGCTGCAGTGAGTCAGAGCAATTTTATAATCCAAATGCTGCTAAAAGGGACTCTTGTCAACCTCAAAATCTTATTTGTTTTATAATCACCGGGTAAGGAGACTTGCTGGCTGAGGAGATACGTGTCTCTCTTAGGTTTGAATGCCATCCAGCCTGGTAGTGACCAAAAGCTGTTACCATCTGATAACTGTTTGTTAGGCTATGCAAAATAATTGTAGTCTCCAAACAGTTCCCAGTGTCAACGTCACAAAAAACACCCCCACGCTTGGCACTAATTATTGCCCTTGCTGGCAGCCCCAGAGAGGAGGCCAAGGTTTGACTGTTATTTCCCCTTTCACTGCTTGCAGTGGTCCTGCTGAGAGTGTGTGCGTCTGGTTTGTGGTTAAACGGTGCGCGCTCTGTTCTCTGCAGGGCTGCCAGCCTGGCATCTTTTATAAGTACTGATTTTTATCATTAAGAAAACAAGATCCTTCATTGTCTTCTCACTCCACCTTTAGGTCTGCTGCGAGCTGATTTGTTTTTTACGTTGATGCAGTTTAAAAAATACAAAACAAAAACCCCAAAACCAAGAAACCCCAAAAAAACCCAGCAGAACAAAACAAAAGCAGTGGCAGGTATGAATTCATTGTGCGGGGTAAGATGAGGCCAGAAAGAACTGGTGCTTCTAAGTATTTTTTTTTTTACTTAAATTAAAAGAAATAAAATGTATGCTGAAAAATAAAAACAAGAATAACAGCCAGCTGATAGCAGTGGAATACATAAGAGGAAAAAAAACAGGATTATGCAGCCTCGGAAAGAGCCAACAGATGTTCAGGGCGGGTTAGAAAAACAACATGATCAACGGTATGAAAGCTGCGACAGATCTAAACAAAACCCCAAAATAGATGCAATTCTAGAATAAGCCTGAAAAAGAGAAAATCATTATAGGCTTTCCTCAGCACAGCCACCGGTCTCTGATAAAACGAGATTGAAACTTCTCAAAAAGGAAATTTATACTGAGGTATACTGAGGTAACTTCATTGCTAGAGATGTCTCACGCACCTCTGCCAGCAAGAAAATTGGCAACAGGATAAAAAAGAGCTCCTCAGGCAGGAAAGGTGCCTGAAGTAAGAGCTAATTGCTGACCCCGTAACAGAGTGGCACTTTCTTAGGAATTGGGAACGTAGTTGTTGTATCACTTTAAGTTTTTATATTTTTTCCCATTTTACTGGGCACTTTGAGCCAGAAGGAGGGCCATGCACAATGTGTAGTCATATAAAATCACCTCTCGCCCTTGATGTGGTGATGTGCATTCCCATAAAATGAAGGAAACTGAAGTGCAGGTGAAGCTGGATCAGTGTATGGTAGTGTCAGGGAAGCTAGTGTCCCTCAGCGTGGATCATGACCACTGCCCCGAGGCTCAGATCAGTGTTAGTGCCTGACTTAACTGTTTTTTTCTCCCTCAGCACCAGAGAAATGACTTTTTGGGGCAGACCGCAGGTTGGCTCTTTCAGGGGGTTTTGGATGGTATGAGCCTGGTTGTGCTTTCATTGAGGTCTATCACAGCTTTCCCACAGACACCAGTAACACAGGAGAGAGCTCATGTGTATAATGGTCTGAGGCCCTTTTGCTCCATCTTAAAATTGTTTCTCACTTTAAATGTCACTTAATGGGCTGGATGTTCCTGTCCAGGGAGGAGAAAAGTCGGAGTCATCTGACACTGCCTCCATGAAGAGGGGATGCCTGGCTGGGGCAGGAGCCCACTGCTTGGGGTGGCTGTGTGTGGCCCTGCGAGCATGGAGGGGCAAGTGGTTTGTGGCAGCCTTGGAGCTGAACTGGGAGTCAAGGTGGAGACCAAGTGGCCTTTTTTTGGTATACCTGCTTTATTTTAGGGTGTTGTCTGCTGCCTACCCGAAAGGGAGACCACAGCTGCCCAGGCCACCTTGGGCCTCTTACCCATGACTAGAAAGTGCCATTTTGAAAAGGCAACTATGTACAGTAACTCCAAAATTGATAAGAATATTGCTGTATTTTTGCTGTAACATTGGAGAAGCACCAGAGTGAAACGTTTTGACTTAGTGTTGTGGGAAGGGTGCGATGCCCTGGCAGGTCTCTGCTGCCCAGCCTGTGAGAGAGGCCAGCTCCTGCAGCGTGGGCACCATGTTGGGCGTGGCATGCTCCTGCTGCTGGGGCTCACACCATCCTTCTCTAGGCTCCAGGAAACCCTCTCAAAATACTAATTAGTGACTCTACATTCATTTGTATAAATTATGCAAATCAAGTAGCAGTTGCACACCACTGTGGTTTAGGTGGATCTCATACTGTACTTAGGGCTTCATGGATGAACACAGGCTTTATTCATTACAATAAATGGTTTTGTTGTAGAGTGTTTCCCACTGCTGGTGATAATTGGTTGTAGGTGACATTACTGCACTTTGTTAAGGTTTATTTAATAATATATTCTTCAGTGGAGAAATACATTAGGTCAGTGAGCTTAACTCACTGGTGTACGTGGTTTGAGCTGGCAGGACTTGGGCCATTTTGCTGCTGTTTGTGGAAACATTAAGTGATCGTGTGCTCTAGTAAAAATAGCTATTTATTTGTCTTTCCTCAAGTTTAGGAAACTGCGAAATTAGTGTTGAATCCTGCAGAAGTGGGGCATTTTTCAGCAGGAGTCTTTGTCCCTTGGTTTTTGGCATTGCCTCATGTTGCAGCCCTGTACTACTGACTGCTCTCCCCTACTGCTGGCTGGGGATGTCCAGCATCTCCGGCAGCAGCACACTGAGCAGAGCTGAACTCTGGGCATATGTTTCCAGAAGAAATCCAGCTCTAGCTTTTCAGATGGAAAGGTTAAAGACTTTGACACAAGATAATTATAAAAGGAAAATGAATCTTTTCTTGGATCAAAAATTATTGTGTAAAAGAGTGTGTAAATTACGGCGTGCAAGTTAAGTAATGGCTTTTGTACTGAAATCTGGAATTACTGTGATGAAGGAGATGGTGTCAAACTGTGGTAATTTATTTCATTTTGGTTTCTCGTATCTGCAATGAATTTAGGAAATTCAAATTTATAGTAAGTGAGGCTTCGTAAGAATTTCTCTGTGAGAATGAGGATACTTTATGTAACTTCCATCGGGGTCATATTCATACCATTATTCTAGCTAGGACTTCCAGTTAGAAAGTTCCCCTGTATGATTTGTTCCACTGGCCTCTGTAAGTGGTTTTCTCAAACTTTAAATGTTACTTCCATTTTCTCATTTAACTTGCATCACTGCTTTTCAGTGTTTGAACAGGGATATGGTGATGAGCATAATGCAGTATTTTGCTAATGAACCATAAGACCTTCTGAGCACTGTTTACCTTTTGTGTGTGTGTGTAAGATTTGGAAGTTGGTGGATTTCTTTCCAAACCATGCATAATTGTAGGTTTTGTTATTATGCCAGACTACTGAAAGCCTAATTTAAACATTTCCTGAAGTTCTTAGTTGTATTTTTGGGAGATTAAGTCAGGTTAACTACAAGGGCTCAGTTTTATTCCCAATGGAGGATGGTTATAAATTGGTCATAAGCATAATTCATCTTTGAGTCACAGCACTTGATACAGAAAAGTCTTGTTGATGCTTCAGAGCATATAGTCTGCCTTGCCGTAAATCTAAACCTACATTGTAGAGCCTTCCCGTGTGTGTTTAAAGAAAGAGATGAACAGACTATATATCTGCTGTATCTAAACTGTGCTCTTTTGTAAACAGAACAGCTATTTTTGAACCTCTAGCAGGATGTTTCTGGAGAAGGGATAATGCAGATGGATCCTTGCGTGCACACAGTTACGCGCCCATGTTTATCGCCCGGTGAAGGAGCTACGTGTATCATTCATTTAACTGGCAATTCTTTCGTGGTGTCAGTATCATTTCCTAGCAAAATTGGCTAAAGGAATTGTTTCAAACACAAAAGATGTTTTGAACTGCCCTAATTACTTGCTTAACAGCCAATAACTTTGGGAATTGTTTTCTATGCGAGTTCTAGATACAAATTGGGATATCTTTCCATTCGTTGAAAAAAGATTAGGCCAATAGGAGAAAAAAGGATCTTTACCCATTTTCACTGAGCAGTGAAGTTTGAATATACAGCTTGCAATTGAAACTTTTTTTTTTTCCCCAAAGCCTTTGAGGGCTGTTTCTCAGTCTAGTGTAAACAATTTATTGTTAAAGTCCTAGAATATTTGCATTTTAATTAAAGACAATTTTAATTAAATACAAAACTTTAATCAGAAAAGCAGAGTTTAGGCAGATAGTGTACTTGCATGCTAAGCAAGCTTACTCTGAGGGGACCCGTACTCTGTAAAACTGGTTTGTGTGGTAGTTTAAGCAGGAAAGTTGTAAATGCACCTTTCTTGCCTAACTTACATACAAATAGTAATCTCCCACCTGCATCTTTTACCTTGCAGTAAGATATTCTTCCTACAAGCAATTAAGCAAAAGAGAGGGTGATGCAGAAATCGTAAAGGGGTGGTGGGCAGGCAAAAGTTTACTTTGAACTCATAAGGATGTTAAAAGTAAATGTTAAAATTACTGTTGTGTTTTTTAATATTACATTTTAATATTCCATGTTCAAAGTTTTGTGTGGGGTTTTTTGTGGCTTTTTTTTCTCTCTTCTTAAAAGCATAGGGATTACAGTGGCCATTTGATGTCAAATAGTTAATGCCACATCTGGATTTGCCAGTGCTCAGCAATGCTATAATGCTGATGCTATAACAGCATCTTGAGCTATGACCCATTGTTTTTGCACTGTTTGGAGGTGAAACTCTGCCCAGTTGCCGAATTAATTAGGTTCCTAATGGAGAGATGTATAATAGAAAGTTGGGGTCTGCCATGGACATTTCCTTGGGCCAAGACTGCATACCTGGACTTTGGCAGTAAACCTCCCAGGGTGAGCTAGTCACTAGTCTTCTGAGAAATATGATGGTAGCCTGGCCCTGAGAGGTTTTGGTCTGTGGTTTTTGTATGAGTTTATTTTACACATAAGGTTTTAGTATTCTAAGGTAGACCAGAAATGGGTGAGCTTCTGTGTCCCTTCTGTCTATTGGAATTCACTTAATACTTTGTAAAACAGCAACTAAGAACTAAAATGATAAACAGTCATAATATGAAAAGAGGTTATTTCATGTTTACCCGCAGCTACATATTTTGAAAGCAGTACTTCTCATTAAGGTCTCATCACTGACAAACTGCTCATAAAGAATTAGAATGCAGGTGTCACTCAAGATCTGTTTTAAGACTGAGACTTCAGCTGTGATTTAGTATAATATCAGCATCATGTTTTAATTCAAAATGGATGTACAGCACGCATACAAAAACATTTTCTCCTAGGCCTGAAGTTACTTTCAGTAATGGTGAAGTAGTTAATATATTACCTTTGCTAACAGGAAAAGTGCTGCATATAAATATTTTTAGTCAATAATGTATCTTAAAAAAGGTTTCTCAGTGGGATCAGATTTATGTTGTCAGAAAAATTTATTCAGCTGACAAGTGCAGATGCCCGGCATGTCGTGTATTCTAAGATTTACTAAGTAGTTTCCTCCTGGACGTCAGTTGGATGTGGTTGTGGCAGGGCTATGTAGAGAACTGGGGAATTGGTCCAGGAATACTTTTGGGCAAAATGCTGCCTTAGATTGGTATGATCCAATAAACCTCTGCCTCTACATGTCCGTAGCAGCTTCTGGTAGTGTTTAGATACTCAGGTCAAGAAGGGGCAGAGCACTGGAGTCAGGATCTGTGGTATGGATCTGAGAACAGAATTTTGCCTGAAGCATTTGAGATTTTCCTTATATATTAAATGGGCCATTTTCCTCCCCCTATTACTTGTGTGCTGCTGCCAGCTGCAGTTCAGCTAGGTAGAAGTTGGAGCTTGCTCCTTTGGTTTCCACAGATAAAAAGCAGAGGATAATGCTGCTTGTGCATTAGGTTTTACCAAGTGTGCGTGTTTCAACTGCTGCTGTTAAAGAGCCTGCATAGTGTGTGTTGTACAAAATATGTATATAATGAGGAAAATATGCTTGAACAGAGGTTTCATGTTGCATAGAGTAACCAAACCGTATAATGGGTAAAAAAAGAACAATGCAGCTTTAAAACTAATGATCACAAAAATAATTGAAATTGGACTCTGTTCAAAATTAAGACCTTTTAAAAGTATATAAAAAGACATAATTCCTCTTAGTTTTTACAGTTCTAAGATCAGTTTGTGAACTTGTTGCATCGGTCTTCATACCTTTTGATGGAGCAGTATTCAGTTACTCTGAAATTTGTTCCAAAAATTTTAATTGGTTGAATGGAATCTCTTCTCCCAAGACAGAGGTAGCTAAAGCCAAGGAGGTTTTTAGCTGCTCAATTAGCTGGGTTTGTGAAATGATTTGGTATAGGGGGCATGCCAGGAAGAATTTAACATATCTGTGCTGGTTTTGAGGTAATCCATCAATGTTATCAAATAAAGAGCTGGAATTCTGGGATTTTTTTTTTTTTTTATCATCAATAGGTGTAAAGTAAGCAGGATTTTTTTCCCCCTTCATTTTATGTCCTTTTTGAGTAATTCTAGTTATCTAATCAGCATAAAATTTGCACTACAGTTAAATAGTAATGCATGATTATACCTGATAATACACTTCTTTTTTAAAAGAAAAAGAATCTAATAACAGGATTCTGTATTGATTGTGCTGCTAATTCTGCCTCCTAGCACAGACTGGCAGAAGGCAGGTAGCTGAATTGTATTTAACGGTTTTATTGTGATGTGACTGAGATGGATGTGACATGGTCCTCTATTATTCGTTTGAGAGTGTGGACACTAATGAAGCCATTAGCTGAGCTAAGGCAAGTGAAGAAAATAGGGAAATTACCATTATTCTGAAGCCATTAAGTTGTAATCTGCCACTTTCTCTCCTTACTCAAAAAGGCATCTTCTTTTTAAGGCCTCCCTGACTGTCCTTTAAAGATTCATTAATTCATTAACTTTCCAAAGGAGATGGAGGAAACACAATTGAAATTTTAATCAGCTCAGCGTGTCATATTATTAACATTTTGAGTGTATCTGTATTCACTGTTGCACCACATCAGGTTAAGGTTAAATAAACTACATTACAGCAAATAATGTTCTGTTTCATACCGTAAAACATAAAATGTTGAAGGCAGAAATTGGTTTCATGCTTAAATTAAATTACAATACAGAGTTTATAATATAAATTCTTTTATTCAAATGTATGTTCTTTGGAGGAAATGCAATACTACCTCCATGTTATCAGCATTAATATTTTCCAAATATTCACAATTAGCCTACTCTGTGTGAAAGGATATGGAACGCACCACAATCTTTTTTTATAAATGTCTGCTTTTTACTGTAGACTCACTTATGATCAATGCTTTTATTTTATCTTTTGCAAAGTGACTGACTTACTGAATGTCTCCCTTCTAATGGGCCATTCGGACATTATGTACAATTACAGCTGCAAAATTTTCTCTTCATTATTACTTTAATTTAGATACTAGGGAGTGCTGGTTTTGTCTTTCTCTACTTTCTTACACACCAACAATGTCCCTTTCGCCTCAGTTGTGCTGGAGCATCCTGGAGCAGTAAGCAGCTTTTGGCTTGTGCCACTGGAGCTGTTGGAGACAGCTCAGAATGAATGAGTGCACTATCTCAACAATTAAAATACCCCAAATATACAGAAGGGGTGACCTCAGACCTGAGTATGGGAACATTCTGTTTGATTCTGGGTAACCAACAGGAATTTATTTTTTGGGGGTGGAGGAAACCTGTTTCTTTTTAGTGCTTTATTAATCCCTCAATTAAAAAAAGCCTGGGGTTCAGACGCTTTCTGGAAGGTGCATGCCTTAAGAGCTTGCTTGAAATACTTTGAAACCATTCCAGGGATAGGACTCTCACATCCACAGGAGTATGGTGGGAAGAAAAGGTGGAGGAACAACAAAGAGGTGCCAGCAACCTCTAGGTTAGAAGTAAGAAGAGGCACGAAGATGAAGAGAGGGTAATGGAGGCCTGAATATGCTGCTGCTTACATGAATTTAAAGTTCTTTTTCAGTTTTATCAGATTTCTTCCTCCTTTTCCTATAGTTTTATGCTTGGAAACACTTTCTATTTAGTTCTGGACTTTTTTGCCCTTGTGCTGTGTCACAGAACTTTTAAGCAGAGATATAACAAAGACCGCATAGCTTGATGTTAGTATTTATGCTAGGCAGGCAAGCCTGGTATAAATCTGAGGTGTTTTTCTTTTTTTTTTCTTTTTTTTTTCCTTCTCTAGCTGTGATAGTGTCAGTTTGATATATCACCTTTCATGTTGTGTTTGTACTTGAGGTCAGGAAACTTCTGAGTTGTGCGTATCATCAGCGTTGTAAATACAAAGTAGCCTTTGGCACCTTAGTGTGGTGCCTTGCAGTGGATTTGTCAAAACAAAACAAAATCCCCTCTTTTGTTTTCCCCTGGAGTCAATTACACTCAGGATGAAGCCGTTAGTGACACCAAGGATAGTAGTTGAAGCATTACAGGTTAACCTGCTTATCAGAAGTGCTGGCATCGGTATTTTCTAATATCACTGAACTTTACTGGTCATTGAGAACTTCAGTTTTCAGCAGGACTCAAAAAATTCACTAAAACACCTTTGCAAATTGTTGAGTTTCCATAAAGTACCCACCTGAATAAAGCGATTCTGCTGTGGAGAGGTCATGTAAAACAGGAGAGATGCCTGAGGACTAGAGGAATGCCAGTGTCACTCTGGTCTTTCAAAAGGGCAAGGAGGACCCTGGCAACAACAGGCCAGTTAGCCTCACCTCCATCCCTAGAAAGGCAATGGAACAGCTTATTCTGGGGATTATTAGTAAGCATGTGGAGGAGGAGAAGATTATTGGGAACAGTCAACATGGATTCATAAGGAGGAAATCACACCTGACCAATCTGGTAGCTTTCTGTGATAGCATGAAGAGCCAGGTGGATGAGGGGAGGCCAGTGGATGCTATCTGCTTTTATTTCAGCAAGGCTTTTGACACTGTTTACACGGATGATATGAGAGACAAACTTAGGAAGTGTGGGTTGGATCAGTGGGTGTACTGGTGAGGTAGATTGGGAACTGGCTGAATGGCATAGCTCAGAGGGTTGTGATGACTGTTGTGGAATCTAGTTGGAGGCCTGTAGCTAGTGGTGTGCCCCAAGTGTCAGCGCTTGGTTTGGTCTTGTTCAGTGTGTTCATCAGTGACATGAGTGGACAGAGTGCACCCTCAGCACAGTCACTGACAATACAAAACTGGGAGGAGTGGCTGACACATCTCCAGCTTGGACAGACTGGAGAATTAGGCAAAGAGGTAGCTAATGAAGTTAACAAGGGCAAGCATCGGGTCCTGCACCTAGGGAAGAATAACCCCAAGCACCAGTACAGGTTAGGGTTGATGTGCTGTGAAGCAGCTCTGTGGAGAGGGACCTGGGAGTCCTGATGGACAGCAAGCTCTCAGCAAGCTAGCAGTGTGCTGTTGTGGCCAAGAAGGACAATGGTATCCTGGTGTGCACTAAGAATGTCCCCAGCAGGTTGAGGGAGTTCTCTTTGCCCTGATGAGGCCACTTAGGGAGTTCTGTGTTCAGTTCTGGGCTCCCCAGTTGAAGAGAGACAGGGAACTACTGAAGAGAGTCCATTGGAGGGCTACAGGAATGATCAGGGGACAGGAGCATCTCTTGTGTGAGGAAAGACTGAGAGAGCTGGGTCCATTTAGTCTGGAGAAGACTGAGAGGGCATCTGATCAACGCTTAGAAATATCTAAAGGGTGGATGTCAAGAGGATCGGGCCAGACTTATCTCATTGGTGCCCAGTGACAGGACAAGGGGCAGTGGGCACAAGCTGTATTACAGGAAGTTCCATCTCAACATGAGAAAAATCTTGGATAACAAAACATTGGAACAGGCTGCACTGAGAGGCTGTGGAGTCTCCTTCTCTGGAGATATTCAAGACCTGCATGGGCACAGTCCTGTGCAATCTGCTGTAGGTGATCCTGGTTTAGTACGGGGGTTGGACTTAGATGATCTCCAGAGGCCCCTTTCAACGCCTATTGTTCTGTGAATCTGTCTGTGAACAAGTCCTGAGTGTGTGCTGGGGAGAGCTCTTGGGCTTTGGAGAGCTCATGTATAGCTGAGTCTATATCTTTGTAGGTTCTGGTATTAGTTTATATGCTGTGTGATAGGCATATATAAATATATATATGCGTTATGTGTGTGTGTATATATATGCACAGTGTATGGTATGTTTGTGTGTACAGTGTACCTGTATGTTCTTAAGTTGCTTCTTTGCAGCATCACACTGGATGATGTAGTTGTAGCTGGTTTCTCCACATGCTTTGAAAATGGGCTGAAGTTTGTTTTTCCTAGGTTCAGTACAATTTTAGCATGGCAGTTTAAGAGTAATTGATTTTCTGTGTCTTGGCTTTCCAAATGTCCTCTCCTCTACCTAAGTATAGATAACTTCATAATAGTAAATAACCTAAATAGACCTATTTCTGAACAAAGCTTTCACTCTTGGGCAGGAAAAGTTGGGTTTGACTCCTTTCTCAAATAGGTCAGCTCATTAATTTTTGTTGCAGCTGCAGTGGCATAGTAAACGTGGCTCAGGTGTCCCCATATCACTGTTGCAAGTCAGATACGAGCTGGCTCTTGTAAGTACTTTCTGTATGTAGCATTAGATTGTAGGCATGTTCTGAAAAGAAAAAGGAATTCAAAATCCAAAGGAGAAAAATAGCTACGTACCTCAGAAGCAGCAGAGTATAAATCATGTGGTGTTGTTTTGATGAGAAGGGTGGCTAGTCATTACACATCAGTAGATTAAGAAACTACTATTGGTTTGGAATGGGGTTTCCAGATCTATCTGCTGACAAGGTAGGTTTGGGACCCACTCGCATCTGCTGTCATATTCTTTGCTTGAACAGAGCTTTCTTCCCGTTTCCTATTGCAGGCTGGAGATTAGCATAATATATTTGAGTACAGTAGAAGGTCCAGGCATCCTGGCCAACAACCAAAATATGCTTTATACTTAATACTGCCTCAAATTTCTCATAAATGGCCTGTGATTATTCCAGTCACAAATAACATAGGGAGGCTTTGAGATAGACTTTATGTCATATGGTTATGAGTTCTTTTGTAAATAAAGCCAATCCTCAGGAGTGAGCATGAGTAATGGTTGATCTTGAAAAATGAGGACTAGGACTGTGATTTGAAGCTGGGTGAAAAAACCCACATGTTGTAATTTATTTATTTACTTCCATTACTCTGCACTTCTCCAAGCACTGAAACACAACCAGAACATAAGAACTTATTGCAGATCTGCAAAGTCCTGTACAGCAGGGACTGCTCTTAGTTATTGCTATCAGCAGCAATAAATGTAATAAACATAAACCTCTCATGACAGCCTCATACATCCCTCAGCCTGTGACTTCCCCAGTGGCCAAGAAATAGATGAACTTTGCAGAGGGCCTGAAAAGGGCTATCGGCAAACTCTGGGTCTGCAGTCTTGAGGAAAAGATCAGGTTTCAGTGTCCCACGTTCTTTGTGGAAAACACTCTGTCATCAGGACCTTCTAAATTTTTGGGGGACTCTGGTCATAATTGTTGCCATCTTCCATATGAGGTGTAGGAGGTTTTTCAGTAGGCAAAATCCAAACCTGCAGAAGTGTTGGGAGCTACCCTGGTGTCTAAATGCCCGTGTCCGAATTAGCCAGCCACCCATATAGACTTTGGAGCATCAGTGACGCATGTGAAGAGGGAATACAGTAATAAGTAGCCCCAAAACTGTGCACTGGTATCTTATTTTGAGGTGAAAAATACAAAGCATGGCCAAATCTGCAAAAATCTGTTACAGTTTTGCTGAGTTTCTTCAGATCCTTATGAAAAGTCAAACCTTGTTTGTCTTTAAATGGTGTGCCCCTGCTGACCTCCCCATTCCTGTCTGTGCCCCAACATCCCTCTTTAAAAGAGAGGTTTTGAGATTTGGTTTTGTTTCCCCCTCCCTTAAGTGTGTGTAGGCAGGGGTGTCACTGCCGTGGGGGGAGTCACCTGAATATACTGAACTTATGAAATGTGCTCCTTGGGAGCTTGGTGATGAAAAGATATGTGAATAAACAATGTGTATGATTCAATTCTCCCTCTCGTGGTCAGATGAGGTCCTTCTCACAGCCTTCAAGTGTGGACATATTAGATGTTTCTGTTTGTTTGATGTAACCTGCATCTTTTGGAAGACTCCTGTGTTCGTAGTACAACCAGGATTTAGTGGGGAAGTTACTGATAGTTCTTGAAATACATATATTGACTTTTTGCCACACTGTGAGTGGACAGATGGAGATCTGAACTGCGACATTCTGTGGAATTGTATTAACCTTACTTATACACACTTCCCCTAAGTGTTTCTAATTTGTCTCTGCTTAGGTGTTAAAGTACTTCTGAAACATAGCTCTGTTTATCATCCTCCTGGCACTCCTGTTGACTCCAGTGGGTGATACAGTGTAAGCTCTGTTGCTTTTAAAGGATGCTGCAGTGTCGTTGACTTTGACAGGAGCACTCCTCTAAATAAGGAGAGTAGGATTTGCCTCTCTTGTCTGTTATAAATCCCCCTGTTTGGTAAGAAAAGGCGTGGGGATTTTGTTCAGTGATATTCATGTCTTCCAAAAAAGCAAAAAAAAGCCCCAAAACACCGCAACCCAACAAAAAAAATTGCACAAATGTGCAGGATTAAGCATTCCAAAATCGATTCTTAATTATTGTTTCATTGATTTCAGATATAAAAAGAAAACAAAAAAGAAACAAAAATTCAAAGATATTTTTTATTACAGGGCTTTATAGCCACTTTCTGTCAAAGTGGATATTAGAGCAAGACCAAAGTTCTGTCATGGACAAAGCCACTGTACACCAATATGCCTTTCCTTCGGGTTTGTAGGAGTAGCAGAAGTTTAGTTTGTTTTCCTCTTTATTTCACAAATGTTTTCTGTTGTGTGCATCATTTTAAACTGCTGCTAACACTTACTTTCATCTACTGGTGTGAGAAAATAATTGCCACTGTTTTTAAAACTCCTGTTAAATTCTGAAGCAGTAGGTTTAATTGCTTATTATGTATTTCTAAGTAGTTAGTTTCCTCTAAGAATTGGCTAAAGATTTTCCTCACACGGATCTTGACTCAAAGATTGTCCTTTAGCTAGAAAATATTGATTTGCTTTTGTTTGGCCCTTGTGGAGAGCACCTTATCTCTAAGACTGGGTTTTGTTACGATGAGAGTTGACAGAATTCAGATTTAGCCAGGTGAAATCTGTCACAGTCAGTAAAATGTTAAAGAATCACAGTAATAAAATACAATATTAATCTTGTGGGTTGTTTTTTTTTTTTTTTTAAATCCAGGGCAGTTTTTAGTGATGCAGAGATTTTGGGGGGTTCAGGTTTATTGAATTAATTCATGCTAATTGTCTCATCTGCTTAGTATATCATTTGTCTTCTACGAATATCAATACCTACATTCATTTAATCCAAAATAATACCCAAACAATTAATAATGAAAGATAGGATCTGAATTGAAAAGACCTTTTAAAAGATGTTTAAATGTAGTAATGATCAAGACAAAAGATAAATACTGCATTATGTTTCAAATTGTTTTATCAAAAAAATTATGGGAACAGCTAATACAAAACTGCATGCATCTGTTTGTTATGCATGTCAATGTTATTATTTTAATAGCAAGAATATTGTGGCAGCTCAGGGATCAGACTTGGGTGCCATAGTTCAGGCATTGTGCGAGCTTAGGGAAAGGGTACTGGCTGTGGATGGACAGCTCGGACTATTCAATTGAAGTGCAGTGGCTGCCTAGCTGATGTAAGCAGGGAGATAGGTGCCTTTGAAGAGTGATTCAGCATCTCTCGGTGCTGACTAATCACTAGATTTAGCCACTAGCAAATGCAAGATCCACAGTGATGTCTGAGCTCCTGCCTTTTAGGGCTGGCATAAGGCTCTGACTCAGGGTTGTATCTGCCGACTAATGATCTGGTGCCTACAGCCCGCTTCTGATGCAAGATATTTGAGTCCATCTTGTTTCCTTATAACTATTGAATCCCTCAACAAAATGTTTCTGCCTTAATAGTACTTTTTAGCTTTTCTGTAATAAACTGGTGACAGAGAGAGCCTGGATTTGGGGCTCTCAGCACCCTGAGGGTGCAGACCCTGCTGTCGTCATCTGGGAGAGGGTATCGTGGTGAAACCAGCCCCTGTGCACCTGTCTGAAGATGAGCTACAACACAACTGAAAATGCAGCCATCACAGCACCAGAAGTAAGTCCTATCCTGTAACCTTCTGGCCTGGGACTCACGTGCTGGGGGTGGGTTGGGTCTTTGGTCTGAAGCGTCCGTTTGTTTTGTAGCAGGTAGGAATTGGACAAAATAATCAGGATCACTATTTCTAGTCTTGGCTGACAGATGTGAGCTGCTCTTGTAATGTGGAAGCATACACATTGCCTGGGAGGTTCAGCAGGACCTGTGTGACCATGGCTTTCACACTATGGCGGGGTGCTCTGCATCTGAAGCAGTAGTTGCTTCCCAGTGTCATTTGTGGCTTTTGGTTTTAGCAGATCTTTCACGCTGCTGATAAAGGACATTAAAATGTGAAGGTGGATTAAGTAGATGTGGAGATGTTAGTTGAGAACCCTGTTCTCTGGCTCTCAAAATCTGCTGCACTCATCTGTGCTTGCAGGCAAACTTGTGACATGGTAACGTGGAGGCTTACCTAGGTGTGGCTAGCAGTGGAGTATGACCTGCCACACAGTGTCACTGCCTTGCCTCTTAAGTGTGGTGATGGCTTTCTTCAGTCAACAGCGGGCAGCGTACCTTTGGTCACCTCTTTTCTGAATCTTTTAGGACATCGGCCTCAGATGTTCTTCATCAGCATCTTTCTGGTGGTGTCTGTACTTCAAGGGTTATCCCACTGGGCAGATTCGTGGACTCCATAAGCATATTCTGTGGACATTAATTTTCCTTACTATGGGTGTGCCTACAGGCTATGACAGGGCTGGCCTAGTTTGGCCATTCCAATTGTATTGTAATAGCCTGACGTGCTAATGCCTGCTGGCACAGAGGGCATGGTAATGTTGTTAGTTGTTAGTGATGTGTTTTATATGTGGTTATCTGAGCCAGAGGTAGTTTGGCTTTCCAAAGGTAAGAGTTAGAAAGCTTGAAATGGCAAAGAGGATAATGAAGCTTGTGTGTATATATATATTTTTATATATATATATATTTTTTTTTTAACATCTGTAAAATATCCTCAGCCTGGACACTGTCAGTTGTAGGTGTGGTTTTTTATTCGCTTTAAATCTGGTGGTACAGACTTATAGGATCTCCTGTTGTGAATTGGATCAAGCAAATAATCCTGCTGAAAGGACTTTTTTGTTGGGGGGGGGGGGAGCAGGGAGTGGGGAGCGGCAGTGGGGGTGGGAATTGGGAATGGGAGGGAAATTACTTTGCAGCCAGATTAATTTCCTGGTCTATCTGCCTGTGCAGTTGCATGAATGCCACTGCCAATACAAGAAGGGGAGCAAAATTACTGCTAAATTAAAATGTTTGTGGACGGCCATCTTTAGATATGAAAGAATGATTACTTGGTTAATATCACTGTGCTCGAGGTTTTGACATGCTATAGGCTAGGACCATATGTCTGTAATCATTATTCACTCCTGAAATGTAGAGTAGTCATCAGGCATGTTTTGTGGCTTCTCTGAGTACATATGTGTACTGCGGTATTCTCTGTTTACTGGATGAAATACAATTATTGGTGGAAAATTATAACTTGACTTCGCACTACTGTAGACTTAGCATAAATGATTATGCTGTGTCTGCTTGATGGTTTTACTGTCTTCTAAACACATGTTGTTTTGAAGATGTGTTGTCTAATTCTCACTCTTGCAACTCGTTGTTTGCAAAGGGTGAAGATGCTGAATAACTTGGTGGTCTATCCTGGGCCAGTAGCTGTGGCTTCTAATCTTGCCTTTGACTTTAACTGTATATTTTTTCAGTTTCTGTATATAAATTTACCCCACACTACGCTGCAGAGCTGAACAGTTTCACAAAGTGATTTACATTAATAGAGCTTACCATTTCTGTGTTAATGTTGCTATTATAGAAATCCTGTTGTAGAATTCCGATTGGTCTTTAATCAATGACCTGCAGATGAAAAGTAAAGAATCAGTAATTCTTGTGTATATACTTTAATTTTGTAAACATAATCATAGTAGCTTGGCCCATGAAATTCCTGAAGTAGACAATTGCTTCAAATATAGATTAT
The DNA here is from genome assembly GCF_964237585.1 of Gallinula chloropus. NCBI lineage: Eukaryota > Metazoa > Chordata > Aves > Gruiformes > Rallidae > Gallinula > Gallinula chloropus. Next base: position 17,877,191 of record NC_140096.1, read on the forward strand.
GTTGAAGTAAAGAGAACATATTGTAGATAGTTGCCTACCCGTTAAATTATCAGCTTCAGGTAAATGTAGCAAAATACTTACATTCATTCTATTTCTATATTTTCTTAGTTTATTAAGGCAGTATGACTTCAGTGGATGTGGGAGGTAGTAGGGGAAAAATCTTAAATCCAAATGAGTAAGCAGCCTTTCGGATAGGATACAAGGAAAGAAAAAAGGCAGTATGAATTTCAAAGTATTAATATACAAAGTACTTAATAACTTTCTAAGTACAGGTAATGTTTTATATGCAAGATTCTACATCTTTCCTTTTATAAGCTTTACAGAAGGAATTCGCTCAGTTTACATGTATCTTTGCATAAATACCAATAATGCTTTAATTTATGGTTGTTTGCTGTTGGGCTTTGTTTAAATGAGTTCCACCTAAAAGGAATCAGAGCCTTCTATTCTTGCAGAAATGAATAAACCACATGAGGTGAATTTTCATACAACCCATTTCAAACCTGGAGTTTTCAGGATATAATTTAGATATTGCATTGGTGGTTTATGACCATATAAAGTGTAGGTGTGTAGGTAGGAGGTCAGATAGATGTACTTGTAAATGGCTAGAAGCAAGGAGGCTGAGTATGGTCTCCAGCAGTGCGTATTTCAGCTCACAGTTTCACATCTCTATCCTAAGGCATTAGATGTTACTAATTCTCCAAAAGCCAAAGATTTGTTTTACAGAAGAAAATTCTGATTTGATTAAGATATTGCTTCAAGACCTAATGTTCCTTTAGCAAATCATGCCACAACTGGAAACGTACATGATTGGAAATAAACTGCATGTTATCGGAGAATGAGAGAAAGTGCCTCATGATTTGGAATGATCCTGCAGAAGCAGCGTTTAGTGTAATGACAGTACACTTAGATTAATTATAGCGCTGCTTGCAGGCGCCACTATATGCTTACTGTTGTGTCAGCACTTCTGCTGTTAACCCTGTGTTGCAAAAGTTTATAATTTGGCTCTAAAAAATGAATAAATCTTCTGGTTTGAAGTCAGGCTTTGTGTTGCATGCACAGAATTAACTGTTAGGGTTTGAATTTTATTTTTGTATCCTTAGCCCTTCAAAGTAGTAGAAATATTTGTAGCTATTTAATATTGTGTATGGTTTTTGCTCAGGCCACTTTTAATGAAAAATTTAATTGTAGGAAATGCCCAGACTGTGTTGTGATCACTTCAGATGGTCTGAACTAAAGTGCTGAGATACCTGACCATGAAAATAGGAAGGTGTGAATACAAGGCCACCGTTTTTTCTACTCTATACATGAGTTAAACTTAAATTTGGCTTAATGTGTAGTTATATGATTAGCTGAAATGGTTCTGAAGGATTGTTAAAGTCTGAGATAAGCCTCAAACACGGTTTAAAAAGCTGTTTACAAAGAAAATTTGAAATACGTTAAAGAAACTATTATAATTAGTCATGTAAACACTACAGAATGTTTTTTTGAAATAAACATTCAAAATATACTATAGTCATAGAAGTGGCAGTGAAATTAAGTAACTTTTTGACCAAGTCATATGACTGTTCCTTATCTTCATTTGACTCTTGATGAGAATGTAATAAATGCTGGGCAAATAAACTTACTTATACATAGAACATATCCTGCAAGTACAGGAATCTCTGCAGATTTTTCTTGCAGTTTTTAGTCTCTTATCCTTTCTTCTTTCTAATTTGCACTCTCAGATTGTATTTTACTTTTTTTCTGAGTAGTGCTGGCAAGTGGCTCTTATCAAGAACAAATGATGCCATAAATCAGGACCAAAATCAATGGTGCTGTGGGGCTGTAATAGCGAGATGCGGTTATGTGGGCCTGAGTGTTTTACCTGCCCCTGAAGCCAAGAGTGAGGCCCTGGGTACTGTTCCAACCCTTGGCTTCTCATTTACTGGCAAGTATATATATACAGCTGTTCTGTCGCAGACTTAGAGTGGAGACATCAATATTAAACTGTTTTAATATGCCTTTCTTCATAATGCAAACAGTAAAAAGCAAGTGGACATTCATATTCAAGTAGAATTGCACAGGAATACAGAAAACACTTAATCCCTCCACCCTTAATACTACTAGAGTAGGATTTAGTACTGGCAGGATGCACTGAGATGCCTGGCAGCGTATTGTCTCCTTTTTCTTTTGAGCATCTGTTCTCTGTAGGTGCAAAGGATATTGGGTGTTCGAATAGTAGGACTGGTTCCTTCAGTCAGAGGAAGGTTTATTTGCCCAAAGCAACAGGGTCCTTAACATCATGACTGGCCATTTTCAGCTGTAGTTACTGCTCTTCTCCATGATAGGTGGTAGTATAAACAAGGAATGATTTGTGCCACTGGAATACAGCCATATGTGTTATGCCAAATATAAAATGAGAGGGCTGATATGAGTGCCTCTTGGACATATCTTTCATTACCCTTTACGCTTCTCTTTCCTAATAGAATTTGGAGGAACCAAACACATGCTGTATGCAGGGTTTTATTAGAGTGCTTTGCCTCAGGCCTTAACTCCTTTAGCTGGTCATTACCTGACCAGTAAAGACCTCTAAACGGGTCATTAATGCTTAAGTAATAAACTGTTTCACAAGACTGTCTAGTACAGAACCTCTTCTATCATTTTTACAGTTACTGTTTTATAGATAAATCAATGACCAACAACTGGATATTCTTGTTTTGCTACATAATCTCGTAATAGCAGCCGCAGCACATAGGCAATGGGTTCACTTAACTGTGTTCAGGAGAGCTGGAGATGGCCACACACGGCTGGCACCTGCAGTTAGATGTAGGGTAAACCAGGAAAAAGTTAAAGAATGAATGCAAGTTCTGCTGTTAGCAAAAGAAAGAGTATCTACTTGAAGAGGGGTTTTTTGGTGGGGTTTTTGTGGCTTTTTTTTTTTTTTATATAGTTTTGTTTTGGGGTTTTTTTTTTCCTTTCCCTTCTAGAAGTTGTATAATTTCAGTAAGGTGGCTTTTCTTCCCCCAGTGCTGTATTAGAGACAAGTAGGCCTCAGTATAGTCTGATGTTGGCAGAGCTTCCACCGAGCTTTTCTGAGCTAACATTTAATACAAGTCTTGTGCCCTTCTATACCATTCAGCTGTTGACTTGAAGCTTGGCATGTATCAAATGCTTTCTAGACATGACAGTAAAAGCTAGCAGTGGGACACGTTCTCATGGTTCCTGACCTGAAATTTTCAGGCCCTCCTTCATATCCCATAATATAGGTTACCATGCATGAAGCTGTACAGAGTAGGCACCATACAATTTCTTGGCAGATCACCATCCCTTCGATATTTACATCCATGTTCATATCAGTGTATTGTTGACCAGTGAGCTCTGGCATAAGCAATGTAGCCCAGCCATATATATCTGTTTCCATTTTAGCTTATGAGGAGTGCTAGTCTGAGCTGGCACTGTTGGGGGTTTTTTGTTTCTTTGGTTTTGGCTTTTTTTTTTTTGGTCCTAATGTACAAGTATTCCAAAGCAGAATGTAATTTGATGCTGAAAATGGTTCTTTGTAGACACACAATATTTTTCTATAGTAAAAGGGAACAAAACCTCTGCAAAATGATGAGTTGTAGTGTGATTAGTACCCATGGAGCAAACACTTGGTAATTATTTTCCTAAGAAATTGAAAATATGTTAGTTGTGGGACAAGTTATCTCTGGCAGTGTAAAACAATTAATATTGAACAGCTGTTTCTATGATGGGACTGTTTGGCAAAAACTGTAACAGTGGCATATTTCTCTATTCGAGCCTATGTTGACTTAGGAGTTCTGCATTTGGACCCACCATCTTGAATCTAATAAAGAAAAAAAAGATTTTTAAATGTGGGAGAAGTTACCTATTGAAACAATACCATAAATGCTTTTTACTTTTCCTTCTCTTTTTGACAAAAAGATATCTTTTTGAGGAAAAGTTTTAGCCAGACCCATCAAGGGCTTTGAGGGGACTTCGGTCCTGCACGTTGTTGTGGTAGATCTTCAAAGATGATGCTGAAAGTTGTAACATTATATACAGTGATACAAGAATTGTGTGCAGCAGCAGCAGCAAAACCAGTATTTGTGCTGAATGTTTCCTTCAGACTCTCTGGGCAGAAGCTGTCCTGTGTGTCACTTTGCTATGTTAGAACGACATCAGGAATCAATTTGGTCCCATCTGCAATTGCCTAATATAATCAGCCTCTATTCTCTTCAGTTCAACTCACTACCTACCGTAAGCAATTTGTGTGTGCATGAATATTAAACTTTTCAAGTAAATGTGTGAGTAAATAGGAGTTAACTATAAAAGGTACTTTTGTGCACTGACAAGACTGACAACAAGTGCCTGTTACTGTTTTTATAAAAAACACCCATTATATTGCCTTATCATGGTGTGAATAATAATTGTTGCTGCTTTTTTCTGTGATAGGAGAGACCAGTGCATCCCAAATAATATCTCTGTAGTACTGCTTTCCGTTTTGGCTAGTGTAACCTCCGTTAGTTTATTTGTTGTAAAGATTTTCTTTAATTTTTTTAAACTCAAGCCTCTGTTAGAGAAATTTTTCAAGGCTCAACAGCTCTTAGCTTTTCTTTTTTTATATGACTGAGTGCAAGTATATTTGCCTAGTGATTACAACAAGGCAGATACAATATTTACAAGCCTTAGCAATTCCTGTGCAAATGCAGCCTCCAGAGAAGGGCACAATAACAAAGCAAGCAAACATCACAGTTATCTAAATAATAAGAAGTTGCAGGCATTGGGGTGGTGACTCACAATGTGGATGGGAACCCTGGAGTTTTAGAGTAATTTATGGGGATGCTGAGGAGATGGATTTCATTTAAATACAGTAACTGCCGAAATATTTCTAAGTTAAAAAGTCAACTAGTGGTTAAGTAAATATCCTCTTGACCCCTTTTAACTCTTGTGATGTACCGTTGTTTTGAAGTATTTACTTTGAAATGCTTGAGTCATAAAATGACCCAGGAGAGATGGATTGACCACAGATAGTTAATGCATAGGATTGAGTTGCTTAAAATTTAAACCCCGTGCCCCTTTTTTATCTAATCTATTGTTCTTTAATTGGATGAATGAGGTTATAAATGGAGGGCTGTGGAGTCTTTAAAAAAATTTTTAAAAATGGTTTCATACAGTACTGCAAAAAGCATTAGGGGGAAAAAAATTTAGAGAAGAACAGAGATTCCTTCTTGTTTCTATAGAAACCAATAGTGATCAGGAGGGGAGAGGATTTCTTTCAAGTGTACATTTTAGCGAGGCTAGCTCAGCAGCTCGGCACACTGGAGGGCCAGTGTAAAAAAAACCCACAAACCCTCTAGTGACTGGAGATGCGGTGTTCATGCCCCTGTGATACCAGCTGGAATAAGAATAACACATTGCTGAGAGTTCCTGGTTGGTGCTGCTGTGGGTGAAGAGAGCTCTTTGCACTGCCACATCCCCCAGGGAGTGCAGCCTGGCAGGAGGGCTCCTGGCTGCTGAGCATCACTGAGACGGGAAACCAGCCGCAGCGGGAACTTGCATGAATCAGATGTTAAAAACAGGGAGAGGACAAAAGGTGGGGAAAATACTGAAGGAGAAGTGTGCTGTCCTGTGTCAAAATTAACTATGCTAATTGCTTTGAAGCAATAATCTCCTTTGGTTTTATCATGACTGAATCATGGCCACTGGAATACCGTGTGTCAAAATGATTACAGTCAGGACTCGGTGACTTGCCTTTTCAATTGTGATCTTCTTCCTGCTATGCCACATAATACATAATCCCCTCCGCAGCAGAATTATATTCTTAATTATGTTCTGTTTTCCTAGCATCACCTCAGTGTTGCCATAAAGAGCGGATCAGGGAAACATTTGAAAACCAGATTCTAAAGCAAATCAAAGTCTTAATCAATACTGTACCTTTAAAATAATTGCAGGATTCTTCTAAATGAAGTTCAGGTCAAATGCAGTGTCAAAAATAAGGCAGTTTCAATTTGCTGCAACCTGACAGGTTGAAGAAGTGAGTGAAGAATATCTAGTAACTGGCAAAGACACCTCTGTTTGACATTTACTTTCGCATGTAAACAATGGAGCACTGTATATTGGCATCTGAACGTATTAGCTGGTGGTGATCCAAACCCTGGTATGAATTTAGATGGTTTTCCTTTCTGTTTATAAATACATAGTCTTGATAACAAGGGAACATTTACTGCAATCTTGCTCTGCAGTTGTCAGAGCAGAATGAATCATTTTGAAACATAAACCTCCTCAGATCTCAAAAATATCAAGAAAAACATAAAACATAAGGGAAAAGGATTATAAAATACAAATAAAAAAGGTTCTTAACATATTTAGAGGCCTATGGGCTGTAAACACTGTAGATTATCATTAATGAAACTCTCTGCCAAGTACACAAACCACAGTTCGGTAGCAGCTGTTAAGCAAGCATTGTTCAAAGCTGGATAATCCCTTGAACATTATACATCGTGGCTCTGTACCTCTTCCTATTAGTAATCAGATAATTGCCTTGCATTTTCTGTTGCACGTTTTTCTTTTAAAATTCAGTTTCATTCCTCTTTATGTCAAAAGGCTTTATCTTGTAATAATCACTTAGGCAAAAATCCCACAGAGGTCAACAGGCAGGGCTGCGGTCTCCTTTATTTTCTGGAAATCTGGTGTAATACAATTCAGTCCTGTGGTGTTACTTTGGCTTTACAATGGTAAAACAGCGGAGAATCCCACTCTACAAACAAGGTGCCTGCTTCTAAAGAATTTGGAAATTAATTTAAGGTGCTTTCTGCAACTGTTTTTTACTTCAAAAATTACTTTGCTGTTACGTGTTGGGAGAAGGTGGGGGGCTTTCTGATTCCATTTGTCCAAGCATTCAGGCCTCCTAGGAAGGCTTCCCAGGAGATGATATATAAGTATCTTGCAGCAAGAAATTTGGAAATGATGGCAACTGGTTTTTTTCCAGTATCAAAGTATCTTTAAGTCATAAGAACATGGAAATAGTGAACCATAGCCCTGGTAATTGTGAGTTCCCTTGAGCTCCATTGGCTATTAGGGTTGAACCGAGAGAGTAGCTTATCTTGCACTTCTGGAATTTCTCATAACCCTACAACAAAGCACTATTGATTTTTCTCAGCTGAGCAGGAGGGGAGGAGGGACTGAAGAAGGTCATATGTAAATGTGCTAAGTTTGATAAACAGCTGGACCAAGTACTACTGAGTCTAGAACCTCACCTGTGCTAAATAAATCCATTTTATAACTCCTGATTTATGCATCTGCTGTTCCCTCTCAATTAGCACATCGTGTCTCTGCACTGGAGTGTTCAGCCTAACAACACTTACTGACACGGGCCATTCGCTTTAAAACCACCACATCTTTTTGATGGGCATTGGCTTTGCAAGCTATTGGCATCAACTTTCTTAGTCCAAGATTGGGTTCTAATCCTGAAAATCAAAGCAGATGGAGACATAATTCAGAGAGCAGAAAATATGATTCATCCTTAAACCTGCAGGGTTGCAGGGACTGTTTCTGTCTAGTACTTAAAATTATTTTACATCACATGGCATAAGCAGAGGTTTGAGAGATGGTGTCACACCCCCCCATGGGCAAGGCATAATGGATATTTTCTAGCTAACATATCTCTGTACACGTATAAGAAGAAGAAATTGCTTTTTAGAAAAAAAAAAACTAGCAACATTTTGTTTTCAAGAAAATCTAATGCTTTCTGTTCATTGCAGAAGCAATATTATTAAATGCCAGTCAGCAGGAAAAATTAGAAAAGGATGGTCTGAAAGACAAAAAGAAATGCATTTCCTCCCCATTTTCCAAAAAAATAAATTACCAGTGGAGCAGGAGCTGTCTTTAGGCAAGGTTTCAGGAGGCAGATTAGATAGCAAAACTATTTCCTTGTTCTAGTGAGAGGCAGTTTCCATTGAAGACAGGAATTTAGGAGTATTTCTAAGGGAAAAGGTCTTGCAGCAAAACTGCAAATTGGGCAGCACTGTGCATAAAGCAGCTAACTCATTGATCCTCCCAGCAAAGTGATAGCAATTAAAAAGGCATCCGTAACCAACAAAGTACAAATGTACTCATCTGGGTTGCTGAAAGGCAGACATGTATGAAACAATATTGTTATTCTAAAGTGCAACTAAAAGATTTTGGAGAAAATGTTCCTCAGTTGCTTTGTTGTCAGAAGCCCCACTCTGTGCAGAGTATCTGCTGACAGATTTCTTCTAGCATATGCATTAATTTCTAAAAAGCCCCCACCAGTTCTGCAAAGACTCTAACTTTTGGATGGATTTGCTGACATTAGTGTGCTAATATTGTGCATCTCCAAAAAAGAACTTTGACCTCTGTAAGAAGATTGTGGCCGTGCCAGAGTGCCAGTTTCTGTATACTGTTTGGTTAACACCATTTGGGGCTTCCTGGTATGATGATGGGCTTCAACTGGAAGGTTTTCTTGCCTTAACCATCTTTACAGTTGCATGAAACTCTTGCATTGCCTTGGCAGTTGTGTGTTTGTTTGGATTTGCATTTCTTTAGAATGCAGGATGTGTTAGAATCTGCCAAACTGTCTCAGCAGCACTGCTTCCCAGGAAAGCCAAACAGTCTATGATTAACTCTGCATTTGTAGAGGATTTAGTGCCAGTGGTATGCAGTGGTTGGGGGAATTTGCAGGTAACTTGGGTGCTGAACATCAGCTCCAGTGTTAATGCCACTGAAAATGAATTTGTGTTTTACTGTTAGAGATCATGTTGGCCAACTACAAAGGTTGTCCTGTGGTCTGATGCTCTCATTTTAACTTAAAGGAGCACATTAGTCATATGTGGTCTATAAAGTTCAGATAGATGAGGAATTTTGAGGAAAGTTAATCTGTGGGTACTGAGCATGAATATGAAAATAAACCACTTTGCTTCCGTAGTCTATTAATTATTGGCATTTTGCCTTTCATACAAGTGCAAGGGGAAGAAGAGGTATTAAAAATGGGGAAGGGAGGAATTGGGATAAGAGTCAGATCCCATAGCTAATCCCCATTGTAGTTTTCAGAGAAGTTGCAAAGCAGTTGAGTAGAGTAAGGGGTTGAACAGTGATTTCCACCCCCTACCCTCCTGCTCTTTACCTGACCATATTCTGGGATAAAGCATTGTTTCTGAGAAGTCTGAAACACAGCTGACCTGGTTGCCAGGCAAACAGAGAGTCTGAGGCTTTTCTTCTATTTTAAAAGAAAACAAACCCCAACTGTTCACAGTTCCCCTCGAGTGGAATCCAGGAATGCCTTCAGCATTTGACTCCAGATGATGGAGGGCTCACAGCTTCAACCACAACCCTGTCAGCTGCCAATTGTAATTTGGGCTGTCTGTTTTGGGTGAAATGAAAGGATTGAAAATCTTCATCTTATTTCAGGGGAAAACACCACCGTTCTTGTCGTTGACCAAATGTGGGGACTTTGAGCATAGAATTCCTATTAAAGGATTGTATAAATAAGATCACACAAAATGCTCTGACTTCCCTTCTGGAGAAGATTTGTGAAAGCAAATAGCTGTAGTTGAACTTGGTAGGACATACACTTTGGACGTAAAAATGGAGAAGATCCACAGTAAAATTAAGATAGAGTTGGAGGAAAGTGAGATTATTAAAAAAACTACGGGGGAAAAATGAATCTGAAAGGAAATGGGAGGGGAAAACTGGCGCTTTCCTACTAATTTGCCCCCTTCATTCTCTGTTTAATTTAGTAAAGCAGTCATAAACCTTGCTAAACAGTCAAAAAATTAAATGTTGCTGTATAATTTATGGTGGTTACAGGATACATGAGAGTGCACTTTAATTAGCAAATTGCATGTTTATTTTATTTGCTTAGCATATAATTTAGATTGGATAAATGCGCTTTGACTGGCTATGGCACCTTGGTATCCTCATTTCGTATAATTTTTAATCACATTGTTTTGGAATTTTATTGCAACATTATACAGTTGATATAACAGTATACAATTAAGTATGCTCAGTTCACACCTTGCTCTTGAGGAAATTACTTTTTATCTGTATTTGGATGGAGCACTTGGTATGGCAAGTGAGAACCTGGGAGTAATAAAGAATGTGCACTGTGGGCGCTGAAGCTGCAATCTGAATAGTAAATAATAATAGTAATGATGGTGCCCTGTTAGGGAAATGTGTTTGGGAGGAGGGGAAAAAAAACCCCCACAAATAAACCCTGGAAATAGGCAATTGGAAATGATTATTATATATAATAGTATATCAGCTGTATTATAACAATGTCTTGACATTCCAGCTAAACTGAGGGAGGGTGAGGATTGTGCCAGGTGCTGTACATAGCCAGAGAGGGAGAGGAGACAGAGGTGGAGAAAGGGCAAGTAGGTGATGTGGGGTGTGGGAGATAATCAGGCAAAACTGCCATTACAGTCCTGGGTCCTGCTCCTGCACCACTGCTACACTGTGACCTGCATCAGGATGCAGACCAGCTTGTAAAATGTTATGAGTGTGAGGAGTACCATAAAGAGACACTACACTGGGAGAGGCATGCACAGGCACAGCGTGTGTTCCCGTGATTCTGAGACTTAAAAATATTTCTGCACCTTTTCATTTGTTTACTATTGTGTATTTGATCATGCTCAGGGTCAGTCAGGGATCCGTTCATGGTATTCTGACTTGGATGGGCTTTGAATCTGGAGCTCGGTTTTCCCTGTTGTTTGTTTTGCTTTTCTATGTGGCAACAGGACTAAAAGAAGGCTGTATCCATGCTTGGGGAAATCCAGATTCACCTTGCCAACTGCATTTAAATCCCCACTTCAGGTAAAAGGTCAGCAGCATGTTCAGATATTCTGTAGATGTTACTGGAGAATGTAATAGGGAAGAAAAAACAAATCTATTTTTTTTTTCTTTTCAGAAAATTATTCCCTAAACATACAGACATTAATAGAAAATATTTTTTGCAAGTTAAAATATTGCAGGAAAATAGAGCATTTAATTGATATCTAGAATATGTCTCAGCAGTGGCGTTTTATATAGTGCTTTGACTCACCAAATTCTGCAGAAAAGCTATCATTTTCTTTTCCATGCTATGGACTTTTTCTGTAAGGGCTGCCTGAGTATTACATATATGCCAATCTGAGATCCCAGGCGACTCTGTGTCGGGAAGATTGATGCTGGGGCAGATTATGCTTTCAGTCACACAGGTATAAATCTGGGGTAACTCTATTGTCTTGCTTTCACTGAGAAGAGGATCTGGCCCACTTTCCTTTCTTCTCTGCCTTTGAGTAATTGGCCCCGTAATGCGCCCGTGCTGCTCTCGTGTGACTGGCACTGATGGCTTGGCTGTGACAGGACGTCGGCGGTGGTATGTACTGCTCGAACACTGACATTCCTCACTTTGTTACAGTGTGTTTTGATAACGTTATCTGTAAAGAATGTTCCGTGCACTGATTATGGTTATTAAAACATACAGAGATCAACAGATATGGCAAACAGCTGCTTAGTCACAGCTGATGTGAGAAATTTGATTTAATATAAGTTTCACAATTTGAAACTATATCCTCTAGAAAAACACAGGCGGTTAATCCCTGCTGCATGCAAGGTAGCCGACTTTGTTTAAAATAGGATTATATCTGGATGATAAAGAGATACTAGAATTAAAGCAAGGTTTTGAAGATTGCTGAAATATAGAAAAAAAAAAAGCAAAGAGGAGAGTTTATCTGTTTGGGTTTTTTGTTTGGGTTTTTTTTTTAACTGATGTACTGGGGTGTTTAAATAATATTTATGGGATCTATCATGCAGATGTCATAGTGCTGCAAAAAAATATCTGTGGTATTTAGAGCCAGCGATGCAGTCCTTTTAAATATCTGTATTGCTCTATAAAGGCAGACGGTGCTTCCCAGCATTCCTTATGGAACGCAGGGAGAATGGCATGGACCTCTTGAATAATTAATATGGTTTTCAGAGCAGTAGTCATGGAAACCCAGGCAGTGTCACATATATGGATTTTAGGAATTAGGCACATTTTGAATTGCACATTTAGCCAAAAAAGAGCATGCTGTAAGTCCTAAAGATCAGAAGCGTTTTCTCAGCGAGCCTCTTGTTTGCACTGACAAATACACGAAATACACGTGTGTTATGTGGGTTTGGATTTAAATAATATTTGGATGCCTAAAAATTTACATGGTAGCAATCTAAAAGGCTGTTAAAGGCAGTAACTGCCATAAGTCATCTTTTAGATGTCTTACTCTTTCTTTCTTTTCTTTTGTCCCTCCCCCTCTTCATCCCAGACCCCTGAAGATATTAGGATGTAGGTTTTAAATGGTATCGCCACTTGCTATTCACTTAAAGGACTGCAGCTTTACCACTAAGTTGCTAGGCCCTTTCTATTAGTTCAGTTGTGTGGCTTTTTTATCTGTCTCAAAAAAATGTCTCTTCAGGATCAATATTGTCATTACCTTGGGTGTGTATGTGGAAGAAGTCAACCAGGCAGCAGTGAAAAGCTATCATCCAGTCCTCAGTAATATTGTACGTGTAAAGAATAAAAATACATGGAAGTTATTTATAGACCATAAACCCTCTGGTTTCATAAACCATTTTATACTATTATTTGTCCAAGTCTACAGAGTCTCTCCTGAGTTCACGGCACACTCAAAAGCCTCTGTTCTTTTTTCTGGCTGTTTGAATTGGGAAATTAATTAGAAATACACTTAGCAATTTATGGACATGAAAAAGCCATTTGGCCCAGTAAGCCTGCTTGCTTTTACCTTTTTTCATCCTCATTTTGTTTTGTCGCTCTCTTTCAATCTACTCTTTGCTAATAAAAATATCAATCTGTTTCATAAACTCATTGAGACTTTGTGGCAGTAATATTACTTGGCAGCGTAATATGGCATATTCATTACTCTCTAAGCAAAATGATTTTTCTTTACATTTTGTGATCCAGATTCCTCAATTAGATGCAACTTGCAGCTTTCATTGAAGTCAATGAGAGTTTTATAGCTGTCACTGATAGCAGATACTGGCTCTTTATTTCCAAATGTGAAATGATGCCCACAGTTTGGGTTTTTTTTTTTTTTATTATTTAAACTGGTAAATTGGTAATGAACAGGTACTCCGCCTTTCCCACATCCCCCTGCTGTATTTAAAATGTTCCTAATATGAAATATCTCTGTTCAGTCACTTAAAAGTTATCTCTTTCCTAGCAAGAAATAAATCCGGTTACATTGGCCTGTCTTGACAACAAATCTTTCAGTATCCAAGGTGGTTTAAGGTTTTTAAAGTTGCACCCCCTCTATATTAAAACTAACTTACCTGTGTAATGCTTAAACTGTGGACAGAATTCTAGTTGTGAGGTAGTTATTAGAGAAATCTTCTCACTTCCTATGATTTGTGTTGCAGCCCTTTGTTGATGCATCTCTGTGTCCTTGTTTCCTTGTTGCTTTTTCTTTTACTGCAGCCATACACAGAACAAATGGCTTCAGAGATTTTTCTACACAAAGCTCTAAATACCTTCCCAGTTGCTCTGAGCACTGTTTGACTGTTCCTTTTCATGTGTATTCCTACTTTCCTGGCTTATTATGCTACAGCACTCTGGCTAAGTTGTCCATCTGTAGATCTCTAAAAAGATGTATGTTAGTGAGGGAAATAGTCATAAAATCAAGAGGATCAACTCAGGAAGATGTGTAAATAACTGCTGCCTATTGAAAACTTCTAATTATATGAGGACTTTCAAGACTCAACCCCAGTAATCCCATAGAGTTGATAATCTTCTCAACTGTAGTGTTTCCTAGGAAGAGTCACAGGGAGTTAATTAAGATGCTGAGTGTCCCTCAGACTTGTGAGTGATTAGAGAAGTTAAAGTGGAACAAGAATATGGCCCAGCACTGACTGTAGCTGCATGCAAGACAATTTATTAATGAGTTAAACTGACATTCCCACAAAAGCAGCTTGGGTCACACAGGAATTGCAACCAGTCAAAGAAGTTGTTTTCTGAGTGTGTTTTGGCTCTCCTCATTTCCTGCTGCCCCTCAGGTAGGACTCCAGTAGGTTAGTGCTACGTACCTGCCTCCTTTGTGAGCTGATGCATTCATGCTACCAGTGCTGTCCTCAACTCATTCCCACTCGCAGTTGCTATGCTTCCCTACTCACAGAAGTCATTTAGTGACAAGTTTCACAAAAATCCATTTGCCTCCCAGTTTTAATGCAGAAAGTTATTTAGCAGTCTCAAACAATTGATGCTGCTGTCATATCTGCAAGTAATCTGCAGTACCATCATTGCTGCGACCTTTCAGACCGCGGAATGTAAATCAGATTCTTACCCTCTGGTGGTCTCGGTGACAAACTAAAATTACTCACAGATTGTGTTCAAACAGTGCCTATCAAGTCAGATAACAATGCAAGAAGCATATCATCGTTCTGGTTGCACTGGCTTATTTCCAACACCATGCCAACTGCAGTGTTTTACAATGCAATCTGTGGTTTGTTGAGGGAAGTGTGCGTGCACCTCTGTTAGCTGTCACGGGCTTGCTCATAGCCATTGTGTTCTCCCTGACTTCTACCCCTACTGATGGAAATCCCTTTCTTCTTCTTAGGCCATCAAATCTCTGAAAACATTATTGGCTTTCTGGATTTGGGCTTTATAGATTGACATGTTACGATAACATCGTGCCAGGTAATCAGTGGAAGATGCTTCACGTACCATAGTCTGCCAAGTTTGCATCTTTATTTACAGGGTTGTCTTGAAGCTCAGGCAGTTGTTTTAGCATGTGAAAATTTTAAGTAGGGTGCAATTCCAGGCCCCTGGGAAGGTGGCAGTGTTGAAAAGAAGCAAGTGCAGAGTAATAGGGTAGTACTGGGTTATTAAAATCACCATCTCCTGGCATGATCCCATGCAAAGATGTGTGTGGGTTAGGTTCTCTCCTGCAGAAAGCAAAGTGACCATGATCACAAGTTTCATTCATTGCTAAAGAAAGGGTATGATTAGAGCGAGGGAATAAGAGGATCAATAAATATGATTTCCACAGAAATTGGTAGGTAGATGAATGAAGAGCACTGTTTTTTAGTTCGTCTACTGGTACTTCACATGTGAGACTAACAGCAGCGGTCTTATCATACCTTTGTTAGATTTTTCAACTTTATAATCTGTCTGTTTTCACAAAAAGGTCAAACAAAAGGAAAAATATTTGTGTAAGCCAATCTGGGTTTTGACCTCTGCAGCCGTGATTCTCAGAGCACTCACATGGGGCGGGTGGGCTTGAACTGTAATTCTGATAATGGCATTCACTGTGTTGGGCTTTCTCTGGGATCCCTCTCTTCTCTCAGACGTGTAGTGGAGAAAATCAAGTAGGAGATTATTGATAGTCCAGCCCTTTTCACATCTGAAATGATACATTTAAGTGGCTGCAGGAGTATAAAAATTTAACACATTTATTTATGGCTTAACAGAAGAAAAAATGTGTTTGTTTGGATATCTTGATGTTCATGGTGTTTTCATCATCGGGCCAGAACTGTTTAAAAGGGGCTGGTATGCAGCTAGATTAAAGAGGCTCAAAGCACTGCTGATCTGTCTTTTAGAACATTGTCAGTAGAAGAGACCGTCTGAATGCTGCAGTGAGCCTTAGATCTTGGTTCCATCACCTCACAGTGGAGATCAGGTGAACCACTGTACCTCATAGAGCGAAAGAAACCAAAACCATGGATATTTGCCACAAATCTACATGCCACGTGGCCATTTAAGAGCTGAAATAGGTTGGTATTAGCGGCAGGGAAGTCTGAAAACGCTCTAATCATACCTATCCCAGCAGGGATCTTAGTCCAGTGCTAGGGCGATTGTCTTGACAGACTTTGAGAACTTTCTTCTTTAGACATATACAAAGTGGGGGCCAGGGGGGAGCTGAAAAGGGGAGGAGGGAGAGGGGAAGGCAGAAAAAGCTTTAACTCTGCTGATGTGGCTTCTTTAATTTGCTGTCACTGATGCCACTGATGTTAATTCTGGCAGGGTTAATTATGAGAAATTAAAAAGCCGCTCAGAACAGACTGTACCCTTCGTACTCCAATAAAGAGGCAGCTCTGGCGTGAGAAAATTTCTTCATTAATATACATCCCCAAAGGGCTACTGCGTACAGCTTTCTGAATATGAATCATAAACTCCCAGGGACCCTGCAGGAAGCAGGGGAGATAGGATTCAGAGGAGATTGACTGTGTTACTTTTACTGCTTCAGGAGAATGACGCTCAGGCTGGCAGGAAATCACCATGCCGGTGACATTTGGAAAGAAGAATTTATTAATTTGCATGTTGGCATGTTACAAGCTTTGAAATATGGTTTTAAATACGTTCGGTACAGACACTGCTGTATCAATGTTCGGTGTGTCAGTCTGTAATACATGCAGCTGTTAACAGGGAGCTTAGCATAAGCATTGTAATTGTTTACCATTTAGTATTTTGCAGGAATGGCTTTAGGGCATGCATTTATTTCTCAGGAAAATTTCACTGGCTTCTCACAAACTAGACACTATATACCCTTAACCTAATGCAGTATATTAAATGGCAATGTGGTTATACCAAATACATTGTAGAATGTAAACCAAGAGTACCAGATACAAAACACCACGTAGGAATTGTGTATCTATAAAATATAAGCTGAAAAAAGAACGTATCCAAAAATAATAATCTATAATTTATATTAGTATAGCTTGGCAAAGCCACGTTACCCAGCAAATATAAGTGCAAATGGAGCTAGATAAAAGTGAAATACCTCAGTGATATTAACTTTCAGCAGAAATAAAGCCCTATTGTTAAAAAAATATGCACTTAGACCACTTACAGTGTAACTCCCTGATGCTGACAGGGTGTTCCAAAGTGCTGGTGCAATTTTTGAAGTCTCTTCCCAGGAAAGGTATTGTGGTCCCTAAGTCCATACAAATTCTATTCAGAGAAAGCAGTTAAAATTAAGTTACAGCACAGAGGTCTAAAAGGAGGGCAGAGGATTAATTTTCATAAGGAAACATGTCTTTTTTTCCTCTAATTTACAGTGAAGCACCCATACACAATGTGTAACCTTTTATTCAAGAATCTCAACAGTCTTCAGAAACATTAATTAATTAACCTTAATAGCAGCTATATTCCGTGAGTATTATTTTGAAACTTGTTGTCAATGGTCACTCAGAGGACTGATCAAAATCAATTGAGATAGACCTCTAAGAAAAATGAAACATTATTGAAAACAATTGAGAGTACTTGGGGGCAACCTCTTAGGAGAAGTTATTTAAGCAGATTGCTTTTTCAGGCGGGTTACATTGTATATTGCTATTCTAATTAGCACTGTAACTTTGGGCAGTCTGGTATACGTTAGGATTTGTGGTAATCTACTGCGCATCTGCAGTCCCAGCGTGTGGGATCTCTGTGTTGACAGCCCTTTGTATGCAGAGTTAACCATCCTTAGAAATATAATTTTATTTTCCCAGTTGCTTTGTTAACATGGAGCCGGAGTTGCAGGTAGACCAAGTGGCACGCTCAAGGCCACAGTGTGATGTAGTATGCTGCAACTGGGGAACAAAGTCAGAAAACACGTTTTCTTTGTTCTAACACTGGAATCCCACTTTCTACCTATATAACTAAACATCTGCTATCAAAACTAAGGGGAAGATTAGGTATGTGCCATAAAAATGGCATTTCCTTTGCCACTGAAAAATGACTTTAACATTTCCAGGAATAAAGACCTCCTTTGTTTTCTCCGACTCTAATCCCTGTCTCCAATTTCACCTTAGAAGTGTGTGTCCCTCCCAAACCCTGAATCCCTGCTGTCACCAGCTGTGCATTTCTTGGCAGAAACCCACTTATCAATGTTAAGGATGAACTTTGAGGCTCACTGAATCATTCATTGTAATCCTAATGTAACAAACATAACATTTCAGCAAGATTTCTAATTACCTTTTGACTGTTTTTTTTCCTAATGCCCTGTTGCTGTTGGAATGGCTCTCATGGCATACACAGAAATAACATTAGACTGTAAATCTATCGACTGGAGCAGTGGTAGGAAGAAAAAATGTAGAAGGGGAGAAGGTCATTTTTATAATTAGTGTAATATATCAACATGGTAGGAAGCTGAAATGGAAGAAGTTGTTAGAAATGGAAATTTGACTGAAAGGGAAAGTTCATCTGTGAGTCTCTTCTTCCCTACTTCCCTTCTGTCACCTTACTCCCCAAAGCAACCCTTCTGAGAGCTTCTAGGTATACTGTTCTCAGTCTGAATCTGCAACCCAATACATGGGCAGAGTTAGCGGCTCGTACCCTCCTGGAGGATGGCTGCTTTAAAATATTCACGTAGGAGAGATGGGTAGTGTTCTCAAATGACTCTGAACCAATGCTTCTGAAGCCTGGGGGAGTAAAGCAGCAGAGCAGGGCAGGACAGGGTTATGCAGCTGTGTCTTCACTACTTCCCATTCAGGTCTGCATAGATTAGAAAGCCCTGTTTGTGCCTAGACCTTGCTAATTGGTGACCACTGGACACCCAGTTGTTACCAGCTCTAAAGGGAGGAATAGCAGCATGTGTTGTCTGAGGTCCATGGTGTGGATGGTCCAAGTCTAATCAGATGAGATAAGCCTTATGTAGTGATACACATGATATCAATTGGGAATCAATGCACAGGCTACTGTGATTGGGAATGACTGCCCTAAACTGCATTGAAACTCTTTTGATTTCTGGCAGCCTTTCCCAGACATCAGCATATTATTTAGGCGAAGATCATGAAAACTGCTCTGTTTTCAACTGGATTTTTCATCTAAAATGCAGCTCACTCTCAACTTGTTACTGTCTAAAGAGAATGCTAACACTGCCACATTTCCTCATTAGCTTTGCATAAGACAGACTCCTGTGTCACAGCTGATGGAGCCTTTATGAGCCTTTTAGCCAAATGACTGATGTTTCCCTCGTTATGTCAGATCTGAGGGCACTGCTGGCATCTTTCTTTATTCGCTGTCTAACACCATCAATCGAGCAGCTGCCATGCACCCATGATCAGGCTGATTATTAAAATGTGCTCAGGAGGCTGCCGACACCAATTTTCTTTCATCTGAAGAGGCCAATATACACTGGCTCAAGACGACAGTTATGTACATGGAATATTTAGTGCAGGAACCAGCAGGTAAGATTGAGGCTGATTCTTTACAATCTGGATTCAGTCCATTGGGATTATCATTAAGATGTTAGAGAAACAATGGTGATGTTTGTTTTAGTTTTCCATCTCTTTTTTTAAATAGGGAAGTTGTTTGTTTTATGGGGAGTGCTTTCTCTAAAACATAGCCCTTCATCTTGTACCTAGATGGCCCTGCTGATGTGGGGTCTCAGCCACTGAAGAGCCTGTTAAAGTTGTGTCCTTTAAAAAATGGGCTCTTGTGGGGTTGCTTACCCCTTGGGTTTATAATAGAAGTTTTGCTCTGCTGTCTCTTCATTCACTGATATGTCAGTCACTTTCAAAGGGAGAAAGCCCTTGCCTTCTTTCTGATGCTAATAGTAAATAAAGCCTTCTGCAAACAGTGTAGTTCAGAGCCATGGGCTGACCCAGCATGTTGGGGATTGATCAGGAGCTCAAGCTCACCTGGAGCTTCCCTATGAACAGCAAACACAATGGCTTGGCCACATGTTCGGCTGTGCAGCTGGGAACTCAGCTGTTAACCCGCTTCTGTCTTTGGGGTTCCCAACCTGGGATGTCTTCATCTCCAAATAGTAAGTTCAAATCTTTATTTCTAATGCACTTGTCATTTCAATATTTAAGGATGACATGTGAAGGTTTGATTGGGCTTTTTTTAACTGCAAGGAGTTTTTAGGTGGTTGGGTTGTGGGGTTATTTTTTTGGTAAAGAATATTTTAAATTTTATGGTTAGATTAAAAATGTAGTTTTGTCTTAGCACAGCAATGTGGTTGTGTGTGACTAAAAGGTGTACCCAAATGCATGTTCCACAGAGGTTACTGCACATAGGCTCATGTACGTGAGTAGAGTATAGTGTGAGAGGGAAGGAAGGGAGAAACCTCTGCAGATGTCTGGGCAAAGCAGGCTGCAGAGTGAGGGGGCTATTACTGGCCTTCACAAAGTTCTTTTTGGAAAAAATGGGGACAGCAATTTTATGTTCAGATGTGGTGGATCCCTTCCTCTTGTTCTTTTCCTGCCCAGCCTGTTCATGTACCCCGGCCTTCGTTTCTCTGTATTATCTTGTAAATAGACTGGTATGCTTCAGAAATGGTTTCTGCCTTTGTGAGACTGTTCATTCTCTCCAGTCCCTGGAGTGACTAGACCCAGACTGTAAATTGGTTGGAGAGGAATTCTAGGAACTGCGCTGTGCCCCTCATTTGAAGGAATGTTACACTGTGTTGCTCTGATCGTACAGGAAATGCAAACCTGAGCTGTGTCATGCTATTTAAATACATTCATTTTTCCGTGGTTCAGTTTTTATTTAAAGAAAAAAAAAAGTATAAAACTACCTCTATTCCTTAGGGATGGGGATTCCTCATAGATTGCATGATAATCAAAACACCCTTAAACTCTTAGTACTGCTAATTGGCTACATAGACTGCTCAGCAGTTAACACTTTTATTGTCTGTCTCAAGTTCACACCCAAGAGGTTATTTTTTCTTAAAGAAAGCCCTCTCTTTAGGGAGAGACTAGAAAGGACCAGATGAGAGTGATTGAATTACAAGATGCTGAGAGTGAAGCCCCTTTGAAACCCATGTTATTCTTGACGTACCAGTACCAGGGGTTGCTGTCAGAGCCGGTGTATGGACTTGGTGTAAAGATGACAATCACAGAAAGAAGAATGTTCTTGTATCACTGGACAGCCATCGCTGCTCTTAGGACAGTAATCCTGTGTGGCTGAGTGTGCACGTGTGTATGTATAGCGTGTGTGCTGCAAATTCAAACACTGTTCAGTTTTTAAACTCTTATTCTCTGAACGCTATAGAATCAACACAAATTCTTAATAGCATGATATTCTGTGGTATTAAGTGAATCCTGTTTTCATGGCCCACCTGCTAGTGTAACTAATTAACAGCCATTCTCATTAATTACATTGATCAGGATCATAAAATAATTTCAAATTGCTGAACATGATCAACAGGAGTAAAATGGTTTCACTTTAATCCCTTAATGATTTTTTTCATGATTAATCAAACAAAATATATGTGGTTATTTGATCCGTTTTTTTTCCTCTTGGAACTGCAACTCAGGGCAATTACAGTAGACATAAAGTTGGTGCAAACAGAACTACATTTCATCCAGTAGCTAATTAAGCAATAAGGCACAATAGGATAGGAGGGGTGGTAGTGTTGTGAGAAAATCACCCCTCTGAGGATTTAAAAAAAAAAAGCACACATGAGGACCTCTGCTCCCCTGGGAATCTGATTATCTTCATTTAACCACGTACCCTGCAATTCTGTTCTTGCTAGCAGGAAGTTCTTTAAGATTTTATGTGCAACTGAATTAGGGGGAAAGAAAATCTTGCCAGAATCTGAGAGAAATGGCGAGCTGCAATCTCAGCATCTAACTGGAAGGCTCACCAAATCAGGTATCGTTCACAACTCACAAATACTCAGTCAACAGATTTTCTCAATAAAACCAGCATTTACTGCCAGTTTTTGGATGTTGAGTAGATCTGTCTTTGACAGTATGTAGCTCCTCTCATGTGGCCTGTGTTTACGTCAGCTTCAGGCAGTTGACGCACCCTGAATTTGGGCTGTTGAACTGGGATGTTAAGTATTAGTGGTGAAACAGTAAAGAAGCTTTGGTACATATATCTGCACAAAATAACATGAATCTGAAAAAAGGTTTACAGTTGTGTTTATCATAATTTATTACATGCTTATTACTGCTCGTTATCCCAAATTACTGAGTCATTAACTGTGTTTTGCATGGTCACAGAGCTACAATGGTTTATAGCCATACTGAGATAGCAGTGTTTCTCTACGTGGTAATTCATAGATAGTAAATATATATACATTTGGAAAAACAGAGGGGGGTGTGGGGAGTGTGGCATCATTTCTGATAGTTATGTGTATATGAGCAGAGTTGCCTGAACTCAGAGACCATAATGCCCAGGCACCTTCTAAAGACTAACGATGAGCATCTTCTCTAATGGAGAAACATGCCTGGTATTTCCCAGTCCTGACTCTATCTGGAGCAGATGTGGTAGGCTGCTATTGCACTCCCCATAAAAAGAGAGCTTGAAGGACCACATGGCAGGAGCACCTTGTGCCCCAACTGCTGTCTCCAGCTGGGGATGTGGCAGTCAGACGTGGGAGCAGCCTGTTGATCATCTGAGTGGTCCTGATGCTATATGGGGTGGGTTGCCCATGGCTTGCCATGGCCCCATGTGCGCAGAGGAGAAAAAGGGGGGTGGGAGTGTGATGGGCAATGTTGCGACTGGACCTGAACGACCAGACAAATTCAGTAACTGTACCAGGCAAACATTTTGTACTTAAAGCCTGGTGATTTTTTCCTGATTTGATAGCTTGCGGTTGGATTTACTGTGGCTTACCCAGCAACAGAAATACAATAGCCTAGTCTGTCATGATAATGCTTTCTGTGTGGTCATAAAGATCCACAGTATTTAACCTAGTTTTGCATGAAATAACTAGATTTAGATCAATCACAGTCATTCTGTAGAAGAGAGAGAGAATATTAACTTGGTCTTGAAATGTGATTAATTCCAATTTGCTGTTTTCAGAGATAAGCGATGCTCACAATCCTGTTAATTAAAAAATTTGGAGTTTTCCATTTTACTTCATGCACTATTTTAAAATGAAATAAGTTTGTCTTTTTGCTTCTTATTATGACTGATGCCTGGCTCGACATGCCACAGGCTTCCTGAAGGAAAAGTAGTGTGTACTTGTTGTGACCCTATGAAATGAAGATAAATGGTCTCATGCAAGATACATTAAAGGCTTTATGACATGCATAAATATACAGTAGATTGTATCCTTTCCATAAAAATGTTCTTAGATTTCTAATATTGTGTTTTAATGCAGTTTTGTTAACAGGATGACAAATAGTAAAAATATGTAGGTATTAAAATAAGATCCCAGATTTGTGTGCTGTTCATTCAACTGTCAGCAATTGCTGCTCCTCAAAGAGCAGTCTGACTTTGACCTTGCTAAATATTCATTTCATGTCGCCACCACTGCTTCAGTAAGTCGGGCAACTTTCTGTGTGTAGCTGTACTTGGCATGGATCTGACTGCCATGTGGAAACACTTTTTTTGGTCAAGGTTAGGAATGAGCAAGACCTTGTTAAAAACTAAACAATCACAAGAGTTGAGATTTGCATGATCTAGAAAAACGGGGTTCTTATGAGAACTACTGGTTTCACATCTTATCTGTAGTGCGCAGCAGCTGTCAGGCCTGCGTTATATTTTAAGAAGAGGAAATGTCAGTTATTAACATACTGTAAGTGGCCTGGCTAGGAATACAAATTGACCTTTAAACTAAAAGCCACAAAAAAGGGGAGGGGAAATAAAATATAGATTTACTTGATAATTGACTTTAGTGTTTTTATTGAGAGTGTTTGGCATTTGGATTTTACATCTTGCTTATGCTGACTCGGCTACTAATAAAAACAATGATGACAAAACCAATAATTGGCCTTAAAAAAAGTTTTATTGTGCTGAGAGAGTATATGGGGAGCGGTGTGTGCAGTGTGTTTTCTGTCTGAGCCCTCATTGCCCTGTGCGCACCCTAAAGCTCTGACTGAAACCCGCTGTTGTTAACAAGCTGCACTGTGCAGAAGCTTAAGTCACCCATTAGTTGGCAGGTGGTGGGGCAGGTTCTGAGTGTGCCAGAAGTTGTGCATCAGGTACTCCGCAGTGCTCAGTCGAGTTGTGTTACTTGATATGAGCTTAATGTCTGATCCTCTATCCTATTTGGAAAATAAATCTTAGAGCAAATTGTGTGTTTTTAAATTGAATTGTCTAATTATTGTTGTTATTCAGGGAAGCAACAGGGTGTAGGGATGTTTATACCTGTAAATATCCAGGTGTTTTGCTCTTTTGAAGTAAGCAGCAGTCAGAGTTGATAAATGTCTTGGCTGGAATTTAGCGACACAATGAACCTCTGTATAGATATCCCACATGGTATCAATTGAAGCTGCATTTAAGACCTAATCGTTGGCCCATACAAGCAGAGGAAAGCTTGGCTAGACAGATGGAAAGAGCTGCTTTAAGAAGGGATCAGAAAAGGCATTGCTACTCGGCTGGCCTAAATCCACTAATCTGATGTTATTATTAGCGATAAGGAACAGCGACCAGGATAAAATCTCATTCTCTGCAAATGTCATTTAAATAGGACTCTGATATTTTCCAGTCAAGTAGACAGGCTTTAGTCAAATAGTGAGCACTTTATTTGTAAATGCAGGAGGAAAAGAAAAGCTTTAGTTCAGCAAGTTCTTAAGATGTCAGCTTACCAGTATTGATTAATCGTTCAGCAGTGGCAGCTGCTTCTTTATTAAAAGCGTAGCTCTCCATACAAAAGATATCAGATGTAAGAAATGTTTGTTGACAATTTACCTTCTCTCACAATGTGGCAAGAGCTCCGTCTGTTACACATTCCCCCCTCTTTCTGGCCCTGCAACTCGGATAATACCCATGAAGGAATGAATGTATTAGTCCATCTGCACGAGGTAGATTGTGGCAGCTGGACTCCGCTGGAAATGTCGCTCTGTTTGAAACAGACCTGCAGCAACGGTTCCCAGCATGGGAATTAATTCATGGAGAGCCAGTGCAGCTTAGGAAAAACCTTTGGTTTGGCTGTGTTATGGACGTGCTTGGAGCGGAGAGGAAAACATGGCCTGATGATGTCAGAGCGAAGAATGAGATGAATGCTGGAATTGCACATGATGAGGGGTGTGACCTAAGGTGCATCATTGCCCATTTGCATTTTGAGTGTTTTAAAACCTTTGATTTCACCTACTGCTAAATGAAATAGTTGCTCTAGTAATTTGTCACACTGCACAGACACCTGGAGGTGTACGGACATGGGGACTTACACAGCTCTGCACAGAAAGATGTTCCAAGAGGAGTGTTTTCTTACATCTCTCCGAATACCTTTCTCCTTAGATTTAGGACATGGCTCCTCTGATCATGTGGATGCCCCCACCGAAAAAGGTAGGCAATGAGGTTCATTTCAGGCTGAAATGATACACCTTTGGAGTTCCCCCCTTTGCTGTTTAGTAAAGGGAAGCCTGTGTGTTTAGTGTAGGCTGCTGTCTGTCGCCTAATTTCTTGAATGTATTTCTAGAACTAATAAAATCAAATCCCACCGTTAACTGGTTGTGGAACAGTGGAAGCAAAAACTGCACATGTACTAGGAGCACAAGCCAGGCTTATTGCCCTTTTGCTTTTGTTTCCTCTTCTTGCCAGTTGCATAGCTGAAGAAAGAGTTGCTTTTCCAAGGGATTAGAAGGGATCTTAAGTCACATCAGTGTACATAGAGTCTTTTCTTACAATGTAAGTACAGTTAGTAACCAAATATTATTCTGGAAATTTCAATAGTTTCTTTGGTGTGCACCACCCTCCACTGACTCTCCTGTCTCCTATTTCCTCTTTTGGCTTTCTCTTTCAATCAGAGTCTTCCTGACATGTTTTTTGGAAGTAAAGCAGTTTGACTGATACCCTCTGAATTTGGTCTTAGCTTTCACAGAGGCATGGGAATTAAAATGGATTAAAACCCAGAAACTCATGTCTCACCTTCAGCAAATACATAGCTAGAGAAAGAAAAAAGAAAGATGTATCTAAATCCTTGTAATTATTGATTGCTAAGCACTCCCATTCTTGGGTTAGTATTGGGATGGGGGGAGGGAGTGTTTGTATGTCAAATACATCTCATGCTAGTGTGTGCTTGATGAGAACATGTCCAGCAGAGCTGGCCATATTAAGTGGAGTCGAAACTATTCGGTATCTGAGCTGTGGGTGAATAAACCAATTAAGGACTTATTCAAATCTTCACTGTCATGTCTGAGTCCTTGGAACACGATAAATTATTTGATACCTTGTCCTTTTCATTTATATGGTTTTGCCTTATACAGCAAGCCAGCTTCTAGTAGATATTAGATGTATGAACTTACTCCTTGAAATCCCAATTTGTAGCTTCTGTTCAGATGAAAACCCAAATTAATTTTTGAGCTCTTTGAGGTGTTTACTGGTGAGTAATTGTCCTAAGCAGTTTGGCAGTAGGTGGTAAAATATTCATTATTAGTCCCTGATCCAGTAACTGCAAGTTTTCAAAAAGATTCTCTGATAGTATTTATACTTTTAAGGTTTCAAAAAAAATGAAATGTCGGTGTCAAACACTCAAGCAGACCAGATTTCACTTGTCTTCTGTTGTTACTGAGACTGTGACATTCTGTTTGTCTCAAATGCCTGTAAGGTATGGTTTGGGGTTTAGGTGTTCTGAATTAGTAATTTATGGAGTCGTCCAGCAGTAAATTCACCCATTGACCTTTGTTCGTGCTGTCCAACTATTTATGGTTAAGAACCCAACTGGGGCGATCTGTTGGATAATGTATGTTGCTGTGGTGTGTCAGGCATTTCTTTTCATTTAGAAATCAAGATTCGTTTGTAAATGGAGTTTAGAAAATGGCATCTTCTACACTTGCTAACTCCATTTACTTATTGACCTGTTGAACAGAGATCAGTAGGTGACTGTACCATATCTTTTTGTCAAAGGCTTGAATTTTAAAAATAATATTAATTGAAATGTCAAAACCCCTGTTCACTAATGATATTATGCTAAATTGAATAAGCAGTTGCCTAGAATTAGCATTTATTTACTTTATAGTAAAGTATTTTGAAGGCATGTAAGCAAGGGTTTGATATAAATTGATATAGATTGGTATAGATATGGCTCAACATTGGCCACATCAATTTCATGTTTGTCTTGCAGATACTGTCACCGCTCTGTTGTTAGCCAGTTTGAGCAGAAACTGTTATTAAATCTCTGTAGTGGATATACAATATGTCAGTAGTAGTGGGGGCAGCCTGGCCCCAGAGGGTAGAGAGTATTTTCACTTGTGATTTGCCATCTCCAGCCAGGGTAAAGCTCCAGATGAAAACCATATTTCTCTTAGCTCCATTATGCTGCTTGTATAATCTTTATTAAAAACCAAAAATAAAACAGAAAAGCAATTCCCCAAAGAAGAAAAACCCAAAACCTCCCATAAACAAATAACCCCCAAACAAATAAACCAAATCTCCTGAACTGTCCCAGAGCCCTCAACCAAACTAAAACCAAACACCATCTCGCTGGCCACCCCACAGCTCGCCCCGAAAACCCAAGCCTACAATGACTTGTTTAAAATGCCAAAGTTGAAAGAATCAAAGTTGCTCGAAGTTCCCATCTGTAAGTCACAATGTGATAAAAGATCTAATGGTGGCTTTATAGCGAAGTTTTAGGATTAGAGGGCATTCAGTTGCATGAACTCCCCCCAAACTTCACTCCTAAAGCCAAGTGATCATTTTAAATTGTTAAAACCAGTAATTATTGAGACCAGTTGTCTGTTTTTAAATGCCCAATATTGTGAGTGCTAAGATAGTGAACTGGAGGAGGGAAGTGCAACAGAGTGTTTGGCCACTGATTTTATATGGCACCCCAAACGCATGTGTGAGCTCACCTTCAGTAACTGTGGAGTCAAGAATTACTGAAGTTTGGGAAAACCTTCTTTTCCTTTTAATTAAGAGACAGTATTTAAAATGTACAGTGTGAGGGCCATGTTTTATTGGCTTGGGCACAATCTGCCAGATGTCTTCTGCCAGCAATGACCCTTCTAATGGGAGGCACTCAACAGTGGCCAGTAGCAAATGCCTGCTGCCTTGGGCTGAGGTGGGAATGCAGAGGGATCCTTCCCAACCCATGCTGATGGATTTTATAGACACAATTGTGTATTATTTTCTAAAACACATCCAGAACATAAGATGGTTTTGGTGTTAGCTCCTAGGGACTACAGGAATGCAAATTGAGAGTGCTGTATTTATGAAATAAAAATAGGTGCTGGTCTGAAGCTGTCTGCTAGAGTAGAAATGAATTTTAAATTACATGTGCCTGAGGCTTTACCTTACTTGCCGTGGGCAAGGCAGATCCTGCAGCCATGGCACTGTATGCACAACTATGCTACTAACAAAACACTGCTTTGGGAATAACTGAACCTATACATTTTGTAAAGCTTTTCCTTCTGCTGAAAAAATATTACCAGATGATTTTTTTTTTCCTTGCCATCCTTCCTGCATTTTTCCTCTGTCATGCTCAAGTTAATGCAGAATTAAACACAAGCCTGAACTTCCACTCTGGCTGAAAGCGGTGCTCTGCTAATGCCATCTATGAATCTGAAGCTATGAGCCAGATTAATGGAAATGAGATGTTCCACTTTTCCACTGGCCCTAAAAGTGATTCCCTGCCTGGCGGGGTGAGTGCAGAGGAGACTTGCTTTCTGCTTAGTGTAATTATAAAATCCAGCCAGACCAGCAGCACTTGAAAATATCAGCTTCCAGAATCAGCAGGATCAAAATACCAGCCCAGTCTTGTACATCCTACTTTTTATTTTTCTTGGAGCTCTTTGGTGACGCTTGTATTTTTGAGAGGAGGATTAAAAAGATATTTTTATATGCTGATTACACAGGTTTTTAATCAGTAGTGATATGTGGAAGCTTGTACGCAGGAAAAAAAATTACAGTTCTTTAAGGCTTGGTTTGGGGTTTTTTGCTTATATGCTTTTCAGTGCCTGGTAAGAAGTAGCTCTGCTAAATTGGAAAGATGCTGCAGCTGCTGAATACAGCTGTTGGCTGGAGTAGGATTGCTCGTGTGAGTAAGGGCAAGTTCAGGTCTTTTTTGTGTTACTTTTGCCTCTGCTTCCTAAGAATATTACATGTCTTTTGGCAATGGTAATTTCAAATGATGAAACTAGCACTGGAGAGTTTAGTATTTACAAAAACTCAGTAAAATAAAGAGCTCTAGAGATTTGATTCGTAATTCCTGAAAGCAAGTATAAAAACCTCCCACATCCATGAATGTATGTTGAGCAGAAATGAAACATTTAGATTTTGCTTCTCTTTTTCTATTTGTGCCTTTAGGGGGCTGTAGTAGAAATGGAATACATAATGTATTGACAGGAGATATATATTCCACTTGTGAGTAAGGCTCTGAATCCTCTTGGCTTCACTGTTTCTGAATCATCATGTCTTTCCTCAGTGGGGAGATAAATATGGTATTCACTTCAACCCATTTAGCCCATTATTCATTTATATAAAGCAGGACCAATTAAGACATTCTTTTGTGTATTTGCACATTCTACATATGGAGCAAAAGGGAGTTAAAAATATCTGTTGCATCAAATGTGACAGGATGCTCTCTGAATACTGAACATGTTACTCCTGCAACTCCTCTGAGCAGCAAACTGACATTGGGGAACTGCTGAAATACACAAATAGACGCTTGTTTGGTTTTGTTTGCTCCATTTCTAACATGTGAGACTCATAGTCACCCACTCACTTATCTAAAAAAGTGCAGTCCTTTCCACTTTCACAGCCACCCGCTGCTGAGTAGATGGTGTATAGGCACAGCTTGTCTCCTGTGGACGGAGGCAGGAGTGACCAAGTAGTGTCTGAGGCAGATGTCTGTATTCCAGGAGGGATCTGTATTAGGTAGCGCTGGTGGATCAGAATGAATTATTTTATTGGTATTGCTGCTTTCTTTCAGAACATGTGTTTTGACTTTTTGTTCGGTCTCTGAGAGTTTGAGAATAAAATGAAGTTTAAAATAAAATAATAAAACCCCCCCTAAGAAATTCCTGCTATTGCAGGCTTAAGGAAATAAGCCAAAATATACATTTTCAATTCCAACAACATTTCAGAATGGTATAAGTCTCTGTTGGCTTAAGTGTTTCTTGGCACAAAATGCTGATTATATATGTCTCAAGGAGACAATCAGCATGTTCATACAAAAGTCTCAATCCCTAAAACACAATAACATGTGGTTGCCACTAAAGATTTGCTGTCGAAATAGATAAGAAAAGTTCTTCTGGATTACGATATGGGGCTTTACATTGAAAAGCTTTGTTTTGCATTAGAAGGTAGTTTGTGGCATTGTGAAGTGATGAAATGGTATGCAGCATAATACACTTTGAATGGAAAGGAAATACAATAAGATATAAACTGGTTTGATGGTATTTTTCCTAGCAACTCAGCAATATTTAACTGTTGCATTGCTGCCTGAAACAAGTCAGTCCAGGCCTTGCTGAGGAAGATGTGGTGGAGCGCGAAGCTTTTCCGCAAGGCTTTATGTTCTGCAGCATGGCCTGGTTGCAGAGGGGCAGCTGCAGCTTTTGGGGAAGGGGCTGTCTAGGGGAAGGCAGTGGAATGGTTCAATGGGTTTTGGTGGGTCAGGACGTGTATGAGTACCTCCTGT
Source organism: Gallinula chloropus (assembly GCF_964237585.1). Classification (NCBI taxonomy): domain Eukaryota; kingdom Metazoa; phylum Chordata; class Aves; order Gruiformes; family Rallidae; genus Gallinula; species Gallinula chloropus. Next base: position 17,907,616 of record NC_140096.1, read on the forward strand.
CTTGTGGATGGTATAACAGTGATGCATTTGGGTGCGTTGTTTTGTATTTTCTGTCTGTTGAGCTGAGTTATATGTTCTTCACCTAAGATCCTTCCCAGAGCTCTCTGTATTGTGGCTTAGAACTTTAGTGTTTTTTCTGTGCCCAAGGTTGTGAATGTCAGTTTGAATACATGCTGGAAACTTCTGGTCGTGCAGTTCTGCTGTGCTTCTGGGATGAGCGTGGTGGGACTGGAAGAGACCATTTGGGAACAAATCCTACTGTCTCAGCAGCTCAGGCCCCAGAAGTGTGCCCACAGAGTGTCAAGTGAGGAGCCCATCCACTGGGCTACAGAGGGCAAAAGCAGAGGAGAGTTGTGCCTCTTGGCTGGAGAAGGCTTTGTTTCATCCCTCCTACCAGGGCATGACCCCCTCTGCTGTCATGTGTCTTTAAGAAAGGCTTCCCATGCCTGCTTAAAGGGTGCAAATGGCAGTGAATCCCCTGCTTTTCTAGTTAAGTTGTTAAAATAGTTACTATTTTGTTATTGTTGAAAATTGATGCTGCATAAACTGTTTTGAATTTGACTGGCTTCAGCTTCCAAGCACTGGATCTTGTTACACCTTTTTCTGCTAGATTAAATACCCATCTGCTCTCAGCAATCTCTTTCCTGTGTAAGTATTCATAGTCTCTGATCAGGTTGCTTCTTAACCTTCTCTGTTATGAACTAAATAGACTGAGCTGTAGTCTCTCCTTGTAAGGCAAGTTTTTCCAGGTGCTCTAATCACTCTTGTAGCTCTTGTCTGAATCCCTTCCATGTGTTGCAGGAGGTAGGGAATAAACCAGCTAAGCAGGGGAGGCCCACTTTTATAGTTTGGTATCAGGAACTGTTCATTCCTTTTGAGACGATGGAGAGGTACATCACAATGCAGAAGAAAGCGTGTTTCATCTGGCAAATGTGTCTCTGTCAAGCATCACTTCTCTAAAAACCCCTGTCTCTTCAGTCAATGGCAGAAATTCAAACTAAACCTGTAGGTAGTTTTCCTCCTTGGTCCCTCTGTCATATACATTTGCCAACATGTCCCAGTATTCACCTGTATGGATCTCGTGACCCCCAATTCTACCCAATGTCTGTGGTAAACTTTTGGTAACTGCTTTGCATGATGCCAAAACAAGCATTAGGATCGCTGTGAGAGGTTCCCCATGGAAGCACCTTGATAACTGCATGATAATAACTATTTTAAGAAAAAATTTTAAATAATATATGTATTTTTATTACTTTAAATATATGTAGTGGACTGCTGGTCTGCAAAGCAAATCATCTGTATGCATGGCTTGGCTAAACTGTTATTATGGCTTTTCTGGCCAACGTTAGGGCACAAGGCAGTCATAGTTTATTATTTGATATAACTGTAAGCCAGTGAATTAAGAGGGATCATCTGTCTCCCTCTTTCTGTTTCTCATTTGCTAAATAGCGAAATAACTACCTATACGCAGTCAGGACTATATCTTCATGCCATGTAATTAAAGAAGTTTTTACCGTATGCAGATTCTATTTAGAATAAACAACAAATGTGAATAATTGAAGATCTTAGTGAGGTCTTCATATTGATTGTATCGCCAGTGGTTTGTTTGTTCTGAGCATTTGGGATTCAATAGAAATATGTGGTAAACATGTTCTGCTTTAATGCTGCTCACATTTAAACATTGTTAGGATGAAGCTTGAATTATTGAAGAATCAGAACGACTAATCCTTGATAAAATCAGAATGCTTAAAAAAGTTAAAGCGAATCCTTTGTCCTTCAGGTTATATGACCTGAAAATAGAAGTATGCAAAAAGATTTAATAAAACATAGGCTACCCCGTGTGAGAGCTCTCTCAAGGCTTTTCAAGGAGTAAATGGTTACCATTACCAGAGGTAATGTACTTCATTTGCTTTCCTAAGAAGCTACTTTGATATTAAGAGAAACTCCTGAGCTAGGATTGGAATTTAAACTCCTGTAGGGTATTTCATCTTGCGCCCTAACAGACCAGCAGCTTGTTTGATTCTGAGGTCAACTGTATTACTGGGCATTAAACTGGCTTTAATAATTTCAATGTTACTTGATTTTTCAAAAAATATTTTTTTTTCTTTTAGCTTGTGGAGCTTCTGTACTGATTTTGAGCCATTATGTGCTGTGATTACAGAGTCGCCAATGGCTCTGTTCAGTTTCCCACTTCAAAAATCCTACGTATATTAATATAGTATATTACTAATATATATTCATCTCTCTCACTGGTTCTGCATTTTAAGTGATTTTTTAATTGTAAATATGAAACTATGCATGATTTCTTTACTGTAACACAGCTGTAGCTGGCTCCCTAGAGTACTTCTAGGAGCAGTTTCCCAAGGGAATGGTAATACATGGGTGTTTGAGGGTGAAGAAATTTCAAACCCCCCCCCCCCCCCCCCTCTTAATAATGATGCAGTGGAAGTGCCTATGTAAAGAAGGTACTATATGTATTTAAGTGTGTATGTTTAAAAATAATTCATACTTGGGTGTTGTGTATTTTTATGTGATTTCAATAAATACTCTCTATATGTTTGCAAAGTAAAGTCATCGTTCGAATGCACTAGGGCCTGATTTAGTGTTTGCTGAGGTCAGCAGAGAGCTTCCACTTCATTTTGAAGGGATTTTGTTCTGGTGCACAAAGAGGGGAAAGTTGATCCACAAGACTGTTGAGTGAATGAATAGAAACTGCACGCTGAAATGTGGTACTTGCCTTTTAGGCACCTGAAGGAGATGATGACCCAGTGGAAATAGAAACAAACACATTCTTGCCATTTTTGCAATTTCAATTTCCATGCTGTATGAGAAAACTGTAGCCCATTAAAGGGATTGCTTCTTCTGAGAGTCACTTTCCCTTTCCCTCCTTTAAAACACTGCAACAGTTTCAACACAGAAGATACCTGTTTGCCTCCTGGGTTTCTCAAGGTCTTACACGTATGATTTTTACATGATGTTTCCTTTAAATTTCCCCCTCTGGTAGCCCAGGTAGTAGGAGGTATAAGCTGGGGGCATTTAAGAAATTGATGTGGTGTAAACGCATCTACATGCACGTACCTGCTCTGAAATCTGTCTCAATTTAACAAACAAAAACCCCTCAGCAAAGATGTCCTTTTGGAGTTTAACACTGAAGCTCTGTGCTGACAAGTGGTGGTAAGAATATTGAATGTAAACATCACCTATTCCCCTCTTGCACAAAGAAATGCCATCATCTTAATGTATAAAAATCTTACGTATAGTATAGCAGATGAGTTTGAAGCAAGAATGTGTCTGCTTTTTGTTATATGCATACAGTGATTTCATTTGTTTGTAAGAGTAAAGCGGAGAGGGGAATTTCCTCAGGTACCATACCCCCTTGGATTTGTTTAATTGGACATGCTGTATGCAAAAGACTGGCAGGTAAATACATTAAGTATTCATATCAGCTTCTGGTTTTGTAGGTAAAAATGAAAACTATTCAACTTCCAGTTTATCACAGTCAAGTTATGTATGAGAGCATTTTACTGTATGAGTGAGGGATTATATTCTGACCTACCCATTTGTTGGTGTTTATCAGTCACTTAGCTGACAATAGGAGTGCTCTAACATGTCACGTTCTGTGCCACTGCACAAATAATAACAGTATTTCCAGTTCTCACAAATTATGATTATTACCTAACTGCTGATGACTGTTCTGTTTTCCTAGTCTTTTTTCCTGGAAAGCTCTTTTTTGCTGCCATAAGTCTCTGCGTGCTTCCCACAATCCTGCTGCTCTCCAGTAGGGTTCTGTCGGTGTTTGCTGGATTAGCAGGCTAATTTGCTTTCCTGGCATGTTTTGCTTGTCCATGGGGACAGGCTGCTCAAAAGAAATGGCTAACCTGGTACATCAAGACACAGAAACTAGTAACTAGCATTAGTTCTGAGTTTGAACCTGCTGGCACTGAACTGCATGGTCTTCAAGAACAGTAAGATTGATGTGTCTGTTGGTAGTTTAACATGCCAGCCTAGCCTGCTTCCAAACTGAGTTGTAGTGTTGTTATCCTTGGGTGACAGATACGTGCAGTGATGGTGATCTTTGACCTGCATAAAATAAGTCAAAGGAACAAAGAAAAACTTCAAAGAACATGAGTGTGCCCAATGTTTTCAAGCTTATGAGAACAATGGAGTGTTAATGTGAGTATTGTGGAGATTTAATCACTTCATCTGTACCTTGGCACGTTTTTGTAATTAGAAATCAGACAATCTTTTTCATTTTAGAGCTAGAATTTCTGTCTCTACTTTTCCTTTTTTTTTCCCCAGAAATCAATCCTGGGCTTTGATTTTCTTTTAACATTTTGTGTTTCACATACTCTGATTTATCATAAAAATGTATGTTGCATATACAACTAGTAAAGAGCACTTATGGCCCCTGTTTTTGACAGAACAAGTTGTTTGAGCCAGCTGCAGTAAAATTTTCCCAATTCAGACTAATGATCAGTAGAGTGATGGCAAATTCCAGAACTTTTTGATGTGGGGAGCCAGCAAACAGCCATAAAACCCAGAACAAATGCATCCTATAATGTACTGTGTTCATTTATTTCATACCATAAGGATAGTTTTGTTTTAATTATTTATGATAATAAACTTCTGAGTAAAGGCATTCTGCTATATTTTGTGATGATAATGAAACTTGAGCGATGCAGGGCCTCTCCACAGCGTCCTGGTATTAAACGTGTCTTGCAAACAAAATAAGGAGTTGCTCATATGCTCTTTTAAGGGTTTTTTTTTTTTTTTGCTATTTAAGTAGGGGTTGAAAGCTTGTTTTCTTTTTCTCTCCTGTCTTTTTCTTCTCCTCAAGATAAAACAGGAGCCTAATGCTGTTTCATGTATCAGAAATTCACACTGTTAAAAAGAAACTCTTAATTAAGGCTTGGTATCCTGCACTTTTTAATGTATGAGCGCTCGTGGAAAGCATCTTAAAGAACCTTTCCAAATGTTCTCTGTAAGATAGAGGGAGCATCACAAATTTTACCCACTGGCTGCATTTATTGTCATGCTAAGGGGAAAAGAAAAGGGTGTGTGTGTGTGAAAATACAATTAAAAAGGCCTCTGCAAGTCACCTGTATAGTCTGTGTGCAAATTATGGCCAGTGCAACTCAGAGGCTCTGCAGTAGTTCACTTCTAGTGGTGTGGTTTCTTTTTTTTTATTATTTTAAAACTTTTTTTAATTGGTGATCCATCTAAGCCAAAGCTATTGAAGCAAAAGGCATTTCCTGGGGAATTAATGATTGGGTGGGAGGAGTTGATAACCTAAAGTACAAGTGAGGGCCATCTATCCCAGCCCATCATTAGTCTGCAGAAAATGTTCTGAGGTTACTGATTTAGCAATTCTTTTAATTTTTTTTAAAGTAAAAAAAGAATAAAGAACAATACCAATTTGCTGTCTGCATTTTTAATGATGTTCAAATAGTGTGCTTAGATTGACAGGTTCACATACTACACAGTGTTTAAGATCTCAATAAATAATAATGTATGAAGCATTTGTCAAAAAAATGCCTTCCTACTAACCAATTGGAGTACTTTAAAATTTGTTAGTATTTTATTAAATTAATGATTACTAGTTTCCCAAGTGCTAAAATTGAAGTCTGACTTTGGTGGTGTTTACAACTAGAAAGAGACAACCACTGTAAACAGAACGCTAACATTCAGTTTAGGTTTTAGCCCTTACAACATGATACGTGGGGGTATATTTTCTGGTAGTTGGTGCAAGCTGAGATGCTGTAATAGTAGCTCCATACCATTAAAAAGGGAGGTTAATCAAGTCACAGGTGATGGGACTGTGGCAGGGGAAGTGGTTCCACTCCCACTAGTGCCACTGGCTCGTCCTGTGGCCCTGAGCAAGCCCTTTAATCTCACCATGCCTCAGTTTCTCAATTCAGAATGCATGTTGCTAATGGCAGTTAGCTGCTTAACCAGTGTTTGCACATTATTCTGAATTAATAGCTGTTAGGAGAGCCTTTGTTCCCTGTTGTTGTTGTTGTTGTTACCAAATCTGTAAATGTTAACAGTGGAAAAAACGGAGTGATCTATCAGATGAATCACAGGTTCTCATCGTTTGATGTGGCAGGCAGTCCCACCTTCTCCCTTCTCTTGATGTTCTGTCAGCATTGTGGGATGGAGACCTGTAAAACGCTAAGTCTTCTAAATCAGATCTGGCTACAAAATCCTATTTAGTCTAATACTCTGATGTGATTGTGCTGTAATCCAGTGAATTAATAGAAAAAGTGGGGAAACTGTATATTTTTCAAGGAAATACTTCAGAATCTGTGTAGAACTGGGGAATGTAGTTGGTAGTTTCCTTAGGGGGGGCCAGTCTTGATGGGTTGACCTGACAAACCTGTGAGGCCAGTAAGTATGGGTAGACCTGCTCTCCATAAGGGCAAGCTGAGGTGTGGAGGGACTAAGATTATTTCTGTTCTGGTAGTGAAATGTCGACACAGAGGAGTAAAGAATCCAAGGAGTCATATAAGCAGATGCTTTTATATTTATAGAGTATATTCCTCCTGATATTAATTTGGTACAATACCAATTAAAAGAACATAAAGCTGTAGTCCTGTCTTCAGACTGCTGTTTAATGAGTTTAATACCTGGCCCACAGTGGTGAAGAGATCCACACAGCCACAGCCAGATGACCTCCCTGAAGCCGAAATCATTAATTAAAATGTTTAAATCATCAACATAAGTAAAGGTGGATGTGAAAAGTGGCTATACACGTGTAGTCACGGGGCTCATAGCTAGTGATGTGCAAATTGCTGTGGAGGCTGCTAGTTTGAGGGGCTGTGCTCTCCTGGCTGATGTGCTGAACAGCCGATTTTGGCCAGGGCTGACTGATCCTGGAGGCACTGGCTGGTATCTGCTGGTGCCCAGAATGGCAGCCTTGCTGGGACCTGCTTTTTTGAGGGTTTGGGCTGTGCTGGCCTTGGAGATGAACTACCTTAGAGTAAGGTTGACCTTTCTCATGGGAAATTTTTACTTGGTGTTTAACTTAATGTTAGGCTTGCTTCATTTTGCTCCTTCCATCAGCTCTTTCAGGGCGTGTTGTCTGATGTGGGTGCTTGTGGCTCAGGAGGCCAGGCTAGCTCTGTCAGGGCCCTTGGGTTTGTCTCTCAGGCTTGTCTTAACCATAGGTGGGTGTTGTGTGGCTATAAAATCCACTCCGTAGGATTGTTTGCTCGAACAGATGTTACATTGGCTTTAGTGCTGTAATTATTGTTTATTTATGTCTGGCTGCTTGAAACTCACATTTAAAGAATGACAGGTTCTGGGGTAATACAGAAATGGGGTGGGGGTTTGAATTACATACAGTATGTTATATTAATGTGAGAAAAATAATCCACATCATCAAAACCAGAGAATCCTTCCTAGACCAACAGTAATATACATTTTTTTTTGTTAGGCTTTCAGTGTAGCAACACAAGACTTTCAAGTGGAAAATTGTTAATTTACTATAATGAATTGAAATGTGAAAAAACAAATATTTAGTTAATTGCCTCATAAATCTGTCTGTTACTATCAGTGGAATTAAATTGATAAACAGTTCTTTAAAATTAATTTCCACATGGCAATGTGCAGATTTTATTTTATTTTATTCAAACCCCATTAGGTATTTGTATGAAAGAAAACATAAATTTGTATTTCTGTCACATTAAAGAGCGTGTGTGACAAAACACACATTTCCTACCGTGGGTACTGAGGTTTTAATACATTTGGTATAATGAGGAGAGCTCAACGTTCGTTATTTTCAAAGGCAATGCCAGCTGAAAAGTGGAAATGCATCATATTTTCACGATTGTATCATGTAGCTGTACTGCCAATACAGCTTAACTCAGAGGCCTTTAGCTGTTGGGGTCAGAGGACCTTGGACATGCTGCTTGAAGGTCACCTGTGGTTTGGTGCTGTTGGCAGTGCTGAAAGGGCTTCTGGTGGCTGAGGGATAGGTGGGCTTTCTCAGGTGTACTATGAAGCTTATTTCTGATCACTGCCAGAATTGGAGTTCCTGGTGAGATAAGAAGGTTGGTATTTTACGTTACTGGGACAATATTGCCTCCACAGCCACAACTTATCCTGGTTTCCAGCCTGCTGCAGTTGCTCTTGCAGGCCCATGGTAGGAAAGGAGGTGGGAAGCAGAGTGCTTTTGTACTTTAATCACTTAATGACATTATGCCCTGTACAGTATCAGTTTGTCAAGCTAAGTGGGGCACTACACAAAATTAAATCATTTGATACACTCCATCCTTCCAGCAAATGTAATAAGAACATCCTTGCTGACCTCTCCTAGTGACATCCAGCAGGAGAAAACTTGTCTCATGGTGTATGACCCAATGTTCTGGAAACACACATAAAGATAATTCCTTCTTTGCTCTACAGTATTCTTAGATAGTTTTAAATTTCAACTTGATAGTTGTCATCTCAGAGTGTAGTGGTGGATGATTGGTTGCATGTTGCAGCTGGTCTTACGGTGAAGTTTAAGGTTTGAGAGTCCAGACTCCTCAGTTTTCATTGCACAGCCATCTCTTATTTCTTGAATGACCATCATCAACTTGCTCAAACTTTCATTCCCGCAGTTGTTTTGCTTGACAGTAGTTGCTCCTTCACAGAGGTGTAATCAGGCATGACTTGCTCTGATTCATAAAGAGCTTTGAGTTCCCCAAAGGTGCTAGCTAGAGGGGAAAAATATTAGTGGGAACAATGACCTATAAGACTTCAGAGGAAGGAGGTTGCAAACAGCTTTTCATTTAGTTTTAATAATACTTTAACAATCAAAAGAAGAAATGTAATGTTTAATATTTAAACAAAATCACATTCACTTTCTTCTCATGTTAAAGTGAGTATTAAAGCAGGATGGAAACCAGTTTACATATTTTTTTTTTACATTAGACTTTTATTATTAAATACTGAAATGTGCTGGACTTGGCTAGCCTCCAATTTATATGACTCAATTTACACTGCGTTTGAATATTTTCATGTTACATAGTATCAGACAAATGGCTGATAGTGGGGAATTAAAAAGGATGTGCTTTTATTAAATAACACATTGTGTTCCTGTTATGAAAATAAGTGATATTCATTTGCTGATTGACAGCAGAAGGGACAAAAATAACAACAACATAAAGGGTTTGGAGTGTAAGTACTAAAGTATCTACTATTTGGGATGTGGAAATCCATGTGCCTGGTCTTGAAAATGCATGGTGGTGTTAGTGCCATGGGGTGATTCTCCAGAGAAGGAAGAGCACAGGAGCTTTCTATCTCTAATAAATGTAGGTGCCCCAAAAAATTGCATGTGAATTGTCTTCTCACATATTCAATAAAATACAATCAATCTCATTAAATAGAGTTTTCAGACCTACAGGAGTGATAACCCTAGTTGGAGATACCACAATAATTTTCAGATGAATTATGAAACTCCTTGCCACTGAGTCTTCTGTTTGCGAGCATTCTTTGCAGAAAAGTCATCTTTTGAGAAGTGACTTGTGGAGATGTTGAAGACAAAAGATTCCAGCCTCATGTGCAAAAAATCTCAGGGCAATGTCACTATTTTGGGGAATGTTTGGCTCCGTTCCTAGGGGTTTTACTGGACATGTGCTGTTGTCAGAGGTGGGATGGGTTAAAGGGAGCTTTGGTCTTACTTTCTTCTGGAAATCTGGCCTTAAATGGCTGTGTTTTCTTCATTGCTGTATTTCTGCCATTCATGAAGTCAGCTATACCTGAGCTATACTGAAAACATAATTGGGGAAAAAGGTACAGTTTTTGCTTAGCTCTGGAAACTGCAGTAGTGGGATAATCATTTGCGTCACACCCCACTTAAAAATTCAAGTAATTTCAGACATGAGTATGTAGTTTTGGCCAGTCTAAATAAGATTGTGTTATGACTTGACTATGTTGAAAAAAAGTGAAATTATTTTACTTTTTTTTTTTATCTTTCCCAGGGCAGGTTTCCACCTCCTGTCAGTAACACCCATGTGCTTTATCCCTATTAGCACAGCGTTCCCATGTTTAGTTAAATTTAAAGGTGGTGTTTTTTCAGGGAACATGGTGCATTCATTTGTTTTAGTGCCAGGTTCTGTGATCTGGTGTGTGTATTGGTGCTTACTGTGGGATAGAGGCAGATTTGATTATTCCCCAGTCAGTTGGTTCAGATGTCATGTGTAGAGTCTGTAACATTGCTACAAAGAATAAGACAATTGTGCTTTAGCTTAAAGCAGTAACAGCCTGTGGGGTAGGGTGGGTACCTTTTTTCCTCACTTATTGTTTTAATTTTTTTTAAAAAAGAAATTCCTACATGTAATTTAATTTGCATTTGTTGACCAGGAAATCTATGCAGTTGATCTCTGTTGTAAATAATGATCATAAAAGCTCTGTAGCTCTGGCATGTGCTGGTTTGTACTTGAGGCTTTTTAAACTTTTGGCTGTGGATAAAAAAAAATTCTGCTAGTATAAGAAATGTAACAGAAAAGCTAGTTTATACCAGTAAGTTGCTGCTGCTTAGACCTGACCTTTTGGTCGTTACTAAATGGCTAGGTCCCATCTAACCCTCATTGAATTCACCGGGAAAATTGCCAGTAGCATCAGTTGAAGTTGAACTCTGCCCTTAGAGAGGATGTAAACCGCAGCGATGCTGATGAACTTTGTGTTGCTTTGGCTAAATTATTTTGTCATACTTTATACTCTGTTTATAAATGAGGAATAAACATTATATGTTTGCTGAAGACATGAGCAGTATTTGTTATAGATTATCTTCCTCACTAGAAGCAGATGATGATAATCCATTGACCTGTTGACTGTGAATCAATTTAGGAAAAATAAGTACAAAAAATATTGTTGTTTCTTAAACTGTGTGCAACAGGCACCTTGTTGCTATGAGGCTTTTTAAGGTTTAGTAGAAGGCTTACAATTTGGAATTGGAAACATTCTAGGTTCTTTCCAAGCTGATGACCATTAAGTCTCATGAGTCTCATGAAGCTATGAAATCAACTGCATCTTCTGCAGTTTGGCAGTGCTCAAGATGGGCAGTAGCACTGAAAAGAGGTTGCATACTTACTTGAATTTGAAACAAGAACACTTTGCATTTATTTGATCATCTCTTTCTAGTAGATGTTACTGCCACAAATGGAGGCAATTATGTTGGGTTTCAAATGAGAGAAGAAGTTTATTTAGAAGATAATTTCTGTAGCCAAAGTGTCCTAAATGCCAATCAATTAAATTATATTAGGCTTGTAGTACTATTTTTCTGTGCATGGGGGGTCTCTGAATCAGCGTGTATGTGTGTGCTGCGCTGAGATCTGCTTACACTTCTTCACTCTAAAATGGATGAATGAAATAGTCATCCCACTGAACTCTTAATTTTCCTGTGGTGGCATTCTTCAGCACACGTTAAGTTTAAGAACATGTGGTTAAAGAGCTGCACAGCGTGTGAAAATGCTCAAGGGAGTAGAGATGCCTGTTAGTAAATGAATGCATTTATTAGAGCTGTAGGAGTAGCATGGAAGCACTTCTGTGATAAAATACTCAAGCCATGGAGTCTGCTGATTTGTCTGTCTCCAAAAGGTTGTGTTAATCAGGGATTGTTTGTGAGGTTTTTTAAGAGGGCTAGATTTATTTCTGATAGCTGTCTATTGTGTATCATTGCCGATGTGTCAAGAAAATACAAATGTGTGGACTCCATTTTTAAGGGAGCATCCTATGGATGCCCAGGACAGTTCAAGTAGCTATATTAAAGAAAATTTAAAATTCTAAATATGGAAAGAGGTAAAGAGGAAATTAGAATTCCAAAATGGTTTTCAGCTCAGATGTAAGAAAGCAATCTGTATGTATTATGTGATAAGAAATTAAAGTTTTTATGCTTTCTTATGTTAAAATACGTTAAAATCCTTGGAAATGGTACATATATAAAAAGAAATTTGGACGTTTTCAGGAGGCTTTTCATAATTTGAGGTATTCAGGTGAAGAAAAACCAGACTGTAATAAGTATTGTCAGAAGATCTTTAGTTGCATCAAATTGGTGTAATGCCTCAGGAGTAATATATGTACAAATATACACTCTGCAACAGTACTACACCGTGTGTTTGCTGACAACATGTATAAAGGATAATGCACAGTGTGACTTAAACATGTTGATATATAATGCATTAATACATAGAATGCTGGTGCTGGTGGGCATGTGTAGTATGATGGCAGCTAGGATGTCATTGAGATATGCTGTTGAATATGCTTGAATTATGGTGTATATACTTTGGCTAAGACTTTTAATGGCTTCATTGCCATCAGTGACTTTTGAAGAAACTTCAAATCTCAGGACAGATCAATGAAATTTAAAAAAAAAAGTATTAAAGAAACTGGCAGATCCTGTTAAACTCAAGGTTGATGAAATTTGGAATTCAGGTTGAACCTCCTTCCCTATTTAACCCCCTTGTAATAATCAGAGTCCCCTTATAGACATAGCACATTACCCAGCTAATAAATGTTCCAAATCCAGCTCCTCTGTCCTGAATACAATTCATTTGATGCCAAAAATGATCATAAATTTCACATTTATATAAGTGGGTTACAGTTTATCAGTGTTTTAGTGTAAGTCATGACTAAAACACTGGATTCCAGGTGGTTTTGGGGAGTTGATATCAAATGCCTTAATGTGCATTCATTTATTAAAAGAAAAAGACAGCAAAAACAATCCCTGTAATGTTATCTTAACTAGCTTTTTTATTTATGTATCAGCTGTTTACTCTTAGAAATACTGCATGTTGGAAAGCTCTTTTATGTGACTGATGTTCTAATGACTGTCTTTTAATGTGATTTTGGAACTGCAGTCAGAACTATTTTTCTCTTTAGGGCTTTGTTTTGTTCTTCTAATTTTTCCCCCTCTTTTTCTTCCTTTTTGCTTTTGTTTCTCATCCTGCAGATTTGTACTGACAAGGAGACTGTAACAGGACTCCAAAACATACCTTGAACGCACATTGTTAACCAAATTACAATCGCTGATGTCATTTACACGTGTTGCCTTTCAAAAGATGAACATGCTCATTTAATTTGCTTTTTAAATATCCATAACGGTGTCCCAAAGCATTTTAATAAAACAGAAACAGTTAATTATTGCCAAATAAGGATATCCAAATGCAGTGGTCTGCAGCCTGCATTTAAATATATCTGACAGCACTTCTCTCTTGAACAGAAAATTGTGTAAATTGCCGGTTACTGTAAGTTTTGATAAATAAGTCTTATCTTGACTCTGTTTCTCTCTTTCTTCCCACCCCTTTGCAATAGTGTTCAACAGCCATACTTTCAGTGGGACCATTTCTATTACAGAGTGATTGAGCTCTGATTTACACATCAATTACCCAACTTCATGGAGATTTTCATGCTCCCCTAGCTGACATCAATGAAGCATAACTGCGTAAGCGCTTTATTTCATCCCAGTTTTTGATAACTCAGGCTGATAACTAATCATATCGAAAGACAATGTGCTATGATACAGGAAACAATAAATGCTCCCCTTTGAAACCTCATCTATTCTTTATACGCTTTACTATTCAGGAGCTTATCTCTGTCATCCATTCCCCCAGAACTGTTCCCTCCAAATTCCTGTTAACGAAAGGTTTGGGGCTGCATAATAACAAAAAAAAAAGGCGGGGGGGGGGGGGGGGAAGGAAAAAATTGAGTGAAAATAACATTTTCTAGGTACTGGAGGAGGGGAGAAATAACTAAAAGAATGAAGAATATGACAAACACAAGCCAAACCCTTAGCCTTCTAGCTTAAATTTCCATAAATTGCCCAGGGGGTCTCTTGGGTGTTATTTTGTTCAGAGGCTTTAATCTTCTGTATTCTCTATCAAATGTGCTACAGGAATGGCATTGTTTTTAATGCAAATTGTTAAGAGATTTAGCTCATGTGGATAGATAACCAGTGACCATCTTGAGTGTTTCTCTACAGAAATGTTGAACATCAAAGACAGAATATTCTATATTTTAAAATAAATCATTTATCATGAAGAGCAGTGATAGATAAGTTATGTGCTAGATACTTTCAGTAACTATTCATGCTATGAAGAGGAACACAACATTAAAGTAAATGTTAAATATGAAAGATAGTGAGAAGTTGTAAAGCTGTTCTGTCATGGCTTGACTGGTCTCTGTCAAGTAGTGTAATTACCAGGACAAAGATGCAAGTTCAGTGGTGATAAACAGAGGAGGAGGAATTTTGCTGCTTCAAGTGTGGTACTGCTTATGATGTTTATCCTAAGTGAAAGAAAGACTTCAGATGAGCAGGGAAGATGTTACGTAGAGGTGAATTCCCATTGTAATGTATTTGCTAGAGTTAATCTTTTACACAATTTAATTACTGGGTGAAGTGCTTTTTGCCTTACATTTTTCCTTGCACTGATAAAGAATTGCCCAGATGTGGGAAAGCAGGCTGTGTTTTAAGCAGGGGAATATTTTTACCGGCCCAAGTTGGATTTCTCATGCAAGTCAAGCCCGTTGATGAGCGGTTTTTGGTTTGGGATGTTCAGTGCCTTGTGCAGACTTCTGTGTTGGTTTTCGAGGAAGCCCAGTGTCTGAGTTTACTTTACCAACTTCCTGAGAGCTTGTGGCAGAGTAACGATTCTGCCCCAAAGGCAGAACTATGAAGAAATAACCCTGGGAAAGCTCTTTCAGTTCTCAAATTTATATCATTTTATATCCACCGTGTCCTGTTAGAAGCTTGTGTTTATTTCTTGTTTCCACAAATGACAAAGGTTTTGATTTGGGAACTTTCATCATTTAGGACATATCCATTATTTTAAGGAGGGTGGAACTTGTATGCAGGGATATTCAATTAGCTCACAGTATGTGTTTTTGTGACTTAAGACACGTTATTGAGAACAGCAATGCTTCTTCCCTAGTGTATGGATAAATGCTGTTTCACCTGAGTGGTGTTCATTTATCTGTATGGATGTAGTCTGTCACTACTGTAAAACTGCTCTGTTTCAGCTTTTTTACTGATTCTTTCCCTTTTGGGCTTTTGTTGTTTTGACTGAATCAACAGAGCAGTGTTCTGTTCTCATTCATGAATCTTCTGCAACATTAGGTGTTTGATCTTTTTTTTTCCTTTTTCCTTGTCTACTTTTTCTTCATATCACAGTGAGTGGTCCTTCAAACTTGTCTGGTTTGAGTTCTTTCTTCTACTCTTCCTCCTGTCTTTCAGGCTCTTCTCTGCCTTGCCCAGTCTTCCACACTTTGGGAGACCACTTCTGTGACTTCAGTTAGCACATCTTTAAAAACAACCCCCAAATGCTAGCTCTCAGATTTTAGCTGTTGGTCATATTTCTTCAGGTTTCCTTTTACTCTTTTCTCTAAACTCTTGCTCTGTTGCAGTCTGTCCTAAAAGGATTTTTCTTTCCCCTCCACATCTTTTGCATCACATCCTTTCACTCTCACCAGGAATGATTGCACTGTCCTTTCTAATGCCCCAAATTTCATTATTCTAGTTCTCCTTTTTGCAGACAATGCATATCTGACTTCATCTTTTATGGCCAGATCTGCATTTTCAGCTTCCAGTCTCAAACCCACCTGCATGCCAGTTATCTTTGGCCTTGATATAACCTCCTCCTGCCTCAAGCCACCTTCTCTGCTTGATCCAGACTGTCCCTGCAGCCATCGTGGGCTGCACTGGGTGTGAAGGGTGCAGCTCCAAAGGCCTCACTGACACTCTGCAGATCCACACAGGCTGAGCACCTGGTCTGTCACAGTGCATCAGCTCATTGCTGTCCCTTAGGGGATCCATAGCTGAGAAGAATGATAAATGCATGTATGCTGGTCTGATTTTCAAAATGCATTTGCAGCCTGCCTCGCTGTTAAACATACCAAAACAACAGTCCAGGTGTGGTTACTCTTCTTTCTGCTGTATCTAGTGTGCTGGTAGTTTGTACATCAGTGGTCTGATGTGGTCTTGTAGCATCCTTACCGCTCACCATTCCTGATTGTCTCAGATTTATGTACAGACTTCCCCATTCAAATTAGATTATTAATCTAATAAGTGGTAACAAAACAATAAAGCTTATGTATTTAAACTCCATTGTCATGTAATAGCTGTGTCTGGGGAACTGGCCCTCTCAGATGCAGTGAGTATCATGGCCTGCAGCTGTTTCCTTCTAAAGATCTTCTTCTGAAGTGCTTGCAAAAGTCTGTATTTGTGATATCCTACTCTCCTGGCTTTAGATGAGTCATAAAATATTTCTCATACTAATGAGACAGACTGAACTCTGGTGTTCCCCATGGTATCTGACTATAGTTTTCACCAACACCTTCACCACTAATCACATATCTGTATTTCACAGAACATTAGTTAAGCTAAGTATTAAACATAAGTCCCAGAGATTGCATTGTGGCCGCATTAAGAGTTTCTGGAGAGCATCCCATTAGGTTCTCAGTGCACTGCAGCCTTAAGATGTAATCAGCATCCCTCTTTGGATTACAAAGAGGAACGCAAAGAAATTGTTATCATAATCTGTGTATGATCTTATAATATTTGACTTTCCATAGCCACAATCAGTGCCCTGTCAAGCATTCCCATGGCAAAAGTACATTTCCAGAGAAATAAGCCAAGTAATTGACCTGACAGGATGAACAACCACTTCCTTTTGAATAGATACTTTGTACACTTAAGGCTGCAATGTGACTGTGTGAGGGGGTTCAAAATGAACCTTTAATTCTTTTTTTTCTATCTTTTTTTTTTTTCTCAGAAGTATATATGAAAGAGAGGTATGGATTGGTATGCCAATTGGTACACCAAGGTAGCACCTTACTTAGGGCTTTGCCTTGGTTGTAAAATGGATGCTCACAGTGTGGTAATCTGTAAGCATCATTGGGGACCAGGGCATGAGATACACCTTTGTGTTCAAGTCTTGGGTGCATGGGGTAGATATCTTTTATAAACACATGCACACTTCAGTATGCTGTGTTGGAAAGTACTGGTTTTTCAGCCTTTTGCTGTTCACACTGTAAATCCTGTTTCAGCTTATGTTTGTGTCTTTCAAAGTGATGATGTCACTTTGCATTACTGCTGTTTTCATAATTTTTGAATTTGTGGTTCTGTAATGTGTCACAAAACATATCTAAATAGTCTTCAGAGTCTTTGCTCCTTTTTCCTAGATAGGATATGGCATAATGCCTCACTTGGTTCCCTAAATGCTTTGCATGCTTGAGACCAGAGCCAGCTGTTAGATAACAAAATGCTGGAACCTCACGTGAGGGGTTAGATGTGTTCTGTGCTGTAAGCTGTGATTCTGTCATCTGTGTTCAGTGGCCAGATTCAGTTTGATCTGACTGGGCCCAGGATTTCACCCTGAAACTCCTGGCCATTGGGAAGCTGTAGAACTCAGCTCTGACTTTCATGAATAATTCTTTTTGAAGTGAATGCTGGCAGTGCCAGGGATAGGGCTGCTCCCATAAGGAAAGATCACTTCTGCAGGATATAAAATCCTGCTTACATTAGATCCACTCTGCTGGTGTCAGCGCTGGGCTCATAACTGCATAATGATTTGATCTCACAACAAGAGTCACCCAATCTGTGGGTCAGACTGCTAAGGAAATCCCTGGAAAGATCTCCCATGAGAGGGATGAATACAGTGTGTTCCTACTATTCCTGGGCTGCACCAGCCCCCTGCTCTGCAAGACTTATGTGGAGAGGTGGGGTCAACTCATCTTTATGTGCTGCTTTGGGAAAAACATTATACTGACTTATTCCCATACCCATGGATTTCAGTTCTGATTTAGGACATGAAAGGGAGATGCGTACTTCCCTTCACCTTTTAGTGAACATCATTGTCTGATGTGATACAGTGTAGTACTACAGTATAGTAAAGTGACTGTTGCTTACAGAGATTTCCCTCTGTCTCCCTTAGGAAACCAGCAACTTCTATTATAGCTTCGGCAAAAATGCCAAGAATGGTTTAAAAAGTGTTCTGGAGCTTGATGTTGGTGCCAGTGATGTCACTACATCAGGAGGTGTTATAAATAAATAAATAGAACGTGGCATCTTTTCAGTTTTCAAACTTGTAAAAGGAAAATGTGGATGGAAATCATTCAGCTCAGCCCGCGTAGGTGGCTTTACGTTGTGTTTACAAGCTATACTCAAGCCTTATTCAATCCAAACCTGAGTGATCTTGAGTTGCTTAAACCGATTATTAATTCAAATATTTTATTTAGGGATCTCATTGTGACTTTAGTCTTTTTTTTCTTTTCCTTCCTTGTACAAAAACAAGTATATGAGTGTAAGGATACATGGAGTCATCAGACAACAGACATACGCTTTCCTGTGCTCTCTGCAGGGCTTGCAGGTTCAAACACAACCTGCCTGAATCATAAGAACTTTAATTGAGTAGATAAAGAGGTCCTCATAATTATAAACTGCAGTAGGTATAACAAGAGGCTAAATACATAGCTGTGGTTTTAATTAGCTGGTGCTTCAAATTAGTAATTGTGGTTTCACTCAGAAATCAGTGACTTTATACACTGTTAAAGCCTCATCACTGTGCAGTTCATTCCTCATTATATCTCTCGGTGTGAAGCTTTCAATACAACATCATGCTGAGCTAAAAAGGCAAAAGTTGTAGATATTTGGTTATCTTCCAAGTGCAGTGGAGCTCTGTGGAGATTTAATTCATTCTCAGTAGAGATAGCAGAATTAACAGTTCTTTGTTACCTATGTCATATGTACGTTTGTGCACGTATGATTTGTACATCGAGAGTGAGCATGGACATGCGTGTGCGCGCCCAGGATCTACCCGCAGATACTGCTTACAGCAGATAGCATCAGTGCATGTACTGAATCTGCTGTTCAAATTGTTGTCTGGAATTTGCTAGCTAATTAACTGACACAAATCAGAGCCAAAAGCTTCATAACAAATCAAATACGGGCTGAAAGCACAGAAGTGTCCCTTAATGCTTGTCACATGAGAGGTTGTCACTGCAAGGTGAAGCGTGCATCTTTTCCTTTCCTCTTTCCTATTTTTTCCCCCCTCCTTCAGGGTTTTAATTATATCTCTTCCCTCAGAGGAGCAGGAGGTAGTTTGCAAAGCCAAGAGACCAAAGTACTTCAGTGCTATTCAGGGGAAAGTGAATGTGGTCTCTCAGCTTGTCATCTAGGTCTGGCAGGTGCACAAAGTAAGCTGACATACAGATAAGTGCCACTCACCATTGCTGCGCTGAGGCGCTGGATCCTTTTCTCTTTGTTTGTGTGTAAAATTATCTGATACTGGAATTGACTATCCTAAAGTCTCTTCTGGAAGCCTGCTACAAAAGCATTTTTTAGAAACCCCTTGACACCTACAATGAAGCCGTACATAAATTTTAACAAGTACATGGGATAGAATTAGGTGGTCTAAATCACATGAGGCTGAACTGGAGCGTTGCTATGGATGGAGACAAGGGTTACACGGTTAAATGGAATTGAAGATGTTGCTCTGCTTCCTTGACTTCACATCTGCTTTCTCTGCACAGACACATTCTTTGTGTGTACATGCCCAGAGTCACACAAATGGGTCAAAATGTATTTTATTCTTCTGCATAATGCTCTGTTAATTTGAAAAGAACATTTTTGTCTGTTTTCATTTTACAAGTGTACTGACTGTCCTACTGCCCAATTTCATGTAGCATTATCATTCCAGAGTCACGTTTGGGAAAAGTATTCAGTGGCTACTTCTTTCTTTAAGAATTGTCTTCTGGAGTTGGATTGTTTCTGCTGTTTTGCTGGTCTTACTGGTAGTAATGAACATCTAACTAAAGCATGGGGAAAATAAAGTGTTGGCTTTTTTTCTTTCTTTTCTTCAGTCACTATGAGCAAGACCGGAGCGCGCTTAAGCGGAAGGAATGGGAGAGAAGAAACCAGGAAGTCCAGCAAGATGAAGATCTCTTTGCTTCAGGTTTTAACCTCTTTGGGGAACCCTACAAGGTAAGTTGCATTCTTATGCTTTTTACTTTCAGAATGTGTTTTACAAATAGAAATAAAACTTCTTATCAGCTGTAAGAGTGAAAGCATCACATCTACTGTAGTGCTTTACACCCTTGCATACACTGATTATCCAGATCAGCATATGGCAGCAAACTGAATGCTCTGCCCAGCATTGCATGCTAGCATTGACAAAATCAGGAATTTTAGATAGAGTCCAGTTCAAGCTTTCTTCCTCTAAACACATAGCAAAGTCCTGCAATAGAGGTATGTGTAGCTGATATCTCTACAAACTACTGATATCTCTACTACCTACAAAGCTAATGCATAGTGTGGGATAATTACTGGAGGAAACTTATTGAAGGGAAGATACAGTACTAAGGAAACTTCCAGGGTGGGATCTGGTTAATATGCAAGGAGTCTGATCCATAAACAACATAACCTGCAACCTTAGATGTTGGCAACACCAGAGGAGCTTGGTGTGCTAATGCCAAGAGAAACAGCACAGAGTGTGGAGTGGAGTGGAGACACTGCAGCCAGGCTTTGTGGTAACTCCACAGGGGTTGGAACTTGATGGTACTATGGAATTGATAAACTGCATAGCTGTTATCCTGAGCCAGCAGTTTCCCATTTTTATATTCAAATCATGTCCTTTGGTTGAACCTTGCTCATTGTAATACCAAAACACAGCTGCATCCCAAAGGCTACCTGCCCCCAAGGTATGACCACCCCTCACCGAGCGTGCACTCTGAATTTCTTTGAGCCTATACCTGTAAAAGCAAAGTGAGAAAATCTGGCACCAGTCATAACAAAGCTGTGTATGACTACAGTCTGTCAAGCTCCATCTGACAATAAGAAAAGGTATAAAAATGGCTTGAGAGGGGGATGTTAGGGAAGATACCATTCCAGACAAGTTTCAGAGGACATCACTGACTTCTGGGATCAGTTGGTCGACTGTTAATGGGACTCTTCTGGCCCACAGAGAAGCCTTTTGTGTGAGATTCAAACACTTGGCTATGCCAGGTGCCAATCTGGGAAACATGGAAATCTCTATAGAGTTGCTTCATAATTTAATTATTATTCATATTCTTGGTACTTGCACGTGCTTTTGCAGACAGTGTATTTATCACTGGCAATCCAAAAGAACCTGTACTTTGACATTAATGTAGCTGTGAGTATTCTGATTGGACATGTCCAAATTCCTTAAGCATGGCTGTGGTGGGCCACTGAATGCAGCTCGACTGAAGGTGCCTCATTCTATTAGTGTGGCTGTAATAGAGATAGTTCAGCTTATTATACTCAACCAGATTTACAGTGCCCAATTGGGTATCACCCAGAATCTAAGACCAGCTGCCCCCAGTGCCTCTGAAATCTGAGGACAAGCTGGAATACAGGGGGGTTTATTTTCTGCTAAACTTCTTTGCCCTTTTATTTTTAAGAAGAAAATACACCTGAGTTGTTAAAACCAATGTCCTCTCTATAGATAATGAGTCCATAAGCTTTCTTGTGCAATCATAACCATCCAAAGAAGTCTTTTGGGAGACTGTGTGAATCTTAGGGGATCATAACAAGGGTATGAAAGGGACTTATGACAAGTCTTATTCTCTCTAAGGAGCTTTGTTGCATGAGATTTTAATCACCAAGGGATGTCCCCTTTTATGATTTCTGCTGCTTTGATTTTCAGTTAGACTTTCCCTGAAGAATTCATCAGAATGTTAATTTCCATATCTATTTCTCCTCCCAATCAGTGCCATCCATTGAAAGGCTGCCACTTCATCTTTCTGTTTTACATTGTTAGCTGCTGTAGGGCGGATGAGGAGCTTTTGAAAATAGCCCAAAAAGGAGGAGGAGGAAAGACTTGTATTATTATCAAATAGTGTCTAATGATTACAGACTGGGAGAGTGTGACAGATACACTTGACTTGTAGCTCTACTTTGGTTTAGGATGACTAAGGAGCAACTGGCCTCACATCATTGGGGTGAAAGGGTGAGCTGGAAAGCCTTTGGCTTATGGACACAGGAGTGATGGTGTCTTGAAAAATATTTCAAAAGATGATTTTGAAACCCAAAAGTGGAAGATAACCAAAGTGCAGAACAAGATAGCACGACTAAAACAGTGATATCTGTCTTGCCTCTGCTATTGACAAGCAGCCAACTGCTTCACCCTATTCATGTTATCATCAGAATGGGCCCAATTTGAACTCTCTGAATTGCAGCTGGACTGCACATTAGGGAACTCCCCTTGAGTGGGAAATCCACTCAAGGGTAGACATTCCTTACCTGAGACTAAGGGATCTTTGCTTGCAACACATCCTTGGTTAAGTGACTGATAGCATGCTGAATTAGTACTGTGAAACATTATCAATCCATGTAGCTACTCAATAGTATTGTGAATACTGTATGGATATAAACCATCAACCAGAGCTGAGACTGAGATTGGATCTGGCTGCATCTAGGCTCCAAAAGATGTTTAGAAAGCAAGGGGGTCCACTGTGAACCAGCTTTGAGGGTTCTCCTTACTGTTTGCATCTCTGGTCTCTTTGTGACTCATGTTGACTTGATTCTAACTCAATTTTGAACAAAAAAATAACTGAGGAAGATCAGTTCAAAATAAGGTGTTACTCCCATAAATAAAGGTGCTTAAATGTGTTCAGAAATAGTGCTTTCATTGGATTTTTACCAAAACAAAACAAACCCCACAAATAGACTGTCCTAGTGCACAGTCCGTATTTGTCTGAATAAGTCTCGTCACAGATGAGTGGAATACACCTCACTGAAAAGAGAAAAGCAGCAATATGTTTTATTGAGGTAAAATAATAATTTGACAGAGTTCAATAAGTCTTGATGGAGTTTAACACAGTTTAACAGTGGTTCGACAAGGTTCAATAAGTTTGATGGCAAGGTTCACCTTATTAATTACTGCATGGAAGAAACATACAAAGGAAAATTGAGTTAGAATCAAGTTAGAATGAGTCACACAGAGTCCAGAGGTGCAAAGAGTAAGGAGGACCCTCAAGTTGAATCAGGAGGTTCAAGGTAGCTCTCCTTGCTTTCTAAACTCCTTTGGGAGCCTAGGTGTGGCTGGATCCAATCTTAGTCTCAGACTTGGTCAATGGTTTATGTCTAATGGAATTATCCATACAATTTCCTGCAGGTCATGCACAGGTTTTTGTTCCATATAAGTGGGCATTTGGATTTCAGTAGGTAGAAATATATGCAAATTCTTGTGAAATTTTGTGTCATGAACTACAATTACAGAATCATAGAACGGTTTGGGGGCTGGAAGGAACCTTAATGATCTCCTAGTTGCATTCCTTTGTCATGGGCAGGGATGCCCTCCACCAGACCAGGTTGCCGAAAACCCGATTCAACCTGGCCTTGAACACTTCCAGGGATCCAGAGGCAGACTCAGCTTCTCTGGGCAACCTATGCCAGGGCCTCACCACCCTCACATTAAAGATTTTCTTCCTAGTATCTAATCTAAATCTATCCCCCTTCATCTTAAGGCACCCCTTGTAACCAGTCCCTCTTCACCTTTCCTGTAGCCCCTTTAAACTGGAAGGCTGCAATAAGGTCTCCCTGGAGCTACCTTTTCTCCAGACTGAATAAGCCCAACTCTCTCAGCCTGTCTTCACAGGAGAGGTGCTCCAGCCCTCTGACCGTCTTTCTGGTCTCCTATGGCCTTGCTCCAGCTGTTTTAAGATCACTCTAAAGATGGGGATATTAAAACTTGGCTGAAGACAGGAGCCTACGTTTCTTCATAGAGCATACTGCCATCCTGTATCATCATACGCATGGCATATCTGCTTCCATCTATCATTTCCAGGCTCTAGCTGTTAATGCATCTTTCTTTCTATCCCTCTGTCAGCTAAAACATAGATGATCATTATGGTTTTGGACAAGTGCATGTTACTACATTGATTCTTTGTAGTATATGTATGTGTGTACATACATGAAAATTCATTTCTGTGGGTACATAAAATACATTTGTATATGCTTACTAAAAGCTAAAAATATATCTGAAATCTAAAAAGATACTTTTGAAGTTTCTCTGCCTTACAGGGAAACACCACCTTTGACAATGTGATTACATCCAGCATTGTTGGGCAGTAAGGGCTGTGTTGCCTTTTAATGCATTTGGGTTGCAGGTATTGCCTTTGAACTCGAATGCAACCTGTTAATGCTTGATTTTGCAGAAGTGATCAGAGAAAAGCCTGCAGTCTTATGACAACAGACATTTGAAAAAGCGATGTCAGAGTTTTCCTGAGAAAAGCTGCATTTTTCCTCTTGAATTGTTGACACCTTTTAATGTTTTGAGCTAGTAAAGAGTTTCAGGCATCAGTATTTGGAGAAAACAGTAGGAGTATTTTTGTTACTTTTCAAAAGAAGAGTTCAACTTGAGGAGAGTCCAGTGGGCAGCGTTTCCATTTCGAGCCTCTGGTGAATGTGAAGTCCTTTATCTTTTTCAGGTAAAGACCCTCCACGCTATTCAGGTTTAGCATAAAAATGATCTCAAGCTTCTAATCCATGGAGGTTAGTTTAACTATGAGGCGTGAGAAAGTGAATGGATTATGAGACCTCAAGTTTCATACAAATCTTCGCAACCCCCTTGCAAATTGGACCTATAAGTTTGAGTGCATTAGCTCTTTTCTTTGTAGAACTATAATGCAGGAGCTAGCTAGCAAATTAGTCTTCCAATAAGATTCTATTACAGATCTTTTTTGAAAGCAATAGAAGCAAATGTAGGAAGGTGTACGTTTCTTAAATTAACAAGAGCCTGGAATGAGGGGGAAGGCTACTAGCCGTGAGTCACAACCCAGACGTGCAATTTATGCCTTGGAATAGTCAGAAAATGCTGCATTTCCTTGATAGCAGCAAAATTGTGATTCAACGTGCAGTTCAGAAAATAAGATGTGCAGAGGTTTCCTTTAAGAAGCCAGCCAATTATCCAGCATATGAAAGTAGAAATTGTCCTCAGTCTGGAAGTAACAGAGAGCAACCAGGAATTATGACTGGATGTTGTGTTTGTCTTGCTGGTATCCGGGTTTGTCAAGAATGCTGCTCAGGAGAGGCAGGAATTTGTTAAGGAAATAAAACAAAAACATTAATGTTATGCTTTAGGTTTTAAATGCAGGTACTACACTGTACTACAGACCTGAGTGGCTTTAGGTTGTGATGCTCAAGTCTTGTCTTTGGTTGTGTGTGCTCTAGTTTTAGTTAAGCAGTTTTAGTTTTGCAATGTGGTCCAAAGCCCATTGAAGAGAGGAATAATCCTTCAATTGACTTCAGTAATTATTGTATATGAGCTTTAGTGCCCTTCAAATATTCTAAGGATGTTTAGATTAATTTAATCTGTATGCTTTTCAAGAAATACATTTTTATTAGTGCTCCCTGTAAATGACTACAAATAATAATACCTAACATTTATACAGTGTCTTTTATCCCCAGGATATGAAAACACTGCATAAAACAGAGTTAATATCAAGCAAAATTATATTTATCATTATGTGACATGTAAAAGAAAATAAATTGAGAGAATCAGATATCTCCAACACAGAAATGATTGAAAAGCTCTACTTTCAGATTAAAATATTGATTCCCTCTGTGAGGATCTAGACAAGAGCCATTTAATGTGCCGTGATGTTGAAGTGTCACAGTGATGATATGTTGTCAGTCCTTTTTTTTCTTTTTTTTTTTTTTTTTTTAGTTTAAACTTTTGCTTTCTGGAAAGGAAGCTAAATGCACCCTGGAAGTGCAGCTGAACCAGGGGTGAGGGCGGCAGTCAGGCTTTTTTTGATAGTTCGTTGTTTCCTATGTGCTATCCCATAAGGAGTTAAAGTGTTTGGGGAAGGAGGAAACAGAACAAGTATGTAAGTGTTTAGACTTCGAATCACAATTCCTGCTGGGCCCTTAAGCACAATGGAATCTCCTTGTTTTAAATTTGGGGGTTGAACAGAGAGAGAGCCTGGTTTTGGCTGCTGCCCAAACAGCTCATTGTGCAACTCAGTTGAAGGAGACTGCTCATATACAAAGAGCTTATTCTTGGCTTAGCTAGAATATAATTTTTGCCACTAAAATGACCAACCTAGGGACTTAGTGAATAAAAGTGATTCGTGGTTCTCCACAGCTGGGATTATTAACTGTGTCAGTTAGGAGCACTGGCAAAATGTATATAGATGAGAACAACATTGAACAGTTAATTTTTAAATCACTGCCTCAGTGCAGTGGTAATATATGTTACAATCCTTGAGAATGAGCAAAAGGAAATTTGCATTTATTATCTCCTTTTTCAACAATTTTTTATGGCCTGTGCAGTACTAAGGGTGTGGGGGGGAAATCTTTCTGCAATATTCTTCTTGTCTCCTGACTGGTTCAGCAGTGGGTAATATAAGCAGAGATATCAGAAGAATTCCATGCGTGGACCTTTTTCATTGCTCAAACTTGTGCTTGATACTTGAGGAAAATGGGATCAGTGGCGTGGTTGGATCCCTTGTCAAGGAATGAAGTGTAAGGCACTCTGACCAAGCACAAGGTCATAGTGCTGCCTTTCCCCATCTTTATGGCCTGGTGTTACAGGGACTTTGGACTGTCACACTACTTGCTCTGTTGAGAGAAAAAAAAACCAACCCAAACATAAGTAAAAGAAAGTCTAGTTGGTTGTATCCTGAACTATCTTAAGTACAACTTTGTCCTTTAATTCCAGACTGCAAAACTTAACCATCTGCTTGACCAGGAACTGGAGTTTTGCTTTGTTTTGATCCTTTGATTCTTATAAAGTAGTAAGCGTGGGGAATAAGGTGTTTTAGTTCACTGCTGGTTGTTTCAGTGGAACATAAAGGTCAGTAAGAATGCTGGTATTTTGGGTCTCTGTGGTGTTAGTTACATCAGAGGGAGAGAGGATATTAGCTGTGTATTAATTATAGCTTCCAGCTTATTTGTTGAAGTTTTTTACAAGTGAAAAGGAAAAAGAACTAAAAAACCAACTTCACGCTTCAAAAGAAAAAGTATAATAGCAGTGAAACCCAGATGAGTCAGTATTTATTTAATAATTACTGGAATTCAAAGAAAAGCACAATTCACAAATACAGCCAGCCCACAGACAATGGAAGAATCCTGATACTGAAGAATGCGGCAGTCATGTCTATTTATGTTCTATAAGAAAATATTTTTGAACAATATTCCATTTGAAGCTACTGTAGCATTTGAGTGGGTGGAAGATTTTTGTTTCCTTGATTCAGATGGTAGATACCTCAGGTCAAACTGAACACTGTATAAAAAAAGTAATTTGAGTTATACTGGAGTGAAGAGTTTGGCATTACCTCTTTATTACAGACTACCCAGCTTCTATTTATGGCAAGACTATGGGTCAAGGGGCTGATAAAGCAATAACATACTTAAATAAACTGTGTGATTGCAATTCAAATGCTCAGTAGCCAGTAATTGCACATTCATGTTTTGCACGATACAAAATGTTCAAGCCCAACATCTCTGACATAAGCCTAGCCTATTTTGCTCCTAACATCCATAACTGATGCAATTTAAACACTTCTCTGAGAGCATATTTAAGAAAATAGGAAGCAGTATACAAGTGTTACTCATGCAAGCCTGTTTGAAGAGATTCTTTGAACACAGTTATTGATAGGTTTTTCTTACATAACATATGCAAAATGTAATTGAAATTAAATTAAATGTCAGCACGACACCATTAAACAGCTAACATTTGCCATCTTCTAAGCAGTAACTTTGTAATCAGGAATTTGCTCAGTCTTTTTCTTTCTTTCTTTCTTTTTTTATTTTATATATTTTAGACAAATAAAGGTGATGCCCTTGCAAACCGTGTCCAGAACACATTGGGAAATTATGATGAGATGAAGGACCTGTTAACCAACCATTCCAACCAGAGCCACCTTGTAGGAATCCCAAAGAATTCTGTTCCACAAACACCCATTGACAAAAATGAACAGAACTTTTTCCCAGAACCAAGAAACAGGATGATCCCATCTCATCAGCTCAGCGGCCACTCATCGACATCCATGCCTCCGCCTTCTTCATTGTCATCTAATTCTACTTTGCTACACAGTCACCAGAGCAGCAGGAAGTCGAGGACAGACTGGTCACGTGGTGGTCACAACTCTAGTGGGGCCCAGCCAAGCCAATCCAGTAGTCAGCAGAGTCGGTCAAAGCATAGCTCTTCTCATGACCAGCCACAAGGCAGGTATGAAGACCTCTATAACTGTCAGAGTGAGCAGCATAAAAGTGGAGGAACTGAGGAAGCAAATTCTATGGCAGCATCTTCACATTCAAGGAGGCATACCCATTCAAAGTCAGCAGCTGGAGAACACGCTTACAAAGAAAACAGTCATTCGAAGTCACCCACAGAGCTTGAGTTTGTAAGTCATGGTCCTGGATCTCCACTTCCGTCCACATCTTTGTTATCTGCAAACAGTGGTCTTTCGACCCAGAATTTCCCACCAGGACTTCACTGTAAGAACAGCATGGTCCAGCAAAAGCCTACAGCATATGTCAGGCCCATGGACGGTCAGGACCAGGTACCAAATGACTCACCTGAACTGAAGCCTCCAATAGAAATTGAGAGTGGATACGGAAACCAGTCCTTTGGAACGCTGCTGGAAGGAAAAGTGAACACACCGAGTTCGAAGAACAAAGTACCAAAGCTCAACATTCCTCCTGTTACTGAAGTAAGTAGTTTAAAATATCTTCTCTCTCATACCGCTTGAGTGTTTCCTGCACTGAATATTTTCCTCTAGAAATATGCAGCTCCATTTCCTGGAATTATGGTCTAAACCATTCCTTTTTTTCTAGAATGTGCATGACCACTTCTGGCAAAGTTTGTTGTGATAGTCCCAGTAGCAATATTTAATGACATTTTAAAAGCATGGTTTGGAATACTAACATTGCTTGTTTCCAGTTAATATATCAAAGGCTAGATTTCTTTTGGATGCCATACATTTCTACCAGCTAGAACTCTGGACCAAGATCTCTACTATCTCAGTTAATCTGCAGTTTTCACTCTTGCATTTTCAGTTAGGAGCCAGTTCAATAGGGAGATGGCTGTTTTAAACTCTAAGGAAAACCAGCGGTGCTCACATTTCAGTGGTGCTAAATAGTTCTACCAGTGAGGAGTTTATTTGCAGAGTTCGCTAAAAGCCCGTTGCTTTTAATGGAATTAATGTGGCTTAAGTTATGAGTAACGCTTGTGAAAATGTGTCCCATTACAGCTTTTTTGCATTTTGAAGAGCTCTGAATATTGGGATTCAGTCCCAACCTCTGCTACCACCAGTTTAAGCTGTTGAATTTTGTGTTGCTGGTCAGTACAGTAGTCCTGTGAGGAACACTTGAGTTGGTCCATATTTGCGTCCGTTCCAAGTGCAGATGTAGAATAAGGATACCAATTGAACTCTTTATACTCTGTATAATTTTACTCTGAGTTTCTCCCAAGCAGTAACCTTTGCAAGGTAGGTTTATAGTGTGCATATGAGCAGAATTGCAATATGGGTTTTTCATAGCTTTGTGTTTTCCCCAAAATATTTCCCTGCTTGGTAATATTTTTATACTAGGAATGAGGAGCGATGCATTCTTAAACCACTTTATTGCAAAAGGTCAGCTTTTTCTATTGGAATAATTGTTTCAAGCCAATAATTTGTTTGACTATTTAAAAACTTGATGTTATTTATTAACATTCCAGGCAGCAACAAAGACTGATGTGTTTTGCAGTAGAGCTTGGAATAATTTTCTGGGAACTGCATCTGAAAACAGTAAAAGGCCTATTTATATCAAGTGGAAGCTGAGGGTTGCTTGCAGATGGTGTTTTATTAGAAAATGTATTTGTTAATAAACGTAGCTTTGTACAAGATTACTTTACAGATGTTTCTGTTTATTTTTACCTTAGGTTAAAAATCTGCTGATGTAGATGGCTTCATAGTCTGTTGCGATTTGTCGCTAGCATTGTTTGGCAAGTAAATAATTGCATGCAAAGGAAATAATGATGTTGCAAAAGCAAATACATTTTTTCACTTTTGCCATCTATTAACAATGCGAGTCAATAGAGGCACTTTAAAGTGCAGCATTAATACGAAGTATTTTTGGAAGCTGTGTGTACCTTTTGCAACTTGTATCAACTATTAAGGATGCATTTCTTTAATTCTTGAGTGAAACCCTGACACTGTTGAAATCGGTTGTTAGAAATGTTTTTTGGGTGCAGGATTTCACCCACAGTCTTTCTGTGTAGCTCTAAGAACCTCTGATATGAACTGTTGTTTTTGGAGAGGCCTCTAGTCACACAGAGGAAAAATTACATTCTGAATTCGTTGCTGTAGCTGCTTTAGTTTACATCCTGTGCAGTGAAAAGCATAGGTGTGTAATTAATTTCATTTATGATCAGATAAATGGTAAACTCTAAGCACTTTAGAAATTAATGCAGATAATCATCTTAAAAGAGTCTGTGTTTTAAG
Source organism: Gallinula chloropus (assembly GCF_964237585.1). Taxonomy (NCBI): domain Eukaryota; kingdom Metazoa; phylum Chordata; class Aves; order Gruiformes; family Rallidae; genus Gallinula; species Gallinula chloropus. The sequence continues at coordinate 17,938,045 of NC_140096.1, forward strand.
AGTGAACAATAATTTGAAGAGGGAAGGAAAACCCAAAGCTCTGTTAAGGTGACGAGTAACTTTCCTTTCCAGTGGAGCACACAGGACAATAGCCAGGCTGGTGGATCTTTTACAGGCAATCTCCTCCTGAGTTTTGGAGGGTTGGATATTTTTTCGCCTGTGTCAGGACTGTGAACTTTGGCCCTCTGTGTTTTTCCACAGATGTGTATCCTGAATTTGATTTACCCTGCGTTCAGCAATAAAACTCCTTCCAACCCAATGTTATAGATAACTGGTTTAGTTTAAGCTTAATCAGAACTGACAGTGCCCACCTGTGAAACCCATAACCTTTGCAGAATGACTGCAGCGAGTGGCTCTGTTGTAATCTTTATACAATTGATGTGGAGGCTTATGATCCTTCGGTGGTGCTTATCAATTTATGAACCTTCCCTAGCCACCTCGAGCTGTAGTGATCTGCTTGAAACAATTTTGCTCCTGCTCCACAGGTTTCCATCCTAACACTGTTCCAGGTGGTGTTCTTCTCCAAACTAACAGTAGGAGAGTTACTTTTTTGGGGCGTTTCTCCATAATTTGTTCTGTGCAATCCTGGACCTTGGAGTCAATTTTTCTCAAGTTGCTGAGTGTACACGTGGAAGTTGCACACCAAACCATTTTCAGGGATTTCTGTTGAAGTTTTGCATGCTCTTAAGATGAGGAATTCTGTAAAGAAATAAAATTCTGAGGTGGTGGCCCTGCAATAATGGCATTTATCAAGATGTCCAAAGTTGGAGAAGAAAAAGTCAGTTTTTTCTGTCTTAAAGAGGGGGAGAAGAATAAGTAACCAAATATTTGAACAAGCACATTTAAAAGATGAGTTCAGACAGATGTGGAAATATGATCTCATTTATCATGGCTTAATGGAATGGGATGTTGAGTGCCCTGGAAGCATTCTGCCATGTGTAAGGAAGTGATCAATTTTATAACATAATTTGTGTCACTTGAGGTGTTGCTCTAAGAATCTTTGCTTCTTCCCTGGGCCCAACTCTTCCCTCAGAGATGCCCATCCATCTTTTCATCTCCTCTGGAGTGGACAACCTTGTTAATGCCTTGCTGCTGGCATGTCTCCACTGTGCAGTGGATTGTGCTTTAGTGACTTCTGAGCTTGTAAGTTCACAGACATCTTGGACTGGGTCGGGTTGTAGTGTTAGCAGCACTTAGGCACCTATGGGCTAATCCTTGCCTCTGAGTGGATGCTGTTGTATGATTTCCAGACTGTGACTCACCCACACGGAGCTAGTCCAGACCTGTCTGCACCGTGCATGGCCATTTCTGGTGGAGGAATAGGAACAGCAGAGCCTCTGTAGTCTTTCAGTTATGTCCTGTACAGACTTCCCTCTGATTTCGTAATCCTTTAGATTTCTTGTAGCTTTCTCCTTCATTTAGTATTTTTTCCTCCTTATCAGTATTGTTTTCTAAGGGTGAAGGTAAAAAATTGTAGTGTTTGGTGCCTTGAGCAAGCCCCAGCACTGAGGCTTGGCAGCCTCTGGGACACAGAAATTGTGAAGCAGAACTTTCAGAACGGGGAGCCCATAAGGCCATCGTGTGACTTCAAGGGGATGTGTGGAAATTGTACCTATTGTGGCAGGGACTTGGTAGCAACTGCCCTGGAGCTAAAACTGATAGAAAAATGGATAGAGAGCCTCAAGCTGTAACCATAATTTCTTGTTCCTTTCTTATGAAGCCTCATCTCTTCAGTCTCTATTTACATACATACTTGCATACCTGTATATATTAATTTTGAGCTTGCATTTAACATTTGGTAACTCATGGCAAGCCTGAGACATTGCAAAGAGCTTTTGTATTATGTAGAATTCCACCTACTTAAATTGTATGATGGCAGATGATTGTTACTTACCTCTCAGAGAGAGCTGCCTTGTTAAACCCTATGCATTTCTTCAAAAAAGTAGAGGTTAGAGACCACAATAAACAGCTGATCCTCTCTCTGCTGCATTAAAATCCAGAATCTTGATACATGTATGTATATTTAAACCTCTAGGCATCAGATGCTTACAAATTATTTCAAATCGACTAACTCAGCAGGAGACAGCTGAAAGAAAGCCTGTACTTTTCAGATTGGGCTCGAACACAAATTACTGAGAGTACTGAGTAAAGCAAAGGGTTTTAAGGTCTGTGGGAGCATCAGAAGACCTGTACCTGGAAGATCTTACGTGCAGTTCTCCAGAACAATGCATGGATTTCCAATAAATGTTTAGGCATGGGAATTGAAGGGCAATTGAGATAATGTTTGATTCTCAAGGCACTTTATAATTTCACTTCGGAACTGGCCTCACATTCCTATAAAGTAGCAAATGTTTGTGTACCGAATTTTCCCAAAAATATCAAGCTAGGAACAAACCCAAAAAGGCCTACAACATCTATGTCACCACCCACTTAAGTAATAAAAAATGGAGAACTCCTATTTTCACTTTACTTCTAGGAAAATATTTTGACGGGTTCAGTTCACTGCGAAGTGATAAACTTCTGTTACGTGTTTCAAATCATTCTGTTATCGCTGCGTGTATTGATTAGCTTAGTACTTTCTGAGCTAGCTATAAAAAAGGCTGCTCTCTTTCTGCATTAAAGAGCAAGAAAAATTGACAGGTAGATAACCATATTGATTCAACCTAAATAGTAAATGCAAGAGGCTTATATATGAGTTATAAAACTCTTTATAGGAACCAAAGCCAGTTTAATATCTTTTTTTTTTCTTTTTAATTAAATGGAAAGTAGATGTCTTTAATTAACCACCCCCACACCCTTTTGATATACACGCTACTCTAGTTGCCAACTAGTACATTACTGCAGCTGTGGGCAAGGCACTTCTTTCAGATGCAAGCTCTAGCTGTCCCTCAGACTTTGAGATCTGAAGAGGAATGGACTGAATCCCGCATTAAACTGAAATCCCTGTGCTTGGTTCAGATTTCAAAAGTCTGAGGCCAAAACCAAACCCAAAGTGCAGTATTTCTTGCAGTATTACAGGTTACAGCCATATGTTTTTCATTTGTAAATACTGTGAGAAGTAATGTTCTTGTGATACTTCTAAATGAAGACCATATGACAGCACTCGACTGAAGACCTCTCATTGTGGCCTTTCTAAGGCTACTGTCCAAATGCTTGGACAATTGCTAGCAAAGCTATTTTATAGGGATAGCAAGAGGACAGCTTGCCTATTTCAAATCAAACATAAATAAGCATACATTGGGCCTGATTTTGGACTACTATGACCAAGGGACCTTTGCATTTCACATCAGGCTGCAGAACATGGCACTTGAATTCAAGTCAGTTGAATAGGTTTGGTCAAAAGAACTGAACATGTGTATTTGGTTGGGGGAAGGAAAGGTTAGATAGCTTCTTTCCCATTGTGCATTTGTTAGTAGTTGTTTTTAAGTTACTCCTCATCTTTTCTTTCTGGGAGGAAGGAAAAAAAATCTCATTGAAATTAGAGTACCTCTATTTGTGAAGAGTCAGTCTCATAGTGTCTTGAAAAGTGATTTATTTTTTTTAAACCTTTTTGAAAATTCCAGTGCCAAAATAACTGCTTATAAGTGGCTTGTTATTGTTCCAAGTTAAGTGTAAGAAATACTGTTATTCAAATGGTGTCATACGAGATGCCACAAAGTAAGATGACCTGAAAGAGCTTTGGGAAGAGCAATACTAGAATTTGTTTTGCTTGAGCAAAGATGTGGAGGCATCATTTAGCAGCTGCAGGGGGACTGCAGGGTGTATTCCTAACTCTGCCAGTAGATTTGGTGTGTGACTATGGGACCGTCACTTTGGCACTTCTCAAATTCATTATAGCTGTAGAGGTTTTTTAACCAAACAGAAGGCAGAAATCTTTATCGATCCTGTTTCTCATTTTGATGAGTGGTCCTCAGTGCTGTGGTGCATCTGACTAGGAAAAGGGGATATTAATATTTGTTCTTCACCCTTAGAAAAATATTATCCAGGTCTTTGATGGAGGAGCATTGTTACGGATGCTTTTCCATAACTAAAGCTGTTCCAATTAATTTAAGGAAAACATCAAAAGCCATATAGAACCAGTGTAAGTGTTGCAGTGTGTTCATGTTGACTGGTAATGCGTTATTTGAATGATGACCAGGAGTTCCTAGAATTGGTCATTCGTTTCTGCCCATCTGGTGTGCAAATGCATGAGGAACAGTGCTCTTGGATCTTGATAGTCTGCTTAGTTGTCAGCTAACAAGTTGGAGCCGTTGCACTATTTGTTAATACTTTACTGAAACATGCCTTGCTTTAATAAATATATTTTGTGTGTGTGTATATATATATATTTATATATTCATATATATGTTCAGGTAAGGAAAGTTGCAAAGATGCCATTTTCAGTTATTTTAATTTTTTATGATATGTACTGAACAGCATGCATGCTTGTTCCTGCAAACAGGTTAGACAGGTATTTGGGTGTCAGGGCTTGGCCTTCTCTGGTGGAATGAATGGCCACTTGTAAAGTTTACCATCAGCTATGTTAAATAGCCTTTTATCTGATGAAAACCTTTAAAGTTACACACAGTTAGTTTGAAAGTATCCACCTACAAAGTCACTGCTACATTTTTGCATGGGCAATGACAGCTGCTGTGCATCATTGTTGGGACTGAACCTGGGGCTTCTCAGGACAACCTCCATGCTTAAACAAGAGCAGGACTCTTGGTAGTAGCTATAATTGATTTACTCCCAGCACCACTCATTTAGTGCATATGATGAAAACATTATGTCCAACCCACACCTGTTAAGTGTATGAAAAGAGGCATAAAAATAAATCAGTGGGTCTAAATGTGGACTTGGAGAAGAAAGTTATAATCATGATGAAAATGGTAGTCAAGTAGAAAATTGGCCTTTGCTTTAGCTGGTAAGTGTAGGTCAGTAAGAAACAACTGGAAGACTGTCTTGTAAATGCCAGGAATTTGGGCAGCTGAATGGGGCACAAAGTGTGAATAGATATTGTAGATTCATAGAATGTGTTGGGTTGGAAGGGGCCTTTAAAGACCATCTAGTCCAATTCTCCTGCAGTGAGCAGGGACATCTTCACTAGATCAGGTTGCTCAGAGCCCCTTCAAGCCTGATCTTGAATATCTCCAAGGATAGGGCCTCCTCCATGTCTCTGGGAAACCTGTTCTAGTGATCTACCACCTTCATATTGAAGAACTTTTTCCTAACACCCAACCTAAATCTCCCCTTTTCTAGCTTAAAACCACTACCCTTTGTCCTGTTGCTCCATGTCCTTTTGAACTGCTCTTCACAAGGGCATTGGGAGGCCAAACCAAGCACTGTGCAGATGCTATGTTAGCAGCTGAGACTGAAGCACAGCTAGCAAAAGGTAAAGGAGGAGGGATAGTGCAGTGCATTGTCAGGCTGAGTGAAGATTTACAAAGAATATTGGAACAGGTAAAATAAGGCCTAGGAAAGAATAAGAAAGGTTGCTTATGCAGCCGAGGCGTGGTAGACATGAAGGAGATGTGGGTGTGATCTGACCATGCAGTGAACCTTTGCTTCAGCTTTCAGTAAGGACATGCTGACCATGAACCAGAGGATGGACGTGGAAGTGAGGACAGGGAAACTGAACTCAACCACAGGGGAAAGGGGAACTGCAGTGCTCGGTGTGGGCGGCTTTCTGGTGGGAATCGCAGGACTGCTTAACTGCTCTTAAGCTCATCAAACCCCATCTTGTGCAAAGCTGTGTGTGATACTCAAGCAATTAACCCATGATCCAGAAGACAGCCTCCTCTCCCGCTCTGTGTTCTTGCATTTTTACACACATAAGATGCTTACTTACATGCATACCTCTGGGTATTTCGTATGCTTAGTTCACTGACATGAAGAATTATACTCAGATTTTAAGCCATTAGAGCAATACCATATGAATCATATCTGTAACATACCTTCAAAGTGTGAAAATCAGAGGAGGGTCTTATATGAGCCTTTCCATCTTTATGGCCAGAGCCCGCCCACTGTAAGCTAGTTGTCTCCGATTCAAGTATGGAAAAGCATTTAGGAGCTGCAGGTGAAAACATCATATGGGAATACTTTAATAAAAAAAAACACCAGAGTGAAAGAAAGTTGAACATATAACTTGGCAACTCTCCACGAACTGCAGATATAGGTTATTTAGTTGGCAGGCGATTGCTGGTGTATTAGCAATGTTGGGGGAAAAAAAAATCTAATTTCTGTATTTTGGCTTGTGCAGTAAAGAAATTCCTCCCACATAAATATGTTCATTTCACCTTCTGGGAAGTAAAGAAAGGAAACTGTAGCTGCAGTCTGTTATTTAATCTTCCTGAAATTAGCATTTGGTGCTCAGGAAGATTGAAAGATTTAATGCCAATGCCTTCCTCAAAAGAAAGAAATGACACACCACATATGTTTTAGCACTGGTTAGACTGTTAAATGGAATTAATCAAAATCCATGTTAAAATATTTCCATGTGTTAATTAGCAACGGTTTGGAACATTAAAATACATATTGGCTTGGGAATAAATTAGGGAAGAAATATCTGATTGAGTTTGTGGGCTTTTAATTGCAATATAATATACTGTGTGTTTTATAAAGGTAAATGTAAATATACTCCTATGAAATGCTATGGCAGTGTGCATTTAAAAATTGTGTAATAAACCAATCTAAAACAGGCTTTCATTATGGCAGAGAGAGTGATACCATTTCCCATTTTAAAAGAAACATTTAATCGTTCCCTCATATAATAAAGGAAGAGAAAAAGAGTTTATAAAGACCAAGAGTTTCATCTCAGGCCAAAGGAAGTTTTAAAATTTCTCCTTTGAAAATGACGATGATGTAGCAAGTGCCAACATCGGGTCTCCTGTTGTGAGTAGAAGAATTTGGGTTTGCCTTTCTGTTCCTCCTGGGTCACTGCAAAGTTTGTTTCCCATTCCATCATGCTGAGTCTTGAGACTATGCAGAATAGCATAAATATACTCAAGTATGTAAATGAGACTGGACAAACGGGGTACGTTCATACACATAAATGAAATCACAGAAGGGATAGAGAGATCTGTATCTATTACAGATACCCAACTACTGACTGAGGGTAGAGGCCACGGTGTGCCCACAGAGTAGGGAGGACCCAGTTACCTTCCTAGGGAAGTAATGGCCATTCATTTCCCTGACAAAAAAATGTATAGGAACCAGCTCCAAGTGATTTCCTGAAGTTGCATCCCAGGGTTGATCTCTGAGGATCACGTTGGTTGGGATGATTTTGTGTACCTCCAGTGCAGGGAACTTGAGAAGAAGGTAGGTGATGATTTTTTCTGTGGTTGCTGTTCAAGTGGTGGTTTGTAAAATAACATTGGGCGTAAAGAAAATGTTTGGGGAGTAGAGGGGTGAAAGAGGCAAGGTAAGCACAGATTCAGTCACTTTCCAGGCTAATGAGCTTATTTTTGCTTGGATTTGCAAAGATCTCTGAGAGGAGCCAGTGATCATAGGTGTAAGCCTCAATCCCCATTAATACTGCCAATTAATACTGCCAGTCTAAACATATTTCAGTTAATACATGCTGCTTTCCCTTGCATGCTTCCTCAGAATAATTTCCCATTGTTATATCCCCCAGATGTGTAAACTTGTTGGGTTATATTTCACTGAGCTGCAAGCTGTGACACTTAAATCCACAAGACAAGCTGGCAATTACTTCTGCTGTTTGTAAATATCTAGGCACCTATTTACATTTGCCAGTATTTTAAATATAAACATTGAGATAATACTTTCTTAAATACGTTAAAAGACTGACATGTACCCTTTGTAAACTTAGGAAGCTGTAAAGATTCTCAAGTCACTTGCAGGAGTCAGGATTTGGATTTTGCTCCTTAGGGATCACCCTGAAAGAAGGTTTCATATCCTGGTCAGTAATCTGCCTCTGTGGGGTTGAATCCTTCTTGGTGCCAAGAAACCCTAACTTCCACGTCACCAGAAACCTAAAACAACTAAAAAAGAAAAGTATAATTTCTACTAGCACGTTCTAATAACACTTGAAATGTGCTTAATTCTGAACCTTTCCTTACATCCAGGAGTAGCTTCCTTAGGCAGATTTACTTCGTGAAGTAAAACTTGACAATATATTTTGCATTGGGAAGAAGGAGAGATTGTGACATCTTCCCTTCCTGCCAACACATGCAGTTACACATTGACATGAAATATGGCATAAATTTAGCTAGGGAAATATTAAAAGAGTAATTTTTATTCAAGGCAATTTTCCTAGCAACCACATCATTTGCTGCACAATACCATGATCACAAGGGTCACTGTTTAACATGGTTTCATGGTGAGGACCACGCACTGTGGTGTCACGGACCACAAATGGTTTGCAGATCCAAGTTTGGAAATCAGGGATTTAGGGCTTTGCCAATATTTCTGAAAGCAAAACTTTACCATTCAACTTTCCTAAGGTCCTCTTATTGGCTCTTTGTGACTCCACAGACATTTTTTCATTGTCGTAAATTATTTCTTCCACCACCAGATAGAAAATGACTGTGCAGAGTGGAGTGGAGACAGGGCTGCATTCAAGAAGTTTTTTTATGTGAGTACAAAGAAAGACATTTAAATCCCACTAAATTTGTATTTAGAACTGTTATTTCTTTTCCCCCTTGATGTAGTGATAAACTAGTTCTTGCCATTTCCTTAAAACATAAAATATCCAATTTGCTATACTCCAAATAAACAAAATCAACCAGACTGAGGAGCAGACCCTTCTCTAAGGAGTGTAGAGGTGATGGTAAAATACAGCTGGGTTAGACCTGTGTTACTCTTTGTGCTGTTGGCATCGCTGTGCAAGTGACCCCACTGGTTCCACACAAGGACTAAGGCTTTCTGAGTTTGAATAGAAGCAGCAAAATTGGGCCATAAATGATCTGTGTGAGTAAGGCTTATTTAGGATGTAGCAGGGATGTAGAGAATTACTGCTCTTCAGAGGAGAAGAATTAAAATTTGCAAATGCTGTTTTCGTAAACACATTTTATTAAGATGTAACTGCACCTGCATTTCATCAAGAAAATTGTTTGCTACAGTTTTTAATATACTTTGATATATTGAATGTATTTGATTTATTTTGATAATAATGTTTTTTCCGCTTTTATTAGTATTCTACATACTTTAAGTCCCCAGTCCCAAATATCAGATCTTGTGTGAGATGGCCTGTTTACTTAGAGTTTTCATGCTACTTTTCCCAAACTGATGTTTTGGCTCTAATCGAGACTTCAGATTAGCAGCCAGATTTCAGATGTTTAGCTGAATCGGAAATGCTGTATTAGTACTGACTTTGCTCAGCTAGGGGAGCCAGGTGCTGGAAAGGAAAAGGCACATTTCTATTCCCATTCCAGTCTGTTAGGAGTAGACTTTGGGAACAAATGTGATCGTCCCCAGTTGATGCTGGTTCATTGGGGAATGGACTTATTTCTTCAGGTTGAAAGGAAAGCTCTGCAGGGATGCCTGTAACGTGCTCCTGATGCTCCCTGGTGCTCGTGAGTCTGACCAGTGCCACACAGCCACTTCTTTCTCCTCCTCTCCCCCAAGATAGATGGGCTGTGTTCGCTGGCTTCTTGGCACCGACTCTTTCCACAGACCAACTCCTGTTGTGCTGCACTTTTTACTAATGTAGATGCAGCTCAGTTCTTTGGCACTAGGGGACAGGTAGTGACCCAGGAGAGTGACTGACTTCTACAGCTTGCCTGTAAGAATTATAAACACTGCTGTGAGCAGGTGGCAAGAGTGAAGAAGGCTCTGCCTTCTCCATACCATGGGCTGCACCTCTAAAGGGAAAGCCTAAGTCTAGCTCTGTGGGAAGGGAATGCATCTGTAAGTGATGGAGGCAACTTCCATAACTAAGCACATTAAAAGGAAGCTGTTTTTTACAGCCTAGCATGGGAGACTTTCCATGGCAGATCTTGCATGTGGTTTCAGAAGCCGGAGCCCAGAACAGTTCTCCATGATCTTGGCTTCACCAGTCACTGTGGTTTCTAGGGTGAGGCACATGTCAGGTCACTGAAGGACAGAAGGGAACAGAGGCATGAACAGAGGCGGGATTTCCCCTTTCATTACCCACAACAAATGTGTTTGTTCAAGAACAAATAGCTGGAATAAGTGACTAACGTGGGGCCACTGCATAGTGAGTTAAGGATGTGATTGCATTGAGCTGGGCTTTAAACTATTTCAGTAAAGCAGAGTGCTTTACTGCAAGCTGTGTTGGACTTTGGTGCTGTCAGAAATCCTTATTGAGCAGGATTTCCAGGATTAAAGTCAACAGCCAGAGGCAGAAAGAAGAGATGCTATCTCTGTGGCATGCCCTTAATAAAAAGTTTGCTTGAACATAACTCCCTTATGATAGCAAACGTGTGTTTAATGGTCAGAGTATTTACTTGGCACTCTCCAGGATTACCCATGGTATTTTGTTGTAATGGTGGAGGGAGAGAGAGAAATCCAGAGAGAGACCAAGCCTGTGGCAGTGGAGTGTAGGAGGGGTACTTCTGTGGCTGTCTCAGGCAGAGAGGTGGCACAGGGGCAGCTGGGCATAGAAAGAGAAGTGTGTTTGCTTTCACCAGTGGTCTTGGAGCCCAGGCTGAAAGCAACTCTGCAAGTGAAAATGTGGCAGTTTGTGTAGGCAAAGCAGGAGACAAGCAGCCAGAGCTGGAGGCATACACTCCAGGAGGAGGTGACAGAGGGCATGGGAGAACCCCTAAAGTCTGCTGAGGGTGCATCACCTGACTTTGCCCTCTGCCTGGGCTTCTCCAAAGATCTCGTCTTACTTCCCTTTCTGTGGGCACCTGGTTTTTCACATTACTGGAAGCTCTGCACCATGTTTGTGAACTTGAGCTTTTGCAGGCTTCATGATTACTGGCAGTAATATCTTCAGTTTGTTTTCTGAAACTCTGCACATGTACAAATCCAGATGTAACATTATAGATAAGCAGTACATAGGCTGTCATACACCACGCAGATATACATCCACACTTGCAATACAGAGGCTGAAGAAGCTTTCCCTGGCACAGTGCTGTGGTTTCACAAGAGGTCACACATGATGAAAGTGGAAAGGAATTACATATTTTGTGGCCTCCTTTCCTGTGACATACAGCCACATGGAGGTCTTCACTGCATCTGGTTTCTGATTTTGGCCCTGAATACAGACAAATATCACAGGCCCTAACAATTGTCATTTCTGGTCCTCCCTCCAAAACTGGGACCCAAGGGAATTAGCTTTCAGCTGAATGCTCTGTTATGTTCAGTGCTTAAAATTACTGGTATTGCTTGTTTGTTTCTTGCTGAGTGGGATCATACAATTACTTCTTAAATTCCTCTTTGTTCCCAGAGCTACTTTCACACTTAGTCCCTCTGAAAATGAAGCAACATCAGCTTTGCCCACAGTGCTGGTGTCCCATGGCTCCCAGTGCTTACTGTTTTGCCTGCTGTGGGGAAGGATGTGTGTTTTGTGGTGTGGGAGCTGGAGAAGGGAAGGAGAACACTTTGGTTTGCCCACAAATGCAGGGAGCAGAGCTGTGTGCCTCAGGAGCTGGAGGAGAGGAAGACACTGCAATCCCAAGGTAGAAGAGGAGAAAGGTGAAGGAATCAGTGCATGTTTTAGGGGACATTACCAAAAAATGAGGGCTGAGAAGGGGAGAAGTGTGAGGAAAGAGCAAGGCAGGTATTCGCAGAATCACAAGGTTTGAAGAGACCTTTAAAGATCATCAAGTCCAACCATTCCCATCCTATGCTAAACCATATCCCTAAGTACCTCATCAACCCTTTTTTTGAACACATCCAGGGAAGGTGACTCAGCCCCATCCCTGGCAGCCTGTTCCAGGCCCTGACAACTCTTTCAGGAAAATTTTTTTTCTAATATCCAATCTAAACCTGCCCTGGCACAGCTTCATGCCATTGCCCCTTGTCCTATCTCTTGTCACCTGGCTGAAGAGACCATTGCCCACCTCTCTACGACCTCCCTTCAGGTAGTTGTAGGTGGTGATAAGGTCTCCTCTCAGCCTCCTCTTCTCCAGGCTGCACATCCCCAGCTCCCTCAGCCGCTTCTCATAGGATTTGCTCTCCAGCCCCTTCACCAGCCTGGTTGCCCTTCTCTGCACTCGCTTGAGGACCTCAATGTCCTTCTTATGGTGGGGAGCCCAGAACTGCACACAGTACTCAAGGTGTGGCCTCACCAGTGCCGAGCACAGGGTCACAATTACCTCCCAAGACCTGCTGGCCACACTGGTTTTGATACAAGCCAAGATGCCATTGGCCTTCTTGGCCACCCAGGCACACTGCTGGCTCATATTCAGCCTGCAGTCAACCTAGGTGCAGGATGCTGGGCTCTGGCTCTCCAGAGGAGGCAGCAGCAGGAGTGCCCATCTGGACAAGTGGGAAACCTGGAGGTTTGGCTGACACCTCAACTGTCTGAGGCTCTTTCTGTGACTTGTCTGCACCATTTGCCGGGAGTAGCAGTGACTGCAATAATGTGTTTTATATCAGATCACTGATACATCTATTCAGAGGAGAGGTAAGCTGTTCACAAAACTTCTGCCCAACTCCAGTTTCCTTGTATGTATCATCAGACACACGTAGGAAATAGCTGTGGCTGTGATAGCAGCACAACCTGTACTCTGTTGTCATAGAAAAGGCTGAACATTTTGAGCATGTGGTACCTGAGGAGCAATCCAGTGTCTTCTGTTGGGCAGCTCTGAGTAAGCAAGCTGCTCTCAAACCTTGAGGTGATTACAGTGCACACGTGTAAGGCGTAGAGCCACAGCTGGTGTATTTGTGTGCATTTATAAGGGAAGGCGTTCGATGTCTTCTCCCACCATTTTTCATGTATTGATACAGTGGTGATGGCTGGACTTTGCATATGGATTATTGTAGTCCTACAGCCTTGAGCCTTTGCTACACCTTGGATTCAGTGTCACACTGGGCGAAGAACACAGCAGATATTTGGGGACAATTGTCCTTCATGACTGATTTTCTCTCTGCTCTGAGGAAGGAAAAAAAAGTCGCCCCAGGACTGCATTCACCACAGCTCTCTGCCGAGCTAATAAACTGCTGAGAGCTCAGGCTTATGGGGTTTTTTCCAGCCTGAAACACAGACTGAGATAACTCAGGCCTGCCCACAATAGGCAGCAGAAATATTTCTTGAAAGGGTTCCAAATGTTTCGAGGCCTGGATAGCTACAGCAAGAGTTTCTACGTGTCTATGAAATATATGCCATATCAACCCATTTGAACGTCAAGTAAAACGTGTACACAACTTACTGAGATTGCTCCTGCTGAAAAATATTTGGAAAATTACTGAGTTCCTCTAAAAAAAACCCCACCAACCCACCAGACAATAGCAACAACAACAAAACCCCCAGACAATGAAAAGCCAACACTGGCATTTTCGCATGTGGCTGTTACGCAAGGCTCCTTAGGGATTACCTTTGACATCCGGCTCTTAAAGCTGCAGCATCTTGCATAAGGAGCTTGCACAACAAGCACCCCACTTCACAGGCAGCAGGTTTCAACCCAAGGCAGTAAGCAGTGCTCACTGGCGCTGTCTGCAGCCTTCTGTGAGCATGTGCTGACCCGCTCCAAAACTGAGGGGTAGAAAACGGACTGAAGGAGGCTGTTGGGAAAAGGGAAGAAAATCTCTGCAAAGCACATGGGTCTTGCACATTTGATAGAAGTAATTATTTACAAATCTGGTGTCTAAGCTTTTGGCTTATTTACTAAAAACAAAAAATGACTGAATGCATTTTCTCATTCAGTCTGTGCTCCTGCCAAAGTCAGTTTAATTTTTGGTTTTGGCTTCAGTGGTAGAGGTGCTTAGAGATAGGGTTTCGTAGAGGAAAGGTATGCTTGGATTCAGTGATCTCAAAGGTCTTTTCCAACCTAGTGATTCTGTGGCAACAATTGTTGGCCCTTTATAGTTAAGGTTAATATATGAAAAGTGTTCTCCATTTTTCTCCTCTCTCATGCATCTATAGCTACCCCATAATATGCCAAACAACAGGGCCCAGATGTGAACCTACTCTTCCGCAGAGATTTTATTTTTAAGCAATGAACTTCAAACCCACTGTTGCTTACAGAAAACTTGTCACTGACTTCAGTTGTGTTTGGATCAAGACCTGTAAAAACAAATTGAGAAAGAACCTCTCTGAAATTAGTGCGTACAGATGATGACTGCATTATAGATTGGATTGGACTGAACATTTGTGCTATCTTCTTATGTAGCACTTCAAAACACCACAAGTTTCACTGAAACAAGCTTTTGGGAAAATAAATTGAGAAGTTTCCAAATACTATAGCTCCTTCAGCATTCATACATAATAAACCCAGCTTCTGTAAATAACTCATTTTATCTGTCAAACATTGTAGGCACATATGCCACATTAACTGTCACTGGGGTCGTAAATAAACAATGTATCTGTCTACACATTACTTATGTCTGGGGGGAAATGAACAAGTACACAAAACAGTAAGGAACATATTTTAATTGTAAAATAAAATGTTGCTATTGCTCATTATTTTAAATGCATCTGAACTTTAAAATACAGTTCATAATTTAATGCAAAAAGCTAATATTCAAACAAAATTGAGTTTATACTACATCTAATATGTATTTCTTAAATGCTTTTCTATTCCCAGTCATTCAAGTACAGCTCTGGGCTGGCTTTGACTCTATTCTTAATGCAACAACAGCAAACAGCTCCCCAAACTGCACATGCAGAGTTTGGAGCCACAGCAGAGTCTGCGGCTGGTGCTCTAATGATGCCTGAGTTTGTTCTTGAAATGGCATTTGCAGATTTGGCTCAATTCCACCAGAATCAATGTTTTCTGCATTTAACCATACAGAATTTACAATTTGGTTTAGACTGTAGGACCTGACTCTGGTGTACTGTATATCAATGAGTCGCATTCAGTTGTGTCTCTGTAACATTGTCACGATGGGCTCTCCTTTCTAATAGTCTTTTGGCATGATTTCAGCGTAGCAGTCTGTGCTGTATCACGTGTTTGTGGTCGTGTTTAGGCACCAAAGATAGTAGGAGACTTCTAATGAGATGCCAAAATATCAGGAGTCTGCCTTTGACCACTGGAGTATCTGGGTTGTTGAGATACATTCTGCACATTCATAATTTTGTTTTCTGTAGGCAGCTTTGGCTCTGTATTTTAAGCAACACCTATTTCTGAGTTTTTCTCAGAATACTTTTTTTTTCCCCGATGTATGTTTGAAAACAGAAAAATCCCAAATCAACAAACCCACAGATTGCCTTCAGCCCCCTCTGAATTTGTTGCACTTTTGGTGGAGGAAAAAAAAAAAGTTCATCAACTTAACTGGCTATGGATAGGGATAACAGGCTCAATTTATGATAGAATAAAATTAAGTTAAGCTCTGTCTGAGCCAAAGTGATAATAGATCTTATATTTATATTGTTAGATGATATTATCATTATTAATTATGGAATTATTATGATTTAGTGTCTGCACTAACCACTAATACTGCAAGAGAGACAATGTTTTAAAACAAAAGCCTTTATAAATTCTGTTGATTGGCTAAAATACACCTTTTTTACTAATAGTCTTTTACCTAAGCTAATGAGCCAGAATATTAAGATTTAAGACATTAGTGCTATTCATATAATAGGTAATGATGATGAAATTCAGCTTTTAGATATTTTCACGGATCTCTTGGTAACTTATGAATGGGCAGAATTTGACCCTACGTGCTTTGCTAAAACACCAAAATACCACAGTAAAGGACTAAGGCACGTTAAACAGTGGGGTTAAGTCACAAGGTAGCTGCATCTTTGAAAAGAAATGTATTTACTTCAGCTTGGCATGCATATAACAAGAATCCATTGTGTGCATCCATGTTATTTTCCTTGTTATTGTTAAATATCTGGTAAGCTGTTTTCTTCCACGCACAACATTGCAAGTGGCATGCTGGAGAGCATATACTATCTGCAAGGTGCTCTTGTTGCTGGATTTAAACAGCACAGCCATCAGAAGAATTCAAGTGCAGACACCTCTTGTTAACAGCCCTTCCATAGGTGCTTAAGTTCAAATTAACTGTTCTAAAACCCAAATTAGAGTCAAATCTGATGTGAGCCAATTTACTCTGCACAACAATCATGGGCAATGAAAAGTGTTCTGCTAGATTGCTGTTTAAATCGGATCACTATAGCTCCCTTGGTGGGAAAGTAGTGCAGAATAACAATGGCTAGCGGCTAAATGTAATTTAATTATTGGGTTTACATATTGGTTAGTTCTTACATTGTTTAAAAAGAAACATTTTTCAGCCAGGTGTACAATGTCTGGCCAGTGTTAGAAATCATTTTAAAAAGCTGGAGGAATAATAGACCGATGATCTAACACATTTAAATTAAGCAAGGTCTGATTGTTGAATGCTGAAGGGTGGTGAGTTCATTTCCATCGAGGGCTGACATTTTGTCCTCTTTGTATATTGCATTGTTAGTGGTAGAATGCGTACAGAAGTGTGATGATGAAAAGCCTGAAGACTCAAGAGTTTGAAAATAAAGCTTCTTTAGGATATATCTGTTGTTTCACGCAGTGGTTTTTCTGGTTGAAATCACATGGTAAATTGGAGACCCTCCATTTAATATTTACAAACCGCAGGAAAAGAGAACTAATAAGATGTCAGTTCGTCTTTTATCTGTCTGTTAGGCTTTCTCATAACTGAAAGTTGCTCCAGGTTGCTGATTGTAAGGTGGTGCAAGGCACCATTGTTCTATTACTGCACTTTTCCCTCCAAGTTCTTTCTTTCCTATCGTAACAGCAAATTTCCCTATCACATCGTTGTTTGATATGAAATTGCTTGATAGGGTGTGATGGCACATTCATGTTATGTTAGCAGCATAATTTAACTGCTCCATTTTTTTTTAAACCATTTGCAAAAGCGCCTGAAATGTGCATTATAAAAGAGGGTCATTACAGCTATGGTTGAATTGGCGTTTCAGTAATAAACCCTTTGTAGAGGGCTAGATGTTAATGCAAATCTTTTATCATTATAAATATGAATCAGTCAGCAACAATATGGAGTGACTTCAATAAATGGACACTGGAAAACCTGATTTGCTGAATGCTGATACTGCGCCTCTCAGAACCCTGACATCATGCCATGAAAATGCCTCCCGGGGTGGTGCAAGTCAGGAACCTAGTTTGTTGGTTGTTAAGGGAGGAATGCTACTTGCAGATCAGCTGGCACAGTAGGTCAGGCATGGCTGGCAACTACTGTGTTTGGAGGTGTCCTGGTTTAGCCCCAGACAGCAGAGCCACTTGCTCGCTCCCCCACAGCATGGTGAGTAAAAGTGAGAAAACTCATGGGTTGAGGTAAAAACAGTTTAACAGGTAAAGCAAAAGCTGTGTGCACAAGCAAAGCAAAACCAGGAATTCATTCCCCACTTCCCACGGGCAGACAGGTGTTCAGCCATCCCCAGGTCAGCAAGGCTCCATCGTGTGTGACACCACCACTCCAAATATCCTTCCTCTTCCTTCTTCTTCCACCTTTATATGCTAGGCATGACATCATATGGCATGGAATATCCCTTTGGTCAGTTGGGGTCAGCTGTCCCAGCTCTGTCCCCTCCCAACTCTTTGTGCACTCCCAGCCTACTCACAGAAAAGGCCTCAATTCCTTGTCAAAACCAGCACAGGAGGGAAGGAGGCTGAAACAGACTGCCGTCTTCTAAACGTAGCCTCAGCTTGTGCTTGTACTTTATACATGCGCCAAAGCCCATCCCATTATGTCCCTCTGTGGCATTGTCAATCCAGCCCTCTGTCTTTACTCAAGGGAAGCCTACTGCAACAAATACAATTGTCTCTCAGTAAAACTGATACAGCCCTTTGCACGGTTTCAGAAGAATGGTTTTCATACTGTGTTGAGAAGTATCTCTGTATTGCACATAGGGAACTGAACAAAAAGATTTCTATGCCAGAGTTTCTGGTCTCATTCCTTTTCTGGCCTTTCTTTCCAAGGAACTTCCATAGGAAGTTACTTCAGATGTGCTTCTCTGAGGGATAAAAGACATCCCCATGGGAAAGCGAGAGCATCTCCTGTTGCAAAGAGGAGGGTAAATGCTGATCTCAGCTTTGGATTTGAAGTAGTTTATTGGACACCTGAAGAATTCTTCCAGGTGTGGCTCTCTGAGAGCAGAACCTCATATATAGTCCCATATACATTCCCCTACTCTTCTTCCCGAGGCAAGGGAAGGAAAGAGCAGTTACCTCAGCTTCATCATCAAAGCTTATGGTTCTTCTTACTTAATTTAATTCAGTTTACTTGGCTGCATTGACTTAGGTTTTATCAGGGTTTAGACTTTTGGAGATCCGTCTTTGGAGTATCTGTTAGAAGCTCAGGAGACACACCAGCATGGCTGGAGTGTCTGAACACCAGCTCACAAAAGATGTTAACTGCACAGGTGAAATGGAGAAAAGGGGTGTTTGTGGATCCTGACTACTAAGTGTCATGAACAACTAAGATCATCAGAATGCTCCTTTCATTTAGTATCACGTATACGTCCCTGTCAGGAATTACACGGTTTATGGTGTCACCTAGGATATGGGGCTCCTTTCCTGCTGAGTTTCACTAATTCTGTTTTATGCTTTGTCCATGACACCAGCTAGTAAACTCACAAAAGCATGTTTTTACTGCTTAACCACTGCTTCCTTGTTTTCTTTTTCTTTTCTTTTACTACTGACTTCTTCTGCATACTTCTTTGTCATTTAGTAGTGCCTTTTGTAGTCCATGTGATATTCTTTCATCTTCCCTGGTATGATCCCATAGCACCAGGCATAGTTAGGCTCATGGGACAAACTAGTAATTTCTCCAGTTAGGGGCCTTGACTGTTTGTAGGTTTAATGATTTTCTGCATCTTTGTCAAACACTGTCAACCTCCAGTTGAAAAACCACCATTACCATTACATGCGACTTTTTACTATGTGATAAAGAGAATGTCACTTGGCATGTTGGGACTGAGGAGGACGTTTACGAATGAACCATGAATAAGCCATGTCTGTATGTCTGTAACAGAACGAAATGGAAGAATTCAGTCTGTACACTCTATGATTTATGGACATTTTAACTTTAAATCACCTAGCTTTTGTTACTGGAAAGGCTCTTGTAGTGGGAGCATATACCTGAAGTGGGTACCGGGGGAAATGCAAATAGCATTTCTCAATTTCAGTTCATTTTGTTTAAATTCAGAATAGTGTTGGATGACTTATTTTTTAATGTTTGTTCACTCAATAGGCATAGAAAAGTCCTATCTGCCTGCATGGTCTGTTTATTTTTTAGGTCAGATTTGACACATGTATGTGTTATTTCAGCAGTGTAATCACACAACTTGTTGCTGGTTTCTTTTATACTTAGGTCCTTCTGAACTGAAACAAATGGCTAAAACATTAATTTGTTTTGGAAAATAAGTAAATGAATAGATTGATGGATATTATACCTCTAATGAACCGGGAAGATGGTTTCTGTGTTGTATTTCTATCTGGAAAGCCAAATGTTCCAAACATTGTAGCCAGCCCTCATGTCTTAAATTTTAAGAAGCTGAAATTAATAAGGTCCTTCTGCTGGCAGAGATATGCCTGACCTCTGAGGTATTTGCAGTTTGTGAATCAGTAGCATTGAAACTCGTAGTTTAAATGCAGTGATTTCCCATGTTGAAAAGTAACAAAGCATTTCCAAAAAGTATAATATTGTTGTATGTATATGCAAAATCTATAGGTGCTCTTGATGAATAACAATGCACTCTGACAGCAAAGAATCAACACAGAAAAATTAGGTCACAGCAGCTTGCTTGCTCTTTACACTGTCATGGTTGATTGGTTATTCTCATCACCCTTTGTTTAAAATCATTTCAGAATTAATTGGCGTTCATTAACGCAAGTCTTTGTAGCAGAATTGCAGAAACAGTCATTAATGTAGCTAATAAACATAAAAAAGAAAAAAGGATCCTATTACCAGGTCCCTACAGGCTGTTAACTAACATTTTGAATAAGAATACATAAACATAAATTAAACATTTTTACAAACTGCTAAGGATGTGGGAATTTAGCATGGTGGTCTCTAGTAATGCTTTGAAGCAATTTGTTACATTATGTCAATTTTTTAAGGTTTCAGCTATAAAGATATCGGCCCTGATTAGCTTAGATTTTCACTGCAGTCCTGCAGGTTTCTTAAGAGCTCTGGCTGCCTTTGCCCACTACTATGGATGAGGCTCTGATCCTTCTCCCCCAAGTTCAGTGAGGGTTTTTCTTGAGGAGTGAAAAGGATCCAGGTTCCTTTTATAGTGTTTTGAGAAGCAGCGGAGCAAACTTAGAAGCCAGAAGTTCTGATTGAGGTCCCCACAGCAGACACTGGTGCACATATCACCTGCTTAATTTGTGTGGACGAAGGTTAGTCGTTGGCTTTATCTGGGTGCTCTGCCATCTGGTTTTCCTGTTAGCTTGAGATAGACCACCCCGTACAATGCACACTCAGATCTGCTGTGAGTTAATTACAGGATTTCCCTCGTTTGGGCTGTTGCCCTGATTTGATGGAATATGCAATGTGGAAGGCACTGCTGTATCTTGTAACCCCTCACAATAATTTCTTCTAATGGATCTCCCAAGGTTAAAGGTGATTAGTGGTTGAGTAAAATAAAAGTAGGACAAGTCACCTCTGTCATGTATTCATGGGAGGAGTAGGGGGATATGGTGGTGCTTGTGCAGCTTTGGCTCTTGGACCGTGTTTCTGCCTGAACTCTCGTAGGTTTGGGGGGATGCAGCAGGTCCCAGGGCTCTGGCATGGGGCCTGGGATTGAGCCTTTTGAGGAGACGCGCTCATAGCTGCTCTCACGGGTACTTGCTGCCCAGGAGATACTGCCTGCACGTGGAAGGGCACAGTGGCTTTTCAAAGGGTGATAACAACAGCCGGGTGTTGGGCACGCAGCAGAACCTCCCTGCGCAGGCCCTGGCTGGCTCTTCGGCATCTCCTCCCAGCTGCACGGCAGCTCCTCGCGCTGCCCATCCCTTTGGCTGCAGTGCAGGGAGCGGGTGGTGGAGCTGGGAGAGGCAGCCAGGCCATCCACCCTCACCCAGCCTTTCTGCACCTGCACGGGGCTGGCACAGCTGCCTCCTGGGCATCCTTCTGTCCTCCTGAGAGTTTGCAGGACACCTGAGTCCCCGATTTACAGGCATGATGAGGTACCTAAGCAGCCAAGTGAGCGTGGCCTGGGAACGAGTGAGTGGAAATGCCAAATTATTTATCCCCAAATGTTGTAGATATTGAAATGGAGCCCTAGTGAGGAGCAATTGGAAAACATGTCCCCTACTATTTAATTTTCAGATGTCTTTGCTACAGCTTGCTGAACGTAAAGAGGGTAATTTGCCACCAGACCACCTAATGTAGTTAGTTCATACATTTTGAGGGCACTATAATATCCAAACAGCATTGACTGATGCACTTTTAACTTTGGTTAAATGCAGTCTTCATGCAAATGCAGTCTTGGCATATACAGTAAACTACAAAAACATTTCAAATACAAAATCAACTAGACAAATATATTGCTTTGTATGTCTGACTCTAGATACACGGTGTCTGTATACATTCTGACATATTCAGAGAAACACAGAGACTTGCCAGTGATCCATATACATTCCCTTTTATTGCTTACAATTTATAAGAATTCAAGCCTTAAGTAGGATATGATTGGTAAAGGGACAAAGAAATCTATTTACCCGTACAATTAAAATATAATAACAGAAAGACTAAAAATTGTTTTAGTCTAACTTTTGTTTATTGACTAGAACATATAAATGGCTTTAGGCACTACTAAACAATAAAAAAATGTGGCTCACTATTGGGTCTTTTATCCATTTTAATTTATTTTGATGCTGCATGCAGTTTCTGAATATCTTTTGTGGGTTGTAATAAAATAGCCGCAGTGCAATTTTGCATGTATGTCAAGCGGTGCGTGACCTGATATGCAAATTTAATACCAAGGTGCCAAAACTGAATTCATAATGTTTCACATCTACAGAGCTGTTTAAGGCAGTTTAGAAATCAATGAATATGTAATATGAAGGTGATAAGACCTAAATAAAAACCCTATTTATCTACTATGAAAAGTATTTATACACAGAATATTTAGCACAAGCAGAAAATGGACAGAGTTTCCAATTATATGGTTTGCATAAACAAATGTTGAACCATGTGCTTAGAATAGATAATAACATAGCTAGTTCCTTTGCATTATACTTCAGAAATGTTTACAGATGTCTCTCTTTTAGTGTATATATAAAATGAAACACTAAACTGAAGCAGCTTTTGAAGAAAACCTCTTTGAGGTCTTTTATTTATTTTTAATTTACAGTATATGGGGTGCTTCATTATAGGTTTCTGTTACCGGTTTTCAGGTTATTAAAGATCAGTGAAATAAGATACACTTTTGTGAAGTCCTGTAGTTTATAGTAAAATAAGGGACATAAATTTAACTGGTAATAAATAAGAATCAAATGTTTTCCATCTGCTTACCTTTAAAAGCAAGGAAGATCTAATTTGGGAAGCATTTTGACCTTTGAGATCTTTTCCTGAATCGATGAACTGATTATTTCTGTTGTTTTGTCCAAAAAGTTAATCTAATAAATTTTCAGGAGTTTACCAAATGATACTCGTGAATTAGATTGGCCTTTCACTCAGCATACTTATATGTGGAGATGGACTGGAAATCCAAGCCTTGATTGATGGCAATCAGTCCCAGATATCCCACTGAAAATATATACTGTTTCCCCACGGAGGGAGAAAGCGAGCGTGTGTTTGATTGGCTGGCTGCGCTGTTTTACAGCACCCTGCCAGTCAGCACAGAGAGACATTTATATCTCTTGGCTGGAAATAAGTCGCTACAGTAATGACTACCAATGTGTTGAGCAATCAAGAACAACGCACGGGTGCAGCAGGATTTGAACAACGTCCATCGTGCCATATGCGTACTGCTGGTATTTGGATGAGGTTTTGCATCCACCTTGCTAGAGGCCAAGGTCCATCATAGGGAAAGTCAGAGCGTTAGACTGACAGGTGAAATAATGATTTGAAATAGATACTAACTGATCTTTGTTCTTGTGTGAGAAACAAGAGGAAACTCGAACACCAGAAGCGTACGCTGCTTTTCGCGTCTGACCTTAAATCAGCGCAGGTGGAGCTTTCCACTGTCGGTCAGCAGCCTGTTGACTTAATGTCTTAAACCTCAACAAGGGTTTAAAGTTCAAAATAAATTCGGACACCTCCTTTCTCTGATCAGACACAGATGAGCAGAACTGGGAGGTAGATAATGATGATCATTTTAGTTTTTGTCCCTTGTGCGGCTACTGCCCCGTGAAATTGCTGCCTCCCTCTGAGAAATGAATGATGGGGTCATTTTTTGTTTCTGCATGAGGGATTGTCTACATTTCTTCAGCAAGTGCTAGAACTGTTCATTTTTATGAAGTTTTCTTTGGCTCATGCCACTACTAATCAGAGATTGCATAAAAATATAAAAAGATTGTCTAAAACCCCCAAACAGTAGTCAGTGTACTGTGAGTGTGGTACTTTTCTGGC
The DNA here is from genome assembly GCF_964237585.1 of Gallinula chloropus. Classification (NCBI taxonomy): domain Eukaryota; kingdom Metazoa; phylum Chordata; class Aves; order Gruiformes; family Rallidae; genus Gallinula; species Gallinula chloropus. The sequence goes on from NC_140096.1 coordinate 17,961,652, forward strand.
CCTCAGTTATGTACAAAAAGCTCCAGGTAATTATCTGTACCAGATACACTACATTAACTTTCCTCAGCTGAGGGGGAGGATGCCACCACGTTCCTTGGAGGGGAGAGGACATCCAGGTTTCCCTTGCTCAGTGGTGCCCCCTAAGAGGTTTGTTTTAACAGGATCTATATGGAAATGGAAAGATCTCTTAGGTTCCCCTCCAAAATTCTCTTTGCATTTTTTTCATGGTCATGAGGGGTGCTGAGCTCCCATAGGAGATGATGTCCTTTTTACTCCTGAAAGAAACCTACATTAAAGGACACATTTGGATGAACTCTAGAACCGTACTGTGGAGAGATTTACCTTCCTCCTCCCCTGGGATGTGGCGTGCTTGTAAGACCTGTGCTGTTGCGTTCCCCTTCAGTTGTTCAGATGTAGCCATCGAAGGGACTGAAGGACCAAAATTTGAGACATGTTATAGTAAATAAATGAAGTGAAATATATGTAGTTTAGTAAATAGGTGAAATGGAATGGTGGGGGTTTTTTCCAAATTGAAACAAAATGTATGGTGTTCTTAGGAATACTTCTAGTTTTGCATCTTTTTCTGGAACATAATTTCATAGTATGTATGGATTTATCTTTAAAATGAATGGACATTATTATTTTTTCCTTGGAATTTTTATTCTCATCTTGGCTATATTTATCTTTTTCTGACTTGGACACATTATTTTTTTCTTTTTTCAATAGCAGAGTTTTCCATGAATACAGATTTGGCTTCCTAACCAAAAAACAGAACACAGGATAATGTTACAGTAGGCAGTTTGGGTTATTTTCCTCCAGAATCATTGTTTCCATCTCCAGCCTCTTTCAGAGAGCATGGAGGAAAACGGCTGGAAGAGTTGGTGGTGCAGAAGGAACTGGATGGAGCAGGAGACCACCACCTCCTTTGTGCAAGTGCTGAGTTCCCACCAGAGCTTCTGGGCTGTAATAGAGAAGAGCTTTAACTGTGTGTTCCTAGGTTCAGTTTTGAGGTTAGATGAAAACTCCATCCTCGCACCAAGAGTGGCTTTGCATTCTGCTGAGTGACTTAACCTTTCTTTATGCAAGCCCAAAAGCAGCTGTACTAGGTGTGGCTTGGAATTTTTCCTAAATTTTGGACAAGAAGTTGGACATGGACCTACAGTGCAATGACTGCTTGGTCAGTGCCTCTAAAAATGAATGGGAAGTCTCAGTCTGTGAGACCTGGGACCCTGTGATGTGACACCAGGCTTCCCCAGATTTCTTGTGCAGAGAGGTGTAATGCACCTTTATACTAATATTGGCATCAGGACTTCAGCTGCCAGTTCAGGGAAGCCTGTTCTTGGAAAATATATATCTATAAGTTCGTTTTGCCTCCTTCATTATTTAGTGGTTTTCTAAACTAAGAATTAGGGATACCAATCTCCATCAGGAAATATTCCTACAATGGGCAGTGGATTTGTGTTACAGATGTGTTGTAGTGATAGTTTTGCTGCTCGGCAGAATATCAATCCAGGAGAACTATATTAATAAAGAAAGCATGCAGTACTTAAACCCCTAATTTTCTTGGAGGCTTAAATGACTTTACTGGTGATTTTTCCGTGCATGTCTTTTAATCAGTGTCATGCTGTGAAATCTGCCATTTTTGCCATGACCAACCCATGAAATTGCCCGTTGCCATTCCTGTGGCTTGCACGGGGATTGCTCTGTGACACCAAGCAGACTTCACAAGTGTGTGTTTTAGTGGCACTGATCTCCAAAAAACGCATGGCCTCTTAGCCTGGACTCCAAGCTAGGCTGTAACCCAAGGCTGAATATTTCAAAGTGAGATTTTAAGTGATAATTATGTGGGATTATTACGTTAGGCAACGTGGTGCTGTCAGTGGAGCTTACCTTAAGTGCTTGGGTTCCTCACCTTTGTTTTTCAGCTTGCTCATACTTGCTCGGTTTGGCATACAGGGAAGCAACAGAACCTTTCTGCAGAAAAAATTTAAGACACTTCCAGAGTGTGCCATGCAGCAAAGGGGATCACTGTAACAGGCTCAGCTAAGGGTTGAATCCCCAATTTGGAGTGCACAATCTGTAGGAGAAAGCGAGGCTCTTACTATTTGATATATAGTAATTATATAGTGAATTACAGTGATATATAGTGAATGATAGGGCAGTGCTTTAGTGTTAAAATATGAATCTTTTGGCCCAGCAAAAGATAGTATGCTTACTTTAACAATGGGGTGGTATTTTGACATTTATTAAAAAAAATAAATTAGGCTTGGCTTTATTTTAAGTGTGTGGTCAGAATGAATTCATTTGCTCTTACTGGAAGAATACTTATCATAATGGATTCATGTGGTATCCATGTGCTTGTCACATGTTCTTTTTATACACATCCCTCTAATTCCATTTCAATGCCACTTTAATTTAGCATTAGTTAATGGACTCCACATAAAGGTTGATCATTTTTTATCTGGGTTCTCCAACTACATTTCTGGTATTTAAAACTGCTAAGCTGGAGAGGAGAGCACTAAATATTAATAGCAGCACTTTGAAAAATTAACAGAATTATCTTCCTTTTTGTCTGTTGATTCTGTTTTAGTACTTTACAAATTAATAAGCAAAACAATAAGGGGCTAGAGATTAGACATGAAAAATGAAATACATAGTTGGAAGAGACTGTGCAGCTTACCTACGCATCCCAGTCAGCAGTGACTCTTGGGCAGCGTGGGAAGATGTGCACATCGCCACTGGTGGGCATGGTGGAACAAGAGTGAACAGTCACCAGTTTAGTAGAGGAAAGCTGCTAATATCAGGAGCCCACCTCTATGTGCTTCCTGTAGCTGACAGTATCCACTCGTCGAGGCTGAATTAGGAGCCTAAAGTGCCCAAATTCTATGATCTCATTTCTGGAGACACCAACTTACCTTTCACACCCACCTGAAGGTAAGGTGGGAATGTCTCCTAATATATAAACTGCAGAGAGGTCCATGGGAGTTCTGCAGTTTAATTTAGATGTAATCTAGGTTTCACCAAGAACCTTGAAGACCTGAAATTGTTGAGAAATTTTTCCACTGACTTCACTAGGGTTTGGTTTAGGTTGGATGGGCCCATGGTGTGGTGTGAGACAGCCCTACACAAGCCAAGGTAGAAAAGATCCATTATGACAGCCAGTCGGGAAAAGAAAATACTTCAATGACTAAATTGGCTCCAGTTGTTTATTATCTATTATTTATTATCCCATAAAAAGGCTTTATCCAATAAGACTGGAGCTGAATTTTCATAGGATGTTTTAAACAAAAGTGGCTTCATGTCAAATTTATGCTGGAAAGGTCAACATTAGTTTACATCAAAGGTTTGGGTTGTTGAGAAAAAATAACATAAGGTCATAATTTCAGCTTGTTTGAAGAGCTGCAGTGAGCTGTTTGCCAGAGATTCGATCTCTGGTAAACAGGCCCCTCTAGGCTCACTTGGAAAAGCTTGCAAATGTGGGGATGCTCTTTGCCCATTAAGTTCAGGATGAAAAGCAAGCCTGAAAGCTGCCAGTGTTTATAGACAGAATTTGGGTTTGTTTGGGGTTTTTTTCTTTTCTTTTTTTTTTTTTTTTTTTAATCTTAAGAGTAAAATCAGAGAAAAACAAAAACTGATGGAAGGAAGAAAGGGGAGAGTAGGTAAGAGGACAGGGTCATGATGTTTAGACCCTGGCTTAATCTAGCTTTACAAGTGCATGGTGCAACTCAAAGTTGCAATAAAAGTTGTTGATCTTAAGGGGCCTTTTTAAAACTATGTTATAAACTACAGACTGGAGCCCCTTTACATCAGGTTGAGAATGGGTCAGAATGGAAAGCTTCCCTCTGCAAGCAAAGAGGAAGCACTTGCTTAGGTGAGGGAGGGTTCTCTGAAGTGCCAGGCAGCAGCTCTTCCCAAGGCTGGAAGGAGCCAGCGTGGCCTCTTCTGAAGCTGCCCGTGGCTGGCTGTTGGGGCTGGTGCTCCCCAGCCTGTAGTAGCCCGTTTTTTGATGGGTAACGTTCACGTGCTGTGCTGCAGGTTTGCCTGTGCACTGTCACACCCCATGGGCTGGCGGACGGGCTGGCCTGAGTGCCAGACCTTGACGTGATGAAGGTCTCTCTCCCTACCCTGAAGAGCAGGATTTCCCTTCCCTCTGATGTCTCAGCAAAATCACCTTTCAATTGCTTTGGGACCACTGAAATGTGAAAAGGACCTGGTCTAACACAAATACTGCAGCTGTTTGTCAGGCTTTAGGAATCCATCCGTCCTTGCACATTTGGTTATTGGAGTGATGTAATTTCCATGCTTTCACACACATGGAAACTATAATATCTCATTACAGATGGAGGAGTCCAATGATTAATACACAAAAGAAGGTTGTCTAATTTCGCGCAGTTTAAGAACTACCTTTAAAAAAAGAAAGCAAGAACAATAGAGCTGCAAAGCTGTCTTTAACTCTGAGTGAACCTTGTGAGCCTCATTTATTGGGGTTGGAATATTCGGCCTCTGGGGCTTGTGGAAGGCCAGGAGTCCCTTAGGATCAAGTGACAGACCTTATTTTGGGAGTATCCAGTAATTACCCAAATCCTTTGAGTACTGTTACTCACAGTTCTGATTTTTACTCTAACATTTGTGGTGGTACTAATTTTTAAGTTTCTTCACAGACTTCTATTCATTACCCCTCAGTGATGTGCTAATTAGAGCAGCCAAATGCTACAAATGAGTCTGTGTTTGCGATTTTTCAAGGACCAGAGTCTAATCATTTTCTCCACCGCTATAAAGATGTCATGAGGTAATGTGTAAAGTTATGCTGTGGGAAACCAAACAGAGAGAGAGGGAGATAAAGCATTCAAGGGTGTCTGATTTAACTCCTCTGAATACAGTCATGCTCATGCACTCTGGGCTGGAGTAGGGGGTGCACACAGGGTGCTCTGCAGCCTTGCACTTCCAGTCGCATCCGTGGGTTTTTTCCCTCCTGAGAAAGAGACATACTTTAACACTCATAAACATTTATTTAATCATTTGAGTCTGGAAAGGGGCACCTCCAGAACGGCTCCATGCAAATGTCTGTTCTTCAAAATAGGCAATAAACAAAGTCTGCTGTTAGTCTGCCAAAACCCAAGATCCACCTAACTAGACAAAAATCTATGAATAGGGAAATGCCCAAAGAAAATACATGGATTCAGTCTCTCTTCCCCTAAAATACCTTCCACAATGAAGCAAAAATAGCCTGTTTTCTTTTACAGAGAAATACTCCAAAGCAGAGACACTTTCCTTGCCCTCCTGGCTCTAGTGTTCTGAAGCAGCTGAGCACAGTATGTGATACGCAGCAATTCCATCTGACTTGGGAAAGCACTGGATAAGGAAATTCTGCTATCTAAAGTTAGAATTAAATCCTTGCAGTGTGCTTCATCCCACCAGATTTGAGTCACTTAAAACGTAAGGCATTTCATCCAAGATTAGATTGTCTTCTGTAATCAGGTGAGAAAAGTAGTTGGGAGATCTCACCTGCCTTGTCAATCTTACTTGAAACTACATTTCAATGTATATTGAACTAGTACTATACCTTCCAGTAAGGGCTAAGCTTTCAGGTGTGTTTACTCATGGGAAGTGGCATCTTCTTTCAACACACGGTGTTGCCTGTCCTGCGGGATCTAGCCCCCAAAAGGCTAACACTTTGTTAGTGGGGATTATCTGTGATTAACCTGATGGCACAGAGCAGCTTTGTATACATACTGAGTTTTGAATTTTTTAGCAGAGAAATGATCCAGTGCCTCAACACCACATGCAGACTTCACATCTAACACACGTGGAGGCTTTCCTTAATTGCATTGACCCCGTGCTGGAGTACTGTATGTAATGCACAACAGAGACAAAAGCAGAATTACTTGCTCATCCACTCAAGGACTAAATAAAACCATTCTGAAAAAGTCATCCTGCTTGTCTTGGACACAGTGGCAAAAACTGCTCTCTTCAGCAGTTTAGGACTGAAAACTCTTCTCTCCACTGCCCGTTTTTGTGTGTTTCTTGATGCTTTATAAAAGGGTGCAAAATTTGTTCTGTAACACTGTTTGACTTGATCTATGATGATGTATGCCAGAACATGTCAAAATAATTGTGTGGTGACTATTCTGGGTTAAGGAGAATCATATTTAATGTTACTAATTTTCACATTATTTCACCCATAAAAATCTTTCTAGCAGCAAAAGTTTTATTGCACTGTATTTCAGAGCCTCTAATTTATTCATGGGATAAATGTTTCATATAATGAATTTTCTAGTAAATGTATTCTGAAATTCGTGCAGAAGCAGGACCACTGTAAAACTGCATAGAGTTGTGCTAAAAGAGATGGATTTCCCCCATTGGAAAGTTTGGAGGGCAAATTGTGTGGCTTTCTGCCCTTATAGCCCTAGTTTCTTCTTTTATTAAGGTTTTTCAGAGCTTTAACATCTTTATTGTTAAAATACTACTGCCACATGATACGCAAGTTAGATTTTCTTTTTATTCTCTTTCCACTAAGAGAGCATTTTTAAGGCCAATGTTTTTCTTGATCATGAGATTTAACCATATTTTTACTGTTTACCTGAATTGTCTTTGTTCCTGTTTCACATCTTGGCACTCGCAGGTAGGGAGCAAGAGGTTTTGAAAGCTCATACAATTTTTCGCTAGAATAAGGCACTCAGTTAGAGATGTGCAGTGTTGGAAGAAGCAGCAGAGAGGAGCTCTGTACAGACTGATTCTACTGTCTTTTCCTGATGTCTTGTTTCTCCTATGCTAAAAATGGCACCTGCATGAGGTAACATGTACAGAACAGCACAGGGATCATAATGGCATAACCGCAAAGGATGTATTCGTGACCATAGGTTCCTCCTTGAGCCAGTGTAAAGACATTTGGCTGTAAACTGTCTCTTGCTGCATACACCAGGTAGCAAAACCAGTATTTCTAGCAGTCTAAAAATCTCACTCTCCTACAGCAGAGAAGTAAGCAATGGATGTTCCTCAAATGCCTCACCTTACCTTACCTAACCTTACCTTAGAGATTAAGGTAGAAATTCCTTACTTTAGAGATTACACCTCTCAGGTGTTACTGAAAAGTCAGCTCTAACCATGTCAGGCTGCATTGGTGGAAAATTTGTGGATAAAATTGGTCTTGAATAATAAATTAATGTCACAAGGGCACTTATTCTCAGAATAGTTTTGGGGACAAATACACTGCCATTCAAATTTGTTATTAACGATTTGCAGCAAAGCAGATCCACCCTACTGCCATGCCATATAAAATACACACAGCGATCAACACTGGCATAGTCTTTGGCTATGGTTACCTCTCTGTTCAGCAGTAACACCCATACATTTCTGACTCTAGGTGTGAGAATGTCTGGAAGTGGCACTATTTTTAAAATGCTGTCTAGTTAGCAGGGATCAAAATAATAAAAAATGAGGGATCAGATCCTAAGCTGGTATCAATCCGTGTCAGTGATACTAGGTTCAGTTTAACAAGAAGTCTACAGTCCACTGTTACTAATTAGTTAGTGCTGCTCCATAACCTTCAATATGGGGAAGGCAAGCATTTAGCAGCAGTTGGGGAAGGGAAGCATTGCTCGTCTCTGTGGTGAATGGAGCAGACATCTATAATCTGAATGGGTATAGTCTCCTGATGTCATTTCTTTCAGGCTGCTCTTTAAATAAATGAGGTAACGGTAGCCCATTCCACAGCTCTCGTTTAATATTCTTTTTAGGGTATGGAAATCTTGGGATGTGAATCTCTGAGTGACCAGATGCATAGGAGCAGGTATTAAACTGCTGCTATCTAATTGATATATGCTGCCATCAGTTCTGACCCAGGTAATAGCACAGCTAAAACAATTTTGAGTGGGTCGAAACATCCCTGGAGTACTTACTGCAGTGATATAAAAATCTTGAAGCAATGTGTCTTTAGTCCTGTAAATCATGTTAGACTTAATGAAACCTTCTGCAAGAGTATTCCGTACCTATGATGCATTCAGCTGCAGACTGTTGACATTTTGTATCTGGTTTTAAAAATTATGTAAACTTCTGATGATGTGCTACAGCTGATAGGATTGAAAAATAAGGATTGCTTTTTAATGGTTCGGGGGTTTTTTTTTGTGGAGATCCTAATAATTGTGCAGGAAATTCCTGAGATCCAGTGTATTTCATCCTAATGTTTTGATTTCTTTTGCCCAGAGGAATTTTTCTGTATAAAAACTTTGAAAGCAGAGATGCGTCTGTTGTGTACACAATATCTGCTTCAGCTGGGTTGATGCAATTGAGTCAGACCAACTTCAGACTCATGTTGCTTCAGTACATAAAATTTATCTGCCTTATATTTACCAGTGAGCTATAAATGTTGTCCTTTGGAAGGGAAGTTGCTAGATAATGACATGAGAAAGATAACAGGTGAGGCTGCAGACACATAGGCATACATTCTTCCGTCCATATGCACACATAAATCCTGCTGACATTAATAAGGACAACATGCATGTAGTGAAATGCAGACAAGGCTCTATAGTAAAAGTTCTGCAATGCAAAGCACTTAAAACGCCCTATCAGACTGTTTTCAAATGTTTTCTTATCATTATTGTTGTGCTTAACATACCCAAAGTTCTTAATTTCTTATAAATTAGGGTTGTGCTGTGGGTTTTCCTAATTTATCTTTCCATAGGGTTTCTTATTGGTAGAAGCTTACTGCTGGAAGAGAAGCAAAATCTTATCCCTAAATATCTGTGGAGTAGATGAACTCAGTGATTCCAGGGAACTTTGTTTTGTTCGGTTTCAGAGCTATGTGTCTGAGAGCTGTACTCTAATGGATACTGCTACCTAGTGTATTAGGGTACACTGGGCAATTTGAAATGCTTATTTTAGGAGGGAGTGGAACAAACTAAGGGACCCTAAAAAGAGCCTGACTATCAGAGAAAACATTCAGCAGTTAGGAAATTGAAGTTGGACTTCCTCTAATTAAGCCACACAGACTAACAATCATTTTGGAAAATGTGGTTTGTAATGCCAAAAGACCCAGCCTGCATCTAAACCCAACCATTTCTCAAACTGGATGTTGTCGCCAACAAGCATTTAGAGACAGACAAAAGGTTCTTTCTCAAAAAATCATGAGACTGGCATAGTTATCATGACATTTAAAAAAGTAATAAGATCTTATGTGCTCTTATTTGCTTTCTGGTTTCCAAACGAGTAAGGGTAACATTCTGAAGCTTTTTTCTGGGACTGTGTAAGCTAGAAAGCTCTTAAATAAATTGAAACTGTGAATAAATGATGTAGTAGCTTAGGCTTTAGAAGAAGCACCAAATGTCTCAGAACTCTGTGTAAATCTGGTGGGCTAGCACTGCTTCTTCAAAGGTGGTAGATTTAGTCTAATGCTTGATAGGTAAAGGTAAATAGCTTTAAAAAATAATTGTTTCTATCTTAAAAATGTAAAGATCCTTACTTCTGTAGTTGACAGCAAACAGATGCTGCTTGATTCTATAAATATGACGTTTTGTTTCATAAAATGAATGCATATTTTCTTCTGTAATTACCTTAATCTTAGTGAACGTACTGTTGTTTTACCATGTAATCCAAAAACTGTTGTGTGCTGGGCTGTTTTGAAAGGTACTGGCTTGCATGTACTGAGTGGATTTTGAAGGCCAGTTGTGGAAAGAAGTTGCCATTTAATGGAAACAAACATCTTTGGTATAAAGATTTCCAGTTCTATAAATATTAAGCTTTATAAAAACAGAGTCCATACTTAGTTCTTCAGTGTCTCACTGAATTGTGTCTTTTTAAACCCTTTAGAAACATTAAACCAGTAGCCCACATAACTTTTGACTTCTTGTCAGGAGAAGTTTTCTGTTGAGTTCTGCTCGTGGGCTTTAAAAACATCCCTGGCTTTGCCTCATTGACTATGGAAAGTCTGAAGAGGGAAGCAGAAGCCTCAGAGCCTCTGTGTTGTAATGCAAGAGGGAGCACACCACAGGACCTGCTGACCTTGTTGATAAGACTGTAAGAAATGCTGACAGCTCCCACCACTCCATGCTGGCTGGAATGCCTCCTCTGTGTAGGCTTTTATTGTCATACCACCTTCATTATTGTTGTTAATCGAGTTGGTAAATTATTACAAGACTTGAGCTACTGGTAATGAACCAAGGATGTCAGAGATAGAAAAGGCCAGTTTGGTTTTCCTGGGTCAGCAGAGAGCTGAGTTCCCTTGGTTTCTCTGTCTGTGGGCAGAGAGCCTGGCTCAGGCTTTTCATCTTCCCCCATCCCTGGGCAGGGCAATGGCTGTCCTTCAGCTGGTGGCTGTCCTAAGGTGGCATCCTGCAGTGCTCTGGTTCATGCAATGAGTTCTGCATATAACTGTACCTGTTTGGCATTGTGAAGGAGTTTGGGTGCTGGGTCATCTGCTATGGGTCCATGCCCAGCTGCAATGCTAGTAACTAGACAGCTGTATTTGGAAGCAAAAGTACAGTTTGTTTTAATAGTATATGAAAATGCTTAAAAAGAGAGGGGTTAAGAACAATCCACATGCATTTCCATCTCACAATGGGGCAGTTTATCCCCTTGGAGCAAGGCAGGCTGGCCGAATTCCTTTAGTCACCTTCTGTATATGTAGAAGTCGATGCAGAAAGCTGATTCCCCTAAGCAGTTCCCACTCTGGAGAGAAAGCCTCCTCCTAAGCTGCAATAGTTTCATATTCTTGGCTGTTCTGGGTGAAACCTGTCAAGTGTGCTTACTAGAGGTAAACCCATTGGCTCTCAGCACATCAGCACAGTGTGCTGCCATCGCTGACCTTAAGCATTTTCTTTCTTTCTTTGCTTCTTCAGGATGTTGACATCACCTTACTCAGCTCAAACGGGCATGGTCATACTGCAGTAATTGTGGTTGGGCAGTCTGGTCAACTTACAATATCCTGCACGTTTCCCTCAGGTTTAGGTACTCAGCTGATTTTCTTGGGTGATCAGAACTTTTCTGAAAATCTGGCCAGACCTCTCCAGTGAGAGGTGCTGGTGCCGGATGCTTCTGGGGCTCTGACCCTTACGAGAAACACACTGGCCCTAGAGTAGCAGTACTGTGGGATATGGTATTGATATAATAAATAGTTTGCTGTCTAGATCACCAAGTCACACCATGACTAAATTCCTTAGCACTGTCCTGCAGGACACCTGGTTAGCCACAGTTTGACAGTTTCTGGTTGAAGCCAAATAAAGGATCCATCCCAAATACAGTCAGCTGTGAGAGGTGTCAGCCACCATGGTAGAATGTGTATCTGAGAGCAGGGGGACTTTCTGGATAAATTCCACCTTGTGTAGATCTGTGTCAGTCAGCACTGTTGATAGCTAATGTTGCACTCTAGGCATTTCTTGCCAAAGGCTGCTGTACCCATTAATTAATAGTAGGGATTTATAAATCCTCCAGTCACTCCCTTCTCAGCACTACTCCTTATCCACAGAACATCCCTTCTGCCTCACCTGCCCCAAGTCCCTGCCAGGCACGCAGGAGGGTACCTGGTAGGTAACTTTCAACACAGCCAGTGGGAAACACATTCTTGCTCCCTATGGATGTAGAAAAATGGTTTGAATGTATTGGTGCTAGGGGTAGTACCTCCCTCAAAACAGAGTAGCGCCGCGCTCTCTTCCCTCATGTGGGACATTCTGTGGAATATAATCAGCAACTGCAAGAGTAAACCTTCCCTCAAGTCCATTCCAGAGAAAATCACTCACCCTCAGACACTGTAAACACTAACTTCTTTATCCCAACCTTCCCAACATACCCCCTCCACATCTCTGTCCTCTGCTTATGATATCCATTTTTATCTTTCCTGTTACATCACTCCCACCACACTGTATTAATCATCTGGCCACTATCACATTACACTTAATAAACGAACAAGATCTAATACAAAAATCCCTCCAAACCAGATGACTTAATACTCTTTTATGCTTAACTCTTTCTTTATTTTATTCCACAGATGTGTTGCAAACACTCATGAGTGTTCTGTAGTGGATGAAATGCTTTTAACAAAGATAGTTTAAAATATATGTAATTTATATAAGCTGTTTTAAATACTGCTGTTCTTTTCTGTTTGATGAAGTATTTTACATCCTGTCTTCACTGTAAAAAGAGACAAAACTTCTATTCTTGCGTCCAAAAAAAGGTTAAACCCCATTAAGTTATAAGGCTAGTTTAACATGTGGCTCTGAGGTTAGGAGATATTCTCAGGGCAGAGCTGGGACAGGCACCACTAGTTATAGCCACAGTATTCTCTTTTAACTGAAATACCCTGTTTTCAGGGGCAAAATCATCACCTTGAGGAATGCAAGTTCACCTCTGCTGGAAGCCAGTGGGTCCTGGCTGAGCCTCTGTTCTGTGTGCTTTCATGCTCCTGAACAGAGCATCACTTTCTCCTGAGTGTTTTGTACCTCACACAAAGTGGCATTTGCTGTTGGTCTTTCTTGGCCCTGCAGCGCTCCCATGCCCAGATGAGGCTGCCATCCCCAAAGCCCAACCTTGGGCTTTGATAGATGGATCCACCATCCCATTTTCCCTGCAGGACCTCACAGCTGAGCTCTGCAACCCCCTCCGGACCCATTTCCTTTCTGTGTTGCCCTGGTTGTTCATGCACCTCCCAACACTTGCTCTCTGTGAGCACTCTGCTTTACAGCTTTTCTTTCCACGAGTGCCACCGGCTGAGTGGGACATCCTCGAGGCACATCTGCACAGCCCAGTGCAGTGTGGCAGCCAGCTGTGCATGATGCAGGGAGGTATCTCCCCACTCCAGGAGGCAGAGGAGGTGCAAGGCACCATAGTTAGTTGTATGAGTGCTGTGCTTTGCCTGCGCTGATGGACCCCACTGCTCCAAGAGCTGGTTCATACAGGTGGCATCAGCAGGTATGTCTCCCTTGCATTGTGCTCTGTCGGTACACCACATCGATACCACAGGTGCTTTTCAGTGGCAGTTCCATGTTGTCACCCCTTGCAGTTTCATCCCAAAATGAGTACAGAGAAGCCTGAGATGATAGTGCTTTTGGTCTGAAATAGATACATAGAGAATGCCTGTAAGTACTGACGAGCACTACATGGATGTGTTCTGTGGGCTGTGACACATCACCTGTGCTGTGGGAAATAAGCCCTTAATGAGAAGATGCCTAGGAGAGAGAAGTAATAGGGTTTTCTGAGCGGGATTTTGATAGGGTTATAATAGGTGATTAAAAAACCCTCCAGTAATTCCCTTTATTTACTCACAGGAGAATCTTTACCTTTATTTTCAAGAAAGAGAATGGTCATTTAAGTGAGACTCAAAAATTTTCACTCTCAGGTTTACCTGGGATGTCCTTATATTTAGCTCAAACAGACACGAGTTTGTAACTTTCAGATTGCAATTTGTTCACCCAAAAACATTCTGAAGAACACATTAGGTTTCTAAATTGAAATAGTAATGACCCTTGTATGAGTGTGAAAGATTAAGCTCTGGGCTTGGAACACATCAGAGGCTTAAAAACACTAGTAAGTAGGTAGTGTTAGGTGATTAAGAGAAGAAGGTTGAACTTTGCATCTGGTGTAGCTACCTTAAAGCCCTCCTGGAAAATGTAAACCAAATTACCTGAGTACTGGAAAATTGCATTTGCAAATAATAACGGCATCATTTAGTTTTATCCAGCAGACTGACAGCTGGAGGAGACTCCGTCTGTTGCTGAACCCCCAAATCAACAAGTTTTGTCTCTTGACACACTCGGACGGGGGTGTGAGAAGCTGCTCATTTAAGACCAGTAAACAGCCACTGCTGTGAATGTCTAATCCTTTCATTAAGCCTTGCTCTCAGTGATTGCTGGCTACCTTCACTTTCCTTTCTTTTAATTCACTATCTCCTAAATTATAATAATTGAAAACATATTAGCACCAAGAAGGGGAATGGAAAAAGCTAAGTAGACAATCACCTTGTAAACATCTTGTGATGGTGATGGCTATTAAACAGGAACGTTCAGTACCAACTGAGGCACAGGCGAGCTTATCCAAGCAAATCAATGCAAGTTAATCTTTCAGTGTCAGCTGGCTGAGTTTTGGACTAGTGATGAATGCCTTGACTGGAAAGATGAAATGCTGGAATGCCAGGCACTGCTCTGACAGCTACAGATGGTGCCAATTACTGCCAGTAGAGCCTGTCCTGCTGTGAGCCCAAGATGTCTGATTTGTGGTCACAGAAAAATGAAAAAGAGGTTTCCCAGCTGGGCCTGTCACCTGTCCTATATTGCTCCATAGCGAAAATGGTATTCGTGTTCTAAAATCAAATTTCTTTGTATATTTATGCTAATGATCCCGCTATGCTAATTACCAGACATATGCCTTGGAAAGATGCAGGCACTATTAGAAAATAGATTTATTTTTTTTTTACCCTTGATTAAAATAAACTTCAGAAATTCTACAAAAGTTAGAATAAAATACAGCATTGAAATACAGGGGAAGGAGGTGAAAGGAGGAGGAACAAGGAATTCAATAGCCCAGGCAGACATTCTGTGCTTAATTTTTCTCCATGCAGTTGAAAGGGATTTGCAGGCTGTAAATCAGAACAGAATCTAGCCCACGGTCTCCAGCCTTACCATACCCAGCTCGAATGTTAATATAAGCCTTTATTTTTCCTTTGTACGTTTGAGCCTTTTTGTGTTTGTTTTTCATGTGCCGTCTTATTCCACCACTACCCAAGCTATACAAATTGTCATTTATTGCACTTTCACATTATTTCCTGCCTCTGTGATATTTAAAAGGATTAGTCTAGACATCTGTGATCTGTAATTGGCTTTTTCCATGAAAGGGGATCAGCTGTAAGAACTTAAGCAACCCAGACTTATTTTACTTGTGATACTTGAAAGCCTTCTGGACAGAGCACCTTTGCTGCAGTGATTTAACACCAGGTTACTCAGTGTGCAAACGTAGCTTCAGCCAGCCCTTTGCCATTGAATCCCCTGTGACTTTATCCACCTGAAAATAGCCCATGTGTTTTAATTAAAATACATTTTGAGGTAACTGGTTCCAGCTTTGGCTTGCTTCAGCATTGTGCTGTGGAAGGGGACCCAATAGAATACTCGAACTCTGAAATATATTGCCATCCTGCTTTTATTTATATATTAAATTAACAATAGCATAGTAATTATCCGTATTGGAGCATGAAATACAAATCTGCCTCTTTTTCCTCTGTCCTTGGAACTCATTTACCACAATTTGCCTAATTGTTAAGAGCTAGTAGGTGGGGGCGGGGGGGCAGATGACTTATTTCCATTTTATTAGACTCAACCTTTGCTAATGAAGCTATTTTTCCCTCAACTTCAAACACAAATGTTCAAGCAAATTTTAGAATTCATTTAACAATAGTAGTAAATCAGTGGACAAACTGTACTATAAAAATAACACTTAGAGCAGCTGTGGAGTGGAGTGGGCCAAAGTACCTTCAGGTCTTGGCTTGAATCAGAGAGTACTTGGTGCTTGCAGATAACCACTCACCAGTTGTAATTCCACCATATAACTTGTGAGAGGTCCCAGTAGCCATGAATGAGAGATGATAGGCTTTCAAGTGACCATTTCTTTTAAGTATTTGGGAATTAAATGGTGATGATAAAATGAGAGATAGGAAGAAACCACAACTCCTCTTGATTTTTATCTTTTGACCTTTTATCAAGTGGTGAGGAAGGTTAAGACACCTGGGGAACTTGGGAAGCCTTTCAGTATGTCCATCTATAGCCGTAGCTTCCATGTGCCTGTTGTCTGAGGGTGCTGTCAGCTTTCAGTCTTTTATTTGTTACTGGGTTTGCTTTCCCCTGCCTGTAGTTATTTAACAGTTGAAACCAAAGATACAAGTTTTGCTGCCAAAGGTCTCGGGTTCTTGTAGAGCCCTTTGTTTTAGCACACACCAGTGAAGTCACTTGCTTTTACTGGTTCCCTTATTCTGTGTAGGTTGCCTATATTTAAAGACGTTATCATTAATATAAATGCAACAAGAGTTTGCTGGACTAGTAGTGGGAAGAATGGCATAAAGAGCCATTACCAGAGTGGGTAAGATCCATGGGCTCATCCTCAGGTACAGCTGTGGGGATTATAGATTTGATAACACACAATAAAAAAGTCTCTCAAGCTCCGTTTTATCAGCAAAGCAGAGGTGGTAAAACAGAGGGATGGTGCGTTAGAGGCTTAATCCTGCAGCTGCTGGATGTGCAGATGCTGTGCAGCCCCTCACAGGGCAGCGTGGCCATCGGAGGATGCCCAGAGCCACAGGCGCACTGTGCAGTGGGGTGAGCCCAGGGCAGCTTCACGTGCCTGATGTCAGACCCTGTCATTAGGCTGCAACCTCCTATTTGTTAACGGGTTTCTTTCCCCTGCCCCTAATTATCTAACAGTTAAACCCACATATATAGGTTTTGCTGCCAAGGGTCTCAGCTTCTCGTAGAGAATTATTTCGGTTGTCTTCTGAACCACTTTTTCATTTCCTGACTGCTGGCAGAAGAAGGATAAAAAGAGTGAAAGCCACAGCAGTGGGCCCCCCGAGTACAGAGTTTTTTGGGGCAGATACGCTGTTTTGTGTAACATTAAACCTGGGGAGATACTTAACCACTTTGCCTCAGTTCAGCATGTCTAATACTTGGCACAGATCTGCGTATTCGTGTTTCATTCAGCTTGGCTAACAGCCAGCATAGAGACTCTATTTTCATTTTTGAATTTCACTTGGCAGATTCTTAAAAGTCACTGGAGAACTTTGCCTGGGTAATAAAAAGCAACTTTTTTATTGAAAACTAATTATTTTTTCAGCTCCATGTGCCAGCTGTTTAAAAATGTTGTGGTCACGTTAGCGCATACTTTAATTACAGAGTTCTAGAAAAATGCAGATCCTATTGTGAAATGTTCCTCACAGCAGTTAATATGCCACTTATTTTCAGCCACGTCCAAACTGTTAAAATACACAGATAGATTTTTTTGGTTATAATTAAGGATCAATTAACACCAAATGCACAAATACCAGGATAAAGCATTTGCCTGCTTTGCATGGAAGATTGTGAATTTAAGGCTAGAAGACCATGCTCATGCATATGTGCAAGGATGATAACTGAGTGAGGTTTTCAGAAATGCTCAGGACTTTCCCAGTCTCTAGGAACACCAGACTCAAGGTACTTTGGAAATTTCTTCTATTCCTAAGGAAAATGCCTTTAGGCATCCCTATGCATCCTTAGGTACCCAAATGCTTTTGAAAATCAAGCGTGGGCAGACTCTTAGGATTCTGTAATGGGCTCTGCTAGCTCCAGGCACAGCTTGGGAGGAGCTGGACTGCTTGGTGCAGTGACACAGGACACGGTGCCAGAGACCCAGTTTCTTGGCAGCTGTTTCCCCTAGATGGATGGGTTTAGGTCTCTGGAAAAGAATAGGGGCGATAACAAGAGGACAAGGAGGACGAACGCTACATGAACGAAAGCAGGTCGTTTCCCCTTTGAAGGAGCACCACAGGGATGGTGGGAGCTGGGTCCCTCCATGCAGCTGCGGCTTCCAGCTTTCCTGCATTCACCCTTCCTGTGTGACCTGGCTTCCTCCACGAAGGAAGCATTTCTTCCAACACGCTCTGTCGCATGAGACTTCATCTTTCATAGTGCCAGCGTTCGCAGAGCATTTGGCCTGCCAGATGCTGCTTCAAATTAAGGATGGGTCTGAGCCAAAATCTTGGGTTCAAACACCTTCAAACTTTGGGAAAGTTTGCATCCCAGTTTTATAGCTTTACTCCATCCCTGCTTCATTTCAGTCTTACCTAGTTATAGTTTTTATATTCTCCTGAAAGCAGAAGCTATAGAGAAATGTAACAGGAATAGAGTGGGTGGATGTTCTATGGGAGAACAGTAAAACTTTGCCTGGCTGGAGGCATGCTCGCTCTCCTTGGTCAATTTATTGAAGGTATAAAAAGGATTATTCAATGGACAAGAACAGTCCGGCATCCCTACCTTTTTTACGCTCTATTCTTGGTCATACCTTTCTTATAAAAATAAAGTACCTTTTGCCTATTATATTTGATTCGTTCCCGTAAAAACTAATATGTTGCATATATATAAGCAGGATTTTTATATAAGTATATAAACACTAAAGGAAAATGGGAAAACAGATGGCAAGTAATAAAGCCATTTAAAGGTATTGCTGGACATGCCATGGCCAGATATGTATGGTTCTTCTCTGTAATCTTTTTAACTACTCTCTGAGTTTGTTTAGATTGCATCTGGCATCATGTTTCCTCTCATTGTTTTGAATTAGATTGAAGACCCGTTTCACCTTCATTCCTGCATTTTAAGCGTAGGAGTAGAATATGTTACCACAGCAAACTGTGTAGGTACAAAATTTGCTTAGAGTAAGTTATGCCTAATTTCTGTCCTTAGAGACAGCTCTAGCTGTTCCAAGTAGCCTGTCCTGGAAAGAAACAAAATAAAATGGAAATGTCAAATCATTCTGAACATACAAATTTCAAACCCATTTCTTTGACCGCACAATGTGTCAGAATAGCGCAGCTGACAATGTCTTAAAAACCTGGAAAACCCAACTGGAGTGGCTGGTTTGATACTGTGCAACTTGACATTTTCTCTCCCAGGAAACAGTGAAAACCAAGGAGATGAACCAGTTTAAGGTAAAGAGGGAAGAAACAAAAAGTAGATTTTAATGAGACATTTACAGATTGTTCAGCACAGAGGGAGGTACGTTATGCTAGCACTTTGTCACTGTAAATATTGCAGACGTCGTTCCTCTGAGTTTGTCCTGCAGCATTATTAGAACAAAACATACAAACATACGGCCAAATCCTTCAGCGTTGCTATGAATGCCTTTCAGTCAGTGCTTCAGCAGGGAATCCAGATCTGCCCCCCAATCAGATAGCTGTTGGGGCCCAAGACTGCTAGCTGCAGTGATCTGTGCAGACACCGGTACTGGTGTGGTAGGTATCAATTGGCTGTTGGTGGCTTTTGCCTGCAACACAAAAAGCAAAATCCTGGTGGAGCTGCGACCTGTGTTAGGTGCAAACCATGATCCCCTTGTGTGCCTCACCCAGCCCAGCGTATGGCCAGCAGCAGGGAAAGCCAACAGGTATGGCCAGGCTTGAGGGCAGCTAGCCAGGGAGAGCTGTATGTTGAACAGCCATACTCCTACCTGCATGGCTCTGGAATGCCTCATGCCCCTGCAACTGGCGGCTGTTGCAGGTGTACAGCTGGCCCTGTTGAACCAAAAGGAAGTTTTCATCTACTGCCTGTCAAGCATCACTGCGGGCAGGCAAACCCTGCCCAGCATCTGGCTGAACGGCAAGGTGCATGGATGCTGATGAGCTCTGCAGGCAGGGGAGGTTGTGTCAGCAAGCAAGAAACTCTCATGGGGCCTAGCAGAAGAGAGGACAGAAGAGAACTGGCTCAAGCAAGCCCTCGTGGAAACAGGGGAAGGCTCCTTCTTGCTGGGGAACAGATCTTCATGAGCAAACATGTCTCTGCATCTTTAGCATTCCATCACTTAGCAAAAGAGCTCTGTGGCTTGCGCACCCCACAACCATGACTTCATTTACTTAAGTGTCCTTCCACACCTTATTACCAGATCTTTTACCAGATATTTTAGTTAAGCAGCAGGAGCCTAACAGGTTTTCTTGTTGCTCCTATCACCCTGCAGCCATCAGTCCCCTTTGCCAGTTCATTTCTTGGCTATACTGGTTCAACTAAGGGCAGAGGACCTACTGGCTTTGTCTCAGCTGCTTGCTTGGCTGGCTGTGTTTGGCATCATGTAATGTTCTTCAGTGTGTTAGAGGGAAGCGCTTGCTGTGGGCTGTGCTTCTGCCTGAGCTTTCTCAGGTGGTGCATGGACATGAGGTCCTGCAGTGTGTGTCCCACAAGCGGCATCACTGGCCTCTCCCAAAGTGGGTGGCAAAGCTCCAGCTGAGTTTTACAAAGGTGAGAAAGGTCTGTAAGAGGAAAACAACAGTATCAGACAGGGCTGGTTTCAGTGGGAGCTATAAAAACTGGAGCATTCCTGGATGTTTCAAAAGCTCTATTTCCCTCTTCAGATTTTGCCAGGAAGCAGTTATTTTTCTTCATGCTATATTTAAAAAATGCAGTTGAGCAAAAAGTTCATATTTTCTTAAAACGCCATCATTCTTTATAAATTACTAATGTTTAATTTTTTTTGGCTGCTAGGCTTTTTTGGAAAGCTGCCATCTTCTTAATGTATCAGTGTGTATGTATGCACTCCCAACCACCAGTGAACGTAATTAATGTTTGAAAATTGTGGCTTTCAGTCTCACAAGCATAAAGAAATGTTTTAATTTGACAGTATGGCTGACAAAATACTAATTTGTTTTGGGATAGACCCTCACCTAGTTGCATGGAGACAAGCGCAAATAGGAAGCAAAGCCTTTCCAGAGTTTCCAGCAGGAGTAAATATCAGATTGGAACCTGTGTTTAGAAAACATCCACATCCATTATAATTATTCATTTGTAATATTAGCATTTTCCAGTAGTATAATTTGATAAAACACTCATGGTGCAATTAACTGTTAGAAAAGAAAATTGAAATTAATAACAGCAGCATTAGGTTCTTTTATTTAAGACAGTTTGGTGTGCCTATGAAAAATAAATGTATATTCCATTTTTAGTACAATGGACTAAGGTGGAAAGGCTGTCTGAGTGCAAACAGAAAAAAATACAAATTTTATGAATAAGATATGATGGACTACTTTCAGGAGTCAAGGTAATTGTAAAAGATCTATCTGGGCTAATGTGGCTGCTTTATATTTTTGTCATGCCTTTGTAACATCGGAGATCATTAGGAACTGTCTCCAGGGAAAGGGACCTGTGTCTAAAATCAGTTTGGGCCCATTATCTTCGGTAAGAGACTGTCTATACCCCAGGCATCCTGAATCCTCTATTTACTGGGGGAGGAAGCACATTATGTAATGGATATTAATACAGTGGGACCCCACATTTCTCGAGCTCATTAATCTGAATGACTCGGAGAGTTGAACGTCAGTCTGTTACTACCTCTGCTGTGCCTGCTGCTCCTGCTGCTCTGTGGGGTTTTTGTGTTTCCTGCCCTCGCTGTAGTTATTGTTCCTTCTGTTTTGTCTTGTCCTGAAATACTCATTCGCCATGAAAAGTCCTCAGGACACAACTTGAAGGATACGCGGTGGGCACACACAGGCACCACGGGGTGATCTTTGGTGACAGTGTCCCCAGGTTTTGCTGTTAATGAGGTTCCTCTGCTGTTGTGTGTGTTACAGGGTGGAGAGACTGCAGCAGATGAAGGCACA
Source organism: Gallinula chloropus (assembly GCF_964237585.1). Lineage (NCBI taxonomy): Eukaryota > Metazoa > Chordata > Aves > Gruiformes > Rallidae > Gallinula > Gallinula chloropus. Next base: position 17,982,950 of record NC_140096.1, read on the forward strand.
CGCCTTCCTGATACAGCCAGCCAAGGGCTTGGGGCGGCGCTGGGTTTGAGGGTACCAGCAGCCCACTTTGTTGTGTGATCCTGCGGCCAAGTTTCTTCCTTTGCAGCAAGCTATTCTTAAACACATCATTTTTCAGCTGTTCCTCTAAACATGGTGGTAATGTTGAAATAATGTAGCAGACAGATACATTCTAATGTAATCTAAAGTAAAATATGACTCTGAGATGCTAATAGACATGTAAAATTAACATTGTGAAAGTACTATTTTGAAAATTCATATAGCATCTGAGGCATTTTACCTCCCTTGAAATACAGTTTAGATCTGCGAAGAAACAGCAGCTAGATAGAGATGACTGTTAGAGATTTGACTTCTCAACTATCTTTTAGAAATGTGGTGGTTTTCAAACAGCTGAGAATGTCTTCTGCTTTTCTTTTGAGGCTGGAAACACTATGAATTACCAAGTAAAATACTTACTAGTCCCCTGTTCACTAATCAAACCTGTAAGAATTGGCACAGTGTTTTAGAATCAACATTTTAAAATATAAACTTTGAAAGACTTTTTCCAAATGATCTAAATATATTTCTTTTTTTATGTGCCTCTACAGTTTTTAATATCTCTGGCAGTAGAGCTTTGAATGTCTTTAAAAACTGCAGGTTATGTCATCAGGCACGTTAGGTGAAGGGGTAGGTAACATTAAACATGTGAGCTTTATCATGACCATACAAATATGGACAAATGATACAACTTGAGATCACACAGAAATTATATGTGTAAGCATTAGATAGATGTTATCTCTACTCCAAAAATTACCCTAAATCTGGTTAAATAGTTATTCACCAGAAGTACAATAAATAACTCCGGGGTTTATCTGGTACGAAGATCTCTTCTGAGGTCATCTGTACAGATGTCTGTGCTTTCTCTTGTAATCTGATGACTGAATCTCCACAGACAGAGTCCTGGGAAGTCTTCAGTGCCTTTCTGACAGGTGCTGAAGAGCTGGAGGATTAGTGAAGACTCAGTAAATTGAAATGTTGGTGATGTTGCTAAATTCACCCGTTCCCTGAAGAAAGAGAAATAAAAAGTATGCCCCTAGATCATTTTAATGCTGGAATATTCCTCCATGTGATCATATTTCTTGCTTTAATTCCTCATCCAAATGAAGATGATAGTAGCAAAGCAAAAATAAACATAGGTGCCCATGTGCTAGGCATATTGTTATCCTTGTGCAGTTTTTATCATTTGAATTAAACATGTCAAAGAGCAATGTGAGTCTTTTTGGCTGAGGCATGGGGTGCAGTCCAGTGAGTACCTGGGCTCTGGTTTGTCAGCACTCAAGCTACTATGTTTAAATGTCATCCAGTTTTTGGATCATTGGGCTGGTCTGCTCTAGCAAGTATGTTGTGGAAGAACAGCACCCAGAAAGGATGTTTAATTTCACCAAGAGCTTAGTGCTGGTAGCTCCTTCCCTGCACATCCTTAGCAGAAAAGTGAAGTCTGGTCTTTAAAATTCATTGCTCCAAGCTGATTCCCTTCCTACTCTAAGAAAGCAGGACTCACTAACTTCCATTTATCTTTTTTAGCTTTCAGTTCAAGTCTAAATAAATCAAAACTGATCTCTTTGGACTTATTCCATGTTACTGACCTCATGTCCATCTGCTCATATGCCCTCTCCCAGCTTGGTCACCTCCCTGTGACAGTTTTTCTGCTTGGTCTATTGACTGAGGCACTGAAGAGAAGTCATTTTTCCTCTTGAGGTACCCTGCAAGTATGGAACAGGTTGCCCAGAGAGGTGGTGGAGGCCCTTGGAGATATTCAAGGTCGGGCTTGATGCGGTTCTGAGCAATCTGATCTAGTGAAGATGTCCCTGCTTACTGCAGGGAGTTTGGACTAGATGGCCTTTAAAGGTCCCTTCCAACCCAACACACTCTATAATTCTGAGGTCTACCACCCCCTTAAACTACAGAACAAGACCTTTTCTTTAACCACCATCTTAATTTTCTTTTTGTTTACAGCTATTTCTGTTTCCCTCCCCTTTCTTTAGTGTGTCTGTGAGACTGTGTCTTTGGAACACTATGTAAAGTCTGTTGTGTTGTAATGTTGTAAAGAGAGCTCCTGCTTGAATGAGGTGCTTCCCAAGGAGTAACAATATTTGTTGAGCAGATGTTATTCCATTCTGAATAATGGAAACCATTTGGTGTCCTTCAAAATCATCATGAGGGCAGTAGACGGGGATAAAAAAGATTCAGCAGAGACGTAACAGCTGGAGAATTTCTTCCCCCCTCCCTCGGTACCATGAATAGTTGCTATTGCAGATGTTTCAAAATGGCCGAGGTGCTGTTCAGGAGAAAAGCTCCACAGCTTTCTGCACCATGTGAAGCCATGCAACTGGCTCCTGCACCCTGCTGAGCTATTCAGTAGAAAGCTCAGCTGGGTCATGGAGTTCCTGCCAAGGGGCCAGAGGGCAATTCCTGTAGAGAGCATCGAAATCAGGGCAGGAAACTCTATTCCCTGAGCTCCTCTGAGTCTAATGCAAAATGTCCCACAATGAGCTGGGGGATTTTTTTATTAGACAGAAATTCTTCTCCGTGCCAGGAGATCATCAGTTAGGTAATTTGGAAGGTATGGTTACACTTTGTTTACCAAGCTTGTTAAAGGGGGGGGGAAATAAGTTTTGTTCCCCGCCACGGCTGGGAGGAAATGCAATTTGCATGATTTTTACTTTAAGAAGCTCTTAAAATATTTAAAACTGCAGAGCTGAGTGGCAGCTTTCTGCCAGGCAGATGCTTGCCTGGCTTCCTGAGCAGGTATTTGTGAAATCTGGAACCGTTGGATTGTTTTTTTCCTAAGACACACTGTGAGGCTCTGTGGTCGTGTCTAGCTCTGTCTGACAGGGAGGGATCAGAAAGTGCTGTCAAACAAAGTGAGGCTGGTAGCTGGAGCGATTGATAGCGGGAGTCCCCTAAGAATGGTTGGATCTGGTTACTCGCAGAGTTCATACACCAGCTGAATTTGCACAGATTAACTTGGTTGTGGGTAATAAGCAATGTGTTTGCAAACCAGCCTCATACCTACTGCCTTCTGTCCAGGACTTTGACATATGTCTATATAAAGAAGTCACAACACAAATTTGTGAAACCAGCTGTTGTATGAGGACCTTTTGGTCTCCTGCAGCTGTAAGTTGCCTGAAGAATCTCCAGGCTGTAGTGACATGCATCAATTTTAGCAAAGCCTTTTATGTTATAGGGCAGTACTGAAATAACACACGTTTGCACACCCCTAACTACGGGATCACAAAATATCTCCTCAATTAAGAAGTGATAGAGCAGCTGTAACGTAAGAAATCCCAGTCTTTAGGAGATAGTGTCAGAAGAAACGGCTGCTTTATTAGCAAAAGTTTGATGATACTACAGCCGTTCAAGTAGAGTATTCATCTACTTTAGATCTATTCTTAATTAATTCTTGAATACTTGACAGGCTTTTTCATTTAAAATTCTGTTTCCCCCCTTTGAATATCTCTCCTTGTTTGTGCATTGGTACTTAATTTTCTTACAGCTCAGCCTAACCTTTCTTTTCAAGCCTTTTTCTTTTTTGAATGAATATATCATCAGACTCTCACACAGAAGTTCCAATGTGTTTTGAAAGTAAAATAGGAAGCTGATGTTGCTTTACAGCAGAGAACAGCTCTTCTGACACAGTGCATTTCACTGCATCAGCCAGACAACAGCCCGGTCATTTTAATGTTAGGAAAAAAACCTGAAGCCTAGGCAAGTGCAATTATTTTACAAAGTCTGACTTAAGACAGTCTTTGAGAATTCCAAGTGGTGGTGGAAGAATGGGTTCAGGTAAGATCAAAATTGGACCTCACCCAACCTTTTTCGATGGCTTAAGAAATGAATGGTATTTTTGCTGAAATTTCCTATGGGAGAGATGAGGTACTGTTGGACCCTCTGGAGAATCCGACCGACTGCAGCAGTTGTGTAATGTCTTTGGTAGGACATGTTTGGTATTAACCAGGTAACTAACGTGTATGTAGCTCCAGGTAGTCCATGCACGGTATGGTGTGTGTCCTTTCTGGCCAGGTGGGGGGTACTGGTTTATGCTGCTGTTTGAGGACCTGAGGCCACAAGCACAGCCTTTGGTGTTCCCACAGCTTGCAGATTGTTCTGACTGGAAAAAACAAAGTTTTGACCAAAGAAAGAACCTTGTTTCAAAAATAGTGGAAAGCTTAGGCTGGCTGTGTTTCCAAAACAGCGTTTCTTTTCTGTCCTGTGTCTCTGTTCATGTGGCTTCCTTGTGTTCCCAGGGCAACCTGTCCTTTCCTGTAAATTCAGAGAACTCAACCTAAAGTGCTGGGCAGGTTGGACTGGGGGCATTCACACTGCTGAGCCTCACACACTGATTTCGCAGCTGATTTAAGAAGAAAATCTCCTTGACTCCTGGAGATCAGTATGAACAGAGATGGACATCTCTACAGTGTGAATTGGTGCAGCTAGTTCAGCTCGTGATCCAAATTCCTTCCTGGAGGAGCCTCTCTCTTCCTACAAGGATGCTGGAGACCAGCATCAAACCAAGGCACAGAGGGGTAGTCTTGAGGGACACTTCACATGAACACTCCTGCACTGTAATAGCACCCCAGTGTTACACTGCAGCGGAGCACATGGCTCTCTCCTCTTTTAATAGAGCTCCACACGCACAGGGTGGATGCAGTTGCCCGTTAGAGGAGGAATTCTAAGGAATGCCTATTCCTGGGCATATGTGAGCCGTGTCACCAGAGCTTTTGAGAAGTCCTCATTCTCAGTCATGTCCCAAGTCCAGCCCTAAGCCAGCAAAACATCACTAACTTGGCCCCAGCTTAAGCTCAGACTGAACCGGTAGACTCGGGAAAGGTGACTGTTTGAGTTTCTGATTTGATCTTTCAAAGACAGGGAAATTTCCCTAATAATTCTTCCCGAGTCTCCCAGCTTGTTGTTTATGGCTTTTGCTGTCATTTTCATTAACAGCAAATTGTTCAATATGATGCTAAACTGAGCTATATTAGATCAGCTAGAAATCTTTGTAGGCTCTCAAAGCACGGGCATTACATATTCAAAACAGGACCTAATGTTTCAGAGATTCATATTCTACTATAATTATATGGTTCAATGCAAGTGATTATATCTCTTCTTCAGTATCGGACTGAAAAGTTTTGGTTTGCTGGCTTCCTCATAATTTACTGCCGAGGCATAATAGGCCAGTCTTGCGGAAAAAAAGATGATAAATGACGCTGGCAAGGATTCATAGATTTATTAAATTTCTATCAAACAGTGCAACAAAAAAAATCTGCTTAAGTTAGAAATGGGCTCAAATTTTTTAATCAAAATTCATGAGTCCTGATGCTTGGTTCAGTAGGTCCAAGGAAGGCTTGAATTGAGGACTGATTAAAGAAAATAAAAGGCTTATTTGAAGTAATTTTTCAATGACGGCTTTTAATTGGATGTTAAATCAAATTCTTATCTGCTTTTCTGCAGATAGCACATTATATAAAATACAGTTAGTGGCACTACTACTGTAACTGATACACTGAATAACAATTGACTTCTTACTTTACACCAAGAGGATAGAAGGACTGCAGTTGTCAACCTGTCAGAAATTAAGTATGTAAATTAATGCTTAAGTATATGAATATGAATATGATTTACAAGAGGCTCTCAGTGCTGTTGGTAAAAATACTGATTTCTGCCCCTTCCAAGGTTAACAATTACTCACTGACCTTTACAAATTTGGGCTGCATTTCTTTCTTTTTCTATTTCTGTTTCTTTTTCTTATTTTTTCCTCTTTTTTTGCTGGTATGATGTTCCAGAGGTCTCAGTAATGCTGAAATAATCTGAAGCAATCTGTCATGTATAAAGAGAAGTCTCTTACTAATACCTATTATATTTCATGTGTATAAGGCAATACATTGCTAAAGATAATAGACTTCTTATTTAGTTTGATGGCTACAGTATCTGTGAAATTTGTTGCTTGCTTTCTTTGTAGGCTGAATTGTAGGGTAGCACTATTTACGATGGAGATGTATTCTTAATAGGCTCTCCATTAATTCTGTAATGCTTTACTGCTGAGAATAACATCTGATTTCTTGGGCTTAGGAAGAAACCTAGACTAATCAGGACCTATAAAGAAAAGTGAAATGTGCTGTAGAATTTATGCAGTCCAGAGTGTGGAAGGAGGAGGAAACCCAGCAAGGTTTAAGCTTCAATGTTACGCTTACTTCTTCTTCAGTAGGAGAAATGCATATGTGTGGGTTTTCTCTGCTGGAGTTTGCATCGTGCACAGTATAATCACTGTTCTGAACATTATGATTATTTGTACCACTGGAATTTGCATCTAGTTCTTATGTATTCCCCTGCCTCTTTCTCCACAGAAGTGTTCCCACAGGAAATAAAACTCCATATTAGGAAATCCTCTATGAGGTTTGATTTCAAATTCAGAGAAACTGTCCTCCAAAACCAGATCTGAAGCTTCTCTGAACAATTAAACTTTACAGTGTATAACAACATTTTTCCACAAAGAGGCAGTATCGAACACAAGGTAGTGTATCTGAACTGCAGGATTCCCAGGCCCAGGATGGAAAACTAGACTCTCCTCCTCGTGGTTTCTCATGTTCTCCCCCATCTGAGATACCCAGCACATTGGGATCCCTAACTTATGTGGCTGGGACAAGAGCACTAAGAAAGAAGGGAAAGCACACCATAAAATTATTGCATGCTAAAATGAGGTTAAACAGTTGCAACTTCTTCCATGCCTTGTAAAACGGACCCCCTGAGCAGAGACAAACTATCTTCAAAAGATTCCGAAATTTGGTTTGGTTAATCGTCGAGAAATTCAGCTTTTTCAAAGCTTTGAAGTTCTTTATTAGTCATGCCCCAGAGCACATGGAGTTTCAATGGCTTGTGGGCTTCTATAGGTACTTCACACTTTGCAGAGAAGATCAGTTACGTGGATTGCCTGGGCTGGCAATAATCGGAGAGAGGACGGCTTCAGGGCCGTTCTGCCCGTGTTGGTTGCGAAAGGAGAATCCAGCTCATGTCCATCAGAGGTGACCACGTGTGGCTGCCATCTGCTCTGTGTCATCACCAGCCCCTCTTCCCAGCCCACAGGGAGCTTCTTAGAAGAGCAGGTAGGAAGGTCCTCTCTGAGCATGGACACTGCTCACACTGCTTCCAGTTCTGGAGGTCCTCTGATTTAGCTCCTCGCCCAACCACCTGGTTAACTCTTACGTGCCGTGCTGGATCGGGGTGTCACGGCTTTCCAAAGAGAGAGGTTTGTCATCCAAGCAATCTGCATTGTGTTTACATGTTCTGCTTACCTGTCTTCCTGTACCATGAACATCCCCTGTTCAAGGCTTGTGTTCACTGACTGGGAAGTATAATCTTTCTTTTCAAGGCAGGTTCTCCTCATTTTACAGCTTCCATGGTTTCTGTGTCATAACACATGATATGGACGCCCCATTTCATTTTCTACAGATGAGATATGGGCTCCCTATATCACTTCTGGCAGTTTTCCCACATGAAATTTGGGGCTGTTTCTCAACTGGTGCAAATTAAGCTGTGCCAGCTTAAACTCTGCAGAGCTCCAACACCTCCACGGGAGCAGCCCTGAGTTTGCATAATCAGAAGGAGACCTTGGTCATTGTCTCTGTAAAATAACCTAAATATATGGACCCATAAGTGAGGTTATTTGTGGGAGGTAAATGAGTATCAAAGAAGAATCTTTCGAGGTACAAAGGTGTATGCAATTTTTCACTTAATCTTTATGGTAGCAAAATTCATCTTGCTAAATCTGTATTATTTGGTAAATACCCCAATAAATACTGGCAACAGTTCATGGGGAATTTTTCTTCTAACAGCCTGGAAGACAAATAGTATGTTGCTCAACCAGATATGGTTCTAATTATAGCGTTTGCATTATACTGTTTTAATTGTCCTCTTAAATGCAGCTTTTGACATCCTGCCAAGAACTTCTCAATGATTTCTTCATTGAATAGAGGACTTTTAGTCATCCACTATATTTCTTAAGGCCATAATTTTCAACAGCATTAAAATCTACTTTTTCTTCCTCGCCTTGTGCTGCAGTTAATATCATTCATCTTGAGAACAATTGTCCTGTCACCCATTTACCTGGGAAGCACAGTCTCCTTTTTTTTTGTATTAATCCACAAAAAGTAGCGATGGAATAGTTCAGGGACTCGGTGACTGCCATCTTGCTTGGCTTACATTAGGGAGGTGGTGCTGATGTAGCTTTTTGCTCCTGGTATAATAAGGATTTAATAAGTAGGAAATTGACAAAATTCATTCATTTCCACAGTTTCCATACTATGCATTTTTAATTATATTTTTGTATGCGGAAGTCATGGAAGATAAGCCTTTACTTCTTGTTTTAGGAAAAGAAAAGCTGCCTTAGGGTGACACTATTTTAAATTCTCCAGGAGAAACTATGAGTAGAAACTATTTTGCTACTTGCTTTAGCTCTGTGGCTGCTTTGTAGTTCATGTTTTTTGCACAGAAAATTACACACTATGGGGTAAATTTTTAGTGTGGTTATAAATTGCCAGTGGAGACTTTTGATGCAAATAATAAGAATGAATTTAAGAGGTAACTCGGTAGTTCTGAGCAGGGGGCAATGCTGTAGAATTAGGAAGAGGCATTTAAGGTCATTCAGAAGCAATCAACCTTAGTCAGCCCCAGATACTTTTGTTGTGTTTTTTTTCCCCTCTGAACGCACATGGGAAGCAGGGGCAACGTGTCAGCACTGTTCCCTTTGCATTCCTATCGGTGCTGAGGTCCTCTCTTGAGCAGAGGTGCCTGCTGTCGAGTTAGGGGTTTATGGAGGGCTCTGCACAAGGCTGGGTTTTTGCCCTGTCATACAAACTAACACATTTGCTCCAGTCTCAATTATTATTTATCTACTCATGTCCTCAAAACCCAAACATTTGCAAAATGAAAAAATACGTTAGACCCCTTTCCAGTCAAACACTTGACATAAATGCTTAACTTGGAGTATTTAAGCTGCTGAATTGAACTCAAGCAAACTGTATTTTTGTTGAAAGTCTAGAAGTACTTGCCAAATCAAAGTCCCAACATAGAAACCACATCTTTTTGGAAGAGCACTTGAGCCTGTGTTTAAATGCTTCCCTGAATCAAGACCTCGTTTCCAAAGAATGTATTTTCTAACAGATCAGCCCTGACAAATTCTAATGGCCATTCTGATTAGGCGAGAGCTCAGGCAGTCAGGTCTGCAGAAGGTAGGAAGCATTCTGAAGTTGCTCCTGCTGTTCATTTTTTAATGATGTTTATAGTGATTCGGAGAGATATCAGTTTAAAAATGTACATCATAAATTTATGGTAGACATTTTTACTAATGTGTTTCTTTTAATCGCGGGTTCGGTCATTTTATTGCACGCTCTCTAGGAAAGCACATGAAGCCAATAGTCGTCTGCAGATGGATTTAGTCCAATGCATTTCACTAAAGCTCATTCATTTATTAGGAATATTTGGACTCGTAGGTAGAACCTCACTATACATGACCCTTCTGTCTCCCCAGTCTGCAGACTGTTGTTCTGGTAGCGGTAAGCATCTGACTGTTTTCAAAGATTAACTAAAACAAAATTAATAGGTAAATTTCCCTATTACTCCCAAACTATTGCTGCAGTTCCTCTTACTGTCTGTTGTTGCTTGATAAATGAAGTACCGCTGCAGTGATATTATAAAGTGCTTGTCTGCGTACACACATCTCCAGCTGGATTATTTCAGCAATGAACAATTAATTGGAGTTTGATCACTGAAATTCATTAATTGTAGCCTAATTTGCCACAAGTGAAAGCAGGCAGAGATCTGTGTGAGCAGCGCAGCTCTGGCAGTTTATACCAACAGTGAATTTGACCTATTAGCTTTTGTTGCTAAAGCTTTATTTCTTTTGAAGTAGTTATATCCTTTGTCCGTAGTTAATTATGATATTAAATTGCAGAGGAATGTTTCCATTTTCTCCAACAGCCTAATCTGAGCCTTTGGTCTGACACATCAGATTAGTTGAGATTTAAACCAATGACCTCCTGGCTCTGGATAATGTCATGTTGGTTCCTATACAAAATAACAGGGCTGTCCCTGTTCAGGTTGCACTAAATCACAAGCTGATGAGAGGTGACGGGTTCTGCAGCAACTCTGAATCACATGTTGTTTGATTTCTGCTTCTCTGGGCCAAATTCCTCCAGATAAAAGGTACAGAAGGTCACCCCCTGTCCAGAAACACTGTGCTGAGATCACAGCAATATTCCAGCAGCGTATTTTTGTTTTGGCAAGTAAGACAGCAATGTTCTTATAAATGAAAAAAAAAAAAGGAAAAACTGTTTATAACAACACCAACCCAAACTGTGCTTTTGTGTGCATCTCATCTCTCATTTATAAATAATGGAATGAAGTGATGAGATGTTGTATAAAAACACTTTTAGGCTTAGTTTTTCTCAGTGCCATAGGATAGTCAGAAGATGCTGTAAATATATTCTGAAGACACTGGCTAGTCAGAAGTACTTAGATGCCAGCTTGCAGCCTTGACATGCTCAGAAGTCAGCATCTAAGACAGCAGTTGGCACAGATCAAGTTGGAAGTCTAAATGTCAGTGAGTGGTAAGTGTCTAAATCTTGATCTCTCAAGTCATTAGGTTGTTTATTTGAGTGGTTGCCCCCTGAGGTGGACAGAAATGTCAGGAGAAAACCATTCAAAGAGATGTCGCACCACTGAGCTATTGGATAACAGCCTTCTGGTGCCTTGACTGTGACCATCAAGTTGCCATAAGCAATTTTTAATTTATATTTTTTTTAGTATTCAAATAAACCCCCTTTTTTAAGCTTTTTAATAACTCCTAGAGATTTTCTATATATAAAATTACATGCAGTCATTTGTTCTTTGTGATTCTTACGGCAGACAGGAGTGTATGAGGTGTGCTTTGTCAAGAGGGGAGCAAAATGGGGTCTGGGAGGAGAGACGAGCTGAGAGGATGAGCTAGAAACAGACTGGGTAGAAAGCCATGCTTCTGCAACTGCAGTAAAGCAACTGCCATGACATCTACATGCTTCAGTGAAGCCTTCAAAGTTTCAAGTCTTATTAGTCAACTTCTTTCAAAAAGGGGTTCATGTCTGTGGTGATGTCCATATGTATCAAGGATTTAGATTTTTTTGGGTAATTTCAACCCATTGTCATCAAAGCTGTTGAACACTGTTCAAGCTGCTGTAAGTTTTGTGAAAGCAGTGGGATAAAATGACTGTTGACCAGCCCTACTAGCAGTAGAACTAGAATATGAACTCAGTTTATGTTGGATGCATAAGAAACCCCCCTGAGCTGTGCCTGGAGACCTGATCCCAGCTAGTCCTCACTTGCCGTGATTTTGTTCCAGGATGCAAATGCAAGTGAGGTTAGACTGTGGTCCTGGCAATATTCGAATCATGACTCTGCCAGAGCATGTTCCCTTGCCACCTCCAGAAGAGCTTCATCAGAAGACATGGGCTTTGGGTCACGTGCCATTTTGGTCAAAGCCAGGACTAGTCTATGGTCTTGAAGTTTCCCCTGCTGTGCTGGCCCTGCAGCACTCACGATTTAAATAGTTCTAGATGCCTGTTAGTGTGAGACTCCACTCAAGGCCTGGACAAATAAAGAAGTATAACCCACCCACTATTTCTATCTTACCTTCTTCCCAGGATGCCCACAGAGTGTTGATGTGCTTGATGACAGACATCTCTCTAGACTACCCCCAAAACCTTGGCTTCCAAACCAGGAAATATCAGAGAGCTATGTTCCATGGTAGGCAGGGATAAAATTATCTCCATGCTAAACCTCCTGTTCCGCCTACAGGCGGAATACCGTTCGGTATTTTCAGTGCACTCAGGTTCAAAGCCCATAAAGGTCATGTTTCCTTAGGAGTAAAGGGAGCAATTAGGGCAACAAGTTTTATTTCATTTGATAAAAGTTCACACACTTTAATATTCAAGTAATAATTACAGTAATCCGTAAATTAGTCAGCTAAAATATTAATTCATTTGGCACAGTCCTAGCGTACACTGTCATAACAGTGCCTGACAGGACTAGCTGAAATCCTGTAGTTACCTTCTTTAATACCACAGAATTTCTTCATTGTTGTGATAAAATACAGATGTGACTTCGAACGAAACTTGCATGGTGAGCAGAAATAGAATATATAATTAGAACAAAGAGGGCTTAAATCAAATTAATCTTTATCTGACAGGAACATTTACATTTACATCACTGAGTGCAAAGTCATAGCCAAAATTGAAATTAGAAACAGATAATTATGATAAGAGAGGACACTTATGCTGACTTTCCTCATGCATAATTGGAAAGCACACAAAATGCACTGCTTGTTATAATTAGAATTAGTGTTAAAAATATGCCACTTTTGATGAATGCTGGTTTGTTGCAATAAAAAGTTGCCTAAATACTTGTCTGGTAGAAACACAAGTTGGTTCTGATTAGAAGATCATAAAGAGGGCAGATGGTTTTGTAGCTTTTCAAAAATAATAGAAATGGACTTGGTAACATTTTGGCTGGTGTGATCTAGAGCTTTGAAAGCCTAGATATTTTTGATGCAGGGCCTGAGTCTGTGCATCTCAATACTGCCATTTACAAATGGTAACTGTGCGTTATGAATGGTTGGCCAGTCGCTGAGCAAACGCATGCGCCGCACTAGGGTTTGATCTTCAGAAGAGCAAGCTTCATTTTTGTCAATCTGGAGCACCATATTGAAAGGGCCCAGCACCTGGGAGGATTGTGCCCATCAAATACCCACGCAACCTTTTCAGTGCATACACCTTGAAAGCATTTTACATGTACAAACCTGTCCCCTTTGTGTGGAAGCTGCTGCTCATTTAGCTTACGCTGAGCTTTGTCCCTGGGTTCTCTATGAACATGGGGTGAGGTGCTCCTTGAGTCCCAGGGAAGAAGAGGATACTGTAAGAAAGAACTAGCTAGAAACCACGAGGGATTTCAGTATCAGAACAACAATCACATTAAAAATAACAAAAAATTTTAATTCACTGGTTCACAACTATATCTGTTGATATATGCTCAACTGTACGAGCTCTGTAGCTCGCTCATCCTCTTACATATGGTTGCAAATTGGAGGACTAGATTATTAGTTGCTGTAAATCTAGTACTATGCTTGACGTTGTCAAATTTGACTGATTTACCAGGCAGCTGAGGATCAGAGCCTGTCTATATATAATGCTGCAGATACACACACATTTCTGGTGTTTGGAAACAGCACGATAATTGCCCCCAGCTGTAAAAAAATCCAGATGTTTAGATTTTTAGATTTCAAAAGAGGTATAGCTGGAGCTCTAACGATGTCTGTCTGTTTAGCACCTCCTTGGCATAAGGGAAGCCGTTTCCATGACGTTAAGGATGATGGGAAGAGCTGGGATGTGAAGTTCAGCCTTTGGGTGGATTCTCGCAGGCTGCGAGCTGTTCCTCCTTCGGCTTTCGCTTGCAACTTTTATTAATGAAACAGATCCAGAGGGTCTCTGGGAATTCACCACCACAATAGTTTAGCATGCTGTCAGAAAGTAGCTTGTCAGATGGCTCTATTGTACTGGGATGTGATTTTTAGTAACATGTAGGATTAGGGAAGTGATTCATGTATTGTGCACTGTTGAAAAGAAGGGTAATTTGAGGTAGCAGAAAGGATTTTCAATGCCAAAACAATAATGATAATTCATCCTGTGGTAAGGAATTGTTATGACACGTTTTCTATTATTAATCTGGTTAGAGGGTCTAGGTTAAATGACTGCAGTCGATTAAAAGATATATAGATAGAAAAGCTTTATGTATTTATTACCTGCTTAAAGAAAAGGAAATTTATCTGAGAAAATTACAGCATAGAAGGGTGCACAACTGTGATTTAATGAGCTGCCTTTGCACAAACATCTGGAATTATTATTAATTATATTATTATTATTACTTTACATGAAAACAAAATACAACTATGAATGAGAATTGAGTTTTTTACATCTGCTGTAACAAAAAATAACCAGTGTGGTTAAAATAAATCCAAACTGTAGCATTTCTATGGGCCCTGTGCTGCCACAACTGCTGTAAATTAGTGCTTTTTCTCTTGGGGAGTGTCCCACTTAAATCAGGGAGTGCAAAGGCACTTGGTGCACAGTTTGTACAGTGTAGTCCCTGAACAACAAATATGAGCTGCTGTAATTTGGAAGAAAACATTGCTAAAGGAAATAATCTAGCAACTAGGAATTTCGTTCAGCTGATGCTGTAGGATGGTTTGTTTAAGGAGGTCAGCTCAAAGTATATATGGTGGTATTAGCTCACCTAAAATCTGGCTTTTGGCAGGCACAGTGAAGCATAGTCCCAGTGCTGGCCTTCTGTATAAGACCAAAATTTGCTCTTGTATACATATCCGTTTGCCCAAAGCCTAGAAGTGGCCACATGTAAATGTATACAGGTGCTTGAAGAAGAGCCGTTCTTTCCAATAGCACCCTGTATTTTCGTCCCAAATACTGGGATGAAAATACTGTAGCTATGAAACCTAAATTAAGTCAATATCCAAATGTACTCGTTTGTGATACTAATTGGTTATTTTTTCAGTGCCTTTTATTATTACATTAAATAGAGGAGCTTGATCATAAAATTTAGAGCGATTCTGGTGTGTTCAGGGTAGGATTGTAGAGACAACAGTGCACTTCTGATAAAAGTCATCTTGCTATTTCCTAAAGAGTAAGCCTGGTTACAAATGATACCCAAAATGGATATGTGCTTGTGCCAGCAAGAGGGTTCATTCTTCAGAATGGTCTATTAAGTACCTACTTTGCTTTAAAGCAGAACTCTTTAAGTTTGTTAGCTCTTTAAATTAACCTTGCCAGGAACCCATATTCTTTAAAGAGCTGAGGAACATAGGACAAATTGAAATGAAACATAGCTAGAGTAAATATGAATGTGAAACCAAAGCACCTTTCTCTTTCTTTCTACACTTTCTATACTTTGCCTGGTATAGTTAGCTATTGTGAACACACTTCTTTTTGGCTGGAAAGCAGGGCAAACATCCACTAGGTTAATTTAATATCCAATGAATATCCCTTAAGGAAAGAATTATATGAGTCTTCGTTACAGTATTTCGCAAATCAAATTAGCGATTCAACGTTAATAGATTTTGATTGACACGTCTGATATTAACCATTAGTGTCTCTATGGACTTCAGCTCTTCCTCATTAAGTGAATTATAAAATTCCACTTCTTGATCAGAAGAAGAGTCTGTTTTGTCTGTTTTAAGTGGAACCAAAGGCAGGTCTTCAGATGACATAAATCAGCCCACGTCCATGGAAGTCGCTTCGGTGTGTCAGTTTGTATCAGCCTCGGCAATAAACTGTATTTCTGATGCAATTAATTTTTCAGGACAGAACTTCCTAATAACACAGGTGAATTTCTTGGGGTTAAAATTTATTGTTTACAGGTAAAATTGTGGCAAACCAGAGGTGGTGTTATCCCCCTGCTCACACTCCTCTGCCCAATTCTGACCATTCAGTCTGGGATTAGACAGTTTGGTGTTCTGCATCATCAAAGTGACAGCAACCCATTTGAAAGAATTCAGTGAACAGAGGTTTACATGTTCTCAGAAAGTGCAGGGACTTCCACTGTAACCCTGTTTGGAGAGGAGAAGGACACCATTTTGGTGGAGAATGGTGAGGAACCATATCTTCTCCAGCAAACTGAATACTCACT
Source organism: Gallinula chloropus (assembly GCF_964237585.1). NCBI lineage: Eukaryota > Metazoa > Chordata > Aves > Gruiformes > Rallidae > Gallinula > Gallinula chloropus. The sequence continues at coordinate 17,998,727 of NC_140096.1, forward strand.
TGTGGGAGGCAAACCCTCGTGCTCCCACTCCTCTTGAACTCAGCTCAGCTTGAACCTTAATCTGTCACATACCTTGTTCAGTATTGTAAACACTGGGGTGATCTTGGCTATTCTGGTGCAAGTCTGTCTTTGCTGAGTGTGTTGGAATCCCTCTTGTTTGTATGGGGTTAACTGCCTGTCAGCTGTGGCTGGAAACCTGAAGTCGGTTGCCTAACTTGTTGGAGGCTGTTTTAGCATCGCCGACTGGTCTGGTGTGAGTGTGAAGGAGCAGTTCTCTTGGCATTGTCCTGTGATACTTGAAAATGTTTAATTCCCAGCTTCTCTAGAAAGGCACTTGAAAAATACTTTGAGAAAAAAGAAAGCCAGAAGAATTAATAGGAATCAGGGCTCCTTTCAGAAAAGCGAATCTTGTTTAGATGCTACCTACTGGTTTGTGGAACTAAAGCCTGAAAGCTGTGAATCTTTTAAAGAGAAAAGATGACATAGTTAGGGAGAGAATCAATACCTAATTTCTTCTCTGGAATTGCTTAAGAAAAAGAAGGAACTCTGAGAACAGTGTTGCTATCATCATAACTGTATTAATTGTGTTTTTCTTAAAAAGCAAGTATGCAAATGTAGATATGCATTGGAAAGCAAACAGTAGATACTGGATGTGCTAAGCCTTCATTTGTGGGGCTTCTGTCTTACATAAAATGTGTTTCCTTGAAGAATTTTTTTTTTCTTTTGATTTAGTTAGTGTTTGCCAACATTCTCCCCTCTATGATGATTATGAAGGTGACTTACTCCCTTAGGAATAATGTCTTAGATGACACCTGATGTGTCTTACAAATTAAGGTAGATAAGTGGGCAATTTATCTCCACAGATACCTCTACAGAATCGTTTTACTTTACTGACCAATACTTTAAACTTCTCCTGCACTGGGTGGGAGGCTTCTCAATTTCTTTTGCTGTGAGCAACATACCGGTTAACCCAAAACAAATGTGTATGATGGATGAGACTAATTCTCCAAAAAGGAGCTCAGCCTCACACCTGCTGCAGACAGGTTTGTGGCCAACCTTCCTTGACAGAGCTGGTGTGAATTCAGATTCAACAAAGAGACTGGAACGTCTCTGCGCCTCCTTTAATGACTGTTATTTTTAGAACAGTTAAAAGCCAGCTATGCAGCATGAAGGATATAAAGAAGTATGGAGTATCTTAGATAAGAATAAAAATATAATAACTCTGAAGGAGGGAGAGGTGGGGTTTTTTGTGGGATACCTGCAAAGCTCCCTACTCCCGAATGAAAGCATCTCTGTGTGGATGTTTCTTCTCCAAGTAGTTGCTCTTTCCCTGGTGAATAAATTGATCAGATTATATTTGTAATAATGTAAATACATTTTAAAATTAAATGCTTTGGCCCTGGTTCTTTACCTTAATGTCTGGATTTTACACCATTAACTCTCATGACAGTATGAGTTTCTCATGATTTATTTATTATGAGGTATAATGGCTTTAAACTGAAAGAGTGTAGATTTAGATTAGCTATTAGGAAGAAATCCTGCCCTGTGAGGGTGGTGAGGCCCTGGCACAGGTTGCCCAGAGAAGCTTTGGCTGCCCCTGGATCCCTGACAGTGTTCAAGGCCAGGTTGGATGGGGCTTTGGGCACCCTGGGCCAGTGGGGGGTGTTCCTGCCCATGGCAGGGGGTTGGAACTAGATGATCTTTGAGGTTCCTTCCAACCCAAACCATTCAAAACCCTGTGTCACACAGATTGCAGCCCATTCCTGCACCCCCTTCAAGAGTGAGACCCTGCACATCTGGACATCTGTTGAAGTGGCTGGACTTAAGACCACTGACTCAGCGACTCCATAGCTCAGAAATACATCTGCTTCCCTCACTGATACTGTTACAGGCTTCAGCACTGTCATAAAAATTTTTACAAGCCACCCGTGTTTCTGCCTCGGTTCTGTACACCTGTACTAATGCAATACTTCTGTTTAAAAATTTGCAAGTTTAATTACAGACTCAGTTCTACTGGGATTGCCATGACAGAACTCTGGTGACTTACATTTAATTACTTCTGATTAGACCTCTGGTGCAAGTGAAAGCAGAATCAAGCCCAGTATAACCCAAAAGGTTATTCTGAATGATCCCAAAGGAGAAGGAAAGGAGAGGCATTCTGAGAACTCTGGATAATGGTGCTACATGTGACATGATTTTTTTCAATCCATTTGTTGCAGTGAGTACAAATGAGGCAAAATATAATCGAAACTGGTTAAATGAGGTCCTTCAAATATTAGAGGTGCTTACTGGAAATGAAGTGGTTTAAATCAATCAAACATCACTCAGAAGTTATTCACAGCCAAGCAAAGTTGCATGCTAATCGTTTTTTGTAAAGAACTTCAAGTTAGTGTTAGAAAATTTCACAAATCGGAATTTCAGGACGTTTATGAGATTTTTATTGGTCTTCATAGACAGCTGGGTCAGCTCTTGAGTTGGATCATTGTCTCCAATGCAGATTTACCCTACTATGGATAGGGTACTTTGTGTGAGATGACAGAGAGCCTAATAGCATTCTGAAATGCCCAGTAAATCAGCAGGGTGATGGTGCTCTTTGTGGATTTTCTGTTGCTTACTTTCTGTGTCTTATTTGCTGTTTATCTCTTCATACATGGTGTGTTCTTCTGCATAATTTTGAAGAGACATTTGTGTGTGAAATTTGTACATGTTTGTCAAGTAAACACCTCATATGGAAGGTAAGAAGACAGTAACATTGCAGGAAAGAGAAGGATCAGGTTCATGTTTATTTGAAAAAGACACCTGCAGAATTCATGCTAGATTGGCCATTGCCATGAGCCTGTTGGCCCTACAAATGTGGTTTTTGACCCATAATAGGTTACAGCTTGATTTAATAGGTCACATTTCACTGCCTTTATGGACACCTTTACATCTTCTTTTCAGGGTAATTATCTTTACACACATCTGATGTGGCAACATAATTGACTCCTGCTTTTGTACGGCTATAGGTTAATGAACCAAACTGATCATTTTTTTTAAAGAGAATAAATCACTTGTGTATTGTTTTTGAAATTATAGCCAAGCTGTATGTTTAGAGTGCTGGTTTTGATTTAACAAGAACACTTTGCAGAAAGGCAGTCACCATCTGGGTCTTTATGCCACACAGTGCACAGTGCACAGAAGTGTCCTGGAATGGCACTCCTCTCTCTGATAGACTAGGTAATGCCCTGAAAGCTGATCTGAAGTGAATAAAATCATGGCAATTTGTGCCTGTACGGGGAAAAAAAATAATCTAAATATCAGGATTTTTTTTTTTTTTTAAAAAAAAAAAGAAACCCATGGCACGTCTAAAAACCCAGAATATGTCCCTTTTATTCCAAGAAAATATGCACCCATGTGAGTTCAGTCATTTTTCAGTTCCTCATGTAGTAAAGTATATGTAGATGGCATTTCACCATTTTTGATGCTGGTTTGTTTTCATACATTTTGAAAGGAGTCTTTGATTAACAGTGGTCATTTGGCATGGTTTCTTAGCTGTTTTAAAAATCTGTTTGAACAGTGGAAGCACTAGAGCAGGGAAGCCAAGTTTGCAGGTGCCTTTAGTACTTTTCAGGATTTTAATGGGCACTGCACAATGTCATTATGCTTTGCTTTTTTTTTTTTTTTCCTTTTCTATTTGCTATGGCCTGAACTGAATCCAACAAATCCTATTTGGTTTTTTGTGAGAGTGGAAGGATGTAGAGGAGGATGTAGAGGAGGAGCATACTCAATCTTTCTGTTTTCTGAGAATGGGCTGCAGCCCCAAAACATGGGTGATATCCATTTATGTTGAATTTTTAAGCTGCGATATTTCCTTTCATAGTTTTACTTGTACATTATGGCTCTTCCTCTCTCTGCATCAAGCACTGGCCACAACCTGTGCACAGGATGACAAGAAGCTGTTTAAAAACTGTCCAGGTGGACTTTAATGTAGGTTTTCTCCAAAATTATTCATGTTTAGTAAAACAGTACCTCAAAGTATTTTTGGGGTTTTGATTTTTGCCAAGGAGCTGAAGATAGGAACATGCTTCTACAAATGTTACTCACATGAACAGGACTATTAACTTTAGACTACCTGTGTGAGAAAAGACAACTCATGTGAGCAAGGACCCTGCTGAGGGCCCTAATTAGTTAATGTGTGAATGCAGAGAATGTGCTCCAGGAGCCCAGTCTCGTTACTATTCAGGACATGTTGGTCTGTCTTAATAAAGATGTCGCTTCCACTTTACTATCCCTGATTTACTTTATTACTGATTAATAAATATCTAATAGATGTATTGTACATAGAGTGCCAGAGCTTGTCTGGCCTTTTGATCATTTCATGTCAGAAAGAAGATGCAAGGTGCTCATAAACCTCTGGGCCTACCCAGCAGAGGACTTGTGCCTTACGTGGGGATGCAGCCAGGTTGCCTGGCAGTATTTAGGGTCGTAACAGCCCTTGGGAGCGAGGGGCATCCGAGACTGTTGCACTTCCCTGAGTGAATGGAGTCACAGAGGGCTTACATACACCTCTTTCAGCTGCTAATTGGGGTGTTGCTGAAAATGTGGACACCATTGCGCTCAGCCTGCAACACCTGCCCTTCTTAAAGCATGCTTATAGCTGTGTCACCAAATTCCCATGGCCTGCTGTTGGGAATGGGCCTTGTGCAACTGCTCAGTGTGTGGTTTTGCCCACCCAGCACCTCTTGATCAATTTCCACCAAATCTGGAAGAGCTGGGAGCACTCTCAAAGTTGAAAGGTTTGTGAGAACAAGCAGCCAACTAGGGAGAGAGAGAGAGAGAGCGCTTAGTGAGGCTGCAGTCAGGAAAAGGGATATAGCGTAGGCCCAGCTCTCATCAGACATCAGTGAATCCAGACACAGAAAAGAGGACAGATGGATGTGTGCGCACACACAGACCTGTAGGAAATCAGCCTTACTTGCACTGATCAAAGAATTCCTTGCTTAAAGCTTTGAGTAAGCTCCTTGAATTTAGTTGTTGTACTGAGGGATGCTTTTAAATACAACACTTAGGTAGAGTTTATTGTAAAACTTTTGGTACTTGGTATTTTGGAAAGTAAAACTTGGAAAATATTCTCCAGAAAAAGTGTCCGAGCACAAATCCAAGTGCTTTGTACAGTCCTCCACCCCCCCCATCCATGTTACACTCCAGCTCTTTGAGCAGCCCCAGCAGCAAGCCAACAACTTCATGTACAAGAGCAGACCTGCTGAGTTCAAAGGATCTGCGTAAATGTATGTAAATGTTTGCAGGATCAGGATCCTAGATGTTTCATGGAATTTGGCCTGACTTTCTGCTTCCCTGTAGGATTTGACCTATTGTTTTAAAACACCACCGTAATCGGTCCATTTTGATGTTGCTGTGATGTTATCCTGAAAGGCAACTGGGAATTAGCATACTGTATTTCATTATTCCATGACTTTTTATACATTCATATTTAGACTGAGCAGTGTTAAAAAGAATATTTTATTTCATTATGCAATTTTTAGTGAGCTTATTATCAGTAATATGTTTAGCATAAAATTTATTAGTGACATGCCCTTTAATTTAGCCTGTCTAATTGGTGCTAATTTAGTTAGATTGCATTAAATTACACCCTTTAATGTAGCTATGTGTGGGTCAAGAAATCCATTCCAACAGGTTAGGTAATTTTTCATGCAGCTGAACAGTAAAAATGGTATTAAGGTAGTTGAAAAATGCAATCATGTTCCAAAATAATAGTTTTCCTGGATATGATTATCATGGAAACAGGATTTCTGGTATAAGTGCTCTTCCTTTGAAGACTTAAAGGGTTCATCTTCCATCTAAACTCATGTCCCCAATCTGTACAACAAAGACAAAGGGTAGGAATTAAGATCATTACTCTTACGTGAGGGGGAATTATTAAGAATGATCTTTATTTCAGCCTTCATTCCTTCTTTATCATGCTCAGCACAAAGATAACAGTGAAAAATATGTTGTCCCTTCTTTTATCTGAGTTTCTGCTTTCTGCTCCATTAGAATTACTTTGGTCAGATGGTTCGAGTGGAAAGTAATTGATTTGATCTCAGCAGTGTACAAAGAAGCAATCTAAGCCTGACAAAACAAAACAAAAAATCTGACCTGTAAGAGTCATCGATCTCGAGCAGTAAGAGCAGAGGGCGGCAAGGCAGGACTCCTGGGGGCAGGTCTTCAGCTGGTGTAAATTGTCGTCGCTGTTATGAGTCAATGGTGTTTGAAGTCACTGGCAATTTCGCCAGGAGGTGTCAGACCCTGGATTCGGTTCCCAGTTTCCTGTACAACCTCCAGAAAACTCCTCATCCTCTCTGATCCCTGAATGTGTCGCTGTCTCCGCTCTGTGGATCAGCGATTGCCGCGCTCCTGTGCCTCAATCTCTCCCTCTGTCCCAATCTGTCTGCTGGGAATCTAGTCCAAGCGCAAAGCAAACTTCTCAGGCTTTGGAGGTGTTTTAATACATAATTCCTGTGCATTGGGAAGCCCCCTCACATCTTGGGGCTGTCTCTAGCAATGGCTCTGAGAAGAGTTGGGGGAAAAAACCCACATTAAGGCTTTCTCTCAGTGAATCTAAGTGTCAGTCCTAGCGCATAGAGGGCAGGCTCTCAAAGCCATGGGAGATCAATAAATAATCTCCTCCCAACCCCTTTTTTTAACCCAGAGAACTTGAATCTTGTATAAAAGGCTCTGACAGGTTTTGAGCATCCCTTTTCCAGGGATGGCCCTTGTAGCATAATGGTTCACTGACCTGCTTTAGTGGGTGTTTGCTGAGGTTATGGTGTGGGGTTGTCATCACTGCTGAAGGAGTTACGTTGTTAAACTGCACTTTGCAGTTTTATTGTCATCATCCTGTTCTTGTTGAGCTCAGTTTTACTGTAGACTGCCTGAATGCACAGTAACACTTGCTCTGTTTTCCCATATAGTCTTCTCCTGCCACTGCAGAGTTTGTAAAGGTTGTAATCTGAGATTAGCCACATCCTTGGAGAGCATCTACATGACCAAATGCATGGGAGCTGGGCGAGGAGGAGCAGTTGGTAGGAGCTCAGATGCAGGGCCCTAGGGAGGAAGAACAGGGCTGTCGGCTATTTTTTTACCTTTTCCAGTTTATATGATATTATTGCGGCCCAGTTGCGTGTTATTGGGATTTTGCAGGTAACAGGCAGCGTAGGCTGAGGAATAAAGCTGCTGCTCATTCAGCTCCTGGCCTGTCCCATATTTAAGCGGTTGCAATTTTCCCCTGAAGCACCAATGAGAAAAATGACTTGGAGGAACAATACTTGTAGCAATTTTATCTTCCTACTAAGTGCTAATCCGTAGGGTATCTCCTTGGCAAAAAAAGAGCCAGTTATACCAAAATATCAACCTCAGTTTCCTAATGCAGCCAATTGAGCATTGAGAACAAAGCTTAAATGCCTGTTAGGTCTGATCCAAAAGGCTTTTTAATTCTTTGGAAAAGGCTCCCATTCAGATGCTAGAGCAGTTGTAAGGGATTTAACCCCTGGAAGGCATAGTAAGAGCCTCTTTCAGAGAGCAGTTGTCTGGGTTAAACTGGTACCTGTTTGATTTTTGGAAGGATGTGAGATCAACTTTGCCTAACAACCCAGCTGTAAAACTGGCAGAAAAAGAGAGCCGCAGCAGTTCAGTTGCAAACATCACGCTGAGTATTATGTTTTGGGTAAATAAATATAAAAAAGAATAAGTGGAAATCTTCCTCTAATAGGAAAATACATCAATGATACTGTAATTAGAACCAACATTATTCAACTGTAATAAAGTATTTATTTTACTGTGATTACAACAGTTGTTTATTCTTGGGAGCTATATCCAGCCGCAGAATATCCAGGCTGGAAGGGATACAGCAGCTGCCTAAAACAAGTTTCTTAAATCTGTGCTTAGTGGCTCAGTTGATACTTGTCACTGGAGCCTCAAGACAACAGACTGGGCGAGCACGCCCGTCCGGCTGGGTCATGGCGCAGTTACACCCCTGTGTGTACCTGGGTAGCAGCGGAGCTCAGGCGGTGTGGAGGGAGCAAGCAGAAGTGCAGCACAGCTGCTGCATGAGAAATGAGCCTGTTCAAGCACTGCCATGGCCCTGCCATGCATGAAGCAATGATAGACAGATTTTTATCCCAGAAACGAAACTTAATAGTCTGGGTGGGTTTTGAGGGCTTTAAGGAAAAGAGTGGATTTTTTTAAAGATGTGTGTTTATATATTGGCTTTCAGTTTAGAACAATAAACACTCTACACACACTGGCACTGAGCATCCTTCCAGCTATTCACATGTTCCCAAACTAAACATACAGTTCAGTCCATTCCTGTGCTCTGTCATCGGGACAAAATGATCCATGCTCCAGCAGCAAGGCCAAGTTTTCAGCCAGATTTAAGGGGCTGATCCCAGGGAACTTGCTGCATTCTGCTCAGTAGTACTTCCTAGAAGGTGATGGCAGAGGAGGACATAGTGTCTGGACAAACTGTCCAGGTCAGGGGATCTCTGCTGAGGCAGGGAGAGAGCAAGTATCTCTGCTTCGTGGAGTCCTGCCTGCAGGAGGAGGCCCTGATAGCCCCTGGTGATTCAGAATATTCAGAAACAGCAGGATGTTGTATGTAAATTAACTGTATAATAAAATGTTGTAGGTTAATTCTGAGGTTTCACGTGTTGATGTAAGGGAAATGAGCTCTTCAGTTGTCCCTGTGTCCTTTGCCTGGGCCCTGCTGTGGGACTGGCGAGTGGCTGGTCACTCAGGCCTTGTGTTCTTTACTATCAAGGGAGAGGAGAAGCGCTGCCAGCGCTGCCCATTGTTCTGATAAATGCAGAGTGTGTTGGATGTGGTGCCAGTGCTGCCCTGGCCAGCAGTGCGCAGCATGAATGGGGACACTGGGAGGTTGTGCTGGGATACTTCTGCTATAGGGATCTAGGCCATCAGGAGTGTCCTTGATCTCTCTGATCTCTTGTAGCTTTTGGTTTCTTGCTGTGAAACCAAAGCTCTCATGAGGAAATGCTCCATGGCCAGTTATATGCCTGCAGCTGAGGTGCTAATATAGGGAATCACAAAGTGGCTTCACCATCAGGTCTGACATGTCCTCCTGTGCTGTCGCCCTGGCCTTTGGGTAGAAGCTGAGGGTCAAACAGAGAGTGTGGTCTCCTGGACTTGTGTTGGAAGTGTTTGGCAGGGCAGCAAGCTCAGCTGAGGTCTTCCAAGCAGTCTGTGAGACATGGCATCTGGGCTTGGGAAAAGATGCGGGTTGTCCTGAATTGGTTCTGCTAGTAGCAGGCACCAGCTCTGGCACTTCTCATTGTTTTGAGTGCTGTGTAGGTGGGACACTGCCAGGGGGATGCAAGCCAATACTTTTTATGATAATATTTAGAAAAAAGATAAGAAGAACCTGCTTTTCATCTAGCCTCATTCTTCCCTGCCAGCCTGTGCTTTCTTTCAGCTCAGGAGACTGAAATCTTCTGTTCTCTCGTAAAAAGAAGTCACTCTGTGAGCAGAGGATCTAATGAAGCCTGGCTTGTAATATCTCTCTCTCATGCGGATCCTCTGATATCTCACAAAGGGTGAGCTTTATTAGCTTTTCCTGTAATGGGACAGCAGTAGGGTCCCTGTCCTCTCCCCCCACTGCCTTCTTTTCAAACTCCGAAGAGTTTCCATATCTTTTGACCTTGATGCTGGACAGCAGGGGTGAGTTGAACACCCTTTTTGTATGAGAGCACAAACACGTGCATTATTTCATACTGCCATGGCTGCAGTCTGTGGGTGTCTCGTTTCTGTCAGGAATCAGGCTAAAAATAAAACAAACAAATCCCCTGAAATTAAAAAGAAGCATCAGTGTTCAAATGGCTTTATGGTATAAACTGGGGAGTCATCTAAGAAAATTCAAAATAAGGGCTCTACTGGCTAAGCTGAAATCCCTCCACTCATAGCAACAGGAGTTGATGCTTTATTAGAAGAGTGGGATGCTGCTCCCAAAACTTATATTCTGTCTTTTAATATATACCAGAGACAGCCCCATCCTGTGGCTTCTCCTTTTAGTCCACTGGTCAGCTTTCCATTTTCTTATGGTTAGAATTGGTGAGGCAGGAAAAGGGATGGTTCATCCCTGACACTGACAGGCAGAGGGGGGACAAGGGAAGCTGAAGGGTTAAACTCAGTGCTGGATTCAAACATCAGATTTTCCTTGTCAGTGTGTCACAAATGCAACCGTATTTAAATTCAGCTGCTTGGGTAACACCCAAAAGCTATCACTGCACTAATGCAATTATGATAGTGCATCAATTGCTGTAAATCACAAAGCTATAGATAGGGTGTAGTTGTCATGTTCTTTGTGATTAAAAGATGTAGAATCTCTAATCACTGCAACGAGAGAGGCTGTCATCGATAAAGGGGATCTGGAGCTGAAGAGCAGTATTGATCGTGCCCAGGAATTTGCGAACTCTATTTCTCCGTCTCGGCACACTTTGAGCAGCCTTTCAAGATGCACCATCCGCTTCCCAGACACCCCCAGGCTGGGGTAGGGAACGAGGAGGTGAACAGCTGCCTTGCTCAGGCTGTCTAGCAAAAGGGTGATGCACTTCTTTTAGCAGTTGCTTGTGCAGAAGGGCATGCTGTTTGGTAGATCAAACCCAGAAATGGTACACTGTATTTCCACCTTGGAAGCAGCAATGCCAATTCCTCAGTATAGTCTCGCATCGTACGGGTGACAGGGCTCTTGGTCCCCCCGGTTGCGCTGGTGCCAAACCGGTGTGAGCTCTTTACGGAGGTCAGAGGCAACCTGCCCAGCCAGGGCCAATATACTTAAATTATTTGCAATCAAAGTGTGGGATTGTAGGCAAAAAAGAATATTAAATAACCAAGTATGATGCAAATGGAAGGATAGTGCTGGACTGTCAGGCTGCTTGCTTGTTTTTCACGCATTTGGCTGTTTGTTTGCTTTTCCCTTTGGAATCTCCATGGATCAACATACAAAGAATTTACGTGATTTTTTTATTTTTATTAATATGTAGCATATGGTTTGAAAGCTTTCAGACATTTCTACCTTTCATCCACAATCACACAGTTCCTTGTACTGGTGTGTCTGCATATAGACGGTGTATGTACACAGCATCTGTATGTGCATGTGTTTAAACTAATACTCTTTGTACAGAAATCCTGTACCCTCACGTTGCAGTTTCTCTGGTTTTCACCACTCTCTTCTTTATGCTTGGGTGGTCATATTTTGAAATTTCCCCAGGACCAGTTTTTCATGCAGTCACGTTTCTCATCACATCTGAAGGATGTTGTGCTTCGCATGGTAATTAGGTCCTCTTTGTTTCATCTGCTGAACTGCTCTCTGTTACTTCCTGCAGCACACTCACGACTGGAGGCTATTGCTGAAATGTTCGAGCAGTGGAGATTCTCTAGGAGTAAACAGCTTCACGTTAACTTGTTTTTTTTTTTTTTTCTTTTAGTGCTGATTTACATCCTGTTTAAACCTTATGCAATTATATTTATCCTTGCTGCTTTCTTGGAGTAATACCATTTATTGGGATAATTTATTATTGCTTTGTGTGGCTGGTGGGTGTGTATGGAAATCATCTGAGTATTTACAAATGCATACGACTTTATATATAAAAACACACGAGTATCTGTCTGTCTCCCTAAGGCTTGAAAATGCTGATGGCTTAGCTGGGAGCACAAGTTGCTGTCAAGCATTATAGTTTAAGCTTGCACGGCTTAAAAGAAAGCTCTGGTTGTTAGTTTTTCTGGCCCCATGTGAAGGCAGGTTGAGGGTGGCTTCAGGCTGTGTTTGGTGTTTGTGGGGCTGAGCAGGGCTGTATTGGGGCAGTGCTGTGGGAGCCCCTCTCCACAGATGCTGGGACAGGGACCCACATGTGTTGCAGCAGGGACCAACAGCCAGAGCTCCAGCAAGCCTGGCCAGGGTGCTCTCGAAGAAGGGGGTCTCTTCCAACACAACTGTGTATCTCCCTTCTAGCTGGACTATCAAGCTCGAAGTTTTAGCCTTTGTTGTTTAGAAGGAAACTTTCCAAATCTGCATGACCCCTTTTGGCAGCGTGGCCAGGTCCTGCGTCTTAGGGCTGGAGCCAGAGGGCAGTTGGTTGGAGGCAGCTTGGGTTGTACTGCTGCGCCTGGAAACCCCGATGGTGCCTGGGGAGGGCAAAGGAACCAGGTCAGCTTTCCCCCAAGGCTGCTGGGGAACCCCTGCAGAGAGGGGTTCCAGGCAGGAGCACTGAAAATACCTGCAGTCATCTCAAGAAACGGGAGGTGATCTAGTAACTGACCCTGAGTTCCCTTTTAGTCAGTACAAAGCTCTGGAATGACTGTGCCAAGCATCAACCAGCGTTGGTCTAACCAAGACCAGATGGGGTCATGTCTGAGATGCTCACCCACTGGAGGCGGGCAGGAAGGGGGGGACAGGCAGCTCTACCTGCAGTGCGGGGCAGAGGGTGACATGGGGACATTGTTCACCCTGGTAGGTTGAATAATACCCTCGGGCTGATACGCTGGGTGCACTGCTGGCCCCAGTGCTGCACGCATATATACACAGCGATGCGCAGAGCCATCAGAGGGATGCGAACGCTGACAGCAAACGCTGTTGCCAGCACGTGGAATTCCTACTGGTTGTTTATCTGTTTTTTCCCTCTTGTAATTAATAATGCCGTGATTACTCTGATTATAATGATTGCATATCCCTTTAAGTGGTATCTAGATTGAGGTTTACATGGCATGTTTTCCTTGTTTGTGTGTTCTGCAAACATATTAAGGAAGTCTCTAAAATAATATTACCAAACGTCAAGTAAAATCCTGTCTCCTGAAGGGCTGATGAGATCATACACGTATGACTCTGTGTTATCTTGCCCTGACACATGGAATTAAGTCTTGGACTACCCTCACGTAGGAAGACATCGTTCTGCCAGCGTTTTCTCTCTTCTGGCCATTTCAGATATGACAGCTTTCTTCCCTTCATCCAGTTACAGTGGGGCTGTTCTCTGTAAAAGCCAAGGAGAAAAAAAAGGCAGTTAATTTCTAAGAATTTCTTCGGTTTATTTTGTTGAACTTACTGGTAGCATGCACGAAGAGGCATTTGTGCTAAAAAACCCCACATTAACCCTGCGACAATTTGGTAATTTTAATGAACTGAGTTGTATGTGGAGGGGAAACTGGATTCTCTGTTACCCCACCAGCAAAGCTGTGGGTGAGGAAAGCCTGAAATTCAGCTATACAGCTCTGCAGCTTTGGGGGGACATTTACAAATTAGCAGCACTCCACTTCCATTAATATTATTTTTCATTTTGTTGGGTTTTACAAATTCTGGGAAGTTGTGAAAATCGAAAGCAGACATTTAGGCATTTCCCTAACTGGCATTTCTGTTTTTTCAAGCAAGTTCTATTTTGATTCTTTCTGGAGCTGCTGCCATTGCTTTGCTTTGTTTTCTTAATGAAAGTGTTTTACCAGGTTGGACTCAGTAGGAGACATCTCTGGTTCTGTTAGAGTGAAGGGTTTTTTTAAGTCAACACACAATGCCCTATTTCAAATTTTCAGCTTTTTGAAAATTTTTTAAAATATTGTTTTAAGCCTAAATCAAAGCAATTCCCCTACCTCCCTCCAATTAAAAATTATCATTAGACAACAAATTGCTCATTGTCTAGCTTGACAAGAGCGGTTGGCTCTCAGTCTTGCATTCAGATCCCCAAGCCACTGTCTGATGGGGAATTTATTCCCCATCTGTTCCCATTTCTACACAGCGAGTTCAGCCTGGCACATGAGCTGCAGCACAATTGTGGGTTTTGTGATCCATATTTAATTCACCTAACTTTCAGTCTTTAACTGGGACACCCCGATTAAGCAGAGTGGTGACCCTGGCCTCCCTGTGTAGTCAGTGCAGAAGTGAGTTCATCCAGAAGGTGACTCTGCCCATGGAAGATCTCAATTAAATGCCTAAAGAATAACTTCTCCAAGATCAAGCTGCTGTATGCTTTAAGCAGTTCCACTAAAAGAAACCTCGTTGGCTTACAGAGACATACTGATAATGGGCTCATTGGCTTGTTAGGTCAGCCAGCAAACGGACGCTGGGAGGTCCTTAGGGCTTAAGTACCAAGACAGTATTGTATTTCTGTGGAGATCATTGCATTTCAAGGGTGTGATGTGAGATGTGAGACTGCAAAGTCATCCCCAAGCTGCATTTATTCCCCTGAAAATGCTCAGTGTGTCAGACCTGATTTCAGTTATAAAATGGAAATAATAGATAAAAAAGGTCAAACCATTTATTGAGGATTGACATTTACAGCAGTCAGGAATCTCCAGTTGTATACAGCTTTGTGTATATATGTCACTCCTATATGACACCATCCCGCTGAGGATCTCCAAACCACTGCTTTCCAGCTGTAACTAGCTGGTGGCTAGTTCTGTATTGCTTATTGTGTTTACACAGATGCCTAAACGAAGAAATGCAGAACTTAATTAGCTTGCCCAAAGTTGCAGTGCACCTTTAGCAAAATGAAAATATAAATTCCCAAATCCTCTCTGTCTCTGTGGTTTCAAAATTCTGTTATTTTCTACTTTAATAAATGTGGTCAGAATATTTACTGTAAAGTTTATAAAGAAAAAACTGCTTGAAATTAACCACATTTTCTGTCAAAGCTGACTGTTAGAGGCCTGTGTCCTTGATCCTGCTGCAGGCAGTGGCAGTTGTGTGTTGGATCCATGGCAGAATGTGTGGGTTGAGTACGGTGCAGCAAACTGCACTGAAGGTAGCAGTCCAGACAGTGATCCAGAGGGTGACTGCTACCTGTGCTGCATCAGGACCCCGGCACAAACACATCTGGGAGGGGTCACAGAGTGTGTGAAATAACGCTAGCAGCAGCCATGGAGCAGTGGGTCATCTTTGCCATCAAGATCTAAGTAGGAGGAAAGGGAAGAACTGCATAGCACATACACCCATGTGCACATACACACAGGCAGAGGAGAAGACAGACGTCTGAGATCGGGCTGGTAACAGCAGAGTAATTAAAGGTGCTGAAGCAGTAAGTGCCAACACACCCTCTCCAAGGGTACAGAAGGCCTGCTAATGTCACTGTTGATGTCCCTAAGGTATCGTGCAATTCTGGTATTTGTCTCAGATGCCCTTCTGTGAGATTTGCATTGCCTAGAAGCTGGGCTGTTTTCTCCTTGCCTTAATGGACTTTGAGAGCTGAGCCTTGAGATCGCGGCGCCTCAAGGAGACCCAACACACACCCGGTTAATGTGGTCTTCAGGGCTGTTTTCTTCCCATTGCTCATGCATTGCTGCAGCATTATTTCTCAGTGTTTTGAATTAAGGGGCTAATATCCTGGCAGTAAAGATTTAAGGGACCTTGTGCAGTTATAGACAGTATAATTTATAGAGCAAATGCAATAGTAGTCTTGAAAACATTGATAAAATGACCTATCATTGTATAATAGGTATTGAATCTCACGTTCCCTGCTCCCCCTTCCTACTGCCAAAAAGGAAACTTTTCAGCCTCTGGATAAGATGCCAAGAATTACTGGTCAGTCCCAACTGTAAAAATGAAGAAAAGAGACATTTAGGTTGTAATGAAACATGTCTTCCAAGTTAACTTAAATGCTTGTTTAGATAGCTTCTGAGATTAGTCTAAGAATAATAAACTGTTATTTATAGGGAACTTCCTGGCCAGAGACCTCTGGGCAGCACCAGAATGCCAGAACAAAGGCTTTAGACCCTGCTGACTACTTAAAAAGGTGATGTTATTTTCAGATTCAAAAGTCCTTTTTCCTTTCTGACAAACTGTTGGTGATGAGCAAAAGCTGTCTGCCGATCCTTCAGATTCTGGAGTTGCTCTTGATAGGGTAATACACATGGGTCAGTAAATTCAGCTTGAGTTCGGAGCTTTTACAGATCTGTGTTATGTCTTCTGTGCAGATTTGTTTTTCTGCTTATGGCATCAGGCAGAATAAATGGAGGGATGGGATCTGCCCCGGCTGCTGTAGGGAATTTCCCTGAAGTGTCCCCAGTCTTCTAATAAATCAGTGTCTTTCCTAGTCTGTTTCTGATGGGATCCGGCAGCAGGTCAGCATCCTTAGGTAAAGAAAGGCTTCCTCAAGTGAGCAGCAGTCACAGAAAGTAAATTAATGGAAGCCAGCATCTGCTGATCTCTTTGACAATAAGGAATTTCGCTGCCAACATTTAGAAACCATTGGAAATGGTCTCCATTGGAAACCAGATTTCGACTTTCTGCCCTGGGCTGCCAGAAGTATTTCAGCATAAAATGCTAAAGTAAGTTGAACTTTCAATTATAATTTCAATGACTGTCTAGTGAAATGGATTAATGCTCTGGCACTGCACCTTTGAGGCTTTGGCTCGAATCTTGTAGGATAAAAATCTGTCTGCTTTGACAGTTGAAAAGGTCAGAAGTAAAATAATGTCAGGTGGTCTTAGCCCAATTCAATGTCTCGATTAAGAAGTAGATGTAAAAGTTGTTGATGTGGGATATCATATCAGATCCTTTTTGCAGAAATAGATTTTTTATTTATTTATTTACAATTTATCAGTGAAATTAGATGCAGACAGCAACATTCTGGAGAGGTGGGGCTTCAGGAACACTGGATTTCAAAGTGAGCAAAATGCAGGTTGCAGTATGCGGTATGATAACCTCAAGAACTTGTATCCATCATTAAATTGATTTTCTGATATTTGACTGCAAGTAGGATAGTTCTCACTTAAATATGCTTTAAAGTTTAATTTGAGAATTTTTATTACCTCAGAGTGTATAGAAAGAACATGTTTTTCTCACTGTTCAGGCAAGAAAAGAGTCTCTTCAATTTACTTCTTGAAACTGCTGAGATTCAGTTTGTAAGCTTATTAACTAAAATTGTGGTTAAGGAGCAAAGTAGGGGTATTTGCATAGTGCCTTGTCCTCTTATTTGGATACATACTTCTATAATTGTATATGATAATAATATATAAATATAAATTGCTTCTCCAGACATCCCTGTGGAAAGGTCACAATGGCAAAAATTTCTAGCAGTAGTAACAGGAATTTGAAAAAGGAACAAATAAGGGCTTGGGGCCATGTGTCCCGGTGCTGAGGACGGTGGCTGGCAGAGCTGCAGAGGACTTTCTCTGCCTTTGACTTGTCCCGGCCTCGCTTCTCACCAGCCCTCCTCGCATGTCCGGCAGCCTCGGCACTGCTCTTTGAGAGAGGCTGCAGATTTTCTTTGCTTATTTCAGTAGAAACCACACAAACAAGATAGTGCAAATGAGAAATCAGCTGTCGTGGTAAGCTACATGAATTACCTGGTTCTGGTTGGTAATCCCTTGCAGACAATTAAATAAGTGAGCAGTTATGTCCTTTCCAGTGCTGGTAGGCATCTTTGTTTTATTTAATTCCCTGTTTCTTCCCTTGTGTGCATATGTGGTGTGTCGTGGGGGTCTTTTTCAAGTTGTGTTTCCGTCTTAAGGCAAAGAAACCACAGTCTCCATGTGATCATGATGCAATGCAAGAGCTGATGGAACTGTACATATGTTGTAAAGATTAATTGGCATTCAGTTAGGCCCCATAAAGCATGGCATGCCATGCATTATCCTCTATTTTGCCTTCAATTTACAGCGCGGTTCAGTTCACATGGTGTGCACAGGCTGAAAAAAGAGTATTTCTGAAGTACAAAATGTGTACTTTTTAGTAGGCTGAGCTTCCCAGTGACAAAATCTTTGACGATCTTTGGAGATTTGGATATGCTTTAGTCGTGGGGCAGTCGTAACACAGTCTTGGTTTTCTCTGCTGAGATCTACAGAGTGGGGCCCAGGGGACCGCTGAAACCACAGAATGATCTTTTATTTGTTCTATAGATTTTTCTGACCCCCTCCCAAAAAAAAAAAAAACGGTAATGCGTTGCCATCCTCACACTTTAAAGACATGGAGCTTAACTGGGGTGCAGACCCAGAGGAGCGCTGGTGCCTGTGAGGGCACGCTGGAGCGCGGCGCCATGCTGCGCTGACCGCCGGTGGCTGCTGTGGCGCGGGCCTTGCCGGGCTGCCAGCGAAGGCAGAGAGGCCAAGCACCCTGATTGCGAACCGTTATTTATAACTGAACAAAGTGGTAATTTTGCAACTATCACGGCTCAAATATGGGACCATTTCCCTAGTAATAAAACTATTACTCTGTAACTGTTTACTTATCAGGAGACCATTATGTGATTGATGACCTGAAAATGGAGGTTATCTTTCAATTCATTTGAAATGCAAACTGACTAGAAAATCTATAGTTATTGCGGCATATTTTTAAGCAAAATCAGGCACCTACATTGACCTCCTATTTACATTTCTTTGAGAAGAAAAATCACATAAAAGCTATCAAGAAACACATTTCACAGCAGGCAAATTAATTGGTTTTACTGTATTTGAATGGAGGGTTTGTCAAATAAAACATGCCATGACAGTTAATAGTGTCATTTAGAGGCAGAAAATTATTGGCTTATTTGTTATTGGATAAAAGGAAGGCAAACACTTTGTATTAGGAAGTTTTAATGTGTTTAAAATCCTCATTAGGGATTTATGGACATTCTTGCTTAGCATAGCGCCTCATTAATTTGAGGCTAAACAGTTACTTCTGTGTTTCAATTCCAATTTTTTTTTCCCTTTTCTTTAATTAGATCTCGCATTAGAGTTTGGTCTCTACACCACTGGAGATGTAGAATTAATTAATGTGATTTATAAATCTAATGGAAGTGAGTTATTCTTAGATATCTTTTCATTTTAGCGAGCGGTTTAACTGCATGCAGTATAAGTGCACACAGATCTAAGAGATTTTGGGAGCTCAGGAAATGTGTGCGACTTCTCCATTGAATACATTTCGCAGTGTCCCTTGGCATTAATAGATCAAAGCATTTTAATTAGAAATGTAACTAAAAGAGAGGCCACAAAGATCCCATTCAAAATCAGGTTTTCGTTGTTTGAGGTCCCGTACTGTCCAAAAAGTGTTATTTTATCTCCCCTTTTGTACGATAACCATGACATTCAGTGACAGTTGGGAATAATCCTTTGCATGTAATGAGCATAAGATCCAGTTCTTAATGTAGTCTGAATTTGGACCCAATCCCAATAAAGAAATAATCATTAATTGTGCTGTTTTGTTGTTATTAATAAAAGGAAAATTTCTTTGGTTGAAGTTTATGTAAGAAAATGTGGAGTAGTTACACTGACAGGTAGTGTATTTAAACCCTAAGATATTACAAAATGCATTTGTTTTGTTTCCCCCTGGGCAAGACCATGTCCTTGCCCTTTGAGTTCTGGCTCTCTGTTTTGAAGACAGTCTGCAGATGCGATCTGCAAGTTGTGACTCTGGTGAAGGGACACATGAAAATAACTAATTTGCAAACGAGCTCGGAGTAATTAAATTGGGTCTCAGCACTGGCCTTGCAGCCATGCAAGCTGCTGTCCAAATTAAGCCCAGGACTACCTTTTAGTGAGCACAGTCATACCTGCTTTGAAAAAAAAAAGCACTGCAGATAACTGGCAGGGGCACACACTGTGTTCTTGTAGCTGCAGTAAAGGGTATCTTCAGAGGTAAATAGATGCTTAAAAAGGTTCTTCTTTCAAACCTCAGCAGAAATGTTACAGTCTGAATTCATGAGGTCAGATAATGCTTCAGGTTACACTGATGCAACCTCGCTGACATCAGTGGAGTTGTAGTCGTGTCACTGAGGCCACAGTCTGACCTGGTGCCTTTGCCATTATTTTAGCAGGGAGTTGCACAACTGCCCAATGCTTCTGGCTCTCATGCTGGCGTGTGCTGTGAGCAGACACAGAGGTCCACCAGTGTGAACTAGATTTAAAGGAGATTCGGTTCCAAGCTGTATTAAATTTAGTCAGCTGTGTCTGCGTAGTAAAGGGATTTTGAATGATTTCCAACAGGTTCTACTCAAAGGGTTACACTGAGAGTAAATATGGCGTCTAATTTACGTCCCCCTAACTGAGGACAAATAGACTTGGAAGCTGAACTCCCTTCACACTCCTTTCCTACTTATACTGCTTCACTGTCTTCAGAGGAGTTAGATTTCATTCACACTGCTGAAAGTAAGACAAGAAGCAGACACTTGATCTTTATTTCTGCCACACCATATATCTCACCGCACCAGAGGGTTGCATAGTCTGTTAGTCAGGCTTTGATGTTTCAAGTGGACAAGTGCACGGTGGCATTTCAGGTCAGGGTGCCTCTTATCTTCAATTTAATGGAAATGTATAAGGTAACCTCTTCCAGAATAAGGTGAAAATACCAAGGCACAAGAGAAAATGTGCTTATTTTATATAAGTAAATAAGTACTTGCAGTCATTGGAGGAGGAGGGATAAAGAGAGAGAAGGGAGGTGAGCAATAAATGAAGAAAGAAAAAAGGAAAATGCAAAGTTCCACATTTCCTTGCTCTTTGTCAGTATTAAATGGTTGTAACAGCCTTTATGCAAGCCAGTGTTTTGGTCACAAATTAAGTACTGCGAATGCCACTTTTGTTGGGGCCTGGCTGACTATTGAGATTACCAGTTACTCTGGTATTATCATCATGGCGGGCTTCTAAAATACTACATTCAGAATATTCCATAAGTAAAATGTGCAGCCTTACCTACATTAACAAACTCCCAGGAGACCTTGAAGTGAGAGATCACTTTATCAGGCTTCTCTCTCTAATAGAGTTTGGCAATTTACTGCATGAAAATAATGGAGAACCATTGAGTGTAAATTGAACATCAGCATATTGTGCTTTCATGGAGACTATTTCATGCTGATCAACATTGAAATGGTATTGTTAAAAGAAAACATCAAAGAAATGAAAAAGAAAAAATGGACTAAATACAGCATGTGCTGGGAAGAGCAAGAAAAATATAATTGTCACATCCAGGTCAGTCTGGTTTAAAAGTTGCTGTAGCAGAACTAAATGCCGGTGAAAAAAACCTCGTCCTTGTAGTTGGGGTTGCTCTGACTGAGAGGTCATCGTAAGCTCAGTTT
Organism: Gallinula chloropus; assembly: GCF_964237585.1. Taxonomy (NCBI): domain Eukaryota; kingdom Metazoa; phylum Chordata; class Aves; order Gruiformes; family Rallidae; genus Gallinula; species Gallinula chloropus. The sequence continues at coordinate 18,019,744 of NC_140096.1, forward strand.
GTTGTAGGGAAATCAAACTATAATTCCTTCCAATGTGTGGGCTAGTGCCCAAGTGCCCCAGCCTGGTGTAACTGCCCCGTTTTGTCTAGCTCCAAAGTGACTGGAGAGGAGCTTATTGGAGTCATTGGCTTTTGTATGAAACTAAAGGTACCCACTGTGGGCAGGTTTGGCTTTTGAACTAGAGACCTTTTGGGAAGTTCACTAAAATCGGTGGGGAGTCTGATCCAGTCACGTTTTGGACCGCACTAGTAAGTTGTTTTTCCTAGCTCATGTGCTTTACTCAAGGGAAGAGACATAAACTTCTCCATCCACCACTGGAAGAGCAGCATGGACTGCAGGCCAGGCTTAACAAATGAATTAACTCGGTCCATTCCTTAAAACTTTTTCCTGTTTTCAGGTTCTCCAGTAAATGCATATTTGACACAACTGCTTCTGCAGCATTTTTTAAGGGGGAACAGAGGAGTAGCTCTCTCTATTGTTTTAAGCAATAGTTTTTCTTTTCTAATTTTTATGTATATATAAAGTATATATTTTCACAGACCTTTTAATAAGCCCCAAGGGATATTTTTGGGATTGAAATAATGGGAAATGTGGTCTTCTCATGGTATTTTGGTTCCAGGGTGGTGGAGGTACTAAAAGAAAACAGTGGATATACATTATTTGGGACCCACAAATGGCTCCCTTGAGAACGAATAACCCTGTGAAAAACACATATGTATTTGAATACCAAGAAAGCAATTTTATTTGGGTTTTTTTGAATACCACCATGTTTGACTTCATTCAGTTTCCTCCACAGCCCTTCCCTAGTAGCTGGGTGTCTTGGTTCTGGCCAGGCCATAGCAAAGCTGACCTCCTGAAGCAGCCAGCCCAGGGGAGCTGAGTCAGCCCAAGCTGTTTGCACCCCACCTGGCATCACTCCCCCATAAAAGGGGCTGGTTGGGAGGGATGCTCCTGGGTGTCTCCAGGACAGTCCGAGTGCGGTTGTGCAGTGCTCTCTGTTATCTGGGATGTGAGTATCATTTTCCATGGGCTGTTATTGTTCCCTTTTCATGGTGCTTTTGTCCTTATCCCATCCCACGCAGGCTCTGTTCCTCCAGGAGTGAACGAGCCACATGTGATCCTTGGCTACAGTTTGGGACTGAACCACCACACTGGTCTGATGTTGTGTTTTGGATTTAGGATGAGAATAATGTTGAAAATGCACTGATTCTTTAGTTGTTGCTAAGCAGTGTTCACAATTAAGTCAAGAACTTTTCGGCCTCCTAGGCCCTGCAGCAAGGAGGCATGAGCCTTCCACAGAAGGTGCAGAAGCAGCCTTGAGGGGACACACTGCCAGGACAGCTGACCCAAACTGGCCAAAGGGGAATTTCTTACCATGTGACGTCATGCTCAGTATATAACCTGGGAGGTGGAGTTGATCAATTGTTGTATACATCACTTACGTGTTTTTTTAATTATCATCATCTTCATTATCATCATCCTTTTCTGTCCTATGAAACTGGTTTAATCTCAGCCCATGAGGTTTACTCTTTTTGATTCTCTTCCCCATCCCAGTGAGGGAGGGGAGAGCGAGTAAACAGGTCCATGGTACTTCTAGCCAGGTTAAACCACAAACAGCATGAATGGTGAAACAACCCAAGGAGTTTTGAACCCTAAGCAGTGATGTGATGTTTACCTCAAGTAAATGTGAAACTGTCTTCCTACTGTGTCCAGTTCTGGGCTCCCCTGTTCAAGAAAGAGAGGGAACTACTGGAGAGTCCAGCATAGGGCTACAGAGATGATCAAGGGACTGGAGCATCTCTTCATATGAGGAATAGCTGAGAGAGCTGGGTCTCTATAGCCTGGAGAAGTCTGAGAGGGGATCTTAAGGGTGGATGTCAAGAAGATGGGGCCAGTGTTGCCCAATGACAGGACAAGGGGGAACAGGCACAAACTGGAACACAGAATATTAGAAAAAACTTCTCGACTCTGAGGGTGACAGGAGAGGTTGTGCAGTTCCTTCTCTGGAGGGATTCAAGACTTGCCTGGATATGGTCTTGTGCAACCTCATGTAGGTGGTCCTGCTTTAACAGGGGGCTTGGGCTAGATTATCTCCAGAGGTCCCTTCCACCCCCTACCATTCTGTGATTGTATGATTCCTCAAGTGTCTTGTCAGATGGCAGCTGAGGGGCAAGTCCACAAGAGATGTAGGGAATGACTGAAGAGTGGAAATGAGGCCTGAGCGTGCAAGGGAATAGTGATGGCAATCAAAGGAAAGCTGGTGTTGAAAAGGCATGGGTGAGTACTCCAGTCAGGGGCAGGTGAAGTATTTCATCTCTTAGATTTGTAGTGAGCATATTGCAAAAATTGAATCATAGTTTCATATAGGTTGGAACAATGTTCAAAGGTCATCTAGTCCAGCGTTTTGTATCTGGAAACCCTGCTATTCTTAGTACTGCCTGATCCATTTCCCACTTGTATTAATCAAAAAAGTAGCACCCTCTGTTAATAGGAAGCCTGGCAGGAGCTAGAGGCATTCATAGGACGAGCTTTCAGCTGACAGTCCTGGTTTTGCTGCTTCTGAGTGTTTTCCTCTTACCACTGTGTAGAGCACACTGGAAATGATCAATCAAGGCTCATGCGCAGGATCTTTTCATGCTAGCAAGTGAAAAATCAATTTGTGTTCAAAGGAGTAAACAGTAGTATGAGCTTTATCTCCCCAGAGTCAAAATGGGTTCCTTGATAAAGGAGATAGCAATGAAACCTGAGTTCTTGATGTGTAAGCACATAGGGCCCATATGCAAGAAATGAGAGTGGGGTCCTATATTCATTTAACATGCTACATTTATCTTTCCAATAAAACAAAGATGGGAAGAAGAGATTATTTGTTGAATGCCAGTTGTGCATCAATAAAGCCAGAGGGATCGTTCACAAACTGTTTATCCAGATGAAAAGGTAGTTGGTCATTTCTTGCAACGACATTATTCATTGTGTATTTCTGACACCGCATTTGAATTTTCAGAAGTCTTCTGACAAGTCTGTTGGAAGATTTTGTTGCTAACATTTCTGAGAAGTGCCTGCTGTCAGATGTAAATTACAGGGAAAAGAGACTTCATGTGATTTTTCTGTGCTGTAAAAACAAAACCTGATCTCATGCAGGTTATAAATTGTCCAGGAGGTAAGAGTGGTCAAGGAATTGTTGAATGAATAAATGGAAGGTTAGATCAACATGACTCATCAGATATTGTAACCAGTCACCCGGTGTCATTTGATCTGCATAACATTAAAGGCTACTATTCCCTCACTCTTAGGTTTCTGCCCTTCTTCCCTCCCTTTAAAGTTTAGCACTGAGCCATCCAAGCCACACATTAAACCTTTGGTTCCACTTCATTTAAGTTCCGTTCTCTCTCTTGTGAGACTGGTATGTGAAGAGAGCCTTACAGTGCCGCTGGAATATTTTGACTGTCTGGCTGCTCCTTTTTACTTCTTTCTTTGATTTTATTTTTTTTAGCGAGCAGTATTTAAAAATAAACATGAGGTTTTTTGATGCAAAAGAGTTTTTCCAGATTAAAATGAAATTGGAAGATGAGTTCAGTGTAGCATGTAGCTGTTGTGAAATCTTTTTGTTTTGATTGAAGTTTTATTACCTCAGGACGTCTGTCTGCAGCTTGTGTAATATTCACCGTTCTTCAGTGAGAGGTTGACTTGCAGTGTTGTCCGAGAGAAGAGCTCATGGTGTGAAATGCAACTACTTGGCCTTACGGAAGCCAAATTCCTGGAATCTGTCCTTTTGGCAAAGTTAGACCATGCTGCTCCCAAAGGAGAAAAGCACCAAAAGCTGTGCCCTCCTTTTTAGAATGTGATTATTGATGAAAGCTGAAAAGGAGACAGGGTGGAGAATCACATAATGAGTCCTAAACAGCTTGATTTTTATTAATTTAGGAAAGTAGAAGTATGGGATGGGTGTCCAGTCTTGACTACAGGAGGAACATGACATTTTATTAATGGCAATTCTAGTAACAGTTTGTTATAGCACTGGTACTCCAAGAAGGTGATGAATATTGTATCTGCTCTGTTTCATTCTGTCCTGACGAATCTATTCTTGGATGCCGTGGTGTGCCATGTGGGCCTGCTCTCACTTGTTAGCTGAATGCAAATGTTTATGGACAATTAAACTTGCAATTTTTGCTTCACACTTTGATAGTTTGAGAAGTTGGTTTTCCTTTTTTTTCTTTTTTTTTTCCCCAGGATAGACTAAGTTTCTAATAGATCCATGCCTTTCAAGTCGCTTAGAATGTGCAACTGTAGCATGAATTTAGAAAAATGGTCTCATTTCTTTAGAAATCCATTAATAGTAATGTACTGAAAGACTCTTACATTGATCTTCTCTCTGATAGCCATGTTGTAATAATTATTCTTTTAATGTTAGCATCAATCTAAATGTTTTCCTCTTTGTGCTAGCTCCTACTTGGATCTCTCTATATGACAATCACAGCACTTTGACATCTTGCATTACTTTAATACTAGTGATTCAAAACAAAGCAATGCCAAGGGGAACAAAAGTTCTGTCAAGCCATTAAAATCTTCTTTGCCATTAACACAATTAAATTGATGCATGAGCATTTAAAGTTATTAGCGAGTGCTGCCAGCAGAAGCTGGTTGTGATTGCATAATATATAGTGGGCTTTATTAAAGTAAAATGGTATGTTTATTGTTATTATCGTCATTAGTTCTGAAGTAACATAAACTTAAACAGGCCTGCGAATAGAGAGAGGACTGTGAACCAAGTAAGAACATGTTCTGCCCTGTGTTAATAATCAGGGACACAATTATCACAATTATGACATTTCTAAACAAAGGAATACACATGGTGTCTCAGCTAACCATTGAAAATGGCCTGGGTAATGGTAGGGAGGGGTGTTAACTGAAGAGAGGACTTCTGTATCTCTGCTTCTCTCACTCTTCCCAGTCTGACTCACCCGGGTGGATTTTTGGGCTGCTCCTGTTACTGCTGTGAGAGATTTTGTGGTTGGTGTGCACACTGCAAGCTTATTCAGGGAGTATTTTCTTTGTTTTCTTGTACTCCAACACAATAATTTTTCAGTAAAAAAGAATCAGGACTGGATTGGAGACATCTGTACTCCCACTGTCCCACCGCATGTTGCTGTAATACCCGTGCTGGCCAATCTTTTGGTTAACATTAGCTGTTTTCCTCTCTGGGTAGGGAGCTGGTATGAGGTATGGAAAATACAGATTAGCAAAGATCTCACAAGCACTGAGGGGAAAAAAATGAGGGACAAAAGATAAGGCTCTTTTCTTGGTCAGTTGAATGTTTTTAAGTGGTATTTCAGAAAATTAAAATCTCTAGTTGCTGGAGTAGATAAAAATCACTAATATCCCTGCAATGTAGTCATATTCACTGAGCACTTCTTTACCAAGGTATTGATGAAGTGTTAGAAATTCAGAGAACGGTGATGAAATAAGCGAAAGGGATGGCAGATTTGTTTATCAGGAAAGAAGGTAGAAGTTGAACATAAAGCATTTGAGAAAAGTGGAGTACTACTCTGCATGTCTGTGCATGGTGTCAGTGTGAAGTAACGAAGTATTTAGAGTAGTGGGAAGCACTCTACAAAAAGGCCAAGATGACACTGAAAGTAAGATTTAAAAAAATTATCACAAAAAAAGGGCCAAATAGTTTACAACACTGCTCCATATTTTATTAAGGAAAGGGATGGGAGACCTGTTTCCCTATGGTTTTGGGTCAGACTGGTCACAGTACTAAAGGATATGAGAAAAATGAGCTCCATCAACAGAGCGTGAACTTGTGATCTAATATGCCTTTCTGGTCTTTGACTCTTGTAGCTGTGTGGATTTATTCTTGAAGTGAAGTGCTAGCTGAAATATAAGAGGAAAGGCATGGTCATTGCTTTTGGTCAAGCTCTATAGCAGATTGGGATGACAGGATTAAGTTTAGTCATGAGTGTCTTCCACCAAATGAGTTACTAAGGGCAACACGGTAGAAGCGCCGAGCAGAAGTCTCACTGAATATTTTCAATATGCAACACTTACCCGGTTTTAGGTGCCTTCCTGACTATTGTCTCTTCCTCTTCTCCTGTAGCTTCATGCTAAGACCCATCAGAACTACCTGCAGGTGTTGCAAAACAGCCGTACGTCTGGGTCATGTCTGCCCATTTATGTAATTGTACACAGGATTGAGAGGTTTTGTGTTCTTTCTTGTCCTTGGAATGAGGGATTGTGGCAAATGCACTAAGTACTGTTTAACCAAGTATTTTCAATTGGAAGATGGTAAGGGCAACCCTGTGTGTGTGCTTGGGTATGGTTGTGTGTGTAGATATATCACGTCCTTCTGAGGCAAGAAGAAATATCTGTCAAGCCTCTCAAGGTGGATTCCTGTGTGTTCTTCAGTCTTCAGAGGATGCTTAACCTGCAACAGGCTGATGAAGTGAGGGACAACAAAATCAGCAGCCACTCTTACAGTCCAACCAGTATTTTACTACAGTATATATTTAAGTTTTAAGAGCTGTCTTGGCTGTTAGCCTATTAAGCTGTAGGATAAGATAGTTGATGATAACAGCTTTCTCCTAACTGTTATCACCTCTGTCCTTCGCTGCAGCGTGCGGCAAGTTAAACCAAACCTCGCCTTCTCTCTGAAGGCTGCTGTTAGGAGTAACAGTGGGATCTTCTTCAATTACAGAAGTTTCAGGCAATTCCAGTGCCAGTTCTCAGCTGTGAGGAAATCAGAGTACTTTATTGCTTCAAAAGTGTTGTTAGTAGCACAAAGCAGCGCAGAAGGAAAAAACAACTTTTGACAAAATGGGTCCTGCTGATGATTTATGTTGATCTGAACTAGAAAATTTGGTAGGCAGCAAGCGTGGATATAGTAGTCTTCAAACAGAGGCAGTTGCTTGTTAGCTGTTCACCTGTGTGCTTGTAGTCATTGAACTTTGCATCCAGCACCTGACTAAACATTTTATTTTATTTCTTTTAAACCTAGGTTACCCTTCCCAATGACTCCAGCTGTGTGGAAGAAATACTGCGGGTGAGTAATACCCTTTGCTTTTGTATCTTTTGTATAATTGCAGTGCTGTTCTTTCATCTTTAATGGAGAAGGGTTATATGGCTGTCTTTAACACTGTAGTTAAATAATAAGTATTAGTGGGTCCGTATTAAAGAGGCACAGCCAAGCAGTAGGCCCAGGGTGCTCCTTAGTGAGCAAGGTCAGTTCACCAAATGCTCTGCATCTGCCAGCTTGTCTCAGTCAGGATTTACAGATGTCCCTGTTCTTTTTTTGAGCTCTCAGTCTCTGTGAGTCTCTCCAGGACACATTCCTGTTCTGAGATGGAGTCACCTTAACTCTCCTGCTCACAGACTGACCTACAGTCTTCCTTCTCCCAAACTACAGTTGCTCATCATTCATGGTTTTGTTAAAGACCTGTGGACATTTTTCTTTGGAGCTCTGATCAGTGGCTGAATACTGAAAATAAAAGCAACTACTCCAAATTGAGTAATTAATTGCAATGAGAATGCACAACAAGAGAAAGGGGAGTGTGCACAACAACTTGCATACATGTAAATCTGCCTTACTTTAGGTGTAAGATGGGCTCAGAGACCCCAACTTCAGGGTCCCCTGCTGGCAGTGGGATTTGTTTGGGGGCAGGTTTGCAACCCACCAGTCTCTATCTGGGATTTAGCTTTTTATCCTCATGGGCTGAGTTTCCCATCTGTCAGAGCTGCTGCCCTGGGATTGCCAGCCAACCTGCTGGGTTTCAGTGTAGAGGGGATCAATTTTGCACCAGCCGTGTCCCTGTCACTCATAGCAACTGGTGCAAACTAACGCAGACCTGAAGCTGTGTGCAACAGTCATGCCAACGTGCTTGCAAAGGCATGGACTTACTCTTGCTTATAAAATAAAATAGGCTTCTCCATATTCTTTGCAATCCAGAGTTAAATAGGTTGGGAAACCTCCATCCATCTTGTGTACACACATCATCTTGGGAAGCTGTTGATGTCCTTATGGGTTGCCAGCGTTGCTGCAGAAGTATGTTGAACCAGCAGGCAAACACGCACGTGCAGACCTGCTATAACAGGGGTATGCATCTGCATGTGCACCCAGCAGCAGTGAATGCAAGGCAATAATTACAATTTAGTTTCAACCTTCAAAGTGAGCAGGGGTTTATTACCTATAGAACGCTACGGGAGCAAAAGCAAAGAACATGTTGAAAGGCTGTGGGAAATGCTTGGTACATTTTAAATGTCTTCTTCCCCTGTTTATATATTTCAATTAGGTTCATTACTATAGTTGGAATGAATGACTTGTTAGCTGGGAAAGCAGTTGTTTTCAGTAAACAGCATCAAAAGGAAATGTGATGTAGTGAATTTCAGGGATCAATCATCCAGGTGACAGTTTTAATGTGGGAACACTGCATATAAATTACAGGAAGCAGAAATGTCTTTTTTCTAATCAAGAGGATGTGATCCTATTTCCTACCCCATGACTGTAAGTGGAGCCGACAAACAGGCAGTATGTCCCCCCACTTCCTTATGAAACCTGCTGAGATCGATGCAGAACTTTCTGTTGTCTTCATATGATGAGGATGATCTGCAGAGTCCCTGTGGCTGCCAGCAGCACCTCTTGCCACCAGGCTGTTAGATTCAGGGGGACTCTTGGGGTGAACACAGCAGGGATTTGCTAGGTTTCAGTGTCTATGGGCATCAGTCTCCCAAGGATAGTAATGGGCACCCAAAAAAGGGATGCAAACCATTAGATCTTTCTTGACTGTTGGGTGCCCAGATGCACCCACTGTACCCAGCCTTGCCATCCAGCCATGGAGCAAACCTGTCAGCTGTAGCTGCAGACATAGTCAGAAGCCAACTGGAGTAATGAAAGTACCTGTGCTGGGGAGCAGGTATTGGCTTGGCACACCACAGGTGAGTGTGGGACCTCTACCACGGTTCATCTGGAGGGGTGCACTCCCTAGGTGGGTGTGCGTGCTGTTACATAGTGAAGGTGGCTGCATATGGCATCGTTGTAGTGTTGGGCAGCTCTGGGCACTGACAGGCTGTCTGCAGACTTCTTGTAACCTGTCTGCAAACAGGATGCAGACTGCCAGCAAGGCCATGAGTGTATGAAAGCAGCAGATCACAGAGCCGCTTCTGGGGCTGCTCATCAAAGGCCAAGCACAACTCAGTCCCAACTGGTTGCCTTCAGTGGCGGCATTTTAGGGTTTCAGCTTCGTATGGTGCTGCAGCACATGTGGAAGTAGAAGTGTCTAAGCTTTGTCAATGAATTTGTTCTTCTCAAATTCATAATTCAGAATAAGCTTGTGGGAATGTGTTTTGGCTGCATGCAGAGTGTCATATTCTGCTTGATAGGAAACAGAGAGAAAGTAAGAGAATGCAGTGCCCAGCAGTGGTCAAAATACAGCCTGGCTTCCCGTGGCAGCCCTGTGTCAGGAGATTGAGGCTGTCTGCTCCAGATGAAAGGATGACCCTTGGTTTCAGCAGTGATTTGTGCTTGGAGAGCCTGGATGAAGTTCCTCGTCCTGGCAGATACTTTCTGGCCTTTTGAGGCCATTTACATAGGATCTGAAGAGCCTTTGGGAGCATGAGCCTCAGGTCCTTGTTGGCATCTTTCCCAAGTAAAAAACTAGGCTATTAGCATTCCTGTCCTGTCAGGGATGTTGCAGAGGTAGACAAGAAGGATGAGAAGATGGTCAGGTCCCCAAGGTAGACAGGTGGGGTTATAACAGCATGCATTTTTGACCAACCAAACCTTTGCAGCAACTGGTGATTTCTGCCTTGGGACAGGCCCGCTGCTGACCTACACACCCGAGTGCTGGAGGAAGGGTGCTGCTGCCTGCCACATCCAGCCCTGACAGTCTCCCTTGAGAGCATCTCATACCTTGGCATTTGCTTTTTTTCTTTGCCTTGACATTTGTCTTCCTTTTTTTCTGTCAGTCGAGGAATTAAGTGACCTAATTTGGTTTCACCCCCTCAGAAAGACATAGCGACTCTTGGAGGGGTTTTTGCTAGACTTTACAAGCAAGAGGGACCCAAGCTAAGATCTGTGACCTCTGATTTTACAGATCTCTTTTTTCAAGCTGAACTTGATTAATGGGTTGGGTTTTGTAATTGTAGAGGTTTGCAATTCCTAATCTCTGTCATCTTTTTTGTTTTCCTAGGAAAAAAAAAATTAATTGAGTTTATGGTCAGAAATTTCCAAACGAGTGAGGGGAAAGGTCTTGAGTCCGTTCAGACCCCTGAGTCTTTAGGGACAAAATTTCACAGTCCTTCAGATTTCCTGAAACACTTAGCCACTTATGTCATCTTGTGTAAATGCTTTAAGGACTGTTCTTGATACGACACCCAGAGGTTAATGGCAGACCAGTCTCCTGTTGATCTTGCTTTTCTAACTAGGACAGCTGAGAAGATTGTTAAAAATAATAATAATTAAAAAAAAAAATCTTATGCAGCTAAGGCCAAGCTGTACTGGTAGTACAGGAGATGCACATTTAATACAGGTTGCTAATAGCAGATTGAAAGATGAAGCAAATGCACTGGTGGTCGATACACCTTTTTCTGTTCCAAAATGTGACTTATTTTTTTAAACCAACATAATGGCTTTGAAAGTGTGGATAACATGGAAGACAGGCAATCAACAGGGTGTGTAATTCACATTTTATTAATATGGATTTAAATTAACTTGTCACTTGCCATGTGCAGCCATTGAAAAATGAGTTCATTGAAATGTTGTGATACAAAGTGCGGATGGGGCGGGAGGACTGACATTTTAAACCAATATTCTGAAGCCGTTACTTGTACCACTTCCCGTCAGTGTGCCTCGCGGCCATCGCGCTGTGTGACCCACCGAGCCGGCCCAGGCGTAGGTGGGCATGTAGGTGTGACGGGCTAACAGTGAGCCTTTTTCTGGCTGTGGAGAGCACAGGTGGGATGTCCCTTAGCATGGGTTTCCCCCTGGGTAAAGAGGTGATGTGTATACAGCGTTACACGAGAAAGAAAGGAAATTTTATTTAACAAAATTTTCTTGAGGACTTGTAGTGTAAATTGAAACTTTGGGCTGGGTGTTTAGGCAATCGATTAGACATAATCCCAGAGAAGTGAGGCTCAGGTCTGTACACATAAAGCTTTCGTGTCTGTGTTGCTAACCATCTGGGCAGGCACTTCTGTCTGAAAATCTGTCCCTGCTTAGAGGAACAAAAGAATTCTTGTAGGTGCGTATTTGCCATAGCAAGGCATCGAGTGACTAGATGGACTTCTGATGTCATGTGGATAGCTGTGAAATTAATTAAAGGCTTACTAGTCTGGAAGCAAAACAAATCCTAAATATATTTCAGATTGTAATTAGTATAAAAACTACTGGAGTTAAATGAGCAAAGTCTGTAATTTGTGTGGTCTTCTGTTCTTCTGATGACTAGCTCACGTCTAATGACATTGGAGAATATGTAAATTGATCAGCAGGTGAAAATGCCCTTGACTGGGCAAATTATGTGTAGTATTACCTTCCTCATGCCAATTGAAAGCACTAACAGATTTAATATGTATCATCCATAGCTGAGGTGAGCTGTTCACAGAGCAAAATGACGGAAACAGATACAGCCCATTATTTGTCCCTCAGTAATTGTTTTCTCTTCTAAAATACAAACCAACGTTGAAGAACGATGCTAAACCTAATTATAATAATTGTAATTTGAAAAATACAGGTACGCTGTCCAGTGTGGTTACAGATGCACTTAGTAGCTGACAAGCAGTTTAAATATTTTCATGTGGAATCTGGGGGCCTGCTGGGGAGGACATGATGTGAATTTAAAATGATTATCCAGACGTCATTGGACAAGTGAATAACGAGCTGACTGGCCTAGTAAATCATGTGAACCTGTCAAATGTGGGAACACGTTGGGGAGGAGATGATGTCAAGTAACAGTAACTTAGCAACCTGGCATTTAGCTGTCCAGAGAATGAGTAAGAGTAGCCACTTTTAAATAGCTGAGTAAATAAATGAATCCCTATGTGTCTTAGGTGTGCTATAAAAATAGCCCAGCACTGTATGTTTTGTGTCAAGCTGCTTCTTTCTCCTGGATAAGGCGATTTATTATTTCTATTGAAATGAAAAAATGGATTGAAAAGTTAACCCACGTGTAAATGTGTATCTGCGGCCTTTGTCCCTTGTCTGGCGCGCAGCCTTTGGAAGCGTGTAAGGAACGGGTAATAGCTCTGGAAAAGGCAATGTGTTACAACTCTAGAGTGGTTTTTTCCTTCAGACTTTGCTTATGTACACGAAGATTTGGGTGGATAAAACCAATTAATCTCTTAGCAATTTCCAAGCCATTGTATTTTCAGCTTTTTATCAGCGTTTTTTCAACAGAGGCAGGACCACTTTCTGCTCTCACATCAAAATAAATCAAGGGGTAATTCCACTGACCTCTGACCTCATTTGAGTTCATTCAATTCTTCTTCCTTCCACACTGATACGAATTGGCAGCAGCTCCGCTTATGTTGCTGCTGTTATTAAATAACAAGGAGTTACCCCGCATTACTTGAGGTATACATAAGATCCACAACTAGTCCTGTCCTTTGCTCTGATGACTCTGTAGATGTAGTCTCACTCCAGAAAATGGAAATGCTGGGTAGTTCTTGAAAGCAGCTCATTCCTGGTTTGGTAGGTGATCAGCTCAAGTCTCATCTCCGTACCACCACAAGCATTCAGCACAACTCCAGGAAGGTCAGAAGAAGTGTTATCCCAGTATTTTGTGTGCTCTTCAGCCATGTACACACAAGCACGGTGAGATCAATAGTTGGAGTCATTTGAGGACAGTGTGGTGTAGGATTGAAGTGCAAAAGGGTCTTTGGGAGTTGGAGAGTGTAGCCTTAGGCCTTCCCAGTCTAGAGCAGACCCTTAGCATGGCGGCTCACCTTGTCCTCTGTGACTTATACCTGACTGCAGCAGAGCAGTATTATTCAAGGTTTTGGCCATTCACCATTATGGTGACAACATTGTGTTGCCACCCTTGAGAAGGGCACCTCAGAACTGTCTATATTAACTCGAAGGTACATAATGTAGAAAGCTCTGTGGTAACCTTACGCTTGCTGAGTAGAAAGTTGGCCTGAGTCAGTGCTGAGTACTTATGTGCTGGGTTTTGTGAGCCACCGTTGCATTGCTGGCACAGCACAGGTTAGCTATGAGCGGAGTTCATTTGTGGTGTGGATACATACACAGATCTGCTTTGTCCTGCCAGATCCACGCAAGGCAGACTTCATGCTGTTGGGGAGGTGACAGGGAGAAAAGGTTGACTGTCTGATCTGACAAATGCGTGTGGGTGTGCAGTGTTTCCTGTATTTGAAAGGTGTTGTTTTGCACCTGCCTGTTCCAGGGATAAATGGCTCTACAAGATGTAAGGCAGCAAAAGATTAGACCTTTGTCAGGACAGACAAGCAAGGTCTGGTTCTGACCTGCAGGCACATTTATCAAATAAAGGTTTTATTTTCATAGCAGTATTAAAGAAATTATTTAGCAAAGAACTTTGAAATGTAAAATCTGATCATTATGTGGCTCTATCACAGCCTGTCTACACTGTAACAATAAAAAAAGATTACAAAAGGCATTCAGGAAGAGAGAGATTGCAGCGCACCGATCTCGAACTCACTATTCAGCTCTTATCTCCTTAACCATAATATTCTAACATATATATTTTTGTACTGCCAATGTGAAAAACTGCTGATTTCAGTAGTATTATATAATTCTGTTATTGCCAGATTTACCATTGCTACTAAAATTACTATACAGTGAGCTGACATCACAAGAGTTTGGACATGTATTACTGCTCCTGAGGAGAATGAAAGCGCTTTCAACGAGACATGAATGACTAAATGAAAAAGTGTTAATTCTTACCTGTTTTCCAAGCTCTTCAGCATCTCTTCTGCATCAAAACAGCCACTTTTAGTTTCTCTTCCTCACTGACAGTCACCCCAGAAATTACCCACTATGTTCTGCAACATGCTACATGCTCAGCGTCCTCACTCTGGTTCAGTAGTCTGTCATGATAGAAATATTTTTATTTTATGAGAAAAAAATCATTTTAGAAAGCGCGTTCGAACAAGAAAGTAATTCAGGCAAAGTCATTGTCTTAGAGGAAAACATAAGTTTGGCAACTTCCACAGAAGATCAGGTGTACCTTCTGTGGCACTTAAATGTTTTGGGCACATCATATACTGCTTTTTCAAATACCTCTAAATTTCATAGTTCCAGAAATAACTGGGACTCAGAGAAAAATAATGTGGGAAAACAAGTTGACAGGGTCTTGTAGTTAAGTAGAAAGTATCATAAAAGTAAGATTCCTACTCCAGATATGCAGACCCATGGGACCTGGCTTCCTGTCCCTTTTCATCATTGTAAATAAAGGGTAACTCCCTTATCTTTGAGTGAAAGTGCGAGAGAAAACAGACCCAAGGAATCTGGGATGTCAGAGCAACTTTGACCTTTTGTATGCTCCCATGAATGAGAAAGGTCCCAAGTGCTGAACTCGGTGGAAAATTTTAAACACTTCTACACTGTTCCAGTGTTTGGCTCTAGCTGTACCAGGTGTCCTCCCATAAAGACCTCATGGGCTGTGCACATTCACGTTGTATAAAAACATGATTAGGAACTTCAGAGCCTGGTGTGTACCTGACCTGGAGTACTGCTGCAGGTTCCACAGTGACTGGTAGCAGCTACTGGCACGGTATGCAGTGTGGTGAAGCAGAAAAGCCATCTAAAGCTCCTGTACTCCACTTACACATCCTACTGACAAAGTATTAAACGAAAAAAATCTAGTCTTATTTTGAAATATAGGTAGTAGAATATTCCTCTGGTCTCAGATTAATCATTTCTGTTATTTCATCTTGTCCTGTCAAAATGAAACATGGTTAAATATGGGCATTGAGTGCTTAAACTGGTAGCAGTGTTACCTTTCATTTAAGTAGATTAATAATGTGTACTCTACATAACAAATTGCTTTAGGCACAGAATGAAGACATTGAAAACATATTAAAATGGAGTTAGGCCTTCCAAAATGAATGCATGCTTTAGAAACAATTCTAGTTTGAAATGACACAGAGGATTGCATATTCTGTGGCTCTCTATCTCACAAAAGGGATGGGATCCATTTTTGCAGCCCTGAGGACAAGTGTTGTGGGTTTTAAGTCCTGGCAGGAAGACAGTGTACTGCTGTAGAAGCTTGTGGGGCCCATGAAGGATAAGTTGGAAATACGTGGTTAGTGAAGAGAAACAGGTAGGAAAAGGCTAGACAGACTTGCTGTGTCCAAGGGAAGACAAACATGGAAGAAGGCACTAAATGAATCTTTTGAAGGAGTTTAAAGAGCTTTTCTCTTCAAAATTTTCCTCTGAATTTTCAGCTGGCCATGACAATCAAATTCTAAAAAACTTTGTTGGTGGTTAGAAAAAAAGTAAGGAAGGAAAGAACTAGAAAAATTAGAAATGAAAGGGACCAGATACTTGAGGCATGCTCAGTTTCATCTCTTTAACTGTGTTTGTACCTTTGATGCTTCACTGCTCTTCGAAGGAAAGTAATGAAAACGCATTCTATGATTCTATGGAAACAGGGCAAAGATGACAGTCAGAGTAAGCATGAAACTAAACTCTGAGTCTCATTGTTGCTCACAGAGGAAAGTGGTGGAAGTGTTCTGTTACAGCAGATACCAGGAATATTTGTTGCCATTCCTAATTTCTTCTTGTCAAAGCAAGAATGCAGACACTGAGTTAAAGGCCAAGAGGTATTTCTTTCTGAGAGACCCCCTGGATGAGCAGGTGGACTTTTTCTTTGGAGGAGTCATGCGGTGAGATGCTATCAGCCTTGCCAGTCTCCATGGGATTTGTGAAAGCAGCCTAACATGAGGAAGCAGTCTTGCAGTCATCATCAGTCATAGTTCAAGTTATTCCACATTCTGTAGGGAGAATAGTTTGGGAAGCCACCTTTTTGGGGACAGCAATTTATGTCTTTACTACTTGCCATTGATCTGTGGGCTTTAAGACTGTCATGCAGTGTAGTCAGCAGAGCTCTTTCAGAAGATATCTTCCTTCTTACCTGTGGAGATTGTTTCAGCTGTCAAAGTCTTCAGAATAGACCACTTCACACCTGCCAGTGAAAGACTGTTATGGTCCATCTTCCCATCTCTTTGAACATCCTCTCAATAAATGGTTGAATTCATAGACTCAGATAAAACATCCTCCCTTTAATCTTCCTCTATAACCTTGAGATGCCCCTTTGCTCCACTGTCTCTCCTTCTGTGAAATGGGGAAATAGAACCTCACCCACACTGCCATCGCGCTGCCAAGTTAAATTATTTGTTAGAAAAATGCATTGAGGTCCTCAGCTGGAATTATTGGTGTTATAATTGTGAAAAAGCAAGGCTCTATCAGATATTTAAAATTGCACTACATACTGTGGCTTACCCATTTCTATAGAGAATTTCTAACATTTCTGCAAAGAAAGCATGTCATTGAATTTAATGTTCTGAGAAACCTTATGAACTTACAATCTATTTTAGCCATATATTTCAAATTGTGCTTATAATTGTATTTTATACTGAATGTGTAAGTTCCTTTCAGTTTCTTAATACAGTACATGGGTTTTCATGCGCATTAGAGAAGAATGCACACTGTGGATGGGAGGCACTTTTGAGTGTTTTCAAATTGTCACAGTAAATTGTCACATTTGTTTAATTACCCTGTAGATCCTGCCACATTGATTTATGTCAGCTGTGTAACAATTTCTTAGGATAGCTAGAAAATCTGACCAGGATGCTGCTTTTTTTTTTTTCCTTGCTTTTTTTTTTTTTTAACCAAGGAATTTCTCACATTTCTCTTTGATTAAAAAGCAGTCAGACAGGCACCCAGCCTTGCAGAAGTCAGCTGGAGAAAATGTCAAGCTGTAGCATTAGAAAGGAAGATGGTTCTGTTAGTTCAAGGCGTTGAGGTATTTGTTGACCATTGTTCAGAGGCAAGAGATGAAGACTGACTACAAACATGAATCTGAAGTTCAGACCTAAGTGCTCAGATTGATGTTTGTTCAACATTTGGCATGCACTGTTTATTCTACCCGCTGCAAGTGTTACGCTGTTGCCTTCCAGGGCTCCAGGAGCAGGGGCTCTGGCGTGGGTGTCACTGGAAACCCGGTTCTCAGCACTGCACAGCTCTTCTCTAAAGGTTTCCTCTATTCCAAAACTTATGTGCAACATCTAAGCAAATATTGGGGGGGGGGGAGGTAGAAAGAATACCCACTAGTACTTCGCATGGTGAGATTGGAACAAGATGGACACACGTGGACTTAGGAGACTGGCGTGGTTCCTAATGGGGCAAAATAAACTAAGAGGCAGGGTCGTGCTCCTTGCATTTGCTGCTGGTTGAGTGGGTGATTTAAGGCACAGACCAAATATCACCTCAGGAGCCAAGCTGGAAAATGGCAGGTACTGATCTCTTGTGAGAAATGCTTGGAGATCTTCTAATGGAATTTATTGCACAAGCACTGACTGTTAAATCCCTTTTGGGCCTTGTAGTCCATTAATTTCTTTGCCATGAGTACATCCTGCTAAAGGATATGTTGTTTGTGTACCACAAGGTACACTGTGCTTTAAAAATATTCTTCTGAGCCTCAAAAAAACCCCCAAAACAACAACTTGGTATTTGGTTTGTAGAAGAACATTCCCAGTAGTGATTTTTTTTTCTCTCTTTTTTTTTTTTTAAATCAAGCCAATTAATCCTTTCCCACTTATTCCACAATTTTATCATTTCTAACCTCATGAGTCTCTAATCTTTTCAATAAGAGGTCTGAGCTGCCAGTTTATCTGAAAAAAAGGAGTGTTGTACCAATCAAATGAAAACTGGTGCTCAGATATTTTGAAGAGCAAGCCCCTTGTCGTTCCCGAGTTCAGACAAAAACAAAGAACGCAGCTTCAACAGCCAGGCGTTCACTGGAGGCTTCTTTCCATGAAAATAGTTATCACTCTTTTTTTCCTTGGCAATTGAGTCATTGTTGCTTTTAAAAGAAGTTGTCATGATCTCCTCATTACCATTCTTCTTAATATGATAAGTGTAAACTACAAGCAAGCTATCATGTTTGAAAGGATACAGGAACCCCAAGGAATGTTACACTAACTGCCTGTGCGCTTTGAAAAGGCTTAGGCTGGGAATTTGACTAAATGTATCGTTCTGCCTCCTTTGCAGCAGCATTGTCATTTTATAGAGCCTTTCACTGACAACACCAGCTACCTTTCAAAAAGAAAACCGTGTTGCTGCATCTAGCCTTTGTACCTCTCCAGCAAAGTGCGATCAACAACTCCTTCTGGTAATTGCTTGAACGTGATAATACATTGCACTTTGTACTTAAAATACCCCAAAGAAACCCCAAAACAACAGAAGTATTCCTTGGCAGGTTTATTCCAGTCCATCTTTGTATGATAACTGGTAATTGTCGGTGTTTTGACACCAGCTGGAGTTGTAAATAGCACTAACTGCTTAGAGCTAACTAGCAACCATGGGTCTACTGGGTGGTCTTTTCTTGGGCTTGCTCCAAGTTTCTTCCACATTGCTCATATGACCCCTGATAAACTGTGACTAATGAATGGTTTGCTATTCCTTTTTGGCCATCTAGAAGCAACAAAGATAATACATGTCATCGTCTAGTAATGCAGATATATAATTTTTTAATGCTGGAGCCCCAAACATGCTGCATTTTAGTGCTGTGGCTTTTGTGTCCTATTCACTGGTTTTCCTGTGGGAAAAAAAGCAGTGCAGTGTTTGGAGACAGGAAGGTTGTGGACTTTGCCCTTTTCCAGCCCTGTTTTTAGGAGTTAGTTTGTTTCAGTGTAGTTTGTTGTCAGAAGGTTTTTAAAAATGCAGGCAGGGGAGGAAGATAAATTAATCTGGTGTATAGTCTGAGCATGCTGATTTCAGATGTTAGGACCACTCTGTGTGGGACCAGGCATCCTCAGCTGTCATACATCTTAGTGGCAGTTCTGATTATTTAATGTTTGCAGCCTCAGACTTATTAGCTTTGCCAGAAAGAGCGAGCTGAGAAATGAGGAATCAAATGCATGCATGTGACAGTGGGAATCTGTCTACCAGGTATACTCTGAAGCCTCCATGCCTTAAGGGAGATCAAAAAAGACCTCAGCATGTTTTGGCTTCGGTTTTCTTTACTCTTTAAGCTGGCTTATTTAGGTAGGGCTGACATGCCAAAAAAGTCTATGTTGTATCAAAACATCTTCTATAGCAGACATCCATTTTTTCTACACCTGTTAGCTTAGCAGGAGTAGATCAAAGGGGACTGTTGGCATGATTTACAGGACACACAGATGCAGGAACAGACCTGCTTCAAGGCACAAGTGAGGAAAAGGAAATCCAGATTGAAATGTTCTTTTCCAAAGGCCAAAACTGCTGTAATAAATGCCAGGTCGCATGATGGGGTTTTAGGTGGCTGCTCAGGTCTTTCTGTAAGAAAAGAGAATTAAAAGGTTGAGTGTGAGAAGCAGCAAACACTACCTCTCTGTTACAGGCCAGAACCCACAGGATAGTTTTTGGCAAGCATGCTAAACCGTTAACTTTACCCAAAAAAATGGTACCAGGTTAGAGAATTCAATGATCAGGCTTCAACTTGAAGTTTCCTGTCCATCCAGAGCTCACTGAATGCTGATCAAGCTGGCTATGTTGTCCACCCAAGATTTTCCACCCAATATTCACTGTTCCAAACTTCCAGCCAATATTCAGAAATTCCACCACTGCCCAAGGCATTGCCTAAGACAAAAGATGAGGCAGTCTTTTCCCTCAAAGCATTCATAGTCTCTGATATAGAAACTGGGAAGATAATAATTCTCCATAGGGGAGAGTGCATTCTTCATACACTGAGGGAGAAGCAAGTTTGCAACAAGGGCACATGTCAGGAACAGCATCCCATAGGGAAAGAAAAGGGAATGGTGACAAAGGACAGCTTCTGTCAGGGCAGGTTGGAGCTTTTCTAGGTTGTCATTGTGTCTTCACTCCAGCCTCAGACCACTGTTCCAGTGGCATTTCAGTTGATGTGTTGATGAGGCCATGTAAGAGAGAAACAACACTAAAAAGAAATGCTACCCTGGCACACCCACCAAGGAATCCATGCTGCAGTACTGCTTGTGTGGTAAGCAGGATAAAAGTTATCTGGCAGAGTCTTGGTTTTAAAGGCAAAAACCCCAGCTTTTGTAAAAGATTTCAATGTCCATTGTACAGCAGTGTGTGGAAGCTTCATTTCTTTGTGCTGGATGAGTAATAACTTGGAGTCCAGTTTTAATGAAAGCAAATCATGGCTTATGCAAAAGAATTCAGATTTAAACACAAATAAGTTGCCTAACCTGGTTTCTTAATTTCTTCCTATATGCTGTTTCAGATAATTGATGTTCCTGGTTTAAGACTAAAGCTGGTGTTTTCTAGCACAAATTGATGCTTTCAAATCCCTCGGTTTCATCATATTGTCAGGATGTGGGTTGTAAGCTGGTTTCATGGGTCTGAAACTTAGTGCACAATATAAAACTTGAACAGCTTCTGTCCTCAGCTTACAAACAGGAAATTTTGTAGTTTAGTAATTTAATTTTGTCTGATACAGAATTCAGGGATTTTCTTTTTTCATTGGCGTAAGTGGCTCCAGAAATTAAATGTATTTTGCAATGAATTACATGGATAAGGTTTTGTCATGTGACTGCACAATTCAGTGTTGTCTTTTGTATGAAAAAAAAACATGAATTGATTGCATCTGGCAATGTAAAGGAGATGGTGTGATGTATTGTATAAATGTGCACAGTGGAGTGCCTCAGGGTAGGCACAGTCTTGTTTTGTAACTAAATTGTAGTTCTGCTCTCTTCTTGGTGCGAACCCTAAGTTTCAGGGAAGAAAACAAGCGATTCAAGACATGTTTTTTTGCTTGTGAAGCTCAGGATGGATGGAACAAATTACCAGATTCCCTTAAACAAGTGCCAGCAGTGAATAGTTTCAAAACACAGTTGCTTATTTACTTGGAGAAATGTTGCCAATGTTTTTTAAATTGCAGAGATGAAATTATATGTTGGTATTAGTAACTTTTTGAAAGAATTAGGGTTTTATTACTTATTGTGCCTTTGTTTATATTATACTGTTGTACTGCCAGGATGTTATGTTGTATTTAACAGTTCAGTGCATACTTCCTATCTCTTGGGGTCTTCATGAAAATTAGATGTGCCATCCCTGGAGATGGTTACCAACAAGTATCGTTTTGAATAAATAAAATCAATGGGATATGGCTGTGCATCTCAGTGGGGATGAGAAGCTGCCAGGAACAGGAGGTGTTGCATTGGCCATACTATGCACAGCAAGACTCCAGCACTGTCTTCTGGGCAGCAAAGTCATTAGTTTAGTTACTGAGAGTGACAGATGAAGGATGCCTAGCTTTCCGGAAGCAGGCCTAGTACATGTGACTGCAAGTACCCGAATATTTGTGGACATATCATTAACTTTTAGGTCTCTAAAACTGGTTTTGGATGGTGTTAACTGAATATCAAGTTCTGGGTGCAGTATTAAACAAATAGGATCTCAGCACAGCTGAGAGTGAGTAAGTATGGAGGATCAGAATTTTATTATTGTGATTGCTCTGCTGTTCTTGAAGTGTGAAAGACACACCACTGACATCCCAGATGTCCACCAGCACTCCAGATGAGCAGGACCTGGAGTCTGACCCATTCTGGCAGTTCCATGTCCTGACCCGTCAGTACGCCTGTCCAAAAGAACAGTTGTATAGAAATATGAATACCTCACATGGCCCAGCATCTCACATATGCTTGGCAAAGCTTCAAAGCTTTCATCATCCTCTCCTTGGATGCAGCCATTATGGGCTGTCCTTAACAAACCCCACATATTCTGCTTCTCCTGACTCTTGTATAGGGAGTGGAGTTACTTCAGTGTCATTATTCCTGGTCAGTACATGGCTCATGGCTTGTCACAAAGACAACACTAGCTTCTGATTGTCCCCTGAACCTTTACTAGCAAGCTTATGGAGTGGCCTAAGACAAAGAGAGCGTGGGCAAAGGGCCAGTCATACATGCAGGATATGTCTGCCTTTGACTTCACAATTTCTCAGGCCTTCTTTTTCCACAGAACTCTTAATTCTGTCGTATCACATAAAACTGTCATGAGAGCTCTCCCCTCTAATCCCTCTGAGATCCTGCTTCATTTTTTATATTCTGTGATTCTACTTCACCAATTATGTTCTGTGAACCCCCCACCCCGTCCTTCCTGCACTTTACTCATACAGATAACCTGAGCCTGACAAGATAGGAATATTGTAGCTGCAGACCTCATGTTTTGTTGCAGTTGTTTCTATAGCAGGACGCTTAGAGGGTTGTGCTGCATCTTCCTGTAAACATCAGGAATGTGCGAGAAGGTGCTCAAGGGCATAAAACCTACTTGGGATTGAATTGAAGGATTGTCCTGAGTGGTGTGAGCCACATTCAGGACGGTTTTTGACCTGAGGTGGACCATGAAGAAAATTATCTTGATACATCTTGAAGAGAAGTATCCAACCTGTTTCACAGAGGAGCCTTGGGAACGAAATACTGTATGTACAGCATGGACCATTTGGGGCCCAGGACCCAGCAGGGAGCTAAATCACTTGACACTGTAGACACACTATTACATAGGCTGTATTTACTTATAGGACTGTGTCACACTTGTGAAATTGGAAATCCAGTGGTAGGTTCATGCAGTGTAGCTTCATTAGTCTCCCCCTAAAACAGCCTCTCGAGCTGAGACACCTTCTTACTGTAATGGACTGTTGTTTTTCCTCACATACACAGGACTGGTTAGAGCAATAAATACATCAATCATGATTTGCTATTTTTTTATTGTCTTCTAAATGCTTTAAGCAAAGAATATGAGTGTTATTAGCTATAAAAGCTGCATTAGGAAGAAAATATATTGAAGTGTGAGGTATATGGGAGTCCTGGAGTATTGAGAAGCTCAACAGAGAAAGAAAATGTCCATATTGCTATTGCTTTCTTTGTGGATTTCCAAATGTTAACAAAATAGAAAAGGAAACATATATTACAACGTTTATAGCAAACCCTATTGGCTTCTAAAGCAATTTCTGTGTTCATTTTCACTGGGTATAGAAATTTCACATTTTAGTCTGTCCTTGCTAATATGGAAAGGAATATTAATTTACCATGGGAGGGTACGGAATTCATCCCGTTCCCCAGCTGGGCAAAAGATAAATTCTAGCATGACAAAGGCATCATTGCAGATGCCGTTGCGTTGTTCTTCCAAAAATGTGTACTGGGCACTCGCCACAGGTAATAAATTTGCTAAAACATTTGCAGGACTAAAAACTTTCAGCCTGAACATTCATGCTGGAGATGTGGAGGCCAACAGGCCATCACCAAGGTCTTTTGTTGGATTTTTTTTCCCATTACAGGAAAAAAGATATGGTATCCCTTTGATGCTGAGTATTTTTTTAAGTGCTGAAACATGATAATCAAATGCATATCCATGGATTTATCTGTCGTGTCCCTGTCAGTACTGACAATGTATCAAAATCCCTTTCTCAGGAAGCCTTTGGCCCAGTATAAAGCAGCCCAGATTACAGATCAGGATATTCCCAACCGCTCCTGCACATTTTCCGTTCCTTCATAAGGAATAGGAATGAAATACAGCCCTTAGGTTTATTGCCTTTTTGTTCCTTTAGGCTTTAGTGTCATTTGCTTGTACATGGATAAATTTATATCTATATATTCATTCTTTCCCTAGCCTTTTCCCCAAAGATGAAATGGGTTGAGATGTTATTTAATTCGGTATGCATCACACACAGAAAATGTGGCTGCCCCTCATGCGTTGCTGGCTTCCTAGCAGAGAGTTTGATCAGCCTTGCATGTATGCAGAAACCAGAAAGATACTGTGAAACAAGATACACTTTTTATTAAGGTTGCAGTGATACATAGTTAATAAAACATAAATAAATCAGTAATAGAATCTTCAATAAATGGTAAATCACTTGGTTGTCTTTATTCCATCAATAGCCAAGGTTGTTTATCACCAGTCTTAACATCAAATTTGTAATAACCTTAGAACATCTATTCATCACATATTAATTTTTCCTGAATGCAACTCTAACATACTGTGTAACCAACGACTGGAGAAAGTTTAAAACAACAGATTCAGCCAAGAGTTAAAAGGACTGATAAAAGCAGTTGATAGTGAGAATACCACAGATAAGGTCTCTTTAGCAGCAGTGGCCTCAGATTGCGTTTATTGCTAGCAGTGTGTGCAGGGCTGCTCCTCCTCCTGCTCCTCTGGCTGCCCTCGAATGATGTGGGCAAAGTGTCAGCCCTGAAACTGCCTTCATGGACTCTAAAGCCGCAGAAGAAAAACACCGGTATTGTTGCTTTCTTCTTCTGCCTTTTTGTGGATTGACTATCCCTGAGAGAGACAGCAAGGGTACCGTCTGGCCAACAGAGATCTATCAAACTCCAGAACAAGAAAAAGGGCTGGGAAGGATCTTAGAAATCTCATCATCTAATACACATCCCTGTCCCCATGCAGGAATCAATCCTGCCCAAGCTGTGCCTGCCTGATGTGTGCTAATCTGTTCTTAAGTGTGTTCCTCCGAAGATGGAGCCTGCGTAGCTTTCTGAGCAATCTGTTTCAGTGCTGCACAGTCTTTACCATTAGAGAGCTTTTTCTTTTGTCTAACTGGAATCTTTCTGGCTGCAGTTTAAGTTCATATCCACCATAAAACTGGAGAACAGATTATTCTCTCCTTTAGCAACAGCTTTCTGTAATAGAAGACTGTTCTCATGCCTCCCCTCAGTTCTCCCATGGGAAGTAGCATGAGCCCTATATCTTGGGAGACTTCAAATTAGATCAGGCTAAGCAGTTTAGAGTGCACTGTAGGAAGGGAAGCTGCCTCAGTAGGAACGCAGAGTACACAGTCTAGCTGCTTTTTTCCATAATGACCTCTTAGAGTCTGGCTCAGTGCTTTTATCTGTGTTTAAAAACACTGCACACTTTCTTTTGAACAAGAAGGAAATGATGGAAAAATGAAACACAGAGAAAGGAAATATATCTTGAAGGCAGCTATTAATTTTAGGGACTGGTTTTGTAAAGCTATTTACCATCTGCCCCATATCCCCCATACTCAGTTTTCTTGCTCTGTCCTTTTCCTTAGAACTTGTGGGTTTAAATCCTCCTCCAGTCCTCTTCTTCCATGTAAATTCTGTTTTGGCCTTGTAGCTCTGCAGCCCCTAAAAAGTTTGCATGTATTTTTGGTGATTTGTTAGATCGTGTCTGCATGTGTCCTTCTTAGTTACTTACCTGAGGGCTTTTGTAGCTGAAAAAAGCAGACTTAGTGAAAGAGAAGAGCGTGCCTAGCTCTAATAAATAAAGCACATGGAGTCAATTAAAACAATGTTTAAATAATTTTCAGAAAGGAGGATGCTTGATGTTACTACATCAGAGGACCACAGTGACTTTTAAGCCAGCAAACTGTGCAGGTTTACTTTCTCATTTAATCTCCAGGTCCATAAAAAAAAATGCATGCTTCCATAGCAGTCATCTGCCCGCTCCAACAGTTGACATGATTTTGGAATTATTTTAAGTTCAAACCATGTGAAAATAAATCTTAACTCAATTTTGTGGGATTACTTTGTTTCCATTAAATTCCTCTTTAAAGCATTTCATATGCTTGGTTTTATTATTGTTACTTCCAGGAATTTCTAAATACTTCCAAATTTGGATTGATTAAAGTAGTTTAACTTTTCCTGGGAAAAAAATAATGAATGCAATTCCCTGCCTACTTTCAGGTATCTACAAATGAAGAAGTTTATATATCAATATAGATATATATCTCTTAATGGATGCATAGGCAACACACACACTGACTGTGTGGTTCTTTATAGTCGTAACATTTTATACAGTAGATACATCAGATTTCACAAGTTAAACAAAATAGAGTTGAGCGGGTACTTAGAAATGAGGGACCTCCAAAAGAAATTGGGTCAAGGAATGGTTAAGTCATGTGGATGGTTAAGCATCCTTTCTTCTGGTTCTCCAAGGTAAGGTGCATGTGCTTAAGGAACAGAGTAGGAGAGAGTGAAGCAGATGGTCACATCTCTGCAGGATGCGGGGTTGGGGGTTGACTCTTCACTGAAAACAGAGCGGGGCCATTTTTTGCGTGTCATTCTGTCACTCAGGAGTGCTCTGCATGAGAGTAATTAGCAGCTGAGATGTGGTTGGGGTGGGGTTGCTGCCCGTACATTATGAAGTGACATTTTTCAGTTGAGTAAACTCAGACTTTCTCTACGATCATTCAGGGTTCTTTCTTTGACCAGTTGCACTGTGGCACCTACCTGTAGGTCAATATAGGTAGGTATCTTTAGGTGACTATATACTTCCTCAGCACTTAAACTCACAGTGTTTGATTGTAAGCTGAGCTTTAAATACTTATGTTGTTTTGCCTGTGTGATCCTATCTGGATTTTTCTATCTAATAATTGTTATTACAGTGGTAATTGAAGTGAAATGCTTCAGTATAGCCAGCTTGTACCTTTGCAATAGACTTTGATGCTCACAAGGTCACTCTGGCAACACCTAGATTGGATAATCCTAACCTCTCTGGTTACCTTTTGCCTCTGACCTCAGCAGAGCCTGGATTTCTTACCTTGCAATTGAATTTGCTCATGTAATAGCAGAGTCATTTTTCCTTTTCCTGCTGTTTTATATTCAGGTGACTAGATTTGCTTACACTCAGCCCTCCAAGGTGGTACACAGTGGACACTAGATGCATTTTGGCAGACAACAACCAGAAATATTTGCTGGCATCACCTCGCCATGAATCCTAGGCTTCTCTGTCCAGCCTTTTATGCGTGGGCAGGAAGAGACAGCGTTCAAGCCTATAATTGCAGTTCTAGAATATGCTTCATTTCTGCCTTCAGTCAGGCTGCCTGTCCCTCTTTTAATTATGTGATACAGTCTCTATTTCATCATTTTGCTATGAAGAGATTTGCCACAAACAACCTCTATGGCATAGGATTTGGCAGAGGCTCGTAGGATTTGGATTCTGTTATCTCACAGAGCAGTTCACCGGATGCTGAAGCCTTTCCCTGCCTTCCCCTGTGCAGAGGTCAGACACTCGGTGCCGTGGAACAGTGGAGGGATGAGTTGCTCCTGACATGCCTCCTTCCTCCTCATTGCCACCGTTTGAAAACAATGGCAGTGCAGTGAAAACAGACCCTGAGCTCCACAGTCAAAAACCCAAAAGCCCTTTCAGTACTGCACCCTCCCCTGCCTCTGTGGCAGCAGCATAAGGAGCCAGCAGAGCGTAGTCCCAAGCAGCTCAGCCAGGTCTATTGCAGTAGCAGCATGGCTAAGGGTGAAAATTTGGTGGGTTTCAATAAAATACCAGTGCCTAACAGGAGCTTGAGGGAAAGTTACATGTCTGCCTGACCCACTGACTGAGGACCATGGTGCATAGTTTTCCTTTCCCTCTCCTAACCTCTTGTATGACACATGATTTGTGAGGGACAACTGGATACCTGAAATTTGCTGGCTGTATCTTCAGTGAAGAGCATCCAGCTGTAGCCACCCAACTGTGTCTTTAGCCCAGGTGCATCCACCACACTGCCCTTTTGACACATTATATTTTCTTTAATTAATTATTATGTTATATTTTTTATTTATGGAGCATTTGCAGTGGTTGTCGTGTTACCAGCAGAAACGTGTGTGTTCATAAGCTTTCTTGTGACTGGCCCTGGCCTTGGCCAGTGTGAAATAGCAGCTGGGAGGTTTAGTTTACTGAGGTCAGGTTTATGGCCATTGCACACAAAATTTCCTAGATCAGACCCTCTTTTGCTCTTTGTCCCCTTGTCTCAAGAAAGACTCCTTTCTGATCTTTGTAGGCAAAGAAAAACAATGAAGAAAAAGATCTAACAGATTTCTGGAGACAAGTATTACTGCCCCTCTGATATTTATTAAATTAAAAACAAAGATAAGAGAGGATGGAGCAGCATCAACCATAAAACACGCTCATTAGAAGGGCATTTACAAGCTTTGCCTAAAAGAACCCTTGTGCAGTTTCTTTGTTTTACTGATTTTTCCCCTCCTGTGGACATAAGCCCCAGTCTGCTCCCAGTGAGGCTGGTGGGGTGGTGGATCTGGGCCAGTGTGCAACAAAGCAGGGTGTGCACTGCCGCTTCGGCTTGTATTTCATGGCTGTGGGCACGCAGGTGATTCCTTTGAAGAGCTGGAACATGCATGTACAAGTCATGAATTAACAAACTGATAGGGGAAACGGGCATGTTGTGTAGATGGTCTGGTAGGCAGGTCTTCACCAGAGACTTGGATTTCCTAGCTAAGTACAGGCTTTTTGTGTAATCCGGTGCAAATCACCTAATCTCTCAGTGCCTTGTTTTAAAATGGCATCGACAGTGCTCTGATGCTGTGACACTACATACCACAGAAAGTGGCTGTGGCCAGTGCTTTGAGAAGATGCTGTGGTGCACAGGGCACTGTTCTACACCAGGCATTCTGGATGCAAGCCCACTCCAGTGTTTTCTAGCCCGGCCTCTGGTTTATTTTGCCGCTGTGTGATTCTCTGTAGGGTTGCATTTTGCCACCATACAATCCTCTATAGGGTTGCATCCAGGGCAATACAGGAGGGATCACCCTCCTGCGTGGGCTTTGTAGGTAAAACTGATAGCCTGTAGGTAAAACTCTAGCCCTGATACAGCCTCATTCCTACAGCTTGGCCCTGGAGGTGGAGTCAGCCACCACCTGAGGAAGACACAGATGGGCAAAATTTTCAAGTGTAAATCTTGTCCTCACCCTCATTCCCAGGAACTGCTGCCTGTGGGGTAGTGAAAGTCATCAGCTGACACATAGGGATGGGTGGTGATGCTTCCTTAAGTAATTGCCACTTTAGGCTCAGTGCAGAATACATGATCAATTTTTCCTCTCTTTCTTCTTCCATGTACGTGAATTTGTTTTCAAAAACATGTTGTATTTTTTCTTCCCTAGGAGATGACCCATTCCTGGCCTCCTCCTCTTACTGCTATTCACACTCCTGGCAAGGCTGAGCAGACCAAGTTTTCTATCCCAAGCAAGGTACAAGTAGGCTATTACCAGTGACCTTATTAACATTCTGTTCTGTTGAGTGTTCTTTGCTGGAGAGTTTATTTTTGTAATTGGTTCCATTTGCAAAATTTTCTAAAGACTATTTTTAGTTGGAAATTCCCTCTCACACTGTTGTTACCAGTAGAACTGCTTATTCAAAGCTGCAGAAGTTACAGTGGCAGCAAAGTGAACTTTTATCTCTGTTGTTGTGAGTCTCTCTACATCAAGTACAATATATTTTCTTTGTTTGTTTTTCTTTCACTATTATTGTTGTTCTTATTTGTGCAGTGGCTGAAATGGTCATTTGTTCCTGCTTAGTGATTGATGACATGATGAGGTTTAGCTACATGGTCACATTGCAGTGATGTAAAACGCTCCTGCATGGGAACAGCTCTATGGCATCTGCCTGTGGTGCACACACCAAGGGCACATGGAGTCGCACAACGCAGCCCTCAGTGTCAGCCGTGTTACAAGCACGTGCTCAGCACTTTCCATGTCAAAAGCATGTGTGTGGAGACTACCTGCAGCTCACCTAACAGGTGGTGAATTGTTAAGTCACATGACCTGAACACACCTTTAGCCCAGATGGTTGCCTTCTGGCAGTGATTCTGGTAGCACTGCTAGAGATCAAGCTTGTCCCAGGGGCAGTTATTGCCAGAGGTATCCTTTGCTGGGACCTGAACAACTGTGAGCTGCTGAGGTTTGGGGAACAGGAAAATTTCCTCAGGATGGGAAAACTACACCAGTCTGACATGGAGCTACATAAAAGTTTCTTTCCAAAGGCAGAACCTTGGAAAATGGCTTATAAAACCAGTACTGCTTGACATCGTGGTTCAAGCAATCATATCCTGGTTTAGAAGCTGGAATATGATTTTCCTCTTACTGATTTTATCTGTTTGGCAGATATTCCTGTCTGGAACAGCCGCCATACTCAATTGGAAATCATACGAAATCAGCTGTATCTGTGGCTCCTTAGAAAAACAAAACTAGTGCCCAGAATGCCTTATTTTAATGGAATGTGATTATTACTGCTCTAGCACTGCCCTTGTTGCTGCAGTTAGCTGTTGCAGCGTTAAGCCTTGGAAGCTAATAACAAGAGTGCTAGAGTCAGTTGAACCCATTTAGGTGAAAGTGAGTCTCACCTGTGTAAATACAGTGAGAGTAGAAGGGTTTGACCACTGGAAGCTGTATTATTTTTTTAATTAATGCCACCTCATAATTAAGTGCTCTGTTTTTGATGGACCCTACAGAAACTGGTCAAAGTCCTGCCGACTGTTGCTGTCTCCAGTGTCAGCAGTGTAAGCAGAGGTTCAGAGAAGCTAAAACTTTGTTTTGCTTTTCTATTAAGTTTGCTTTGAACTTTTAAGATCCACATCAAAGTTAATTTCTGGGCAAATTAAATGTTAAACCTAAATTTCTTGACCGTATCACTTCAATACAAAGTATAAATTAGATTTATTATTTTAATTTTTTTTGAGCTAGCATTTCAAGAAAGAGGCAAGCACTTAAGTGTTCCCAAGTTTGCTAGTTTTACTTTAAAAAAACACAACAGAAATGTGTCTTCAGAACTTCATATTAAATCAATTATAGCTGGCCAAATTATAGATCTTACACATAGTGTGGCTAGGCTGTGCAGCCATATAAACCAGAGACGGGCACTGTTAGAAGTTCACAATTTAACTCTTAAAAAAAGAAATATCCTCATGAGAAACATATATAAAAAAGTGTGATAAAAAGGCGGAACTTATCAGAACAATTTATCCCTTTGACATTCAAATGTAAAGTGCTGTGTTTACTCTTAGGGCATGATTTACTTCACAAGGGACTGACTGACAGCACAGTATAATATTAGGAACTAATAATGCCCTAAGAGGAAGTGCAGTGAGGGCTTTAATGACTTTAACATCCTACAGAACTAACACTTCCAGCCAAGTAGTGCCTGGCTGTAAGATGAGGTTGTAAATAACACCGTAATTTCAAATGATCAAACTCTGCTTGGAAGGAAAGCTGATTACAATCACTGTGCACTATAAAGCCGAGAGAAAAACTAAACCAGAAAACACTGTGACATGAAGGAAGCAGCTTAGTTATTGTGAGCCAACAAGAATCTTGGCATTAGCATGTTCAGTGTTACAAACCAGATTCTTTGCTGGCTTAAAGTTGTTGTACTTCTATTGATTTCATGGGATTTGGACCAGTTTCCATCAGGTGAAGATCTGCTACCTTCATCTTTTACCAAATCCTGTGTATCACAGTCCAAATAAAAACAGTGACTGTCAATGAAAGGTTACTTTATTTCCAAGCAGAGACATCAAGAAAAGAAAGGCAGTGGTGTTGAATTTAATGCATAGTTGCATTTGTGCTAAGGTCAAGTTCTACATCACAGGCAGCTCATGCACACATCCATGGCCAAGACCAGAAAAGGCTAGGACCACTGTGGGTATAAATCTGTGCAGTCTCCAAAGGGGGTATGTAGATTTCCAGCAGCTCTTGTCTGAGCTGAGAAGGTTCACTCAGTTGTTCTGTGTCTCTGCAGTTAATGTTTTTTTAAACTACTGTCACTGGTGCTGCCTTAATGATCACATGATCCCTTCCCTGGACCATCTCCTTCCCTGTCTGTGTAATGCTGGTGCCCTTAATCTAGCAAACCCAGATATAACTTACCTTCCTCATCTTATTTAACTAATGCTGACATTTTGTGTGTTCTTCTTTGTAGGACTCCCAACATCTGACCTCAGGATACAATGTACAAAGTAGGTCCTTATCATCCTAGTCCTAACAGTCAGGGTTGGGTAATTTTTTTTTTCCTGCTTAACATCATCAAAACAAAGGCTAAAAAATTAATTTCTATGGTGCTAAAGCAGATCAGTTCCATTTTTTATTACGTGTTATGCATTGTGGCATGTTGTGAAACCAAGTATAATTAGATGGGCTGACAACTTTGGGTGCATTTTAATTCTGCAGTAATCTTTTGACATTTGAAAATGTGTTTCCTTTGTTTGCAGAGTGGAGTGATCCAGCAGGGAAAGTTGCAACTAAGTCAGTGCCACAAAAGTCGTAAGTATTATTATTTCCAGCTCTAAATCTCATTTTAAATTTATCATAAAGAATGAGATTATTTCTCCAAAGGTAACTAAAATCTAGCTCTGCTCATAATCTTGTTCTGGTGTTCAGGTGTTCTCAGTAGTCCTTAAAAATTAGCCATAAACCAGTTTTATGTTTTCAGTGCTTATTACTGTTTCTTCTTTTTAAGCATTAGCTAACAGAGGTATGTGTGAAAGATGAGTTTATTAAGCAGAAATAATGCTGATTTTAGTTGTACGGCTTGCCAAAATTAAATCACTTTTATGCTTCTCTCATCAGATACTAAGCCCCTTACAATAGAAAATGCAACCCAATGAACAGATGATGCAGTAATTTTAACATTCATACAGCGAGAGAGAGTAAAACACATCATACAAAATGATTCTAGCTGGTGTTGAAAAGCTGGTCTTGAGTTTCATACACTTTGAAACAGCTGAAAATCACACATGATCTATAAATATGACAGTTGAAAATTGTGGAAGAGCTAATTCTCCCTTGTGTTAAACCATTTTTCTTTGGTGCTTCTCTGGTGTAAGGCTGCAGTAATGTAGCGCTGAGTTGAGACTGAAAGGGTTTTTTACTTTTACCCCAGGAGTAATTTGCAAACAGGAATAATAACTTTGAAAAGTAGGTGGTTGTTTTGATACTTACGAAAATGTGTGGGTCTGATTTCAGTTCAGAGCTGCTATTTATTTTAGTGTTCAAGTGTTTTAAGCTCCTGAATGCAGAACTGCACTAGCCTAACTGACGTTTGTGTAAATACAATATGTTCATCTAAAATTACTTCAGAGTTATTCTAGTGGTTCCGTTTTATGTACCAAGGACACAATTTTAGGAAAATCAATGGGGAGATACCTACATGGGGTAGGGGGTTAGTTAATTTAATATATTGATCTTAGTGTAAGTTTGCATATAAAAAAGGACTTGTTGGTGTTTAGTTATTTCTCTATGACACGTGAGAGATATGGGACTAGACTAACTGTAGGTGTCGAATCCATTGATGTACTTACTGGGCCCTAAAGGTCCAGTTCTTTGCTCATAAACTCAAGTAATGTAAGTATTCATTCAAATAAAGTTTGTTGAGTAAAACTTTACAAAATTAGGGTTAAACAGCTAATTCAGTTTTAAAATGAAATGGTTTTTTTTCTTCAGATTGAATGAGAATTGGGTAGGGATGCTAATGATAGAGTAATTTGCATGAATAGCATTTATTTATGAAAACTTTGTAACAAATTAGGTTTTTCCCTTCATTGCCTTATTTCTAGTGATGGCTTGGCGTTTTAAAATAATCCAGCCAACAGAGTGGGTGCATTCATGTTTCAGAACATCTTAGTGATCCACACCTAACATCAAGCACATTCCATAGTAAAAAAAGAAAAAGGTAAAAAAATATTATTACATCTTAAAGTGATTTTTCTCCTAAAGCAAGTGTATTTGGATTCCACTGTGAAAAATATTTTAGTGAGTACACCATAAAATACAATATTTCAATAGTTTGTAACCAACAGTAATAGACTTGTCAATCATGGTTTATAGTTATAAGCTGAATTTCAAAAGAACAGTGCTTCAGAGCTCAGTGGTATATAGTGCATTTAATGGGACCAAAGCTCTCTATAGGAAGCCTGATATAAAACCCGAAGACACTGAGTACATTTTATGAACCAGTTGCTCTCTGTTCTGCTGCTTGATCTAAAGTTCCAGTACTATCAATCAGATTTCTGCTGCAATGAACTGCCTTCTTATGGTAGGTGATAGATTTTACACATGAGAGATCAGAGCTGCAATAAAGCTACTTTTATTTTTAGCTTCCAAATGAAGATCAGCTAACCCATTACTATCACTTTTTCTCTTTTACTGCAGAAAAATTGTTAAGGCAGCTTCTAAGAATTTCCATAGGGCTTTGAGAGGTTAGAAGGCAGTCCACTGTGAGACTTGGTATTACGAGGCCAATTTGTTTCTTTAGATCTGCGTGTGCAGTTACCACCACCACTTTCACTGGGAATTACAGTACTTGAGGACATAATGAAATTAAAGCAGAGAATGGGGCAGAAAGACGTAATGGTATCAAGTTGAGCTGGATAGTGTGATCCAAATAAACCCTGATAGAGTGACAGCTCCAGCAGTCATTGTGGATTTTAATAATACAGTATTTATCAGATTGCAGTTGTATTATGAAGGATTTAATCTTTCTAACATTGGTCATATTGGAGTCTATGAGTGAAATTACAATTCAACCTATCCCCAGTAACATTTGTTGCTACACTGTCTGTCAGCCACACAGCATGATCTAACTGACTTCAAAATCTACTGCCCACCAATTCCTTAGATATTTTGTCAATGGGATCTGTTATCTGTATTTCAGTTTGATCAAATCTGACTGAATTGGGGGTCGTTCATCTGTATGCTTTGTTAGAGACCTTGAAACCTTGACATGTTTCTTGATAATCCCCGATTTTTTAAAGTTTACATGCAATTAAAGTGAAACTTAAGTTATATTTTCAATTCACATTGGTCCCAGGGACAGTCTTGAAGATTCCATTGGCTTTGTTAGAAATCCATAGCAGTAGTAATGTGCTTGTGTTCACCATATCGCTGAGTTAGACCATTAGTTGAGCGATGCGTGCAGAACAAAGATACTTTGCCTTCATGAATTCATATTCTGCTCCAGCCGCCAAACTGCCTGTATGTCATTACAGAATTCAGGTGTAGAAACATTGGCATCATGGAAGATCAGACCAAAGGGGTGTATGATTTTTTTGGCAAGATAACCTTTCCAGTGTGTGCTTGTAGGGGGAAGAATCGAGGCAACATACTGCAATGGTGATTAACTGACCAACATCTTGCTTTTCTAGGGCAATGCAAGGATGCATAACTTCTTGTCTAAGTAAAGCTTTCTGAAATACAAATTTCATCTTTTTTTATACTATTTTAATGTCCTTTTTACATCCATGTGCTGGAGAAACCCAATCCCCAATGCTTTGGAGCAAGTAATATAGATGGTAGTTGAGATTGTGCATCTATGATGTACCTGAGTATGTACACCTGTAACTAACCTCAGAGCCTAGTATCTGCTCAAAAATCTTGAAAATGAAATTTCAAACACTTATGTGCATGCATGTGTGTATACCGTGGTGAATTTTTATAGCTGAAATCAGGCTATGTAAAACTATGGCGCTTGGCTTCCTTTTTTTTCAATCTCCAAGTCACTGTAAATCTCCACTGGGTATTGTGCAGTCAGTTTTCAACCAGTCTGCTCTGATTAGTTTATTATGAAGCACAGTAAGCAGGAACAGATAAGGTGCAACCAATTGCACTGAGAAGGATTTTCTGTCAACTTCCATGAATTTGAGGGTACGAACCCAGCTTGCAACTTAGGTTTCTGTTATATAATTACCACTGCGAGTATGTCATCCTCAAACATCCAGTCCTTTTGTTCTGTTTTGGTTGTTACCGTTTGGCCTCTGTCCAGTTGGAAACTACCCAGAACCTTTTTAATCAAGCACATCCTGTGTTTCGAAATCATACTGCAGAGTAGTCTTGGGTAGTTTCCATAAAAGCCTAGCTAAAAAGAAGAATGTAATCATAATGGTATTCTTCCCCTGTCATAAAATTACTTCCTATACTTACTGTATTAATACGGTATTAAAAGGTCCTTCTCGTGGGCTCTCTGAACTACCGGAAACCATTAAAAACTTCGAGCAGCAAATTTTATGGATCAGAGAGAAACAACTTATTTAATCTTTATAGAGTTTTTGTTATCCATCATGCTTAATGATACACAACCTGGGGGGTTCAAAAACAAAACAAGCAGCTGAAACTCTTTATGTGATATTTCAGGAAGGATTTTTCAAAGGGGGCTCACCACTGCTTTCAGTTGGGCCAAGATTTCATTTTGTGGTTCTAAAAAATCTCAGTAAATACCAGTACTTTTCTAATCTCAAAGATTATCATAATACTTGATGGAAGCCTGTTTGAAAATGGAAATGTGCTTCTTGACATCGAACTACTTTTCATAAGTATCTAATGGCTTTTTGGAAGTTCTCCACTGTGTCAGGGACAGCCACCTGGGAGCATGGAAAACAAAATTTGGCAGCATGTTCAAGCTATGAATTAAAGGTAATTCATGGTTTGAAATGAATCAGCATGAGGTCCTTATGAAGAGTAATCAGACATCAAGAGGATTTTACACCAAGGATTGTATATTGGATAATGCGACAACAAGTAATGTTGTTACTCAGAACATTCAAATCAAGAAGCACTGATTAATTCTTAACCTTGAAAGGAAACAGTTTCAAAACCTGCGATTCATTCAATTTGGTGCATCATTTCCAGTTCAGTCCCACGAACCAAAAATGTGACATTCATTTCCAACTGGAATAGGAAAATGTTTCTATTTATATACCCAACTCTCATATCTGAGTTCCAGTCACAATCCAGCCCAGGTGTCATACACCAAAGGAGAAGCTGAAATTTTTGTATTTCTAATTGCAGTTTTTAATCGATCATATTAAAGCGTAAGAGTGCCAATTGATCCCACATTGCTGAGACCCTGCTTTCTTCTTTTGCGTACATTCGTTTTCACTTAGCGAATGTGGCAAGCTTTAATCGTTAGACTAAGTACTACCTGTTTGTTAGAAGTAGGAAGTTCCAAAGATATTCCCTCTGGGTAAACTGGGAAAGTCATGAATACAAGGGACTTACACTGCCATGTACAAATTATGATAAGTGAAACAACAGCGGCATGTAATTGGAATTCCATTAATCTTTAGAGAGCTCCAGTGCACCATATTAAAGGGACAAGCAGCAAATGAAAATAGAAGGGTCTGTTTTGATAAGATGTCATTCAACTTGCATATTTACTCTTTTGTTTTGTTAGTTAGAGGTTTGCTTTGCATCCTTTTGCCTCATAAGTTCCTGGATTTGAAGCAATGATAGCCAAGATAGTATTGTTTTGTTCCTCACTGCCACCGACTTTTCCTGTTGACCAAAGTACTGAGTAATGGGGAGTATGAACAGTTGCCCATAGAAGCAAACTTGCAAAATATTTCAGCTGCTGTGAAATACGTTAAAACTCAGTGTCATAATTAAAAGCCCTGTATGCTTGAAGATAAGCCCATTATTCAAAATAATTTCTAAATTAGACTTTTAATTTGTTTTCATTATTCAGCTGGCTCACATACAGTTTAACCTCCCTGTCAAAATAAAGTTATTTCCTAATACATTCTTTTCCATGATCTCTTTCTGCTGACATGTTTATAAATCAGTTTAAAAGATTGTGGGAACAAAATTAAATTAATTCTCTTATATTTTGCTGATCAATGTTGAATAATTTTTCCTGACTATCAGAGACTTACATAATTACCGCCTTTAAGAATGCCTGAAACAAGCTAACCAACTGCATTCTTGCCAGCGCTGCTGATTGCAACTCAAGTGAGCACTGAACCATTTGAATTTCCTCTGATACCGTATAACCCCCCATTAAATATTCAACATTTACTTGCCCTAACTAACGAGTAGCAGTTGAAATACTTTGTTCTCAAGTAGGATGCACTACTGCGTCACTGCCAAACGTATGCAACCACTGAACTGCAACCATTGAAGTGTCCGTATGAAGAGAGACAGGTAAACAACACACACTAACATGTTTGGAATGCCTTTCCCTGCCCCATACATAGCAGTTCCCATTTTGGAAACTGGTTAAAACTGCAAATCTGCCACGGGTTTCCCTGTGTTTAAAGCGCTTTTCCACAGGCAGCAGCATATGTTGTGCCTTCATGGCTTAAGGCCAATCTCAAACCAACCTCCCGATTTCTGTGGGATGGAATCACTTCCAAACTTTGGTGCAACTTCAAACATTCATTTTGGAAAAACAAATGTACTCCGTAGATCTGAAAATGTAAATCAGGATAGAGTAAGGGAAGCCACCTCACTCCGTTCCTCACCTGCCTGTTTGTGTGGTGAGCTGCACACTTGCTGGTAAAACGCATGTGAACTACCTAACTTCTTGGTTGGTTTTCTGGCCACCATAATTTGGACCTTACCTTTTGTCTTAATTCTGACCTGTCAGTAAATTCCAGGTTCAGAGGCAAGACCTTTCTCTCTCTGGTTTTAATTCCCGATGCTCTTTGCTCTGGTGGCTTTCATTCTTACTGTCACATCTTACTGGCTCTGTAGACTTCAGTGACCTGAAACAGACTGAGAAAATTGTCACCCGGATTCATCTGTGCCATGCTGCAAAAATAGTCATAAACGGAAATGGGTGATAAGCTTGAAAGAAGAATGGATTTTGCCAGGAAGCTTGGCATTCATAATACCAGAGTGGGCTTGAAACTCCCAATTTGTGTCCTAAATATCCTAGGTAAGACTAACAGCCACTTTTTCCTAATATCACAACTTAATCCTTTGCATCTTTCCTCTGAATCCCTCTGACAACCCCAATAATCCACCACATTTTTCTCAGCTTTACACTCTCCATCCAGAGGAACTTATATTGCTACCATTATCCTTTGGGCTGAGGGCTCAGCAGGGCTCCAAAGCCTATCAATTTTCTGGCCAGAGGGCTTATTTTTTATGAAGTGAAGTTCTCACAACACCCCATGGGGCTAGGCCATGCTCACTGCATTATCCTCCGTCTTGGATAGTCCTTGGAGCCATAGACTCAGAATAGCTTTACCTTACAAATAGATCCTCCTGAACAGCCAAAAAGGAAAATATTCCCCACTGCTGGGCTAATTAGTGTTCTAAATTCCTGGAGGAAGAGCTGCTT
Organism: Gallinula chloropus; assembly: GCF_964237585.1. NCBI lineage: Eukaryota > Metazoa > Chordata > Aves > Gruiformes > Rallidae > Gallinula > Gallinula chloropus. Next base: position 18,058,763 of record NC_140096.1, read on the forward strand.
CCCTCACTTGTGTCCATGCATCTCACAAAAATGCATTGTGAGACTTTCCTGATGCCTTAACTGCAGCTTCTTGAAAGAAATGATGTAGCCCTGGAGATGGAGGGAGATGTCTGTAGCTTTATTCCAGTAGGTACAAACCAGTTGTTTAATTAAAATCTGTGTTTTGGAAAACACAGAAGGAGGCCTAGAAAATTGCCAAATAAAAAGTTATTTCCTAATTTCCACAGGAACATTTTATCCTTCAAGATAAAAATAGTAAACGAAATCTGAAGGTAGTTCAGCTGTCAGGAAATGGTCCCTTACTGGAAAGTCTTGTTTAGTCGAAATGGTTCAAAAAAAGATCCTTGTAGGTTTTGAAAGAAAGATGTTGACTCATCTACCTCGGAGTGACAAAAAAGACTTAAATGCAGCTGTCAGGCTCATCTGAGTCTGCGAAAATAGTATCTCCCTCCGGTAAGGAGGGGATTGCTTTCACAGCTATTTACCTGTTAGGCTCTGCTCAAGTATTTGCTTTTAGGTTATCCCTGATAACGTACACACATGTAACTGTGCTTTTAGGGCATGTGTATGCTTTCCTACCGAGAGGAATGTGAATCAGTGTTGCCCATATTTGATTTAGCATGAATTTCAATAGTTCCAGACAAATTAGAAAGCCTGTACAAATCATACAGCTTCGAGTCTGGCTGTGTGCTAGACTGGAATTTTTTGTTAGGTCAGACCTTTATCTCAGCTTCTTTTTGTGGCTCTTTATGGGGAGATTGAAGAGGAACTGAAACTGGTGACCTGTCTTGACCTTTAGTACTGGATTAAAATTCCAACTTGCTGCCATGGCAACCGGGCCTTGAAAATTAGATCCTGACAGAAGCAGGGAGAAACTTAAAACTGCAACTGCTGCACCGAACTGAAGAAAGGTTGCTTACAATTGTCAGTGACAGGCTCTTAATTGAAATAATCTGCCTTTCCCTGTGCTTAAAAAAAAAGAAGGAAGGGGGAAATGAAAAAAAAAAGCCAACCCCAAAACAAAACCAACAAACCAACAACAAAGCAAAACCAGAAAACTATGTCTAGATTATTCGTTTTTAGGCAAAAATACAAAGTCAAGCACATGCTGCAGAATCCAGCACAGACTCTGCTATTAGAGGTAGAGGCAAGCGAATCCGCGTGGAGACGGGAGCCAGACATGCTCTTGCAAAGGTCTAAACCACTCAGACCAGACTGGTATCGGGAGCCAGACAATGACCAGTGATAACTTTCTATTTTTTTCTCCTTTAATGTGACACCAGGGATCAAAAGAGGCATCACAGTGTTGCGTCTGACTCCCAGGATCCATGCAATTATCTGTTCTGTAGATGTAACGGGATAAACATAAGCTAGATAGTGCTATTTCAGATCAAGTGTGATAGAAGTTACTCATTTTCCAATCTAATCAATGCAACAGTCAGAGGGAGATAATAGTGCACGTCCTTCACTGCCCAAAGAGGTTAAGTTGTTTTTTTCACCATGGAGAGCAGAATGCAGTTATAACCTGAAAAGAGAAGGTGCTGAGGGTCATATAAAAGATTTCCTGCTCTTCTCCACTTTTTCCAGGAATCTCCCTCATCCCAAAATCAAATAACTTTGAGCATCAGGTTGACACACCTGTCTCACATTAACCTGTGGCTTTCCCCAAATACCTGAGGGTCCTGAGGATGCTCTAAGGGCCCTATTGCCCTTCCCAAGGCAAGAAAGGATCAGAACACCCCCCCCATCACATAGGAGGATGCTGCCTCCTAGCAGCCATTAGCCCCCTATTTCTAAAGTCCCTCTAGGAGATTGCTGTCTTCTTCACAAAAAAAAAAAAAAAGTATAGATTTTACATATCAGATAAAGAAGATTTCTTAATGGCCAGATAGATACAGTTGAATTGGATTAGATGCTCGGTACAGCTAGATAACGGCTGCAGAATCAGATTGGATTGTAGGTACTATATATAGCTAGATGAAAGTTTAACAACTGTAGGTAGATGGCATTAAATTTTTGGAAGAGATCGTTTTGTCAAAGCTTAGTATCCAAACTTGCTGCAAAATCCTAAGACCGTGTTGAAGGAGAGTCTGAGTTCAAGTAGAGGGTGTCCCCAGAGGAGTACTTCCTCTAGGCTGTACTGCCCAAAACTGACTGAATTGTTCTGTATTCATGTATCGTATAGTTATCGTATCAGAGGAAATATTACAGATGCCCACCAGCAAAATTTTGGGTAATGTGTTTTGTGCCATTCATTGCATGGTTTAGAGATGTTTATCAGTAATACTGTCCCTTTTCAAGGCCAGGTGAGCATTGAGCAAGTGCCGACTGCTTTGAAATAACATGTTGTGTCGTCCTAACAAAACGCTGATTTCTGGGGCAGGCTGTTGACTTGATACATGGCAGGAAGTGAGTGAGTAGATGAGCAGTTTCCTAACAAAGGAAAACAAATTCCACTTAACATTTCTCAGGCTCCAAGATATATGCTTCAGTAAGGTCAGACAGTTAAAAATAGAGGCCATTATTTGAAATTTCAAGTGTCAAATTAATTCCTAGAGCAAGTTAGTTAGTTCAGAGGAGTTGCTGTCAGCGATAGATTTGGCCTATCCTGTTGTACGCTTGCCTCTGTTACCATTTCCTGCAAAGCACCACTAATTCTGCCTTAATTATTGTCAGACTGGACTATGGAGCCCTGGAGTATCTGGCAATAAAGTTGTGTTTTGCTGAGAGGGAAGGTAAAGAAACATTTAAATAGGTTTTTAAAATAAGCGTGAAATCTCTGAAGATGTACTGTTGTAGTGCATGCTGTATATCAAAATATATAAGCATCTAGTTGTAACAATGGCTTTGTAAACACATTACTGAGCAAACTATGAAAAGTAATCCACCAAGGGGCTGTTTCCCTAACTCATAAGCACTAAGTTAAGAGACCAGTGCCATAAAGTAGATATGTGCTGTTAAAAAATACTTCCTTTTATGTGAGATTATTTTGTGTTAAGCCCAATAGATGATCCTTTTTTTTATTCTTAGATGTGTATCTTTTAATGCTTGGAAATATTTGTGTTTAAAGCCCCGTCCTCAGAAAATCCAGGAATGGTTCATTAATATGTGAACATGGGGCAAACAATGCTTAAGGGTGGCAGGAAAGTGCCCACATGCAGCTCACGTGGGCGGAGAGCAGTGGTGTCATGCAGTCCTACTACAACTGTCCGCTAGCATTTTGTGGAATTACAATATTGTGATGGATAATGAGTGAAGCCTTCAGCACTGCCATTCCTTTTAGCAGCCCTCAGGCATGGCCTGAGGGGCGGTTGGAGCCCACCTCCCAGGGTACGCAGAGCATCCTTGCTCCTGAGCCCCTGTGGCTTGGTGAGCTTTGAGCTGCTCCAGAGCAGCCACGCTCAGCAGGGCTGTAGGCTGCTTACCAAGGAGGAGCACAACATTTTACAGACATTTTGGAGGCCACAGTTTCCAACTAATTTTGGCACAGCTGTCAATCACATGTTCATATCACTTGCCTCCATCTCCCCACCCCAAACCAGTTCAGAGCAGCAAAACAGAAATGGCACGAGGCAAACAACGCCACAGTATGAATAGTTCTGATCTCACATTGGCATCTTGCCTCAGGCCTGGCTGAGGAGATTTCCCACCATTCAGCATTCATGGGTAATGTCAAGAAGGAAAGGGAGATCCCAGCCAGAGGATGATAGGAATTCTGGGTTGATAAGCTTTTCTATATTCACCCATCATGTCATCTTTCAGAGCTGACAGCGATGTTCCTAGTTACTACAGGGGAAGTTTGCTCAGATAGTCTGCAGCTCACTCTCTGAGGGATTTTATTCAGGAAATTGCAAAACCTGAGTAAGGAAAGGTGTTAAGTGAATTATATACAAACTGGATGTGGAACTAATCTGTCATAGCCAAAAAAACAGTACAAGCTGATGTGTTGCCAATTACTGACATTTCTTAGAGTTTTGAAAATTGTGCAGCTATGCAAACATTGAGCTAAAAATCCAGTATCACCTTCCTTCTCCAAAATACAGAACTTTCTGTGCAATTTTGCTTTAGCCAAGGTGTTACATACTATTCTTTTTAGTTGACTCTTGTGAATTAAAAAAAACCCCACTACACAAGGATTGATACTGGTTGGATTCTTGGTTATATATGGTACACAGCTCAGCCTGATTAATGCCGGTGAGAGAGCATTCATTGATTTTGTTTGCTTTGTCTCTACCAGCAAAAAAGTACATATTTAGAGGATTGGAGAAAATTTATATAGTTGAAATTTCAGGTATGACTGGTCGTGGTGGTGTTCTTACAAGTAATGGGAGAATGAGACTTTCCAGAAGAAAGAGCAATATGCCTGGCTATGAAGATTTTGCAGGACTCATTTATTAGTGTAACGATGCAGTGTTTCAGCATTGTCGTGTTTTTAAAGACTGAAGGCTTTAATGAACAGCTGTTGTTTATCTGTTGTATGTTTTTAAAAGTCTGTTCTGCTAGGTAAGATTACTTCACATGTAGTCTACAGAACATGCACCGTGCGTCGTTTTAAAAAAAGAATAAAGCAAACACAATGAATCTGTTAAATCGTAATGGCTCCCAATCGTGACAAATTTGCAGATTAAAGCTCATTGAATACACATTTAAATGATAAATGATAATGGCTTGGAAAGAGCCATTATGATCTATTTCATCAATAATCCACATTTTTTGCATTGTAAGTACACCAAGGATGAACATAATGGATATTGCCTGATGAAAAAAATATTTTGTTTATGAAAGGGAATCAGAGAAAAGAAATTCTCAGATTAACAAATTTAGGTGGTTGTAACTGTTTGTTTATATTGTTTATACATGACAGATTTTTCCCATTATTAATATTAATCATTTACAGCTCCAGAGCATGTACTCAGAAAAAAGCTTGTTTAGTCTTGGTATCCCTCAAACTGCAGCTGATGTCACTGAGGTTTGGAAAGTGTAAGTAAGCAGAATGAAGCAGGGGTACAGAATTAAGCATTCAAGGTTTTCAGCTGCAGATTGTTCTGCACATATGACCACCCAGTCCCACAAAGTTTCTGAGCAGAGTTCAGTGGGTTTGACACAAACCTGTCATGTTTCCCATGCAGAAACATGGGCACATTTTCTTAATCTATTGTGAGCTGGGATTTGGGGTGCCTGCTCAGGACAGCCTCCAGGGTACTCCAGCAGTTCCCAAGAGCGACCAGCACTCACAGGGATGCACCTGTAGAAGACCTGGTGGACCAGATCCTCAAATTGTGCTGAAACAGAATTTCTTGCTGAGGAATGAGAAGGTTTGAGGATAGATCCAAGTGTGCCACCAGCTCTTGCTTGTAATCTCGTGGATACATGCATGTGACATGTTACCTCATTGGGTATACATCGACTTCAGTGGCAAGTGCCTTTGGAGCTGATTTGCTTAAGACCATTGATAAAGCAGCAGCAAAACTCTGTTTAGTATGAGGGGTGATAAAATGCATCTTTGTGGGGTATTCTAACTAGAAATTAGCAGTTAAAGCTGAAATTTTTGAAGTTGAGTGTGTGTTTTCATGTGCATCGCCAAAAGTGAAGTCTGCTGCGAGTATGAATTGTGGTGGATTCATTTGCCTTACTGTGTTGCTGAGTAATTGGAGTGAGTTAACAGTGGAGCAGGATCGCAGTACTTCAGTGATGTTACTGGAGTCATTCATTTGAAGGACATGAAGATCCTTTCTAAGAACCACATTTACCAAGTACTTCTGGGCATTTCTGTTTTCTGGTAACACACCATGGCAGATTAGCACCATGGAGCCACTTGACTATAAACAAGGCTGTTGGAATGTCATCTGAGAAAAAAAGCAAGATCCAGGTCTAGGGCCTAAATAACTCCCTTAAAAATGCCTATGATTTTAGGTGGTTCTCTTCAAAATAAGTTACTTGTTAGTTCATTCTCTGACGTCATGTCACACACAACTCCCACCCTTTGCCCTAGGTGTTTCACTGTGAGCAAAACCCACCAAGGGGCTGTTGTGTCAGGCAGTCAGTGTCTGGAGCATTTCAGCAGTGATAGCATCACTCACTACCACAATGTTTTGAGTTATAGAAGAGAGAGTGGAAGACTTTTTAACTTTGAGCACATGCTTTATGTAAACACTGAAGTGAACCATAAGCCCACAATTAATTTTCATAGGCCTTCTCCCCCTGAAGGCAATATGCCAAGATACCCCTGATGCTGAGGCTCTGAGACTGGGGTGATGGTCCCTAGTGCCTGTGAGGGGAGAGCCGTGGGGACAGCTGCACTGTCTTCCTGCCCTGGAGCTCCCCAAGCCAGAACTGAAGGTCTGGCATGGTTCCTTGGCCCACTAAGCCTCAGCAGCATCGTTGTGCAGTTGCCATGGCAGTGTTGCCGCATTGGTGTTTCCAACAGACAGCTGAGCGGGGCAAAGTGCTGTGCTGCCCCTGCACGGGCACCAGCTCCTCAGCCACCAGTTCCTCAGCATATGGCAGCACCAAAAGATGGCTGCCTTTCTGCGGAAGCGCAAGGCGGACAGGTATGGCAGAGGCCATTTCTCCTCCTTCCCTGGCTGACACGTGGGTGCTGGTCTCCACAGCCTGCGGCAAGCTGAGCGCAGTTGGGCCCAGTGTTTAGACAACCTGGTCGCTCCATGTGTGGCCTGCACCAGCTTCCCAAATCCCTGCAGTCATGGGAGGTGCTGTAATGGCTGGGCTAATGATTTAAAACCTTCTCATTAAATATTCCTCCTGGCAAAGTTTGGTTCATAGGTGCCCTTGGGGTGGGGGTGTCAGTGCCGAGTGTTAAAAAAATAGCTCTATTTTTAGGCCTTTTTCCATAATAACGTTTTCTCAAACTACTTGCTGCAATAAATGGGTCTTTTTAAATTTGAAAAGTTCAGTTCTAAGTTCAGGGGTAGCCCTCGGGCACTGCGGTGGAAGATCCTTGTACATATTACAGAGTGATTATTGACAGAGTTTAACTTTATTGACCCTGCTCTCCTAATTCCTAACAAATTTTCTAAATGTGCTCTTTAAAATCCCTACAGAGCGCTGCAGACTTCGGCTAATTCCAGAGCTGCATTTGAGATTATTGCTTTATTACCTTCCCTCTTTCCATCCCCTTCCCCAGGCTGACTGGTCCTCTGACATTTCTTTTTTAATATATTCTAAGCAGAATATGTGTGTTTGTCCTTCCTATAGCTTTCCTCTTAGCATTTATCCAGCACATCTGATCTGTTCTGTTGATTCAGGCACTTCCCACTCCTGCTCAAACCCATTGCAGCAGTGGACCTGCCTATGCTAAAAAAAAAAATTCAGCAATTTAGCAAATGGATCACTTTGCCAATGGATTCTATGAAAACAGGTGATTTGTTTATTCGTGTAGGACAACTGAAAATGTTCTTAAAATCTATAAACTTAGTACCTGTCCAACTTCCCTGAGCAGACTTGCGTCTCTCCTCCTCTTCCCAGCATCCGCCATGGCAGAGGTTCTTGCTGGAGGGTTGACTCCACTCTTTTCCCCCTGCTGTCAAGCTTGCATAATTGAGGAATAAAAATACTACTTGAATCAGTAAAGAAAAACTGAATATTTAATTCCTGCACAGGATTCTGGGGTTGATAACTTATAGCTATGCATCGTATAAATTAAGTACAGTTTGTGCTTAAGTGCTTTTTTATTAGATGTTGCTGAGGTTGTTAATAGCAGGTACATTCTTTGGATTTTAGAGAAAGTTACTTGCTCTGAAGTGATTGAAAATGAAGTGATATGTCTATCTTTAGGTAGGAAATCATTCTGAAAATGAGAAGGGCAGTGCATTCATGCTTATTTAGCATTTCCACCTTCCTTGGAAATAACTATGTTGCAGTAATACTCAATATACCTAGCAATTCACCAACACATTTTCTTAATCTCACGTTTTGCTATGATGGTGAATTAGTTGCTTCTTTGAAAGGTTAACTTTAATTCATACCAAGTTTTAGCATTCTCTCATATATGAATTAATAGAACAATATTGTCATAAAACACTGACTAGAATTTTATTTTTTGTCAGAAATTTTCTCAAAATATTTACCTGAAAATAGAGAAGAAAAAAATGGGTCCTTTGGGTGTCCTTGTGCCCCCTTTCCTTTTTTTTTTTTTTTTTTTTTTCCAGGAAAGAAGAAATCTTAGGTTAATTGCACAAATTCTCCTAATTCTGTCCAAGCAGGATGTTTAGTGTGCAGTACAGATGTGTCCAGAGGAACTGTAGTGGTCTTGTTTCAGGTTGAATGTGGCAATGCATATACTCCTCATGTGCATCCTTGTGAGGCAGAAGATGTTTAAAGAAGAAAGCATGGGAAGTAGGAGAGAAAACAGGAAAATCAGCTTAACTATGCCCAGTCAGCATCAGTACTGTTCCTGTGTCTGTTGGAACTTTCCCTGTGGGGATAAGGAATTGCCTTAGACTGAATTTAAGCTGTTGGTTGGTAACAGTTGTAGTGCAAAACTTAAACGTCACTTCTTGACCCACCAGTGCATGGCTTCTCACACATTGGCTTGACCAGGTGTGCAGTTCGTGTGTGTGATGCTTTAAGACAGGTCCTAATGATGTCGCTTACAGTACCGAAGGGAGATATTTAAATGGTACAGGGGTGAGTGTGGAATGTGGTAGATGAAGAAAAACACAGATGTTGGGGGAAGATGGATTGGTTGTTAAGACACCGGATTGGTGCTCAGGAGAATTTGATTCTAATTCCAGCTCTAACAGGGACTTCCTGCATGACCTTTTGGAAATTGTGTCTCAGTTCTCAGTCTAAAAATAGTAATCATGTTTTTTTTCCCATTCCCTGTCTTTCCAGTTCAGACAGTGCAATTGCTAGAGCAAGGACTGTCACACTGTGCCTTCGTCCTGACCCAGCACAAGGGACTGGGCTCTCTGTGTGCAGCCACATGTGTACAATATGACACAAGGGTGTGGTTAGAGATAGGGGGAGGAAAAATGTAAACGGGCAAAGTGGATATACATGTCACTGGTTAAGAACTTACGGCATTTATTGTGGGATGCTCGGGATAAACCTAATGAAAACATTGCCTATTATAGACTAAGATATTTGTAATTTCGGTGAATCTCTGTACCATAAGAGGCTTCTGTAAAAAACTGTTGGTTTAATCTCTGTTTCACACTAATAAGACCTTTAACATAAACTGGGTTTTTAGCATGCGTTTGGGATGAGTACATCACCCCTGAGTAGTGAACTCACAAGTGAGTTATGCGGGTAATCCCAAACGAGTGCCAATAAAACTTTTATAACACATAACATCATTATGGAATTTGTTTATGCCACATATTTTACAGGGGAAAAATATTTTAGTCATATATTAGAGAGTTTATAATGTTTTTCACTGGTGCTTTTTTTCACATCCCTCTGCCTCTAAAGCTGGGCCAAGTAAATACCAGCAATCCTAGAAGGAAGGGAAAATTAGAACAAACACATGTTTGAAATCTTTCTGAAAATAAAACAAGGGCCAGATTCTAATCTCCTTACTCATACCAAACACCACGTTACTCCCTGAATAGCCCCATAGATTTCTTTGGGACCATTTGTCAAGTGAAGTGCTATTTGACATGTGCAGCAATACCCAGAATTGGCTCAATCTGAACTAGCTTTTTCCATTTAAGTCTTCCACAGCTTGCTGTCTTTGGTAGTTAGAAACACGTATTTATGCTTTTTTATCACATTGAGAAGAAGAATTCTCATGCTGCTTAGAGGACTTGTTTCAGCCCCTTGTCAACAGACTCAGGTGATGCAAAGCAGAATCCCAGCACTTATATATAGGCGAGACAGGGGAAAGCTCACCTAAATGGGAGGCTGGCAGGCTGAGCACATTGCTTTCCACCCCATTTGATAGGTCATCTTTGGGCAGCAGGGATGGACAAATTTGGGCCTTCCACTTTCACCAGCTGGAATCAGCAGCTTTGCAAACCCCCACCTCATGCCACTGATACAACAGATGTAAGCCTGTTGAGCTGATGTAATATCCTTCTCCCCATCACTTCAGCGTATTAGCTGCCACGTCCTATATTCAGTTCCCCTCCCTTTGGGCGTAGTTATTTCCCCTTAGAGACTAGAATCCCATATTTTTCTTAGTGTAAATCCAGTGCATTGTAAGAAAGAGGTTTTATATCTATCTTTAGTTTTGCTGCTGCTGTGTTAATTTTATTGTAAAGATCATAGATCCTGAACTAGCAGGCATAAGTCAACGTAAGAACTCAACTCAACTTTATAGAGAGCAGGATCAGGCCATAAATGTCCTGGGGTTGTTCTTTTGTCTCACATAAAATAACTCCACCGATAAAATGCCCTGTCTAATGATGGCTAATCAAGGGTTGCTGCTTAAAGCTCCACACGTAACCTAGCCATCTCCACATTAACCTCCTCCTTTCATTTCCTTGGTTGTGTTGAATAGGAAACAGTTATTGAACCGCAGTTATGTTCATAGAAACCATTTGATTAATTGACAGTGTTTTGAACTCTTGTGACCTGAGGCTGAAATATAGCTCAGACAAAAGTGACAGAAGCTCAGTGATGAGATGGGGCTATCAGGAAGCATCAGTAAACTGTCCGTGGGCAGGCCAAATTCACGGTGATGTTTATTCTTGTGGAACTTGCTAAAAGTAAAGACAGATGTCCAGCTTATCTCATGGAGTCAACAGCAATAATATGTACGGATGCTGCTCACTGCGAGTTGAGCCTACTCCTGCTGTCACTATGTCTTTATGTGTCCACAGGGAGAAAACCTGGAAGGCAGGGAAAAAAAAATATAAGTATTGCCAGAAATCCCTGTAGGCTATCTGAGAAGGAGCGGATGTGTAAAGCATTTCTTTCTGCATAAACATTTAGAAATCAAGCTCTCATAAGTCAGGGATCCACCAAATGTGGTGTGAAGAGGCAGATGAAGCCTGCCTTCTGGCATGCCAGCATTTGCTGATTGATTTGGAATGCAGAAGGGCCTTTTTTATTTTTATTTTAAAATTTGAACCACATCTTAATACAAATCAGGTGAAAAATAAATTGAAAAATAGCAAGCCTGAGATTACAGATGTGCCAGCTTCATATTGTTCAGTTTAGCTGAGGTCAGTCAAACCCATCAAGTTCACATCGTTTAGTGTACGGCCACTGAGGTAATATTCAAACAAAAGAAAAGCAGTCAGAATACTGATACGCTCTGACTTTGCCAGCTGGCCTCATTCAGCTGTACAAAGCACACTGGCTTCAGCTAAGTAAGGAACTCTGCATCGGTAAGGAATACAGGTTTTTAAAAAGATACTCTGTTCCAGACAGCCCATTCGTGCTCCAGCTCTTTGACTTTAGATCAGTCATAAAGAGGAAATACCTCTCCTAATATGCAGTTTCATATTCTGAAATTTAAAATGTAACAGCTATGCTAATGATGATACAGTTAATTTAGACAGAGGAATTTTTCAACAGGGGACATTTGTATTCTGCTCAGTGGGTTAGAAAAAGCTTGGATTTCCTAGAAAGCCAGCAAGTCGAATTACTGGCATCCATTCCTCCTCCATACTGGTGATGTTACCATGCTGGTTCCCTGCACACAGGTATAGATTTATGTAGATTAATTTGGTATAGCACAGTGAATTGCCACTATGATATATATTTTAGAATTACTTCCTAGCACAGCCTAATGGCTGGAATCAAATAAAACATAAAAGTAGATTTATATAGATTGCTGTATAAATCAGATAAAGCTTTATATTACCTAGCATTGGTAATGGAAGCTTTTCCTGCAAATAATATAGAAGTTGTTCGTGTAATATTTTCATTATTTCAGTGAGAGTAAAGCAACAAAAAAGAAGAAAGGAAATAAACAAGTCTATCGGGCTTAGCCACCATTAACCATCATTAACTACAATTTTGCCTGACAAGTTCTCTCATCTGGTGATGGGTGAAATGGTAGAAAAGTAGACTGAACAATTGCATAAACCCAAATGAAATATGCCCTTGTATTCTAAGTGTGCACAGTTCAGTCAGTTAAAATAGAGCAATTTATTATACTTTAGCAGCTTGAGCTTAATCTGGTTTTAAATAGATCTTTTTTTTTTCTTTAAACTTCTTGCTGAGATTGAACTGGTTTGAGAAGACACGGTGCTACAGAGTGTCTTGCTCACTTGTTCACCAGTTTACTTTGAAATAACTTTAATAGGAGTACTGATGATGAAAATTACTCACTGGAAATGTAGATGAGCCTTTAAACAACAGGGAATATATTTGTATAGCTTAACTAAAGAGAGAAGAGAAGAATGCGGAGCGGAGGAAAGGGAGGAGCATGTGGCAGGCAGAGCGGTCAGCAGCACCCTCCTGGGGATCTGGGGACTCACCAGGCACAGGGCACCCACTTTCCATAAGCTCCTCAAGGCTAATAGCTCTCTGCACTTTGGGGCCAGCCTTTCAGATTTCTTACTAGTCAGTTTTTAATATCAAACTGCCACTGTGAACCAGACTGAAACACTTTGCCATACTGATCACCCACCCTCAAAGTGAGTTGGGAATGTTTATCACAACATCCTCACGCCATAGAGACAAAGCTCTCCCCTGCCTGCACGCAAGGTGTGCTGTGCCGTGCCTCCAGCCGGGGAAGGCTTGACCATTGCCAAGGGAATATTCTGACTGTAGGCATTTTGTTTGATACTATGCTCTAGTTTTCCACTTATTCATTAGATCCCTCAGCCTTTGTGGTTTTTCACAGGTAATTCTGTAATTACACCAACTGTGATAAATACTTTCTTGAAATGTTACTTGAAGAAATTTAGCTCAGTCCCTTTACACGTAGAAGGAAATAAGCATCTAACGTAGTGTTTGCACTGTTGGATGGTCCAAGCAGCCATGCAGGGGGAATTACCTGTGCATTTATATTAGATCCCACAGAAATGGAAGAGGGAAGTTCTTTTCAGGAAGTTTGTGTGTGTGTCTATAAATTTGTGTGTCTATAAGTGTGTGTGTGTAAAGTTCAGCAACCAAATGACACCAAATTTTTAACTGTGAAGGGGACTCTGGCTGGCGCAGCCTGCACTAACAATAGGACGATGCCCCTTTCACCTTCAGGTTACCAGTTCAAATTCAAGGCAGATTTGTAGTGTGCCAAAGTCATTACGCTCTCAGAGCCGTTCTGTGGCCTGTACGAAATGAATTGAAGGTCTCAGAGTCTAATGGACATGTCTCCAAATGCAGAAGCTGTAATCCTAATTGGCACTCTCATTGATCCTGGCAGCACAGGGGCCAAGGACTGGACTGGCACACAGACTGAATTTACTCTCCTTGTCCAGAGCTGGGTTAAGGACCAGTAGAGTAGATCATAGGATGTTTTGTGTTACCGCCACACATCATACGAATGTTTTCTGGCTTGAGAAAGGACTGCAACTTCAAAAGCATTCATGGAGTCTTAAGTATTGTAAAAGAACCCTAAGCTAACTGTATTTATTTATTTATTTAGAGAAAAAAATTACTAGCAATGTTTGTTGAGCTGGCTGAAGCTTTGAGGTGTCTTAACTAAAAAAGTAGGGGAAAAAATGTTTTAATTAGAAGTCTAAGAATACCAGGAAAATCAGTAGAGAGACTGAATGCTCTGTTCCTTCTTCTGAATGACCGTTTAAACAGAACCAGATTCTCCAGTCTTTAAAATATATTTTCGTAGAAGAAATTAGCTGTTTCCTAATAAAAAGGAAAAAGAACAGTCCTAAAAATTAGAAAACGCCCCCAACTGCCTGCCTGAAGCAGCTCCATGACCATGAGTGTGTATTGTGATCAGAGACCGTATATTGCTAAAACTCCTTGATGGAATGAGTTTTAATTTGGTTTACAGAAAGCTTTAGGGGATATGGCTCTCTACAAATTAGACCACAGGAGCTGTAAAATGAAGGATGTCCTCCCTAATTAGAAACAGTGGAGCGGCCTGGTGTTCTTCCTAGTTACAGCCTCATGGGTACTCTCTCACAAGCGAACTCTGGGCAATAGATGCTTCTCTAGTAACTGTTATCTGTCTTTTTCCTGGAGTTTAACTGTCATCCAATTTTCTGTCTCCAGTTCTGAGCGCGCCTTTCTGTATAGCTGTGGCAAACTCTTCACTGAAGTTTTGAATGGCTGCTGCAAAACAAAGATTCCTATGTTGCTCGGTGATTAGCTACCACTGTCAGAGCAGCTTATTTATTTTAAATGCTAGGAAATAGTTCTCAAACTCTCGTGAGGGAGTTCCTTTTGCAGCGTGCAGCTGTACCAACTCAGTTTTCTCATTCCTCTTCTGTTGGAGTTAATGAGAGCTCCAAGGAGAGGAATATAGATGGACTGAAATAAATTATGCTTTATGGTAATCAAATTCAATTTTCTAGACACATTTTTTAACAAGAAAGCGTTCATCAAACTGGGATCCAGAATTTTGGACAAGAAAATAATACAGTTATTTAACTATGGGTAGGAAAAACCCTGGTGCCTACAAATCTAATAGTGGGATGTCTACAGCTTGTCATTTGTGCCAAACGATAAAACCAAATTTAAGCATAACTGCAAGAAAGCATTAGACATAAATGCACAACAGTGAAAAACCAGCTTCCAATGTATTTCTGAACTGCATGTGACTGGAAAGCTGAGTGCTGGGCTGGGAAGTATTCTGAGGCTACGCTTAGGCAGCTGTAATTTGACTTTTTTAATTGTCGGTGAGGGAGGACATCCAGGCTCTTAATCCATCACATCTTTTCGTGTAGACTTATATGGAGTAGGACCAATGACTGGTCCAATGAAAGCTTTAATTTACTCGTGACATATTGTTTCCACTAGGAGTTGTTGTAGATCAATCTGAGAACAATTACTAGGTGAATAAAAGACAGGGAGAAAAAAAGTCAAGCGTTGCTCTGGAATATAAGTAAGAAATGGAAATTTAAAATCAATCAAAATATTTATTTTGCTGCCCAGCACGAGGTATTACTGACAGGAAAGGGCTGTATTTTTAAGTGTGATTGCTGTTTAGATTTTACCAGAATTTATAACTGAACATGTCTCATGACCGTCTTATTTTCGTGTAGTATTTCATCCCCTGGCTTTGTGGGGGAACTTTATGCCAAGAGAACTCGCTGGAGACTGAGTGACAGATCAGGCTGTTGTCCCACATTCCCTTTCTACTAAATCACAGTTTTCTTTAGATGGAAGGTGGCTATTGTGAAGCTGTCAAACTGAGGAAAGTTAAATGGGCTGAAGTGAAGGCTCGTGTTAACAATAGCAGCTATCTCTGTCAAATGAAAGCTCAGCAGACAGTTACAAGGCAATTCGGCACTGATGGGTGGTCGATTAAAAACAACAAAAGGCAAGATGAATGAAAGGGGAAAATCCCTATTACTTTGTGGTAGGAGCAAGGGGAAAACCAAAAATAAAATAAAAAGCCCACCTCACCCAACCCTGTAGCAATTGGAACAGACTTGTAGTTAGCATGACCTTCATCATCTCAGATATGGCACAATAAAACTGACAAGATTATTTTCTCTTCAAGCAGTGCTGAGGTATTTTCATTGGCAAAAATCTGGAAAAGTAAAATAAATGCAGAGTTCAAGGCAATTGAAGAATTCTTGAATCTGATAACAGCTGGAACATAGTGCCACCAGGAAAAATAGCTGGGTTTTGTGCTAAAAACATTATGACTTGATCATTTTTTTACAGTGTCATATCTGAGATTTTGAAGGTTACACTATAGACAACCAGAAGAGGATTAGAGAGAAATTATCTTTGAGCTCAAGGGAGCACCAATTTAAATTGGATTTGAGATATAACTTTTGCATTACCTTAGGAGATGAAAGGTAGTGTTGTGCCCTGATAGTTACCCAACTACCTAACCATATGTATCAACTGGATTAGTGTGTAGATTAGCAGCTTGTGCACTGAGTGCAAAGTGTATCATGTGGTTTCCTCTTGGTGGGACTCATCCTGTTTCCATTGAACTAACATCAAGCCTCAGCAAAAGTGGGGAAGGCTCTGCAGCTTGCATGGCAGACATAAGCTAAATGTACACACTTGTTCTGCAGAAAGATAATTGTCACTAAGACTTAGACTTGCTACAGCAGGTGTATAAAGTAAGATGAGAAAGTACAAAAGTCATAATGTAGGGAAAAAAAGGTGTTTTAAGTCTTTATAACTACCCTAATAGAAAATAAAGATGTGAAACTCTTGTGAAATTTAATGGGAGGCAAGCACCTAGACCTACTTAGATCCTATGAAATTCCAATTCCTTTTCTTATCATTTAGATGCTAAGAGGCATTTTGTAAAAGAAAGCCAAGAAAAACAAATAGGTTCTTACACAGCATACAGTTAGGACTCATGTTGCTGCTGACAGTGGAGCCAGGGTTCAAAGAGATTCTAAAGAAGACTGGAATAAAGAATGTGGGAGACACATGTGCTCCATGAGGGGAAGAAGACAAGTGTGGCTGAACAGAGAGCTTTGGCTGGAACTGAGGGAAAAAATCAGGGTTTATGGCCTTTGGATGAAGGGGCAGGCAACTCAGGAGGACTACAAGCATGTTGTGAAGTTATGCAGGAAGAAAACTAGAAGGGCCAAAGTCCAACTAGAACTTAAAGACAATAAAAAATGTTTCTGTCAGTCCGTTAGCCAGAAAAGGAGGGCTAAGGAGAATCTCCATGCTTTATTAGATGTGTGGGAAACATAGTGACAATGAGGAAAAGGCCAGGGTACTTAATGCCTTCTTTGCCTCAGTCTTTAATAGTAAAACCAGTAACACTCCAGGCTTGGGGAAAAGTGGCTGGAAAGCTGCTTGGTGGAAAAGAGCCTGTACAGGCAGCTGAACATGAGTCAGCAGTGTGACCAGGTGGGCAAGAAGGCCAACAGCATCTTGGGCTTGTATCAGGAATAGTGTGGCCAGCAGGACCAGGGCAAGAATCATCCCCTGTACTCGGCACTGATGAGGCTGCACCTCCAGTGCTGTGTTCAGTTTTGGGCTCCTTGCCACAAGAAGGACATTGAGGTACTGGAGTGTGTCCAGAGAAGGGCAACAAAGCGGTAAAGGGTCTAAAGCACAAGTCTTATGAGGAGCAGCTGAGGGAACTGGGGTTGTTTAGCTTGGGGAAAAGGAGGCCAAGGAGAGATCTCATCATTCTTTCTATGGGAAAGGAGGTTGTTGCCAGGTGGGTGTTGGGTCTCTTCTCTCAAGTAATAAGTGATAGGACAAGAGGAAATGGCTTTGAGTTCCACCAGTGGAGGTTTAGATTGGAAATTAAAGAAAAAAGTCTTCACCGAAAGAGTTGTCAAGCACTGGAACAGGCTTCCTAGTGCAGTGGTGGAGTCACTGTCCCTAGAGGTATTTAAAAGACAGATATGTGTGGTGCTTAGGGACATGGTTTAGCGGTGGACTTGGCAGTCCTGGGTTAATGGTTGGACTCAATCTTAAAAGTCTTTTCCAACCTAAATGACTATGATTCTGTGACCATCATGAACCAACATCTCATTCCAGTTATATTGGGAAGAATAATTCAGTACTAACAAATCGTTCCAACGAACAGTCTCTTATGTCAAAATGCAGAACTAGATGTACCACAGCCCTGATCCAGTCTGACAGTTTTGATATACTATTTTACTATTATTTGTCCTTGTAAAGTCATGACATCATTAGACTTTATCAATGAAATTAAGTTTAGTCTGCATCACCCCTAGGTTTTGCCCTTTGAAGAAAAGATTTAGTGTCCATTTATCAATTTTATGTGCTAATATTCTTCTTTATTTGTCTTATAATAACACTGTGGTACATTAGTCATGGATAGAGAAATTAGGCCCGCTATAAATGTACAAAAAAAGTAGGGGGGGGGGGATTGGTATTCTGGAATTTTCTTTTCTGGAATGTTTTTAGCACTGACAACTGTGTTACAATTTTCAAGGTTTTTTCAATGATAACATGTGTTTCATATCACAACTAAATGAATTTTGGACTATGATAATAGCATTAACTTTCCTCTCAGAGAATCAACCACATTGCTTCTGAAAGGCTTTGCAGTAAAGGAACACCAGAGTGGTCTCAGGATATCTTTGGGAGAGCGAGGCTACATCAGGGAGCTTCTAGAGGAGGTTGTCTTTCTCCTGATTTTGGAAATGTCAGTCCATGCCATGTTCTCGCTAGGATCAGAACTTGCTGGGTTTGCTCTCAGTAGTTGGGCATAAACAGTGTCTGTGAGTATCTCTACTGTAACTTTCTAAACCAGTAACTGAATATTCCTTTCCTGGTTCCTCCCAGTTTCATTGGAGAGGGCTCTGCAAGCACAAATTAGCAGATAGATCAAAAGTAACCTGGGCTTCCTAGGGAATAGAAAGAAAGGTGACTATTTATTGTCCTTGGGGTGTGTGTGGCTGTGGGGAAATTTGAGCTTTTCTGGTGATACACCATTTAAAGTGATACTGAAAAAAATAACCTCTGCAGATTTCAGCCCAAAGTGTGGTTTAACCATGTGGCATAATTTATAGGGTAAACAAACTTTCAGTAAGAGCTAACTATACCAGAAAACTTGTTTAACATGCACAGAAGGCACTGTTAAATTATTTCAGTGCCATAAATCAAAATGCGGAGGAAAATTCTCCTGTATTACAGCCAGTGCAAGATTGGATCTGTAGCCAAGTACATCAACAGAAATGTTCAGCTGTCTGGGGAAATACAAGTCTTACACTGTTACTTAGGGGAAAATGTGCACAGACATGGTGGAGCCCTTTATGAAACAATCCTCATTTTGTTAAACAATAGGATCAAATTTTCAATCAGGTTATCAAGTATATTGCATTCTTCAAGCTTGCCAAGCAAAAAGAAGTATCAGCATGAAGATGGATATATTTTTACAGAATTAATGATGTATGAAATCTGGAAGTGGAAACATACATTTTCATTTTATCCTCTAATTTTTCTTTTTACATTATAAGTGAAAGGAAATGCTTGGAAGTATTTGCAGTTATTCATATCTGTTTATCTTAGAGTGATTATCAGAGCAAACAGTGTCAGGCATTGTGGTTGGATCTGAGCCTGAAAAATAGTGCTTGCAGGAGCAAGGATTACTTGCATGAGTCAGTGTTTTCAGGACTGTGCTTGGTACTTGATTTCTATCATGCATATTCAGTGCCTTATAAATCATCCAGATTCAGAAATCATTTGAGTATTTTATTCATTTATCCCCTGTATTGAGATTAGTTTTAGTCTTGCTCAGTTTTATCCCTGCTATTTATATTAGTTTTAGTACTGCTTGGATTAATCTGTTTTTACATTTTTAGATTGATTCACAGAATGTTCACTTAAGGAGAGAAGTGAACCATCTTGCAGAAGATTCATTTCTCTTTGAAAAATTTGTATCAGATCCATGGGATAGGATTCATTCTCCATGTAGGATTTTGCAGCTACAATAGAATTGGCTTTAAAAACTGATCAGAAATGTAGTGCAGTGAAAATGAAGATCACCTTCTCCAAGACCACCTTATCTTTGCTTTCTGTGGGGATTTTTGCTGATTGATCAGCCCTGAACTGCCTTGTGTATCGGGCAAAATCCAGCAGGTGATATCCAATGATTTCCAATGCCATGAAGGTGGCATTGGAAGCCCCAGGCAGTTCTCTCATGGCACATGAGCCCCTGGCACTGGCTCATCTTCTCTATGGCCAACCCTTGTTCTTCATTCACTATGTGTCAGCAGCAGGCCAGCACACAAACTTGCATCCCCTCTTCCAATCCAACTTTGGTAATGTATACCCCTGAAAGTCTCTCTTTTTAAGTCAACTGCTAATCATAGAATCATAGAATGGCATGGGTTGGAAGGGACCCCAATGATCATAGAGCTCCAACCTCCCTGCCACAGGCAGGGACACCAGCCTCCAGCCTGGATCTACACAAGGTTGCCCTGATCTTAAAGGATTCCTGAAGTATCTCACATGTAACAAATTACACTTTTCTTCATATGACCAAAGACTCTCTGAAGGTGAAGCTCCTATTATCTGTGGCCTATCACAGCACTGAGCACCATGGCATGGCTTCATTGCATTGCCTTTCATCAGCTGCCACTGCAAGACCACCTCCTACCTGTCTTATTAAACGTCTTGACTCTTACTTTTGAACAAGTAAATAAATACTTTACAGGTTTATGAAGTTATTGTTCTTTTGCACTGAAATGAAGCAGCCAGATCCCTTTATTGGGTTACAGGGCACTCATCACCAGCAGTTCATTCTTGAGGACAGATTGACCCCAGGGATTGAAAAACCTCTCAACCTGAGATCACTGTCAGAGAGTCTTTGTTGCCATTCCACCAGTCATCTGATTAGTTTGGGTCCACTCACACCAAACTATTTAAAATACAAGGACGTGTTCACACTGCAGCTTTTTTAGAGGTTAGTATTTTGAAAGAAACTGGCAGGGTTTGCTTTTAGCTTTCTTCTTGCCAAATACTCTTTTATCCTTTCCATGAAGGGATGAGCAGATCCCAGCAGTGCATGAGCTTTTGAGGAGGATCTCCTGAGTTCATTTTAGGGGTTTGCAAGTTTCCTCACGTTAGGAAACAGTAATTTGATTAAACTTCTTTATGTATTATCCTTATTCTTGACTAAAGTTGACTCCTCTTATGGAGGAAGACTGCAAAAGCACCCCCATCCTCCTGAGGCCCTGCACAGGACGCTCAGGGCATTGTGAAGAAGGAGAGGGAAGTCCCCCTGTGAGCATTATGCTGCATATTGGAGGTGTGTCTTCACTGGGTACTGCAAATGGGCTGTGGTTGGGAGGGGATGGACAGGTACTTGCTGCAGTGTCACACACAGCTAGTGGAAGTGCTGCAGGTGCCATTGCAGCCCACACACTGGAACAGGCTGGTGCTACTGGTGAGCTGCCGTGCAGTCTTAGCCCATAGCAGACGCTGAATGAATTTCTCTTCATCTTAGCCTGCTGACCAGATCTGCACAGTCCTAATCCCCATGCTGGAGAGAAGCAGAGTTCATCTCAGTCCATACTGCCCCAGTAAAGTGCCTTGAGGACTTGGTGTCATTCTTTCACTAACACTGAAGTACAGTCTCGCCATGACACTGAACTTTGCAGACAGCAGTTTGGAATTAGAGGCAAATAGTTCAATTGTCAGGGAAAGCTGCAAAAATACATCAGTATAAAGGTTTTAACAAACAAAAAAAGCTGCTTCCACTCCAGAACAGGTTATGGAAGCTCAAGAGTTACCAGACACAACTCATTTCCAATCTGCAGGAACAAAAGAACTCTGCTCTTCGGGTACGAGATTATCTATGTAAGGAGAAGACAGTGTGCAAGGATTTGTGAATGTCATATTGGTACTGATAGCTCATCAGACAGTTCCTTGAAGGACTCGCTTTGCTACCAGATTAAAAAAGGAATAAAATAAAAGATAAAATAATATAATCAATGAATAAAATTAATGCCCTTCCATATGCACTGTAGAACATTGGATAGATGAACCCATCCTATGTTACTCGTTCCCTGTAGAACAACTCTTTTTAATATATTTTCTGGTATGATTTTTTAAAGTCACCTTTATAGAATTATATAGAATTATCAATCATTGTTTAACTGTGTGCTAAGTTTCCAAAGCCTTTGTGTGTAAATATGCCAACTGAAGGCTTGTTTACCAGAGAAAATACTGGTGCTCTGGCTAGGAGACAGTTTTAATCAAATATGGTTGCAGTAAGCAGGTGTTTTTCATGTGGAATGTATTGGAAATGAGTATGTATCACAGAAACGACTCTTGGACTATATGTTGCTCTTGATAAATAGCAGAACCCAAAATGATATCAGCCGTTGCAGTTGATCAAAGGAAAAAAATAGTAAAACTTTGTGTGCACTGGCAGAATTTGGCACACTAAAAAAGGTGGTATCTGTTTTACACTGGCTTTTTTAGAAGATGTTATTAGTCCCTCTCTCTATTTTTCCTGGACCCACACTTCTCTTTGTTCTTGTCTCCCTTTCCCCTCTATTTCCTTTTTTCCCTTCTTGCTTCAGAGACACGTCATCCCCAGGCCTTGCCAAACTGAGAGGTTCATTGTTCTGAGGAGTCATTGGACTGTGAGGGAGACACAATGTAATAGAGATTGCACTTTTCTAGGCAGAAGGCATAAGCAGTGGTATTAGTGTTAATAAGCCAAAAATATCAACTCACCAGCTTGAAACAAAAAGATGCTGCCTTTTTGACTTTTTAAACGGCTGTTAAAATATTTTGTCCCAATCCTGCTCCCACTCTGTTCAGAGTGTTCTCTGGGAGCAGGATTGGACCTCAATATGGATGTGAAATTATTGGGTATGCCACAGTGTTTATTGTGATAAACGTACAGATTTCCATCTACCCTTACACAGATAAGATTTGGCAGTAGGTTTCTCCCTCCTCCCAAAGTTCTTGTCTCAGCTTTGATGAAAAATAAAATGTGTGTCAACAGAGCAGTAGTTGCAATGCACTTAGTAGCAGCTTAATATTTTAGTTGCCTTGAAGAGCTTTTTATACATCAAGATTAATGGATGGCTAGATAAAGAAATTCTTCTCGTGAAAGAATTAATTTTGCTTAATCCTTTTGAAATTAAGAGATGATACGGAGAGATGAGTAATGAAGTGCACTCTCTGATTGTGAGGTACCTAATAGATAACCACAGGGGTTACTTCTCTCTCACCAGCTGTAATTACACTAATTACTGATATGGTGCCAGGAACACTAAGGCAGGCAGAGTGTGACAACACGAAATAGAGTGTTTCTTAGCAAGCCATCTTTCTCCATCAGCTGGGCCAGAGGGAAGCTGACCGTGCTATGAGCTGATGTATGCCGTCTCCAGGAGGGAAGGGGCCAGGTACCCCTATTGCTCACAGCCTTTCTTGTGGGGAAGGCACAAAACTTGCCCTTTCTAAGGGCAGGCAATTTGAGGCCGGAGGCTGAGGGCTTGATCTGTCCTTAAGCAAATTAGCCCTGTGCAGGGCACTGAAACTATTCAAACGTGTAGAAGATACTCCTGTGGGTAAGAGTTTGCCAGGCTGACCTTACCATTGACAAGAATGTAATGAAAGAAAATGGTGGATGAGGAGAAGGAAAAAATTAGTAAACTATATTCACATATAAAATTCCTGGAGAAGTGGTCCTGACTATTAAGGTAAATGGTGCTTGTAAATTCCATTTAATCTTCTGAGATTTTCTTTTACCGTAAGTCTTACAATATCTCAGAGGAAATATTTTAAAGATGACTTGCACATTTCAGAAAAAGAATGAATATCAGGTTTCGAGATTTATCGATGGGATGTTTTAAAACAAAAGATCTTCTTTCTTCCTTTGGAATTACTCTACCATTTATTTTCATTTCCCCAGTTATTTTGTCCACTGTATTATAAACTTCTCTGGGGAAATCTATTGTTAGATGTTTTCGCACACGTAGCCCCCTTCTTCCCCCTTGATAAATGATAAAATTGTGCTCCAGTGTGTGCAACACATTCTGGAAATACATCTGAATTCCATTATACAGTTTGTCATTTGCATGATACCTTTGGAGTTACCGCTCTCAAAGAAGTCTTATATACCACAGAGAAATGCAATAGGAAAATGAAAAACAAGTTTGGTATATGGTCCATAGGGTAAACAGGCATAGATTGTGTTGAACTGATGACAGTTTGGGGGTAGAAGAGGTTGCATCTCAGTGCTAGTCACTGTTTGCATGGGCAGTGTTGCCTCCACATAGGTACTGCTGCAAACGACAGTGTGACAAGGGCTTTCTTTGTAGCTCAGGATGGTAATATACGACTTTTTTCACCTCAAAGACGTTTATTTCATTCCTGCCTGTTCTAGATTTAAGTTTTATTGAGTATCACAAGTGAAATTTCTTATAACAATCTAAGGTGTCTAACATCAAACAGAATAACTAGTTGCAGCATGTGCTACTCCAATGTAAATCACACAAACCTCAGTGTCCTTTTGCATCAGTGGAAGGGTGAAGCAGGAGGGGACTCCTTCCTTGGGGAGCATCCCACATCCTTATATGCTACCAATACCAGCCAGTGCTGCCCATACCAGCCGGCTCCTTATCAGCACTTTGCTGTATCTTTTGTGACACTAAGCACAGTTTCATCCTTACCTTTTCAGCCACATGTAAGCAATACATCCTACCCTGCTAATGGGGCAGAAGCGTGATTTGCCCATGGAGATTGCAAGGATAATGTTACAGATTTACAAAAACAAATGAGCTGAATATTGTGAAAAGCAGGAATCTTAAAAATACATTCACATTTTCTCAGAGACAAACCTGGAAAGAAAAGAATGGCATTTCTGTACATCTGGTTAACACCATTGCCTCTCCTTCCTGCAGGAGCAGCACTTGGGTTTGTTGTGATATGACCCAGCTGGGATATGCATTTTATATATATGTGGTTTGACATGAGTGAGTTAATTTTCTGGGCAGCTCAGGATTAGGGAATTGACCAGTATTCCCTTTGCTGTCTGCTTGCAACCCCCTCTTCCCCTTTTTCCATCCTTTTCATTCCCATAAGACTTTTTTTTTACATCTGAGTGAAGCTCCAGTGCAGTGGTGAACAGATCCAGTGCAAAACCTGGATCCTATTTAGGCTGCTTTTTAAGCACATCCTCCTTGATGAAGCTGTCTCACCAACCCTCTAACATCTTGTTATAAACACACTGTCCTGCCATCATGGCCCTACACAACCCAAGCAGGATGAAATGCATGGCATCCTCAGAGGTCTGCTGGCAACCCAGACCTTAATCACTTGTAAAAAGCATTTAAATATGTTACACAACAAAAAGAGGATGTTGAGGTGTGAAAATACTCCTGTAAGAAGTTCTGTGTCTTCTATAAAAATGTCTGAAAGCGAGCTATATTGTGATAGTGCTTTTTCAGAAAGATTTGATTGCATCTTCTAATCAACTTGCTCACTCACAGGATCCCAAACCACCACAAAGCACCTGCTGAACTCAACAGTGAGGATGGGCTACAAGTCCAGTGTTGGGGTGCATGCAGCACTAAGTTTCAGCCCAGACCCCGGAGCTGAGTTGAGGTTCTGCTGCCTTTGCTCCTCTCAGCTCTGATGGGTAGGAAAGCCTATTTCAGTGCCCCCATAACCCTCTCTCCCAAATTTCAGCAAGTCCTTGATCATCTTACTCTGCACCTTTGGCCTCTCACTATTTGTGGCTTATCTGAAGCAGTTTAAAAAAATGTACCTAGACTTAGATTTTAACTGAGCAACTTGTGCTGTAACAACTGTTTCGAGGGGCTGGAGGGGCCAAGTGACTGGTTCATATTGAACATGGAGAGGAAAAGGTATGCCATGGAGTCCCTGCCACTGAGAAACCAAAGCCATGATGGGACTTGCATAATCTTTTGACATTGCTTGGTAACAGAACAGATACAAAGAGGTTTCTGATTATGTTTTTCTGGTTTGTTATCATGGCATTTTTTTAAATGATATTTTTGGAAAATGTGTGAAGAGTTAAAGATAAAAATTTAGTTTGCTGTGCCAAAATAACAATAAACTGGTATAAAAATAGCTCATTTTGATTTTGGTCCATCTCATCATCTTCTGAGGCCTGGTACAAGTCGAAGGCTCCTAATAATAATATTTTGTCATTGCTATTTCTAGTGAGACTTTTACAGAACTCATCCTAATAAAGCCCTCACTGAGCCATTTGTCTAGTTAAATTTGTAATGTAGGAGCAATCTGCTTTGGGAGCCAATTCATCCCTGGAGGAAGTGGGTATTGTAGTCAGTCAATGAGATTGCCCCTACTTACACCGCAGATAAATGTGTTGCTTTGTCCTGACGTTTCTGCTTTGCAATAATTTCACATTCCAAATTATAAACCTCTGAAAATTGTAGATTATAATAAATGTGCTGACACAACTTCAACTGTTACAGTAAATGGCATTGCTCTAATAATGAAATAAAAAATCCTACTTAATCCCACCCTTTCCCTAAAGTGGTGTTTTGCATTAGCTATGGATGAAAAGACAAACAAGTACATGTATATTCAATAATAATGTCAGCTGGGTCAGAGAAGAATAGGAAGTAAAATGAATTCATAACACCTCTGGAGATAGCTTTCTGATACAGGCAGTTCTCTCTTTGATTTGCCCTCATTGACAGAATTCATTGTAACTTCAACATATCCAACAAATTGGCCTTTATTAATAGCTGGCCTGATCTTCATAACAAATATACTCTGTAATCTCCAGCCTGGGTGCTTCTGAGGTTAACAATTGCGTAGAGCAGAATAGATCATATGCGTATTTACCGGGATCTCTCATTCAAGGGGGCCTCGCTTCACGTGCAGGCCATCCAGATGGTGTTTGAGAGAGCTGTAGATACAAAGCTCTTCTGGCTCGGGGCTTTGAAGCTGAAATGGGATACCTCTAGGCATGATAGTGAAATAGTCACCTTGGATTAAGGTTGCTGGCAATCTTAAAAAGCCCTTATTGGGCTTTGAAAGTGATCAGATGCTACTTGCTTATAAATGGGAGTTAATAGAAACATTAAACAGTACAAGCTACCGTGACCCGTGTCTTCAGAATATTAAGCACATTGTAAAATTGAAGAAGACCATCTAGTCCTCTGCTTTCTGTAAAATATTACCTCTTCCAACCAATACCCTCTGGGAGCAGGTTATTTGAACTCTTCAGCATTCTGCTTTCATTTGCACATACTGTGTATTTTTAATTTATTCCCTCATTCTCTGGCTACCATATATTTATTGTTGATACCATACTCGGTTTCTCTTTAATTATTCCATCTGCCAGGAGAGTGTGATGCATTTTAGAAGCTGTGTGGTTTGGTTGTTTAACCTTTGAGTTTTGTAGCTGAATGGGATGACATATTCTTCATTTAACAGAACAGGCTAAGAAGAATTATATACTCCAAGTGATAAGCTTGGAACTGCTAAAGAAATACCAAAATCCAATTTTTTTCGTCTCTCTAGTCATCTAAACATCCATTAGTCTCTTGAAGGGAACTCATAAATCCTGCAAATTTAGTTTATCTGAAACGAACTCTAACAGTTGTCCTTCCTACTAATCATGTTTTATATCCATTTTATATTTTTCAATATTCAATAAACATGTCTTGCGCTTACTGTACTTGTTAGAAAGTGTCTGTGGTATAGGCTGTGTGAGGACAGTTATTAATCAGCCATTTCAGATGGCTGGCTGGTTAGTTTAGTAAGTGTATTCATTTATCTTTTTTATGTTTTCTTCTTTGTTCTTTCCGTTTATCCAGACTGGAATTGCCTTTGTCCTTTTTGGTTTATTTCTACCAGGTTGTATCAAAAAGGAATTTAACATGTAACAAATGAGGAAGAAAGTGATAGAGGGAAAGGAAAAACCACACCACCCTTTGGGCTTCATTCATTAAAAGATCCTTTGCGTTCTGTCCTCTTAGATCTGCATTAAAAAATAATAATAGAGCGCATTACCTAGCAGTGCTGCTTTAAAGCAGGAGATAATTTACACATTAAAGTGAGATGCAGGTTTAAAAGTAGGACTGTAGGATTGAATTAGAGTTAAGAGTCAGGATGGTACAGTCCTGTGTGAAGATGGTCTTGGTTTCCTGGGGGTGTTTGTCCTTCTGGTGTGTAATGAGACTTGCAGATAACGGTGTGGGGCTGTGATCGAGGTACAGCACTACACTGAGCATAACACAGCAAGTAATGACACTGGGGAAACAAATGTGCATGTCTGCTAGATAAACAACATGAGAAGTTCCTGTTCATCACCTTTAGAGTCCAGGCCTCTAAAGATTAGTATTTCCTGAAAACTTCTGTGTTGGGTTTGCATGACAAGGTCTTGGTAGCCAGAGGGGTTACAGGGGTGGCTTCTGTGAGCAGATGCCAGAAGCTTCCCCCAGGTCCAATAGAGCCAGTGCCAGATGACTTCAAGATGGACCAACCACTGGACAAGTCTGAGCCCATCAGCCACAGTGGTAGCACCTCTGGGTTAATGTATTTAATAAGGTGGGGAGAAATGCTGTGCTGCGAGAGAGAAGTGAGAGTATGAGAGAGGAGTAACTGCAGACACAAGGTCAATGCAGAAAGAGGGGAAGAGATGCTCCAGTTGCCAGAGCAGATTCTCCTGCAGCCTCTGGAGAAGACCATGTAGGCTGTCCCACGTGGAGGATGATGATGGAGTAGAGATTCCACCTGCAGCCCTTAGAGGATCCCATGCTGCAGCAGGTGGATGCCCACAGGAGGCTGTGTGACCCCATGGGACCTGTAGCCTGTGGAGAAAGGAGCCCGTGCCAGAGCAGATTTGCTGGCAGGACTTGTGACCTCATGGGTTACTTAATGCTGGAAGGTGTTTTTAGATTGGAGTGTATTTCTCTTTACCCTACTCTGATTTTGATTATTAATAAATTCAAGTAATTTCCCCAAGTCAAGTCTGCGTTGCCCATGACAGTAGTTGCTGAGTGATCTCCCTGTCTTTATATCAACCCACGAGCCTTTTGTTACATTTTCTCTCCAGCTGAGGAGGAGGAGTGATGGAGCTGCTTGGTGGGCACCTGGCGTCCAGCCAGGGTCAACCTGCCATAAATTCTTACTTTTAGAAGATTCTTTATCCATGCTACAGTCTTACTTTTATGGGTTCACATATTACAGGGAGGCATCTGCCATTTATCAAGACGTTAATGACTAGTAGTTATGTGTCCAGATACTTTGTAACCACCGAGCTGCCCGACAACAGAGGTCACCGAAAGACAAATGACTTCCAAACTGGTTTAAAGATCTCCTTGCACTTTCTCTTTTTAAGAGCACCAGCAAGCTTTCAAACCTTCTGATATTTCCACATTGGGATTATTGTCCCCTCTTTAAAATTCCTAGTACCTGGAGGCTTCCATGATTTACTTATAGTCTTAAAACAACAACAAAAAAAAACCCCTTCCTAACAGAACATCCACTGATTGCTACAGTTATTTAAAGACTAACAATAAAAAATCATAGACTTGGGTCTCCATCAAGGCAGAAATGAAACAGTAACAGAAATTTGCAAGCCTCCTGCTGTGTTAAAAGAGATGGGGATGGGAGAAAGGAAGCTTGGCTGTTTTAGTTGCTGTCAGAGCAGATCTGGGCGAGATGTGCTGATTCATTCATACGTCATCCTGTGGTAAGAGAGTTTCACAAGGTGGAAAGATGAGTGTGAGGTAGAAGTGTGCCCAAGGGGATATCAGCTTTGAGGAGGACCACCAGATAAAGGCATGGATATATGGGAAGCTGTAAGGGGGTGTATTTGGTGGCTGCTAGTCACGTCTCTCTAGGCAGACAGACCTGAAAGGAAGAGACCTTTTCCACAAAGGCGCAACAGCAAATAATATGTCTTCTTAC
The DNA here is from genome assembly GCF_964237585.1 of Gallinula chloropus. Lineage (NCBI taxonomy): Eukaryota > Metazoa > Chordata > Aves > Gruiformes > Rallidae > Gallinula > Gallinula chloropus. Next base: position 18,088,145 of record NC_140096.1, read on the forward strand.
TCAACTTCTTTTGCCATACCCAAGTGTTGGATTGAAAAAAGAAAAAGGAATATAGAATGAGTGTTAATGTAGCAACATGCATTATTGAACTCTTTTTTTTCTACCAAAGAAAAGGAAGGAGGCATTGAGACAGCCTCATCTTTTAGGAGTTTCCCTTCCCTTTAACCAAGAGAAGGGAGCAGTGAAGTGAGATTTCCCTGTATTTAAAAAAAAAAAAATATATATATGTATATATATATATGTGTATATATATATATATGAATTACAGATTCCTAGCTTGGAAAAAAATTGCTCTGCCTTTAGATGCTAACAACTGTGAGGTCCCATCAAACCTCAAGCAAGCCCCTTCTCTTATTGCTGTTCTCCACCCTGCATTCTCAGATGAGGTGGAAATTGATGCCAGCCTCAAAGATGGTCAATGATGCTGAAGATCAAGAATGAAACATGGAGGACTTTTTCTCAGCTGAATTTTCCTTCCACATTATGGTTTAGAAATGTACAGAGGTGTGTATGGACTAATCACTGAGACAGTATGCAAATAAAAGAGGGCATGAAAGAGGATCTGACTGCCAAACTTGATAATGGATGAGTATGAAAAGCATTTTTCTTACACAGAAGGCCTAATGCATACATACATGGAATATACATCAGTTTACTTTTCACAAATCTGATTTTGCTGTTGTTGAATTAAAAGGGAGTTATTGTTTCCTGAAAGGTAGATTCAGGCCTTCAGAGTAAAGTTAATTCATTAGATGTAATTTGGTATTGTCTCTCTTCTTTTTCAGAATGCTTGAGGATGATCTGAAACTCAGCAGTGATGAAGATGACAATGAACAGGTAAGTACAGCTGATATAAGTGCATAGTTGTTTCATCATTTGGGCGTGATTTCATGTTGGTTTACTGTAATTGCATCAAAAGCATTTTGGGGTGCTGCAGAATCCATTAGCTTAAATCTTTTGCTGAATTAACTTTGCGAAGTGGATTAAACTAAAACAAAACATGACTTACTTGCCTTGGCATAAGAAACCACACAAGGCATCACCTAGGAACAGCTACTGTCTGTAGCAGCCTCCACTTGTTTCACAATTAGTTTCTGAAATTGCTGACCTTTTTGGAAGTGGATGTAAAAGGACCACATGAGACCACTATCACAACTGCAGAGTTGGTTTGCACTTTGCAATTCATTTGTACAGTTGCACCTGAGAAGAAGTCTGTAAGTCTTGTTCCAGTCAGTGAGTAAAGGGCTGGGAGTCCATAGTAATCTAGTGATTCCCATTTGTGAGAGGGAGAATCCTCAGTGTGTATAAATCAATATTGAAAGTCTCTCAGCCTACTTGGGACGTTAATGAAGAATCACTTTCAGAAAACTGGATCATGTCATTCTCTATCCTTCCCACTTTATAAATATTTATGGATAATGCAGGGAAATAAAGCGGGTGAAATTTATATTCTCAACATTCTTAACAGAAAAAAGAAGATACTTTGGGTTACATTCATCCTTCATGTTATTTTATATATGCAGTAGGTTCAAATGTATAAATGCCTGCAGTGGAGAGGAAGGCAATGCTGTAATTCAGCATAAGATCATCTGGGAAATGTTAATTATAACTTGAACTTCCTTATTTATTTTTAAACCACCTAAATGTCCTCTTTCAGTGTACCTAATCTGTCCTTTAGGGTCATACCCAGAAAGATTTACCTCCTGGTGTCAGTTGACCCCTTAGTCATACAAGCCAGTATTTTTTAGCACTGAGGTAGACTTGTGCTCTCATCTGAAGCCGAAGGATTAAAAGCCTGGACTTGTGCTGTGTGCTGTTGTACAAACACAGGTTAGGAAAGTAGCAGCTTTCCAGATCTATTGGAAACTTGCCCAAACAGTCCTGTAAAATGACATTGTGATAACCAAGATACCCAAAATGGAAATATATTGTCAGTAAGAGGTACTTTGTTTTCCTAAAGCAGTAGTTTTCTATTGATTTAAGTAAAATTACTCCAAATTTACACAATTTGCACTGCTAAAATGAAATCATGTGCCTCTTACCCAAGGCAGAGTCATGCTCATGAACAGTGGCACATTGTTGCCAGTTCAGGCACTGCAGCCAGAGTTCTTGTGATGTGGTGATGTGCCTGAGCTGTAGGAAGCCTCAGGCTGCACCAAAACTCCATGTGACTTTCCAGTAAAACCATTCATAGCACAAGCTGTTGACAGACAAGAGAGCACAAGGACCCCTGATGCAGTTTCTTACAATCTTATAGTACATAGAAAATGTTTTTCCTTTTGGAAAATGTGACGGATTATAGTCTGAATATAAACATAAAGACTGAAGATCATGTAAAAAGTAAAGGTACTGTCTGGACAGGGAGCACACTGAGCATATTTCTTAATTCCCTGCACTTCAAGGGAAACCTTCACCTTTCCCATGTACCCCACGTGTGTACGTTTGCATCTCTTTTATTTGAATTAAAAATAAAGGATATAGGTAAAATTACATACATTACAGGAATAAATCTCACACCTTTTAGGTTTCTTGAATGAATGCCTGTATGTTTCTGTCATACGCTGCATCCAAGACTCAGGCCTTGCAAAGCTAAGCGCCGTGGCTCTGCTGCATCACTTGCACATTACACTGGCAGAGCCTTCACTTTAGTAGCTTCTGCCATATCTCTTTAAAGAGAGGGGATTGGAAATGGAAAGAAAGATTGATCTGGCCCACTGGTTACACATAGAAACATCAACAGTCACTGCAATGGTTTTTAACTGCAAGATATTTTTTCCCAGAAGTGTATAAAATATTAATTCATGAGGGACAGACAAGCAATTACAGTATGTGAATTTTACTGTGTTGAATGCTCAGCTGGGCAGCCCAAGGTTAGAAGAATCAGGGTTTTTTTATTAACATAAAGATTTTGCAGTCATATGTCCACTGTAATTCAGCTGTACACACATGCACACTCTGACAGGGAGAGAAAAGAGTAAAACTCTCAGCTCAAATCCATTCTAATAGTATATGCAACATTTCTATAAGGAAATGGAATCGTTGTCTTGACAATCTTTCTGAATTAGTTTCTTTGCTATAGGCTTGCAGTCAGTGTGAAGCATTGGTATCACTTTTGTTAATAAAAACACAGTATATAAAAATTAAGTTTTTTATCTTCTGACCTGTATTTTAGGGAAATTTAAATTCTTTTAGAACAGAGGTCAGTAGGGAGCCTTAGGATTTGTCCTTTGAGATTTGCTAGGAACCCTCCAGTCTTTACATGGCAGGGGCAGTAGTGACACTGATCCATAAATGCACCTTGATCTGAACTTTTAGAGAATATCTATAGTATGTGGAGAGAGTTTGATCTATCAGCCTGTCTTCTGAGACTGCCAGTAGTCTATTTGTCATGGTGGAAGATTGTTAGAAGCTTGTCTGCAAGAAACAAAGCTCTTCTGTCTTATTCTCTCACTCCTGTGAACAAGCACACTTACTTCTGATCTGTATTGCATTTATTTAAGGGTCTATGGACCTTGTGTTCTTTCCGGTGTTAAACATGTCCTTCCTTTTCTCCCCAACACTCATGAAAGCTCCAGACAGTCATCTAATTAAGCAGTTGAGTGTGATTTCTGGATAAGAACAGGTTGAAGTCCATGGAAGGTATTTATTCCATAGATAGTATTATCAAGGCAGCACTGAACGTGCTGCCCACCTTTAGCATTCACTTTTCGAACAGAATTTTGAATGACTGGAAATTGTTCTTAAGTGTTAAACATGATCTAGAGAACCCTCCAATGTAAGTGCTAGGTCTTTTTTCGTTTGGCTAAGCAGAGTTAAGGCATGCATGACAATGGCCTAGCCTAGCAATGCATCACCAAGATGAAGATTGCTGGAAGGAGGCTGTACACTTTTACCCAAGAGGGCTTAAGAGGCTTCAGTAAGAGCTGACTGGAAATCCAAACTGCTAGTGCCAGACTGCTGCAGATTACACGGAAACCTGGTAGTTTCCCTCTCCTTTTAGACTACTGATAGCTGTGGGCTTGATGTAGAAGTTGTCGAGTGAATTTCTTTGGGCAGTGACATGCAGGAGGTCCAATGAAATTTTCATTGCATGTCCCTTCAGACTTCAGATCTGTAAAGATTTGGACAATATTGATCTTTGCAGTAGAGCATGAGGCAAGTTACTAGTTACTTCACTCCCATCATCATTTTTTGTGCCTTACTTGGAGACAATGCAGTTATCCCCTACATCTAGCACATGTAAACACATCCCACAGTATCCTCAGAGTAGACAGTTTGGAGCTGGCCATATGACACATGATTTGTCCCATAGACAAAATGCTGATTCTTGTTGTGGTGTGATTTGGGATTAAAGACACAGAGAAAACGATGGGTTAGATCTGGAATCAATTTTCATTTACAGCTGAGAAGCAGTTATTGATGCTGTGCTCACAGTTCAATAAAAGATCTAAAGATATAGACCTTGTGTTTCTCTTTCAATATAAGCAGCATAATCAGTCTCAAATGTTTTTACAAAGAAAATTGTATTGACAGTTTTATTAAAATTGCTGTCTTTAAAGTTTTAAGTTATCCACAATTTGACCTACTTGAATGGTTTTTAATATGCACACTGACCAACCCAATAGATTTTTATGTCACGTATTTATAATACCAAGTACACATCTGTTTAATGTATTATTTGAAAGATATTGTTACATTTAAGCATTGCCTGGATTGTAAAGTCTTGTAGTGTTGCAGAGAGGAGCATTGGCAAATGCATCAGTATTGCATTCAGAAGCCCTGCTGCACAGGAGTTTCAGACTGGCTGCAAGAGATACAGTCAAAGCAGGTGACAGACATGTTGTTAGTAAAGCCATTAGATGACAAGGCATTTCAGAGGTGCTAATGTTAACAGTCTTCTGTGAGGAAGGACAGAGCTTTTAGATGGCTTTATGACTCTGTTAAAAAAAAATACATCAGAAATTAGGGAGAGAAGTGAAGAGTTTTAATTAATAGCTCAGTTCAGCTAAAAGAGCTTAGATAAAACACAGGTTAGTATTTTTGTTCTTTAAAGCACCTCTGTATAATTCAAATTAGCTCTGAGCTCAGAGGCATCCAAATGAGTTGTGCCTGGATACAGTATTTTAAGTAGCTGTAGCGTACCCAATTTTCTTTAGCCAGCTCCTCTTTGTTCTTCTGCCTAAGGAATAGTCCTGTTAACCTTTGAAACGCGTACTTAATGTAAAGCACATTGCCAGCGTTCTGTGTGTTTTTGAACCAAGGAAACTTTGATACTAGTTACAGACCTGCTCCATTTTCAGTATTTTATGTGTATAGTGGTTTTGGCAGAACAAATCAATACAACGTTTTCTTTTATATTTGATTTTTTTTTCTTCCTTCCCTTAATGATTGCCACTTTATTACTGCTTCTCTGATAACCATACAAACACAAGACATGCATACAGTCCATGGCCCTGCTCTGCCACTTGTATTTTACAGAGATAATTCTTTTCTGCTAGGTTAGTATTAGGTAATTACATACAAAATGTTTGACTTTCTAGCTGAGTCTAAAACGATGATCAGCCATAGGCTGAGCTTTGAATTCTTATAATGCAAACTGAGCTTTCAAAACCTTTACTCAATTTAAATTTTTTATAAGTTTATGAAATTCTAAGACGTGGTAGGCTTCATCGTATCATGTAAACACTTTTTAAAGTGGAACGGTGACCACTTTCCCTGTAACAATAGATATCCTTTCCTGTTGTAATTTTCCCCGTTTCTTTGCTGGATCCTGAACAAGCTGTTTACCTCCCCAAGGTTTCTCTACATTTCCATTTACTTTGTTATCAGCAGAAAGGCTGAAGAACAGCTCTTCAGTAATGACATCAATACTGCACACACAGCAAGAGAGGTCATCTTGTCAAAGCTATAGAAAAATCAGATGGATTAGGATGAAACTAGGTGCAAAATAACTTTGATAGAGTCTTTTAATGTAAACAGTTTATCTGTCATTGGGTTCCATTGAAATCCCAGAGCCACGCAGCATCAGTTGTAGCCACAGCAGCATGTGCTTTGATAAAGAGCCCACATTTCAGTGTTTAAGATCTACAGTCACGTTTTATAATTGTAGGGAAATGTTTTCATTAAGCCATTAATGAAAACAGAAGCTATTAGGATAATACAGCCATTCTCCAACCTTGTCAGTCTATAACCATGAAAAATCCTTTTATGAAGATACGTCTCTTCTTACTATCTCAGTCCATTTTAATTGATATTCAAATTATTTTATTCTGCACAACACTAGTTGAAACAACCTTATATCATCAACTGTATAAAATGAAGACACAAGCTTCCGTCAGACAAATCTTTGGTAATAAGAGATTTGATGGCTGACATATCTAAAGTCATAACTCACATGGCAGTGAAGTAGGTTCATACTTGTTTATTATCAGCAGAAGCTTTCTGTAGCCACTCTGAGATCTGGGCTGAGCTCACTGCAGTTCTGACTGAAAAAAACCATGGGACACCACTGAAACGCAGTGTTAGCAAAAGCTTTTCACTTGCTCAAACTCACAGAATCTCACATAATTGTTTCTGCACATGTTGTTATTGTGGAGGACATCCATCAGGGAGGAAGGGGATTAATACAACAAATGATTGCTGTGCAGTGCACAGTACTACAGAGCAACAACATCAAGTTTGTCCAGGCAGGTTGCAGCCATGGTCTTACCTGGTCTCTGGGGCAACAGCTGCCTCAGCCAGCACAGGAGCTGGGGCAGCTCTGTCCCTCCCACTGACTTGCCTTTTCCATGCATTTTCCAGTATGCTCTGGCAGTTCAGTGTCTCAAAAACATGCCACCACAGTAGAGAAAATAATACAGGGAAAGAAGATGCTGGCAGGCAGGCAGCCCTGACAAAGGGGGAATGAAATGCCTTAGTCGAAAAGATGGATAAGTGGGCTGCAAGAAGTTCTCTCCTCACTTCCCCACAGTAAGAAGGCCCTTCAGAGCCCCTCAGAGCTATCTTAACCAGCTGTTTCTCTTGGGTTCAGTTTTTCATGCTACCAGCCTGAAGCAGCCAGGCTCTGGCAGCCATACCATAAAACATTGTTCACCTGAAGGAGAGGCTTTAAAACCACCCGATGCCTCCATCACTAATTAAATCGAGGTGGAAAAGCCATTTGTTCCTCAGTACAGCAGTAAGGACCAGCTGCTGGAGATCAGCCAGCCTCTTTGGGGTGGGAGAGGGGAGGGACATGCAGCTTTCAGCCCACAGGATGGGTCATGTACTCTGTGTGTGTGCACGCAGCTTATGTACACATTTCTTTGTAAAGGAGTCTTTATTATAAGCATAGAGGAAAGATATATTTCCCCAGGGTCTCTTGCTATGTGTGCCACTTATGCAAAAGCCCTGTATTGTTTTGGCAGCAAGCAGAGGCAGCAGTAGGTGAGATAATTGATTGACACAAACGTTGTTGTTAAGAGAAAAGCCAGACTTGACCATAGTGTCCTATAAAAATAAGTCTGAAGTCTGTGGTATCTGTGGGCCATCTCAGTGCTCAACACTCACTAATCCAACCACATAGGAAACATTTATCTCCCTTTTCTCTTCAAAAGGAGAGTGTGATTTTTATCCTGCATGCCTTGTAAAGCATGTTGGTAAGGAAAGTGTCTGGCTTTCTTACACTGCCCATCTGCAGTGTCACTCTTTTGTAGAAGCCCAAGCAAACGCCTGTGAACTTCAAAATCCAAATTCCTGGGAGTGTTTCACACCAGTAAAGGATAGCACTAGTGCTGGCTTTGAAACTGGGGGGGTGGCTGCAAAAGTCTTGTAGGTGGCCAGAACAAGCGTAAAGTAGGTGATGAAAAGGGCATGATAAATCCAGTAATTAGCTTCTGTCAGCCAGAATAAGGGGGAAGAAGTGAAAGTTGATCTCCCCTGGAGATATTCCAGAAGGAGAACAGTAATGAGAACTAAACACCTTAATTTTTCTTACGATGAATGCGTCTGCCACTGAAAGGTTTGCTGGGGTTGGTGCTCCATTCTGTGCCAGCAGGATGAATCTTCCCAGAACGGACCTTCTGCCTGCTTGAAGGGACAGGTCAGGACCACAGGGTGACAGTGCAATTGATTTGGGCTGGGTGTTCTCACAAAGAGCGTGCCTGCTTTACAAAATCACTGATCCTGTGGCAATACTATTACATACATTTTTTGGAGCAGTGCAATTTAGTAATTGGCTAAGTCATCTGAGCAATGTTCTAAACCAGACCAATGTCAGCAAAGAGTTATTTCATGTGTGTTTACCTCTGTTACCTCTGCTGCCTGTTTGTAATAGATTTAACATTCAGTATAGATGTAATAGTATAAATTAAAATCCTTAAAGTCTTTAGTCCCACACAGGAAATAAATGGGCAGCATGAACAATAGCAACATCAATTCATATCTTCCAGTGCTGCCACTGCTGATACTCTTTGACTCTGCCCTTGTACCTCTCAAGTCTAGGGAACTATTCATTGATTTGGAGGAGGGAAGAGACCAAGGGTAGGTTGGACTCTGAAGGAATGAGGTAAAGGTCTTTGCCACAGAGGAAAATCTAAGGGCATAAACTGCACATGAGCAGGGTAAATGGGCTGTTTCCAGGATGTCTGCCTATGCTCCTCTCCATTATGAGGCAGCGAGCTCTAACTTGTGTGAACATTGCAAAAGTAACAATTGGACATTGCATGCTAAAAGGGCACCTCTTTATAAGACCTCAAAACATCAGCGCTGTCTGGGTAAGTTCCAGGGATGGAGATACAAAGAATTACTGTCCTGCTCAAAGAGGGAAACTGAGGAATACAGAGGTTGTGGAGACTGACTCCAGCTGCACTGGGAGGTTGCAGGAAATTATTTCAGTCTAGCCTTTTGCTGCTTAGTTCTTGAGAGAAGCTCAGGGAAGACTTTGTTTCTCTTATAAATGTTGCTTGACCTTTTCTTTGTTTCTTTTGCCTCCTCAAGACTTTTAATCATGTGATAAACATGTTGTAATGCAGCTATGGAGTAAACCCAACAAAGAATGGATTTTTTCTTTAATCTATTAGCCATCTGGAGGGTTGAACCAAAGACACATTTTAGAAAAATCACCAAGAAATAAAATAATGGCAAGCACTGAGCTTTATTCCTAGCTAGATGTTATACATATTCAGAATAGGATTATCATCTGCTAAACCTAGGTCATTTGTAATGAATTTGTAACAAATTATTTGCCAGGAATTGATGATTCAAACCAGAATGTCAATGTAGAATTTTTTCCTGAAGCACAGACCACTCAGTACAATTTTCTTAACTTTTCCCATCGCTCCATATTTGTTTTTCAAATAAAACAATTCTTAGGGAAAATCAGGCATAGCTCTAGCCAGGAGTTTGGTTCTCTGCCACAGAATTCTGCAATGACCAAGTCAATTGCTGTTGTCAGGGCAGTCAAATCTGCCAGAGCTCATGAGACACTGATTAGGATTCATAAAGCAACTTGAAAATGTTTTGTAGGACTACAGAAGTCGAATCAGGAGAATTTGTACTGCCATACTACACTTTCTGCTTTGGTCAGTAGAGGAGTCAAAATCAGTACAATTAGCAGCCAGCACAGGTGAGCTGAGTTGGCCATAGGTGTTTTGCATACCAGGTGATGTCATGCCCCCATAAAAGGGGCTGGGAGGAGAGGTTCACACAGTTCTGGGAAGGGGTCAGTTTTGGCAGGGTTTCTGGTTTGTTGTTGAGTTGGTGCAGTGCTCTTATCACCTTGCCAGGTTAGTACAGCACTTCCTGTTTATTTCTGTGTGTTCTGTGCCTGGCTCTGTTGTTGCTCCTGTTGTTCCATGTCAGTAACTGTCCTTACCCCAGTCTGTGGGGTGTTGTCTGGTTCTTCTCCCAGGGATGTATGACCGAGTGGTGCTTGGAGCTCAGCTGCTGCCTGGGGCTGAACCACCACAGCAGCTTCTTATTCAAAAGCATTTTTGAGAGTCTAGCCTATACCAAAATTAATGGGGAAGAAAAGCACTGCTTTGAGCTTCTTCAGTCAAGATACATTGGTACTGAAGTCCAGGCTGTGCCTAAATTAGGTGTACACGTTATATGAGTTATCTTTGAGGAAAGTTTGTTCACTGGCTGATAACTGTTGCAGTTTGTCTTGAAAAGGTCCCCTCAAAGCATAGTACACACTCAGTGTGTGTAGCTTTTTTCTCTGTTTCTTAAAAAAATAATATGAAATAGTACTTTAAGTGAGGCAAGTGGCTGTGATTTTCATTGCACTCTTCCTTAGTTTGTTTTCCACCTTTGACCTGATGAAAATGTAGGCATTTAGGAAAAAATAATGACAGAAGCCCAAATGGTGTTGTTTAATTAAAAGCAGTTCACTTACATCAAGGGTGAAGGTGACTCCTTAAGCCAGACAGACTGGTTTAGGTTTGGTCACGTGAACTCTTGTTTTTCATTTTATCCAGCTTCCACAGCACCAACTGAAATTAATTTTCCAGTATTTCAAGTATTCTTGAGCATCTCTCTATGAAGCCATGAAGGTTACTGCATTGCTCAAAGCAATGATGAGAAGAAGCTCTCTGTGGTTCCTACACAGCGAGAGTTCAATGAACCATTCTGATTTGTAGATACCACATGCTTGGTGACTTGATATTTCAAAAAGTGGATCTTAGATGATCCCTCCCACATGTTTGGCTTCTGAAGGAGAAATATTCCTTTTTGTCAAAATACAGCATGATGAGGAGAGTATCTTCACCACTGCTTTTGATCCTACATACAGTAACATTGGTCTTTCTGTCCTCGAGGTGAGCCTGACCCGGAACATCACACACAGAATCTCAAATGCAAGGTTGCCAACTTCATGTCAAATGCAATTAGCAGGAAAAAACAGATTCTCCTCTGTTGACATTAGGGGACAGGTAGAGGAGAGTGTAACCAATGAAGTAAAGAATGAAAAGAAAAAAAGGGAGCACAGCACACATATTTATACATGTATCATCACGTACTCATTGTTGAGCTTTCTGATTCCCACCACAGTTCTGGATGGTTTGTTTGCTTCACACCACGTTCTCTCTTCCAACTGTTTCACTGCAGAATCAGAACACAATACAGTACAGTCAATAGGTAGTGGGTTTTGGTTGGTTATTTACAATCATAGGTAAGGCATTCTGTATAAGAGCATGGCATAACTTCCAAGACAAATCTATGAAGATGTGTGTGTATATATATAAAACTCATCTGATGTGAAAAGTTTGTTTTTATTGGACCCTACAAAGTGTCTCCTCTCTATGTAGAGGGCAGAACAGCATGGTAGTTTGGAAACCTGTGTTCAGTCACTTAGCTCTTCACCCAAGCATAGGAGCTGGTTAGAAAGCAGGAGATCAACCTAAATGAGATTTGCTGCAGCTCATTGAAAAAATTGAAGCATGAAGGCCTTGCTTCTAGTGCCAGAGTGTTTGATGGCATGAAGATGGCATCTGTCTCACCCTCACTTTGAGGCTTGCCGAATGCCTCGGGCAGCTGATTGGTGCTTCTGAAGCAAGAGGTTGAGGATGTGTTTTTAAAAAATACTTTTTTGTCTAATCTTATTTCCTTGAAGTTAATACTTTTCCCTTAGAATCCTGGATTTTCAGTTATGTGATGGAAAATATGTACTTTATTTGTGTAGCAGACACTTCCCCCTTAACACCTGACCAAAAATCAAATTTGCCTTCTGCAGATGCCAATTATTTACCTTTGGTGTTTTTGAGTCAGTGTCTTGTCGCCTGATTCTCCTCAGGTCTTTGGGTTGTGGGAAAGTTGCAGTAACTGGCATACTTCTGGTTCTTGTTATCCAAAAGCCAGTCTGACAATTTATAGTGATGAAGAAAAGCATATTTTTTTACATTTAGCTGTCCTTTTGCACAGTCTATAAGCAGTTTATGCTTATTTCCATGATTAATCTTTTGTGTAATAAATACCTGCTAACAAAATAGCTTTGAGGGTATATTCATGCTGCAGATGATATAAAGCACCGTGCAGGTGGTTCTTGAACAAAACAAATAGCACCAAAATCAGGGGTAATGCAACATAAGAGGTAAGAGTCATTCACAGTTATAAAAGTCATGGGAAAACATCCCCGGGCAAGTACTCTCTGATGGATGATCCTTTGTATTTTACTGCTTTTCATGTATTCTTCATCTTCTTCCTTCTTATCCAGTGCTAGAGTCAGCTGTTGAAATAAGGTCTTAGAGAGCAGAGGCACAATTATGGAAAGGCCATAATTGTAAAAAAAGAAATCAGAAGGAAATTACAATTTAAAGTGGAATGATTGTCTAGTTCACTCTGGCTTCCATTTTCTAATCATCCTAAATTATTTTAATGCATATTTTCAAGCTCAAAATTAGCAAAGGTCCCATGATGTAATTCTCCTAACACCCATTGAATATTACATTATACCAGTTGAATTTCATTCCAATCTTTAGCAGCATCATCTCCCACTCAGGGCACGTGCATCATGTTTTAGGGACCTCCTACCTGCTCTGTTTCTAGATGATACTTTTAATATATGAAGTGTAGGAATAGTTGTGGAGTTAAAACCAGTTTCTTACTTGTAAATGCCTAGAAATATAAAATTAAAAAAGATAACTCTTAAAACAAGTTTGTCTTTGAAATATCTTAAATTAATAATCAAAAGCTCACATCAAGACTAAAACAAATCAAGCTCAGTCATGAAGATGAGAAACAGGAATTATTAACTGAGTAGCGAGGCTGATGGAGGCTCAATGAGATCATTTTGTTCAAAGATTAAAGGCGATGAACACTGAAATAGTTGAGGAGGATGGCTATGAACACATCTGACTAGAGCTGCTAAATTCAGTAATGATCAAAAGTTAATTATCAAAGCAGAGAGAACTACTCAACACAGATGATTTGAGTCAATAGCTAAGCAGCCCAGAAAAAAAGTAATTTGGAAGAAGTATTTTCCTATAATGAAGTTATATAAAAGACGTACATTTCAAAGAAACCTGCCTAAAACAAGATTGTATTCTTCCTGATCAGAGAAAAATAATTAGCTCTAATTGACAGACCTGCTGCACACCAAATATTTTCAAACAATATGTTTCTGCATCAAAGCTTAATGTGTAGAGTTACTCAATGTCACTTTGATTTTGCCTTCCTTTATCTTCTGCCACTGGGCATGCTCATGATATCTCAACAAATACGCTTTGAAAAATGAATGAGCAACACCTACAAGAAAAATAAAAGCAGAAGGCCAGATCCTGCATTTCTTTCTCAGATGGAATCCCTCACATGAGGTCTCTGCTGTGTTTAACATCACTGTGGTCCCACGGAGGGGCAAACTGAATCATTTGTAATAGGAAATGACCAGTTGCTTGATTCTCCATCATTAAAATGGGCTGTCACATGAATTAACCTGAGCATTTGCAGTATTCATCTAAACCTCTGTATAACTGAGGATGTGTGTGAAGGACACTATCCCTCCAGCACTTGCCTTTTCTTGAGAGCTAGTAAAGTGCCTTCACCCAGTAACAAAGGGCAAATAATGTGGAAATTCTCCATGAAAAAAATGGAAGGAAAGATGTGCTAGAATGTTCAGGTCAAAGAAAATAATATATATCTATAATTCTTTCTTACTAAAGCTGCCACATTTCTTTCAGAGTAAACAGTTGCCATCAACGTAGCTAAGTAGTTAGAAATCAAGCACCCAGTTTAGACTCTGCTCTTTAATATTCTATGACTTTGACATTGCCAGTTCTCACTGCCTGAAATATCTTCATCTTCTTTAATCTTTCATGTAAACAGTTTAGCTCACACCATCACGCACATGCTCTCCAGAATATCTTCTGCTTTACTTTGTATTAGAATCGACTGCATTTTTATTATTCACTTGTGATCCTAGGCACTCTCCACTTCTGTTTTCTTTATTGGTATTTTGGCATCAGGGTTTTTGTAGTGAATTTTGAATAATTCAGGGGAAAAAAACCCTGATCTAGATGCAAGTTTCACATGCTTGAACTCAGAATTGTTATAGTCCAGCTATTTACCATATAGAAGGGTCAAGCAAAATATCACTTTACAGTCAAAAAAACCCCTCTGTCTTTGTGGAAGGCTGTTCTTGAGTTTTAAAAATAATTCTGGTTCCCTGCAGGATGGGACTGAAACTTGGCATTTAGTGGGAGGCTTGGGAAACCAAAATGCCATTTTTGATGGCATTATAATCCATTTTAAATTAAGCATTTGTGTGTTGTTACATGTAGTTTATTACTCAGAAAGATTTCTTAATAACGTGCTTCTGACTTCATTTGCACGTGGCAGATGAAAAAAGGGAGATTGGGGAGAGTATCATTGGAAAGATGCACAACTCACATTATCTCACTAATGAGGCAGGGACCCCATTTCATCATAGGCTTGTTTGAGAGGACATAATTAGGTTTGGGTCTGTAACACTTACTTGTGCAATCTTAGCATTTCCTGAGGTTTAAGTGTTTTATTTAGCAACCCTACTGTACAATTAATATAATTGTCTCTTGTCGTGCATTCATTGATTTATTCTTTAGATGGAAAACATAACTCACATAAAACAAACACGTTTTTCTTTGCATACTGGGAACCAGCCCAGAAGGTTGCTGTTGCCCCATCGTAGCTCATACAAGTGTCTCATTCTTTCTCCCAAATTTTGAACTCATTATTAGGGATTTCTGTGGATTTAAACATAGATTTTTATCTTTGCTATGATTGGAGGCAAAAGTGCCAAAACAATAGGTATTTTGAAAAACTAACCCCATTGTAGAGCCCAAAGGAAAATTCATTGTGGCAGAATTTGGAACCGAGTTGTGCAGGTCCCAGAGGTTTCAAAAGTTAGTCAGTTTTCATAAAGGATTTAATTCCTCAAGGGCTTATGTGAGCATTTTTCAGGACCACTAATATTAGCAGTTCCTATGTGGGAACCATTTTATTCCCATCCCTTGCATAGCAGAGGCTAAAGTTCCTCACTAAAACCCTTCTCTTCAATTTTTGGTAGGCTTTATAAAAATATCTCTGAAGGTAATTAAGCACTAAAATTTTCCTTAGTATAACAAGTTTATGGATCAGTTGTCTTAATTCTGCCTTTCACCGCTATCCATGCTTGTAATCTCACTAACCATCTGACCGCTTCCCACATTTAAATCTATTACAGTCTGGTTCTGCAAACACTGGGAGGAATTCTCTGAAATGATACGACAGCACGAGTTTATCTGAAGGTGATATTTCAAGCCCTCCTGCGTTAGAAGGTTATTTACCTATTCTAAAAAACAAAGCAGAGGAGGGAGGCAAGCTTGGCTCAGATTACGTAATTATGCCACAGAAGCATTAAAACAAAAAAAAAAATCTCCACTGAAATCTCAAGCAGCTTAACCAGTGTGATAGACTGGCGCAGCTCTGCCATCGGTGCCCCCAGCTGTGTTGCTTAGCAACATTTTAATTCAAGAAGAATCGAAGGAGATGAAATCCCCGTGGAGAGGGAAACAGAAATAAGAGGGCCGTTGACAGATGATCTGAGTTGTTTCTTCTAATATACTGTGAAGATCACTGGCTCTTTTCATGAATGATAAATGGACTGTACACAGATCAATGGGTTCAGCAATAAACTGGAACCAGGCTCCATGTCTGAGGTGGTGCAGGCCGAGAGGCCCAAAGATTTACTCATTTAGGTGATTTGGAGTGTGTTTTCTCAAAGGTTTCACGAGGGGAAATTGATCTGAACATTTGGTCATCCCTTGCCCTTTTCTGTTGTTGGCGAATAAAAACTGGTTTGGAAATGGAGTCTGTTCTTCCCTCTATGTTATCCTGTTGTTCTTCTTCTTCTAGATATGGACAGATAGCTTGTGACAAAGGGGCCAGACCTCAGAGCAGGAAATGAAGTAATCTGCCTGACTGAGTGGTTCCTAAACACTCATGGCCATTACAAATAAACAAACCACACCGATACCACAAACTGGGGCAGAAGTATGCAAAACCTGTAGCACCATCTGGGAGGGCTCAGCCCCTGCAGTCCTCTGCTTCAGTTGTGGTGGGCTGCTGAGGTGTGAGCTTCTGAAGAGCATCCTGATGTTTCTTGTGGCTTGGTTGTGCTTTGGTGTGTTGCTTAATTGTTTGTTTTCCCCGCCCCTCTTCTGTTTGCAGGCTGCTGAAAAGACAAAATTGAGAAACATTCCTGTAAAGTAAGTTATTTTCATATCCATTTGAAAATACAAGTTTAACAAAGTTGTTGTATACAACCACTGAAAAGACTAAGACAGTGAGAAGGGCGATGAGAGAGATAATAGAATTCAAGTTGCCCCTAATCATAGCTATAAAAAGGTCAGTATTATTGAGGAAAGTCTTCGATTTCTCATGTGTCCCTAATGATTGCACTCCCCAAGTTTCATCCACTTTCCATAAATTAATGTGTTGTCTATGAATAGCTGCCAAATAATATCACAATCATACTCAATACATAGTGCTCCTAGCCTTGGGGAGGTTTGTACATGCTAAAAAGATTATGATTTTTAATTGCAATCCTTGAGAAGGTCTGACAGGGGGGAAATAACTAGGAATGTGCCAAATGATTTCTAGACACATGGGAATATTTTGCACCTATGTATCAAGCCTTTGCCATCCTGTTGATTAAGAGCTCTTTCTCACTCTGTGTGTGTGTCTTTCTCACACCATACACACACGTATGTTTCCGCTCTTTACAGTAGGGCTCTGTGAAGGATGAGCAAGCTACCAGGGAGCAATTTCCAGGGCATTTTATGAGAAGTTCTTAAATCTTAGGGCACTAGCAGCAACACTCAGCCATATATCATTGAATTAAGAAAGTTGCTATATAGATGTCCTGGCTGTTTGAGAAAAGGCATTTTCCCTTAAAGCTACCAGCAATCAGGGATTCTGTTTAAATAATGAATACTTCAGTCTTAATGGGCTCTTACTTCCCAATAAAACACATATTTTTAGCTATTGTAGGTGATCATTGCAGTTTAACTAAGTCCCAGTAACTGTATGTTCCTGTTACAGACAGAGAAAATGTTATTTTCATAGCAGTTTGCTGATCATGCTGGCTTTTGGACTGGAGTGATTTTGTATTTGTAAGAACATGCACTGACAGGACTCACAAATCATTGTGTTTTAGCACACATCATAAAAGAATACAATTCTACTTCTCACTTGGCTTCCATCACGTATTGTCATTTACATCTTATAAAGTGAATGCAAAAGGTGTATGGATGCTCCTTAGAGTGATTAGGCAAGATGCAAGATAGTCATAAATCACTCTCTTTTTATTCAGTCTGATAAAAATTAGAAACGAGATCCAGCGGGGACCTGGTAACACGTGAAACTTCTAATAAGACAAGGGACCTCTCTTGCCTATAGGGCTAGTTCAAATTCAGTGCAAGCTGAATTAGTCATTGTTAGCTGCTGGTTGTTTAATAGAGAGTGTGAAATGAGCTGTGTTTTCACCTCACCTTCTAGAAGATTCAGGAGTTGCAAGGTAGTGAGAGTCCTAGGGAACAACTCAAATGATCATTTATCACTCATTCAATTTTTTTTTTTTTTTTAATATTTGCAGTCAAATTCTCAGGAATGGCTCAACTGAATTGAGTTTTCCCACATATAGGAGAGATACTGAGCCTTGTAGTTATTAAACAGTGTGTATGTGACACTGATGGCTAATTAATCCACCAGAAAGATTTGGGGGAGGGGGGAAGGTGATTTAGGTTAAATCATTCCTTTATGGGACTTGAGTTAGTGTAACATTTTGGAATGGAAGCAGGCCAGATGGACAGTCTCTCTCTTTCCACCTACATGTGCATATTTCACCCTGTCATGTTTCCCCCAACTGGTTGTTTAACTTCTCTGACTACGTTCATGGTGGCAGCTTCAATTAGTACCCTAGGGAATCCATTATACATATTAATTACACTCTGCATAACAAAACAGCTGAAAAATCTGCCGAGTAGTTTTCAGTGACATGTAACTATTTAAGGTACCTATATACAGCAATGATTGCATGCTAAAATATTACCTCTCTGGGCAAAAGTATGAGTAGTGCCTTTAAGACAGCAGTAGTAGATATGGAGAATTTTTAGAAGCGCCACAGCCACACTTAGTTGGGCTCAGGCTTGTCTAGCTTTTAGTTGTTGCTTTTGTAGTTCTCAAATGTCAAAGAGAAATTCACTTGAATTTTAATGTTCTTCAGCTATGCAAAATAAAGTTAGTGGCTTCCATTGTCATAAGGGCTGAAAGCTGTACAGATTCCTTCTACCATATGTGACTTATCACATACATTTTTAAAAACACATTTCTGTTATTAAGACATATGTGATAGTACACTTCTGCAAATGCGAATTGCTTTTGGCTAAAAGCCATGCACTAATAAGTTGAGTTGAATCTAACTGCATTTGACATCTGTTACAAGATCTATATATTTTACATGTATAAATATATATATATAAAAAATATTCGCAGTTGTCATTAGCATAAAAAGATTCCTTGTTTTTATGTTGTGCTGACTTATTTCTTGTGTCCCAAAACTGGAATCAGAAACCACTCCTTTTTAAAGACTATGGATTATCTAGAGTCCTTGGACAGGGCCTAATAGTGCCACTATTTATCATATTAGTTTAGGAGCATGACAAAGATTTCTGTAGAAACAGTCTATTTACTTTTCCTTACTTAGTTTATTTATGTGCTGGTTTAATGTTTGGGAGTAAGTTTACTCTTCTTTTTTGCTGTGTTGAATCCCTCCAGAATGTAACACTTAGAGAGGGGGGAAAAAATAAGGAAGTTTCCTTACTATAGCTCAGTAAAGCAGAAAAGCAGCTGGTTTCTTAATGTCCAAGTGTCTGTAGGTGCTTAGACTAACTGGTGTGAACTTTCTGACGGCCAAAGTAGATGCAGGTGGCTTTTTCAGAATAGTTGCTCTTAATTTTATGCTGCTTGTATTTTGTGCAAGAAACACAACCATAGGAACTTATAATTATGTACAGGTAGCATCATCTTAGATAATATTACTATAAATAAGCACACAGAATATAGCTAAGAAGTCTTGTGTCTACAGAACTGATTTTTTTTTTAATAGTGAAGCTACTTTTCCAAGCATGTAAGACCCTGTTCTGACTCTATGTGGCACTAAGGTGGCCCACATAACTTCAGAATCCATTACATTTAACTTACTTATCCTCTCCCACCCTTGTCATATAAGGAGCACTTGTTTTCTCCGTTGTTTTTATCCATATTTACATTGAGAGTCTGTAGCAAAAAAGGGGGTTCCTGGATGCAAAGTCCTAGACACTTTATTTACCATGCTTTTCCTACCCCAAGTCTGAAAGAGGGCATATGACTTAAATGTTATCTGCTGAAGGGTTGACAATTTCTGAAGAGCTGTTGCATGAAAAATGGTTTTGAAGTAGGACACATCCAGAGGAAATAATCTTCTTTATACCTGGTGATGTGATGGAAGAGGTGGAGACCAGAGATATCGTTCAAATTCAGTATCAGCTTTGTACCAAAACCAAATTGATGATCACTCTTCCCTTTTTTTTCCAGACTTGAGTAGGCAAAGGGAGCACACGTCAACATACAGCCTAGAGGAATCATGTTCATAGAATCATAGAACCATTTTGTTTGGGAAAGACCTTTTTTGTTTATTAAGTCCTACCACTAACCCAGAAGTGCCATAATCTGTGTCCCTAAGCACCACATCTACACATTTTTAAAATACGCCCACAAATGGTAACTCAACCACTGTCCTGGGCAGCCTGTTCTAACCCTTTTGATGAAGGAAATTTTTCTTATGTCCACTTAAACCTCCACTGGCACAACTCGAGGCCATTTCCTCTCATCCCATCACTTCTTATTTGGGAGAAGAGACCAACACCCACCTGGCTACAACCTCTTTTCATGTAGTTGTGGAGAGAAATTAGGTCTCCCCCCAACCTTTTATCCAGGCTGAACAGCCCCATTTCTCTCAGATACTCCACATAAGACCTGTTCATGTTCACCTGGACCTCATCACTTGTTTTTTAACAGTGGGTTGAGCTGTAGGATCCCCTCAGATCTGGGCCTCACTCGCGAGTACAAATATGCTTGGTAGGCTGTAAGTTAATGTAGACTGAAGGTCAGCCAAACCAGGTGCTTTATCTCTGCCAGGAGTAGAAGGTGGGGGAAGAACAACGATTAGGGAGGTGTCCTCCCACCTACCTGCACACAGCTTCTTACACTTCCATAACTGCACATCCCATGTTTAGGAGGTACCAATGGACTTAAACTCCATGCAAACTCTCTTTTGAAACGCTTATAGTTGTGGCATTGAGCACCATACTGCGTGAAAATACACTGTCTGGTTTGTTTTAAACCTTTTCCCTCATATATTCACTGGAATCCACACAAGTAGTTATTCATACACAAAAGAGCAAATGCTTACTCACTGTTCTTTCCTGACATTATGTATCTCTGTTGTATAGACCAAGGAGTCTTCCCACTCGAAATCGACTTAATACTGCTGCTTTCCCTCTTTAGTGTGTGGGCCCACCAGTGAGCTAATATAGATACAGAGCAAGTCTCTGCAGTTGGGAAAGGAAGGCTGTGGGTCTACTAGTTGGGCACAGACAGTGGTTAGGATGATAAATAGTTTCTTTTCCCTGTTTTCCATATTAAAGAGATGAGTTCTTTCCATGGTAGTGCCCTTCTGACTAAGGACTCTAAAGAAATTCCTCTGATGTCCTTTGTGAAAATTGCCAAATGGATTCCTTGGGAAAATGTGGGCAGGTGAAAGAATGATTTGGCTAAACCTGCTGCCATCCAACGCTACCAACTGCAACAGTTTTGTAAGAGAGAAATTAGATTTCTAAAATGGAAAACAAATGCTTTTAAGTGTGGTCCAAGTAGTCCATAGCCTGCCATAGAACTGTGAGAATATCGGAATTGACTTCTGGCTTCAGGGAAGAAAACATTGCCTTCCTTGAGTGTCCTTTATACTCTGCTTTTATAGTCCCATTAAAAATCTTCAATAGAAAGCAATGGCATTTTCCCCAAACACCTGCATATGCTTAAATTTGCTGTATGCTTAATGACTTCCAGATACATGTTTGGGGATTATAGCTTGTGTTAAAATCCCACTGCTTTTTATATTTTCAAAATATATTTGTTTTCCATCAACCACAAGTTTGTTAACCAGAAATACTTCTGGTGTTTATTGTCTTTTCCTGCCGTAAAACTCGTCTTCTCCTCGGAAGGGCATCTGACTGGGTAGGGTTTTCTGTCCCAACCATCATTGGAAATGCAATCCATTAACATTTGATATCTTGACATTTCTATTGACCTCTCATTTGCAAAGCGCAGTGGTATTTTTCGTGGCCTTTTCATCCTTGATTATACATGGAATAGGAGTGACTGTTTCTACTGACTGCACTTTAAAAATATCTTTGTTTTACCAGCTGGAGTGGCACCTTGTTTTTGCCTCCCTGGATAGACCTTATTCTGTATGGAAGGTCTGAGGTCTAAGCAAGTCATGCGGAGCCAGAGGATTTTCTTATTGACTCACTAAGCGGGAGGGCAGGCAGGTCAGCCTCCGAGGGTCAGTTAATGTATGCTGCAATAGCAGTAACCATAAACAGATCTTGCGCTCCCGTTGGCAAAAGTGCAGGCCAGTGGGCTAGGGCTGAAGGTTGGTTTGTTTTTAACCTGTCAAATCATGCACTTGTAACCAATAGAGGGGTGGAAGGGGCGGTGTGCCGTTGATACACAGACTCAGCTCTTCCAATGCAGGGTCTCTCCTGTCCTATGTCATGTATGGGTTTAAAAGGCCTCCCGTTTATGGATAGCTGTATCGGAGGATGGCTGTACCTACGCAGATATACGTGTACGTGTACATATATAGGCGCATGCATAGGCACCTTTGGACCACAAGTGGCTATGGACATTTGTGTATGTGCACCTAAAGGACATTTGCTTAAGGACTCAAACCACTTTTAAAGGTACAAAAAGCCCCAACCTGCTATAACTCTCATTTTCAGTAAAACTCCCAAGCAATTTCCACACCACCACCTGTTAGTCTCTGCTTCCAAACCTTCCCGTTGTTTCTCATCAGACTATTGCTGGTGAACTATTAAATCAGGCAGCACCAATTCATTTAATTCTAAAAATCCATTACAACACAGTGCCTAAACGGCCTCCCCATATTCATTTCTCAAAGAAATCCATTCATATTTATGCTTTAATACTCTAAGTCTACCATGCAAAAGCACTCAAATCCCCGGTAGAAATCCAGGAAAAAGCCTGATTACAGGCAATTATAGACAATGTTCTTTAGCCCCTGATCCTCCTAGGCTGTCCACTTAGGCATCTGCAGAATGGGGAGTTTGGTCAGTGGGATCAGTTTATTGCACCAGCAATTAAGTCCCTCTAAAAATTCACAAAAACCCCATATGCCACCAATTCTGCAAGCTGGGCCACATGGTATGGACATGCAGTATTCAGCAGGGTCAGCACCTGAAGTGTCACCATGAAAACCAACACCCATACGCTCCTGCTGGTTTCCAATGAGTTTAACTGGGAGGAGAGGGGAGGAGGGGAGTGGCTATATTTCCTCAGCAGAATGTGAACTCTAGAAATGTTGCGAGGGATTATTTTACTCTTACAAGTTAAAGGTTAGTGTTGGAAATGGATTAGAGAACTGCCGCTTTTAAACTGTTTGCAAAGAAACGTACATATTAAATCCTTTTTGATGATATCACATTAATCCCTAAATACTGATTTTTATGTAAATTTTGACTCTTGCAAAGCTCTGACAATTCAGCTATCCCCATGTGGTTTTATCAGAGATCAATTGCTCCTTTAGATCTTTTTTTCCTTTTTTGCAGTGCCTTTTCCTTTATTCCAAAGTCATCACGGCAGCTGGAAGATGTAGTACTTTGGACATAAAATAATAACTCTATTTAATATTTTACCTTTATTTTCTGAATTTGTTCCTCTGACACATCTTGTTAGATATATTTTTATCAGTCCAAAGGATAACCACAGTAGGGCTATTTTTATTTCTAGGGAAATGATGCATGATAACTACTGGCAGGGCCCAAAACAGTAAATCAGTCCTGTTCCAACCACAGAATGTATTAAAAGTCTGTAGCCTGTGGTAATAAGTTATAATTTAGTTGACTTGCAGTTTGTTTGGGCTTAAAACTGTACAAATGAGTCACACTGGCTAAGTCCTGGAATATAAAATAGTTTGTGCTTTATTAAGGTTTTCAGCTACCACCACAACAGGTACCTGGAGAGAACAGGCATTTTTCAAATGGGCGCAATACATTTTTATAGTGAAATGCTTCCGACTTGATTGTATAATTTATAGGAGATGGTTAAATTACCACACGTCCTGTGTAGTGCACAATGTTTGCTTACAAGACAATGAGATGAACAGACTCTGAGAGCTCATTCATCTAATCTCTTACAAATCTGAGCACGCACCATCAATACCAAGCACCGCTGGCTGTATCCAGCCACGAGGCACCCCTCAGCTGCTAAGCCAGGCAGGTTGCTCAGGAGCCATCACAGAACTTCAGACAGCTAAGGAAACAATCTCTTTCATGTATTTTTATTTACAGAGACATGTGCATGCCAGTTTGTGTCAAATTTGCCAGGAGTCTCGGAGCTGGACAAACCCAAGTATTTTCATTTTAACTGGTCACTTAGGTTATTTTTTTAAAACAGCATTTTTATACCTTCTCTGTGATACAGCTTTTCAAGGTTAAATTTAGGTTAGTTTTTAGAAGTTGAGAGAAAGTGAAAGTTTGAGCCAAACAAAACCTTTTTTTTAATTGCCTGATTCCTTCTTGTGACAGAAAAAGTGAGTTAAGGTCAATATTTTTTTTCCACTTTTAGCATATATTTGTTATTGATCAAAGGAGTACACGTTCTCTCCTCACTCATAATGCAGTTTTGATCATTTTAGATTTTATACTTGTCTTCCTGGTATTATTTTTAAGTGTTTATTCAAACAGTTCTGAGTATTTGCTTTGGGCATTGTATTAAGTAACAGCTGTTTTCCAACTACCTGTGGCCCTTAATGCTTTAAAAATGTCCTGAGCAATTAAGATACTGCAACCAAGGAAAAAAAGTGCTAGAAAAACTGAAGGAGGGGGCCTAATCTTGGTATAAACAGGAGTGCCTGTTCTGCTAGTTTTAGGACAGCTGTCTGAATCCCTCATAGGAACCAGCCTTCGGAGGTCATACCCCTGAATTTCGCTGTTATGCCTTTTTCGTGCTGCTGGAAGATAAATAACCAGAGAAAAACTGTAAGGAGTGTCAGTGTATGTATGGTTTATTTAGACTCTAGCATGTGCTCGCCACTCTCCAGATGAAGATCCCTGCCTTAGAGAGCCTGGTAAGAGGCAGTGAATAAAATTACCAGGCAGTGGGATTTAACTGAGGCTGTTGCCAGTATCTTTGAAATCTATAGGCCTGTGTCTGCTCTCTTGGACTGCAAACTCCACTACTTTCCTGGCATTTCTCCTATTTTTTCCATGGTGTGAGAAGAGAGAATGAAGTTGTCTTGCTCTTTCTGTCTGGTAGCCTCATGGTACTCTATCTGGTAGGCTTCCTCTGCCTTACAGGGTCATGAAAACAGGGCAGAATAAAGGTGGTCCTCCTTGTTATCAGCTTTTATATATATATAAAAGTGCCTGCCATACAGCAAACACTCCTTTCCTTTGGCAGTAAGTGGAAGAAAAGAAAAACAGGTGTCTTTCAAGCATTTTTTTTTAAATACAAGTACAAAACAATAATGATCTTGTGCTAAGTGAGAGAAGTAGAAGAAAAAAATCCAGTCATTTAGGATCGATGAATACGAAAGAAAGGCAAAAGCTAGATAATGTTTCAGGAAATAACACTGCTACAAGGTTAATTTTGCCTAGTACAACATTTCCTAGTATTGAATTGCCTGATATACTCCCTCAGGGATTGCTCCTGCGCTTGCAATAATCGAGGCTGATTTTATTGGAAAATCACCTCTGGATGAGAGACATACTCTAGAGAGAACTTTGCATGGGTACAAATAGGTTTTTGGTGCCAGTGCCATGTTGCCCAGGCCAGCACAGTTATAGTTCCCAATCTGTCTGTGCATTCAAGCAGCAAATTCATTAGCAACCCTTCTGGCAGGATAGAAAAATAGACATATTAGGGAAATTTACTTTGAATTGTTTTCAGGATTTGTTGGATAACAGTTCAGTAATCAAATTGCGCCTCCTAACAAGAGCATTAAATATTTTTATTAATAGTGGCAGGGAAGCCGCAGATATTCCTTTAAGTGCAGAACACTTTACCATAATGCTATGTGACTTGCAAAGATCATGGATGAAAGAAGACATTAGCATAGTTGGAGCAGGGGTGCTTGTAATGTCGGAGCTGATTTTTGTTTTGTGCTGTGTGTCGGGGCTGCGTTGAGTCGCGGAGCTCTCGCGTTACAGATGTAATGTATGTTCCAGTATCGGCTCATCCATCAGACCCTGCCAGTTTGCTGGCTCTTTAATTGCAGAAACGGGCCATGTCTTGACAGCACTGCGCTCTCTCTAACTATGGGACCTAAGTTCAGATGTGTGTAGCGGCTTCCAGGCCTTGTCAAGTGGAAACTGAGCATATTGTAAACAGAGTGCATTTTGCCTCCAGCTGGGAGGAGGGACACGTGGAGCGCCCGCGTACCAGGGCCCTGCGCTGACCTTGGAGCGACTTTGAGTGTGGGGATGCTGGAGGAGTGCTGGGAAAAGGCTGATTCAGAGAGACAGACGAGCGAGGGAGAAAAATCAAGGAGATTGGCAAAGGATGGCGGAAAAAAAAAAGATTTCTTAAGAAGGCAGGAAAAATTATTACAGTCAAGGCCAACACCAGGCCCTTCTAATCAGGCTCATCGGGCCACACACCAACAGTAGCAAGAGAGAAAAATGCCAAATGCAGCTTGCAAGCTGAGGTCTGCGTAAAAGCTGAAGTTCTGCTGGGGGGGGGGGGAAGAGCATGGACTGAATTTATTAAAGAATAAATTACATTAGGCTCCAGGAACTGACGGGGTTAAAAATTAGGATTGTAACAAATAATCTGTATACTCTTTCCTAATTCCTGTTGTCTTCATGATTGTTTCACTGCAAAGAGGAGAGCCATCCTCAGCATCAATCATAGTAAGCTATTTAGACACAGAAATAAGTGGCATATGGCTTAGCACTTTTGGGTCTAGCAATCAAGTAGCAACCTTCTGCAATACGACTGTAGTTCGGTTCCCAATGGGCTTCACTTTGATGATTAGATATATTGAGTTCCCTGTGTCATTCAAAGACAGCAGAATTTCATACAAGTTGGTGTTAGCTTCCTCTCACTTCATTTCAATTTTCAATAACCAGTGTCATCACATGTAACAGTTTCTTCGTAATGGAACTTCATGTCGAATCAGATTTGTCTTTCAAGTGAAAGAGCTCTGTGAAAAGTCTTCTGAAATACTGATCGCTGGGAAAAAATCTTACCACACTGAACAGGGAGAGGTTATATATTTCTTTATTTATTTCTCCTAAAGATGCTTAGGTGCCCCAACCCCAGACCATTCAGGAATACTCAGAATAAAAACTTTAGTATTGCATTTGAGGGTGGTATTAGCATTCTTCACAGCACTTACCCAGGTCCTCACTGGAGTCCTTGTTGTACTAAGGAAATAGAAAATATTTTTCAATCATATTTGAAAACAGAAGTATGATATTTAAAGTCAAATTCTGTGCAAGTGGAGTTACATCAGAGGATAATTTGGACTTTTAATATTAATTGATCCCTCTGTACTTCAGTATTGCAGCTGTTAAATAGTAACATGCTTCACTGACACAGAACTGCTTCTTTCATGGTATTTACCTTCTCTCCATCGGCTCATCCCCTGCCTCTGGGCATTGGAGAGGCATCTATACAGGCAGATGGAGGGAGCCAAGTGCTCCAGTGCACTGGGGGACAAAGGCATGGGACTTCCTGGAGGTCAGGGTATAGGAAATGGTGGGGAGAGACTCAAAGAGTAAACAGCCCACAATGTGCATCATGGTGAGCACATACAAAGTGTCTACCAGCTCTGTCAGGGATATTTCTAGAGAAATCTCCTGGTTTGGAAATCTTCTACCCATGCCAGTGCTTGAAGCTACATCCTCCTCAGTGGGCTGCAATCTCAGTTCTTTGGTGTCTTTTCCATAAGGTGTCCTAAATGGAGGAACTCTGAAGATCCACCTGTGCCACACAACCTGTACGTTAAGATTCACCTGGCAGCTTACCATGTAGCACCTCCCATGGATATGGATTGTGCCAGACAGTGTAAAGAAAGTGATTTTAGAAAGGAAATTCTGGGTCACACCTCGATGACAAAGCACTTGCTGTAATTCACAATTAGTTTTAATATGCTGCAAGAAGAGTGACTGCAGACAAATGTTTCACAGCTTTGTAAGCCCAAAATGTACCAAGCAGCAAAGATGGTCTGGCTGTCTGTATCACATATCCAAGACTGCCCATCCCATAGTTTTATTTCTTGGCAGTTTCCTACAATTTTGTGGAATATTTTTTTAATGTGACAAAGTCACTTCAATTACACACTCATTATAAGTTTTGCCAAGGTTGACTATGGATCGTTTTGTGTTCATTAGAGCACAAAATTAGAATTTTCATTGCAGCAACAGTAAACAGTATTGGCTCAAAGGAGTCAAGCTTTTTTCCCTTCATAAAATCCCGGAGAAGCTATAACTGAGGACTTCCATGGGTTTTGGACAAGATTTTATTTTTTTTAAACTGCCTTCTGGGTTGTTGGATTTTTTTTTCTCCTTCCTATCCCTTGATATATTTATTTAACTGAATAACCAGTTCCCTTCAAAATGATGACGTTGCCACTATGTGCATGAACAAGAAGGTACAGTGTGTTTCTAAGGCTGTGAATATATTATTTCTTCAACTTCTGAAATGTTACAGCTTGGTGTTTGTCATTTTAGACCCAGCCAGGGTTGTAAAAGCCACAAACGGTTTTCAGGAAATAACCCCATTTCAGAAAATACTTCATCATCTGCTTAAGTCCACCTAAGCCCCATTAAGCTTTCATTTGAGTCATCTCAGAGTTTATTAGTTAAGTAATAATTAAAGTTTCTGTTTAATATGGATATCTATGATTGAGTCCACTTGTCATACTGATGTAAATATAAATAAATTCCACCAAAACCAATAATTTTACATATGCAAAAATTAAACAAATAGGAAATAAATCCAGCACAGAATACAGAAGAAAACCAGAAGGGTTTCCAATATAGTCCAGGCTTTCAAAAACTGTCTGGAACAAATAAAGAATAAGACTGCTGCCTCTTGTCTGTATCTAGAAAAATAAGTAAGATTTGGAAAAGCATCTTGGAAAGATTACATTTTTAGCTTGATTTTTATGGTAATTTTTTTTAGGTTAATTTAACCTTCTTGCTGATTTATCTCACTGGAAACAATAGTATATTAAGTAGTGGAATGCAACTTAGTAGAAATATAACCAAAAATGTCTCACCTGCTATGTTTGTGTGCTCAAGGTAAACCTACGCTACTCTACCTTCCTCTCCATGGTTTAGGATTAGAGAGCTTCACTTGAAAGAATTTCCAGGCTTTGTTTTTAACCTAAGGTGTATTTACAAGGAGGAAGAGACAATGGAGGCTCTTAACAAAGTAGCAAAGAACTTCAACAGACATCCCCATCAGAGCTTGCACGGCAGCAGTTCTGTGCTGTCCTCCTACAAAACCATGGAGTGCTTCTCTTTGTATGTGGCAGGCTTGTGTCTTGCCAATGGGATGCACAGTCCTTAGCAATTTATTATTTTTTTTTTTAGATATAATACTCCATGATAATGTCATTCAGGATAAGATATGTCAGCAAATGCACCGACAGGCTTTATCAGCTTATACCTCTGAGCAAAACCTGGAGCTAGAGTGAATGGGGACAGCAGACATACAGCAGAGGCATATCTCTTCCTCTCAAAGAAATGTGTTTAACAAGATTATGTACTATTTCCATTCCAAATTTGCAATTAGCACCCCATGAACATAAAAGAAAATCATCCAAGTGGTAGATAATGTGTTAGATATATGTAGTTAGACTTTTGAGATTAAGCACACTATTAGATATGTGGTAGCACAGCTACTAATCTGAATAGTATGAGAGCTCATTAAAATACGGTTCTCCTATTAAACCTGTGAAATATGCATGTTTGTGCATGCATGGGTGTGCATGCAGGAATGCAAATTACTAAGGGGCAAGATTAGCAAATTGTGGATTGTGGAAGTCCTACTGTATATAGTAGATTTTTTTTCCTTCGAAGCAGTTTGATTTTGCAACTTTATTCTCAACCCTATAATTTTGCACTAGCTGGCATAAATTAGCAAACTAGAAGTCTAAATATATGTGTCTGATGTGCCTCTCAAAAGAAATAACGAGACGAACACACATGGTGAAACAGGAGTAGTGTGTGTAAAATATTGATGCTTTTCTGCACATAGGTTACATTTTAGTCAGGAAAAAGGAAAGAAAAATCCTTCAATTGCCATTTATCTGTGTTGTTTGTGGTCTGGAGTTCTCTGAATGTATTTCTTTTTAACTTCAAGGACTTCTGAGTCTGTAAAGAGACTAGCAATGCCAAGCATTCCTTCTCTACCAAATGTGATAATTTTTGAATCCAGACAGTGGTTTACTTGCATTAATGTGCTCAGTGGTCTGGTGGAAATCAGTAAAATGATGAGGTGCAGTGAAGGGGGAAGGCGGGCCTTCCACATTTATTTATTCTGGATAAATGGCGCCCATTAATCTATCAGGAAAATATGGAATTAGCGGGGAAGAAACCACAGTTGCAAATTTGGCAGTTGCTAGTGTGCACAGATGGTCTTTCAGTGTTTTAAGATTTTCCAGTCTTTTGATATTGATACCGACATTGAAAAGTGTATTGCTAATGTTTGTCTAGAATAGCCACAGAAAAACAACATTGTGTGTTTTGGATTGTTCCATCTCCTCTCGGTGTATTTGCATAAAGTTTTTAAATCTTAAAGGTAAACTTCTTATGCTCTGTCTGTCTGGTTATTTTAAGAAGCATAATTGGAGTGTGATTTCCTAAAATAAGACAGCCAGCCAGTATATCCAGACAAAGGCATTAGGAAGAAAGAGACTCGTGCTTGTAAATTCTCTTGAACAAAGTTTGCAGGTTGGTAGTGCCAATGGCTTTCCTGTCACTGCAGACAGTGTGCTGCTTTGTAAAGTGGTGCTCTCAAAACCAGGATGTTGAGTCCCTCCTTGATAGAGCATTGTTTATTCTTATTCTGCTGACAAGCAGTGGTTTTCAGTCACTGTAGCTTCAGTGAAGCTGGGAATCTGACCCTGGCAAAGTCTACATTCAATGTTTCAGGGCATGAAGTCAAGAGGGAAGGTTAATGTCATCTGCTTAATTTGCTTTGGGAATGTTTAGTTGATTCTGTAAGACCTTGTTGAAATATTTCACAGAGGAAATCACAAAATAGTTCTTGCCAACTTTACTTTGAGTTTATTCTCAGCTGACCCAGAGGATACAGTACCTTAATGACTGTTCTGAAATGTGACTTCTGTAGTGCTGCAGTTGTGTACACTACCTACGTGTGCACAGGACAAAGATGGTTTTGACCACAAACAGCCCAGGATGCTTTGTATTAAAAATTTGGGGGAAAAAATAAATAGAAAAACATATATATTTCAGCACACCAAAAATTTTAATCTGGTGAAAAAAGATATGAGGTGCAAAAGTGAGGCAAAATTTTCAGTGTGTGACACAAGCACCATATGCTCCAATGTCTCCGGGTGTATAGGTCTCACTTATATAGATCTGTATGTAGATAGATAGATACATGCATACATACATAGACAGACAGATACAAATGTCTAGATACAGGAAGCCCAAACTACAGGACATTAGTTATGCTTCTAAGGATTTTTGTCTTGCTGGTATCTTCCAATGAGATAAATATTTCTGTGGAATTAAATATTAGGAGCTAACAAGAACATTTTCTAATCCCTGTTCAGCAGCAATCTTCCTCAGCATCTGTGTGGATACCATAGAACACACCTGGAAGCACCTTGCTGCTTCAGACAGTAGTTCCCATCTTTGATGCACATAGTCAGATTTCATGTGCCACCTCAGAAACAGAACTCAGTTTTGTTTTACAAGCAGGGATGCAAAATGTAGAGTTTTATGTCCCAGCTTGCCAACAGCCATCTTGGGTAAACAGGTACTTTAGTTTAAGTCATACCTGTCACACAGGGCAGAATTCTTAGATATATTTTGCAAGCTATACTTTTTATTTATTCATCCCAAGTGAACAGTTGCCTTTTCTGCAACCAGCTGATACTATTGACTGATGCTGTGTGTAATCCATTATAACCATCTGATCTTTCTCTAGAAAACTACCTTCCTGGTCATTCTCCTCCATGTATTTTTGCAGCTGAATTTTCCTGATAGACCGTAGTACCTTGCATTTGTCCACACTGAATTTCATCCTGTATCTTCAGATCTTACCTCCGCTTCATTTTGTATTCTGACCCGTCCTCCAAAACACTTGCACACCACCTCACACGGGTGTTATTTGCTAATTTAACAAGCATACTCCCTGTTCTCTCATCCAGCCTGCTAATGGTGTTCTAAAACGTCCATGTCTATTGTGTAGCTTCTGTGACAGTAGTTAGGCTTTAGACTTGGCAGATGTTTCTTGCCAGATCTATAATAAAAATGAGATATAATACTGATGATGATTTGGGCGATTTATGTGGTCTGTAATGGATAGCTTACCAGAATGGATCAGCCCTGTAAAACCTTGAACTGGCTGCACATCATGCAGGACTTCTTATGGACGTCTGAGTATCCTGGAGGGTGTGAACTTTTCTGCTTTTTTGCCATATGTGATACTTTCATTTAGCAAGCCACAAAAATGCACAAAAACCTCATTGCACTACATTTCCAAGTCCCTCACCGGCAATTAAAGACTCGACAGTGCTGATTGTCTATTTGCTAACCCACCACATATGAATTTTGTGAAATACTGCCCGCTGTCAATGTTCTTGCAGCACTGGCAATTCTTCAGTTTTATGTGTTCCTATTTTGTCTTGAAAATTGTATTGAGGAAAATCCCAAATTTCTTTGTAGTCTGCCTGACATTTAAGAGAGTAATGCAGATCCTGCACCGTTGAGGAACAGAGATGCAAAAACAAATGAGAATGGAAGTGGTTGGAAGCAGAGAGAAAGAAGTCAGACATCAGGCTAGGCTTAGAATGAGCATGCAAGATGATTGTTTTGTAAGCAAAAACTGACCCTGGTCAGCTCTAACTAGTGTTATCTTCACTTACTCCAGATATTGCTAGAGGAATTCCTTCATTTGTATAATATCAGCAAGCAATTCATCTCTACTTCACTCAGCAGTCATATACAATCATATCATCACTCATGCACATACTCCAGAATTCATCCACACAGTGCAGGAATAAAGCCATGCATCTAATAATATATGTGGAGGATTGTTCCAGACATAAACTCAAGCTTCCTTTTAAAAGGAGCCATTTAATATTCTTTTACACATATAATTGTGCTACAGTCAAATGATCTTTTAAGCACTTTTCTACAAGCCTTGGTTGCAGGGTAAAGGATTCCCCACTGCTTTTGTCCTGTGTCCTTCACTGCAATGAATTTCTCAGTTTCTCTCCCTAATTTGGCCACATACAGGTGCAGAGAAAGGTAAATACAACCTCCACTCCGGAAGCAGTCTCAGACCATCACTCACCTACTTTTGCACCATCCTACAGGAGTTCACTAGGATTTAGGGAGTACTAGCACAGTCATGTTCACTCGGATGTATGTACAGTGCTGTTCAGATTTATAGCCATTGTTGTGCTCTGTCCTCTGAACAAGATGTCCTGTAACTCAGGTTCCAGGCTCTGTCAGAACACTCCCCTGCTCTTTGGGTATTCCTCACTGCACTTGTGCACACCATGTTTTAGTTTGCTTTGACTGATTTACCTGGGTCAGTCTCTTAATTTGGTAACATTTGCCTGAGTAAGGGCAGAGCCATGGGCTTGTGGTTTGGCCCAACTCATTTTTATGCTCTAACTCCATCAACAATTATTTTTTCTTGGCCCATAACCATTGCACAATGACTAGTCTGTTAAAGACAATTGCGGGTCTCCAACACCGAAGCACAAAGAAGTTCGTTTTGTTGTCAGCTTTCTAGTGTACCCAGGAGAAAATCCATCCTCTGCCATCCTCACAAGTGAGAACTCAGGGAACAATCTCACATCCATTTTTCCATTTAGGTTCCCAAGTGCCTTTGTGTATTTGCTCTGACCTTATGTTGGGAAGAGTTATAAGTTACTAGCAGTCATCTTCTCCATATTTTTTCTGTGACCATAATCCAGTGTAATGGAAACTTTCCAAGACAATTAGAAACGCAGTCCATACAGCAACTTGCACAGAGAAATTCAGGGCGATACACTAACCTTCTTTAAAGAGGCAAACCCCATCAAGAAGATGGGGTTATTCAAAGTCCTGAATCT
This sequence comes from Gallinula chloropus, assembly GCF_964237585.1. Taxonomy (NCBI): domain Eukaryota; kingdom Metazoa; phylum Chordata; class Aves; order Gruiformes; family Rallidae; genus Gallinula; species Gallinula chloropus. The sequence continues at coordinate 18,121,743 of NC_140096.1, forward strand.
GTTCTTCATAAGCTTTACACTTTGTTCATATACTAGGCTGCATCTTAAATATAAACCTATCATCAGGTTTAGCAAATCAATACCGTAAGAGTGTGAAATGGTCCCCAGAAATCTCCAGAATGCCATTTCACAGTAAAAGCAATTGAAAAAGAAGCTGCAGTGGAATATCTTATGAGATAGCCATTTAGATCACAAAAGGATCATAAAAGTCAGAAGCAGTTTGTTTGAAGCAAGGTTCATAATATAACCATACAGAGCTTGCTGGGAAGAAAGAGGAAAATTGCAAACCAATTTGTGGTTACGGCTTTTTCTGTCAATTCTACAGGGATTTAAAACTTGTAAAAGGTGGAACTTCTGCCATCTTACACTGCTCAACTAGAAAGAGATAGCTATAATCATAGGAGCTAAGCAAACACCAATTATTGAAAGGCAATATAGTCTTTATTAACTTCAAAGCAATTAGCACTTCTTTAGTTCATTTGCCACAGAGCAAGGTGGTGTCAGACAGTGGCATTTGTCAGTAATAATCTGAGCATCTTTTGAGGCTTGCCCTCCTCTCTTCTCATCATATCTTTTCGGTGAAGTTTCGATACTTTCTCGTTATGTGCAATAAAGGCATGAATGCAAGTATTAAAAGGAATGTTTCTGTGAGCAAATGCCACCTGAGCATGCCACCCTGTTTCAAACAGTTTGTATCTCATCACTACGTATTTACAAAAGATGATTGTGTCTCAGTGCAGAATAATAGGAGCAGAGCACCCTGGAGGAAGTCGTATGTCACAAAGCAAAAAAATACTGTAAATAAATGAATCAATTATTTTTGTTACTCCCATTCAATTCTACACCCACCCTTTGAATTAATATGTAATCTTTGCTCTTCAGTAAGAGCTAACAGATGCCCTGGTTAACTAGAATGGCACAGGTCAGATTTAAATGAATCCCTCCAATGGTTGGAAACTTAATTAGGTTGCAGATACAAGTCCTTTAATATTTATTTTTTTAAATCTTTATGGTTCCTGGTTGATTAGAAGTTAATATGGAGCCAGTCTACCTTCTTCTTTGCTTCCTTTAAAAAAAATATCTAGACAATAAAAATAGTTTCTGGTTTTTCTTCTGATAACGTTTCTCTTTAAAGAGTGGCACTGCTTTAATAAAGATATAGGAAATGAAATTTCAGCTATGTTACACTCAATCAGATTACTTTGGACAAATGAAAAGTAATACTGCCTCCTTTAATACCATTAGAAGAATTGATATTGCAGAATTCTTTTCAGATCACAGTGCACTGACGACTAGAGGGCTGATGCTGTTTACCCTTTGGTGACACCTGTGTGCTGTGTCGCTGGGAAATGTCTCAATGGTGACTTGGGGACACAGGAGGTGGAGGGCTAATGTGCAGCCTTCCCATTTTCCTCGCTGCTGATGCCACCATAGGTGAGGCTAAAGCCCAGGACAGGGAGCGCAGCCAGGGCTGGCAGAGGGCAAGAGGGCCATGTATGCGCGTAACTCACATGCCTAGAGATGCTCTCCACAGTGCTTTTTTATGAACTGGGACGTGGCCTTGACTCTCCTGCAAGAGGGGCTCTCCAAGGCCCAGGAGATTATGCAGGATCGTTCAGTTTTGCAGGATCAGGTTCTAATTACAGTGTCTCTGGGTGACAGTTGTCCTGAAGAGTTCACATCTATATAATGGAGTGAAAACATGTAGGCTGCAGTTTGCTGCTACCTTCTGGGTGGCTGATGGTGGCCCATTGCAAGAAAGCCTAGCTGGCCAGCTCTGGGAGTACTGCATGGCTCCCTGGTAGTGACAGCACAACAGGTTTTTGCTGCCTGCCCTTGTGTAGTATTGCCAGAGTCCCTGCTTCACACGGAGTCACAGTCGCTGTCATGCTGGGGCTCCTCAGGCACCAGGCATGAAGCAGAAGAGGCCTCTGACAGCTCTGCAGGGCGCTGTGTGATTGCCCCAGGATCAGAGTAACGTGGAATTGTGCTCTTGATTTCCTAAGCTACTGCTGCTCACTCCTCAGCAGCCCAAGTCCTGGGCTGTGGAGCACTAAATGAGTGCTTGAAGTGATTAGGCGTTATTTATCTACATTTATGAACAATGCATTTCATTCATGTCATCATTTACTGCACATATTGGGAAAGTTATGGGGCTCTTTGGGCGATTTCTGTTCCAGGAAGTGAGTGTGGCATTTTTTTGTCTTACATAACCCTTCATTTATCTCCCAGAGCCTGCTTTCTGGATCACCCCTTTAATGTTTTGTGTTCAGTTTTGCACGTATTCTTTTGTCTGAAACAATGAGGAAAAAATGCACGTTGAAACATCTGTTCTAATCCATCCCATCAGAGAGGGACAATTACAAATAGCACTTTGCCAATTAATTTGTAACCTTATTCATCACATAAAATCATGCTAAGGCAGCTTCTTTTCCTTTGCATGATTTGCACCACTTTTATCATCATATGTGACTGGCGCTGCTGAAATAAATTTCTCAACGTAGCTTGGAAAGACAAAGACTTTCCCCAAGTGAGTCTTAATGAGCAGGAGGCTGGTGTGCATCATCTCTGCCACTTCTTGCAGTGTCCCTTGTTGCAGGCTGGAAATAAAAAAAGTCTTAATTACTAAATGCCACTAGAAAAAGCTTTATTGAGCTTTGTGGATAGGCAGAGCACTGTTCCTTGCACAGAGCCACTGGTCTTTCTTAGCCACATTGGGAACAAGGTCAGCGTGGCAGCTGGCAGGCTGTCTGTGCTAACCAGCATGTGGGAGAAGCTCATGGTGTTTAATAACAGCAGCAGATACACCTGAAAACTTAAAATCATCTGCAGGCTGGAAGCAAGGAGACACAGATGCTGCTGGTAGCTGCTCTAGTTACACATAATGACTGCCCTCAACTAGTGTAAAGCAGCATAGCTCCAGTTATTTCGTTAGATCAGCACCGGTTTGTACCAGTGAAGGGTTTGTCCCATGAATCAAAACCTCTTTTGGTGTATCTCCATTGATTTCTTTGGAGTTACCCCAGAAGAAACTTTTGCTCCAAAGTGTTGCAGAAGTAGAGGAAGCTGACAGGATGAGAAGAGGGGTAACAGCTGAAGCCATGAGGACTGAGACACAGGAGGGAGACAGTTGGCTGCTTTGGGGTAAGCAAGCTAATTCTCAAGATTAAAGATTTATTTTTTTCTTAATCCTACTTATTTAATAGAATGTAAATAAAGTCTTGTCTTACATAGCTAAACTTCTCCTAGCATTATACTCCCCAAGCAGGGCCAGGAGTCACACTGGTGTAAATCCAAACCAATTCGACTTCAGTGGAGGAACTGTCTATTACATTAAAAAAAAAGAAACATTTCAGCGTTAGGACTTCCACTCAAAATAGGCTTCTGATTACTAGCATTTGCTTTAAAAAGCATGATGCTGCACTGAGAAATGGGACTAAGGCACTACGGGATGTCAGCAACATCCAACTCTTGCCTGTGTTTATAAGTAAAGTTCAGCCACCTCAGAGCCACCAGCAGGATTTGGGGAGATCTCATAAAGCTGTGAATTCTTCCAGTAAAACTGAACTGAAAGAAGGAAGAGTACGATGCTGTCCTATGAAGTTGTGGAAGCGTGGTGGGGTTTTATCACTTATTTGTGCTTTGGAGCGGTAGCACTTTGTGGGTATGGTTTAGGATCAGCTCCAACTCTCTGTCAAGTTAATGTGAGCTGGACCGGTTCCTCCACGGCAAGAAGTTGCAGTGGATTTCTATGTGGAAACACGCAAATGTGACTGAACAAATGCCACACGCATCGCGTGTCCCAGGCAGCTACGGAGGGACCTTCACACCTCTCATTTTGCAAAACACAACTCTTCAACCAGCATTTTTAAAAAGTCTTTAGAATGTGAAGCAAGTGTAACCGATACAGAAGTGTCTAGCTGGCTTGTGAATAGCCTGAAACTGCTTTTCCCTGGGATGCAAACGATACTGTTCAGGGCGGCGCGAGCTGATACAGATGATGACAGGGATGCTTCAAGGATCAACATCTGTTACCCAAGGAGTTAGCATGGGATGAAAGGAGGGAACATCTCTCATGGAGATGGTGTGGGTGTTTATAGGGTAATTCTCCCTATGCTGTGGCAAGTGAGTCAGTGACAACCTCTCATTGCAGAGGGTATGTACAGGAGAGCTAGACATCAACACATTGTTAATGTGGACATTTAACAATATATAAATCATATCCTGGATGTCCCTGGTTCTGTTTTACTGCAGCAGCATTCTACCTTGAGAAAGTAGGAGAAACTGCTCTTGCTAAAGTCCAGTCCCATGGCCTAAAATCAAGACTTGAAATAGGAATCCTAATTTTCCATGCTTGACTTTTTTCCCCAAAATCTCTGTAGCACTGGTCAGACAATTCAGAACTTCCCAGCCTGCGTGCCAAGATTTAGGCATCTTAAAAATCCTTATGGAAACAAGAAGTACTAAAGGTTTTCCTTGGAATTTGGTTAATTGTTGTGGGAAATGCACAGGAATTTGGAATAAGCCATTTTGTTAAAGACTTCATTTATTGAATAAATGTATTGGGTGTTCTCATATATGTGCAATATATGCGTCCTAGATGGCACGCCAGCATGCAGAAGAAAATCATTCTAAAAATTACATCACTGCAAAATCTAGGTGTAGAGAAGAGCCTGGAAGCTTAGCAGATTCTTCTTGGTCTTTTTGTGAAAGTCTGAAAAACAGGTAGTGGTTGTTGGTGCATAAGAATGAGGAAAATTCTAGTGTAGTGTGAAAAATTGACAATTTTTTACAGAAAAGAGACAGAAACATGAACTCAGCTATATTAAGTGTTTTCTTATAAATATTTTGAATCAAATAAAATATTTTGACAGTGGTGAAACCATGCTTTTATTAAACTGATTGAAAGGTTGCCTTGGCTTTGCACTGCACTGTGTAAGACATCCCTCATAGACAGGATGCAGCCAAGTTAAAGCTCTCAGCAGGGACTGCACTCTGGGCTTAACTGATTACATAAAACATTTTAAGTCCATTTAATGAAACAAAATATTTCGTCGTAGATGAAATTAACTCCAAATATTTTATTTGAATTTTCCCAACAGAAATGTGTTACTTTGGAGGGGAGTTCAAAATTTTCTTGCAGGTAGTAATGGCAATTTTAATGAGAATTTGTTTTTGTCAGGTTATCCTGGGGGAGAATTTCTAAGAGCACAGCTATGCTCTCCATAGAAGGGCTAATTAGCATTGCATTTCTCAAGTCCTGCTAGGGGGAAGGTCTGTGGTACAACCTTCTGCATCACCAGTGGAGGACCAGGCTCTCCAAATAAGTTATAATGGATTGTGTTACCCTCCCCGACTGCGAGACTGGATCTGGCCGTGCGTCTGCACCCTCTGCAGGGTGTTACTGGGGGCAGTGCCTTTAGGTGATTTAGCTTCAGGGCAGCAGAGGGGTGAAGAGCACTGTGGATGTTCTGCTGCAGTTCAGCAAAGGCAGCTGGAGCTGATGTGACTGAATAAAGAGGATTTCTTTCAAGCCCATTGGGCCCAGGGTGATTACTGAACACTACAATCAGGGTCTTTTTTTTTTTTGTCTTTTTTTTTGTCTTTTTTTTTAAGATTGCCCTCACATGAGGCTGGAAAGCAGAGAAAGGGCTGTGGCAGTACAGATTCCTATGATCTCCCCTTGCCATGTAATCAGAAGAGCTCCGCAATTGAATATTTCACAATAATCACTGCATTTTCAATGGGGATGATATAAAAGCAAATATCAAGGCCTCTGGCTGACAAAAGCAGAATACAGAGGGAAAATATGAAAATAGCAACTTACTTCAGCAATAAAGAGAGTGTATTTTATACTGCAGTTTTTCTTTTTGTTAAATCATGACTTTCTAGTAAATGACATCCCAGAAGATATTTATCAAAGCAGGAAAGCACTAGAAAGGAGCACCCTGCATTCACTTTAATATTTCTCCTTTTCTTCTGACATTTTCTTGCCTAGAGATCTAATTCCATTAAATATGTACATTTTTGACTGGAAGACTTCTTCATGTATCTTTCAGATGAATCTTAAAAGTACATAAGGTCTGTAGGGCAGGTTTTTTTAAGTGCAAATGAGGCGCACAGTAGAATATTGTCTATGAGGCTTTTCAAATTATTTATATTCCTGCAGTGCTTTGCCTTTCTCTTTCTCTGATAATGATAAGGAAGAAGTGAGCCTCCAATGCACCTTCTGTGGAACACTGTCAAACAACATTAGTCATATTTAATATCTGACATACAGGAACTTACTTTGGCTGATCTCCATTTTTATTGGATTTATTAGATGTTATCCTGTCTGTAACTTTCTGTGATCCCACAGCGTATCGAAGTGTTAAAACCCGTTGGGCCCCTGATTGGTCAGCAGTAGAGCCCTGCTACACTCTTGTGAATGGATATAAATTAACATTCCCTCATTAAGCCTACTTTGCAGTACATGTGAATCTGCTTTAGGAATAATGACAGCTAAATGCTCTGCTGGCCCCCAGCCATGCCCACTTGTGCTGTTCTCCTCCAGCCTTCTTCTGAAGCTCCATAGAGCTGGGCCGTGGCCGTGCTTGGGAAAATACAGCCTCTGGGTCACTTGGGTGCTGCATAAAGCTGTATGGGGCCTGGCTGGGGTGGCTGTTTTCCTCACACCACCTTTGAAACAGTAACTGAATGTTGTGCTAGAGGCCATGGTGCTCTAGGAGGTGCTGCTTCACATTCGGTGTAAACAAAGGTCCTGACCATTTACGGTCATTAAAGATTTCATTGCTTTCTCATAGGAATTTGGGTTGAGGGTGTTAATCCTCCTGTCCCAGCCAAATTGCTACTTAAGTAATTATAATCTGCCTAGATGCGTTCCTGTATTGCCGCTAGTGTCACCCTTCTCCTGAAATAAGGCTCAATACACTCCTCTTGGAATGTATTGAGCCTTATTTCAGATTCCACATTTGAATAACTTATCCTCACCGTCCTGCAGTGCTCTCAGCTGTGTTTCACCATTTAATATACAGAGCTGTGCTGACAAAAAGATTGGGATGGTAAGACTTTGCTCTCTCTGGTTGTATTGAGACATTCGGTGATTTAAGCTTCTGTGGAGGAGGGAAGGTCTTAAGCAGGACCTTAAGTAAGGACCATTTGCTGGGTCACATATTTATACTTCCATGGTGTTACCTAGCTATAATATCAAAAAAAAAAAAATCAAGAGTCAAGGGCAATATGAAATATAAGGCCATCTTATTCCACAAATTCTGGGCTGCTCATTCCTATCTTGACAAAAATTGCAAATTGTTCAACAGAGTCTCTCTTTCTCCTGCCCTGAGTGCCTACTCGTGTTCTTGTATCTCCTCAGGTCTCCTTTCATGTCTTTCTCCTGAGCCTCTTATTCTTGTACTGGAGTGCAAGTGCCTGTGGGGATGGCTGCACTAAGTTCACGTATACATATATTTATATTCACTAATTTCATACACACACACACACAAAGTTGAACAAAATACAGCAAAAATTGCAACTGTACCTAGTCCCAGAGACTTAACTTGCTTCTCTTGGAGGTGATACTTAGCCTTTTCCAGGAATTTAGTTTACTGTTCAGTTACAAGTTACAGGCTATAAAGAAGCCTCGTTTATAGTCACTTCTAAGAAAGCCTAAACCCCAAATAATTCACACCAGTGTATTAAAACATGGCACACTCTCAGTGAAAAACGTTACCTGTATGCGATCTCTGTAGCTTTGTGGTTGCTCTTGGAGTTCACCTCCATGTTATACTTGGAGCTTGAAAGCCTGGGTATTATTTTGGGGTGCATCTTCCCCAGTAAGTTCCTTTTGTTTCTTATCCTTGTCTACGTTGTTTTCCTGTTGAAATTCATTCAATGTGTAATCTGATATGATAATATGGACTTCACCTTAAGTTTCTGAAGTGTTTTTGGACAAATGAGTGCTCTCAGCTTCTTTCACTTTCTGCTTCACCTTTTTCATTTTCCTCTTTTTTCCTTTTCCTCATTCACTTTCCTTCTCCCTTTCTCTTATCTTCTCTTCCTTTCCTGATGCATGGCTACTTGGTCCCACATCTGGAAGGAAATACTCACTTCTGCTCAGATTCCTTCTGGTTCCCTGGCTGAATGAGGATGCTGCCATTCCTCACTGAAGTCAGATGCTGTGCATAGGAATTCCACTTTGTCTGCCAGCTCAACACCCTTCAGAAGTCTGGAGTCTTATCCTATATAAATATGGTCCTCTGCAATGTTGCCAGCCAGTTTCTAATGCAGTAAAACTCTCAGCTCTGCAGTCCACTGAAATCCCAACCCTTCTTGTATGCTTGTTTTTCCTGAAGGTCAGGAAAGGGGTTGCCTGTCTTTAATTCTTGGTTTATTGTATGGGATTATTCCTGCTTCTTGAGTCTTATACTTGACTTCAAGGTGGCACTAAGCTCTACTTTTGTAATTGCATATGGCTTTTGACAGGGGTTAATTCAAAGAGTAAGTCACGTGATGTTGGCTGCTGCAATTTTTGGAAAATCTTATTGTATATGCTGAACTGTATCTGAATCTGTTACCTGCTCAAGGAGTTCTTGTGTCTGCTGACTTTTGCAAAGCGTTGTCTGATAGCATCTTCCATCAGCTCGATATATTCCCAGAAGTACCTGAACTGTGGCAGTTTTAGTTGCACTGCAATCAGTGTCAGGAAAAAAAAATAAATGAAAAGTACCTTTCAGTTTTGGACTGACACTGCAAGAACTTCCCCTCCATGCAAGAACTTCCTCTGGGCTGCTGCTCTCCACATCCACACTTCATCCCCAGATGTTTTGATAACATCTCTGCTGATAAGTACTAGCAATACATCAACAAATAAAAGTGCAAAGTAAATAATCACTGTCAGCAGAAATATACAGTCGAGACAGCACGTTTTGAAATATGCAGAGGTGAGAGCCTGTGCTCCCTCTAAGAGCCAGAACCCACGTACATGCTGCCATATGGCTGCAGGCACCTATGGGATCCAGTAAGACGACTGTCAGCAGTTTTTCATTTGCACTCACGTAGCAGGATGCAAGGTACATGCATCTCTTCATGTCTTCCATGTAAAACAACTGAAGACAATGGGTGAGGCATTAGCAAGATAAATATGTGGCCAAGCCCCAAAGAGAGAAGACAGATTGGTGCTAGGAGAAAAAATTAAACTATATATTATGCTCAACAGCCTACCACAGGAGACTGGTTGAGAGGGGGAAAGGTGCTAAGAATGTGAGGCAGCTCCTTGTTGTCTCACAAGGTTTTCCTTGCCTGACTCTCTACAAGGCAAAAAGAGGTTCCATGAGGCTTCCTGTCCCCACTAGATAACTGTTCTATCCTTGTTTTCTTTTGTTCCTGCCTCCACCATTGATAGCAGCCTGAGGGAAGAGGGGTGGGGAAATACGTTGCTTCTGCAAAAATCATTGCAAGAAGAATAGCCAGAACAGAAATGATACTGTTTTGGCTTCAAAAGGGTAAGCAGGTGTCTTAGGAGTCCCAGAAGAGCGATGTGCAAGCTTGTACAAACAACCCCCGAATCATGCCTGCTTGTTATTCACACAAACAGAGTTGAAACTGCCTGAATTCCTCGGCTCCCAGAATTCGGATGGAGCACAATGGCCCGTAATGAAGAGCACCTGTGCTTACCTCAATTACCACACAGAGCTGAACAACGGCAAGAAGGGCTTTCAAGAATATTTTTTCAATAATAGATTTAGTTATGTCTTTCATAATTGGATTCAAAAGCTCAAAATTTCATTTTGCAACTTGTTCATGAAATTTGTATGAAAAAGTCTGGCGTTTACTCAAAAGAAATACTCTATGAACAAGAAATTGCAAAACAGCCAACTGCTGGTAACTAAGCAGCCAAATTATAGTCCAAGCACTTGGCAAATACACCGTCTTTTTTATTATTTCAGTAATTGAATTTCTGTAAAAGCGTGGAGCATAATTTAACATCAGGAATTTATTTATAATACAATAGTGTTTCAGTAATAAATGCATTATTATTGTCACTTTTAATGGAGTCTTATGTATTCCCTCAGAGACTATGTGGCAGACTCTGAGACAACCACTGCATCAGTGTTGTTTGTAGACAATTGAATTAATTGGAGACAGGGTCATTAACTCGACCTGAATACCTCTGATTGCTTCTGTAAATAAGGTTAGAGAGCAAATGGCTAATCTTTGTTGTCATTATAGATTCTTTTTACATTTTCACACTGCCTTGTATATTAAGATCATTTTCCTAAGCAGCTTTTCAGGCTGTCGTCGTGTTTACAGTATTGTCTTGCATGGCATACAACCGTAATTGTATCAGACTTACATTTCATTTCCCATATCTATATAAAACATGATACTAGAGAGAGACCTATTCTGAATTGCAGCACATAAAAACCATTGGACCAACAAATTAATAAACCAAAATGAATAAGCTGTAGCATTAAAAAATAATCAAATCACAAAACAAAAGTTGATTTTGTTTGCTTTTGTTTGAAAATTCCAACCTGAGAGACTTGCCAGGGATAATATAGTGAGTCCATTACTCAGTTGGGAATGTGACCCGCAAGGCCAGCTCTGTGTATACCAGCCTGTGAGTTAAATGTTACCCGGACTTTTGGCATGGGTTTTCTTGGAAAACGAGCAGCAGCAGGCTGTCATTTAAGCTCAGATAGAACACAGATATTTTTCAAGGAGAGATCCAAAAAAAGGTTGTGAGCACTCTGTTCCATTTCTCCAGAAACTTAATAAAGAATGTAGCCTGAGAGGCCTAGGAAGGCATGTGTCAGGGGCAAGAGACACCCTAAACTTGAGAATGAGGTCAGGTTCACATTGAACTCGAGGATACCAGCTTGTCATCACTCCCATATTCCACCATATACTTATAAAAACACATTGCTTTCTGAGAAACGATCTTGTAAGTGGAAGAAAACAGCTGGCAGTGTCTTATAATATGCCTGGTATTTGCATGTATGTATTTCAGTCTAAATTTATATTCAAGATGGGCTTGAACCCAAACCCCAGATATGCAGCGTGAGTTATCCAAACTCTGGAGCCAAGTGTGGGATCCTGAGTCCATCTGTAACCTAGACGATAAGTGATGTTTTATGAATTCAGATGCAAAAATAACAGCCTTTCCACTTCAAAACTAGCAAGTACAGCTTTCAGCTTCAAAACTCTGCCCATGTCAAACTCCCATTGACAGTCGGTTGGTGCAGGAATCCAGCCTGACTTGAGTGTGGTGGGAGGAACATGCTGCCACACTATGTTTTCTCTCAGCTGTCTGCACAACTCACAAGAACATTTAGGGATGTTTCATTTAAAAAGCAAAGGAAGAAGAAAAGCATTGAATCTATGCTAAATTGTTCCAGGGCTTTGAAGGCATCATCTGAACTTACAGAATGGTTCTGTAGGTTTTGCTCTGCAAAAAACCAGATCAGCCAAGCAGTGTTATTACTGAGCAGGATCCAGCCTGGTAGCTATCTGTGATTCAGGGTGAGCCTATTAGGAGCCATAGTGTCTCTATCCCTCCCTGCACGTTTGCAGGGGATGCAAACACTAGTGGTGTCCACCTTGGAGCCCTGCTGCAGGAGCAATTGGTCCTGCTCATCCTTTTTGACCATTTGTGCTCCATTCTACTGTAGGGGCTGGCTTTTGAGCTCTCTGCTTGGTTAATTTAGCTTTATTGTCCATGGGATCCCAATTACTGCAGGCAAAATTGGAAAGGGTCAGTTGAAAGATTTTTTAATTCTAATGTAGATAATAATTCTACTTCCCTGCTTAGTGGAGTGACATCTCCATACTGATTTTTGTCATTAATGAACAAGAGAGCTTCAGGTCTCAGGTAAGAAGCCACCACCATGCCACACTGGAGTGTTAGGAGATTGAGGCTGTTTGGGCAGATGTGTGAACAAGGCATTTGCACCTTGCTAAAGGAGTGGTTAACAAGTTGAAAACGATAAAAAGTTCAAGGGAGATCAAACTTTGCCTGTTTAACTCTCTATCCATGAGGGGTTTGGTTCTTCCTGACCTTTGCTTGTTGGCAGACCTTCAACAAATCCTTTCTGATACAATAACCCTTCATCAGTCTGAGGAAAATTGGATAGTGGCAATGTTGAAAAATCCACTTCTTGTAACTCAGGTTCATAAAAGTGACCAGAATGAAAGCTTATTAGCTGGAAGCTTTTAGAAAGGAAATAATTTAACTAATCCTAAAGATCTAAATTCTTTTTGCCCTATTGAAAAAATAGGCAGAACATCACTTTTTTTCAGCACCCCATTGACAAAATGCAATTTCTGCTCAGGATTATGGTCACTCTACTCCTCTTTTCCTCTGCCAGGTGCCCCAGCTTCTCTCAGCCTGGGTTCAGAACACAGGCAGTGTGACAGAAGGGATAAATACTGAAGTACCACTTCAGGAAGGCATCCAGTGTTGCAACTGTTACTTCTGGTGATCCTACAGTTAGTCTTTCCCAGTTAAACCAAGGCTAGCTCCAAACTTGTCCCCAGCATGCACACAGGCAGGCACACAGGCAGGCAGACAGCACAATCCTACTCAATTCCTGCAGAGCTCCATCCTGAAGGTGCTGAGCACCAACAGCTCCCTCTGGAAGACATAGCAAAGCTGCCCACAAGATCCCAGCAAGTAGGTGCGGAAGCTAATAGGATCTTCCTTTTATTTCGGTGTTGATGAAAAAAGGCTGAAAGGCAAGATTTTCAGCCAGATAAGGTTAAAGAATTAAAGATTCTCTGTTTCCTTTTGCTGTCATTCAAAATAACAAGCATAGAAAATTCTGTTTAAAATAGCTGAGCCTTTTGACTTAAAGGGTTTTCATGTCGAAGATTTAAGATGTCAGGTTTAAACATGACACTGATAGTATTAGGCAAAGTATGAGAGCAGATACTTGTAGTAACTGTCATTTTTTCTGACTGTTTATTAATGGCCTTTTGTGATTTATAGTGAATGTTGTGAAGGATCTTCAGGTCCATTTATCACTCAAAGAAGCACCTTTTTTTTCCTTAATACCTACCTATGTCATAATTAAGGGTGGATGCTGCTTAAAGATTTAGTTCTGTTCTTAACATAAGATCCTTCAAGATGATATTTAATCCTAAATAGATTTAATACCTTCTTTTTTTTTTAAAGCTACAAAGCAGTGCATTATGTACCTGGCAAAAATCAACAGCATTAAAAGGGGCTCACATTAGACAGAAATATAGAGAAGGTTTAAATTTTCACTCCAAATTGAATTTTTCACCCCATTTTAAAATAACTTGTGAGGAAGGTGCCTATGTTTCAGTATTCAGCTTTATTAATATTTTACCAGGCAGGTTTCTCCTTGTTCAAAAAACAAGTCATGTGTGCTGAAGTACATCTTTATATCCATGAAAGGCTCTGGTGGTGTGCCATAAATTCATCATGTGCCTTTAGGAATACTTCTTTAAAAACTATTTCAGAGTAATTGCCAGTTATTAATAATGATGATTCCTTTTTACTATTATGGCAGTAGCAGTGAAACTAAATGTCTGGTTGTGGTTTTCATTAGTGTCTGTGTACTTCTCTAGCCCCTGTTATCCTACAACTTAAATCTGATGAACACAAATATGCTTGGAGTCTCACAATACTATCTGTATTAAACCAGGGAAGAAGTTCCAGGAATTGTATTATTTTACCCATTTGATACCGGAGATCAGGAATCAAACCAGTTTTCTAGAGTGACACACCAGTGCTGTAACCACAGGGTTGTCTTTCTTCATGAAGGTGCAGTAGTCATCTCCATAGAGGTGGGTTATTTGTGCCTTAATCATTTGAGTACATGCCTACGAGCCACCCCGTGCCTCTAGCACCAATCCTGCTGTTTGATGCTTTGTGCAGCGTATAATGCGTGGAGATTGCTGCCAGCTTGTGAACAACTGAAGCTCATTTAGTAAAATATTGCCCAATTTGTTCTGATTGTACTCAGTTTTTCTCTCTGCCCTTTTCGGTATTGCTTGTTTTATTCCTCATGCTTCTGACAACAGCCACAGTTGGGCCTTTTCTAAGTAGAGGTGGCTTTGATGGACTGCGAGAGGCTGTTTTCCCTTCTCTGCTTGCAGAGACACGTGTTCCTGATTGATCTCTTTGCTCTGGTCTGGAAGCAGTTATACTGCTGATCTGCTCCCAAGGGGTTCCCCTGGAGAGCAATCCTCAGGTGGATTCCCAAGCTGATGTACGTGGCACACAGGTCTGAAGGACTGCATGTGTGCTATAAAGCTCTGGAAAGCAGGGTAGGGTTCGGGTGCCTCTTCAAGTGCAGAGGTGTTCTCTCATATGGGAGCTGGGGGTTTGGGGGAGTCCTACTTTCTCCTGTTTTCTGACTGCTTGCTTGCTCAGTGTGTTAAAATTAGCTTTCCTCAGATATCAGATGAGAGTGGAAATGTTGAGGATTTGGAGGTGTCATGTGGATCCATCTGCACCGGCGTGTTTGGTCCCAAAGCCCCCAGCTCTCTTCTCACCAGGCTCTGCATGTGGGGTTCTGGTTTCAGTTAGAACTGAAGTAGAGCTGAGTTGGAATGAGCAGGGCAGTTCATTTACAATGCCATACACAAATGAGGAAAAAGCCAGCACTTTGCTTTTGGAGGTTTGCTCTGGATGGTTTTGATCATGACCACACTTGGACTTTCTGCTGAAATAAGTAAAATCAAAGTGCAAATAAGTGACTCATTAAAAGACGGTTTATTTCAGCTTTAAAATCACAAACTGTAGAGGGGCAAATATGTAGGTCTAAACTTTCACAGGGATTCACAAAGATGCAGAATTCCACATTTCCTTTGTGGAAAATAAATATGCTTCTGTGTATCAGTACTGATATCTGGCTTGAGTCGGTGGGGTGATAGTGCTATAATGAAATGGCTCCATTTACATCAGATGAGGCCCTTTGGAGTCTCATGGTAAGGGATAGTATTCTTGTCTGTCTGGATGCCAGACAAACGTAGCACATCAGGGCATAGTACAGACAATGCTCTCTGACACTTGAATCCGTTCACTAAAATACTGTACATCAGAAAGTCTACAGACATTGCACTCCCTGAATAATATCATGCTCACAAAATAGTTTCCAAACTCTGAGGTGAGCAGGGTGCTGCTTGCACATATCACGGATACAATATTGCTTTTAATATGCAAAATCCTCTTCTCTTCCATGTCAAGTGTGTGCAAGAGTGCTGTGAAATTGGAAGGAGAGCGATTACCATACCAATAGTTCAGAAAGTTTTTTATGTGCACCGTATAGGGATGTGCCATTAAAATTCCTCCTCTTCTGTTTGTCTTTTATAATTTCACAGGCGGTTTGGTTCGTTACACCTGTTCTTCAGTGCAGGTGTGATAGCGTCAGGCTTGCTGTAGCCCAGGACTGAAACCCAGAAGAGGGTCAGAATAGGACAGCAGAAACAGTACCGTGGTTAAAGTCACATTGCAGATGTATATACACAGTTTCACCTAGGATTTGTGGCTAATGTAATTCTTTATTGGAAGGCTTTGACCTTGTTACGGATTCTTGGCAGCTTTTCCCCACTCTATTCATTACTAATGCAAGCTGTCAATCACTTTAGTTCTGCTTTGACATAGATTGTGGCTCATAGGAGTTAGCTCTGTCATTCTTTTTATTTCTTTCATCTTTACTATCCTTTTTTATGGTCTTTAAAGCTGGAAGTATAAAAGGGTTATATGTATATGAAAAAAATCTGTTTCAGTAACTCTATCAACCTTGTTACAAACAGTCTTTGATTAAAACAGTTACTTTTGAACACAGTAAAATGAGAACGTGGCTTTTTACATACAACATCTTGTAAATTACCCTCCCCCTCAAAATAAATCAGAACTCCTATTTGCATTACAGTGTTCAGGGTTGATACAGGCAGATCAGCTGCCACATCCTGAATAACATTTTAGAGAGGTTTTTTTCCCTTTCCATGTGTTTTGACATGAGAGAGCCATCATAAGTGATGTCTTACTACGTGTGCTAATATTAGCTGAAGTAAGAATTTCCACACCTTTCTTCATTTCATTGACCTGGGTGCTGATAAATATTTTAAAAGGGCTTGATACAGGTTTTCAGTTCTGTGTCAACCCAATCTTTGAAAAGTTTAGGTTTGAATCCTACCAGCCTGATGATAAATAATTTAATACTAACCAATGGAAAGGCAGTGAACAAATCATTCAGAGCAATCCTTTTCTTTAAAAAGCAATCTAATGGCAGTCATATACAAGTTTGAAGATATAGATATGAACAATTCATTATAAAAAAATGACAGCTCCCTTTCAAATTAGAAGAGAATATTACTTCCTGATAATGATGTAAGAATAGAAGAGAAATAAAACTTCGTTATTGAACAGTTGTGGTATTAAATCCTGACACTAAATATTAATCTGCTAGGTACTGCTCTATTATTGTCTGCTAGAATTAATGAAGCAGCCTTTTTTGAACATTTACTGGGAATTCAGTGAGCCCAGTAACTCCTAGTAACACTGCTCAGGTTCATGGCTTTTCTGTAGAAACAGGGGAGAGATTGGGCTAGCTTCTGAAAAGGTGAAGCAGGTTTGTCCCTCTGTCTCATCTCTCAGAATGAAGCACAGTGAGTGGGAAACAAGTATCCCCTGAGGGTGAGTGTTACCACTACTCTGTGGTGTGGTTGTAGTGCACAAAAGTCTCACTCAGAGCTGGGTGCCCACTTTTCAGTGCCCTGTGCAATCAGAGTCTTTGTTCTGAGGAATTTGCATTTAAAGTAGACACGCCAGATTAAGGATTGGCAACATAATCTCTCTTTTACTCAGCAGGAACTGGTGCACAGATGTATTTTCTTCTCAGACACAAAGTAAAATTCATCCAAGTCCCAATCCAGTGCCTCAACAGGAAGATCACCCACTGTAGCCCCTTTTCAGGCATAGACCTTCCCCATTCCAGATTTCATTGGTTGAATTTTCCCTAAAAATAGCCTTATGTAGTAAAGCAACCTTTGTAGAGTGCTGCTACATTGCCAGCATTGATATACTGTTGACTCACTGGTCAGTACCCATCTACAGTTTCCCACTGCCCAGCAGCGTCTGCTTTCTGGAAGTTTACATTTTGATTTCTGGGTAGAGCAATGGAACAAGTGGCCAATTCATCGTTACCCTAAAAAGGAAGGGTTGGAATGAATAAACCTATTCTTGGGGGGCACCAACTATTTGCCAAATTCTCTTCACAGTAATTAACATGACTACATCTAATTGGTGAAAAGTTCAGGGAGATAGCTAAGGACTTGTTAGGAATTTTTGTTCCTTGATGGGTTTTACTGCAGTAATGTAAGTATTTACAGGGTAAAAAGTTTATTATTTTTCTTATTAGATGTTAATGAGTTTTAGTATTTCACATTATCATTGTTGTAACTACCGGTTTAGTCTTGAAAATAATTTATTGCAACAGTAAATAATATGTTGAAGATGATATAGTAGTCTAGATGACAACAACAAAAAGGCCACATGTTGGGTCTTCAAGTTCTCTAGGCAGCGTAATAATCCAGACACATAATAATGCCATGTCTGCTTTAAGTGGCTTTGAAAAATAAGTCATGAGTTAAAAACCAGACAAGTCACAGGGAGACATTTAAATTTAGGCAGATGACCCATACCAGTGAACTGCAGTGAGAGAAAGATGGTGGGTGTGTGAGGAGCTTCATGCGGTTCTTCACTGGGAGTCAGGAGCAGCCACACATCTGCAAGTCTCAACTGCTCTGTCGTTAAGCTTGAGCTCAACAAGTGCTGAAAACCACTAGTAGGTACTGGTGATACTGGTGTTTTTCCCCTCCAAGACATTTCTCATCTCATACTTTGTGCCCACGCTGTGCACGCTCATGCTGCCAAGCAGCAAGGGTCAGGGGAATTGCCATGTGCTGTGGAAGCAGAAGAAGGGAGATAGGTGAAAGAGGGGCAGAAGAGCTTCTCTCCAAACAGCTTCCAGATGTGCAGGTCTCTTCTGTCTGCTTCATTGTTTGGTAGCAGGGAGGGGGTCGGCTTACCAGTCTGCAGGCAACTGCAGACATCGTGATGGCCTTTGCAAAAGATGGTTCTCCTCCCAGCTACAGCAGGGGTGTGACATCAGCGTCTCTCATCTCTATTGCACGGGAGAAGCTGCTTTGGAGGGGGCTAAGCAGGTGCTGATCCATCTCTCCTGAGTAGTGGGGACCCTTGCTGCTAAGTCAGGGGTGGATTTTCCCTCCCAGATGGCATACACGTGGTCAGGACCGTGGGTCCAGGCAGAGCACGTCTGACTGCCCTGGGGGATTCAACTTCAGTACTGAGCACAGGGCTTGGAAAATGGGAACAAAATCAGAAGGGGGAAGAAACTGATGTTTCCATTAACTGCAGAGAGGCCTTGCACTTAGAGAATGTGACAGGCCTGCACCAAGTATGGGGATGATTGTAATACCTCTAATGTTTGCTTTGTGTGTTTGGATTGCAAGCTCTTTGGCCCAAGGACTGTGTCTCATCATGTATTTACACAGATCCCAGCACAGCAGGTCACTGGTCTCAGTAGGAGCCTCCAATCTCAAGTGATAATAATGAACTGGCTTTCTTCTAAGTGTTATTTACCCAAACAATACTGTGTGCCATTGTGCAGCATTGTTTTTATTAATTTTTTTTTCAGTTCAAATTAAATAAAAACATTGTCCGCCCAAACACTGTGGAACAATATGAGTGCTCATCTCCTGCTGGGAAATAAAAATTCAAAAGTTTCAAATACCAGTGCTTCCTGCCCCCTTTAGTCACTTTGAGGACTTGTCTCTGATGATAAAATGCTTTAAATCCATTTTAAACCTTGTCCGGGCTGGCATTCCTCGCCTGGATCTTAGCAACACAACAAAGCTCGCTTTGAAAGTCTCTTAGAGAGGCAACCCCCAGTTCATGTAGTTGGTACTTCTGTGAAGAAGCCCAATTTATTTGTATAACAGCTGCTTGAATGCACATTTGCAGAATCTATCCCAGCATCTTTTAAAACGTGTGATTTAACTTTAAAGCAAAAAAAAAAAAGTCTTTGGGGAAGAGTACAAACCAACCTGTTCTTTTGAATTAAAAGATACATTTTATTTAAGGGAAAAAACCCACAGAAGACAGCCCAGAGTCTCTGCACTAAACCTATTTTATTGGAAGCAAAGATTTTTTTTTCCATGCACTTCTATGTGAAAGGTCTGTATATTTTCTTCTGTTCTGCTGAACAGCATTATTAGGAGTTGATTGTGCGTGTAGCTATATGCAAGATCTTTCTATCTGTAGTATGGTGAGATGTTAGGAAAGGAATTTTGGGTCTTATCTGATTGTTTTGCAAAGCATACAAACAGGGTTACTCTCAACTCAAACTGCCTGATGAAAAGCTAATGCTTCTACTTTAAAAATGTAGATCAGCAATGATGTCTTCAGCATGAAACCACACGATGTAGCCAAGGCATAATTTTATTATCCCAGATGAAAGACAAATATGACCTCATTGTGTTTTGTATGAAAAACATTATTTTGAGTCTGTCTGGTTCCTGCAAGCTTGCTGAGCTGTGTTATTCAGTAATGTTTGGCATATGATAAATTTTTCTGAGGCTGGTGTGCAGAAAGAAAATAAGGCCAGGTTGGAACTGCCATCTATCTCCATGGTTTTGTTCTTGGCCTTTGAGTTCTTTGTCAGGCAGTTGAGTCTGATACAGTACAACTCCAGTTGTTTTGTGTAAGCACATCCCAGTTACAGTGTGAGTTCTCTTCCAAAGTGCTAAAAGATGTAGGTTGTGTTTAAAGGCTAGAAAGGTCTGGCCTTAGCTGCTGGGACACTGGCTTCTCCTTCTTTGATCTATTATAAGAGGTGATATTCTTTAAATCAGTTATCTTAATGAGACCGAACTTGCCAGCACTGAACACAGAGCATTTTCTTGGGTAGATCTGCAGAGCTGTGCTAGCATCCCCACACACATCCTTCTGTACTGGGTTTGCCTGGGCATAAAGCACCCCAGGCAAGGCAAGGAGCCTTCCCACTGCAAAGGCTGCTGTGGGTTTATAAATCCTGCTACAAAGGTGCATTAATTCCCTGCAGGAACTGGTGGCTGATGCCCCACCAGCTCGGTGCAGCCATGGGCCCCGCTACACTCTGTAGGACCAGCATATGCCAGGAAGCTGTATATCCAGCCCTGAGCTCTGGGAGAGGCTGCTGAGGGTCAAACATCTCGTTTTCACAGACAGCTGTCCATGAGGGTTGTGGGAACTGGAGTTTTCAGCAAAGATGAAACATTCATATTGTTGTCTTCCCTTCCATTTTGGGGTAAAAGCAGAAAATAGAAATGAAACAGATGACGCTCACAGATTTAGGGGAAAAAGTCATTTATAAATTGCAACTTCATTATTCTGAGTAAATATTTTTTTTTCAAGGCAGATGTTTCATTTTGGTATGGAAATAGAATTCTATAGAATGGAAATGCTGTATTTGCCTCCTCAGTTTGGGAATCCTTGAAGGCTTTGGGTTTTTTTGTTGTTTTTTTTTTTTCTTATTCTTTCTTTTTGGAAGCAATTGTAATAAGTAGGAAAACTCGGTTTTCATCTACTTTTAGTATTTTCCAAATAGAAAATATAAGACCAAAATGACATTAGATTGAATTGAAAGGCAATATCGAATTGAAAGGCAAACTCCCCTACAAACACTTTCACTTTTTCTCTACTGTTCTGTTTTCTTGTTTACTGTATAAAAGAAGTGAAAGATATATTGCCCTACACTTTCTTGAGTTTCACTGGAAAGGAGGGATAAAGAAAGAAAAAAGCAAGTTCACAAAAGTTTTCCAAAAATAATGACACTAAATAGAAATCTAATATCAATTTCTTAGTTTGGCCAGGTTTAGTTTTCCATAACACTTTGGGGAATGCCCAGTATGTTTAAAAGCATCTGTTCTTTTGATTTACCTGTTAACTCCCAGTTGGAATTTTTGAAGTAGCTCTACTTTAGTCAGTTGAGTGAAGAGCCTCTAGAAGAAAGAAAAAAGTGTATGCACTTAATGAGCAACAAAGTTAGTGATCTGTAGCAATTACCCAAGTGAGTAATTTTGTTTCATTAATGCACCCTAAAGCACCAAGCTGTTTTGTCAATGGGCACTGCAGGGCCATAGCGATGCTCAAAGAGACAGTTATGTTACCAACTGCGGCGTAAGGGATGGGTTTACCAACAAGGAGGGAGAGAGAAAGTAGCTTAGCGTAAGAAGAAAATTAAAGACCATCTATTATTGTCACGGAAGCCAACGGCAAGACTTGTAAAGACTCCAGCCCAGCAGGGTCACACGTCAGTTTTTTCTGGCTTTTCCAACTTCCAGTTTCTTCATTGCTGTGTTCTTTTAAGATGGCATCTTGGTGCACATAGCATGTCAGTGTGAAAGGGGAGAGAGGGCATGTGACTGGCTTGCTTCAGTCCTTCTCAGAAGAAAGTAGAGAAGCAGGTAGCAGAAGTGACGGCAAAGCCGTATTACAACTTCTGGGCATCTCTGGATCACTCAATATGGGGCACACGCAGCATATGATGTATTAAGGTGAAGTATTGAATATCCGTGAAGGAGTACTCACAAATGGTGTCAATTTTCAAACACTTTGCTTTGTCAGCTTCACAAATTTAAAATCAATTGTCCAAAAGTCTCTGTATAGATCAGCTGAAGAGACGTAAAAACTTATGGTTATCTCCCTGACAGAAAAAGTTGAAATTAAGGATGAGTTTATAAAGACTCAGCCTGGCAGAAATCTGTAGTGCTAAAAACTGGGGTCATCCAACCTCTCAGTTTAGAAATAAATGCTGAGGAAAAACAATGACACCCAGTGCACTGCTAATAAATACATCTTGGAGGACAGTTGAACATGCAGAAAAATAGATTTCACAGAGAGGCTTATTTTCAGCATGAATGCCATTTTCTCACTGCATTATCATAAACATGAGAGGAAAAAACAGCTATAAATAAAAAATTCTTGGGCAGTCCCTGGAGACTTGTCAAAAAGATGTAGTTTTTGTACACCGTGGTGTAAAAGTATTCATTAAAATTAATTTTTAAAATGCCCTGTCCAATATTAGTTGCCTGATGTCCTTCCTTTGATCATAAATTATAAATGAACTGGCAAAAAATGAAGAAACCGTGATTCCATTAATGAATTATTTAAGTGTGATTGTTAGTTTTCACAATCATTGGGCTAATAAGCTCAGGCTTGTGACACCAAAGTGTTTTTCATTTGAAGGTGATGATGATGGTAATGTTATTAACACCATTACCAGTGTGTCCCATGAAGCGTAAAGCCAACCATCTCCTTTGGTGGCCGCACAGTGCCATGACTGCTGGAGCTGCAGGAAAGGGAGTTAACACCAAAGAGCGCTGGTGTGAACAGGGTTTGCTGGGTGGCTTCCCCCAAGGCGGCACTTTAAAAAAGACAAGCAGCATACTGACACGAGATCTTCTCTCCGCAGCAGCCTGCCAGTGCCGGCAGCACACGCAACTGGCTTGGCTCATTCCAGCGGCGGCTCCGGCAGCTCCAGTGAGTCTGAGAGCAGCTCCGAGTCTGACTCCGACAGCGAGAGCAGCTCCAGTGACAGCGAGTGCAACGAGGAGTCGCGCAGTGCCACGCCGGAGGTAAAGCCACACTCAGCTCCTCCACAACAGGAGCTTGGAGGGGGAAGCATGGAAAGGAGTGAAAGCCTGCTCCCTGTTAGGAAAATATTGAGTTCTCTGCTGTTTGATACTGTCAACCTTTTTCTCCCTTTACAGTTTTACATGTATGACCCACATACTCATTCTAACTTTTGGAAGAATCCTTCTGGCCTACATTTGAATTGCTTTAAAGAAATATTTAGATTCTTGCCAGTAGCTAGAGAAGATTTTATTGACACAGTATTCAGCTGGGACTGAGGAAAGGCAACATGACAAAACTATGTCTTCGGGGACCAGCTAAACTTTTTAGTTGTATTAAATTTCTCCAGGGCCACATTGTAAACCAGATAAGGAAGCCTAATTAACCATAAATACTCCATAAATACTCACATAAAACTAGCAGTCACCAGTAGTTGACTGAAATAAAAGGGTGTGTTAAAAACGTTCTCATTTAAAGGAAAAAGCATTGCTTCTGTCTGAGATTTGTTTCTTTCTGTTCTTCAAACTGCAGCCTGAACCTCCCTCAACAAACAAATGGCAGCTGGATAAATGGCTAAATAAAGTGAACCCCCACAACAAGACCATCATCAACAATCAAAATGAGCCTCACAGCGAGACCAGCTCCCAGGCCCAGAGCAACCAGCAGGCCGAAGGGCCAAACAAAGGGAAGCTCAACAACAGCCTGCCCCCGACAGATTCCAAAGACCGGGCGATCCTTAGTCCCATCCGAGAGAAAGCCAAACCGCGGGTTGCCCAGAAAGCCCCAGAGGCAAAAAGCTCCAAGCAGAAGTCACCAGCTCATAATGAGCCAACTTCACAAAGGACTACTGGGAAAAAGCAGCCCAAAAAGGTAGAAAGGACTTCCAGTGTAGAAGAGTATAACTGGCCCAAACCAAATAATACCAGCAACACTCCCAAAGAAAAGGACACACAGGAACCCCCCGAGCAGCCAAAGGTTCGAACTAAAGCAGCAGTTGGGAAGACCGCTCCAAGGAAAGAACCACGAACTAGCACAGGTCTCACTGCAGAAAAGAAAAAGTACAGAGGCCCCAGCAAAATTGTCCCAAAGTCCCGGGAATTCATTGAAACAGATTCATCTACTTCTGACTCAAATACAGACCAGGAGGAGAGCTTGCAGGCTAAGGTATTGCCAGCCTGCACTGGGTCTGGCAGTGGCGTCAAAGTGAAGGACTCTGGCAGTAACATCCTCAGCGTAAGTAGTCTAACTAGCAATGGCAGCAACACATCCATTGATCAGACCAGCAATGACCTGGAGGAGCAGCTCTTTTCTCCTATCCCAATCGTACAAAATGAACTTCTGTCCCCGCTCAGAGAATATGAAGAACTCAAATCTCTGTGGGTGAAAATAGACCTTAGTTTACTCTCTAGGATACCTGGGCAAGAGCCTTTCGAGACCACGTCTGTGAAAAGTGAACCAAGAGAAGCAAATGTGAAACACAGGCGACCATCTCGAGAGTCCCCTACCCCAGGAGCTGAAAAACCACTCACAAAATCCAAAAGGAAACACAAGGTAAGTTGCTTCCATCGTTTGGAGGCAAACACTGAATTTGTGTGACTCCTCGAGGTCGGCACCACAGTCGGTGCTTCCTCACTGCACCTGCAGCAGGGCTGTAAACACTAAGGCTGCATTGGTTTTACAAAAGACATACATTTACAAGCACATTACAAATTAATGTCAGAAACAGTAAAAAACAAACTCCAGCTAAAAAAGTCAATGAACAATTTAATTTTTTTTGAGCTTATAAGCTTTTTCACTGTATTTTCTCACTTACCCATTAATATCCAGTGTTGAGTTAGTATTACTGTGGGTTCAGCCATACTCAGAAAATGTGACTTCTATTTGGAAGGCGGGGTTTTATTGTCTGCAGAATTAAGGCATTTTCACCACTGGTTTAAACAGGCATAGCTTCATTAAAGTCAATGAAATGGTGCTTGCTTATGCTCCTGGGAATTTAGTCTTTATATTGCTTCATTGTATAAACAATTGTGATTCATAGAAATATCATTTGCTTAACTAGCTGCTTTCTCTACACAGCTACCTGAAAAAGCAAATATATTTTGACTTAAGGCGTTACATTTTATCATGTGTTTTATGTTATATATGCCTGAGGGTATCCTATCCTGTGGGATATGATACTGCACTTCAAACTAAATGTGTTTTCAGAAAAAGAAACTGAAGTTTTATGCCATAAGTGAATTTGTGTACTGGGTTTTTCCAGCTGAAATGGTTGTGCTCTGGTCTGTCTGTGAGAAGTCATCAGAGCATATTTTTTTGTATCCCAAATTTTATAAATCACTGTGAATCTGACTTCAGCTGTCTGTTCAAGCGGACTTCTTGAAATCCTGAGTTTGAGCAGTCCAGTGGTATGAGAGAGTTAATGCAAGACAGAGACAGACAATGCCAGGCAGACACAGGGTCTGCACCCCTGCCTACATGAGTCACTGCACTGGCTCCTTCCCTGTTGAATTAAGTGGAAATAATCACATGAGTAAACTCGGCAGGTTTTTATTCAGTCTATATTCTAGCTGTACACTAAAGGCAGAGATGTAAAAAGGAAGGAGAAAAGAAGAAAGAGGAAAGGGATGTAAAAATGTCCATGCATATGTGCATGCATAAGTACACCGAGGTGTATATTAATCATAAAGCCTTCTTGCTAGGTAACTTAGTGGAGTGTGAGTGTTATGGAGAAGGAATCCTGGCTAAAACACAAGTATGGTATTTGAGGGCTCTCAGGAGGGAAAAAAAAAAGGCTAATATGAAAGTTGTAACCTCCTAATTTCATTAGCTTGGACGTTGGATCAGAAAGTAACAAAATGAGGACTTTCATGCTGGAGCTGTACAAATGTAAGCTACACTCTGAAACAGCCTGTTCACTCTCTGTGTGATTGTTCACTGCTACCCAAGGGAAGCAAACCAATTAGGATGGCTTGAGGGTGTATCAACAGTTAAAACAGGCAAGGGAGAGCCTGATTTGTGTTTCCAAGTCATGCTATTAAAAGATTTATTTTAGCCATCTACTAGTGGGCTTGAAGGCTGATACGAAGGTTCCAGTGACAGAACAGTAATCAGCTTTGCTTGTATCATCCCAGTTCAGGCACAAAAGTCATGCATCAGGGAATCTTTCAAAGCAAATTTTAAACCCGCTATCGCTGTTAATGACTACCCCAGCTCAGTCCTGTAGTCTTCTAGTCCTGTGAGGAATACTTACTCAGGGAAGTTTTTCCATCAACTTCCATTAAGTCAATGAGTAAAAGCTATTTACTTGAGTAAGATTTGGTGCTATCAAGTCATTCCATCTGAATTATTAATTAAATTCCAGTGCACTACGGAAGATAACCACGGCACATGAGGTGTTTTGCTTCCTAATTATCTGGCTGTGTCACTTGTTATATAACTTCACGTCATGTGTTTGGAGCATGTTTAGCCCTGATTTCAGGTGACTTTCACTTCTCTTAGATCAGTAATTTAACTACTACTGTAAAGGAAAGACGTGGAGATTTCTGAGCTTCTCTTAATGGCAAGTGAAATTGTGCACACATGCTGGATTTTTCAAGCTCTGCCTTTTCTGTTAAAGCAGACAGAAAGCCTGGATACCTTTGTTGAAAGCAAGAAGCAGCGCCTGGAGGACACTTCAGCTTCATGCCTGCTCCCACCTTGTATCTCTCCGATACCGAATCACAGATTAACCAGCACTAAAGAGTAAGTTGCTTTATTTTTTCACAATAACATTCATGAGGGGTTTCATGGTACTGTTCTAAAAATGTCTTTGCTGTAGAGCCAGATGGGCTTTACAATCCGTAAGCGTAAGTGACCTGGCATCGCTCTTCCCATCCATCAGAAAGAGGATCCACATGGTTTTGGATGAGTTTCATTCATCCTTCTGATGGACTGCAGGAAGTCAGTGCCACCACAACCCTGGTGCACTCTTCTACCCCCGTACTGCATCCTTTCAAGCTTCTTTCTTGTCCCCATTATCCTTAATATCTGTGGCCAGAGAATCCTGCTAAAAGTGGACTTTATTTGATGCCTGGAATATTTTAAAACTCCTTTTGTAAGAGACAGTTCTTAGTTTTATAGAATGCAATAAGGACTATGCTGTTCCCTTCAGTGGCTCTTATTGTTTAACTGTGTATACAGCAATGCCAAGGGTGACCATCCTAAATGTTTCAGCCATACGTGCTTTGTATTTCAGCAGACATATAATCAAATAGTTTGTGCCTTTCAATGTCTTTGAGAGATGGCTCTAGTGCTTGAGCAAACAGGCACCACGTAAATAATGATTCTGATTAGTATAATCACAAGATTAACATTCTATAAATAACCAAAGCATCCAATTCCCTTCTGTCATCATTTTTGTGCTTTTACAATTTTAAGATGAGGCTCTTCTTTCTGCGCTGCACTAGGGCAAGAGAAGAATCAAACCCGCAATGTGGTTCTGAAAACAATTTGATTGTAGTAGTATTTAAATTTAGGTAAAGGTCAAAAATCATTTATGAAATCACACGCAAATTTAAAAATCAATAAAGAATGTTGAGCATCATTTTATTTATACTGGTGTAATTACAGAGTAACTTCAGTCCTTGAACTAATCCCTCATTCTACCATGGAGAAAAGGAGTCTGGAGAAGGCAGATGAGTTGAATTTTACAGTGTGATCTGAAACACATTGCACATTTAATAAACATCATGATGGGTGTTGCCTGATTGTCATTACTAGAAATACAATGAGCAGAGACACATTACAGAGGGAATCAAGGATTATCCATCCCCAACACCTCCACAATCCATTAAAAAAATCTTTCTATTCTTGTCACCAGCAAGCCCTAAGGATCCGCCCCCAACCTGATGTTTCTTAATTTGAGCTTGTTTTCCAGGTCATTAATTTGATTCCTCAGAGCTTTCAAGCCTTTGGTATTCTCTGTTAAAATACAATTGTGTCCATCAATAGTTATTTCCATATGCTAGCTTTTCCTCTTGTCTGACACAAGTTTTGAAACAAAATTTTCTGACTTCTTTTCCAGTGTGGTGATTGAGACCTGGCTCACGTTGCTTTTGTTATTAGTGTCTTCTGACTTTGCTTGAAACAAATGCAATATTGTTTGATTATTCAGGTCTTACCTCCCAGAGAAGGGCAACTGAATATAGATCAATGTATTTCCCAGAAGATTAGGGAGCTGGCTGAACTGCGTGAGGACAAATTTCTGGAGAGCTACAGATTGTTTCTAAGCAGTCGGGAGCGGTTCCGTTCTGCAGAGCTTTAAGTAGAGTTTTAAGGAGAGGTAGAAGAAAGGGGAAGCTGAAAGTACACTGCTCAAGGCCATGGGGGAAAATAACTGCTTCAGCAGTAAAGGTTTAAAGACAGGGTTTGACATTTGCTCCTTTATTCCTAAAGCTTCTACATTTTCTTTCAGAACTCCTAAGTCTCTTCCTAAGGACTTTGAGGAAGGAGGGTGATTTAGCTTACAGATGTGATGATGATGTTCATCGATTAAGAAGGTGTTAGGTCTCATGGTGGATGTTCCCACTAGGGAGGAACCTTACGTCTCTCTTAGAATTTGTTCCCTGTGTCAACAAGGAAAGTTTCCCCAGGCAGACTTCAGAGACTCTCATTGGGCTTTTTTAGACATAAAAGAGGGTTTTGATGGAAAGACCATGATCATCTCTGGGCCAACATTTGGAAGCGTTCAGGAGTCTGGAGGAACCAATGAAAGACAGGCAATCCCCGTGCCTTTGCAGCTCCCACTGGCTGCCTGTCTATGGTCTAGACATTTGAATACATTTCTCTCATTACCTTTCCCTGAATATATGGGCTCCATAAAGCACACAAAGATGTAAAATTAACTTTTAAAGGGTCACATGTCTAATATGGGCAATTATATGCCTCATGTCCACCAGTTTCTCTGACTTCATGTACAGCCTGAGTGTAGAAATTTCAGGTGGTCAGTTGTGAACTTAAAAACCATTATCACAACTGAAAAGACTATTTTGAAAAGTTAATATTAAAAGTTTGTAATAATTAGTTACTGCATAGGGGAGTTATCTGTTTCTTCCTCCCCTCACATTTTGGGGCTGATGCCATTTCCTAAATCTGACTTGACACTTAAAATATCGTTATTCAAGATATTGCCACTCTTATTTTCCTTATTTCTGATATTTCATAATGAATGAAAGAATAGATGGTATTGTGTTCTGTCCAGGTAATTCATAGTAATGCCTAGAAACACTGCTGTGAGCCTGGGTTTTTGGTATACCAGCTGCCCACTTTGCAGCAGAGGATTTATGTATTTACTTGCTTGTCAGAGCAATTTTAATTTAAGCATGAACTGTATGTGCTGCTGAATACCATGTGTGTCTGAACACCTGATTGGTACACCCAGTCCAGACAGAGCACTGTCCACCAACATTTGGCAGTTTGTAACAACTCAGAGAGTTATCTGCTGATGCAAACTGTGACCCTGCCAGTCAGTAATCATGCCTGCCTATAGGTCTGTCTGAGGGAAGCATTTCAGCCTGTTTTTCAGGATTTCCTGCTCCCTTTTGTTTGACCTTTAGTTAAAGATGCACCTGTACTTGACACATCTTGGGCGATCTGTTGGGTAGTCACCGCGGTGTTCATCTGGATTGGTTCACTTTGCAGGCAGCCCTCTACACCCGTGACAATGACTTCAGCTTCATTCAGTTGCTGCCATATGGTCCAAGCTAATGCAGGAGTGACCTTTCCCTGCTAACCCCCTGCAGAAAATCAGATACACCGTCAATGTGCAGCATTTCATTGTGGACAGGGAGAGTAGAGGCGAAGGAAAGCCAAGCGATTGGCATAGACAATGGCTTTGTCTCACTAATAGGCCAGAGATACCGCTGCATACCATGAGAGTGGATAAAGAAAGGGCAAAGAAAGGCAGCTTGAAATGTGAGAGTAGATGGAAATTCTCTCTCCTTCACATACTGACCTCTTGTTGCCTGCTTGCTTGCTTTCTGCCCTAAAAGAAACCAGGCTGAACAAAAAAAGCAGATGGGGAGCCTTCTCATTCCTTGATAATTGGCCTTTTCAGACACAAAGATTAAACCCTGCAGCCACAAGACCATCAGTTCTGCTTGTATTTTTTCCTTGCACTTTTATTGTGTTTCTCCTTAGATTTTAAATATAGTTTAACTAACAATCATGTCAGCAAATTAAACCATTGAGTCTCGGTAATTATTGCAATAAATTCATTCAAAATTAGTGATTACTGCAATCAAAGACCAGTTTCTTAGCCCATTAACAGCCCAAAGCAAAGTGACAATCTGGTTAACTGCTGGTAACAACCTATTTCATGGAGGTTATTGTTAACATAAATGCTTTGGCATAAATCTGAGGGAGGTAACATTGCTAAATAAATTATCAGTTTAATTCATTTGAAAAATCATGAGATTAAGTGGGCAACAGGAAAAAAAAGAAGGAAAGCCCAGACATAATTATAACCATAAAGTATTGTTGATTTGTTTGTTTTGTTGGTGGGGGATTTTTTTATTTGAGTTACGTAGGAAAAAATTATCCTCAAGTGTATTTTGCTTTGTGGTGAAGTTTTCTCACCCACAGAATGACTTGTGTGCCAGAGCTGAGTAGCTGCACCTATGTCTGGGTTTGACCCATGTTATACTTGAGCTCAAAAATGTAGGGAACTGGTCACGTTTTAACCATGGTACTTGCAGCCTTCTTAATTTTTTCTTAATCTCAATCTCTCCACCTCTGAGTAGCAGTTGAGGACTGTTGCTGTGATTGCTTTGTATGTGCCTTAAATTTCCCCATGCAGTGGTAGACTCTGTGCAGACAACAGAGTCCTGCATTAGCCCTGGAAATCACCAGGGGTGTGCTGAGGAACTGCACTAGTGCTGCAGGGTCTGATCCTGGAGGAGACTTGGTCTCACAGTCAGTTCTCCTTCAGATGCTTTTGAGATAGATCTGCCAGGCAGGGTTACTCTTCACTTTGCAAAGCTGTACTGGAAGGAAAAAGAGCTCCACACACCTCCGTGCACAGGGGTGTGGAGAGCCACTTCGCTCTGTGCTCTCACATGCATCTGTGTGTTCAGGGTTCCCTGTGCAGGACACTCATATAGGAGACAGAGGGCTTGGGTTCTGCTCCTGGGTACTTCATTAATTGTGCTTTGCCTCTGTACAATCACATGCATGCTTTCTTGGGGCAGTGCTTACCCTCCTTTAGAAAACTTTCCCCTGGAAGAAGTTCAGAGTATTATTGTGCTTTAGCTATGGTAACTTGTCTGAGCTCCAAAATGCCCGTTGGGGTAAGAAAGCTAACAGATGGGGCTTTGAGTGAGAACTCTTTGGAGGACATGTTGCAGGACCACATGTGCATAAAATCAGTCTTGTCGAACAACTGCCAGTCTCTTCCAACCTGGTTGTTTTCCTTTGATCTTCCTCAAGCCCATGTGTTTTATGAACGGGACGGCATCCATACCAGTCCCACTATAAGGCGGTATGAATTCTGTGCTCCTTTCTTCAGGCTGAAGATCTTTAATATCAGAGAGTTTCAAATAAGCTATTTTTAACTCTGCTTTAGTTGAATTAACATAGCTTTGAGTAGAAGAGCTGTAAAATCAGTAACATGGGGAGTTTGTTTGATTTCACTCTGTGATTTCAAAGATAGCCCCAAATTTTTTTGGATCACCTTTGGGTGATCCTGAAGGGGAATGACCAAAGCAGGGGTAAATATTGATACTCTTGGTGAAACTGGACAAGAGGCCAGCCTGGAATGAGAGACGGCTCCACAGTGAAGAGCAAGGAGACGTGGGTTGCCTTCCCTTCTTTCCCTGTTTGCTTTAAGGCAAAGTAGATCTATAATTCCTGACACTGACTGAAAGTGACTGGGAACGAAACATAAATTCTTGTTGACTTAATTTGTTATTGAAATTTTGGTCAATAATCATGAAAAGTAAATGATCATGTAGTGCAATATTATATGTCTAACAAAAGATTAAAATTCAGGTTATCTTCATTGACTGAGCTAAGACAGTACCTAAAATAAAAATCTATGAGTAGATTAACATGTTAAACAGTCAGTGGGTTGTTGGGTTTTGTGGCTTTTGGGGTTTTTTTGATGGATTGGAGGGGAGAAAGGACTGGCAGGGTTTTTTTTGTTGTTTTTATTGTGTATCACAGCTGCCATTTTTAGCCAGCTAACAGTTTCTGTACATAAAACAGACAATAGATTATCATATTACTTGAGCTTTCATGTCAAAACCACATTCATTTTCTGAATCACGTTCAATTCATCAACCAATATTTGCTCAAGGGCTTTTGCCAGCTACAATGTATCATTTTAATATAGTGTTGAACATTGGTTTTATTCCAGAGGTAAAATAATTATTATCTTGTTATTGTTATGGTTATCATTTTGTAGTTGTTATAAATTATTTTCTTGGTTCACGTGCCATGTGCTATTATGTTTTTTTGCAAAGGTTGCTTATGCAGGCCCTAATCTACCTCTTAAAAGGATGCTTAATGTTAAACACATAAATAGTCATACTTGATGTCAAAGGAACTAACCCCATGCATAAAAGTTTCCAGCACTTTGCTGAGTCAGAACCTCTGTGACCTCTCAAATGAAGACTGACTCAAATTAGCATTTAAATTGGGTGCAATTTGTACTAATGCACTGGAAGTTGTCCTCCAAAGCAGGAGGTTTCTGCAGCCCTTGAAAAGGCAGAGATAGCTTGTCTGTCCTCACTGCCTGTCCCCTAGGACATGGGGCCTGTAGGAGACATTTGAGGGAAGAGCTGCCTTCTCAGTAAATAAAATCTAGAACTTTGTGCTATGGAGATTTAACCAAGGTTCTTGAAATGCAATTTGTTCTTATCTGTGTCCCAGGAGCAGTGGTAACTCAGTGAAGAAGGTTGCAAAGAAAAGAGAAGAAAAGCTGTTTCCTCCTCCATTATCCCCCCTCTTGGACGAGCCTGTGCATCGGCGGCACAGCACTGACAACAGCTCCTTCAGCCAAGAGACCAACATCACAAACACTTCTCAGACCAGCAGTTCTTCCTCCTGCATTTCTAAACACAGAAAGAATGAAAATAAATCCTCTTCTAACCCCAAAGGAATCTGTGTAAGTAACCGACCTCAGCTGATGGAATTGAACAAGGTGGAGTTAACGTAGCTGTGGTCTGTTTGAATTTTAGTTTTTTCCTGATAATCTGTTTTTAAATGCTTATGTAGCCCTGAGCAGCAAGGAGTGGATCTGTGCAGAGCTGGGCTGAAGCAGCTCTTTACAGGTTCCATTGCTAGGTCAGCACTAGGCATCTACTTGCTGTTGTGTATCACTCCTTGAAGCACCAGGTCCCAGATGCTCAGAGGAGAGAGTCTTTGCGATCAGGTGCAATTAGTCCCTTAACTCTGTAGCTACAACACACACATTTTGAAAATAAAACTTCAAGAATTTTGATATCAATCACCTGAAAAATTAGCCCAAATTCTCAGTAGTTGTACTGAATGCTGTGTCCTTGTCCTGGTTCTGGCCAGGCCAGAGTTAACCTCCCCAGACAGTCAGCACAAGTGACCTGAGTTCACCCGGCCTGGCCAGAACCAGGACAGTCCTAAACTAGAGAGACAATAAAAGCCTAATAAAAATCTACCTGTCCGTAGCACATTAACATGGAGATATCTTCTCTCAGGTTTTCAGGCTCTCAGCTTCCAGCAGTAAGGTTTATCTCCATTATTTATGTGTATAAGCATGTATATACCCCCTGCCAAATTATTCTGTTACAGCCATCTCCCCATCAAAGATTTCACATAAGCAATTCTTTCTTGCTTGCTTTTCACCAGATTCAGATATTTTTTTAATTGAAAATACATGAAAAAGAGCCAAAACTAGAGCTGCATAGAAAAACTCACTAAAAAAAGAGTAAAATTTCACATCAGTTTGTTGGTTTTAGGTTAAACAGGGAAACTTCAGGGGTTTGGCCCATGTTAGAAATCGGCCCTCCCTCCAGAGTTTCAAACATATCATTCAGTATCAAACTGTATTTTAGTATCACTGTCAAAATTAAAAGACAAGAAGAAAATTCTCCCTCAGAAAAGGACACGCAGAGCCCCATTTTTCACAGTTCGCCACTTTGTGAGAGGTTGTTACCCTGCACTGTAATAGTAAAACTCACAAGTTGCATTGGATCGTAGGTGACAAATCACTTCACCTTATTCATTCATCCCTGTTGCTTTCTGATATCGTGTCACTTCAAGCTGCGAGAGTAACACACATGCCTTCAACTGAAATCAATGCCAGAATGAACCGCATATGTCAGCAAATAAACAATGCTATGTAAACAGCAGGGCCACTTCCTTTCACTCCCAGCATCTCTAGTCAGATTTATCCTTGGTTTATCTATTATCCTGATACATGAAATATTTATCTTCTAAAATATGTTAGACTTCTATCCCTAGCTCATTGGTTTATCTGTAATTTAGATTGTCTGGTTGCAGACCTAGCTTGCAAGTTGCAATTGCCCCATTTAAATGCTTCTGTTATGCTTCTGGTTTTAATCAATGCAAAGTCACAACTCCTTACTTCTGCTTTCCATTCTCCTCTCTGTTCTGCATAGCAAGGGTGAGGAGAGCGTTCCTTTGAAATCCAAGCATACTTTTCAGACACCTTACAGTTACCTAATAATGATATAGAAAGAAAATGAAAAGAAAAGTTTAGATTAGTGTGACTCACTTTGGATGAAGCTGAGTTCACATCCAGCACTTCTGCACTAGATTTTCCCACCCTTGCTTTGACCAGCATCTCTAGTCAGTGACACTGCTCTGTCCAGGCTGACTTCATCTGGGAGTGTTGATGAGTTCAAGTGCGTGATCAGAGGAAGAGTCATACTGCCTAATTAATTAGTTTGTTATAAAGGATGGAAGGGTGGTTTTGTGGGGTAACCTGATTGTGGTTGGGTATATTGCAGAATCACAGGGTTGGAAAAGACCTTTGACTTCGAGTCCAACCATACCCTCCCTCTACTAAATTATATCCCTGAGCACCTCATCTACTTATCTTTTAAATACATCCAGGGTTGGTGACTCAACCACATCCCTGGGCAGCCTGTTCCAATGCCTGATAACCCTTTCGGTGAAGAATTCTTTACCAGTGTGTCTAATCTGAATCTGCCTTGGCACAGCTTGAGTCCATTTCCCCTTGTTTGTGCCTTAGCCTTTTGTTTTCTTTTCTTTTCCTTTTTGGGGGTGGATGTGAGGACTTACATTGTTGGAAGGTGTTTGAACTATGAGGGTTTGATAACACTCCCTTTTTTCTAGGAGGAAGAATCTCACAATACACCAACAGCCAACACTCTTCTTGACACCAGCCATCTAGAAACAGACATCTGGTCTGCAATGCCAATGCTTTCCAACGGGAATTCTGAGCCCAGAAGACCCAAAATAACATTTGATGATGTGTAAGTATTATAATATCTGTGTGCTAGAATTTCCATGCAAGCAGAGCTCCCAGTGTAAGAGAGTATCACTGATTGATGAAGACTCTGTTGATAAATGTTTTCAGATCATGAAAGTTAATTCACAGTAATTATTTTTTTAAAAAATATTTTATTTTAGCTCCTCTAATGGAAGCTTCTTATACTTCAGTCATTTAAAATATTGTTCCTTTTCCTCTCTTCAGCACACATTAATGGGTCTTTGGGGTGGCCAGTTTCTAGAGCTAGTTATTTTCCATTCTGGTCACCCATCTTGCTTTTGCATACAGCAGCTTCAGATTAATATCAGGTTAAGATTTAAAGACAGAAGTGGGTGTATGTGTCAAAACTGTTCTTGGAAGCAGTCAGCAGTTTTCTTAAACAACGTTTGTCCAGCTGTATGAAAACAGACATGAAATAATTGATTTTGTCTCTTTAGGCTTCACAATGCGGATTATTACATGCAAGAGGCTAAGAAGCTAAAGCATAAAGCAGATGCATTGGTAGGTTATCACAGGTTTTATTATCTCTTTCCACTACATAGCTGGGTGTTACAAAAACGTACATTCTGAATGTCACTGAAAGCCTCAGAAACCAAGAGGAACCCTGCTATTGACTGAAGTATGGTTCAGATTGTGCTCCATAAACACACTGGCCACAAGAAGTCAAACTCTGAGCACCATTCCTACCCTTTAACAATTTGTTCCCAAAAAAAGAAGCTCCTTACAATAGCTGCTATCTCTTCCAAGGAGGAGCAACAGTCATGCTGTTTATGAAGGATCTGAGATAATTTCATGAAAGATGATGTGTATTTGAAATTTGTTTTCCTATTCACTTTGAGCCCAAAACAAAAGTGTTGAAATATTCCATAGCGGAAAGTTAAGAATGGCAAATCACCCTCCACCCCATGATCATGTGGCAAGACTGTTTGATATTTCCAATCCAATTGTTTAAAATTTGCATCAATTGATTTTAAAATAGTACATTCATTTTTATTGCATGCTTTTAGACTGGTAAGTAAAGACTTGGCATGCTCCTTCCCAAAAATTGTTGCAATGGGGTAGTTCAATGCTGGGAAAGATTTTTCTCTCATTTTAGCCTGGATGAAATTCCAATAAGAATAACCTGGGTTTGCAAAGTGGTTTGATTTGATAAAACTACTTAATCTGACAGATTACACTCTAGCAGAGTTTGTTCTATCCAAGCTATGGCTAGTACTGAAGTGCCTTTAATACCCCTTTGCTCTGCAGGTGGGGGGTTTGCTCCCGTATGCTACAGAGTGGAGAGCAGCAGCTCATTTAGGCAGGCATAGCAGAACTCAAGTCCTCTATTTATGTAAACTGAGGTGTCTAAAATGGAGTGTGGCCATTCACTTTGTCCCTCAAAATCATAACTGAAAAAGAACTAGGTGATTATTCACCTCTGGCTTTATTATTTGTGGGGTGTTTACGTGCCTATTACAGCATTCCCTATCAGAGGTCTCGTGCTTGGAAATAAGGGTTTGTTAAAACAAGCAAGCATAAAAAGATCCCACGCTATGTTTTTAAAACACAAAACAAAGAAATGGTAAAGAAAGAAAAAGAAGCTCTCCCTCTGCTGTCGGTGAGCTGAAGGAGAGTTGATGTGTCAAGCTGCCTGCTTCAGCTCTCCGAGCTCCCTTTTGACTTGGGGCGCAGCGTTACAGAGTGTGTTTTCTGTGGGAGGTGGGTTCAGGTTTTTGGCAACCTGCCGTGACTGTCAGTAAGTCAGCAATCGTGCCTCCCACCCTGCCCCTTTCCAGGGGTGGTCTGCACCGATTCCTGCAGCCTGACTCAGCAGAGCGTGTTCAGCCAGAGCCCTGACATCTGCACGTGCAGAAGGCTGGCAGAAGCAGACAGCACCTCCCACAGCTGATTGACCTTTAAAGAAAATACACATGGTCCTGGCACAGGGCTGCCTGCTCCTCGCTAGCAAATATTTACAGGCTCAGGCGCCTGATGATCTCACCATGCTATGTCAATCCACTTCCCTCCATCGCCTGATTCACTCAGAAAGCGTCGACCTGTCTCCTGTCCTCTTACCTTCGACTGTGCCTTGGGGAACCAGGGGTGTTCCTCAAGCAGAACTAAGAGGAGCAGACACAGCACATCGTGCTGCTGCCAGCAAGCAGGCCTTGCCTGTCACGTGCAGTTTGACACCCTGAGTGCTCTTAGAGGAATGCGAGCCATCCGCTACCATACAACTTGTTGGCAGACATAAATACCCATGGACAAAGTATCTGCTTTTTCCTTCTGCTATTTAGGTCTCAACTTTTTTTTTTCCCCACCCGCTACAGCTGCACACAAATTATCTCCGTGTAACACATTTGCTGTGCAATCCCATAGTGTTACTTGTCCTATGGAAACAATTGCTTCTGGTTACTTGGTGCTGACATGACAAAGCACACACAGCACTGAAAGATGTGTTGCAGTGGCGAGAAAGATAATGCATGTGACCTCAAAATGTGTCAGCAAACGTTAATGAGATTTGTGGCAATGCTGTTCTGAGCGTGTAGGGAAAATAGATTTCTGTGCAGGGCAAGGCGTTCTGTGTCTTGTGGGAGCGACCCCATGAAAACCTACCCTTGTCTGCGACGGCAGGAAGGAGTCAACTGATTTGGGTTGGCTGCTGCGCTGGCAACCAACTGTACCATATGGAAGAGATCTCGGAGACCTCACTGTTGTCAGCTGAGCTGTGATGAACTGGAGCGATTCCACCTCCTCCAGTAGAGTCAGCGTGGAGCAAAGGGCAGGATCGCATCCCATCGCTGGCTCAAACTGTGGGTCTGAATTAAATCTGCTTGCAGCCAGATTCCCTTTTTTATACAACAGAAAGCCATCTTTGGAAGACTTGAAGCAGGAATTAAAAGAATATGCTGAGAAGCAGGCACTGGGATAGAGAGAAAACGTTTAGAAATATTTCCCCTTTTGTGATCACTCAAGCCGTGCCTATCAGTTACACAAAGGCTTGGTACGTAACCAGTGTGCAAGAGCCAAACTTGAAATTAAAGGTATGCAGAGGGAACTGGATATAAGGATTGCTTAGAAGCAACCACAAAGGCAAATATTCTGTTACCTTGGACCAAGGTTCTCTTTAATATGTTGCTAGGATAGGCTTCCATTTTGTGATTGGAAAACATATGCAGATGCATCAAAAATATTTTGATAGAGACATACAAAGACATTTTAAAATTATTTAAAGTATATTGGATCTCTTACATCAAATACCACATTAGTAGAATTCTTACATCCAGCTATCAAAAATTGAAAATGTTAAATACTATTATAAAATACTTACTATAAAAGTGTCATATATAATATTCATTACACATAAAAAAAGAAATCAGTATGTCTAAGTCAGTTTAATCACAACCATTATGAGGGCTAAAACCTTTTGCAATAAAATCCCAGTAAAATAAAATATTTAGCAGTGCTATATTTTCTCTTTTTTTTTTTCCTGCTCTTTCAGTCATCACATAACTGATGAGACTTCTTTTTGTCAACAGTTAACACAGAATGTGACATCTGACAAATGGCATGGAGTTGTTACTTAACCCTTGCATAGTGATATTCAAACAGAGTATTGAGGAGCAATATGGATTTGTTCAAACATGCTTAGTGTCCCTCACCCCCTGTGTAAATCCCTGCAGGCCAATGGACATACGTTGATGTTCCATCTCTGGCCATACACTGCTTGGAAAGATTTGGTAAAAACATAGACCCTGCCTTAATTACTGTATGAAGTAATTTTTAACCACCAGCATCACTTTGCTTTCATCCTAATGCTAGTGTTGCTTTGTATTATGATCTGTCTACCTAGAAATTAAAGCTGAAGGATTTTCTTAATGGTGTCATTCCCTTTTCAGCTGGAGAAGTTTGGCAAAGCAGTGAATTATGCTGATGCTGCCCTCTCCTTCATCGAGTGCGGGAACGCTATGGAGCGAGATCCATTAGAAGCTAAATCTCCATACACCATGTACTCAGAGACTGTGGAACTCATCAGGTTAATGTCCTTTCTGTGATCATTTTCATAATCTCATTTCAGTCATAATTAGAACCTGCTATGTTTTAAAAAATACCATTTCAACGTATTAATGATTTGTCCAAGGCATCTTCATCTCAGAAGTCATCATAATTAGTTCTTGCCATTTTATTAATGTCATGGAAAATTTATAATTGATGGACACTGCTTTTATAAATTATCCCCTTTAGAGGTTATAATGTGAGTGTTATAATTTGCAATATTCATAAAATTAAAATTGAAATGTAGTGGGTGGAAGTAAAGTATAGTAATTTCACTGTTTGGCAATGACACTTGTCTTTTAAAAGGTGTAGTTTTATAATTCAAAACATTAAAGTGAGTCTATCAGGATTTCTATTACAAACCCTTTTCTTAGAGGTTTATAACCTGGCTGTTAAAAAAGGGGGAAAAAGAAGCTTGAAACTTGGCATATAAGATCTTAGCCAGAGAGGAAGCTTTCTACATGTATTGTATTAAAAAAGTATATTTTTTAACGTTAAAGGAATGTGAACCAGCTGAATTAGTTTTCATACAGCTTTCTAGACTCGTAGGCTAGAATATAGATGAGAGTGCCTTTCCTTACTAATAAAATGTCTGAATTATTATCTTAGAATCTGCTACTGTTCCCTATAGCTGTTTCATAGTGTCGGCTGCGTAGAAATAATGGTCTCCTGAGTAACTAAGGGCTTGT
Source organism: Gallinula chloropus (assembly GCF_964237585.1). Taxonomy (NCBI): domain Eukaryota; kingdom Metazoa; phylum Chordata; class Aves; order Gruiformes; family Rallidae; genus Gallinula; species Gallinula chloropus. The sequence goes on from NC_140096.1 coordinate 18,161,623, forward strand.
TTGCTTTACATGTGCAAATTATCAAAGTGAAATCAAGCAGGATTAAATTTACCTGCAAGTAGAACAACAGGATTTTTTCCTCTTCACTGTGATGCACCTTTGCTTTCCCCAGTGTATGCTGGGAATATCACCGTTAATGTCGGTGTAATTACTGGCAGTTTACTCAAGAGAAAGAGAGAGAGGCAAACCAGGCCCTAAATATTTGGGGTTTAATATGACAAAGGTGGTTTTTTTGCAGGATTTTAACATGCCAGATTAGCTATTAGGAACTGCCAAAAATAATGCATGTTTTACATTTTGAATAAGTAGGTATTTACATAATAAAATGTATCCAATCTTAGGAAGCTCTTACTCTCAGGTAAATATGCCTGTTAAATATTTAAAAACATCATTTTGCATTCTGCACTTCATAAAGAGAAGAAGAAAATCTAAAGATACTACTCCACACACAAAAATGATCACCCCACACTTAGGATCCAATTTAAACTCTTGAGAGCAGGACTTTAGAAAAGGAGCCACCTACCTCCACCCTCTGTGAAGGATGCCTGCAGCTCCCCTCCACCCTGTGGTGCTGGATGGGGTCAGCTGAGTCTACAGGTGCATCTTGGAGCAACTGCCACTCAGCAGCACCTCCAGGGCTGCTGCCTTGCTCTTCCCAGCAGCTCCTGTACCAGCACAGTCCTGCTGCTGGCTGTATGAAACATAGACCTTGGCACGGAAGCAGCACCTGAACTGATTTTGGCTATGGAAGAGGTCTTTGTTATGGTAGATCTCCAATGTCTAAATAGCTAAAGTGAGGTGAGACTAATTCCACCACCTAACACCAAAGGCAGAGTTTAATTCACCAACCTTTGCATGCAGCATCTTGCAGGCAGCCTGTGAGCCACTGACTTGCTCATGTAGTTGCTGTCAGTGGGGTCAGGCAGGGAAGGAAGGTGATTGCCTAGGTGAGCAGTGGGCTGGGACAGGTTCAGTAAACTCTGGGCAAACACACAGTTCTTGGGGGCCATGGTGGGTGCTGAATGTACAAACCAAGTGTGCAGCTGCACACACACACACTATCTCAATGTGGCTCCTAATGTTAACATAGATTTTTACTATGGGATAAGAAATAGGAGGAGATTTTTCTCACTTTTACTCCTCCCTTAATCAGAGGTACCATTTCCCCCTTTTGCACTAGCTGTGCCTGCCCCAAGTATTTCCATCAGACACCTGTTTGTGAAAGTAAGTGGAGCATCAAAGAGATTGGGAGTGTCAGATCTGACTGCCAAAGGTGTTTTTGTGGTAAAGCTGAAATCCCTAAGGTGACACTGAAAATCCCAAAGAGAAATGTATCTTTGTGTGTGATCAGATTCATTTGGTACAACTGGAACCATACCAAGAGCGGGTCAGATGGGACATGGAGGAAGCACATTGGGTGGTGTGGTACAGCTGCAGGCTGGGGGCTGATGATGGGGGTGGTGGGAGGAAGGCAGAGCCAGAGTAGCACTGCCTGCCTGCACTCCATTACCTCCTTGTAAATGAGAACTCATCAAGACTGCCTGGATACCTTAAAACTTTCTTACGCAACGCTGAACCCTATTACTTATTCTAACACAAGTACCTGTGAAATTGCATTAGGGCTCAGAACAATGATTTTATGCGATGAATTGATTTTCAAGTGACTAAATGCATGGAATGGAGTGTACTCAGTTAAATAAAAAAAGAGAGAGGAGGTAGGAATACTCAGTCTTTGATCATCCAAATGCTGGACAGCAGCAATTAAATAGAGAGGGAAGACCAAGTACACAGGACTCATAAATTAATGGACCCAAGAAATTAAAAAGCTGTGAACATGACCTTTCCTGAATTATAACTGTTTTCTATATAAAATACATTAAAAGCTTTGAAGAGGCATTTATGAGAAGGATTGTGAAGGTATTGTTCAAGCCCAAGGTATTATATGTAAACCTCATTATATATTACTGTTCAGTATATATAGGGCCAAGATCTTATGCTTCTGTCCAACAGCCGTCACAAATGTTTGCAGGATTCAGCCCAGATGACTCGGTATAATATCATTAATATCCCCAAGAATAGTTCACCTCATTGGCCCAGAAAATGGGTTGGGGATTTCTGTTAGCCCTCCAGATTTTAAGTGGTGCTTTCTGTGGAATTTTACATTGATGTCATTGCTACAGAACATTGGGACCATTGACTATTGCAGTCTGAGAAGAATATCTCTGTGAGGCTGTGATTTTTCAGTGTTACTAGTATTCCTGGAAACATCTTAACTCTCAATTTCTTCTCACCTTTCTGACAAGGTATGCAATGAGACTCAAGAATTTCACAGGCTCTTCTGCCACGGAAGGGGACAAGAAATTAGCAGTTTTATGGTAAGTCCCATTGTGACAATGAGAGAAGCAGCTAAAATCTTAAGGAGGACTTTAAAAGTACTGAATTACTTAAGCAGCTTACAGAAGATCATTATTCTTGTTTTCCATTAAACTATTAAAGGATAACTAATGGATTTCTTCAGCAGCTGACTAAACATTTATTCTTCTAATTTATACTCTTATCAAGATGGGATTTTAATGCTTTTGACCACTTTTTTTTCTTTCTCCATTTGCTTATGTTTCAAAATCTAACCTTAGAACAGAAACTGCAAAATATAGGTCAGCATTATTTTTTTTTTGCAGTTTATAGGTTTCATTAAGCAATGGAATTAACATAATCCTTTCCTAATTACCACAGCTACCGATGCTTATCACTTCTCTACTTGAGAATGTTTAAACTAAAGAAGGACCATGCTATGAAGTACTCCAGATCTCTGATGGAATATTTTAAGGTAATCTTTATTCTGTTTAATTTATTGATATGAAATGAAATTCATACCAGCACTGAGAGCTCTCACAAGTATAACCACGTGACTTAAAAGTCCCACATTTAACCTCTCCCCAGGGAAATGCAGGCAGGATGGCTGTCAGGGAGTGGGGACAGAAGTGATTTGGGGGATTTTTGGATTACTCACTTGACTCAAAGGGCCATACACAGTAATTTTACTAAAATAACATTATTCTCAACAGCATGTAATGTTTATGCAAGTTTTTGTAGGGGAAACTGATTCTTTCAAGATTTCAATGTGCAAGTGATTATGAACTGACCCCCAATGAACCATAAAAAACCAATTATTTAGAGTTTAGTTAGTTAAATTTAGATATTAAATTCAGTATGTCTTGCTGAAGCTTGTTGCAGACTCAGAGATTTCTCCTTCTATTTCTGTGGAACGTCCAATGGCCTCATCTACATCTTGAAATTTTCCCTTCATCTTGAATTGAATGGAGACCAGCTGAGTGTCATGAGTCACTGATGTTTTCCTTTACCTTGTCAAACGCTGTATACCCAGTGTAAGAATGACAAGTCCTTACCATTCCTAAATTAAGAGAGAAACAGATTCTTCCTTCAGCTCTCCCAAGGTTTTGATAATTATATTTTACTGGTTAATGCTGTTTGAAGCATACATTAATTCTTGTATTTTATTACTACATATTATGCTATAATTATGTAATTATACTGGTTTGTCAGCCCATCAGTCTTTTTTTGTTGGGTTTTTTCAGCCTCTGTGAATTTGTTCCAGGCTTTGACATATTAGTACTGTAAACCACTAAAACTTCTAACACTGCAGTTTTAATATTTTCATGTAAATGGTGGTTACGTGGTCCCCCTGCTGTAGGAGTCTAGTCCTGTCTACTACAACCACTACCTAGTCCTGACTTCCCTTGGGGCCTCCATGTGCCTCCATGTGTGTGTATCTCTAACTTCAGTCATGTTACTCCTGATCTTATGCTTATCTGGAGGCTCTTGTGAAGCCATTGGGGTGCCTGTATTGTACTCGTGGAGTTTCACTCAGGGATCAGCACAACAAATAAAATTTGAACAAGACACATTTATACCCTCAGCATTTTCATTTAATGTATTCCATCTTCTCCAGGATGAATATAGATTCTATCTTAAAAACAGGTTATTAGACAAATCATTCGATACACCTTTTCTGCAGAAAGTAATGATTTCGTAAAATAAAAGGAAAAAATGTAAGGATGGGTGTGTCTCTCTTCCCTTAAAGGCATTTTACTTTCTCTAGCTGGCCAAATAGGTAAAATGAAGAACATTTTACTACTCCCATCATAAGACCATTCTACTGCATCTGCACAAAGAAAATGTCTTTTAATGTAAATGAAAATAAGAAAAAGAAATTAAAATGTAATAAAATAGAGAAATCGGGAATGCTGGTTTTAGGCATCCAGTTGAAGCTGAGTGTTTCAGCTGATGTTACTCCGTGTATGCTCTGGGGACTGTAACACATATGTAGGAGTAGTGTTTGAGTGTATACAGATTGTATGTTCAGAATCTTTTTGTAGTAAAGGCATAGGAGGAGAGGGGAAAAGAATGAGGACTATTAACTACATGTTAGTTTTGTGCTGCTGCACAATGTTCTCAGTCTTCACTAGAGAGAATCTATAACACAAATGAAATAGATTAACTATTTTAGTAGAGTTGTTATTCAAAATTTTGCACAATTTTAACTATGAAAGGGAGGCCGCTGTTTATAGCAGAGCTGGAGAGGAGATTTTTGGCAGAATTGTTCTTCATATTTTTCCTCACAAATGGCACTTTGTCGAAATTGAAACCATTTGTGGACAGAAGTGGTTCTGATTAATTTCCAATTAAAAGGTTGAAATTTATATTTTTGACATTTCAAACCAGAAAATAACCATTCAATCATAAAAGTGGTTTTGAAATGTAGGGACAATTTGGAGAAAATATAATGAAAATGATCAATTAAAAAAATGCAAATCACACCTTTTAAGATTAGTGGCTTCCTTTGATGCATTTCACCTTAAAGTTTGAGGAAGATTTCTCTCTTTTTGAAAACATGCTGTCTGTAGTCATTGGCAAAGATAATTCAGTCATTGGCAAAGATAATTCAAAAATTAACCTTGCCAAATAGCTACCTCCAATAGAGATCTAGTCTTAATCTTGACAGATCTAGTATTTGTGTCCAGATAGTGTCAGGAACAATCCCCAGACTGCAGAAAATACCATCAAAGCTGCTTCTTCATCCCTGAAAGCTTTCCAGGGGAGTTTAGGATCTTCTTCCTTCTTACATAGGAGTAGGTGGCAAAAATACATGTTGCATATGCTCTGTGCTGCAAGGCACACTGTGTCCTGCTCACACCTTTAATGGAACGCAGTGCGTGCTGTAGAGGAACATACAAGCAAGGCCAGTGTCTCAGTCTGGGCAGTGTTTTCTGCTTCAGTCAATACTGTTTGCCATGTTCAGTTGTGTTTTAGTCGGTACAAGCGTAGGGTTTTGCTCCCAGTCAGTTGCATGACCTTGGGCCATGCCCTAGGCTGCTCTGTGCTCCACTGACTCTGTGCCTCACATGCAAAATAGCAATTACAGTAACCAGATGAATCTTGCAATAATGATGGTAATACTTTGCAGAGAACTTGTAAAATTTGATTGAATTTTCACTGTGCGTGCTGACTTCTTTGCAAGAGAGCTCAGAGTGATTGTTTTCAGAAAGCACACATAGCTTCAGCCCTGGTGCTGCCACTTTTTATACCACCCAGTCTGAGCAAGACTGGAAAAATCTGGGCTTTATTGCTGCTGGGCAGTCTTTTTGTACAGGGTTGCACAAAGTGCTGCACAGGCATGAAAGGCAGAATGAGTAAGCAGGTAAGGAAAGTCAATTTTTGCAAATAAAATACATAAAAACAAGGGCATTCAAGCAGATCCTTACTAGAAGCATTATTTAGGCTACTATTTGAATTCCAAGCCACCCTCCCCAGGAACTTGGGATGGATTAGTTTCATGAAGGCATCAACACAAATTATTTTTGTTTCTTATTAAAAGATTGCAGGTGACGCTGAAAATAAGAACTCATTTGCACTCTGAAGAACTTACGTTGTAGAATAAGTTTCAGTGGTAACAAAACCACTTCTTTTGTGAGCTACAAAGCACAGCTGCTTTTCCTGGGACTTTATTGTATTACCCCCTTCATCAAGTGACCTTCAGGCTGCTGGTTGGAACCTCCCAGTCATCCACCAGCCATTTTATTATGGGGCTGATGGGCAGAGGTGCTTTGCTACAGGCACTGTGGCTCTTACAAGGAAAACAGGGAGTGTTGTGCCTTGTGTCATCAGTATCTGTGTATTTGCATCACCAGTATTTACATTTTGGTTTTGTACTTACAGAACTCTTCGAAAGCCTCACAGGCCCCCTCTCCTTGGGGCGGCAATGGAAAGTGAGTATTTTCTGCTAAGTGCTACTGTCTGGGAACAAGTGGTTCCAAGGAGGGGGGGTATGGCTCAGTGGTTTGGGAGCTATGGGTATGTTTCAAATACATGGCAAGTAGAAAATGTTTTTCCGGACTACAGAATTGTTCATAACCCAGCCTTGGTCTTGTGAGAGTGAGGGGCTTGCTGGGCTAAAGCCATGTGAGCCAGGCAGAGTAGGTGGGAAGGACGAGCAGGAACACAGCTTCATCCTTGTGCAAAATCTCCTTAAGTCTCAAATCAGCCGTGGTGGGTCTGTGCTGAATTCTTTGACAGTTTGCTTCTCAAGCCAAATGAAAGCCATAAAAATATCTGTTAATTAGCTAGCAAGTACCATGCCATTTCAGGAAGCCAAAGTAAAGTTAACCTTCATTGCAATGATTTTTCAATGATTCGTTCAGTAATGAAAGACCAATGAATATTTCATTGATATATGGTAAGTGCTGTTTAATAAAACTGAAGGCGTAATAGTGGTGAAAATGTGAAGGCACTTAGTCAACCAATTATCAGTGGCTTTATACTAACGTTAAAACACCCTTGCCTCAGATATGAAGTCAAGGTAATGCAATTATGATCTGCTGTTCAGTGAAGGCACGTTGCTGCTGCAACCTTGCCTTTATCTTGCAAAGTCTATTGCCACCTGACACACGCTTCCCCAGAGCCTTTCTCCTTGGCCACAGATACAGGTACAGATAAAAAGGAAGAAGGACTTTGCCTTTCGTTCTTCTTTATTTGAGTAGGCTGAATTGTAGGTGAAAGTTATTATTGTCAGTAGTGTCCTTCTGGTGGTTCCTAAGAAGAAATAACTGTTAGACACTCCTGAGAACCAATTAAGGAAACAAAGTAATGAAACTGTAGAAGGGATTAAAGTTTAGCACAAAAAGAATTTAAGTTTTTCAACAGACTTTGACCTGAATCTGTGCAAAATCAAAAATGACAACATTTTGCTTAAAGGAAAATATTATCTTAAATAATTTGAAATATTTTGTGGTGTGTATGTATAAACACACCAGATACACAAAGTTATTTTTAATGTGTGCATGTATAAGATATTTAAGTACAGATTTTAACACAGTCTAAAGTGATGAAATACAAAATTGCTTTAAACAAAAAAGTGAAAGTATATTTTAAGATTGGAAAAACAACTGCTAATTTAAATTATTCAATATATGCCAGTTCTTCCAGGCATTCTAGTGTCAGTGAAACCTTGTATTGCAATAAAAATACAGTAAGGTCTACATAAAGTTTTTGTGCTGAAATAGACCACTGGAGCATTATGCCTCTTTTTTTCCTTAAAGAAGTAGGTTATACCTAAAAATTTCATGGAACAGAAGTTATCCTTTTATTCCCATCCTATAACAGACCTCTATGAAACATGTGCTCTGCAGTTGATGACATCTCCCTTGCTATTTAAAGGAGCTGATTAGGTGGCCAGGGTTTAGAATCAGTGGGGTTTGACTGGAGGGGAAAAAATTTATCCAGCCACAATGTAGGCAGCAGAATCATAGAATCACAGGGGTTGGAATGGACTCCGAGAGATCATCGGGTCCAACCCCCCTGCCAAAGCAGCTCCCCAGCTCATACTGCACAGCTGGGAGTCCAGACAGGTCTTGAATCTCTCCAGAGAAGGAGACTCCACACCCCCTGGGCAGCCTGTCCCAGGGCTCCCTCACCCTCACTGGGGAAAAGTTCTTCCCCATGTTGGTGCGGAACTTCCTGTGCTCCAACTTACAGCCATTGGCCCTTGTCCTGTCTGCACAGACACTGAGAAGGGGCTGGCCATTTCCCCCTGCATCCCATACTTAAGATATTTAGCCCAACATCCAGGTCAGCATCGCTTCTAACATTCCATCCAGCTGGTCGGCCTCTTCCCACCGACTTGGGAGACAAGTAAAGCTCTGAAAGAGCACATCTCTGTCTTCTGTTCAGAGAAGGAAGCACTTGACATGTAAGAATAACTGAATATGACAAGGCCTTGTTATAACAGTGTTATTGTGACACCCATGGTGCAAAACACAAGGACCACAGTCCACACACAGGTCTTCTGTCCTCCCTGTCTGGGTGTCAGAAGAAAATCTCTCCAGCTGGCTCAGGGTTGCCATGTATCTCAGGTGTCTCCTGGTGGCCCCAAGGATTGTCATGGGCCTGGTGCTGCCACAGGCAGCATGTGCTCTGCCTTCCTCAGGGCTTCTGGCTCTACGGTTTCCTCTTATTCATGCAGATTTATGCCAGCTGAGAAGAGAAGTCGCTCACTACGGAGGTGAGACCAAACAGCATCAGGGTGTGGCACCACTGGATACAGATCAGCAGTCTCGTTCAGATGGGGAGAGAGCAGGGAATTATTAAATCTTTTTTTTAAACAAAGACCCACTGACATGAGGTGTAGTCTGCTCAGGATCTCAAATCATCAAAATCTCAGCTTGGCTTACTGGAATTTCTGGTCACTTTTGTTTGAAAGGGTTGTGAACCTCTATGAAGTTGGCTTGAGTTCCAGGCTGGCAATGAAACAAATTTTCCCTGGTTTCATTACAGAAATGTTTCCCACCTCTAGCGACAGCAAGCACAGAATAGAGAGATTTAATAGACTCACCACAGTAATAATGGCTGTGCACAACAGGGTAAATCCAATGAACAATGTGCTTTATTTGGCAGAAGTGCGTCAGCTTCTTGTAAGTGGCTCTAACAAAATACTCCTGGTCCCCTCAGATACTTACGACTTTTAACTGCTCCCAGACCTAATCTAGCATAGTTCAGCTCTTCTTGTGCATTAAAGACACTGTGGTGTGTCAAGTAACCAGGATGTTTTGAGACTTAAAAATGTTTGTGCTGTAGGATATGCTTAAAGCTTAACACATAGGTTGTGTAAAACGCTACTAGCTGCTGGATAGCTCTGAGAACAGAATCTATCGTATCCTGAGGGCCCTGTTCTTGAGCACAGGTAATAGCAGGGCACTGCTGGAAAACCTGCAGCAAAAGCTGCTGCCATAAATGCCTTTCAGCCCAAGGCCGCACCATGGCTGCAGTCTGCCCGACTGCACCTGCCAGGGATCCCTACAGCAGGTCTGTGCCCACGCTTCATGGCCAGGACCATGGATGGTGGCTCGTAAAGCCAAGAGGTGGAGCCTTTATCCTGGAGTTTGGATCAGACACATTGTGAGTCTGAGTGCTTGATGCTGTTGCACAGCATGAGGCATCAGTGGCCGCCTGTCAAGAGTGGGGTTGCAACATCCCCATCCAGAGAGTTTTGGTGTCTTTGCTTCATGCAGAGAGTGCCGGGAGCATCTCAGCCCTGCCTTTCAAGTGTATTCCCCAGCAAATCGAGTGCATTTGTTTAGGTAAGTGGTTCCAAATGGGGGCAAGAGAAGAGATTTTTGGAACCCTTAATTTTGTTCACTGAAAAGAGATTTTCAAAGAGAATAGCTGTGTGTGAGTGTTCAGCACTACGCAGCTCTAAACATGAGCTTGCTGTGCTGACCTCCGCACTGCCTGCAGCCAGCAGGCGATTCCTAATTGCTGGTGTTAGAATTAAAGGAAAATCTATATTAGAACATTAGTGCTGTACTAAGTAGGTAACTTAAAACACTGCTCTGAACAAAACTGTGCGGATGAACCGTAGGCAATTAGAAACAAATCTCCATAGCCAGTCTTAAAGAATCCTATAGAGATATTCATAATCCTACAGTACCCTCAGCTCCTAATACTGCTCTGCAGGGTGCTTTTAAGACTTGCACTTTACTTATTGTGGTGACTGTATTTGGAGCAAACTGTCATTGTGGTTTCCACAAAACGCTTTGATAATAAGCCAATATTGCACATTGAGTGTTTTCTAACTGCCATTGCAGCTTCTGGCAGCAGGTAGAAAAATCATTACAGCTATGAGATACTTCTTTCTCTGAAAGATTGCTCTATTTTTATGATAGATTTTTTTTTTTAAATAACAGGTTCATTTATAGGGAGAATTAAATCCCTTTTTATTTTCAATCATTCCCAGTTTATAAGCTCTCCTTTCTCATAAAACCAGGAGATAGCACTGCACATTCTTCCCTGACTGGGCTGCAGAGTTAATTTTTCAAGTGCCTTTAGGACGGCAATGAATCGGTGTATGTGAGGGGGACTGACTTTCCCTTTCCCTCTCACAGGAGCACAGAAACGCCGTCACCCATGTCCCTGAGCCCGTCCCCTGTCAGCTCTGCTGGAAGCAGCACAGGCACCGCCAGCTCCTCCTCGGCGGGGACCATCACCATCCCTCAGCGCATCCACCACATGGCTGCCAGCCACGTCAACATCACCAACAACGTCCTGCGGAGCTACGAGCACTGGGACATGGCTGACAAGCTGACTAAGGAGAACAAAGGTACCCCGCTCAGCTGCTTCTTTTGTCCCCTTTGGCTCATCAGCTTCAGCTTGCTTTTTGTGCTCGTAGGCGTTGTTGGGAATTGGACCCAGAACCGCCGCATCTAAGAGCACAACTGCGACAGCTTGAGCAAACAGACCAAATGTGCTTGCTGGTCACTGTAGCCAATGCGTATCTTCTCTTGTCAAGCACAGAGGGGGGATGTGTAACACACACGGAACGTGGGGTTATCGGAGCAGCTGGCAAATAATTTAGCAAACATGAGCCCCAAGTGGTGAGAGCTTTTGAGTCTGCAAATTCGTTCACAGTTTCAGCTTCTCAAAGAGCACCGAGGTTATTTTCAGACTGCTCTGTCAACAGGTTTAAGACTATTAAAACACTAGCTGGCATAATAAGCAAACATTAGATGTTAAGTTTATGCTGGGAGTCTGATTAGGAGATGTCCACTGAAAGCCATGACCTTGACTCTCCTGTGGTTGGATTGCAAATCTGCTTGTTTATTCCTAACAACAAAACGAAAGTCTTTACCACAGTCGTTTCAAATGAGTTTTGGCAAGCAGTTTGTGACTGGGTCGTGTCGAGTGTAGTGGACTGGCTGAGATGTAACTAAAGGACAAATTTAGCCTATTGTTGGCCAGCTGTGAACTTCCCCATGATAATGTAATCATTCAGATTCCAGCTTTGGGCTTACACAAATCATTGACAAAGCTTTCTTTGACACTTGAGGTGCAGAGCCTAACTGGGAAATATTCTCATCATGAATTGGCTCATTCTCTTAAATTATACTGAGATTTCAGATGGCTGACTTTTCCTGACAAATGTGCTCACTGTATGCGGTTTGATCTTACTCCCATTAATGTCAGTGGCAAATTTCCACTGATTTAGAGAAACTAAGCTTGAGATTTATAGAGTTTTATGTCTGAATGGTGGGTCATAATGATCTATCCCTGGATGAGGAACAATAATAGAAGTTCTGTCCAGTCCTCCCCGCTGCTTCTTGTCTTTGTTCACATTGGTTAATTTAGTAGCAGTGCAGTCATTTTGGATTTTTTCCATAGCTGCATCCATTTTCACAAAATGTGAAAGTGATTCCCTGTCAAATGTACTGCAGAATGTTACAGTGGGAATGCAGAAGGATGCTTCGATAGGAGAAAGAGATGGCAATAATCTTGTAATTAGCCCTGTGTGTTGTGGAGTTGTTAAATGTTCTACTTGGTATTGAATCAAAATAGCTCAGGCATTCAGCCAGCAGACAGAAAATGTACCCAGCCACTGCTGTTATCAGTCCTAGAGCTGGATGAGAAAAAACCTGCTGACTCTCTTTCTGCATTTTCCCCCTACACTCTTCTTTGTTCTCATTTTGATTTACGATCAAATAAGCTGAATTCTACAAAGCCATATAGGAATAATCTTTATTCAGATGAGCAGTCCCTTTGACTGTGGTGGGACTGGATGCAGGAATAAGGGTTTCTCACATGAGTGAGACATTTAGGGTTGTACCCTGATCTTTCATGTCTTGTTTCACAAGCTGCAGCCATGTTACAGGGAATGGAAAGTTCATGTTACTTCAAATTTCATTTAATTATTATAAACCATTGGAGTTCAGAGTTTCATACATGCTATAGCATGCTTGTCTTTACTTTCGGTCTGGAAACATATCTCATTTCTAGTTAAATGCTCAACTTAAAGTTACATCCCAAAACACAATTAAACTGCAATTTGAAAAATTTGTGATGTAACAGAAAAGTACGTAGGAACCCTGTGGGACTCTGCAGGTCTGTGTCATATCACATGGTTCCACTTACAGAAGGATGTATTTAAGACAACTTTGCCATGGGAAATGTCGCAGTGTTTGATGAAACAGAGATGTAATTATTTTAGTAGCTGTGATCTGTACCTCTGGAATAATTCAAAACTCCCATATCCTTTAGCTGGGACAGGACTTGTCCCTTTGCCCATAGCCACCTCTCATCCACCTTTGCCAGCTGCACCGACCGTTGCAGTGCCCCAGCTCTGGAGAACTGGCGTGTGGGCTGGGAGTTCAGAAATGCCCCATTTGCAAACAGGTGCAAACCCCAGACTCTGCCTTGAGTTCCAGGTAAAGGACAGATCTCCTGGGTTGTCTCTCAGGGCTTTGGGCAGCCACTTCCTCATAACAAATGAGATTTCTCATACACACACCCCCCCAACTGAAATAAGAATGGTCCCCAGAGAATACAGGAAGAAATCCACAGACCAGGAAAAAAACCCACATTTAAGATAAAAATTAATTTTCTTAAAAAAAAAAAATCCAGTCACTTTTTTTTCTTTTCTTGTGGTCAGCTCTCATTGTTTCTGTTGTCATCTGAATCATGGGGTGTGTCTGGCCAAGAACATGTTGCTGGTGAGCTAATAGAGATGGGTATAAAAATGTGGCCCCATCATTGTAATGTCTAATAGCCTTTACCTCTGGGTCTTACTGCTGTCATAGATGTTTCTTAGGTCATGCCCATGCAGACAGAAGACATTTCTTGCACGTTGTAGGAGCTGTGCAGCCTCCCCTTGTCCACAGCTGTCAGCTTAGGTTTTGTGCTCCTCTGAGTATGCCTGCACACTCCCAGTTTGGACTTGACTCATGTCCAGCTGGCTCAGAGCAGGAGACAGAAGCCTTTCTTGTCAGCCTGACAAAAGATGTGCCATTAAAATAAAAAGGCATAGCAAGGGGGAGAAGAGCAGAACTGCAACCCGCCAAGCTGATCTGGTTTGAAAAGCAAAGCGGGAACACGCTGCCCTGTGCTGCTGGTTGAATTTCCCTGGCTGGTGGAGTTCAGAGAGTGTGGGAGACTAGCTGGAGCTTGTCATAAACTCTGCATCGGCAGCAGGCCCAGCTAAACTACAAACTCCCTGTGTTCAACCCATGGGCTGGTTTGTGTTGGGTCACCTAGAGAGCTGTTCACCATTTATAACATCAAAGTCTCAGCTGACTTTACAAAATCAGGTAATTTTTTTAAGCTTCCAAAGATAGCAGCACTTTTTCTCTACAGTAGAAAGCTCTCAGCTCTGTAGTGACAAAGCCGTGTTCTTTCACCTGTAAATTTAATAAGTGGCTTCAGTTCTTGTAGCTTTTTCAAGAGATGTTAAACTGAAATTAGGCTTTAAGGTGAATTCTCAGTGTTTAAAGCAATTATTATTTACTTGAGCCTAGAACAAGATCTCTAGAATGCCAGCAAGACAGTGCGTTATTTCACTTCTAAATGTATTGATTTTACACTGGAGGAGGGGAATAAAAGACAGAGGAAGGAAGATTAAAAGTAACTGCTGGCTGCAGCATCTTAACGCAACTGGTGATAGCCCTGAGCTTTCATTATGCTTGCCTCCAGCCAAATCACTTTGTGCTGTGATACTGCTGCAGCTCCCAGGCTGACCAGGGTCAGGCTGTCAATACTCAGATAGAAGACCTCAAAGCAGCACTTACTTGCTGAAGAAAGTACTGATAATGATTTTGTACACGGCATCTGCTCTCCCCAGCTGTGGCCAATACAGTGTTAGCTGGCTGAGTGCTGCGCCCTGGGTTTTAGATAGGGTGAGAATGTAAGGACTCAGCCCCCCCTTGTTGTGCCTTGTTGAGCTCTGAGGGGCTTTAACTGAGAGCGGGCTCCCACTCACCTAAATACAGTGTCCGTGCTGTGGGGGGGGGGAAATGCCTGTGCCCCAGTGAGCAGAAGAACGGGCTGTGGGAGAATAGAGGACACAATCCAGTTCTCCATTGAAAGCAATTAGGAAAGGTCTGTTGGCTCTAACAGGATTAGTCTTTCACCCAGAGAGCATCTAAGGCATGGCATAAACTGATGCCTTGCTTCCTAACTGTGGCTCTGTTTAGTGACCTCCTGTTAACCCTTCCCAGTGCCCGATCCCAGTGACCTTACCCATCACTTCTTTCCCCTTGTAGGTTCCTTGTAGTCTCCAGAAGCTGTTTTCCTGCTGTGTTCCCTCTCTCCTCTTCCTTCTTCCCTCCCACCCCACACACATCCTCTGAGACCTGCAGCTGCAGTAAGATGAGCAGAAAGCCAAAACTGCTGGAGTGGCAGTAGCAGAAGGGCAGGGAAAAGAGCAAGCAAGGTCTTCTGCAAGATCCAGAGTAGCTCTTCATGCCTAGGGCAGGGTACGGCACAGAAAAGGAAATGCCACAGCTCATTGACAGCTATTTAAATCATGCAGTCAGCAAACCTAGGCTCAAAAACCTGAAAGTGCAGATCATCAGAACTAAAGGCAACCACTCATACCATGCTGTGGTTGACTTCCAGCATGGATAATCTAATTTGGTCCATTTGAATATATTGTTGCTTTTGTTTAAATGCTTTCCTACTGTCCCTGTGCTCATGTTCAAAACATCCTGAGAACTCACGAATTGCACTGCTGCTACTGAGAGGGAAATCGTGGTAACACATGTATTTCTGTACCACTGCCTGAAACAATGACTTCTGTTTCTTGTGTGTTGCAGAATTCTTTGTAGACCTGGACTCAGTGATGGGACCCTTAACACAACACAGCAGTATGACCAATCTGGTTCGTTACGTTCGCCAAGGACTCCACTGGCTCCGCATCGAGGCTCATTTGTTGTAGTGACTGCTGCCCTGTTCATAACATCCTCATTCTTCTACCTCTACCAGCGCAGAGACGATCACTGGTGGAACTCCACTCATTTCTGGAAGTTTATTCATGTAACTTCATTTTTATTGCCTTTTTTAATATCCTGTCTATTGGAAGTAGAAGTCACCCTAAATGGAACTTATGACTCAAGAGCAGTATGTGATGTACCATCTAATCATTTTCGACAATTTTCTATGCCTTGTGTCTCCTGGATCCTGCCATCCTTATGTGCTTTATGGAACGGTACATTCCCTGCAGTATTGTTTTAAGTCCATGCTGCCTTCAAGTGAAAACAAAAAAAAAGCACTTTGAGAAGATATGGATTCCTAAGAAATAGTACAAAGCGTCTTTAATATTTGAGGGTATATATGAGAAGTCCCTTCAGAAACAAATTAGTAGAAGTTAATTAATAGCTATTCATTCAAAATCGTCTTCTGAACCTGAACCGACGCTTAATTCTGGCATCATTACCTGACACTGTACATTCCTAAAATGCCATGCTTCCTATAGGCGTACTCTCTGAAAGAGAACATTGAACATGTTACAGGTACACAATGTAAGATCACCAAAGGTGTTAAGAGGTAAAAGGTTGAAGGAATGCCTCATTAGAGAATGATGACACACTATGCAATGAGGTTTTGATATTCCATTCTTCCTGTTTGTTGTTGGCTTAATATTTTCAGCAGGCAGCAGAATTTATTGCAGTTTTTAGGCAATTTCAAAATACTCGCTTTCATAGTCTTATCTGCCATTCCTGTGCTAATTCTGTGACTTTCAGTTTTACTGTTTGGTCTCAAACCAAATACGCATCCAAGTTTTTTTCTTCATAGAAAAATCTCTCCTTGCATAGTGACTCAGCGAAAGCAGATTTTAACAGGACCGCCACACTCTAAGCATTGATATTGTATGTAAAAGTCCATTAATAAGTGTATGCAGATTCTTCATGAAACCTTCTAGAAGTTTAACTAACCAGCTACTGTTGAAACATAATAATTCCATGTGGCATCAATTTTCAACTGTTTTGTTCATTTCAGAGCGTTAGAAACGAACAGTATTATCTTGCTATCTTGAAAACAATGTCAAATTAAATAAAATGACCAGATTTACCCAAAAGCAATATAACAGTTGTTTAATAATGGCCATGAATACTTCTAGTCAGATTACCTATTTTCCAAGCTCTGCACCTGTTTACCCATGCTGTCATGTTTTGGACCATTCCTCTAACGTGTGAATAGTAATGAGACAATTCAGACAGAATTTCAAAGCAATTGTGAATAAATTACACCATTTCACATTTGCTCTTTCCTCTTCTTTATTTTTTCCCCCGTTACAAACTGCACTGCTCTTCTGGTGCCACTGCGAGAAGCACCAGTGCATGAAACAAAACAAAATTAATATATATCAGTAATTCACAGGACTTTAAATGGTCTCATCTCATTCTTGATATAACGCCTGCATACCTTACTGGACTGTAAATTCCATTTCTGTAAACAGAAAATGCTTATAGCAATGTAAATATTATTCTGTCTCATCTCACTGAAGTAATACAATATGTGTATTAAATGCCATCCAGATATTAGTTAATTGCAATTACCTTCTGCTATATAATCCTGTATATCCTTTAATCTGGTGAGTTATTGGATTCTACTCACTGGGTTGTGACCAGATAAATAGGACAAATTTGCATTTAAAAGGTTCAGACTGTTATGATTTTTAGAGCAGGCCTTGGATATCCGCAATAAGAGCAGTTTAAGGACTCTGCCCAGTGCACATGTAAGGCAAACATTACTGTAGCTGTTGTATATTAGCACCCCATAGTACTACCTTTTCTTAAAAAAATCAATAATTCCTAATATTTTGTTCCACATGACTGTATTGTAAATGTGGCCACCGTGCATCATTAGAGAAATCATCTGAGCTGGGGCTGTCTGCAAAGGACATTTGCAGAACATGCACATCCTGTATTATCTGCACATTCCTGTTCCTGAAGTGGTCGATAGACCCTTATCTGTTCTCTGAGGGTTTGGGGAGCGCGGCTGAACCGTGGATCTGACAGCAGTTGTCACGCTGATTCGGGCCGGTGGCTAATGAATAAAACCACCACAGTGAGAACTATTCGGAAATGTAGATGAAAGGTGGTTGTTGAGGGGGGTTTCTAAAGGTAAAGAAAACAAAGCACTCCAAGTATTTTATTCTAGTTTTTTGGAACAGGGTGAGTACTTGAGGTGAGGTGGTGTTGGGGTGGTTTTGCCGTCAGCCAGAGCTTTCCATGCATTTTGCAAGATCTCGCTGATGAGATGCAGTAACTATTTAGCCTAATTAAGTGCATTGTCATCACTTGTTCCTTTAACATAGACTGAAATCCTAGACTCCTGTGCATTTATGAAGGATAGATATGTCGTGAAACACAATCTTCAGACACGAGACTGTTCAAAGAGTGAGCTGCAGTCACTGGGTGAAGACGATGTATTATCTTTCCCCCGTTGCTTGCAGTAAACAGACTCCTATCTCTACATTTACCCTGCATTCACAGTCTTGTGCTTAAACAGCTTAAGGAATTAGCCCACCTGATTTTGTATCCCGTGACTTAGTTTGAAATGTATGCTGAATCAATGGCGTGATTATAATAAGTCCAGCAGTCAAGTCTAGGATCACAAGCCAACTTACTATTTAGCAGTCTTGTTTCAAAAGCGGCTTAGAAACAAATTAAATATGGAGAGTGAATTACCGTCTTATCCCTGGGGATGATGCTTCTTTTGGGTTAGTTATTAAGGATTATTGCACTTTTTACAGGCACTATATTCATCTCATTTCAAATGCCAACATGTCATCTTTGTGGAATCATTTTACC
Organism: Gallinula chloropus; assembly: GCF_964237585.1. Taxonomy (NCBI): domain Eukaryota; kingdom Metazoa; phylum Chordata; class Aves; order Gruiformes; family Rallidae; genus Gallinula; species Gallinula chloropus. The sequence goes on from NC_140096.1 coordinate 18,179,775, forward strand.
TCTTAAAATATTACTTCCAGCAGAGTTAATCAAATGAGGTTGTTTGTTTGTTTCAGTCCATGGGGAAGCAGCATGTGTTTGCTTGGGCATTTGCTACGACTGCTCTTAACACTGCCCACCTCAGGCATTCAAACTCCCGAAACAAGCACCAAAAATCATGAGATTGGCTTCAGATCGTGGTGGGGCTTTTTTAAATAAACTTTCTTGTATTGCCTTCTGGATACTAAGCTTTGAGACTGATATTGTGACATATTTTCAAGGCATTTCTTTCAAGCATGTAGAGGGCCAGAAATGTCACATTTGTTTTTAATAGTGTTAAACTGGGACAGTGAAGTAATCTTTTGATTTCTGCAGCTGGGATTTAAGAAGGGCACCAAGCTTCGTAACAAAGTGCCTGAGCTGACAGACTGTCACTTGCATCCCATGCTTGGGGAGGTTTGGAGCAATATCAGCAGTGCAGCAGGCAAGGAGCATGCCAGTAAAGGGCTAAACGCAAGCGTTCAGGAGCTCCGTGGGTAGAGATCCAAGGGCAGCAGAGCCCAAAGTGCTCAAGCAAGGCATTTACATAACACTTAACCTCGTGTCAAGAGCTGCAGCAGGTCTGAAGTGTTTGACAATGTGCAGGCAGAACGTCCTGCTCCGAGCGTCCTGCTCTGAGCGCAGCGAGTGGCTCTGGCCGCACGAGGTGTGTTGGATCCTCGAGAGCAGGGAAATGAAGGGGAAGCCTGAGATGGTACATGGCACATGGGCTGTGGGAACATGTGCCATTGGCCACTGATCTCAGCCTTTGGCTCCTTTTGAAGGACGAATCACTCTTTCCACTCTTAGCAAACAAACAGTGTGAATGGTTCATGCTGGGTTTGGACACCTGGGTTTGGCCCAGTATTAGTGCTTTGTATTTTATTCCATGTTATCTTGCTTTTTTTATTTAGTAACTCTGCTTTAGCTTCCAGCCTCTTTGTTGATAGTGTTGGTGGCAGCCTTCACAGCTTGCTTCTTATAGCTTAATTTCACTTTTTCATACGTGGTCTTTGGATTTCTAATTGCTTAAATAGTCTCTCTGTAAATATATGGTCTCATTTATATATTTCCTCCGTTGAAAGATAGGGATGGGTCTGTTGACAGCACTGGGAGGGTTTTTTAAGAATAAAGACTGAGATCTTCATTCCTCCTAAAGACACAAAATCTGAGAGATTGAATTTGGACTTGAATTTCTATGCTTTTTTTTATTTCACATAATTTAGATTTACTGACAATTTTTAGGTACTTTGAAAGCAATGTTTTCATTGTATTTTTATCAGTATTTAATGCTGTCTAAATCAAATAACTAGTTTTTTGAGTGCAACTTAAAAGGTAGCAAAACTAGGGCTGGTGGGAATTCTGACTGAAGTATTAATATACTTCTTTGCTTTGAGTTGAGGAGAAGCTCCCCTGCACACAGTATTGAAACAAGGGTGCACACGTGTGTCTGTGTGTACACACACATACGTGTGGATTTGCAGTGGAAGGTCTTTGCTCATTACTTCATAGCACAGGAAAAACAGATGCAATAGCTGTAAAGAGAAAACACTCTTACCACTGCAGAATTATTGAAGTGTTCCTCTGTAGTTTGTTTATAGCCCTGTTTGCATCTGTGGTCCCTGAGGTCAGTGTCCAAACTGAACATGCTGTCAACATGCTGTTTTTCAGGAGGTTCACTCATTTGCAGTAGACCACTGTCTTGAAATTTTAAGGCAACATGTTTCACAAGTGACCAAAGAAAATTGATTTGTCATTTTGAGCCAAGTGTAGAAACATTAACATGGGCAGGCCCACAGACCGAGGTGTCACTGCAAAGGGCCTTTGCCCCTCACCGCATCTCCCCAACCTCACTGGAGCACACGGTGAGTGGGCCAAAGGGTGTGGAAATGAGAAACCAGTCCACTGTCCTTAGGACATCTTCCAGCTTTACTTTACATACTATTTATAAATACAAATAAAACAAGCCCTCTTAATGTTGGGAGGGGTCAATTCCTCTATTTCTCATACTCCTCCTGGACTTCCATGGCATAACCAGACCACTGTTACGTTCTGTATTGTCTGATGAGATAGATCTCACCAGATATAGTGACATATTTTAGATATATCACTTGATATTTTATAGCCTATATGTATAGGCTAAAAGCTCAATTAGTCTCTCCATTCTCAAAGTCTACCTGGCCTGATCCATTATCAAAACCTAGCTGCCTGACTTTCAGAGTAACCATCTTCCCTAGAGTATTCTTACCAGACCTGCCTTTCTGATGGACTCGGTAGCTTTACTTTAGCCATTCTGTTTCCAAGATGTGTTGTCTATTTCTTTTGTCTTCCAAGATCAGTGATTCTGATCATCCCACGCCGGTTTAAACCCAGGGTGGTAGCTGTGAAGTCAGAAGACATTGAGTTCAGATCTTGTGTATGGACAGGGGGATTCCATGGTTCAAGAGATAGAATTGAGAGCAAATTCAGGCACAGATGAGTTACTGCCTAAGGCTGGTGTCAGATGAGAATCAAGCCTGGCCTCGTTGGGAGGCACTTCAACAGAAGTACTGTGAAGATAAACTGTGCCCAGAACCACAGAGTATGTAGCAACATCTCAGGCAGCTCATTGACACTGTGACCATCTTAGGCAATGGAAAAGATGTGCGAGGAGGGGTTTAAGCAAGTTTGTGTGGTCTGGCTCATGAATTTAAGCTCTGTGTGCTTCTTGGGAAAGGGGATTCATTCCTGTTGATGTGTCCTGCAAAATAACACCTATGCCACGGTATCCTACAAAATCCAAATAGGACACCATCCCATCCAATTCCTTAATCCACTTCAGGGTGCCACCACGTGTCACAGAGAGCTAATGCTTGTCGCAGCCCTGAAGTCACCGTGGACTTAAACCATTTTTCCCTTACCACTCCAGCAAGGACCAAGCCCAGGGACCCAGCGACCAGCTCAAGTAGCAGTGTGTGTACTCAGTGATTTGGAGAGAGGCAGCAGGAAGGGCCTGACCTTGCCTACCATGACCATGGGCTGCTCAGGTGTCGGTCTGCGCAGCATGAATCCCACACAGCCCTGGCCTCAGCATTGGTGTGCAAGAGACACAGGGGAGCAGCGCTGTGCCCAGCGGGACCGAGGGACCCCAGCCCCACCGCCTGGGTGCAACAGAGCTGTGGCTCTGCCTTGCTTTTAGGTCTTGGCCCTCTGCAGCTGCAGGTGGGACTGGGATTCGAACTCTTGCTTGTACTTGTGCTGCATCTGGAAGTGTCAAATGAGTTGACACACATGCAGTAACATCACAGAACTAAGGCAATATTTACTGTATGCAGAACTGCAGTGGAAGCTGTAGTGTCCATGGGGCCACTTGTGCTTACAGGACTCTAGCTGAGTCCTGCTGATGCCAGCAGTAAAAGCCATGTGAGTGGACGCTGGAGCTGTTTGAGACTTGTTTTCCTCTTTGATTTTAACTGAGTTCCCCTCTATGCAAGTTCTTAAGCTCTCTGTGCTGGATGTAAGTTTACTCACATTGTGTGAGTGTCACCCTGTTGTAATTCCATTGAAAAACCCATCAAGTAGAGATAGCCCTAATTTCTACTCAGTTATTTCCTTCTCTGAATTAGAAGGACAGTCAGATTCTGAAGTGAATTACATGGTTTTAATGGACAACAGTAACTACAATGGACCAAACTTTGAGCTAAGTGAATGTGAAGTAACTTGGCTCAGCTTGTGGAATTCATGGGACCAAATCCTGCTGTCACATGGCAGTCACAGAAGTGTTATGGGCTGTTTCTCAAAGGAGACGCTGGCTGACAAAACCAGCACAGCATTACCAGAGTGAAGTTTGCTGGGCCAGAACTTTGGTTGCATTAACACAATTAATTCAATGGAATTACACCCATTTTTGTTCTGCTTGAGCACTCACCCCACTGAAATTAGCTCAAGGTCTCTGGACTAGTGCTGGAGTAACTGCAGGCAGACTTGCTCTTCAACCAGAGGGTACGTTGTCTCAGCCCTTGCTCAGGGAAACCAGCATTGACTTCAGTGACAAATAACGTGGAGTTACAGACGTGAAGAAGCTCTGACCCATTGGCAGGAGGCATTTCCCTGGCATTTATGAATGAACTGAATAGTGGATAGCTTTATTTATCACAGAGGGAGAGCACAAGTTCCTCAACTGGTGTAAACTGGTATAAGAGCACTGATTTCAGATGAGTTAATCCAATATGCACACACTGAGGAGCAAACCCTCTAACCCCAGACTAATTTTTGCCAATATATATCTCTATGCAGATAAACTCCCAAAGCTTTTATCATGCCTTTTTTACTGATCATGCCAATGAAATGACTAATGTATTATAATCCTTGCCTGTAAGGAAATATTGTCCTTTGCAAAGCTATGCAGTACGGAGCACATCATAAAACTGCTTCAGACCACACAGTCTGGAAAAGCACTATCAGAAACTAGACTAACAGAGAGGCTTTTTATCTGATGCTGATTACACTTTCACTCCACACTTCCACCACTGAGAGTTTTGCATGTGGGGTGAATGATTCTGATGACTGTGGGCCAAAGCTTCAGCTGATGTGCCTCTAAGTAGCTCTGTGGATGTCAGTGCTGATTTACACCAGCTGAAAAACTAGTCCTCTCCCTTTCCCTGCTATGCTGTATGCCCTAATGCGGCTTTATAAATGCATACTGAAGCTGAGTATATATTGAACTATTCTGATTCAGCACCAGATAATCCCCACTAGAAGAATTGGAGAGTGATTTCTGCCTGCCATCTAGGCTTGCATATGTTTTGGTTTTAAGTAAAAGGCGTGTTGCGATTTCATTACCTCTGAGTTTAAATATTTACTGGCATCAGCATCAGCTTGCATAGAAAAATGGCAAATAAATTCAAACGTGTCATAAATGCTCTCAGTCTAGAGATGGAATCTGTTACTTTAGTTCAAAGACACTGCAGCAGGCTAAAGTGGTTTTTCTGAGCCAAATGGGTTTTGTGCATTTAAAAGCCACGGCAAATACTTAGCTGGGCCCACTTCTGCCACTCCTCCCCTGAGCACCCTATCCGGCAGGTTGCTCCACTGAAGTCCACAGGAGTAACTGTGTAAATTAGTGCTCAGCACACAGATTGCAGAATCAGGCACTGAAGGTGTTAGGTGGATGCAATCAGGAGTTTAATTTTAGCCATATGTATCATTTGAGGACACTTAAAAAATACGTACATTTTATCCAAGCTGACAGTCCTTGTAACTCCATACAATATTGTATAATTTATTCTTGTCTGTATTTCTGGCATCTCTGGATTGCGTATCTTGTACTGAATCTTAAATGCTGGTTTTTTAAACCCCACATTCAAGTGGTCTGGGAGATATTGTCGCAGAATAAGAAAACAATTCATAAGATCTGGTTATTTTTTCTTTGGTTTTGAGCTCTCCTTGGGTTTGTGTTTTGTTTTGGGCTGTATTACTCCCAGGATTTTTAAAATGGCTCGATTCAATTCCAGTTGCTTCCTGCCTTCTGAGGGAAAAAAAAAAAAAAAAAAAGGAAAAGCAAAATGCAACTAAGGTTCAGGAAAAGTAATCCTGGCAAACTCAGTGGATGTTTGCTCTGTTTGTCTTGGTTTTTAACCTAGCCACGTTGGGAGTAGTCTAGTATGTGCTCTCTCTTGCCCACCATTTCTGGCTGTAGTGGCAAAAATGATTTTTTTCCCTGTTTTTTTTTTTTGTTTGTTGGTTGGGGGTTTGGGGTTTTTTTAAATTTTGTGTGTGTGTGTGCGCATGTATAATTAACCAAAATATCAGGAAAATTTATATACGCTTTCTTCTGGTTCCTGGAAATAGAGCAACATTATGACCTTATGGTCTTCCAGCAAAAGTCAGATTTAATTTCTGCATTGCAGTGCAACTTAATTAGCTATTGGAATTAGATTACAGTTTGCTAAATGGCCCTTTACCTTACTTTCTTACGTTTTATTTACTATCGAAGTAGCCTTTTTCTTCTCATGTGTGCAAATACCATATCAATAAACATTGCAATTCCACAAGGTGTCTTTGTTCTGAACAAGCATGTTATTCTTGTAAAGTTTTAAGTATAAGTTAAGATGTTTTGTACAGACCAAGGTAACTGTTAAAATGTCAAGCAATTACTGAAATGTTGTATAGTTATAAAAGTTTGATTTCTTTTGCTTTATATGTATAAAATTGTATCTTGCCTGTTTTGCTTTGTATTTCCAACGTGTTGCACAATTACGCATTTTGTTTACATTTGTTCCTCCTTCAGAAAAAAAAAAAAGAAGAAATAACAGTAATACTTTATGTACAAACATTTTAAATGTACTTTTGTTGTTTTTAAACACAATGTCTCTGTATAAATAATATTGGTTGAACTGGTACATTTGTGTCTCTCATAGAGGGATTAATTATACTGCCAGTGCATTGAATTATTTAAAAAAAAAAAAGTAAAATAAAATTTTTATGAAAATGTAACCCATTTTATCACTATAAATTATTCCATCTTCTGCTATTTTCTCATTCCCCTCCCAGGATGCAGTAAGTACGGTACAGTAAGTACTGTTTGTGGGAGAGCTGTCATTGGTTTTAATTTTTAATCAATGTGTTTGTGTCATTGTGGAGACTTAAAATGACTTCATGTTGGAAAATAATGTAGTGCTGATACCAGCCGTGAGGTAGCAGGATCGATACGGTGTTCTCCCATCCCTGAGGGGCCTCAGCAGCGAGGCAGAGCAGCCTAAACCCCGTCTGTCCCAAACCCCACCTGAAGAGCAAAGGAGGCTTCAAAGGCAGGATTTCCTTGGTGGCAGCTGACAAGCTGCCCAAGGCTCCAGCGTGACGAAAGAGGCACAATTCAGCACCGACCCCCTGCACGGGGCTGTGTGTCTCCCCAGGGGCTTCCTGCCATGACAAAACCAGGAACGCCAGGCTTCATATCAGCAGCACAGAAACAGCTCTAAGAGCCAGTGCCAAGAACACCAGCTCGAGAGAGATGTGAAAAGCTCTCCAGAGATGCTAAGCAGCGTGTGATGTGGCTGCCCGGTGCTGCTGAGCATGGAGCAAGTGAGGTCAAGCTGCCTGCTGGGGAGAGACAAACCGCAGTGCTCCTGACACAAGGTCCATCTCAGGCCACTGTCTCTGAGCAAAAGACGCCGTCGCCGTGATTGGCTGCACAGCCCCTCACACTCCAGTCCCGATGAAAACCTTCCCACCTTAGCATGGAGAGTGGCGTGCTGGGGCGGTGCTGCAGGGAGGCATGGCTGGGCAGCTGCTGCTGGGGATGTCATGTCCCTGGCAGTGTCGGGGAGGGGGTGGTGAGCCCAAACACAGGGGGTGCTGCAAGAAGGAGCCCTTGGGAGGACTACCAGTGGGTGTTAGTCTGGATTTGAGGCTACTTATTGTAATGTCCTGCTTAAAAACAAAGGGCCACTAGCTGATACCTCCAGCTTCTACACACCACTCTGATGCCACGAAGCAGCCTCCAGCTGTCCAGTGTGACCAGGATGTGGCTTTTCTGGTGCTTCTCATCCCACTTGTGTGAATGGTTACTTGTAAAGTGGGAACAAGAGCCCCAGTCCTTCTTAGCAGTAAAAGTCACTTCAGAAGAAAACCTGAAACAGGGTGTTTGGAGCTCACTTTGTACCTCCTGTGCACATTTTGCATTCAAGGAGTCAGAAAACATCCTTTCTGAATGTCTCAGAGGGAGATGTCTTTAGGTCGGCGAGAGGGAGGGCAGGTCTGATGCCATTGGTGCTGTCCATTCCCTGTGTCCTCAGCATCCTCTGGGTGCACCTACAAACCACCTTGCAGCTTGGCTTCAGATAGGCAGCTCATGTCATTCCCTGCATGTGTAACCTTGTAATCGGCTGTGAAGTGTTCTGTGATCCCAGCTATGAATGATGAATGACTCCACATAAACCTGTGCTGTACAGCACTGTCAGTGTGACTGCACAGCTCGGGGAAAAACCCTATGGAAAAAAAAAAGGGATTATTATTCACCTGGCCAGTACATGGGATCCCCCAGTAGCCAGAGATGCTGTCCTGCTAACTAGAGGGCGAAGGATCTCCACCGAACTTGGCAGTGATGGGTTAATAGAAGATGGGCGTCTGGATGCTCGTTCTCACACCCAGTGTAACAATAACCTCTGGCAAGGTCCTGTGTGCCCTTTTCCCCAGCAGAGGAGGCACCTTCCCTCCCTCCCTGGTCATGTGGGGCTGAGGCAGTGGAGCGGGATGTTGGTCAGAGCTACTCAAGGCTTGAGAGAGAGGTGGAAGCACTACAATTTCTCAGCCAGCCAAGATGATTTAACTGCACAACTACCTCAGGAATGAATTTGGCCCATGACAAGCTGCTCTAGACCATGAGAGGTTTGGTTGCCAGCAGGAAAGATGTAGAGATTGTGAAGCCTTATTTATAACTGAGAAGTCTGGCTGGAGCTTCCCGCGGTGCATGGAGCTAAGAAGGAGGAAGCATAGCCTAAATCCTTTCACTGAAAGGCTGAGGATCCCTTCAACCCCTCCTAAATGGTCCAAAAGGAAAGCAATGAGGTATCAGCTCCACGTAATAGAGAGGAATTTCACTTACCAGCTGCATTTCAAAGTGAATTTAGATATCCTTTTATCCCTTTGATTGAAAAAGGCACATGTGCATGGGGAGTTTCAGGGGGTTTTTTCCCCCCATACTGTGTCCACGTGGTTGGAAGGACTTTATTAAAGCTAATGTAAATGTGTTCAGCACACAAACCACATGTAAAGCTAACGTTAAACAGAAGTTTGTGGTCACATGAGTTACAGAAAAGTCCCTGTTGATATTTTTAGGCATGTATGTAGACTGGCCCTCTGAAAATGAGATGTGATCTCCTCTCTTTTGGGAACCTGTATGCCTAGGAGCACATGAAAACACCTAAACACGAGGGCTGAGTTAGTAGCTTAAACCTCAGAAACTGAACTGCAGAAGAAAAATATTCCCTGGCAGCATTGGCCTTCCTGGTACTTGGCAAATTTGAGCAATAACCTTTAGGATCAATTTGCCTTCAAGTTATATGACATTCATCTGTGAATCCAACGTTGGGGCTGTTCTCAGCTGCTTTCTGCTTATGTTCATCCCACGCGAATTTGTGTGCTGCCCCTGGGCACCTTGTGTGCTTTGCTGGACTCGGTGGTGATTTGCAGGTGCCGGCGTGCCACTGCCTGCTGTAAAGATTTGCTCAGGAGTTTCCATTTTTGAAAGGCAAATTTGAGTGAAAAAAGTAAAACAAAAGCCAGCCCACAGCCAGCTTTGCCACCACCATCACTGCCCATCTCTCAGCCAGCTCCAGGCAGACAGGGCTCACCCTTTGGCTGGGGTGGTGCCACAAGAAATGTGTGAGGCTGGACATGGTGAAGCCACATGAAAAATGTTCCATCTTCTGCTTTCTAACACAGCTGAGTATCACTGATGGGGTGCTGGGGTGCCAGCTTCCCTCTGCCCTGCCACCCCCTGGGAAACTGTTGCCTCAAGAACGAACCCCCAAATGTTTGCTGCATTTGAAGGGCAATTCCCACCTGCAGCAGGGCTGCTTGAAAAACTCAGCACATACAGGTACCCCCTTAGTCCTGATCCCGGGCTTTGGGCAGTGCTGGTACTCTCCTTTAAATCTCCATCCCAAGGAATTCCAGCCTCACAGTGCAGCAAATTCTGCAGCATTTTTTCTTGTAATGTCTTTTTTTTTTCCCTTGGGTTTTTTGGTTGGGTTTTGCTTTTTTTTTCGTCTTCCTTTGGCAACTCTACATTCGCTGCCTATCAAGCAGGAACTAAATAAAAAGGCTGTTATTGTGCTTCGAGCCATCAATTTAAGAGCAATCACCTATGCGTTCGGGATGTGCTGGCAGGGAATTATCTGCAATGAGAAGCTGCTTGCCAATCAGCATTGTGAAAGCCCGTTGGCTTTAGCTGTACCTAGAAGTGGATGTGACTCATTCAGTTAAGTGTAGCACTCAGATCTCTAATGCCCTCTACGGTTTGGGACCTGATTAGCCAAAAGGAGCCTCCTCCAGATGGGTGTCAGGGCATCCCTGATGCCCCAGCCACTTGCCCCACACTGCTGAAAGCCAGTGTGGAGCTGCCACCCTGCCACAGCCTGCCTGCCCCCCCACGGAGCAGCAATGGAAGCAGCAGGTTTGCTGCAGGGGAGCCCAAAGGCTGCAGAATGGTGCCTGAGACAGGATGTGTTGGAGGAGCAATATGCCTGGGAAGCTCTGACATTGGTGTGGAGGAACCGTAGGGAATCACAAAGGAAATACTTTCATGTGAAATGTTTCACAGCCGAGATGATATGATGTCTCCAGCCTGGACCACACTGTGTTGGTGAGCTGCTGCCAGCTCCACGCAGAGAGATAAGTTTCTCCCTAAGGACTCCTACAAATGAAGGTCACTTGGGCGTCCAGGGACTGGACACAGACATTTTGGCAGTGGGCTCTTTTCCACACGACTCAAATAAATCCCTCCTTGGCTCCACAGAGCTGGTGTTGGTTCAAGGACAGCCCCATATTCTCTAGGCTTCCCCAACATGATGGTGATGAGGGAAGGGCCTCACAGACCAGCTAATTAGTTCTGTTTTAGGCAGGAGAGGCCTCCTCCACTGCTCAGCTCAGCAGGTTGCTTTTTCCTTCAGCAGCAGTGTCCTTGCCATGGGTAGCACCGGGCTATGTAGGCCCCCCCCCCCCCCAGACCCCAGGTCTATGGCTGCCCTGCTGAGGCAACAGGCTCACTCATACAGTAAGGCTGAGGCCTTACAGAAGCCAGTAGGCTTGAAACAAGACATACCAGGCCAAGTTCAGTGCTCTGCTGGTATTTGGGAGGTCAAAGTAAACAGCCACAGCAAGTGAAAAAATCAGTCATTTCAGTAATCAGGACACCTGCTCTCACCACAGAGTCTTCTGGAGAGAGGCAGAGCCTGAGCCCAAATCCAGGTTATTTCACACCCACTTAATGTCTCATATCCCAGGGAAAGTGAAATCAGATTCTGGCCTTCAGATGAGTAACACCAGCATGGAAAACAATGCAGCTGCATTGACTACTTGGGGTTTATACAGGCGTAACTATGATTTATGTCAAAACTGGCATCTCCTGTGGTGAACACAGGACTCTCCAGGCCTACGGAAATGTCACCTCCATGTCTCAAGGAGGTATTTCAATCTCAATCATCTCTGGATCAATCAGTGAAAATAGCACTTCTATTTTAATAATGAAGCACCATGGACCAGCATACAAAGATCCTGGTGTCTGGCACGGGGGCTGCCGACAAGCTGCCAGCCCATGGCTCAGACCCCAGCTCTCTAATCGCCTCTGCCAGCACTATCAGCCCCCCAAAGTTGCTGTTCACATGTGATTCTGGAAGGGTAATTTATTACCCTGAAGAGCCTGACTCTTCTCTCCCATCTATCTATATCTCCGCGTTACATTGTTTATGTTAGCATAATCATTTCTCACGGAGAACGTCAATAAATGCTGGAGACAAAAGCAACACCAACACCAGCACCAACAAAAAGCCCAACTGCTAAATAATTCCTAGAATGAGTTGTCAGAAACCTTTTATTTACTGATTCCGCACATTTCATTTATTCCTGGCAGCAGGCCAACCTTTCTGACAGTTAAGATTTATTGATTTAATTGCCTAGGGTAACCATGCAATAAAATCATCTCAAAGATAAATTTTCATGGCACTGTGCAGCATTGAAGTAATTTTTCAAGTGCTATGGCTATATTTCTGCAGGTTACAGGTGCAAAATTTGCTTAAAGCAGAAATGTCTCATTATTGTAACCCCAGCGCATCAGTGTGGTCCCTCCTGTGAAACTCCTTTCTTCTTTTCTTTCTCCCTCTTCCTTTCTCTCCCTCTGCCACTGCCTCTTTCTCTATGTCTATCCCATTCCCCCTGCCCCTCCCCACGCCCATTTATATATTTTTTTAAGGGGGACAGGTCTCTCAGAAAAGAAATTATATTTTCTTAATTGGTTCATATATTCAATGCCCAGGAGAGGCGAAGCTTCAGTTTAATTAGTAGTGGGCTTAGAGGTTATTTACAATGTTATACAGAAGCATTTGTTTCCAGCTGTGTGATGCTTTTTAATGCAGAGGCCTCTCATGGTAGATGATTGCCATTTGTGACATTATAGTTTATTGAATCTTTAGATCTTTTTATTTACGCTGTTAAAGGGCTCATTATAGTTCAGAACAATGAGCAAATGAAAACCTCTGATTAATTCCCAGGTTAATGGTAACATGTCTGAAGTCAGAGATAGCATAAACTTTTAGCAGCGTGAAATGTCTTCTTCTGGCTTACCATTTATTTGGGGTGGGGGGTGTTGCTTGGTTGGCGCGGGGCATTTGATGGCCGATGGCTCTGGCAGCCTCGGCAGCTTCCTCTGCCAGGGCTGAATGTTTAATTTCACTCTCCTGCCCCACCGAGGACACTTGGCTGAAGGCAGCTCCGAGGTGCCGCCGGCACGACGCGGGCACCCAGCCTTGCGTGGAAAGGCTGGCTGCCGATGGATGGTCCCGTGGCCTCGGCCACTGCGGCTTCTGCGAGCCACAAACATCAGAAACCATCAAAACAATCCAAAAATAAACTATGAGAGAAAGGAGGGGTTTTACTCTGCCAACCTGGCACAGAACACAGTGGACATGGGAGATAGCTGTGGTGTGGAGACCATGAGCAGCCAGCTCCCAGGCAAGTCCTCGAGGCGACACCATCACTGGAGACCTGCTTTCCCATTAGACCTGTGCTGCTGTGAGCCAGTGAAGCTTCCCAAACACCTCTGATGGCTACTGCCAGGTTGGCTCTAATGAGCACACCTTGAAAAACTTATAGTCCCATACCCTAGTGGCCTTGCCCCTCCTTCAGCCTCATTCTGCAGTGTTCTCTTCTCCTCACTGCCAAATGCAGACCCAACCACAGGCCCTCAGTCCTCAGCACACTCACTGTCACTGCAACGTGGGCTCCTCCAGCTCTGATGCGCTGTTGCCGTGGCTCAAGACCTGCCTGTGGAGAACTTCCTTTTCTGCAAGGGTGCGATGACTTTGCAGCCATGTGAGGGACAGGATGCATGACCTGGTGGCTGCCATGCTGCCCTGGTGGCTGCCACGCTGCACAGGTTGCCCACTGGCCCCTTCCTGCAGCAGAGCAGAGCACCGTCCCACCACACTGCAGGAAAGCACTGCTGCCCATGGGGACACCGAGTCACACTGCTGTGCACTTCATTCCTGCTGCACCAGAGAGCCACCCTGCATACAAAACTGCCCAGCAAGTCAGTCACAAAAACAAACCCACCCTATATAGAGACAATGTGTAATTGACCTATTAAAGCTGAGTTGAATTTACAAGCAAGACAACTGCAACTTTGGTCTGTTAATTTGGATTAGCTCCAAGTCAAACAACACATGAGATGTATTCCTATCTGTGAGGGAAAATTTGCCCCTTGTTTCCAAAATCATACAGTCTGAGATGGGCAGATGAGGAGCTGGGTTATCGCTGGTAACCCACGAACGGATCAAAAGGAGGGGTTGTTGCAAAACAAGCTTATTCTAATTCAAATTGTTAGCAATAAAATGTGAAATTGGCATGATGCTTACTTTTTTTTCTGGTATGAAAAAGAGCTCAGACTTGCAGATTTGCTCCACTGACAAGCTGGTGGATGTCACACAGCAAACACCGACTTTAAAGCCCAGGACCTTTACTCTTGCAGTTTAACCTCTTCGACCTCTACCTCTCTGACTTCAGCCTTTCATTAGGTGAAATAGGAAGGCAGGCTGGATACATTAAAAAGAGTATTAGTGAGAAGAGAGGCAGTTGAATCAATAATGTCAGTAAAGGTAGACCTATTTATAGAGAAACAATGTCAGCATATGATAAACCTGTGAGTAAATTGGCTGAAAGCCCAGAGCTTTGTACTGGTTTGAAGAGCTTGAAGGGATCTGAGCAGCAACAAGCACAATCAGTAATCCTGGGCCTGAAAAACATCATCCGTGCCAACTGGGGACCAGAAAGACAAAAAGGTGTCCTGGGGTGGGAGGGAAAGGAAGGAAAAGGAAGGGAAGGGAAGGAAAAGTGAAAGGGAAGTGCCAAGTCCTCGGGGCTGGGCAGCAATGGTGATATCTGAGGAATGTGTTTGCTTTCTTTAGAACAAGGAGCTGAGCAGCCTCCACTCATAAGCCTCTGGGCACATAAGATCAATAGGCACCCCCAAATTCAAGACAAAAACCTGTCCAGGTGTTCAGAAAAAACATCCCACATGTATCAACCAGGGACACAAGTCCCCCAGTTGATCACCAAGAGAAGAACCTTGGCAACTTCAGAGAATCTCCTGACCCATCCAATACTTGGGTTTGGCTTTTTTTAAGGTAAAAGACCACTCGAAACAATCTGAATAGAGTCTTGAGTCTATACTCAAGTCTATAAATAATTAACATTGACTAGATGTAACATCCTATTTCTTTTCATTGACTCTACAGAAAGTCAAGGGATGTGAGCTCTGTTAGAGTTAAGTTGTTGTAGGCAGCAATCTGAAGGGTCACTGGAGCCTACTGTGAAGCGTCACATTCTGAACATACTCTTGATAATTAGTTGGAAAGTTAAAGAACAGCATTTTCATTTTATGTGAATATTTGAGCAACTCTTGTTCTAGTTCCAAAGCAAAATGAGGGTTTGGCTTTTTTCCCCCCAATTGTTAGAATTCTCCTTTCCTGTACTCTGACCCCAAAAATTGCAAGCTTAGGGGAAGCCAGTTAGGTTCTTCCCAGAGCAGTCAGAAAGCTTCCTTTTCTGATACCAGTCAGAGTTACAAAATGTCCTTTGCTTTGTTTTTGTTTCCTTAGGTTCTGAGATGGCATCAGTGAAGTAGGACACACCAGATGATGTGGGCGGGTACGTTTCTGCTTAACTAACTCTGCCTTCTAATTGTTTCCTTTCGCGATTCACCGCTGCTGTCAGCAGGCTGACACCCCTGCTAAGAGCCCACAAAACACGACAGGCTCGTGTTTGTAGGGGGAGTTTGGAAACTGCACCCAAACCAAGGAGTCTTCAAGTGATCAAAACCCCATTCAGAAATGCAACCAGTGAGATGAAGTGTCTGACCTGATTTGTAGGTGTGTAGATCCAGATACCCTATGAATGTGTGGGTAAGCTGTGTGTTCCCAACAAACAAACATAAGAGGAGATAGGCCCACATCAGAGCACACAAATTGCTTGAGCCCTACCAAAACCCCACAGTATTGAGCCCTTTCAGGAGATCTCAGCCACCCTCATGTGAAGTAAGTGGTCAGATAAGACAACAGTGATAGCACAGTGGCCAGGTTTTGAGGGTCTTGTGAGGGCTGGTGTCTGAGAATCACATTCAAAACCATACTGGTGCTGCTGGTTTTGCTGTAGTAGACCCAGTGGTCAGTCTGGAGCCATGTTAGCCCAGTTCAGGTCGCAGAATGCATGTGTGCTAGATGACCCAAACAGAATGTAAATAAAAAGGGAAAGGGCCATCAATCATGTTTAAGACCCCTGCTGACACACTCTGTGCTCACATACACAACATAAACACCTCTAAAAAGCTCGCCGTTAAAGAACCAGAATTACAAGCTGTTTCGAAAGCCCTGCACTTTATTAACATTGAGAATGTGTCCTTTGATATAAACTCTTCTAGAAATGATTCAGATGAATTAGCACAGGGAAATCTTGCTGAGTTGGAAAGCGCTGAATCGGAAGCGGTGTAGTCAGTGAATAATGAAAGTAAACCATCATTCTGAAGTATGACTAATGGTGACATGGCCTGTCTAGAAGAACAAATAACCAAAAGACATACTACTTGGCCCCAAAACTGGGCTGAACATTTTTTTTTAAATGACTTCACTGCTGTATGAAGACTATTAACAAAACAGGAAACCCTGCCAACTTGTGAACTACAAGTCCAACGGGGGAGAATTTCACTTGTCCATGGGAGAGACAGATGATTCACTTTGTAAAAGAGTGGGACTTATTACTCTTCGAGGCAATATTAATAGATTAATCCAAATTCGCCCATGGAACAGATCTATTGGTGGTGCCAAGATCTGTAGCTGAAAAATGTGCAGAGAAACTTGAATCTGCAATGTAGAATGCTGCAGTGAAGTGATTACATTTTGTGGCACCTAAAATGCTTTTATCAAAGGATGACTTGACAAGATATCAAGATAGTTAAATACTTTGGATTGAATGTCAATCAAAAACTTACATGTATTATTCAAGGTGCAGACTGAGCTTCAGCTAGGCAACAGGAAAATACTAAACTAAGGCTTGTGGAGCACGTTTGTACAAAGACAGGAGATATCTTTTGCACTCTTAAGGACACTTATTCTGCTTCCTGGGCTATGTGCACTGGGTATGACACCACCAACCGTGTGTGGAATACATTTGACCTATAGTGTCTCATTTAGCAGGTGAGGTAAATAGATTGCCAGGGCATGGTGTGGTTCCAGGACCCAGTTAGGGCTGCAGAGGTTTTTGATTCAGTGCTGGTAGACCAGCAGCTAATGGCAGCCAGCGAGCGATCATTTGAATGCTTCCATACCAAAGGATGCTCTCCACCAGTAGGAAGGTACCCCCACACACACACCCCCTGCAACATGTCAAAGCCCTAACACAGCCTAAGTCCACCATAACTTACCCATTCAGCATCTCAGAGCATGTTCCAATCCTCAGCTTCTCTGGGATGGCCAAGAACCAGGTAGCCTGCATTTTCAATGGTCTCCAAAGACGTGGTGAAGCTTGCTTCAGTGGCTAACTCTCTGTACACTGACTTGCCTGCTGAACACAGGGACGGTTGGGAAGAACTTGCAAGTCCTGCTCTGGAGAGGGATGTGCAGCTGAAACCATCGCTGATTTTTTTCCGCCATCAGAGCTGTGTAACAGGCATAAGCCTTATGCTTAGTCTTGTAAAACACCAGAATGACAATCAGTCTCTAGTTTAAATAGCAAAAAAGCCTTCCTACAAGAAGTGAACAGCTAGAAGAGACAATGAATGTATCTCCATGTCTTTATGCATGTACATGTACATATGCTTTCTGATTGTGTCAGTGCCCTTATTGTTCCATGGCTAAGAAGCCAGGGAAATACTCATTATACAGCCCAGGACTGGCCTTTACAGGATTCCCAGCCCTTCCTTTGGCATTGTTCCCTGCAGACCTCTCAGAGCATCTGACAAAAAACTATTAATTTTGCTATGGAAGTGATCAAAACAGTGGCAAAAGGGTATGACAAATAACCAGGCAAGGAAACAATGGCAGCATGGAGCCCAGTTTGAGGATGACCCACCCCTGAGCAGACAAAGAGGAGGAGCGTGTACTTTCCTTCTCCTTCCCTCTGTGTGACCCAGTTGAAATATGAGGCATCACCTGAGAAAAGAACAGGGTCAAATTATTGCACTATTAATACCAGGAGCAAAACAAAGGTAAACACAGCCTCATGCTTGATCTGCTGTCTTCTTGCAACTGTCTAATTGCTTTCCACACCCAAAGGGTTTGCAAGATGAGAGTGGGAGCAGAATTAGAGAGAGGTGCCTTAAAGATGTTTAAATATACCTATTAAGGGGAGGGAAAAGCAAATTTTCCTATAGGGCACATGTATCAATTAAACCTTTCAATGGGGAGACCTCCCTTGCGCTCCCAACATTAGCACAGGCTACGTTACACAACTCTATTTACACCTCTAGTTAATATGAATGAGCAGTTACCATAGCAATTACTACATTTTTATGATGTCCATAAAGTTCCTCATACAGTTAAGAGATAGGGTCAGCGTTTAAGCTTAGTTCAGCATGTAGCAAGCTTTCCTTCCTAGATGTTTTGATTACTTAGGAAAGCCTTAACCGCTACAACATAACGAAGGACTGGAAAGCTGTAGGGTGATTTGTAGGAGAAGGGGTGTGCATGAGGATATATGGACTATTATAAAGCTCAATAAATAATCACATGAAATCACTGGCATTTAGTGCCCTCCAGAGAGGAGCTTTCCCAGCCGGCTCCTAATCCCTCATACCCTGAGTAATTCCAGATTAAATCCACTGACTTTGTGGAAGTGTACGTGACATCAGAAACCCACCATGTATTTCCAAAGTCGCACGTTAATTGGCTCCAGACAGCGGCGAGGGGGGCTGTACATGACTACAGCCATAGGGCTTCAGCTCCTCCATCCCCACTGCGGCTCAGAGGGAAAGTGATGCAGTGCACAAATCGCCGGAGCTGTGGGAATGATGTAAGATGTCTTCCACTTGCATTTTATTGAGCGAGCCCATAAAATTCAAAATCCAGCTGTGCACGTTGGTTCGGTCTGCCTGTTAAAAGGGCGGCATTTTCTCATGCCTATGATTGATATGGTTTTAGGCACATCTGTGTACTCACTTAACCCCCTTCCCTCCACCCTCTCCATCTCAAGCCACTGCGTAGACATGAAAAGTGGGAATTTGTCTTTTGTACGTGAGGGTATAAAAAGCTTCTTGACTTCCACTGAAGGACAATAAGCGGAGGTTCGCTTTGACTCCCTCTCGATGCTAATTCCCCCTTAGTTTTACCCAGGGAAAACATGGAAGCCCAGCACTAGGGTAATCGTCCCTTTTTTCTTTCTTAACCTCTAAGGTGTAGGAGAGGGGCAGCTTGGCAAAGTGACCTGGACACGTTACAATAGATAATCAATGGCTCTAGGAAAACGCACGTGAAAGCATTTCAAGCCCACATTTCAGTAAACATTCTCCAGAATCTGTGGCTATTTATCAAATATGAATGCTCTTTTCAGGATGAGGATCTCCTTTCCCCCCGGTGTTTTTGTTCCAAAAATAATTGGAAGTGACAATACAGAGAACGATGATGTTTCAACTTCATGTTTAAAATAAATATAAGGCTGTCATCAGAGCCAAGCTGTCTTGTGAAGATCCCTCTCACAGGAGTCAACAGGCAGCTCTACTGATAGAGAATCGTGTTCCATTATTGATTAGCTTTTAAGTTCTTGTTACATATTAGATTAGGATCGCTGTATGCATAGGGAATGAATAGCCCAATTACAGTCTAAAATAGCTCATCTCAAAGTGGTTTAGAATTTTGATATTATAGAAAGAATTTTAAGGAAATTACAGGGTTTATTAAGAAAGCCTGTGAGGCAGATATTTACATTTTTATCACATGGCTTTTCAGAATGGGGAGAGCAAAACGTTCCTCCTTTATTACATACAGGACTGGTTTTAGTTCTGTCCCAATTAGCTTTTAAAAACTTGGGGAGTTAGGGGTTTTCTATGTTTAGGAGGTTTTGTTTTTTTTCCTGCATAGGAAGTACCAGGGTAAGCAACCCCAGAGTTACACCTCTGGGACCCCCCAGTTTAAAAGAGCGCACCCTACACCGAAACGTGCACCAGGCTCTGCTCTAAGTGCTGCTGCTGAGACCCCAGGGCTTGTTTTGGAGGCAGTGACAGTCCACAGCAGAAGCTGGCATTCAGACATTCAGGACATGCTGTTGTTTCTTATTCTTTTGTGCAGGAGGAGAATCTCTCAATGGTGCTAGAACAGTTACAGCTCCCTGAAGCTGGCCCTCAAGGGCACTCAGCATTTACCCCAAGTAACCTGGAGCAGACTCCGGGCCTCTCAAGCACATCCCAGGTCCCAGCACAGGCACCAATCCCAGTGACCAAGGGTGCCAAGGTTGTGGGACCAGCACTCACAATGCGGTGCTCCTGAGAGCTCTGCTTAAGGCACTCTAGTGCTGCCAGGTCTCATGAGACTGGAGCTTAATATTCAAACACAAGTAATTTAACTTTTTTGCTAAAATCTGGCAACCTTAAGGCCAAGAAATTTTCAAGACTAACGTCAGCACGGCTGATGTGGGCTGGCACTGGCAATACCCCTCTCCAGGCAGGAGGTGGGACCTTCCAGTTGCTGTTCAGTTGTCCTTGTGGAGACACTGGAAGGGCCCCTCTAGGTCCTTCCTGGGGCTGGCCCAGGAGAGGTGAGGGGTGCTGGCACAGCCCTGCACAGTGCAGGGGTGGGTCACAGCTCCCCTGCCCCACTGGGGTACAGGGGGCCACAGATTGGCACAGCTGGCCACGTCCTGGTGCCAAGCAAGACAAGGGGAGCGGCAGCAGCACTGCATCCAAAATGCCAGCAGCACCAGTCTGTCTGTGGGAGTCAGTGGCATGTACCATACTCAGCACATGAGCCTTGATGGGATGGACTGACAGCATAAGCTGGGGCTACCCAAGGTGCCTCTGAGATGCCAGCCTTGGGAACTGTGGGGCGGTGACAGGGCAAGAGCTGCTTCCTGCAGCACACAGTCACACCACCCTCCACCCTCCCTCGCAGCCTGAGTTTTAGCATCAGATTTAAAGAACCCCCAAATGTTAAAAAAGTTGTATTTTTATAGTTGTCCAAAATATAGTCATCTTTCATCTCACAACAAAATATGGTTTTGTACTTGGGGGGATGGGATATGGAAGCCCAAACCTCAGCTCACCACATCTACTCATGACAGTGCCAACAATACTGCATTTCATAATTTTCATTCCATATAACCACCCTCAATATTTTGGTATAGAAAAGAGTCTCTTTCTACAGAGAATTTCCAGCCTTCACAAGGTGGAACAGTTTTTAACAAATCGATCTGACTTTCCCTCAAATTTGCCTAATTAATCATTCCCTTTGTAAGTTAGTCTCCCATATGAGGCTGGCATTGACCACATCTCCAGCAAAGCAGAGAAAAGGTCAGCAGAAATAGATTTCCAGGGCCTAGAAGGGACTCTCCTGGCAAATGGTTGACACCATCCAACTGTGCAAAAGTGTGATTAAAGGTAAAAGGGAGAACCAGGTGGGAGAGTTGCATGACCCCAGGATCCTTGCCAAAGAAAAAAACACAGTGCAAACATTCAGTAAGTATTCCAGGCCCACTGACTCACTCTTTTTAGAAGGTAATACATGAAATCTTCAGAGAAAATTTCTGCTCACCAAGTTGTACACCACTGATAGACTCATAATGTTTCTATTAGCCTGCTGAATAAGAAGCCAACTTCCCTTATTTTTGCATGGCTTCAAGCAATGTAAGCACCCAGACAGTTCTCCTTCAAGAATGAAAGTCTGGGTCCTCATAGATGTGTACACACAAGTTCACACTGGCTGCTCAGTTTAGCTATATCTATTTCTGACCCCTCCTGAAGTGCATACTAAGGTATCCCACATGAATTTACAATGCCTTTCCAAAGAAGAACCAATTCTGAGGTGCTGAGTAGAGTAGTTTAATCCAGGAAAGTATTTTTTGAACTGAGACTGACCACATATGTTTAAAATTTAACAGGCTGAGGACAAATTGCCTTCTGCCCTGCAGAGGAACACTTGCCAGCTGTGAAATCCGAGATACAGTCCTAATAGATGTCTACTCCACTTCATGCACATCTGCAATCTAATAGGGAAATCCATAGCTTCATGCAGGAAAAGTACAGCTGAACTTAGAAGAAAACAGATTGACTTGAGCTCATGCAGCTATTTTTTGAACCGGGGGACACTCCTGTCTCCAGCACACAGGTATGGCTGCAGAACCCAAAGGATGGGTGGTGGACATGTCAAAAGCAGCCAGATAAATGAAGTGGACTTAAACGAGGTATGAAGAGCTGGATCAACCCAGGACACTGTGTGAGGAAAAGCCTCCAGAGATGCACTGGGTTTGCATCCTTCTCCCAGTGCAGGGAATGGGAGTTTTACCACATGCTCCATCAAGTCAGGCCCACCACCTGCACAGTGAAGTCCCACCTGAGGTGTGAGTTGGAAAGTCGGATGGGGAGTGTAAAACGAGGCAGTTGGTGCTTTTCTTTTTCCAGAGTGATGAAAAGTAGACAGGGACTGTATCTGTATGGCAACACAGAGCTCAGTGCAGTGAGATTTGGACATGTGGGAACGTGAATCCATAAGTCCAAGTCTGAATATCACCTGACTCAAAAGACCTGCTCCAAACCTGAACTCAAGGGGAAAAGCAGGGCTCATTAGTTAAACTGCACACACCACATTAGTGTCAAGCAAGCTGCAGATCACCCACACAGGTGCCATGCCACACACTGCCCAGATCTCCCCACACAGCCTGGGCCAAGCAGGGCAAACCCAGGGCCAGGGACATGCACCGGCTGCATCAGCATCCTGCACAGCGACCTGTGGGGGCTGAGCCAACCCCTCTGTGCCACGGTGTGCTCCAGAAACTGCTCCATCCCTCTGCAGCTCCTTTAGTCCCTCCAGAGTCTTGTGTCTAAGTATCACTTCACCTACAGTGAAGAGAATTTCTGTTAGACGACGAAACATTTACAAGCAACAAATCCAAGCTGACAAAGGCGTAACAGATGCGCTGAACTCTCATTAGGGCATCACATCTTCAACAGTCTACGTGGTCCATCATCTGCATTAAATAACTTTCTTTAATTAAATGCATGCAGAATACTCACCTGCCCAAGTGGAGACAGTACCTTCTTTCTAATTGTACATTTTGCAGCCTTTAGGCGAGACCAGAGTGTTCTCTAACAAAAAGAATCATCATTTTTAGTAGCAGTAGCCATGCTAGTGCTATCACTATTCCCACCTTACGCTTAGAAATATTTCTTTGCTTTCTCTCACCTCAGTAAAGCAAAAGCAATTATGGAGCTTCATCCATTTCTCTAAAGGGCTACGGAAAAACGTTGCTTTCAAGAAAAAAAAAATGATAATTTTTTACAAATATATAAAACAAAATACTCAAGGCATTTTTGAGAGGCATTCTCACATATTGCTGAAATTACACGCAATGTGTGAAAATTTGCATAACAAATGTGACAAGATGGTTACTTAAGGGACTGAAACAGAAGGAATAAAATATATATTAGATACCTCGGCTCTCATTAATTATTATTCTGAATGAGAAATAATGCCAGGAGCAAGAGGGGTGCCAGAAGAAGCGATGAGGAAATATATTATCATGTATTTAAAAACCTTTAAAAGGTATAATAATAATTAGGAAATTATTGCACTACTGATCTGTTTTAGTATCAGAGCAACCACTTGTTCACACTTTTATTAATCGCTCGCTCGCCTCTTCCTTAAAGACGGTCTGTGAAGATCATTAAAGGAAAAGCTACCTGGGTAAAAAGAAGGAGAAAGAATTCACGTTATGCAGGCACAAAAAAACCCCCCACAACCCTATAAAATTCATAACTTTAATTAAGAGTCACACATGAAAAGACAGTACTATTTTAAGACTGGTTTATAGCAAAATATAATTTGGCTTCAAACAATAGCAATGGAAGAGAGTGAATATTATTATTATTGATTTGGTTAATTTGCTCCAAATGCCCTGCCTTACCCAGCTCATCTTCCCAGTGCTTCCTAAAATACCACTGGTGCAGAAATGTAGTTAAAGCAGCTCCACGGGCTCACCCACGCCAGGAGGTGGCTGCAGGAGGCCCGGTCTCCTCGGGCAGCACCCCGGGCTGGTGTGCAGCAGCACATGGCCTCAGACAGTATCCCCTGGGCGAAGTTATTGCTTAGTTGTTGCTAAGCTGGAAAACTGCAGCCTTCCTATTTCGGGAGATAATGCCAGTTAATGTATGTTTGTTGTCAGACACACATTCATCTCCTGAATTACACTGCTACGTGCTCACGAGTGTTGCACAGGCCCCTACTGCTCATCTCGTTCCTGCCTGCCTACGGATGGAGATGAAAGTGCAGAGGTGTCTCGTTGCTGGATTGATCCCTTCCCCGCTGCTGCCGCGGAAAGGTGCACGCCACCGCAGAATCACTGTGGGCGTCTGCACACACCACGCTCCATAATTATGGCAAGCAATTTCACAAGCATTTCTCATCATTCCCTCCTTTAGGCTTTGAAACATTTCATGCTTTATCTGTCCTAAACCAGAGAAATCCATTTTTCTATCAACCTCTTTCCCTCAAGCCTCCCATAGAAGCAGTACAGAATTTCCTATTTGCTTCTTGCTGCAGCCAGCTCTTGAGTTTCCCCAGAGGTTTTGTCTTGGCTTTGCCTGGAATCACCATCTCATTCAGGCAGCAGCTTTGCTTAAATTCAAAAGTCCACAACCATTTCCCCCATTAGTCTCCTTTATGTTTTGTTTTTTCTATTCCCTCTCTTGAACCTCTTCTCTCCCAGCTTCACCATTTGGGGGCTATTTCCTCACTGTTTGGCCTTGAGAATCACTTTGGAGGGCTGCTTCCCTGCCTGCATAGTCCATCCAGGACCTTCTGAACTCAAAACCAAGTCCGATGGAACATGTTATAGGCACCTCCACAGGTCCCACACCACTCTTGCAGTCCACTATCACATGAGAGATGTGTAAAGTGAGCTCAGTATGGTCAGAAATTGGTGAAAGAAACCTGCTGTGCAGCAGCACTCGTAGCTTTGCAAATACCTGTTCCCCTTTCTCATCCTCATGGAAATTACTCCATTCCCTGACATCTATCTCTCTCCCTTTTTAAGCCCAACAGCTGGGCCAGGCAAACTGGAGGGTGAAGGAGTTAGAGAGGGAGGCAAAACACTTTGCACAAGGTCCTCTGCCAGTAAAAGACAGAGAGGGTGCCAGTTTATTGTACCATTCCATCATCCAACTGTGAGAGGAACCATGTCTTCACTTTGGGCTCCGTGCCCTCACCCCCTGCCAAGACCCCACACTACACTTGGCACCCACACCGACATGGATTATCAGCAGCAGCTCGCAGGGCAGACGCTCGCGCGCTGCAACACAGGAGCCGCACGACTCCGCGTCAGTGGGCTAGAAACAGAGTTTCATGGCATCTGCCTCCCACGCCCCACCTGAGTACAGCAGTGAGCAAAAGCTAAATCCATCTAAAATCATTTTAAGAGGGGAAATAAGGCCCTTTCTGGGGATATTACTTCTAAGTCATGTTTTACTCTGCCATTAATATACTTCTGGAATACATGAGAGCTCCTTGCACCCAAGGCAGGTAATAACAGTCTATTAAAAGACACCATCTCTGTTTCCTAATGCTCTATCAAAGGTTCATTGATGAAAATAGCCATCTGACTGCTCTCATCAGCTTTAAGGAATTCCATAAAAGAATGAAATATGCTTTCCTCATAATTGCTTTTGTATAAGATTTATGACAATGGGAGTAACGAATAAACTGAGCAGTTGTTGAACATGATTCAGATTTAAGATGTGCAAACGAGGCAGTGTCCAACTGAGAGATGCATTTCTTGGGAGAAATTTCACAGAATCAGAATCAGAGACTGGTGGGTTGGAAGGGACCACAAAGCCCATCCAGTTCCAGCTCCCCTGCCATGGGCAGGGACATGCTCCACTTGCCCAGGTTGCCCAAAGCCCCATCCAACCTGTCTTTGAACACTGCCAGGGATCCAGGGGCAGACACAGCTTCTCTGGGCAGCCTTTGCCAGGGTCTCACCACCCTCACAGGAAAGGAATTCTTTCTAACATCTAATCTAAATCTCCCCTCCTTCAGTTAAAACCATTACCCCTCATCCTATCACTACACTCCCTGTTAAAGAGTCTTTCTCCAGCTTTCCTGTAGGTCCCTTTAGGTACTGGAAGTTTGAAAGTGTTTGCAAGAGCCCAGAGTTACCACATACATCTGGCTATAGTTGCTGCTGGTCTAAACACATACAGGTCCAGAGAGGTCAAAGGTACTGCATTGCCTTGCTCTAGCAGTAAATTTGGGTCTTAGAGGCCAGTCCCCTGAACAGCTCACAGCTAAGAAGACCTTGACGGCATCTGGAGGATGTCCTGGGTATAACTATACAGCTGAATAAGCAGTTGCATGTCTTTTTGCCAACTACAGCTGATGATGCTGTATGTGTAAAGAACATCACATGCTTGGAGAAAAAAACCAGCTCCTTAATGCCTGGCAGCACTGTTCATACTCCTGCCAACAGAAGAAGTCACATCAGTAGGAAAGGACGGTGTGATTAGTGTTGTGGGATAATTTGCCAGTTATTCATCTGGCTTAAACTGTCAGAGGTGCAATGGTCATTGCTGTGCTTTTTCACCATTATGTCAACAGTATGGTCCCATGAGTTTTAGCTCCAAGATTATCTAAAGCCCAGGATAGACACTAAGGAGATTCCTTACCTGTTTCCAACTCTGCTATTGGTTTTTGGTCTCACAACTTTTTTTTGTTCTTGCCTTTTCCAACTCCAGAACAGGAATAATCATAAAAAACATAGAATTATTTAGGTTGGAAAAGACCTTTAATGATTCCTTGCCCAATTTCATTGCCCTTTAGGAGGCAATCAGATACTACAGACATAAATGCCAGTTAAGTACTTGTAAACATGCCCATCTCAGTCTATGTGATAAGGCAATCACTACACCCTCACACAGTGCAAACAAACTATTCAGTCATATACAGCAAGGGCCTAAAATTGCTAATTTGTGCATATGTCTGAAGTTGCTCCATCCCTATGAGAGTTTGACATGCCCACCTGGGTGTTCAGAGAAAGCTCAGGAGTAGCCCAGTCCTACACAGAAGATGTGAATGATGTCAAGTTAGACACTTTTTAGATTTTTAGATCAAAAAATAATTGAATCTGCCACAATTTGAGTCTATAGAAATACAAAGGGTCTCTCACGCACTCTCTCTCTCGGCGCTGTCTCTCTTTACAAACATATGCATCTGAAGGCTTCCAGCACACACATGTTGGTGTATTATTTGCACCCAGAAAAGGTAATTACCAGTATACAAAATTTTACATGAAGGATTTGAAGCCTGTCAGAGCCATAAGTGAGGGCAGAGTATCAGAGGGGAAGAGACAGACTTTCTGGTAAGTCATTACTACAGCCATACTTAGTTCAGTTTCTCATCCTCCCTGCCATTACATCAAGAAAACTTCATGGGGAGTGTTGCCAAATGTTTAACATGAGAGCAGTTCAGTTGTTATTTCGGTCCCAGGTTACTGTTGTAAATTGTACATGCTCTCCTCATGCACTCATTTGTGAACATTTGACATATCGGTGATTAATTAATATTAATGGCAGAAATCACTTCAAACTCGCTTTGTGCTAGAAATCACATACAATCCTGGCTGTAATCACTCAGCACATAAAGAAACCTTAATTGATAACCCAGGTTTAATATCCATCAGGAATGGATTCTGTAGGAGGAACAGAGCAATGTTCCCTGTAATCATCTGAGAGGAGATAGAAAGCTTGTTCTACCAACATCAAAGAAGATTAGGCAGCAGAAGCCTGATAGTAAAGTAGCAATTATGGAGGGTTTTTTTAATTCTGTGCACCTGCTTCATCAAAATAATAGGCATCTTTTAGCAAAATAACCTGAAACTCAGTTCACTGACTTTCAATTATCTGATGCTGGGAAATGCATCTGGAGAGACATGAAAAAAGGTGATACACACAGAGAAATAAAGAGAAGGGGGAAATTAGAATGAGGGAAAATATGAGGGCCTGTGTAAGTGGGTGTTATAAATATCCTGTGCCTCAGGCTGATTATAGAACGGGAATATTTTTGCTGAGTTAGGACTGTGCCATCAGGCACATTTGACCAAAGCAGTCCCTGGTGGAGTGCCTCTGACTACAGTAAACAGCTTACACCAGGGACGGATTTGGCTCGCTGCTTTTAAGGGGAATTTTAGGCATCAAATTTTAATGCAAGCGAGGGAAGCGCATGGTAACTTTCCACAAACATTTCAGGCTGCATAACTCAAAGCAAAAATGACTATCCTCAAATTACCCTTTATCATGTGGTCTTGCTACGCAAAAACTAGGAATGACCCCATAACTTTGTTTGAAAAGATGAGTCTAAAGTTAGAGCAAAGCCAATCTTTCCTGGCAGTGGGAAGGGGAAGAAAGCCCGGATGCAGTCTTAGTTTTTCTTCAGGGACTGCGTCCCCATTTCCGGAGAAGCACAAGGCAGACCCAGACTTCAGAAGCCTACCTGAGGCTCAGTACCTTCCCATGTGAGGCTCTATGGGTGGTGTTTGCTTTTTTAACAAACCCCAATCTTCTTAAAAAAATCTTTTTGGAAGACAGTGGGCCATTCAGGTAAACATTTCATGATCTGCAGCCCCGGGGCCTCCAAAGGCAGAGCGCTGCAGAGCTCTTACCAGAGAAAAGCAGCATCACCAGCCCCATTACCAGGAATAGTTCTTGCCAGGACAACAATTTTTAATCTTTTTTTTCTAGGTTTACATCCCTGCTGAATTCACAGTGACCTTTCATGCACGTCTCACTCTGTCCTCCATTATATACAGTCATCTGCATCTTGTTCTGACTCAGAAACGACCCCCAGATGGATGCTGGACAGGCAGAGCTGTTTCTCCATATTCTTATTTCCTGAGCCCTTGTCTCATGTCTGAGCTCCCATCTCCCTGCAGGAGACCCAAGGCAGAGGGGACTTACCATCACATCTTCCTCTGCACACCTCCTTGCACATCCAGCAGATACTCATTTGTTTGTTGGAGGTTGAAGCACGGACGTTCGTGAACCAACAATGATAGTCGACAGAGGCTGATCCTTCAGCAAGAATGAAAACCACATCCCACTTCATGGGAACAAAGCAGAAGTAATTCCATTGTAATTAAATAGGAGTTTTTGTGTGAATTCCAAACGAACCTTTGTAACATTATCATTAGTCCTCAATACATCTCTTATTTTACCTCATTAGAATTATTGGTAATAAATGGTAGTAACTGGGTTGTAATTAAATAAGAATTAAAATTTGACTTCCTAATGAACTACAGCAAAGCAATCACTATTTCAATATACATTAATTGCTGTTCTGTTAGGAATACAGGCAACTTATTTTTAATGAATTGCTACAAATTATTATGAATATATGGCCTGAGACTACAAAATAGTCTCACATCAGTAAGTGTGCCTGGTAGATGTCAGCCAGCTGTGCAGTGAGCAGATCTACCCAAGGAACTTGAGACTTGCAGCACGCTAATGTCAGTAGAGAATACACCGAGTTATGACATTTCAACAATAAACTTCTTCTTCAGGCGGTTGCAATTAATTTACAAAAAGACCAGACAAGATGCCACTGGGGCTGCCACTGGGGAAGTAGACTAAAAGGTGTGAGAAACCAATAGCAATAACACAAGACTAGTGCACTTTCATGTTATTGGTTCCTGTTTGATTATAATAAAAGTGCTTTGTACCATGTCCCAGGGCATTAAACCATATATAGAAAAACCTGTTTTATTATTTATACCTCCTCTTTCTGTACATATATATACATATATATAATGTATGCATAGAATGTCACTCATATGGCTGGTCTAGATTTAAAGGCCATAGATAGTGTTTCCCTCTTTATTACAATTGAGGATGTATCAGGTGATCGGTGTAAGAACGCACAAGCTATGAGAGGTACAGTTGTAACAAGGAGCACTGACTAACAGGGAGTTTTCATCCACATCCAGGGCAGACGTGCTCTGGTTCAATGGGGTGGGTGGGGAGTGAACCAAAGCATACACGCAGCTGCTGAAACATCAGCTTTCTGTTTTCACTTTGGAAGCTGGCAGCATGCATCCCACCACACAGCCTCTCAGTTACCTTCTGCCTCCAAAGTGACATTGGGCTGAAGTCCTCAGGCTTTCACAGGGTGTAAGTTCTCCCCATTAACTACTGAGGAATTTTTTTCTATCCAGGCTCCTCATTTCTGGCCCATTTTTGTCACCTTGTACTGTTATGTCTAGGGCACAGCAGCAGTGAGCCACCACTAACAGGGGACAGCCAGTTCCCTTGGACACGATGTGAGCCATCCGCACTGATGTGATTGCAAGGCCTATCTCAGTGTGGATTTATGTGTCCTGACATATCTTCATGTCTCCAATTGTTGACCATCGCTATCATTTTATCTCTCAACATACTCCAAAGTCACTGTCTTACTTGGACATTTGCAATCCCTCTGGACTTCCAGACCCAGTGAGGAAAATTCAGAATCAGGCTCCAGGTGGGATCAGCGAGAGCCAGAGTCACACCCATGGGCTCAGCAGTGGGCAGCTGTCACTTAGGCATCTTTGTTGTACCCAAACTTAAATCATAGAGATTGAACAGGGCAAGCAAACTCACTTTTTCAATTTTGTTACCTAATCAAAACTCTGAAGCTTTCTAGTACTGGGGAGTGTTCACATATCATCCACTTTCCATATCCAATGCTGACAAAACAATAAGGCAGGAATAACATAAGTCGTGAGAAAACTAGTCTGTCTCATAAATCTTCACAGGAAAGTGGCTGCTGTTTTATGTTATTGCAGTGTGTTGTTTCCAATGAAGTGATTACTGTTAGATGTATTTTTAAATTGCTTTTGGTATTTTTAAAAATACATGACTTTGAGAGTGATAGAAATGAGATTGAGTGGCGGCAGACAGTGCCTACAATATGATTAACTTTTTCCCAGACCAGCTACTTCTGAAATTAAGGTTACCAACACAGCTATCGTTAACTTTCCCCTGTCTGAAAAGGGCTCATTGGAGTCTGAGAAATGCATGTGATTATCTGACTGCTCACCTAAACCCTCCTCTTGCTTCAGACACTACACGGGCTTCCGTTCTGCTTCAAGATGTTTGATTAATACTCACTGGTGTTATTTTCAAGTGTGAATGTGAATGTTTATGCACTAACCCCCACGTTACATCCCGTTGTGACTGAGAAGTTGTGGTTTCTGTCCCCGGAGGGAAGGAACAGCTTTCCATGTGAACAAGTCTCAACCATGGTGCACACGCTTCCGAAAAGGCTGAGCTAGGTTTTAGATAAAGTTCATTTGGAAGTTGTTCAAGGCAATAAATATCAAGTGAGAGGTTTTCTCAGGGCTTTACAAGTCATTAAAACTCCAGGTAGACTTTACCTACCAAGGGCTTCACTTGTGGCTTGCTGAGCTCACATGGTTCTTTTTCTGGATATGGTGGTATCCCTTCCAGCGGCTAATGAAGCCTGTAACCACCCCTGGGCCCACCTGCGGGGTGCCTGGGGGTGCTGCGTGCCACACAGACTGGGCACTACAGGGTTAAGCTTACCCAGACAAACAGAGACTCAATAAGAGGCAAAAGGAAAACGAATTAGAGGAAAATCAACAGGCAGCAAAGGAAAAACTAAATTACATTTCATGTACACACATGCACTCGTTTGGCTGAAGGGGCAGAAAATGTAGCCAAACCAGGGCTGTTTTTATTCTAAACAGTGCATCAATCCATTGATTAATTTTACACTTTGTTCCTTATGAACCTGGGCTGGGGCCATGAATGCTGCTATGAAAAGAAGAATATAGCCAAAAAGGAACTCTTAAAAAGTTGGCAGTCGTTTCAAGGCAATGTGTCTGGCCAGCAGGAAGGAGATGGCTCCTCCAGGGAAGTGTATGAAGCTGTAAAACCATTTGTGAACCGGCCCTGCTCGGTTTATAAGGTGTGTGACTGACTTAAAGTCCAGTTTCTTGCACAAATTTGTGACTTGTAAATCGAATGATAAAAGTAGTCTTAAGTATCATTTTTCCAAGAGGGCATTACAAGATTGGTTAAGAATGACTGTATTTCCTCACTAATACCATTAACTTCAGAATTGTTTCCATCCATTACCGAGTTGAACAAGGAGGGTTTACCGTAAATTGCTACATGCTGTATGGTTCAGCTGGTTGGCTTTATGGTATAGGAAGCAGAAATAAAACAAAATCTAATAAAGGAATACAATAAAACACCACAGACCAACTTTTGCCTTGGCATAATCAAATGCAAATGGAAACTAATGGAGTCATACTCGCTCACACCAAGGCTGACACATCCCTTGGCCACAGAGCAAAAGGTGGCAGTTAACCTCATCTCTCCATGTTGCTTCCCAGGAACAGCTACAGTGAGCAGCAGCAAGATACCAGCCCATCATTTGCCAGCTACCTGCCATCTGCTGCCTACGGGTTTCCTGAGAAGCTTAGCTTTCCTCAAGGTTTCCCTTCCATAAGTTTGTATTCTTTTCAGCAAGTTAGGGGGTTAAGGAAGGATTTGGGAAATACCCCTAAAAATGGGTCAGAAGGAGAGGGAAATTCTGCCTGGGATAAAACTTACTCCTCATCCTGACCACAATGTTTGAGGTGGGTAGGGCCAGGAGTTTCCATTCCCAGGAGGTTCAGCAATCCCATAACACTGCTTATCTCTTTTGCATCCAGCAAGAGAGAACACAAATCCCTCTTACTGATGGAGAAACTCACCTTCTGTAGAAGTCTAACACAAAGCCCGGGTGCCACTTAAATGCCTTAAAGTAGGGATATGCAGAGGCTCAGGACAGCACAGGTTTCAGCCAGGCAATCTGACCATCACCTTGGTCAACACATGGTGCTCTGCAGTCACCACACATGCTGGCATCTGCCTGACAGAAGAGTTTGGTTCAGTGGTGAACTCAATTCTGTGCTCAAATTTGGCAACTGCAATGCAAAGAAGAAAGAAGGTACTTAGGTGATTTTCTAAGCCATTGCTCACCTAAGCCACAAAGCTGCTCCTGCTTGGGCTGTTTGAGTACTGGACTTCCAGACTTCCTAAGCGCCCCCAACCTCAGCATAAACACTTCTTGGGCAAACAGAGGTTCAAAATCTCTGCACAGAACCAATTCTTTTTATTCTCACTGCATTTCAGTATTTCTAATGGCTAATTAATCCCAGAATTTACACAGCCTCCCCCTTACCCAAGTTTTACTGGTAAAGTTTTGTTTGAACTACGTTTCACCCAGCTGAACAGCGCTTGAGGGTCAACAGAGCCGTGCAACGTGCTGTAAAAAGTGATGCTTCTTTTAAGAGGCCTTGTTATTGAAATAACTTCTGAGTTAATGTTTGGAAATAACTTTGAAATGAGGACTTGCACAGATTTGTTTTCTTAGTGCAGCAATTAGCTTCACGAGCAGTGACTGGCTGCAGTACCTTCTGCCACGTCTGACACATTAAATAAATTATTCACTCAGTTCATTAGCTGGAAATACAGTTCGTAATACCCACCAAGTTACAGGACATGCAGCAAAGCCACAGATCATCTCAAGTAGACAAATGAAGTCAGATTTTGCTGGTCCCATGTAAACAAAAAAGGATGGGGGGAAAAGATAAATAAGGTACTGCTTTTCCTACCATGTAGCCCAATCAGTTTCTTTCAGAAAACTGCCCCTCTTCCCTGATCCCTTTTTAATGGTCAGATTATGATTTTCTCCTTCCCCCCGAGTTGGACTGCCTCAGCAAAACCTCCCGTTGCCTCTGGTGGAAATATAATAAGCTTTGGTTAACTTTTTAATGAAAGTACATCACAGCCTCAAGAAACAGCTTATTAGTTTCCTTGCCAATCCGTCTCACTGTTGCAAGTCACCTGTTTGTCAGGCTTTACGTGGGCAGGCAGCAGCAACCAGACACCTTTATGGAAAGGAGGAAGCTGGGAGAGGGAAAAGTGTAGGCTGTCCTTCAGGCTCCACTTGATGCACTGGGACAGACTCGGAGCACCAGCTGCACCCATGGGAGACAGGATGAGCTATGGAGATGGGATCTATTAATCTGATAGTTTTTTGTCAGGGTCCCAGCCTGGGAGGATGTAACATCCAGGACCTTACCATGCAGGCCATGACATTTAAATAGGGATTTTTAAATATCAGTCAGCAATGGTGCTTAACTGGGGAGGGGGCAGGAGAATGAGGAGATGTTTGGAGCCTTATCCTGCTCTTCCATCCTCATCATTAAAGCCCTAAAAACAAAGCCAAGACCCAGCCAACTTCAAGTACATCCTTGAGCTCAACATTTCCTCAACCAAAGGAGAGTCCTCCTTTCCTCAAAGACACCAGAGCCAGTCACTATAGCAGTCACTAGACAGAAAATACCGTGCAGTGAAATGAGTGGGCTTCAGGCCACAACGCTGGGATGCATTTTACAGAGACAAGCTGATTTTCCAGAAGCACTAAGCAATGATGGCAGTGGAGGCATCAAGGTGAACCCCAGTACATGTGGCATCTGTGTGCTCATCTCCAGCAGAGCTGACACCTTCAAGGAGGCCTTGGATGAGTTATTCCTTTCTTTTGCAAAGATTCCCCCAGGTAGAATTAAAAGGTTTAGCTACTGCAGTTTAGCTGCATTCTTCACAGCCACATACCATGGATGACACAGGTCTGCTATGCAAAAAATGTGTTCTGTAAAGAAGATAAGGGAGAGAAGAAATCTAATAAATACCCTATTATTTCCAGCGTATATTACGCAAAATTTGGCATGAAATCTTTATCTCACATAAACGGGAAGGTCACTTATTTGTTCATTAAATTCTCCTCAGTCTACATCATTATGCTCATAGTTTTTCTTATACTTAATGCAGTAAGGGCCTGCCAAACTCATTAGACATCAGCTGATAAATGGATTTGAACTCACAATCTGTTAAAAATCACATAGGCACATTAGAGCAGTATTTCCATGGCTTAGAGACCGTATACATTTAAATCTTCCCAGAGAGCATTTTGAGCATTTTTGATCCAGTGCAGCAGACTCTACACATAATTCAAGTCTGCTTGCTGTAAAAATTTACAGGCTGGGATCTTAGTATCACTAGTCATAAATCAAAGCTGCACACTTAGAAATGTGGTAGTGGCAAAACTGTTGGATAGGGTGTAAACATCATCAAGCTCATTGTCATGCAGCAGTTCTATTGGAATAATAGAGGGAGATACTGTTAAATGTTGCATACATTTTATCTCTTCTGGTAGATTTTGTACATATATAACCATCTGCAATTTCCAGCCTGGGCAAATCTCTGGATGAGAAAGAGCTGCTGAAACTGTCCTGGATTCTCACCCGAGTGCCACGGCTTCAAATAAGCTTTCTCGTGAAACACGGACAGAGAACAAGGGGCATGTTAACGTCATAGTTTATGTTTCACTTACTCATTGCTCTTTATTGTAATTTCCCCCAACTGATGATAAAATGCTTATAAAGCATTGGGCTGATAATTTGCAGGCTCTCCTGCTGCTCTGTTTGTTATAAAGCTACTCGTGTCTCCAGGAGAGTCTTTCTTCCTTTTGGATTTATGAGCCTAATGAACCACTGTTATTCTCCATCACAGGAGCCAGTGATGCTGTGACATTATAGCAGGAAGATTTGAAAACTTATGAGAAAGCACTTGAAACAAACTGCTACTCTTAATAAGTGCCTCTTGTCTTCAGTGTGGTCTGAGGAAGATCTAAGCAAGCTAATGAATGAAAAGAACAAACCGGGTCCTGCACTAACCCTGCACGCTTCACCGCAGAGTAAGCAGTGCTAGTGAGACAAACCCTCTGCTGGGGTGAGCTGTATTTATCAGTGGCAGGGCGATGGTACACAGTTCCACCAAAGGGCCCACTCACCATGCAAAGAGTCCAAGTCCTTGGGGCTGCTTAGATTTTCCAGATCAGGGTTGTTGGATGTAGGATACTAAATCCAATTAAATTGGACTGCAATCAAATTGAACCTTACTGAAGGGTCTTTCACTGCAGGTCAGCTGGCTGACTAGACAGGCTTTTGCCTCCTAGGCACTCTAGATTCATTCAAAAGCATCTTTTTTTCTGGGGCCATTCTCAACAGTCACCAAATTCAGATAACTTCAAACCAAAGAAGCAGAGGTGGGGTAAGAGGGACCATTTCCTGAAGACTGGTTGTATCAAGGCAGTACCATGCCCAGGCCAGCCTCAGGCTATTTAGGAAGTTATAGGCCATAACCCACACCTTCGTCTCCACCTGGAGACCATTAAGAAGCCTATATAATGCCTGGAGCACACAGTTCATTGGCTCCCAGTGAGATGTCCAGAGTTAAAAGCATGTCCTGTTCTGAGCCCCATTGTGAAAGCTGTTGTTATCAAAGAGATGGTTCTTGGACCCAAAAATCTTCAGCTGAGAAAGCATGGAGAGCAAAACAGAAGTGAGTTGCCCAGTGTTAAGCAATACGTCAACAGCAGTGCTAGACGTAGAACCCAGGCACCTTGGCTGGGAGCACAAGCAAGACACCAGTATGTTCTGGCAAGGCTTATGCTGCCTTTGGCTGTTGTTCTGGCTTCACAGAGAGAAGTGGATTGAGCCAGTTGAGCCATGCTGCCTGTTGGGGCAGAATTTGAGATGATGCCAGTCCCTTCCCACCCTAAATGTCCCTGCCTGCAGAGCCAACTAGCTCCCTCCAGGCTCAAATCAGAGTGTCAGACAGCACCTCCGCAGCCCAGCTGGAAAAGGAGCTTACCTGTAGGCTTCTGTGATAGTCTTGACATACTCCTTATTGTCCAAGGGGAATGCTAAAGGTGGCTGGAAGTTATGTTTGCAGGTGAGCAGTCTTGCCAAATTATGAGACCTCTCACTACACAGGATAATTAAGCGTGCTGTCAACTCCGTGTATTACTGAGAAAAGCTCTGCTGTCTTCAGTTAATCTGTAATCATCACATCTTTCATCACTGTACAGATATCTCAGCAATTGTACTCATTACAAAACCACTATGGCACAATAGGAAACAATGACATGCTCTTTCTTTTTTTAAGGGATGCAGTGGGATTGGGAACTCAGTGCAGTACAGGTCATTTAGCCAGCAAAATATTAGTGGAAGATGTACATCGATGTGCCAATCAGCGCTTTGAAAAGCTCAACCTAGGTGACTCTGTTTGTTAAAAAGTATTCAAAAGCCCCAATTACAATCAGTTAAAAGCAATAAGCATGCAAATTATTTTAAAACAAACTTTAATTAATTTCAGCATATGTTTCACTTAGGCTGATTAGTCAAATCTGATTTTCTGAAAAGAAACAATAAACATCTGCTAATGATGATTTACATATTAGCGCTCACATGGCCTGCAGTGTGTTCTGCAGAGATGGAGGTTCTGCATGGCACAGGGAAGAGATGCTGTGCTGTGCCAGCCACCCTCAGCCTGCAGCCATCAGGTACAGAGAGCGACAAAAATAATTCTTCGTTAAAATGCCTAGACATGCCCTAGAAGAACTTGATGATGTTTGTACGAACAACTGTCCCAGAAATGGCTTTGCTTTACACTAAGAACTCTTTGGATGAGAAACAGGCAAAGAAGCCTGAAGTCTGGACCCACAGGACCCCAAGTTGAAGCTCCCCACAGACTGACCTTGATACAGACCCGCACTCAGAGATGCCAACTGAGAAGTTATTCAGGCAGCTGCATTCAGAATAACAAGGAGGGCTTAACCTATTGT
The DNA here is from genome assembly GCF_964237585.1 of Gallinula chloropus. Classification (NCBI taxonomy): domain Eukaryota; kingdom Metazoa; phylum Chordata; class Aves; order Gruiformes; family Rallidae; genus Gallinula; species Gallinula chloropus. Next base: position 18,216,965 of record NC_140096.1, read on the forward strand.
TTTGATCCCACCTCCCTATAAAATCCATGGAAAAAAAAGAGAATTATTATAGTTTGCTATAAGCACCTAACTTAACCAAGACAATCACTTATTCTCTGTTTGTTATATAGGCAGATAGGATGTGATAATCCTGCATAGTCGAGAGTCTAAATCCCTCATCACACCCAAGACTCCATCACAGGAGGCCTGAATACAGCCCCCTCATACCTTTGGCCTGTAGCTCACAGTAATGTAAATATTTAAAAGTCCGTGGCATTTTATATTCACAAGGTTGATTATGGAATAGCTTTAATATCCTTGCAATGCCAAATCCAGATTAACAGGATAATAGTGGCTCCCAAGCAGTTTATTAGCACTCATACTCAATATGTAGTAATCCTAGAGGGGGAAGAAAGGGGAGAAGCGAAGTCCTGCCAATGTATACTGCACACCAAGCTGTGGGATGTTGTATTCCAAGAGTTATTTCAGATGTAGAAACCACGTGGCGCCATTACTTGGCATGAAGAGAGGATAAAGAGAGAATGGTCCATGACAGGTGTTGCTTTAAATATTTTGAAGATATGCATCAGGAATAGTTCATAAAATGCTTCCAAAGTAGCTCTTACACCCACTGGGTTTGGCAGTCCTCACTCTTAAAAAACATGAACTTGGCGCAGTCATCTCCTAAATCTTTTAAACTAGCTTAATCCTCCCAGTAATGAAACATGCACTCAGCTAGATGGGTGCATTTATCTGAAACTCACTTATTTACAAGCAACTAAAACATGAAATTAGCTGGTCCCGGAAGACAGCTTTGTACTTCCCAACTCTTCTGCTATCATAAATCAACCTATTAAAGAGGGTGCCACATTTGTTTTTCCCATTCTCACATTCTGTATGATCATTCCCCATTTAATGCCAAAGACAATCCTCTGGAGACGTCTCTAGGCGATTCTGTGATTTCTGGTTTCTGTGGGACTAAAAGTGTGTGTGTGTTGGCAGACATCAGGAGGTTTGCAAAATCTGGAGTTCTGGGAATGTTTCAAGGAGGTTCCTTTACCAAACAGCTTCTGCTGTGTGGGCATTGACTGTGAGTGGTAGCAGTAGGATCACCACACTTCCACCAATTACATCTCTGCAAGGAGCAATCCAGTGAGCAGGAAACAGAGCTGTACTTCAAATGTATGCTCCTTTTATACCCATATTGTTGTGGAGGCTCAAGTGCCCAGACAGATGGCTTGATGCGCTCATCACAACCACTCAACACTTCCTGGGAATACTAGTTCTGCAGAAGGCTCTTGTATCTCCTCCATGGGGAGGCAGAGCAGTCTTAATTCACTAGATGTAAAGAATTCACTCTCCAGCCATCTGGCCAGCTTGGAGAAATAAAGGATTTTCCAGGATTCCTCACCAGCAATTAGTTAGTGTGTCCTTGCTCCTTTATGCTGTTCCTGCAGAAGAAGGTGCTTGGTGGTCAAGTAGCATGCAGTTCAGTGATAGCAGCATCTTACCAAATATATTTTCAGCTTTAGGATTCAAATTTGTACTGAATCTTGTCTTTAAGAAATTCCTTCCAGAAATTACAGTGCCCCAGGAGAGATCACTTGTTCATCACTGCAAAGAATAATACACCTTGGAAGGAGGAAACCCCAGAGCAACAGGAGATCAAGGCTCACAACCCGTAGCTGAAAACAGCATCACTAAGCCAGCCAGGCCCTGGGCAATCACAGAGCTACTCCACGCTTCGTCTCCGAGTGAAAGATAATTCCAGTTGGCTTCTATCAGAAAAAGTAAGTGTTCTTGCAAGGTTAAAACATTTCATGCAAAGTGAGCTGAAGGTCAAAATTTGTCTTTTATTGTTCTTTTATTATGTGACACACAAGACAGCTTAAAAAAATAAAAAAGCTGCTTTTCTCACTTGCCTGAGAGAACAGGACATTCATAAATACACCTTCATTTGCCTTTTTACATCAAATTATCACCTGCCACCTGATCATTTCAGCTGCACGACTACTACAAGGATTTCCCTTTATTTGGGAGCATTTTCAAGTACTGCATTTAAAATAGCACAAAGAGCAGCACCCAGCTTGAGACTGCAATCCGGACTACAGAACTGGGGTAGAATCTGTTTCCACAGAAACTTTTAGAAAAGAAACAGCAACTCTTCATTCATTCCTGCATCCTCTTTGAGGTCTGGAGTAAAGATTTGCTGGGAAAATGAGTTACATGTGAATATACCAGATGATGACTCAGAAAAGCTCTGGGCAAGAATTCAGCAAACCTCAGTTTTACCAGTGTTCATACGCTTCTAAAACAAGATCCTGGGGAGCTGCTTGTCAAGCACAGGAGAAACTGGGCACACTGGATACGCACCTTTTGTCAGCCAGCAAACTGGAGACACGTGTGAGATGGAGGTGGCTTCTCACAAATTCTACACGCCCCTAAATACAGTGGTTCTAAAATTTTGTTGGCCTGGGAACAACTGTGAACAAAAACTGTTCTGCCAGAATCTCAGACTTTTCTCATCTTGTCTGCATCAATTTGAATGGTTTAATTCCCTGATGATAAAAGCAACAGTAGAGGGTCTCACAGGCGACACAAGAAGCCCATGTTGTTAAGAGATGGGCTCTTTTCTGACAGGTATCAAGTAACACCTCCAGCCTCCTCTGGAAAAAGTGAAAGAGGGAAACAGAATAAAATATACAATGTGATAGCAAAGCTCCTTGTCTTTGAGAGCAAAACTCCCATCCTGTGTGAAGAATATGAAGGAAACAGATGTTCTCGTGAGGAGTTTAATGGCTGGATTGTTAAAGGGATAACATAATTTCTCCTATTTGCATGTGCCTTGCTCAGACTAGTACAGCAAAACTTCTTCCTCCTGACATCATGAATTAAGGACCAGATTCTGACCAGTTCCGAAGTAAATGAGCAGAAATACCCTGATAGCATTTTCTTTCAAAAGCACCCTGCTGAGAAATTAGCCCATGGGCCCAGGAGAGCACAGACACCTTCCTCTGTAGAGTTTGGAAATAGGCATTCTTGCTAGGAACAGTCCTACCAAGGACAGAACAGAGGTGAAGGGTTTCTGGGCAGTCTCACTTCCCAACTAGTGACTATAAGCAGTTATGTTTTGGGGTCCACAAGCTCTCTTCAGTTGCAAACCCCAGATAAGCAACTGAGTTTCCACCAAACTGACTTCGACCACAGACAGAGTTTCAGCCCTCAGCTCTCAGAGCCAACCAAGACTGCACACCTGGCAGACACCCCCCACCCCCTGAAAGAGAAGGGTGCACTAAACCCTCTGTGTTCTGCCATGCTTTCTCAGTAATCTTGAGGTATTAATAAAAAGAATTTGTTCTCTAGAAGGTCACAACAGAGATTTCACCACCATGGTTATACACCATCTCCCAGTTTTTGTTTTAAGAAAACTTTGGGTTTTGAGCAATTGTACTGGGTACTATTCAGGTCAACTCCTTTAATCTTGACTTAACCCATGATTTCTGTCCATAAAAATAAAAGCAGTGAGCACCAAATACATTGCCAGGAAAGTCAGTAGTTAAGCATCACCTCTGTGACCATGTCATGTCCATGAGAGCTCCTAGAAAAAAGGTCACCACGTATTTCTCTGGCTGCACGCTCAGTAGGAAGCATGCTCTGCAAGAAGTGCTTTTAGCAAGAGTTAACATTTTCAAGACAATATGTCAGCGAACGGTAACCTTTGCGAGGCGGGTTCGAGGGAAGGTTAAGGGAAGTTAACCTAAATAGCTTAGAGAAATACAGAGAAGTGTTGGAGGTAATTAATACTTGAGAGGAAATAATGTAAAGGAGAAGAAAGACTTATTTAAGGTTGGCCAAGTGCAATGTACTACAAGAGGTAATGGCTTTAAATTAAAGAAGGGCAAGTTTAGATTAGATAACAAGAAAAAACTTTCCAACAGGAACAGTAATTCAACAGCAGAGCAATCTAAGGAGAGAAGCAGCTCAAGCGTTATCAACAGACACATTCCAGTCGACGCCAGTGAGCACTCTCAGAGGGAAAATACATGGGATAAACCACAAGAGATCCTGGTGATTTGACTCACAATCTATAAAGACCACTCCAAACCCAACATCTATGATCCTGTGATTAACACACACATCACCTATTAATCTTACATGTCCCAATGGCTACCACTTCCCATTTAAAGCATACCCACCTGACATAGACGGATGGTGGATTGCAGAACCATAATGTAGCCCTACAATGGATTATTGGTCTGATCCTCCCCTCAGCCATGCATCACATCTCACCTCATATATGTTATGTTACAGTAAATTTTCAAAGACCAGCACCCTCCTCCAGAAAAGCCAGATGCAAGAACAAAGTTGGAAAAGTTAAAAAGTGTTTCAGGTATTAATTTAGCTAACCACAGTTTGTAACTGTGCTAAAAGGTTTCAAAATTAAACTCACTGAATCTTCTAACAAAACAGCATCAGCCTCTATCTTATGAGTTTATGTGCCATTATCTTTAAAATTCTGAAAGTTTCGTATCTTATTCCTCAATTTCACAATTTTCCTTCAGCCTACAGTATCATCTGTTAACCTCTTCTTTGTTTGCAAGGGCAGTTGTTCAATTGAATTTCAAAGATTTGATGGCTTCTGGCAGGGAACAGAAAATACAAGATGTTGCATAGTCTGAAAGAGGAAACAGCATAGGATCTCATCTATCACACGGTATACGACATAATTAGCAGAAGCATTGTTTCACTCTGATTAAAACCATACTCCTCACAGCACAGTTGTTCTGCTGGGCATCTCTCTAAACCCAGACATTCCCTCAAGATTAAAACTTCTCAGAAAAGTACAAGGAAGTTGAAGACATGCCACAGGAAACTAGTAACTGGCTCCACAAGTACAGTGGTGCTCAGTGAGGGTATTGGTGCAGACGAGGGCCAGATCAGTGGTGATATTTACGTGCTTAGCCACCACTGAAATGTGAGGGCCACTGACCCATGCTGGGATAGAAAGACGTGACCAGAAACACATGAAATTAGGGCTCCTGGGTCTTCTCTTCAGCTTCACTGCCAACTATCCACAAGACTCTGTGCATAATAATAACAATTCAGTGCAGACACACAAGGGTTAATGTATGGACTTCAAACCCCTTGACTTGAGGCTAGGTTATGTCTCTTCCCACAGCTGCAAGATGAGATAGAATGAAACCTTAAAGGGTTCACTTGCAGAGCTTGGGAGCAAGATTTGCAGTCTTGCCCTCTGCCAAAGGTTGAGACCCTAGCTAACTCCAGATTCACAAAGTTTCTCACAGGCTAATTTCGCCTACTGAAATTAGAGGTTGGATCTCTGAAGTACTACTAACAAAATCATCAGCTAGTAACAAACCCACCTTCTGATAGCCACCCATCCCCAGATGCTTTCCAGTCATTGCATAAGTCATTACAAATGCAAAGCCTGTGTCACATCTTCCTCCTCATGCTGTTTCCCATGGCCATTATGGGAACAGGTTCCCCCCTTTCAGGCAGAATTCTGTGATAGGTCTGCCCTGGACTGAGCTCTGATGGGAAGAGTTAGAGTTAAATTTTTGAGCAGAATTTTTATTGCAAAGAAAACAATACTAAAAACTTCAGTTTCCCAGAAAAGCAAACAAAAAATACGCTTCACTACTAACTATTAAATTTCCCTGGGCAAATTTAATTTTGCTTGCTATTGTACAAACATTACTATACAGTCTCATATGAATGGCCTCACAGATACAACTAACTATATGTGGTCTACAAATCCCTATCCATCCTGTGTCTGAAATGGAAAAAGGAACAAGAAGACTGGACATTCAGGTGATGGACATTAAACTCAGAGTGGGAAAATTATCCCTGTAAGGATTTGTATGCAAATTTCCTACATATCACCCTATCTATTATATACAGATATAAGAAGTTTGGAAGGTAAGTGGTCAAATGTAATTCTGCTGTTTTACAGCCCTACTATTCTCTTAACATAGGTTTTAGAGGTGACATCTATAAATCATACATATCTGGGAAAAGTTGCCAAATTCATGGTCAAAAATAGTTCTTCCTAATGTATGTATCACCCAGTCTTCTTACTTCTCTGCTTACCAGATCTAGCTATGATTTCCATCACTGAAAGGTTTGGGTAGTATATCTAGCTATATTAGTCAGACCAAAAGATTAGTGGTAGAAAATTGTCCAGGGTTCAACAGCAGCATTTAATCTTCCAGCTGCAATGCAAGGTTCTCCCATTCCTTCTCTCAACAGGTCAATTCATGAAGGTTTATTGATGGCCACAGTGATGGTGGGCTCAGAAGAGGCAATACAATAAAAAAGGACTCTAAAGAGGAACTTTAAGATACAAGGAAGAGAAAAACATTGATTTCTTATGCAGACCCTCAGACAGACCCAGGTCTAGCTGACTAGAATTCAGCTTGCAAAAATAAAAATACGAGCTGAATAAAGTTGAGCAAAAGGGAAGTTTCATTTCTGCAAAGAAACTCATGGACCACTGCTACCTGCCAAGACTATCTCAACATGGCAACTCATCACATGTCTCTGCTAAAGAAATGGTTGCCTTTACAACATTTTTGCCTTAGAAGAGGTGTGATGTTCTGTCCCAGCATGGTCACTCTGTGCTTCTGTTCATCCTTAGAGCTACTAGAAGCCTAGGAAGAGAAAAACCCACAGACTTCATGTGGCAAGACACATAAACTCCCTGATCCACTCAGGGAATCAGTGCTAAAGTACATGATACTCTTTGTAAACTAAATTACCTTTCCTCTGAGAAAAGAGACCTACACAGAGTCGTATTAAACATGGTTGTTTTTAAAGACCACATGACCACACATTTGCCAAAAGTTTAATAGAACTAAGTTGCTTATGAAGTATGAGCTGGGTATTTGAAGAGGTTTCAGCACATCGAAGGAATAAGATATTTAGAACAGCTGTCCAATGGGGACAAGAAACCAAACCCACTTTAAGGTGGAGCTTAATAAATAAATTGGAGAAACAGCAGGATTGTCTTACCTGGAACAAGATCATATTTGGGGAAATAAAGTGTTCTTGTAAGCTGCTGATTTGCTTCCTGGCATCAGTTTCAGTCATGTCCAGCAATGTTACAAGGTGATCTGTGATTTCTAAGAGCTGCCACAGTTCAGGTTAAAGGTTACAGGTTACATGGTCTTCCAGAATAAAAGCTGCATTTGTAGTTATAATCCACCTGGACTTTGCCTGTGGTTTCTTTTTGGTTCTCGTTCCATCATCTACTTCAGATGCTAAATGCCTTGCACTGCATGAATGAAAGGTAGGAATCTAACAGGTATTAGTTGATGATGTTTCAAGTTTCTTCATTGCACTACCCCAGCACCGACAGCCTACATGCTGAACCTCAGATCTCCAGCCCTCCATCCCACTCTTTCCCACACCCATGCCCTCCACCAGCATTCACCCTGTTGCTCCCAACCACCCGTGGCTGAAGCCAATGAGACACTTTCTCCATGACTGCATTAGGCACTGGTTTTGGCTCTTCCTTACCAGCAAAACGATGGCAGTGACACATTCCCACAGTGCAGCCTGTGTTTGGGTGTATCCAATGCCTGCCCAGTCATGGTGCCTGTAGGTGGCTGTTGGCATGCCTCAGAGCACAGCTCTGGCATCGCAAACATCTGCAACAAGGGAGGAAAACAAGCATCCAAACTCTTCTGCAGCCATTAGCAGTGACTGTACATCATACATAGACACATCTACACATATTATTTTTCTACATGAGTGTGATGCTTTGCCCACACAGCTACACAAGTCCCTGCTGCTCGCAGGAGTGGATATCAAAACTCACCCACTACCTTGAGTCCCTCATCAGACACCAAAGACATTCACACTCCAGGTTTCTGTGAGACTTTTATTAATACTGTACATTTCTTGGGTGACTGAAATGACTCGGTTTGTCGCTTGCTGTCTTACAATTCACAGGAGCTTATTATTAATGGCCCAGTAAAACAATATACAGCCTGTTGTGTCTTAATTCGGTAGTCAGTAATGACCGACTTAGAGAAATCATTTTAGACCTACGGGTTTTCTAAGGCCTTTTGAAGGTAATGGCAGTAAAATATGCATATATTAATGTTACTTGCAGAAGGCAGAATATAGTGGCAGTATAACCAATAATACAGCACTGTGTAATAAAAATTGAAAATTCTTTTCCCTAAGTGTAAATATAAAATACCTCGGGGGGACATATCTAAAGGAAGAGTGTTTCAATAACACATAGTTAAACTCAAAATTATATTTTTCAAAGCTATCCAAGTATAGGCTAATAAATAAACCATAAAATAAAACAACATTTTACAAGGAAGACTCATACTGTATTTCAAGCTTTTTGCCACTCTTAAAATCATTATTTAATACGGACAGTTTTAGTCACAAAATTTCAAGAGTTTATTCAATATCTTTTATGTGCTTTACAAGGTTATTAGAGAATTTATTTTCTCTTTCCCTTACAGATTGGAAGGTGGGCAGTGATATATGAGCTTTCACATTTTATTTATTCACCAAACTGTTCCAGATGTGATCCCATCATTTATCCACTGACACATCAAACCTGCTGCGTGACCTTTACAGTGACCTCTTTACAACATTTGCTTTCATGCTCTTAAAGTTATAGCAGCTTAACAGTGCTTGCTTCAGTGGGAAGACAAGAGAACTGATATTGGGGGGAGGGGGGCTATAATTTAAAAATAATAAAAATTTAATTCCTCTCCTACAATATGAAAACTAAGTCCAGGTGGTAAACTAGCCAGTGGAGTTATATTCCCAGAAATGTTTCAATCATATTTTACTCCAAACAGTATTTCACTCCATGGACTTGGAATGTACTGGATTTGCAACGGCTAAATTTAGCAGGCACTAAGTCTTTCTCCACTTGTGATTTGTCACAGCAATAGGCATTCTTGGGGTGATACGCCTTTCCTTACTATACATCAGCAAGTAGAAGGAGGGTCCACCTGCAGCTTTCCTTCTTAAAGGGAAAAAAAAAATGCTTATAGTGTGTCCAAAATTTCCATTAACCAAAAAACATCTACATCATTATGACCCAAGAATTATGAAAACCATGAGTTTTGGCATCATGAGCCAGTGAGTACATGAAAATCCTTCAGGTACAGATCATTCTTTGCAGCCAGCTCCCAAAGCCCAGACCTGGCCAGCGGGGAGTTTCCAAGTCTGGCTAACTTTTCCTTAGCGTTGTTTTGCTTTATGTGTTTCCTCATTTGGGATGATACCAGCAGTAGACATGTCTCTGTTGTGGTTCATGCAATATTTATGGCCCAAGAGGTAGCAAGGAGTAACAAGAAGCAAACACCATATACACATAGGCATATACATACCCCTACGTACACAGTGTGAATCCAGGAGAGTTCTAGCCAAGGGATGAAGCTTTGATAGCATGAAAAAGATGCTGCACGCCTTCTAACAACTCTCCACACTTTAATTTCACTTAAAAAACCTCCCACCAACTTAAATGGAAGTGTTCATGTAATTTCTAAGTCAGAAATCAGTAAAACATGGGAGAGGCTGTAGTGAGAACTTCTGGATGGCCTTTTGTTTTCCATGTGCTCAGCTCTTTGCTCTTCCTACACCCACTGCAGACTTATTTCACAATAATGTTTGAAATTTTGTATTCTTATCAAAGTAAGCCTGAATTGTGAGGCACTGAAGAACCCCACCAACCTTTTTCCTTGTCCTCTTCTCTTTTCCCTTCCTTCCTGATCCCTAAGGTGGTCAGGAGATACACAACTGCGAGGCAGACATCTGATCAGACCAAGGTGCCTCCTGAGCCCACACTGCAGAATCACCATGTAGAAAAAAGAGGAGTGGAATAATCCCTGCAATTGCCTTTCAGCAAACCCTCCCCAGAGCTATATACAGACACCTATGGTTGACTCACATATGGGCTTCTATTTGGGTGACTTTTAACATGGAGCTGAAGTTGAGCCTGGAAGGTTTACACCCAAAGCAGAAAATCAGATTCACTCCTGCCACGTTTTTCCCTCTCTCTAACACAATGTTCTGAAACTGAGATTTGCTTTGTCTTTTTTTTTTTTTTTGGTAAAAATAATGAGGTTTCAGAGTAAGATCTTAAACAGTCTTTTTTTTCTGCAATATTAGTTCATCAATAATGGAAAAATTACATCAAAGAAATCACACTTGTTTCTTTAGGTGTAAATCAAAACACAAAGCAAAGCTAGGAGAAAAACAATGCATTAACCTCAGGTGCTTTGAACACAGATGAACGATACAAATAGTAGATCTGAAGATGCCATCAGGAGAATATTACGAAGCTCTCTGGAAGTACCACTTCCAGGTTAAATGATCACAGAGAAACTACAGTAACACACCGCCACTAAGTGATTAATTCTCAGAGAAATTTTAAAAAAAAGGAAAAAAAAAGAAAGGTGCAGCCCAGTTTTGATCACTTCTCTAGTTCACAGGCTTACATTTCAGCTGGAGTCATACTTTAAATAAACAGAGCTGAGATTTGAAACTTTTTTAATAACACTCAGAAAGAAAATCCGAGTGAGCTCCCCTGCTCGCTCACTATCGCTTATCCCTGCTGGCAAAGGAAATGCAACTGTTGGCTTTTGAAAGCCACAAATTTGCAAGGGTCTGGGGCGTGAGCTGGCAGGAGGCTCCGGCTCCTCGATGTTTGTAATTGAAAAGGACATGAAGTAATGAAGTAATTTCCCTGTCCCTGTTCTCCATGTTTATCAGAGGCCTGTCTGCAGTGGAGGAAGGGTGACAGGGTAATCTGAGCCTCCACAGAAAACCTGCTTTTTCTCCAAAGTTATTTAGATTTCCATGAGCGCTGGCAGAATTTTGGAAGGAGTCCAGGCGAATGAAGGAATTTGGCTGCTCTGAAAATATCATACAGGAACTTTAAAAATTGAACTGATTTATGCCCTGTAATGTTTTCAATACTGTATAAATTAAGTTTGAGTTCCTAGCCTGGATTTTAAGAAGAAATTTTATATGTTATGAGCCATGAAAGAACTAGAGGAAAAAATATCTTATTGTATGATAATTCCACCTCTCCTATAAGAAGTGCTAGACTTTGCATATATAATGTGTTCAAAGGAATAATATGGAAAATGCATTACTTCGTAGCATCAAAGGATGTTCCAGAATACCTTGAGGTCCTGACAGCTATTTGGAGTTCACTAATATCACACAGCACTGTGAAATGTATTAGCAATACAAAGTTCATATGTTCTGTTCACCACTAACTGCAGAGCTGGGCTTGGGAACACTGTAGGCTTCTAAAGTGCGGCATCTAGAAAGTGTAACCTAATTGGAGGGAGAAAATTATCTCCTACAGAGGACTGCTTAAAGCCACCTTCAGTCTTTCATGTGCAGATGGCAACGTCTGGGCTTTTTTCCCTTGTGGACATGCAAGCCTGTGTCAAATACTGGAGCGGGGACTTGCATGGCATAGTCTCAGGAAGTCCTCTAGCGTCAATAAACAGCCATGTGCTTTCTGAGGCTTTATGATAAACTGTGAGGTTTTCAAAGGAACCACAATTTGCACATCTAACAAACATAAATACGTTTATCTATGGTGCCTTGTCCTCAGTCAGAGGGAGATACAGCTGTAAATAGCTAAATATATTTTCTTCTTTTAATCAGCCACGGACACAACCTCAGCTGGGGATCTAAAGGTTGAGTCACAGTTGATCCCTGGTCTGATTAATCACTGGCTGCTTCTGAGGTTTGAGTCCTGCTCTTGGTTCAGAGGTCAGCGCATACAAAAGGCCATTACCAGTGAGCCTGCTACCTCTGTGCTAACAGGCACTGAGTGCAACCCATCACCGCAACCGTCAGCCAGCGAGCTGCAGGACACACAGCTTAGCTCTCAGGCTGGACCCCAGCTTCTGGGCCTGAGGAAGAGCATCAAGAGGTTGAGAAGAGGTTCCTGCCATTCAGAAGGGTGAAAGCAGAAGCTTAGGAGGAGATGGCTTTCTTATGGAGCCCCAGAGAATAATCAGGATGTTTTCAGACAATCACCAGCGAAGTGAAATGATAAAAATCAAAGATGTGCTGGCTGTCAAACCTCCCTCCAAGAGTTCAGGAGAGCCATGCAGGTGAGGAGCCATTCACCAGGCAGTGTTATTCATCAGGCAGCTCTGATAAGCAGACACCTACCTTCAGTGTGCAGACATGTACAGGGTTGTCACTGGTGTTTCCTACAGAGTGGAAGAGAATCTATTGCCTGTAACTGCTGTTACCCACCACCATTCTTCCATCCCTACATTTTGAGTCTTCTTTTCAAAAAAGAGCTCTCTATTTTCTGGTTGCAATCTTAGTTCATGATTACTTGTAACGAGTATCATCTCCCAGCAGACATTTTTATGCAAGAATCCAATCCACACCTCCCCCATGCAAACGAGACCACTATTATACCAAAGCTTTGGTACAAATTATTGTGCATGGACAGATGAAAATAATTTAAAATTAATATTAACAGGAGCTATGCTCTTCCAGGACAAATGTTTCTCCCTCTCTTTCTCTACTATGTGCCATTCACACTGGTTAAGATAGATACTGGCCTTTGAATCGAGGCAACAGCCCCTCTTATACCACTCTTTATGACATTAACAGCTTCAACCTCTCTTTGCCTGCTGGGACAGGCAACAATCTCACCCTTTCAGCAAGCCACCACATTCAGTCTGTACCTCTCTCTTTTTCCAAAACATTCACTTTTTTCCCCACTACGTGTCCATAATCCTGGCATGCCTAAAGCATGGACAAGCACTAACAATGGACCAAACCCACCTTTTATACCCATGGAAATGAAACAGCCATAAAACCCAGTGTGTCCTTAGCTCTGTGGAGAAACCTAGAAATGTAACCTATTGGGAATGGGCGTTTCCACAGCGACTCCCAGCAGAGTGGAGAAAGCTCTAGATTTACAGTGTAATTAAAATTACATTTTTCCATTTTATTTTCCACTGTGTGGCTTTTTTTTTTTCCTCCTCTGCTGTAGTATTCTGCAGGCCTTAGAGAAGTGTCCCTGTATCTTAGTACACAGAGGTCTTGGGATATTACTTGAAAACAGTACACCAAGAGGAAATTGTGCAATCAATTCCATGAGAATGCCTCCCTCAGCAATAAACACTGCCTGTGCCAAATAAATGGGTGATGTGCGTCATAAATTTCCTTTTCCTGTCAGAGCAGCCACAAGAAATGGATGAAGTTATGCACATTTGTATAAAAATAAAATGTTGTATTTGCTCTGCTGCATACTGCGGACAGGGCACTGCAAACCCTGAGTAGCTGCGGAGTACCTGCCCAGGCTCCCAGCCAAGCTCCTCACACACAAAGGAAAGCACATTCAGTTTTTCTCAGTCATACTACATCAGTTCCAGCCAAACTGGTCAAAAACGATGGAGTGCCTTAATTTTTGCATTCAACTTAAGCCCCTATCAAAGACCTTTTGTTTTTAAAGGGGAGGTGTTTACCACTTGCTGCAAATCAGACCTAAGCACACAGTCTTGGCTGAACAACCCTAGCCTGACAGTCCAAAACCACTAGCTGCTGGACTGAGAAGTCAGGAGAGTTATTCTCTTTTCTTTCTGGGTAGTATTTTTCCCACTGACTGAGCCTACAGAGTGAGAAACTTGCTTTGTGTTTGTAACAAAAGGACGTAACCCACTAACTTTACACACTAAGTTCAGCTCCTTATTAGCAAAAATAAGCACAGGCCACACACTTTAGGGCCACTCAGAAAGCTCACTCACAGAATCACAAGGTTGGAAAAGACCTTTAAGATCATCAAGTCCAACTGTTCCTGTCCTATGCTAAATTATATCCCTAAGTACCTGATATACCCTGTTTTTAAACACATCCAGGAATGGTGACTCAACCCCTTCCCTGGGCAGCCTGTTCCAGGCCCTGACAACACTCCAAATGGGGCTTCAGACTATGATAAGAACACAGTTTTGGACTACTTTTATTTTTATTCTCTATTCTATCCCTTTCTGGGTTCCCAGATGTAGAAGAGTGTTACTCAGTGTGATCAATGGCAAGATGATCTGACCCCAGGCCCCTCCATGTGCCTGCACAGTGCTGCCACCAGCACCCCCTCACACACCTCCGAAGACCACTCCTGCCCCACGTGCACACTGAGATGATGTTGTATTATCTCTGCCTCTCCATCTCCTCTGCTCACATCTCTCCTCAGGAAACTGCCCTTCTTTACCAGTTACTTACATAGGATTCTTGTCCCAACTGGGGAGAAGAGAGAGCTGTCAACACTGATATATTAGAAATACAATTCAAGCAGCTGCTGTTTCTGTGTTATTTCCAGACAACTTTATTTTTCCCCCTCAGACTGATCTCTATTTCTATAATATTATTCTTTCTCCTAGGTCAAACAATATCTGTTGTATAAAAAGGAAAGTAAACTCATTTACAATATTAAGTTTACATCTTTCGATTTATATTTTACTATAGTTGTTTCACTAAGAACTGCCCCCTCTGCCCTCTGATACTCCATGAATTACCAGGCCCATAAAAAGGTCGTGGAGTGACTTGGCATCAACAACAGGCCTTAACCTGATAAACCATGACTGCTCCACAGAGGATTTACAGGTGGTGTCCATACCTCCCATAGAAAATGGGATCAGAGCAGCCATAGGTGCAGCACCCTCCTCCCAGTCTTGCTGCCTGCTCCTCAAGTGTAACGGGCTGCAGCAACAAGTCACCATCCCTCCTGCCATGGAGGGCTTGCTCTGGCCACGGAACAAGTCACTGGTAACTGTCTCTAAGTCAGTGTAGGTGTCACTAATCTGTCAGGAAAACATATAGAGACATAATGCTGTAATCAGGGACAACTCTCAGAAGGAAAACTAGCGACTCTCAGAAGCACAACTCTAACTACACCAGCCCCAGACTGGCTGTAGGACTGGTACCAGTGAGCAAGGGCTCACAGTGAATCCAAACAATCCATGAAGTGAAAATCACATTCCTACATCCGAACCTGATTTAATCCAGCAAAACCAAAGCTATTTAAACTGATGGAGGGCACAGCAGCTCTGGCTCTGGCCTCTGTGCCTGAGGACCACTGGCAGCACTCAACGCCTTTGTTTTGCTCTTCTACTTCTCAAAGAATAGAGCCAGAGGGAGGAAAAAAATAAAAGGAAAAATCCCAGCTCTTCGGAGGCGTGCGATGAAATCAATGGCATTGATTTGATCCCAGCTGGCATTTCATACACTGAAACGCCAATCTCTCCCCCTCCAAATCAAAAGGAGTCGAGAGTTAGAGCAAGCAGGACAGAGAAGGATAATAGTGTTTGCCCAGATGTGTTCCTGATGAGCAAAGATGTTATTCTTCTGTTTGGTCACATCTGAGAAGAGCATTTGGTTCAGTCATCAGGGGACAGATTCATACAAGAGAGGCTAGAAGGACAGCTATGGACTTCAGGAAGCCCAAGAGAACTCTGACAAGGCACCATCATTTTTTTTTGGTGGCTCATACCTGACCTTTGATGCTTATTTTTCTTCTCTGCTGCTACCTCTGCTTTTCAAGCAATAACAAGGATCAGTGCTGTAATAGCTTCCATCACGTCTTTCATAAAAAACCCACTTGACTTTTCCATAAGGCTTTGCTCTAAGAAAATGACAATTTACAAACACGAAAATCTTTGCTGGTACTTCCTAAGGTTAAGAAAAAAAGACTATCTCCATATGTTCACATTTGTTCTTTTAGGTAAGCAAGCATGTTCCCTGTAACTCTACTAAACTGCTGGGACACAATGGATTTCCACAGCAGCCTTTCTGCCCCTGAAGACAGCACAAAGAGCCCTCACACACAGAAAGGAGCACGGAATGTGAGCAACTGCGTGCAGAACTGATTCTCATTCTGGTCTGAACTTTGAGGAGCAGCAAAACCCTCAGTGCTGATCATGAGAACAGTAATTTTCCTAGCACACAGCTGGCCACGGGAACATCCTCCCAATTGTTTATGCTTTCTGCTGGAATGCTGTCTCAGAGCACACAAACACACCTCTGAACCCTCCTCCTCCCAGACACAGCTCAGGTAGGAACACAAAGCCAGCCTAACTTCACTTCCAGAAGTGACATGAAGGACACTTTGCTGCTAAAACACAGAAGCTGCTCCTCACAACAATGTTCCTTTTGTGAGACCAAACTAAGTTACGTCCTGTGGGTACTCACCTACCATCTTGCTGTAGCATCTTAGAGTTGTGGCTCTAAATTGGAGGATGGAGGCATCTTCACCATCTTTTACACTCAAGGGTTGCTTCCCAACCCATTGAGTGGCAGGGGAAGTCTTACAGGCTGTCCTGGGTTCAGTCAACACACAATCCAAAGGGCAAATATCTGCAAAAATGAAATGTTCCCAACATCATCTCTTTCACCTAGATTTCCTTGCTGAAACTTGACAGGGAATGGGCACTTTTGCCATAACCAGTAAAATTTAGAGCATCCCAGCACCTGCCTCTTTGCTCCACTGTCAGCCCCATCCCATGGCAAGGCATGTTCCTCCAGACTCTGTCATGTCCAAAGTCACCCTCTGCCAAGACAACCCAGAAATCAAAGGGGAGATGTCAGAAGGAGATTGTGAACTTGGGTCTATAGCCTAGAGTCACAGTTCTCCTGGTCCAAGGAAAATCCACTGGGAGTTGCGAAAGAACAGGATTTTGTACAATGGTTTGAATAGTTGATCATTCCAGTCTAGTCAAAAAGCCTCACAAGAAGGGCCTGATTTTGGAGCCTGAAGTACTTCTGTTCCCAAAGGGCACTAGGGTATGGAGAATCATGCCACAGTTTTTATGGTTAACTGAACATTTCTTTTCAATCTCTGAAGGGCTTGGGTTTTGTTTGAATTGTGAATGATGGCTCGTATCCCAGCTCTGTGTGTGACATTACTCCTCTAGTGACAAAGTTCACACACTGAGCCTCAGTCAAGAATCCACACGTACCCTGAAAGTTGCTGGCACCCACAGCATATAATTAGGATCATATGAGTCTCAGCATTTCTTTCCCTTGCCCAGCTACATCCATGAAAAGGGCCAAATGACTCTCTTTGCCCTTAAGATTTGGAAGGTAAATCCTATCACTGGGCTTTTCCTTACATGCCTTCATTTCCAGCTATAATTTCTATTTAAACGCCTCCCTGCGCTCTCCACAACAACCACTGTCACGGTGCATTACGGCATGGCCGTTCCCTGCAAGATAGCTAGGCAGTATTTTCAAAAGCAGCTAAAAGAGTTAAAAAGCACAAGCCCTCAGTCAAAATCTTTCCAGGATGAATGGTTCTGTGAGCAGGGAACTTACATGAGCAGCACAATGCGGATCCTCACCTCAGTGGTGCCAAGACAGACCTGAATTTAAAGAGATAAAAGGTTGGTTTGGCAAGTTGAAATAGCAAGGATAATTCCACAGATTTTATAGCCAGTTCTGCTCCAGGGGATTAAAACAGCAAGAACAACAAGAAGTGTTCCTTTTCTTATTAGGCACCTATTTTATCATTTTGTGTGCCAGGATGTTGATTGCTGCATCAGTTAATGAAGAGAAAAAAACCCCACTGTTTTAGAGAAATATTAATTGCTGTCATTGAAACTGCTGTCGTGATTGTGACTTCTGACTGACAGCTTAAAGTACATCCGAATGTAAAATGCTCAGCCTTCCTCCAGTGGTCAGGGCTGGTTAAGAGGGGAGCAGAACAATCGGGTATTATGACAGTTTTAGCGCATTTCTTACCTGGCACCACTGTGTTTTATCGACTGGCTCTGGGCATTGAGTGACAAGCTTACCATAATCCAAGGGAAAGCAAAATAAGATTGTCTCTTGCACAGCTCAAATGAAATCAGCTGTCCTCTCTAGCTGGGTAAATTCAGAGCAACTTGCTGAACTCAAGCTGAATGTTCACCAGTGAAAACAAAGGAAGATTTGGGTACTGAATTTTTATGATTGGAAACAGTCATACCATTGTGAACTCCTCTGAGTGTGGAAGAAAAGCCACATCTGAGAATTTCGACGGTCAGTTTGTGTAATATTCCACGCCCTGCCTTCAGTTTGATCACTGAGCTTCTCCTCTTCCACAGTAATGACTTTGATTTCTTTTCATCCAATTCTATGGGGAAAAAAGTATTGTTCATCCTGCTGCAGAGCCTGTAAAACTCATGCTACTTAAAGTAATGACCCCGTCATTGGAGATGGGGTTCCTTCAGGAGTCACAAGCAGTGGAGTGACTAAATAGTCCCGCTTCTCAGGCAGGGGTGGAGGAGAAACAATACAATAGGGGAGGTCAAACCAACTCCCAGACTGGAGGTAGGAGAGAAAGAGGAAAGAAAAGATGAAAAACTAAAAGAGAAAGAAGGGATGGAAGGGAGAGAGCAAGAGTATAACAGAGAGAAATAAATACTCAGGAGAAAAATAATACTGACTTCAAAATTCCCAGCCTCTGTTAGAGCTTAAAGGGAAACTCTTTCCTCTCCTCAGATTTCCTCTTTAGATGATGAATGGACGGGGTGGGCGGAAGCCTGCCGAGGAAAGCCCAGCACTCTCACCTTTGTTCAGAGGCTGGGTTCTGCAGGGCTGCTCTTTGTTGCCTTACACGACAGCACACCAGTACAGTGGCCAGCACCAGACAATATTCCAGGTGGGATCTAATGCCTTTTACAGCAACAGACATATCACCTCTCCTGTTTTTCATCCTGTCCATTAATGCAGCCTTGTCTCTCGCTTGCCCTTTTACCACAGCTGTGATCTAGGCAGACAGTGTCAATGATTTTTCCAAAAGAAAGTAACCCCCACACATCAAATCCCCTTCTTAATCCCTCTGCTGAACGCTGGCTCTGTTTAGCACATATTCCCCGGTCTGATTCCCTGCTTGCAGATTAATTACTTCACGTTTCTCCACACTGAACTCCATTTGTTAGCAGAGTCACTGAAGAGATTCTGGCCCTGCTGAATCTGATTAGTTTGTGCCCAGTCTTGGGGAGACCTTACACCGAATTATCTTTTCTCTCAGCTCACTGCAAACCTGGAGTGACTTCTCAGACATCAGCAGCCTCCACATTTACACAGTGTTTCCGAGGAGCAGGCTCACTGTTTTCAAAGCCCAAGAAATACAGGGACTGCTCTGAAACACGTGGGAGCACAGCAGCACCGGCAGCCCCTCACCATGGCTCCAGAGACACAGGTGACTCCAGATCATGCTGACAACTGTTCCCACCCAACAAATGCATGAAAGGGCTCCTGGCTGATCAGGCTGGGGAGTCAGGAGGGGGTCTAACTAGGATGCTTTGCTGCTGGTGGTGCCAAACCTGGACTGCCTTAGCAACATGAGCGTGGTGGGGCACCTTTGTGCTGTCTGGATTATGCATTACAGAGGTCCTGAAACAGTCCCAAGAACAGCCTTCTGCCAGCTTGAAAAGTTTTCATCTGTGCTGATTGTCTCATACCTGCCCTTGAGCTGGTTTTGATCCAACAGCCTCTATTACCTCCTCTTCCTTTACCTTTTGCCTTAGCTATTAATCTCTGATGTGGAATTTTGTGAAATGCTCTTTGAAACTCTAAGCACACTGCTGAATTCCCCTTATCTAGCCTGGCAGTAATATCTTCAAAGAACTCCAGGAGGTTAGTTAAGTATGACCTCCTCTAGCTTCAAGTTCAGCTTCCCAGCAAGCCCTTCACTTCATTGCTAGAGATGAGAGGAAGAGGACGGGGAACTCTGGGACAAAGAGGCACATCTCTGTTACAATAAAGCCAGCAGCAGACACAGCACCACTCCTGCTGCCCAGCACATTTTTAAATTACATTGGTGACACCACACTCTCTGACTGCACCTTCTGTTTTACAAGGACCCAATGCAAATGGTGTCTCACAGGCAAGCTGCCACGACCCACACAGGGGAGGACTTTCAAAGGGGCACCAGGGATTTCTGAAATAAAGCTGAGGACCCAGCTGCATATCCTGCACCTTTGGATATCCCCTCAAGCCCCTTTAATGTCTGCCAGTTATCAGGTTCTCATCTTTCATGCCTTCCAACCATGGAGCTTTTGTAGACTTACTTGATGCTACAGAAAGTGTTTTCACCATGAAGGTGCCCAAACACCAGAACAAGCTTCCCAGGGAGGCATCTCTGTTCTTGGAGAGATCTGAAAATCAGCCAAAGTCCTGAAAAACCACTGGCCAACTTCAAAGTTGGCCCTGATATGGGCAGGAAGGTGCATTGCAGGGTATATTAGTATGAAGTTTATTAATGATTTTTGTTTTCCCTTTGGGCTCAGCCCATCTTCCAGTTCTTAACTGGTTGGTGAGTCCAGGAACCCAAGCTTAATTGCAACCTGTCCCCTGCCCTTCCAGAACCTGAGCTGGGATGAGGTACAGCTTGATGAGTTCCCTCCCTTCTGCATCAGCCCAAGCAGTATTTAAAGTTTGCATCTGCAAGGCAGGGAGTCCACATTTTAATTCCACCTCTGCCTGTGACGTGCAGCATTTCCCCTCACACTGGCTTCCTGCTCCCTCACAGAGCACCTTGCTGTGTTTCCATTCACACATCATCTCTTGCTGGTTTCTCATTTACATCATAATACCGGAGCTGCTGTTTACACGGAGCTGCACAAAGGTATGTTTTACATCTTACTGCGGTGTGATCATTAACATCACACTGCTGGCCCCAGGGAGTTTCATGACTGGATTCAGATCCATCTGTCCTGTGTTCCCAACAGGGGTTCCCCCTGCAGGCCTGAATATTTTGGCAGGAGACAATTCAAAATGTGCAAAACACCTCATGTCAGGCAGAATGTGTTACCTTAAATGATGATTTATTATATGAATGTGCTTGTTGTATTGTATCTTACCTCTTTAAAGAGCAGCCTCGTCAGAAACCACGGTGCAATCTATGCTCCATCACAGTAAAAGTGCTGGGTATACCTGCAGTGAAGGTAAGCGAGGTAAACTCCTTTAACATTCTCAATTTATAGATAAAATTCACCCACCCAAAGAATAAAAAAAGACCCAAGATAGATTTCCTTATTTACAGCTGAGACAAGGTTAGTAGATTTTGGTGCTTTCTCTTTATAGCTTTGCATCTCCAAGGTACATATAATGCTTCTACCACCTGTACCTGCATAGTCTGTCTAGAAACTCAAAATAAAGACACACATGGTGATGGTTCAGACTTGAGCCACAAGCCACAGACTGACACAGCTCTGAGCGTTAATCACGGGGGGAACCAGGTGTTTCAAATGCACTAGCAGCCACGCTGGCCACGGGCGGCGGGATCCAGGCAGGGGGAAGGAGACATCTGCTTTGGAAGTAAACATCCACCTGGCAACCTAGCTGAAAACAAGAGCTACAGAGAAAAATGAAGATGGTGAACATGTCTTTTCCTTATAGGAAGTCCTGTAGAGGTTCTGTCTCTTTGAGGGCTGGTTTTAGTAGGAGATGGTCCTCTTTTGTTTCTCCTCGGTTGTATTTATGCCCAGAGCTTACTTCAGCTGCCCTGGAATTCCCTTCTGCTGGGTCTACCTACCATTTGCTCAAGTACATTAGATCAGATCCCTCAAGATTAGATTTTAAGGAACACGTGGATGGACAAAATCCAGCAATATTTTACCTTCTAGTGAGAGAACACAACTTCCTCACTTTCTGCCCTCTCCTCATCTATGTCCTTGGAGGGAAGAGGCACCTTCATCTGCGCTGGTTGGAAACGCCTCTTCAGCTCTGAGGACAAAAAGTCATTCCTGACACTTGGCACAGAGTAGGCTCAAAACTACAGCCTGAGAATGGTTGGGTTCTCTGAAGGAAATATGAAAAAAAAAATACTAGCAGAATAATAAATTTGACAGAACTTATCCTAAACAATAGCAATCTCTGTAGGCCTCTCAGAAGTTGCAAGGCAGTCACTTGCAAACAGAAGTGCCCTCAGGAGAGATCCACAACACAAACTGGGCCCCTAGGCTGGCTTTGGGCTGCATCCTTTCATCTGCAATACACAGCTCAGGCTGACCTTTAACTAGGAAAAATAAAAAAGGGAGGTGACTGTTACTGAGTCACACAGAGGGGAAAAAAACAAGGTGTGAATTACGATGGGGAAGAACGGAGAATATTTAGAAAATCCTATGAGGTAGAATATTTTGGGAACACTTCTGGATGGGGCAGACACACTAGCAGCACTGGTTTTGCAGAAGTGGCTGCTTCGGTGCAGGTTTGCCAGTGGGTTGCCTTAGGTTTTCTCAGGATAGATGCCTGAAGGCTGAGATTTCAGAATCCACAGGCGCATTTGAAAATCTTGGTTCCTTATATGTTCCCACAGTGCTCTGACAGCTGCATAGCCTTGACTTTATTTAGCATTAAGTGCTGCTACAAGGGTCAGGAAATGTATCTGGCTAGGGTGTTGTTAGACTCAGATCTGTCAGGTTCAGGCCCCAGCACCTGGCAGGGAAACTCCTTCTCACCCTCTACCCACCACTGCACCAAACAAGCTCAAAGGAAAAAGGAGATTCCTCAGCATAGGTTAAAAAGAATTTTAAAAATCTCAGGATCATTCTTTTTCCTTCAGAGTCAGGTACAAAGTCAATATAATAGCATATTATATTGACTATTCTATACAGATGCTCAAACTGGCTTTGAACGAGCTGTGGTACAGCCAACCAGTTCAAACAACCAGTTCAACAGTGCTATCAGTGATGATGGTAGCACAATATTCAATGTAGACTGGGCAATAATCATCACCAATTTATTCATTTTCTTGGGAGAGCTTTGCAATCAATGGTGGCCACTGCCTATCCTTCACTACAGTGCTCACTATACTCAGGGAAGGTGGCCTACAGCTAGTTCAGCTATGCTTGTACCTACACTCCTCCCTACAGATGGAAGACAAAAACCCTCTCAGCAGACTTACCTCTACACACATCATCCACTTCACAAACTCAGGCAGGGCTCCAGACTCCCTGCCCTTGCCAACAAGCCCAAAGCTGCATTACTAAGGACTGCAGGGTCTGTGCCTGCTGCAACGCAACCTCATGCCAGTCAGAAGAGTCGTGTGGAGGAAGGTGGAGAGAAAAAAAAAATCACCGAGAATTAATCAAACCATCATCAGTGGCTCCAGGTGCAATAGCTGTACAAGAAAAACAAATAAATCAACCCATGGTTAAAAATAGCCCTTTTGATTACTGTCTTCAGTCTTCGTCTAAAGACAGCATAACGACATAACGTTCTCTCAGGAACTAACCCTTGTCCAATATTTTACTGCTCCTGCCCTTAGAGCTAGTCAATACTTGCAGAAGATAGAGAGGCTGATTGAGCAGAGGTAAAAGATACCCATACTGTACATGTCTGCTCTTGCTGGGCCCAGGACACTGCCCGCGGGGGGCATGGGAGGGATCCCCAGCACCCACGCAGCCTGATGGCTGTGCACAAACCTTCACATCCAGTGAGTCTGGTGGTCAACCAGCCAGGCAAAGGCAGAGAGTGAGTACTCCTTTTGGACAACCAACCTCGTAGGAAACATTTGTAGTGATAGCTGTGTCTCGCAATAGCAGCTGCAATGCTGCATCTCTAGGAACTCGCACCTACCTATACCTGCAAATTAATGCTTAGGAAATAAATCTTCAACAAGCTGTATCGACTCTGAGCAGCTATTGTTCCCGGTAGTCTCTGCTAATGCTCGCGTTCCAGCAGTGTTCATAAAGTAGGAGAAATATAAAGCAGGAATACAAGTAATACATTGTTTATTTTTAACTGCTTTAGGTCAATTTTTAAATGTTACCATACCCATGAGAGAAAAATCACTTCCATTAGCGCTATCATTTCTAGCAGATTCTCAACCAGATTCTCCAGCCTAAGAAGAATAACTAAGTTTAATGTTTAAAAAAACCCACCCCAAACCAGCCAATCTGATCTGAAAACATTTCCAACCCCTGTTACGTTGCTGCTGGAATCTATTTGTCAGAGTGATTTGTATGTGCTCAGCACCAGGGCCTTCCATGCTGTGGGGATCCCAGCTCCACTGGCAGGGGGAAGCCAGCTGCGGGCAGGGGGTTGTGGGGGTCTCTGCTACCTGCTGCCACCGCCCTGTGCTGCAGACACCATGCTGTTGCCTTTCCCATGCAGGAACTTTCAGGGAGCCAATGTGAAACCCACTCCTGGGAAAGCCCTTCCACCGGTGGGTAGCGCACACGTGAAATAAACAGCCTGGGTTGTTGTGTACCGGTGAAACGACGCGCGCGATTGCGGGTGTTGCCATTGTCCACATAAATATTTAATCCGTTCTGGAACCCTGCTAAGCTCGTGGCCTCAATTAAATCTTGAGGCAGTAAATGCGACAGGTTAATCATAGGGCTTGTTTCTGAAAGCCCAAGCGGCCTCAGTTAATTTTAAATGTGGCATCTTACCATTTCAATATATTCTTGAGAAAGGGCAAACAGGAGCAACCAGTGCCTGCTTTCATCCTATTCAATATTTTGATGCAGTCTCTATTATAGTCCCTTTGTTAATCATCCCAGTTACTAGTCCACCCAGAATTTTTAGCCTTTCCTCACGTGGAAGTTTTCCCCTGGATCTAGCTTGTGGATAATAAACCCCCACCTTACTATGTGAAGTATCCATCATCTTTAACGTAGCCTCACTAGTGCCAGGGATCACACAGAAGTACTTCAGCCCAACCAACCCAAACATTTGCACAGCCAGGCCTTAGGTATCCCATATGGTCAGCTCACATGTGCAGTCCTCCCTTTCTTGCGATTTATCCAAGCAATATAATCCTCATTGCCCAGGGTCATCAGAACTCCTTTTATCCATGTAACACAGAGCCAGCTTCTCCTTAAAACGGGAAAAATCACTCTGATTATGCTCCTTGCTTGCAGTTTGTGTTTAGTTGCTCCAGCATTCAGCTGCAGCTCAGTGTTTACATAGGATACCAAACCTGTAAATCCAAGACTTGATTATACAGAAAGATGTTCCAGGAATGTTGCACATAAATAGATGGCCTCAGCGTAGTCTGATTCATCCAGACTTGTTTTTTCAGAATTCTGGCCTCACATCATTTGCCCAAGAATGCTTTCGTTTGTCCAAGTACCATCAACACTGACAGCGACAAGTCCTCACCCCGAAACTACATGCCCTCCTGCTGGCACCTGGCTCGAGGCACCTCAGGCAGTTAGTTTGAGGTTTTCTGAGCCTGCGGGGATGAGGTACCTGCTCCCTACTGGAAAACCCTGAGAAATGTGTAGCTCTTCAGAAATCATGCTCCAAAATAGATCTTCTGATTCACTACATAGTGAGTCACTGACCTGGCTCCCACAGGAGAATCCGGAACCACAATCCTGCACTGTCCAGACCTCTTTCCATGGCTCAGCACACCACAGCCTCCCAACATCAGCAACCACATCCAGACAGAAATTCACTGCCCAAAAGCCTCTTGATCAATGCAGTACAGTCTCTTCCCTCATACCAGGTGAGTCACCGTTAGGGATGGCTCCTCCGAGCCTTCATCCATCTAGGTCACCACCACGTGATTTGCCAGAAGTGTCAAATTCAGTCCTAGGATAATGGAAGAAATTTAAGTAATATTTAGACATTTCTACAATATAATAAACTCTGAGAATGGGCTGGGGAGCATGTGTAGTTACAAAAACAAGTAGCAATCAACATGCAGTTTGACCTGAGCATGCCCATGAAGTCCTAATGCCCCTGGGTTACTTCCTGCCTTTTAATACATACAGGTTGTATAACCCATCCCTGCTGTGCCTGTCCACTAGTATGGCACGTCCCCTCTAACTGTTTGCAGGACTGGTGTCTCTACATACATCTACAGTTGAAATAAAGACAGGAAAGGAAGGTTTCTAGGAACATGACTCAAAATTTCAACGTGACTATTGGGCAAAAGATATAGGGTGACATTTCCAGGAAGTTATACATGACACAAGACAAAAGGGACACGACTCAGATCTTTTGCAGTGTCGTAGAGATTTTTTTACATCATTCAATGGACCACGCTCTGCCCAGAAACCCATTTTCACAAACCTTCAGTAGCCTTCATCTTTTGTATATTTAAAATTAAGACTTAACCCTCCCAGCTCCTGAAGGAGCCGAATAGAGCACAAACCAAGGCACTGCTACCTCCTCACCTCTGGAAATAAGTGATCAAAGGAGTCCTGCACAAAACCAGCCTTGGCTTTGCCAAGTTGCAGCAGCCTTCCATTGCTTGGCTTATCTGCTATAGCTACAGCGATACTCTGTTTCTAATAAGACTTTTATCTTCCCGAAATCCATAGAACTTTTCTTCAACTCAGAGGGCTGAATTCAATGAGCTCGACTGGCAATTTCTTCTAGCGAAGGCCTACCCACTCCACCTGGTGTCCATCCGTGGGTGGCACAGCGGCCTTGAAATGCTGCAGCATTGCTACCGAAGCGGGCAGGCCTCGCTAAAAAGAGCGGCCAGCAGTGCAAGATGTAACCACAGCCCTTCCAAAGGTTCGCTAGTTCAAGCTCATGATCCGCTAAATACAGCTTGTGTAGTGTTGGGAGAGTCATTAAACGCCAGAGTTTTGATGTAATTAATGGTGCAGCTAAGTGCCACCTGGGATTTACAAAAGTATCAATGTCGTTGTTAGGAGAAAATCTCCCTCTTCTCAGTGGCCACACTCTCCACTAGTAAAAATGAAGGGAAAGACCTCATCCCACCTCACAGGGCTGCTGCAAAAAGAAAC
The DNA here is from genome assembly GCF_964237585.1 of Gallinula chloropus. Classification (NCBI taxonomy): domain Eukaryota; kingdom Metazoa; phylum Chordata; class Aves; order Gruiformes; family Rallidae; genus Gallinula; species Gallinula chloropus. The sequence continues at coordinate 18,243,682 of NC_140096.1, forward strand.
TCACTGCAATCTGTGATGCTGTGGTAATGGAAATTCTTTTGATTTTTGGCTATTTCCTTCACTGATAGGCTTATTAACGAAAAGAACATTCACGAAGGAAGGAAAATACAAATATTTACCTGCATATTTCCATTAGATTTCAGAATATCACTGTATTTTTAGCAGTGTTAAAAACATCACGTATTTCTGAGAGGGATAACTTCTCCATCTTTATTAATAATTCCCTATTGTGAACAAAAAGAGTATCATTTTCCTTGCACCTTTAGGGAACAAACAATTTTCCCATTTTCTACGACACTAATATACTTTTAATGGCTGTAAATTGTGCACACATAAGAAGTGAAAGATTCCTATCATTTCAATCTACATGAAAGTTTCAGCTGTAGCATTTACCTTACTCTGACTCACTGATTTTAAAATTACAGGAATGCCCCCACCAGTCTTTTGAATTAAAATAAGATGCAGTTTCTGGTTTAAACTGTGAAGGTAGCCTCCTGAGGCTATAATACCACGCAAATCCAGAGGCCAGCATTTTTTCCACATTGAAACAGGCATTTCTTGGGAAAATCTGAGTGGTACCCGCGCCCTGTCACTATCAACCAACCTCATTTGGAGCAGGACTTTGATTTATCACCACACAGGGTGCAAAGGTAGCTGAATCGGAGATGGAGATGGGTCAAACGAACCCACCAACCAGCAGCAAAGGATAAGCAGCAGCTGTGATGAGATCCAAGGCTACACCACGTCCCTTGAAGACCACTCTTACACTGCAGTGTAAAATCCTCACCCTTTGTCAGGATTTATATTGCACTCAGAGGCCAATTTAGAGTTATTTGTGACAGTAGATCTGCTGCAATCTGCAATCCAGCTTTAGTGCATTTCTCTCTCTGTTGGCTGGCTGTGACCCAATGGTGAGACACCAACTGTTACTGATCAAATCATTAGTAGCTGGAGTACCTCCACAGGAATGGCCCATCCTAGGGTTTTTCTGTTAGCAAGACCTTGTCAGAGAAGAGAACGTGCAGCTATGTGAGCAATTGCAACAGCATGGACAGCGTGTCACTACTGAGTCACAAGCCTGTGGTTTCCAAAACTTCTGCTAACACCTTCTTGCAGCCTCCACGTTATGGACTAACATGCACCCTGAATGAAAAAAGCAAGCACAGGCTATTTGCACCCAATGCTTGAAGACTATGCACCTGCATCGAACCAGTGCCTTTTTGCTAAAGGTCATTCCTCAAGTGCAATGTCAAAACACAACTTGTCTTGGTGGTACAGCATCTCCCAGGTGCACCTAGGAAACCTCTCAGTAACTGAGGGAAGGAGGAGCATGTGCCATTTTTGGTGGGGGAGGGGAAAGAGAGACAGACAGATGTCACCACACAGCAGATAAATTCAGAAGGTACGGCTTCTGGAGGAGAACAATACATTCATAATACAATTATGGCAGAATGGGAAAAAGACTGATAAACTAAATAGCCTTAACTCACTCCCCAAGTTCTAAGTGGTGATGTGTTCACTGGTTTAACTTTCCACCAAGATTACAGCTGTGTGACATTGGAGCCTATGAATTTAGATAGCTCATTGGTTGTAGGAGACTAAACACGTACCCGTATCAAGTATGTTTTCAGATCCTTCAAACACGAGGAGAATTCAGGTAGAGTATCATTTGCTACTGCCGCCTGGAGTCTCTGACACAACTCTGAATTTCTATTACAGCTTTTATACATAACTTTCAGACTTCATTAATTCTGGTGGAATTATGATTCGTCTTTCACTTTTTTTAAGGTTATGTGTGACAAAAAAATTATGCTTTCAATTTGTAAAACCAAATACCTACGTGGGACCTGTCGCCACCAACAGAAGCTCCAAACAATCACACTGATGGGGTTAATTGGCATTTTAAAATAAATCACTGCCTCCAGATTGATTTATTTCCCCCCCTCTCTTTACACAACATTACTGCATTTCTCTATAATTATTCAATGCTAAGTTCATGGTTTTGAAGCAGGCGACTGCAGACTTAGGAAATGGTGTTTGATTTGTTGCCATGGAAACATCTTGCTGTAGATGTACTCTAATCCCATGACAACTCTGTCTCTTAAGAACCATTTTTTCTGACATAATAAAAATCTGATCAAGGTCAGATTTAATAACAATCTCAGTTCCCAGACTTTATTTCGTAAAGGTTTAGCAGAGTTATTTTTTTCTGAAGGGATTCTCTGGAAACTTTGTTTTCTTAGCTGGATTGGAATTTATTCCCTAAAATACATAAACCTGGTGTGGTGTCATGTTAATTTACAGCACACCTTTTGTTATGGTATAATTGCATCATTAAAAGAAAGTTACTTATAATTGTTTATATTGTCTTGACAGATGTTAACATTTTACATAACATTGTTCCCACTAATACATACATTTGGGATATCAATAATGCTTATCGTTTCCTAACAACTGGTGTTTACATAGTAGCAAATGCCAGTGTAGCTTAACTTTCATTTCGTACTATAATGTTTTTCTGAACTGTTTATCACAGGCACATGCAAAGCTGGAGGACTGGAGACAAGTGCCAATGCTTTATATGTTCCACCAAAGAATAAAACCAACAGAGAGAGTCAGATTAACATAAAGAAGTAACCTAGCAGTGAGGAACTAGCCAAGAACTCAGGTATGAGTTTGGGGAATTTTTTTTTCCCTCCTTGGTAAAATTGTATTTGTCCTTTGGCTGTGAGGCACCCACTGTGGCATTTGGACACTCTTCACTCCATAGGAAAAGAGACACAGCTAATGCAACTCAGCCATGCCCTTAAGGTTGGACTTTCAAAAGACAGTTAGCTCCTGACAATGCCAACAAACAGACTTCAGAAATACTTTTTCATTGACTATGGTCAAGCCTTTGGACAACCAAGTCCTTAGAATTGCATGGTCCCAATGGGTGGGGAGGAGGAACCAAACTTGTATCTGCGGTGGGGACTTGTCCATTTATGCTGCTCCTTCAGTATGACTTCATAGTCCCTAGAGAGAGAGATTTTACATGTTCATCTCACCTCAAGGCACATACCAAGAAGAGATAGGATAAATCACAGCCTAGAAAACACATCATTTCCATTGATTATGAAAGGAATACAAACTCAGAGGCAAACATCTCAGATCTGCTCTAGAAGCACTGTCTGCAAACCAGGTCCAACAACAGTGAAGAGAACATCTGTGATGAATACACCCTTCCTACAGCAAGAATTTATTTTTTCCACATCTATTTAATCTTATGACCATCAACCATTGTATCAAAGAAAACACATAATTAACTCATTCTGTCCATGTGAACAGTGGTCCTGGAACTCCTTAATACATTGCTTTGTAGTTTTTTTGCATCACAACAACCCATATTTCTTATTTCTCCAAGCACATCTTCACACAGATCTGTTTGTCTGCATCTTTCTAACCATCGAACACTGGACTGCGTGATCTGCTCTGGAAAGGGATATCACATCCCTGTAAGTGACATTCAGCAACTGGTATTACAGTGCTGTTCTGGACCCACCCACAGGCCACAGCAGATTATGCAAGTTACTCTACAAGTTATGCAGCAGAAAATCCTCACCTCAAAAGGACGGGTAATGGTCTCTGCCCAGTACGGTCTCTGGCAGTCACATTCAACCAGTGAAGTGTCATGCCAAAGACAGTTTCTGGGACCAATTGTGAAAACATGAGGAGTCTGTTCAGCAAACGTTTATATTGCCATTCAATACTTGCACCACGGTGTATGAAGCCACAGACACCGTCATTTAAATTAAAGGCTGTAACAAAATTTGTACATTATTACTTCTTCAAGAACAACAGCTTTTCCATACTGACTTTCAAGTGTGACACCACAGGCAGAACCTAAACCCTTCTTATAGTCCAGAAAAAACTGAGCTACATCTGTTCTTTGACATTACGGGTGATAAAGCTTCACTTTGATGGCTCAGCTGAGATCAGAGCACATCCTAGGTACCACATAGACACACACTAAGATACAGCATCTGCCCTGCAGAGCTTTCATTTTAAGTACCATAAAACAGAGAGAAAAAGGAATTATTCATATTCCTGTACTACAGGTGAGGAAACTGAACCCCGGGCTTTAAGTACAAGATTGTCCTTCTTTTGGCATTACCAGTATAAACAAGGATTATTGACAGCATTACTGTGACCAAATAAGAAGAGCTGAGACAGCTTCAATGAAGATTATATCATGGCATACAAATTATTTAAAGCATCTCTGTGTGGCCCATAGGCACAGAGACAGAAAATACCGATGTTACCGCTGTCGGACTTGAGGGTACTGATCCTTTCTGCTGGGTGTTGTAAACACGCATACACTTACACACACCAAAAGATGGTTTCTGCTCTGGAAAGCAAAGGGTCCCATGAGGATACAGCTGCAACATCCATGCATCAGTAAATACAGCATTGCTGTGCTGTCAGTCCTCCAGCATTGGATCACCAGGTGAAAATGCCACCCCCGTGAGACAAGTCAGTCGGGTGCTCTCCCGCAAAGGGGATAGCAAATCCCAGTCACCCAGGCTGCCCTGCCATCTTCTTCAATGGAGTCAGCTAAAAGATTTGAGCTCTTCTTCCTGCTTACCTTCAAGCCTAATGAAAAAAGGGGTTAGTGACTTACTGCAGTATGTGGACCAATACTGTACAATGGCTAAGTGGCGTGCAAACGTAGAACAAAAGGACACTGTCGAAGCTAAAGGGCTCAGAAGTTGCTTCTACATTAAAGATGATCAATGTCTATTTTTCTTCTTTTGCATACTCCAAGCAGGCTCCCTAATCTGCCCTGTTAAACACTCGACCTTGATCACAAACTGCCAAGAATAAGTTACAGACAGAAGCATCAATTCCAAATATTGGCTGATTTTCTATTATTTCCTCTTGGAAGGAATGTCAATCCTTGGCTATTTTTACTCATTTTTCAATTGAAATATAGAACTTACCTTTAAAAAAATCTGAGTGGGTTGGTTTCTTTTTATTTTGAGGGGGGGAAGGAAGGGATTTCAGGGCCCGAATTTGGAGCACTGGTAAAAGCAAAGTTGCCTTGACAACTGTAGCCATCTTTACATAGTAATTCTCCTTGCAGAGTAGAAGGCTGGTCTAATTCCCCGTTTTTCCTCTCTGTCTACAAGAAGATCCCCTCCCACTCCCAGGTAAGATTCTGTCGTGTACAGGCTGTTTTTTCCTTCAGCACAAACCCAGGGTACAGCCTGATCTCATTGACTGAATCTGGAGTTTTAATAGATGTTATTTGACTTTTAAAAGCATTTCATATTAAAATTTTCAGATTTAATTGACAGATATTCAATTTCAAAGCCCTACTCTCCTCTTCATAAATTGCTAATAGTACTTTATCCGAAACAGAGCTAACCTAATAAACAGATGAAACTTTGTTGTCATCTCGGCTGCTCGGAGCTCTGGGCTGTATATAATTGCTCTCTTCATTTTACAGTTCTTCTGCTTCAGATTAAACTTTTTCAGGATGTCGCAACGCCAAAACATGCATTCTAACAGGAAACCGGCATCAAAGGTAATGGGCTCACAGACATCTTTGATGCTTTGAAACCAGAGGAAGAGAAGTAACTGTTTAATTTACAACAGTTATTGCGGAGGAACGGAGGGGGGGCGGGGGGGGGAAGAAGCAAAAATCGTGACTAACAAAGGGGAGTTCGGCGCCGGTGTTCGCTGCGCGATCCCAGCCGGCAACCCGCGCCCGCCCGAGAGCGCGGCCAGCGCTCCCTCTAGTGCCCGCCGCGGCTGCAGCCGCCCGGAGCTCGGCGGTGCGGGGCCGGGGCTGCCCGCGGGAGCCGCCGCGGCCGCTGCGCGCCGGGGCCGGGGTGAGAGGCGCCGGGGCGGCGCGCTGCCAGCGGGCCTCGGCGGCGCTGCCTCGTCCTACGGAGCAGTGGCCGTAGGAAAGGGCTGTGGAGCTTCAGGCAGGCAGGAGAGAAAGGTGTTGGGACCATCGGCTGGTATCAGAACAGCCCGGACAGTAGGTCTGCGGAGGTGACTTTGCCACTGTACTCGGCGTTGGTGAGGCCGCACCTCGAGTGCTGTGTCCAGTTCTGGGCTCCTCACTACAAGAAGGACATTGAAGTCCTCAAGCATGGCCAGAGAAGGGCAACCAGGCTGAGGAAGGGCATGGAGGGTAAATCATAGGAGGAGCAGTTGAGAGAGCTGGGGGTGTTCAGCCTGGAGAAGAGGAGGCTGAGGGGAGACCTTATCCCTGCCTATAATTATCTGCAAGGAGGGTGTAGAGAGATGGGCGATGGTCTCTTCAGCCAGGTGACAGGCTGACAGGGAGCACGGTCTTTAGCTGCACCAGGGCGTGTTCAAGATTAGATGTTAGGAAAAAGTTCTTCACTGAAAGAGTTGTCAGGACCTGGAACAGGCTGCCCAGGGAGGTGGTTGAGTCACCATCCCCGATGCATTTAAAAGATGGGTAAATGAAGTACTTCGAGACGTGGTTTAGTAGAGGATGGGTATGGTTGGACTCAATGATTTTAAAGGCCTTTTCCAACTTAGTCATTCTGTGATTCTGTGACCAGGGCTGGGTGGGAAGCAGTGGTCCTCCTCCCACCAGGCTCCAAACATTCTTCATACTGAAAAAAGCCCAACAGTGAGAGGAATGGATTTTCACAACAAAATGGAGACCAGCCAAATAAAGTAATCCTTTCTGATAAACACTCGTGATGGGGGTGGGAAGAGCTTCCAATAAAGGATCTGAAGGTTTTGAGGACAACAGACATTTTTCACCAACCCTTTGCTGCTATTTTCCAATCAGTAAAAATGTTTTCTGTGGGTTGTCGTTAAATAGCTCTGGTTATAACAACAACACCCACACATCTTCATGCTCACCTTTATAGAAATCAAAGTTTAAATTTCTAACAAAGGAATTTCAGAGACTCTGCTCTCCCTGAAACCCTCCTCAAGGAATAAGTAATGACCTAAGGCTGGCAAATTTTGTTATGTGCACACAGTCCCTCAACCAAAAAAGCCAGATGCTGCATTACAATAGGTGGGTACATGCTTGCTGCCTCCTCCACCTCCAACACCCAGCATCAGCGCTTTGATAACGAACAAATTCTGGCCCCTAGCACCTCCATACGCGGCGCTGGCAATGCTGGTTCCTCAGCTGAAAGGTTTAAGCCACATCTGTGTGGGTCAGTCAAGTGGAGTGGGTGGCACAGAGAGTTAGAAGGGATCTTTCCACAATAAGCAAGTGCTCATGTTGGGTGCCTGCAGCCAAATTCACCCTGTTGGGTACTGCTGGATGCCTGTATACTGTTGGAAGGCAATAAGGCAGGAAAGGTTAGAAGTGAAGCTGAAGTGGATGTGTGCGTGTCTGTGTATGTGCATAAACACAGACAAAAAAGCAGCCACAATGACTAAAAGCAAGTGAACTTAAGTATCATTTTAGAAGAGTTAAGAAAAATTGTAAAATGTCCTGCTTAAATAGCATTTTGGTTCAATGAAATATTTTATTGCCATCAGATTTTGAAGCAGCAGGAATTTATGCCATTGTTTTTCCACAGTGGAAAGAAGATGGGCAAATATTCACATTTTTCCATTTACACAACTATGGACTATTTATTTTCATTGAAAATGTTATTCTTGGTGAATAACACAGAAGTACACTTACATTTCGATAATCTTTTTATACCACACTTCAAAACGTTTGAAATAAGGACTGATCCCTTCTGAACTGGATAATGATATAAAATTAATCTTTTAGTTTGAAAAAAACCCCACTGCTACTGTTTAGGGTCAGCTGTTCCATCAAGTGACAAGGTAATCTTTAGGATGGCCCAAGACATCACAATCTACTGGAGCTTTGGCTCTGATGTGTTGAGTAACCTACTGCAAGACACCTATCACTCTGCACCTCAGTTTCTCTTCTTGTTATAGGGTACAACAACCCTGCCATTAAAAAGCACTCTATGGTCTGCAGATGAAGTAAGCCATATGACAACTACCATCAATCTGAGCAGCATCCAAGCAACTAACAGCAAAATGTGGCTCATATCCCAGATAAGTATTTGGATAAACGTACACAGAAACAAATAATCAGACAAGAGAAACCTGTTTGCATAGGAATCACATGTACCAATAAGGATATTCATTATACTTTTGAGAGGATAAAAGATAATAAAGATGAGTGGACACACACATCTAACTTCTCTTACAGAGTTGCATCTTGTTTGTAAAGTCAACTGGCCCCTGTTCCTCCTACTCAGAGGAATCTTTGATAATTCACATGTGAAATTAAAGGCATCTTATTTATTCAGTTATTTATTATTCTCTGTAAAATGAGTTAGGAATTTGTCCCTGTGAATAATGTTAGCCATAATAGTTAATTTACTCCTATTCATTGGCAGTAATAAAAATGTACAAGGGGATGCAGAAACATTATTATTTCTTGCTTGAAGTGCAATTTCATGTGGTGAGAAAAACATGCTAATATGCTGCAAAGTGCTACAGGAATTTAGTTCTCAAAGGAATGGCGGTATTAAATGTATTCTGACAAGAAGGGGCTTTGGAAGGGAAACATTTATCTTCATAAAGTCATTAAATTTACTGAGCAGCACCGCATTCTTACTGCAATCTGCTCACTCCATTAAAGGCAGAGCTGTGGAACGGTCTCTGCTGTATTAGGAGCATCTACATTTTTGAAAATTGTAATAATGGGGGGAAAGAAGACTCAAGGAGGGGGAAATAATATATCTTTCTTTAAAAGAACCCTCTGCATTAAAAAAAAAAAAACCCTACCCTCAGAAATCGCCACTCAAAAAGAACAAGTTTCACTGCCTACCTCTGGAAAGAAACATATTAGAGGGGAACTTTGAAAGATAAGACTTTAAAACACTGAAATGAGGACTAATGGCTTTGAAGGCTTTGGCAGCACATAACTGGCACGTGAGGGATGCTCAGGGTAAAGGGGTGGGAAGAGCAGCTTTGCACATTTGTATTTGGCCTGTAACTACCTGCTCATATTCAGGCTTATGGAAATAAAATGGAATTAAGGAGGGTAGATAACTCTTGAAATCGCAGATGCTGTTCCCTGTGTCAGTTCCCATGCAGCTGGCTACTTTATTTCTCTTCACCCTTCATAGCTAGACATGCTTTAAGTAAAAAGATGAAACCTCTGTGCGTATTGCAGTGCTTCAGTACCTTTTTGGGTGAAGTCTAGTTCAGACAACTCAATCCAAGAGCCTGGGTCAGCACAGCGATCATCATAGTTGAGGTCGACAGTCCATCCTCCAGAGGAAGCAGGATAATTTCTCCAGCCATGAGTAAACTAGCTAGCAAGGGGTATTTTTGTAGCAAACTTAGCAGACTACCACCAGAAAGAAAAGAGTCCCAAAAATAAGTCATGCCTTAGAAGTAAAAATTGTTGCATGGAAGACACCAGAACCAGGACACACCTCTAGTTCTGTCATAATCCCTCAATGACTTCTGATGCACCCGCTGCAGAAGGAAACTACCTGCGCTTGCTCTGATTACAGCAAACATTAAGAACAGAAAGCTAATTAAGTAGCAGTCGAATATGACAGTAACACTGTAAAACCACATTTCTGAACAACAGCCAGAGTCATCAACAACATCTTTACTGCAGGCTTTTTACATCAATATCATAGGGTGCCAAAGCTCTCCAGGAATTCATTTCAGAAACAATGCAGCAGAAAACCATAACATTAACAACACAAACCCACTTGCCCTCCTAACCAAAGAGCCACACAGCACACACAAACACCTTGACAAGAAACCCTCCATGAGCATCAGAACCTGAACCTCACGCTCAGCGTGATCAAACCCATCTAAAACAGAGGAAGAGCAACACTCATAAAGCCTCTGCCTACAATAGGGAATATCATAGCTCCTTTAATTGATTTTTATCCACACACTCTCAAAAGCTCAGAAACATTTTTTCCCTGGCCTGTGAAAGCAAAACAAGAAGACAGAACTAATCAACCCCATTCTCACAGAGGTTGAGTGCATAAGGTTTCGAGTGGTGCACGTAAACTTCTCTTCAAGCTTTTCCTCTGTGAACAGACAATCACCAGGTATTCACTGATTTCTGGATAGAGCAGGTCCGAAGAATGACTTTCTGATGGTTTTACACCACAAGTGCATCAGTTCTGCAGATTAGAGTTCTCCCACACCTAACATCTAGATTAAAGGCCTGCACCTCCCAGCCTTGTTCTGTGTCTAACCGTGCCAGATAAACATAGTGAGTAGCCGTTAGATACCCTGCAGAATAATTGCACAACGACACCAATCTCTAATATATGTGCAGCCAGTTGCAACCTTGCTGTAACACAGAGGGGAGGAAAAAACCTGCATCAGGAAACCACAGACTTCCCTAATGGGTTACAGTGCATAATTGAGTATAAAGAATAGTTATTGCTTGAACTGCAGTTGAACTGAGATTTCCAGCTTCCCTAGCAAATGTTCTGCTACTGCTGCTAAGCTATAGTAATAATTTCTAATTGTGTGGGTTTTAAGTGAAAACAGCAAGAAATGCCGTTCGATTGGTTACCGTAAACCATTCCTTCCAATGCTACCAGGACACTGGAACAAGCCCTGGAAATCGGAGGTCTTTCCCCCCAACACCACCAGCAGAAGCTGGAAACTAATGAAGCGATGCTGCAGAAGCATCACACCCGTTACACGATTAGAGGGACAGGACTGGACACCGTGAGATTGTCACACACCTTGCTAATGAACCATGTTTTACACACATTTAATTAATTAATTATGGCTGGAGTCATTCACTGCTAGCCAGCAACTGCTTTATTATACACAAACCTGACCACCTTACAAATACCACACTGGAGTGCTAATGAGCTATTAAGTGGGACTGCACGCTACCAGCAATTTTGTGGGAAATCAAGTAATAAGAGATCAAATATCAAATAAAAGAGCTTTTAATCCAAGTGAGATAATTAATTGCACCTCCTGTCTCACAGCTTTCCTAGTACTTTACAAGAAAAAAGAGCTTTCTCATCAAGTTAATTTGATCCTATTGCCAAAAACTTTTTTTAAATTATGAGTGCCATTTAGCAAGTATGACAGGAATTATTATTTACATTGCAGTTTCTCCTTGGGATTCCAACATACCCCTGAGACGTCGTTCAAACACCCTGGTGAATGACGGTCAGCGAGCCCAAAGAGCTGAAGAGATGGGTAAGGCAGGAGAGGGCAAGGTTACGGTTTCTGCATGGGAGCTAGTAATACTGCATGACTTGCCCAGATCTCATTCATTTCTCTGCCACCCATCTGCTTCTCAAAACCACGGAGAACATAAGCAGGATGCAGAGAACTTCTGGCGCACTTTGCCAAAGGCCAGGAAGAACTGCAGTCGTTGCACTTAAGGCAGCTCCCAAGGGCAGGGAAGTGGGGTAAGAGCCTGTTCCTCCAGCGTTGGAGCTTTTGGACTCTGCACAGAACAGTCCGCAAACAGCTTCATGTCTCGAATCCCCCCTGCAACTGCACTGCTCTGTTGACCTCCAGGACCTGTTGCCTCTGCACACTCCAGCCTGGAATGAGAAGGCATTTATGAATACATTCCCTCGTGCACCAGTCGCGTTTAAAGAACAACTAGCAACACCATCCAATGTAACGTTAGGTGTTCCCAAACTAATAAACTCTCAAGACATAAAGAAGATGATCAGAATATCTGAGGAACATTAAAGCAGACTGTTTTTTTGATCTCAGGGAAATCTATAGCTGAGAAGAACCCCAGTCAGCTTTGTAACCTACATAAGCATTCTTCTGCATTCTCCTTTGGCTTGTGTATGTGCAAGTGTGTTATAAATCCCTGGGGCCTCAACAGAGCTTTTCTTCTACAGTTTCAGTAAAACACTGGTTGGCCATGACTTCCATAACCCTCATAAGGTGTCAAAAGTAATGTGATGGAAGCATACTTCATTTCTACCCAAATCCAGAATGCTCACTATGCATAAAAGTCTTATTACTTTTAGTTCACTGGCTCATACCATCATCTGTGCTACCCAATTATTTCCTTTCTACACGGTGGGGTTTTCCCCCCCTTAAGCCCTCTAGTCTTGCAGTATTCTACAGCCCATCATTAGTTAATTTCTGTTGACTTTTATCATTTGTACTCTCCCTAATTGGTTTGTCACATTCCTATTTCCTTTTCATTCCCTCTCCATTTTTACCTTTCTACATTCTAACTTCCTCCAATTTATTTTCCCCCTACATAAACTATGATTTTTATTGATGCTGAATGCAGCCCGCAGGCCAAAAATAATAGCCAGTCCAAAACCAAGTGACCACAGTTCTTCAGTTTTTCACAGATTAATTTCAGAAAAGAGGTTTTATTTGGCTAAATTTCCTTTTCTATATTTCTAGCTACTGAAGAAGCTGCATATACAATAAATATTTAATAGGAAATTCCCTCCAGCTGAATTCAGGCCCCACAGCATCTCATTACCACGTCTTGGAATAGCATCCTCATTGTCACTTGCTTAATTATGCTAAGAAAGAGTTGAATTGTGTGGCTGTTGGGATCAGAAAGTGATTAAATTCACTTGGCGAGACTTTGGATATCTCATTATGATTCTCATTTAGCACTTCTAATTGAGTCCATTTTTAAATTTTTATTTTAGTTTAGTTTTCTAGAATCATGATTTGGGAAAATCTCTCCAAGAACAGCAAATATTTCCTTTAGTACAAATTTCTGCCATGAAGAAGAATGATGTAAAGATTAGAAGTGATATGACGTCCTACCACACTACAAATCTTTCTGCATGACTGTCACACTTACAGAAAAGGACACTGAAACTCCCTCAAGTGGACACCTAATTTCCGATGGAGTTCTCTTTCCTATGCACTGACACTTCCTGAGTATATTGCCCTCTATAAATGATCATAAATGACAGCTTGCCCCCAAGCCATCCCCTGACCACTACTCTCCAACAGGTTTTTTAAGAGCTTGCCTCCACATTTCAGGTGGCAGCATCAGCACTCTGAAGGTGAAGATGAGGATGCTGCTGGGAAGTGGAGGGTTTCTGCTTTAAGAGCTGATACCTTGCTTGCAGGAAATTCACTTCTGTGAAGTAAACCCGCAGAAGAGCTAGGTATCATTTCAATCACAATTAACACATCAAAAGATGACTCAAGTGATGCACAAGTGCCAGATAACTGCACAGGGGGTTAATTTCATCCTAAGAAGTCAGATGACAAGAGAGTGCTCCATTAAAATCAACACACAGAGTTTACCAGCATAGATAAGGTTTTCATATTAGTATTGGGAAAGCATCTTAATAGCATCATAAGACAAACTCTCAGAGCAATGGCTGTGTGCAGCCAGAAAGAGACAGGTTGTTCACAGACTCCTGTCTGTACGAAACTTTCTAAAAACAGCATAATGAAAATATACCTTTGTGGTAATCTCTGTGCTGACAGAGTCCTATCTCAGTGCAGAAATACTCATGAAAGTATCTTTCTCACAGTGAGATGCAAATAACATACGTGTAACCTCTGAAATTAACCACCAGTAAGGAATGAAAGACTTTGAAGGGCAAGAATAAGGACTGGGGGTGCTAGGACCTCTCCCACAAAAAGAAAACAGAAGATACACTTCCTACAAACACCCTTAGCAGTCTTTACAACCAACAGCAGCAGCTGAACGGTGGCTGCTACATCTTCATTTTGTAGAGATGTAGGCAAATGAAAGAAGGTACTTTAAGAAACCCTGGAGCAATTCTGCTGCAAGAATAACAGAGGGAAGTAAAAAGAAATAGGAAATCATGAATCATCTCAGCATCCAATAAGGCATGCACATAAAAGACCATTTCTATTTTATATATGCAAAACCAGAGATGGGAAAAGGTTAGGTGACTTAGCCAAAGCTTACACAAAATGGCCAATATGACTCGAGAAACAGACCTTTAATGAAACCCTCATCCATGCAGAGCCCTACTGGAAGACATGCTCTGACTCAGCATAACACCACTACTTTTAGCCTGCTCCAATATCTGGCATGCTTAGATGGCCAATTACCCTCTTCCAAATCTCATCCAGAGAGGAACATAAAGCAAAAGTACTTCATTTTCCCAAGCCTAATAATTTCTTTATTTGTTATCCCTGAAGAAATTTTTTTCAGAGCCTCCCAAGCACCTGTTTCCCATTTCAAGAAATTTTAGGGTTTCCTTTTTTGCAGATGTGAACTTACCCAAAGAGGGTCCATGTCTGTCTGTTTGCCATAGCTGAAGATTTGACCCTTTACTTCTGGCATGATGATGGCCACAGAGGCATTTCTCTCCAAGAGTTGCCTAACAATGTCCTAAAGGTATCTTTAGCTTCTTTGAAGCCCAGATTTTGGTCAGTGGTAGTCTTACTTAATTTCATGAACTACAAAATATTTGCAGGTATAAACATCTTTTCTACCAGCTCTTTCAAGTTTTTTTCAGAGAAACAAAGGGAAAAAAGTAATGGCAGAGCAAAACTGAAAGCCTCAGGGCCACCATCAGCCCAAGGATTTGTGGTTCTCCTGAGTGCATTTTTTTAGTGTCTCTGTTCAAGCTGGTACAGGAGATTGACTTTTAAGGTTGATGGTATTGATCTAATTCACAGCCCTATACTCATTTATCATGATTCTTTAATCAATAGTCTAGCTACTTAAGATACTAGAAGTTCGGGTCCTTATTTATCTAGATGACATTTTGATAGCGCCTATCTCCTCAGGGGCTCTTGTCTTTTAGGTCACTGCTTCATTTCACCTCATCTTTCCCCAAGGTGTGTAAGCAGTAGGAAGACATTAATGTCACTCACCCCGGTGTATGCTTGGGTGTGGCAATGCCAAGTTTTGGATTTCTCAGCAGGTTTCATCATTGTAAAGGCACACAGGCAGGGTGCTGCGCTGGGGAATGCAGACATCCTTTGAGCAGTGCCACACTGATTTCCACCAGCCTGAGCTCTCTCCTAAACAATCCACATAGACCCCTTTACTTCTAACACAAAATGAGATGAACCAGAATACGATCCCAAGTATAGCACGCCTCATCATTTTGTCTCTTTACCTTTTCCACTCTTAGCATCAAGAGTAAGCATCACGAGAGGCTTTCCTCTCAGCCTCTTCATAAAGAGCTTCAGTTCTCCAGGATGAACCAGCTTGTCTGGAGCACTCCATTGTTCCTGCTTTACAGTAGATGCACTCCCAGTTCTATTAAAATACATGCTAGCAATGAGACTACCACAAAACCACACTCGCGTATCTAAGCCCAAGCTCAGCTATTAATTTTGAAGTTCTTTCCTATGGTGACGGCTTTTGTTAGGATGGAGAATTTTTGCTTTAATTCCAGGAGGAGGTAAAGTTTAGTTGACATTTGACTTTCATTGCCAAAGCAATGTACCTGCTGAAGGTGAAAGCTAACTAAGAATAAACAAAGACCTTCATGCTGAAAAATAAACTGTCTCAAGCTTTGAGGCGTCAAAAAGTGTTGTATGCTGCAACCCCAGTCCTGCTGCACAGCACGGCATCCTTAGCTGCCCTGACGTCAGGGAAGCTACTTCAGGTTCACAGATGAACATCTGGTCCCCTGCAAATAGGCTTTGCATTCCAGTAGCAGAATTTCTTTCTGTGTTATGCAAGATAAAGAACACAAGGGATAGAAGCTTGAGCCTTGAAAGTGAATGTGGCTGCATCATGAATCCCTCAAAATTTGCCTGTGCCACACCTGAACTCCAGCATTCAGTGTTTCGCATGTCTCAGAGTAACTGAGACACAAATATCCCTCACATTTTTCCACTGCTAGGCCCAGCCTTACCAACTGCCACCTAAGCAGTTCTCTCTGACTGATTTCATGCAGACTAACATCAACACGTCCCAGTGTTGAATCCTTTCCGAGACCAGTTGGGAACAGAACATCTCCCTCGCCCAAAAAATAGGATCCACAAACTTCAAAGGTGTGAAAAAACTGCTGTAAATTGCCAGGGGAGGTTTCTGGAGGGAAGGTCCAGAGACAATGTGTTTCATGGCTCTATGAAAATGCACTTGATAAATTTTTCCTATTGTTTACAAGAAACCATTGCTCTACAGAAGAATCCCCAAACTTCCTAAAACTTGTTTTGATGAGTATTAAATAATTATCATTTACAAATGTAAGCACATACACAAGGATAAACACAGTTTGGGTGGTGCCGCTGTCCTACCAAGGACTACTTTGCTTTGGAGGTAATTCTACCTGTTGTGGTGAGACTCCCCAGGAAGCACAGTGGCATTGCAGTCCAAGGGTAGCTATGGTGCATCCCAATTTCTCCTGCTGCAGACATGCCTTCTCACCAGAGTATGGTGACTGCAGAGCTACTATCTGCACAGCTGCTACTGAGTTCTCAGTATGTCACCACGCTGGCTGCGTGCCACTACAAGGCTCACTCAGAAGTTTCCACATTGTGCCCCTGTCACTATGAAGCCCTCCTATCCCATAAACTTGCTTGTTCAACTTCCCTGTAAATTATAATCTCTTCTCAGAGCACTAGAAGTCTGGGGATTATGTCCACCAAGTTTGGTAAAGCTGCAGTAGCAATGTATGGGCATGCTGCATCCAGTCCTCAGGGAACTATGGGCTTCAAGTCATCTACATCTGAAGAATAAATCTCTTGAGAGAGGAGAGCAAGGACAGTCAATCTGCACCAACAGATCTCCCCTGAATCCACCGTATCGCTGCGGATGAAATCTACTCCTGTACATCAGGGCTTCCCATTCGCTTCCACCTTGGAAATAGATTTATCCAGGACAGAAGTGGTACGTGAACCTCCTGCTAAGCTTCTGCACGGAGGGGTGAATTTCACTAGACTACCCAAAGTCAGTGCTTCCCAAACCAGTATCACAACTACAGCTGTTCCCTGACACACAGAGAGGTGTCGTCTTTAAGGTCTGCCACAGCTTGTTTCTCAAAGGCAGAGTAAGTAATGCAGGGTGACAGATGCTTTCATAGCTGTTTTTGCATTGTAGAACTTACACAGCACATACATAAATATATCTACTACACATGCAAGGAAGACGTTATTTGCACATTGCCTTCTTGTCATATTTAATTCACATAGGCACACACTCAGCCTGCTGTGTTCCAGCTTGGCCAAATCCTTGTTTGCCAAACTATCTTCCCTCAGCACTGCAGCATCCTAAGGGCACACAACTGAGAGAAGAGGGAAAGCCTATTAAGTGATGAGGATGCAGTGTTTATAAAAATTAAAATGTGTGCCGGGTGTTTGGGAAAGAATGAAAAAAATTCAAGAGCTGTATTGAAGTATGCTGAATAATTTTAAAATATTAAATCAAGGCCTTAATTACTATGTCTCTAATCTCATACAGTCACACTTCACTTTGAGGCAATTTGTGATTAAATAATAATACTTTAAGGCAAATAACAACACTTGGCACTTTTATAGTGCCTTTTGCCTAATTAGTTTGGGATTAGTTCCTTCGCATTGGGTATGGGGCTTTGAAGATATAAAGTGCTAAGTATCATTATGACCTGAGGATCTCAAAGCATTTTACCCATACGCATTAATTAAGCCTCAGAGCGCTCCTATGAGGTAGGTAAGTATTTTTGTATCCCTCTGTGTTTGGCAGGACCAAATGGAGAGAGGATTGGCCAGTGCTTTCAAACTTGGAGATACATTCTGCAAGCACTCATGTGCATGGGCTGCCTTCCTGCACGGGGCATTCCCATCACTCCCCAACCAGAGGAACATCGCATCTCACAGTAAGGCTCTTGTATCAGAAAGCCCTGTGGTGGGGGCTGGCCATGCCCAGAGCTGCTAGGAAATCGGATCATTACTTTGGAAAAAGAGTTTATTCCCACCTGCAGGAACCCCAGTGAGAAAGTTACTCTCGCTTTCTCAAAGCCTCACAGATATGAGGAGCAAAACTGAAATATTCCAACAGCTCACATCCAAGGATTTGCATGGTGGAGTCAGGTGTGAAGTCATGGCCCTCACTTCAGGTTGCACAGCCCTCAGGCCTCCTCCAGAAACACGAGTCTCTTGTTTTCTCCGAGCTCCAAAACTCAGAGGCAGCCTAGGGATCACGGGCTGTTACCAAAGCAAAGAAAGGAAATTTCTTCCTTTTTAGTTGTTCCATTATGAAAACATAAATCAGCAATAAGACGCTACAGAATCTTCACTCTATTTATAATTAATATTGTACCTGAAGCAGTCACCTGCAGAAGAAAGAGGTATGAAAGGATTTCAACTTACTTTGATAATTAAGGGTATTTAGTGTCCTTTAAACACAAAGTTTAAAAAAGAGGAAATCCACAATCTGCCTGAATGTTCTTAGTTCAACAAAGTCTTTGAGTTGACAGCTAATAATTAATTAACAATGAATGGTGTCTTTCAGCCTGTCACCGTGATTGACACTATCATCTTCTGAAAAGTGAAAGATTTGTTAATGTGGCAGACTACAGTCTGGGAAACATTAAAGCTTCACAATTCCCACTGCTTTCAGTTAAATGCTTGACATGACAGGTTAGCTAGCTTGAAAAGAGAAGGAGGTGAAGGAACAGCAGCATCCTCTGCCGGTGGAAGCACCAGTCCCCTCCGAGAAGACATTCTGCTCCAGACAGGCAGGAGAAATTAGGGACAAGAAGACCTGACTGGCTCTGAACATCCAGATGGCTGGAGGCTGGGTCAGGGGGCTGGGAAGCTTTAACTCTCAGATGTGCACTGTGCCGACAGCCGTTCCTGGTCCCGCTCAGCAGCGGGCAGGGTTGGGACAGGCCTGGGCAGACCCAGCACCCTTCCTCTGCAGAACTACTCTGCTCAGCAGGTGACCCCCGGTTTAACCCAGCACACTCACCAAATAAAGACAGAAGCTCTCTGAGACAGTCAGTAACTGGGAGCTCATTTTCAGTTATACATATTTGCTGATTTTTTTAGATCCTGTTTTTACAGACACTGCCAAAAAATAGGAAATATGTGTTCTAACTTAAAATAACTGACCCAGTTAAACTAATTAAGCAGCAAGGAGATAATTCATTCCAGTAAACAAGGAGCCTTGACATCTTGCCTGCTCACTGTTGTTACTGTCCACCATGGATCCAACTTCTCAACTCCAACTTCTTACCAGTCCCCAAGTGACTCTTGACCATCCTTCAGCTCAGCTCTCAATGATGGCAACTTCTGTGCTGATGAGCCACCTGCACTCATGGCCACCCATCTTTCTGGCTTCACATCTGCAGGTCTGGTGTGACTCATCTGCCACAGAGCCCTTGTTCTACTGCTGCCTTTACCAACACTACCCACTTTCTCCACCTCATTCCCTCTGGACA
Organism: Gallinula chloropus; assembly: GCF_964237585.1. NCBI lineage: Eukaryota > Metazoa > Chordata > Aves > Gruiformes > Rallidae > Gallinula > Gallinula chloropus. The sequence continues at coordinate 18,263,016 of NC_140096.1, forward strand.
TCTGTCAGCTTTTTCATGACTCGATTATAACAGGCATCTAGCACACAGGAAAAATTTTTTATTCCTTTCATTCCTCACTGCTTTACTTTCTCTCTTCCACTAATCAGGCCTCTCTTGCCTTTTTATACTAAACAGGGTCTCATTTTCCAAGCTTCCATCCTAGGTCACCCCCACTTACACAGCTTCAGCTCAGCTCATAGAGGAAAGCTGCTCTGGTAGGATTATGGAGACCAGAATCACTTCCTCCATCAGTTTCTCTGACACGCTCACTGTTTTATTAGGAAAACAAAGTTTGTTTTCCTAATAAAAATAAATCTACCCGAATTCATTCTGCCTCCAATTATTTATCAACACAAGCTTTTGCCAATCTTCTACCAAGAAAAAAAACCCAACAGTTCTAGACATTTGCCCTTCTGCTTTCTTCCTTTCTTTCCCATCAGACACAGACATTACTTTGCTTCTGCACACTCCTTTAGTTCTCCAGGAATTTTCCTCATCCCATTTCTTATTTTCCTCTGTGTTTTCATACACCCAGCACTATCATCTTCAGTGTCAACCTGCTCAGAAAGTCCACACACTTACCCTGCTGCTTCTCCATCTATTGATCCATCCCTAATTCAGTCTTCCCATCTCCATTTTGCTGATTCTGTCTACATAATGGGTTGTCCCCTGTTCCCATCCATGTCTGTCCACCACACAAACACTTTTTCACCCAGGAAATGGTCAATCCCACTGTCACATTGATATTCTCCTCTCTGGTCATCCTAATGTAACCTTACCCCAATACCATTCCCTACCAAAGCATGCTGCAAATACCCTTCTTAGCCCACATGATGTTGCTTTTCCCCTTCCTCCTTGGGCTCTCCCTTCTCTATTATTTATGGATTGCTTGCCTTGAGTTTTGAGGCTGTTCATGATTTACTGACACGTCCCATTTCCTCTCATCTGTTCCCAAGATGTCAGTTCTTGCCTCCAATCAGCCCTTGGCACCAAACTTCTCCATTTGCTGCTTTTTAAAATTAGGACTTTCTTGCTTTCTTTTCTTCCTCCCACGTTGTCCCATCAGACAGGAAACATCCTAAAAAGTAATTAATTTAGTTTTTAAAAAATTCTCCTTTCCGCTAATGTCTACAAAGAACCTGACAACAATAGATCATCCTCTGCTCAGATCTCTTCACCTAAAATACTGTTTCCTTATACTATTTACGCTGCTGCCTACCAGGAACGGTCAAAATCCCTAAGCGGATCTTCTAGTTGCTATAGAAATATAAATACTAAATAACAAAAAGAACTTGGAACCAGAGTAGGCAAAGTACACACAATTTATACCATTTGCTCCTTGCAGAGAAAACTCCAGAGAGCACCTGCAAATAAACTAACAGCCCCACATCCCTAGCAGGCTTACATGCCAATATTGATGATGGAGGATACTCAAGCTCTACACACGAGCTTAGCAGCCTCCTTCAGGTGTTGGTTTATTTCTTACTTCAAACAAAGTACAGAGGAGAGAAGGGGACGAGCATTACAACACATCCCCCCTGCCCCCAACATACAGTCACTCTGAAGATGAAACTTGGGGAGCCTTGCATTAAGTATGCTAAAAACACTGCAAGCTGACAGATGCACATGAGTACAGCAACTTGACTTCTGTGGGACTCCTGCAAGCACAGTCTGCTTAGTAAAGGCCTTAATTAACAACTTTGCAAAGGACAATGAGATTATAACAATTATTCACTGCAGGCAGCCTGTTTTTTCCTCCTCCAGTCTCCAGCATTTGCTTTAGCCTGCATTCCAGATAAATATTTTATTCTGTGCAGGCAGAAGGTTCATTATGTAAGTGACAAAGAGAAAGCATCAACTGCCACATACACAGATCTGAATGCACCTGGTTAATGTAGTTATAATATGTCACTGCAAAACATCTTGTCAGCATTTTGTAATTAAAAAAGAAAAGCTGCTGCAATAATAAAGGCAATGCATTTAACAGAGACAAATATCACGTGTAAGATGATCTTTCAAAGCAAAAACAGACATTGCCAAAGTAAAGCCCTGATAACCTTGCCCTACATACTTCAGTACCCTTGAATGCTCTTTGGCCCAATAAAGTACCCTTCTCCTCTCTACAATAGCACTATTCAGATAAGTAACACTGACCAATCTACAGGGCTGCAGTATTTTTCAAAGGACAAAAAGTGTTTCTTTCCCATTGAGTCAGCAGGATATTTAATTCCTTGTAACAAAGGGTTTTCTGAACTGCTGAGAGATTTGTCAAAACGGAATCACAAGTGATACATTAAACAACCAGAGGGGAGAACTTATTATTAGGCATTAAAAGAGAAAGCTGCAAGTTTACAAATAAGAATAGGACCGCGTACTTGACTTTGTAAATTCTCAGTTAATGAGAAATCAAACATGAAAGGCAAATATTTAATCTTGAGTAAATTTAGTCATTTAAATCACAGCCACTCACAATCCTGCTGTCTTACACTTCATAATGCTCAGTAAAGGGCAACTAGCAGGGCGTAAACACGTGCCAGCTCAGTGCTCCGGAATATGTTGCGGTTTTTTAAATACGAGTTATCAAACCACCAGAAGGGACTTTATATTAGGAAAATGCCAGCTCCCTCCGTTGCAACCTAGCCCATAATAAAAGGCAAGCCACTGAATTGGCCTCAGTGGTTCCTGGGGCAAGACAGCTCCTTCCCTTTCCCAAGGGCATGCCCCACTCACCGGGCTGGGAAGCCTCATTGCCACCTTCTAGCGCAATGGGCCCTGGGTGGTTAATTGCAAGTGCCCAGGGAGGCCGTGGGACACTCAATGGACTAGAGTTTAAGGCTTAAGAAAGAACGAAGGGAACGTGATTTTACATTTCCATTACCCCCCAGATTTCCCCCAGGAAAAGGGAAAGGAAAGAGTAACTTCTGGTTCCTCCATCAGCCCCAGTACCAGCTACTGCATTTTAGCAGGGAAGAGCAGACCACAGGAATGGCTTCTGAGCTGTACACACAGGTCTGACCCCAGTGCCTTCTTGCTGCCTCAGTTTCAGAGAAATAGATTTAAGACTCACTCATTCTCAAGCTCTTGCCATCAGCTCAACTAAGTTCACCCCTACTCAACCAGCCATCTATCCAAAGTCCACTGGGAGGCATTTAAATTCTCCTGCACATCCCAGGTGCTGGGCGTCTGGTCGCAGCAGTGGGTTGCCCCCTTGGAGCCAGGCATCTCAGTGCACAGTGCCTGCTCCCCACTGCTGAACCTGGGGGAGGCCTGCTGGGTCACCAAGCTTACAGAAATCATAGCACTGAAACACCCCAGGGGGCCATTTAGTTTCTTGGCAGTCTCCCTAGCTTCTGTTGTCCTTTCCATCAGTACAGGGTGGTTTGGGTTTTTTTTCTTAATATCCAGCTTGTACTTTTTGCTTCAATTTAAGGCCGTTATTTCTTGCCCTGTCTCCATGGACAAAAAAAATATTTAAAGAAAAACAAGTTTAAGAATAACAGTGCACTTGTATAGAGGAAATAGTCCACATGAGCAAAAAGTGTACATCTACCTTCTTTCAAATTTGACCAATTAATCTATAAAATTAACAGAGGGCTTTTGGGGAATTAAGGGTCCTCCTTGTTTTCAAATCAAAGGCTTTCTGACATGAGAAGATGATAAAGAACTGAGTGTTTTGTCCTCATACTTGCTATTCACCTAACTAATGACGTTGAAGAAAGCCAAATACCTAAAGACAGTAAAAGGGTATGTGTAGCTTAGGGATGGACGGGAGGATCAGTGATAATAGAACTGTTAATTCTTGATTTGAATTCTTTCTTTTATTCAACATTCAAAAGGGACTCACCCCAATAATTTCAGAATGTCAGTCTCTGTGGGTGAACCATGTTCTTCTGGATTATCACATGCTGACGCAACTATCCCACAGACAGTCAAATACAAGCTTCCCTGTCCTCTCCTGTGCATCTCTGATGTACCTCTGTGAGCTACCATGGTGTTCCTCTCTAATTTAGCGTCCTCCATCACAAGCAGTTCTTCATCCATTGCTGCAATCAAGGCTGATGCTGGAGGATAAAACAAAGAGAGAAAAAAATAGTACTGGAACTCAAGGAGAGCTTTCCTACACTGTGAACACGTATTGAATAACAGGAGGAATATATTAGTATTTATTGTGATGTGCCCATGGCTAGAACAGCTGAATGGGCCCTGATATATGTATATTTTCAGTGGTTTATGACTTTAGTCAGAGCATTGATAAGAACATATAGACTACTTCAACCCATCAAAGATTCATCTAATAAAGTATAAGGATGTGGCAGCTGGAACCATTACCCTGCTGGGGACTCCCTCTGTCCTAGGTGCTATACTTGCTCCATTAACATTTCCTATAAGGAAATGCTTGTTTTCTTTAGGTTTTTTTTTAATCTAACTTGTCTCCATAGCAGCAGAAAGTTAATCTTTAATTGATGAATGCAAAAGCTTAGACAAACCACAAACGCACTATTCAGCATGTCAGGCGTACAAAGGAAGTTCTGGTTCTATCAGGTTTCCACACCACATACAGCTGCAACATTGGCTTATATTACTAATCACTTGCAGTATTTGTGTCTTGGGCTGTAACAGATGGTGTTTGTGAGGCATGCAAAAGCTTCAGATAGCCAAATGGTACAGCAGTCGAGATAAGGGGAAAAAAAAAATCCTCAAAACAAAATACCCATCCCTACTGCAGGGTCTGGAATGTGAGCAGTGTTTAAATTATTCCTAGTCTCTGCAAGCACGGTGGATTTACAGACTCTTAACCCTAAACAGGACTAGATTCAATCTTTCATATTCCATTACCCTGGGAAATCTGCACAACACTGGCTAATAGATGTGAAGCACAGCAACACAAACCAAACCACCACACAGGGAAGTTTTGCTCCTGATACTTGGAGAGGCCTGGGCTCCAGATTACACCAGTACAGCTCAGGTGTAGCTCTCACACCTTTGGGTAACACCTTGGTTCTGACAGCAAAAGTGGTACCCCATGTGCTATAGGGCACTCGAAAATTCACCACAGGGCACCACTAATTCAGTCTGGTCATCTGCAGAGATCCCGTGCAGTAACCTGCTCTATAGTGGCTCAACAAGTTGTAATTCTCAGTGCTGGGCTGTTGGCAGGTAGTTTTCAGGGGACCTTACTGAGCCTCCAGCTCTGGAGAATCTATTTTCAGCCACGGGGTTTTTTGCCTACTACTTTCCTGGCTTAATAGACATGGAGTAGACAAAGGACACAAGGCACATCTTCATACCAGCACTTGACTTACTGACATCTCAGGAGATCTCTCAGCAGTTCCACATGTTTAACAAACACAGAAAGATGCTAGAGCCCAGGGCAGCTGCCAATCAAGACTATCTAGGCTTACTCTGAGATGAAAAAAATAGAGACAGCCAAACTATTTTCTGTCAATTCTTTGCAGGATTCAGGTCAATAGTAGGTCTTTTTAATAGCAAGTCTCAAATAATGCAGTAATGAAATTATGACACTTTGCCCAATGCCTTTGCCTAAGCAATGATCATTCAGCAGCACAGCACAGATCTTAGATGGGGAAAAAGCCTACCTCATCACTAAAAATCGTAGCTGAGACTGTACAACAAAATAGCTTCTCTCCAGTTTCTACTTTTCATTCTTTATCTTCCTTTTACATTAAAAACACAGGAGCAAGACAAAGATTAGTTCTTCTTCATTCAATAAAAGACAATGCCTCTAAAACTAATTTGGAAGAAAGTCCTTTTTTATAAATAAAAATTTTAGAAGATACTCTGACCACTGCTGGATAATATTATGCAGCACTGACTCACATTATATTGAGCACATCTAGGCTTGCTTATTTAATTCTCGGGGTTGTTATCGCTGACAAACCAACCTGAGTCACTTTTAAAACTCTTCCAACACACAGGCTTCAGTTCCTCTCACTGCTGGACAGTGGGATTATTTTTATAGTGATATCCATGATGTGTTGCTTTTAAATCTGGCTAGTTTTATTTAAATGGTGATAATATTTAAGAACAATGCCAGTCTGAATAGCTCTTACTACAGGTTTACATGACCTTGACATGCAGCAGCACTGACATTTACTACCAGTGATACCTGAATGATATTTTTGATGTCTCACTATCAAATTTGGAACCACTGAAGAGAAAAAGATTTTACTATTACTCTTCAGTGAAGCAGGACTGGTTGTGTAGAGGGATGCCCAAGAACATCACCACAGAATCTCTTTATTGCAGAACACAAAGCACAGAGAATTAAAACAGCACTAAAATACAGAGAAATATTCTTCACTCAGCCGTTTCAGATATTGCACAGGTAGAAGTGGGACACCCCATTCACTGAGGATTTATATGAGCACCCAAGAAAACACCCCTGATTACACCTTTCTATGGTGGCAAAGCTACAGTCCTCTGCCCAGATAATGGGCACTTGCCTTCCTTCCTCAGCATGTCAGGTTTACAAAGAAATCGCTAATCCAGTGCTTCCCTGAGTGCTTTCCAAGGGCCTAATCCTGAAAGAAGTAAGTGTTTTCTCAGCTCTGCTCTCAGAAGGGCCAGAAGAGAGTGGAGATAAATCTCATCACATCACACAACAGGCACATTACGTAGCTCTATTCACCTCTGCTGTACCATAAAATCATAAAGAAGTCAATGTAAGTGGAAAAAAATGGCTCAGCATATACAGCCCACAGAGGGGATCTCAAGAAACCCAGCACCTACTGCTAGCTGTACCAGAGACCTCATAGATAACCCCACAAAGGCCACCCCTTCTCTTCTTCAGGTCTTCAATGTATCTCACTATAAAATTATACCACCAGTCATGGGGGGTTTTAAACCATCACCAGTACCACAGCACCTTATGGGGCTTTACTTGCTTCCTCTCATTGCACAATACAGCCAGGGGCAGAAAGGGGAGAGGCATGGGCCGTCAGACACATGGAGAGGCCAGTGCTAGCACTACTTACCCCTGCAGTGTGCTGCAGTGAGCTCACTGCATGCATTGCATTGGCAATTCTCTTGCCTACTTCTTCCCCAACCTTTGTTGTTCCACAACAATCAGAGTTCTTCAGTGGTTGCACTCCTGTCAGCTGTGTCCTCTACTGCTACCACTAACGACTGAGCGAGCGTTTCAGATTTGGGTTGCAAAGCTCTCTGCTTGTGGAGCTGGGTGTGGAACGAACCCTTGGACACAGGAACACACCAGATACTGAACTCGAGACTGCTGGCACTGAAAGCAGAAGGTCTGAACTGGAGGTCTTCCTGCATGGCAGCCATCTTGCAGTAGAGGTACCAGCGTCTTAGGTACACCAGGCACTAGAGAGATGAAATCACATGCTACGTAATACAAGCTATAGTTTGAGTATTATTAGGCAAAATCCCAGGTCACTTGATTTCTATTAATGGTTAAAGGAAACAGTTTCTCAAGGAGGCAATCAGTCTTGCTAAAGTACAAGCATAAACTGAATCAGAGCTTCAGAAACTCACTTTACATTTTATGTAAAAATAGAAAAAGTAATATATGCAATAGAGCCATTAAAATGCATGTGCATTTGTGTGCAAGTTCTCTTTCTTCTCTTCCTTTCCTTCCCAGCTTGATAACTGTATTGTTGATAGGAATAAAATATCAGCCTTTACTTGTACACATACCCGAGATCTTGTAAGTCATTACAACGTGTTTTTGAGATTTGCCACTTCACTGCTCTATAAAAAGCTTCCTGAAAAAGTATTAACAGATGGCCTCTTACTCTCTGAGACTGTTCGCAATACACCAGATGGCAACCTGAAAGAGAAAATCCAACTTACATTTTCAAAACTGAAAGAAATGTGACAATATCCTCACAATAAATATACAGCATGAAGGTAGCAATAAATGATCCGTTTGAAGCAAACCAACGTTCTTTATTTAAGCAGTGAATCCAGCCCTCATTTCATAACATATTGTAGAATGCTTCATATCCAATGCTGGAAGTAATTTTTAATGCAAGCAGAAAGTTTGCTTTAAATGAACAACAGATTTATGAGAGGCAAGGTTATTTGAAAGAGGGAAAAAAATGGGCTGATAGCCTTGGGGGTTAAGACTTTGCATACTGGATCCTTGGTATCTGGTTTGTGTCTGAGAACTAGTCAGTAGGTTGCAGCATTTTGGCTATTAATGTTGGAAGTATTAAACCCAACTCCCCAGTCAAGCTCTTCTTAGGGGAAGGTAACAACCGTTTCAGGTACTTGCTGCTTTCAAGCAGACTCACCTGCTAGACAGCAGCTTGGTTTAGCTCAGCTCATGAGAACTGCTAAATACCATCAACCATCCTCAGTGTTACTAGCTGTTCTCTGGGGCTAGGGCTATCGCTAGATCAATCACGATATCCTTCAGATACAGGGAGTAATCCCTACCTCACAAGTAGTCCCACTGAAACAGAGACCACTGCTGGGGTTAGAGATGCCTTCCAGCACACATCTAAACCTAAACAGAGGCCTTCGTACTCATCCAGTATCAGCATGGTAAGGCTTCTTTTTGGAATGAAGCTTTGAGGCATCGCTGCAGTGTCAGAAACGTCCATATAAGTCGCAGCCCTGTTCCTAATGGCAAAGCCCCAAGGGATTCTGAAGACATTAAAACAATTCTTAAGGAAGTGACAGGTAACTTCTCAAACACACACACCACATACCAGTGCTACTGCAAGTTCACCTTTCACATGCAGGACACACCTGGGAAGCCCACCGATGGATTTCCTCCTCCAAAGCCACTCTGAAGAAGTACCTAGGGACTGGCAGTGGAAACATGAATGCCTACACCTGCCTTCATGGAGAGGCAGAGTTATCTGCGGTGCCATCAGGTTTTAAGCAGAATTCCCTGTTGAAGTCAATATGCCATAAGCACAAAATTGCCCGTAGGATGAATTATGAAATTACAAACTAGGCAGCTGTCCTACCATCACCCATAAAAGGAAACCATTTCTATAAAACTGCTATTTATTATTAATAATATAAAATATTTATAAGGATACCAGATGTATGAAAATTGTCACAGAGAGAGTTTCCTCCTTTGCTTTCTCATTGGCAATAAGCCCGTTTTCACAAGCTATAAACAACAACACAAACACCACTATGGAGATAAGACAATAATAGGACTAGAGCTGGGTTTTCTGTGTAAGTGTATCACCACAGAGCTAAAACTGCCTTTTTTTTTTTTTTAATTCAAGACAGTAGATTGTATCCACAGATTAGAGAGTATCATAGAAAAGGAGAAGACATTTGTGAAGTTCCAACACTGCAATATGTCAGCAGATTTCATCTGGAGCTGGAACAACTCGTTCACCGTAAAACAAGCACTGTTAATATTGTACAACTTTATCATTTCATGATTAGACTATAGACCCATAATGGTAAAAAAATACACTGTACAAAAGAATCAATCTTCAGAAGAGCACAGGATAAAGCAACTTCCCAACATGAACATTATGGCTTTTTTCAGTCGTTACCTGAGTCACCAGTACGATGCTTAAGTCGTAGAATCATAGACTGGTCTGGGTTGGAAGGGACTCCAAGGATCACATAGTTCCAACCCCCTTGCCAAGTTCCAGGCCTGGATCTACACAGGGTTGCCCAGGGCCCCATCCAACCTGGCCTTGAACACCTCCAGGGATGGGCCATCCACCACCTCTTTGGGCAGCCTGTTCCAGCACCTTACCACTCTCTGTAAAAAACTTCCCCCAATATTTAATCTAAACCTCCCCTCCTTTAGCTTTAGTCCATTCCCCCTTGTCCTGCCACCATCCCCTCTCCACCCCCCAGTGTTTAAATAGTCTTTTGTATCTGACAAAAAAAAAAATAATTAAAAATCAGTGTTTTAGGATCACGAGCTTGACCCATTTTGGAAAGTGATAGTATCCAATCCCCCTAGTTTTATTCCTCATTAAACTGCTGTTCACAACATGAGCTCACCTTATCCAGATCCCACCTGGCACTCCTCACCTCCTGGAACCAGGCCAGGCTACCACCTTTACACTAATGCACATCCCCCAATTGCACTATTACCTCCAGACAATACTGTGCTCCTTGCAAAGCCGTTTGAAATGTTCAGATACACTGCTAGGAAAGTGAATGATAAGCTTTCATCTGTCATCTTCACCTAGGTGTTCAGTTCTGCAAGGCAAGAGCTGTGTCTTCGGTCACACGCTCCTTCCTGCCTTGCTCTGGCACTCTATCTTTTTGGTGAGCTACATCAGTAGGAGAGAAGAGGAGAAAAAGGTTTTGTCTGTTGGGTTATCAAGCTGAAGCAGCTCCCAAGGAATGAAACATGCACCAACAGAAGGAGGAGGGCAGAGCCAGTCAGCTGTGAACAGCAGCAGGGAGGTGGGACCAACCCTGGTACTGGCAGCGAGCTCAGCCACAGCAGAAACCTTCGCCCAGGATGGTTTGTATGGTGTCTAGCAGGCCTGGGCCCTCATCCAGTTTGAGTCTCTAGACCCAAACGAGGATGGGAGAATTAAAGCACTGAACATTTTCTAGTTAAAAAAAAGTACCACACAGCACCACTTAAGCTAGAAATCCACCTTTGCCATTTGAATGAAACAATGCAAATCTGCTAAGCCCAGGGGCTTTCATGCACTCAGACCAGAGAACTTGATTTACTTTAGGAAAGAGGTTAAAAAACCCAAACCAACCCCCAAGTTCCCACTACATTTTGCTTCCCCTGTTCATTCAATGATCAAATGCACAAGAGTCCTCATTTCTACCCCACAAGCTTGAGTTTCCATTTTAAAACTGATTGACAGGGGATAACAGATGATGACGACCTGTCATCATCCACGTCTGGAGCTGGCAGGCTGGAGCAGAGCGCTTTGCCAACGTACCAGCTCAAGAAACAGAGATGCCAGACCCGAAGAGATGACTGCACTGGGCTTCAAAAAGCAGTTTCACTGTTCACCCTCCAACCAGCGGCTGCTATCTATGAAGATCTTTTTGCCTTGCTGGTGCTAAAAGGGGAGGTGCTGGTATCACAACAAATGGGCCAGGGCTACCTATCCTGAGGCAGCAAACATGGAAATGTAAGTTGGCCACAAGAGTTTAGCTGCTCTGCAGCCTGAAGGCTGCTGGAAACAGTCCTGCCCGGAAGAAAAGGACACTACCTTTCAGACTGATCCCAGTTCCAAGCGTAACTATTGCTAATAAAATCCTTGCAAAACAAAATCCCAGCCCCCAAACACGCCTCCGTTGTCGCGCAAAAAACATTTCCAAGCAATTAACCATTGCTTAAAAACAGCCCCTTCTAGACCAATGCATTTTGTTGCTCCAACACAAGAGGTCTCCTGCCTCTGCAGCTCATGACAGGAGCCTGGCTGACCTGGTTTCTTACATCTGAGTTTTCAGCTCAAATCACACTGAGAGTTTCTTAATGCAGGCACGACCTGATACTCCCCATATACAACAGGTTCCCTATGAGTGTATCCATACAGACAGTAAACGACCAGCACTGAGAAAACACATCCCAGAGTTTTATTCTTTCTTCTGCTTCTCCTGGATTTACAGGGAGGGTGGGAAGAAGGAAGAAAAAAAAAATTTTAAGAAAAAGGAGTGCCGAAATGCAGAGACCAGGTGAAACGTGTAATGGTCCGGCACATGGGAATAACATGGTCTTTAAGGTCCCTTACAACACAAACCAGGCTACGATTCTATGAAATTATGTCTTTGGTTCAGTTTTGAGCCAAGCTCATGAGAAACCTGTTTTAGACGGCGTAACCACCTTGACTCTCTCATTTCAGTAAGAGATTTTTGGAGGGCAGTGAGCTTGGTGAAGTTTTGGGGGTCTGGACTGATGGCAGGGCTGCCACTCTTGGCTGTTGTTACTCTGAGGAAGGACTGCATCTCTCATTTATATTATTCACTAGAATTATACCATTCATTAGAATTGTTCACATTTTACATTTTACAAATACTGGTCTGGATCCACTGTTACTAACTGGTGTAAATCACAGTGGAGCCTGCAAACGTAAAGCTGGTGTGAGGGAAGGGAAGGGGACTTGTGTAAGATGACTATTAACGTGCCTTGGCCTGCATTTCTTTAGTCAGGGACAAAAAAAATAAAGTCAACTTAGCTGAGACAAGAATGCTGGGAAGCAGCGATTTCTCCTTCATAAAGAGCTGGAGCACAGCTCTTAGGAGTGCAGCATTCAAATAAGAATCAGCATTTTAGCAGAAGACAAATGCACTAATCACGGTCATGAACACAGCTGAACTAAATGTCTCAGCAAAACCACTCAGTAATGGCATTAGTCATGATAAAGGAAATGAGTATTTTCAGGATAGGACACACTCAAAGAATACAAACAGAATCCTTTGTGCCTGCTTCTATGGAGGAATGATTCAGAGTATGTGTTTGAACAACTTGCTACTAAAATAGCAGTATGGTTCAAGACATCCTTTAAGGAAATGCGTCTGGAAGAGAAAGTGCAGCTCCACAAATTGTTTTTTAATTGTCCAGATGACCAATTCCTCTATCACCAAAGAGGAATAGTTGAGCAGAAAAAAGAAGGAACAGAATGATTACAGGAACAATAAGGTTATTTTTGAAGTGAATTACAAAAAAAAATCTCTGTTTACCTTTAAGCATTCCTAAACTTCCCTTTATTAAAAAGTGACTGATGTTGCCTGTACCCTCCGACGGTGTAAGGACATGACAAATAGGGCTTTGAGCCTATTTGTAAAGTAATCCACTTTTAACCACCTCTGCTTTACACACCCATCTTTCCTTCCAAGCACAAGCACTGTGAGAAGGAAACGCCAATGCAACCAAAGAGATTACATAAAGATTTAGCTGTAAAAATGTCTGTAAATCATATCTTCTCTAAGCTCCACATCACATGGAAGCGTATAACTTACTATGCAAGAACAAATGGTATTAAAAGGGTGATCGTTTTTCTTACTGTTTAAAATTTGGAAGCCTGACTTCCAACATGCTTCTAATACAAAAAAAGAAATAGACAATAGAAGCATTCTGCTGCTCTGGTCACTTATCTCAGTGACTTGCAGCTGATGATGATTAGCCATATCACAAGTCTTCATTTCAAACGCAAAGTAAGATGTCTAGTGGTAGTGAATTTCCCACAGTTTATGATTTTCTGCCTCATGTTCTTTGATGTGTTACTGACCTCTAGTCGAGGAGCTCTGGAATTACAGGGCAGAGCCGCTCCCAAGTTCAGATGGCATCTGAAGAACTGTTTCTTACAAAATGCTAACAAAGAAGTGAAAAGCTGGAGGACTTTTGCCTCCTCTCAGCTGTGGTCATGAGGAAGAGGCAATGCAAAGTGTAGACAAGCACTGTCTGTGTGAGGTTTGTGTGTGAGATCTGATTTAAGAACATCACATGTTTGCACTTCCTAGTTTTTAGCTTTAATGTCTTGTGACTCATCTAAACCTCTCAAGGAAAGATGAAATATAATTGACCTGCAGTCAAGGACACGAGAAACTTTGAGAAAACCAAACCTGGCTACTGTTTCCAAATAATAAGTGTGAAAGAGAGAAAGGGAGAGATGCAAGAGAGATGCTGGAGCCTTAGGAAGCATGACAAGCACAGAAATTCCATCCTGTGCTACTAAAACCTTGCCACATAAACCCCATACAGCTCGAAAAGTGGACTGACCTTAAGACACAGAGCACCAAGATAATTTTTTCTATCAGAAAAGTGATCTTACTAATATGCAGTTACCCCCTCAGGTGGGTCCCTTCAGCCCACTGGCTTCCTTGGTAGCACCACTGGATGCACATGCCACAGTCTTCTGGCACCAGCTCAGCAAAGTATTTGAAACATGTATTTAGCTGTCACACTTAAGTGTTTTACCAAACAGGAATGTACTTAAGTGGATGGCTTCATGCTTTTCCAGGTCAGGGCCTATCTGTATTTAACAAAGGTAAATGAAGGTTAGCACTTCGTTTTTTCACTGAGTGAGTATTAAAAGAATCCTTAGACAAGCCATCACTTAAAAAGGCAGTGAAGAATTCTGCTCTCACTTGCACGGGTTCACATCAGAGGGAATATTATTGCTTTAATAGAGCAACATGGAACAAACACAGAAAATACTTGAGGTGTTTCCACCAAGTATTATCTTGGAAAAGAGTAACTGCAGGCAAGGGTAACACTTAGAGAAACAAACAACCCTCAAAAGAAATGAGGTTTTGCAAATTCTTAAAATATGAAAACCCATTTAAAGCAAACCCAACACAGCTTCCCTGTCCAGAATGCTGTACCTCCAAAATAAATAGCTTTAATCTGTGCTAATCTTATTTCAGCAAAGAAAAGCCAAAGCTGGTGACAAGAAAATGATTATACTATCAAGTCCAATAAGCCAATCTATTTGTTTTTAACATCCCTGACCTTGATTTTTAGTAAAACAAGGTATCCAAGTTTTCCAGCCAGGCAGATAAAAAGATGAGTATCCCACAGCTGCATATAACGAGGGCTCCCTAAGTAATGGCTCACATCCTTCTTACTGCAAAATATCCAAGAGGGCTCAAGAAAAGAGCCCTGAAAACAGGAAAACGTGGGAAGTATTAGGCCAGGACGTAGTTTCAATCAAGGATAGATATTATACACTTCATACCTGCCAAGATGTGTTCTAGGAATTATATACTAATTCTATTATCAGGAAAGTATTTCAGAAAAGGCTTTGTTCTTTAAAGCAGGAATAGCAGACGCAGAGATCAAACCAAACTTTTTCCAGACATGTGATTAATACTTGCCCTTTTATTAGGCAATTTGCTGGGAGAGAAAGCCCTGCTTAAAATTCACCACAGCTCTCCAGCCAGGGGAAGCGCGTCTCTGGCTCTGCAGGGGCTGTGTAGCTTGGCTTTCCAGGGAGGAGGAGGAGGAGAGGGAGGAGTGTCCTGACAGCAGGATCGGGGTGAACCTGCGAGGCAGTACAACAAAGCGTGATGGTGGGGGGTACGAGGAGAAATAGAAGAAAAAGCTGCTGCTCCTTTTTGCAGAGGAGAATTGCCACCAGCCTTTTCCAGTCAGGCACCTGCTATTCAGGGCAGCGTCACCGCGACTCAGGCTAGTTCATGTCATCCGAACACCACATTCAGAAAGCTTTGGGAAAGTGGAAACACCCTCAGGTTAAAAGCACCAGATAAAGAATCAATGTCCCTTTAGACCCATGTCTGCTCCCAATTCCTGCCTGACCTTGAGTAAAAACCCCTTCCCTCCAGGCCAGTGATCCTTCCACTGCCCCCGTCTCATGTAGGCCGAGCGCTGGGGCACAGACACCGCTCCAACGCCCTGTAGATAGAAGCGGCCTAAGCCCAACTCCAGCCTTCAACACTCCGCTAGCGTAATTATTTGTGGAGCCAGATTAGAATTGGCATTTTTAATACCGTGGGAAGCTGCAGGAATTGGAGTTTTTCCATTACTTGCTCGTTGCCAATATTTTGAAGTTTCCCCGCAAGACAAAAATGACAGAAACCCCGTGTTTAAAAACCTGAACTGACACCTGTGAAATGAGCCATTTCATTCTGACAGAGGTGAGCGCTTCCCTTCTGAGGTCAAGTTTTTTTGTTTTGACTTTATTGTTTTCACAAAGTAATTGCATTCTCATTTGTTATAATACCCTTTTATATTATGTCAAAATTATGCAATATAATAAAAATTGAAATAAAATTGAAGCAAAGGTCCCTGATCTTATCACAGCCAAACTTTTCAATAAAACTGTCAGCAAAGCAATATCTCTACATAAGACACTTTGATTTATTCAAATAAACATTTTCCTAACAAAAAAAGACTGCAGCCACACGATTCTCATCCCTACAACAGATGCATAGGCAAGATGCTCCTAAGACTTGCAGTGGTACTTGCAGCCCAACACACCTGAAGCACAACCAGACTGACTTCACCAGGCTGCCTGAGAGGAATCCAGCCCAGAGATCTATGAAACATTTAGTGCAGGATGCCCATGGAGCATGTTCAAACCATTAGGAACGTGTGATCTATAGGTGACTGCTCTTCAGTTACACAGTAAGGACTAAACTGGGAAGCTGCACCATGTGTATGACATACTAAAAATTAAAGACCTGGATTCTACTACAGCATCAGGACCAAAAGACGAAGGGCTTGAATACATGGGTGATGCCAAGTTGAGCATACTTGGGACAGAATCAGAACAGACTGTCCAGAGGCAGATTTTCAGAAGTGCTTCAGAGAAAGTGTAAGAACTTGTGCAGTCAATCCCAACACGTACAAAGGTTACAGATTTTATACCCAACACACAGAAATAAACAGAAGCAGAACCAGGAAGATCCAAGTAGCCCTAAAACCAGAGATACATTTCCCTTTCCAGGGAAATCCTTAGATTTCTATTCTGTCTTCTTGCTGGTTCCTAATCTTTCAGATTAGGACTTGATACCTGGTTTCACTGTTCATTACATCTTACTGCTCCTTTCTCTGCTGCATCAGTCTATTACCCCCACTCCATGTCCAACTGCACCTACAGAAATATCACAAACCTTCCCATTTCCTCTCACTACTCAAACCTCCAAAGGGCCTTCACACCCTGCTGCATTGAAATGTTCTTCTGCTACTCAGCACTGAGGCAAACATTAAGGACAGAGGGCAAAAGGGTTTTTTTCCTGCTTCATATGGTGGATCTTGACATTGGCAGTCTATCTTCTTTCATAACCAGAACTCCCACAGACTTTAAAAGGAGATCTGTGCGTGTAGGCAGAGAACATTGGAGTCAAGATCCACCCATGCGGATCTGAAGATAATTCTCATTAGCTAGGAAGTCAAACACAGGGGCATTAGAAGTTTTGACACAGAGTCATCTTAACTTGGCTGGGAGTTTCTGATGTGAGGAGCAAGGAGGTCTATAGCCTAGAAAACTGTAAACTGCTGGAAAACCTAGTTACCAAGAGGGTAATTTCATTCTTTATGTAGCGTTTCACATTTGAATGCCAAGTAATCACTAGAGGGGGGGAAAGAAAAAGTAATCCCACATTCAACAAAAGATCTCAGGTGCAACCACCAGGCACTTCCTAAATACTGCCTGAGCCTCTCCCTCTCCTAAAGGTGTGAACACAAGCCGAGCACGGCGCCCTGTAAAAGCTGGGTGCTGACTACAACATTATGGCCATTTTGCCAGCGGTGATACTGCTGCCTGCCAGGCAACACACACATGGATGCGGGGAACTCAGCAACACCATGACAGAAGCAGCATGTCTACATGCCACCCTTCATGCTGTTGAACACTCATTCCAGCAGGGAACTCCACTTGACCACCAGTACCCAGCAGCAAGTCACTAATAGATCATTAATGTGCAACAGTGATTAATTAGGCAACATCTGACCAATAGCTGGGACACTCATCTGCCTTTGCCTGTCTCACCACACAGAAACATTTGCAACTCACACAGACAGCTATTAATTCCACACGTCCCCCGCTTCCCGCAGCAAGCGCAGACCAGAGCGGGGATTCCAATCTGTTGCACAGCACAGTGTGCAGCCACAGCACTTCCAGACACTCCAGTGTGCACAGCAGGCCTGAAATTAGACCCAAATCTTGCCTTTGCAAACAGCAGGCTATAAACATTCAAGTAGTGTTACGTAGCACACCCAAACACTGAGCTGTTTTCATCTCTTGGGTTCCTACTGCTCCTGCTCTGTACATAGCAGTACCTCTGATTTTAGGATGCCATACAACTGAACACTAGGAACAGCGCCATGAGTTATGACTGACTGATGTACAGCTGTTCAGGGAGCAAAATTTTAACTCCATTGGTTAATCACTCCTGCACATTAGCTTATTAACAGAGGCCTGTTTATTGACTCTTTGTGCCAAGTGCCTACAACAGCTACTCCGGGGTCCCCAGTGAAATCCCCCCATACATGTACCACAGGTAACAATTCCTGCTGATGCAGCATCGTGCTGTTCTTCCAGCTGTTCTGGTGCCATCCTGAGAAATAGGGTCAGCGCTGGTATCTCATTTATTTCCTGATGCTTGGCTTGCATCCTCTTCCCTCTAGAGAGCCCGATGTTCACAGGAGCACTTTACTTTTATTGCTCCTGTTAAGCTCTTTTGTTCTCCAGTGGACCCTGCCCAGCCCAGCAAAGCCCAGAGCTCAGGCTCTTCAAGGGGAGCAGCATTTTGGTTCGTGTGAATAAAAACTCTGCCTTCTCCCTTTTTCTTCACTGGTTTTGCATTTTGCTCAACCAATTCCATATCAAAGCTCACTCACACAGTGTTCACAAGAGCCAAGGTTGTTTTTTTTCCTTCTTTCTGCCATGCCTCACTCATCCTCAAAACATTATGCCTCAACTCAGCAGCAGGCAGAAGGAAACAGCTCAGGTGGACAGCAGTCCTGCTCAGCAACTTGTGCAATTATTCAACAATGTCCTTGCCCTGAGCACGTGGATACTGGTCTTGATTCACTGGCTGTCAGAGACAATTCTGTTTCATGTCTCCCCGAAACATTACTGGATTTTGATTAAGGAAGGTCAAGGGCAGCTTTTCCCTTCCAATATAATGACTTGAGGAAAAAAATACTCATCACCTAGCACCAGGACTTTTATCTCCACTTGAAAATTAAATTGTCTGAACTGATGGGATGCTTAGGGCAGGGTATGTACAAGAATGTTTTCATGCAAATAAGTCCCCCCAAAAACTATGGGGTTTGTTTTGTTTTTTAACATATGTTTTAACAGGAGAATGAAACACAAAGCTCCAGTAACCAAGTCTACAATAATACCCATTTGTCAGATCAATTTAAAATGTACATTGTATTACTGACCTAGCATACCAGAGATTTAGATTAATCTTTAATGCTTCAATACATCCCTTAAAATAACTTTCCCAATATTTGATTTTCCTTTGAAGGAAAGTGTGTCAGGGATATAATTAGCTCTAGCTGCAGACTCCAAACCTCTGCCTAGCACCATTCTCAATAAAACAGACCTTCAACCAGTGTGAAATTGGTATAGCTACATCGAATCTGCTACATGCAGCTGCAGTATTTCACACCAGCTGAGGATCTCAGCATACAGGCATCAGCGAGGGGAAAGCACGTTCTCATCAGGATAATAATGCTGCAGAACACACAGCATCTTGGGCTGAGTAAAACAAATGACAAGTTCATAAGAAATATATTCTTCTAATTGAGTTTAAGGCACTAAATAACCACTGTCTCCTAATAGAGAATCAGATTCATGGTGGGTATCTCCACATTAATTAGGAATAAGACTGTCACATGGATTTTAATGAAACAAAGTTATGTCTGCGGCTTCTCTAGGATATTAAAGTCAATTTATCTGAGGAAGGCAAGTAATGGCTGGCTTTTTCTTTCTGTAGAACAGTTTGCTGAGGAAGGTAGCAGGGGTTAGCACTGTCTGAACAAGCTCTTATCTGTTAAGGTACAAATTCCAAGAGCCTCAATTACCAAGATGGAATTGCAGAAATCCAGCAGGCTGACAGAACACAACACAAATTACTGCTGTCATGTAGAGTGTATCTAGAGCACAGTGTACCTCGTGGCTGTGAGCATAAAGGTATGGAGAGCACTTAAATAAAATAGCAAAGACATTTTCTCAGATACAAGCTCCCAAATATATTTACCCTAATGCATCTGGTTGTATGAAATTTACTTACCATCAGGGCTTGGGACAGCCAGCATTCCACATCCTGCGTTGCAAAATGCCACAGTAAAAACTGAAACTAAATGGGGAAGCTTTTAGCTATCCTAGCCCAAGAACACCAAGCCACACTTAGGAATACAAACATCCAAGTTTCCTCCACTGGGCGTAAGGACCCTCAAGTGCACTGAGCAGCTGAAGCAACCACAGCAACCATCAAGGTACAGCTAAATGTTTCCATCCTTCACCTGTAGGGCATCATTAGACCAGTCCTCATGGAAAACCAGAGGAGCACACTGGTGTTACCTTAACCCCTCAGACTTCAGGGCTTCAGTGTTGAAAGTGCTCCTTTTATAGGCAGTAATTAAGAATGCAGATCTCCTCCTGTATGAAAAGCAGTGTCTCCAAACTGAACATTTAAAATAATTCAACTTTGAAAGAAACACATGAAGTTTCCTTTTTAGCTCTAGTCAGAGGAAAGGCTGATGACAGCCAACATCACAGTCCTTCACCACTATCAAACATCTCCTTGAACACTTCAGCCTCTGGCCTCCTCCTAGGTAAAGTGGACAGGACTTGTTTACTGACATATATTCTCTGCACAGCCTTTCAAGCACAGAAGTTTCTTCCCCCCCCCCCACCTTTCTCACCACCGGTTTTAGCACAGACAATGCAATTTAATTCTGAAGCCACTACAGAACAGAAGACGACACAGATGTTTCACAGTACGGGCCAGCATTCCCCCAGTGGCCTTTTCAGAAGTGCTGAGAGCTTGCTCAAAAACACAACTGCAGAAGTTCACTCTACTTCAGTGTAGTAAGGACCATAACAAGACAAAGGCAATAGCTAGTGTTTTGATACAAACAGGATTTTAATTCAATCCAAGTGTTTTCTGTACAACAGAAAGGGTTTATACAAAAAAGGAAGCGTTAACTTCAGCTGCAAGAACAGGCACAAAGAATTTCTGAGCCCTAGTGCTTCAGGAAGCCAAGAAGTTTTTTGAAGAGATCACCATGTGCAGTGTTGTTATAGATGTTATAATCCTGGTTCGGATCAGTCTCCACCATGTACAACTCTCCTGCATGGACATCCTCAAAGTTAGCACTGAAGTTGTCAGGATTAAACCCAACCCACACCGTATACCTGCAGTCAGCTCCCCGCATGGAATAGCCCATGATTCTGATGTCTTTCAGCTTCGGTTTGTCAGAGTTCCGCTGAGGAGTGTCTGCAGGCCGGGGATACTGGCTGAGAGCAACAGGCTCTTCATTAACACACCCATACGTGTCCTCGCACCCATCCTTCTCTTCCTCCATCTTCCCTCTGGAGGCGTTAAAATACCGGACAATGCTTGTGCCCTCAGTGCACAGCGCAATGTGGAACGAGGCCTTGGGGCAGGCAGGAGGAACCTGCAGGCCAGCAAGTTCAGCCAGAGTCGGGAAGAGGGACACGAGTTCCACAACCCTCTCGCTTCGCCCTGGAAGAAACATCAGAACAGAAGCCATGGAGCACGATGGTTTGACAGACACCGACTGCACATTTTAGAAACTTGTTCTGATAATGCAGTTGGTGTTTTATTCAAAGTGCTCTGTGCTGGACTTGAGAGGTAACAAACTCCAGGCAAATTAAGGTGTGGCAGTTACCTCTGAAGATGCCAGTCAATGCATTTATCATGTACTTCTAACAAGAGAATTTCTGCACTGCCGTTTCTCAAATGCACAGCACTCAACACAACAATGTTCATTACTTGGAAAAAGAACACTTCAGAAACACAAAGCAATTTCCAGTGTCAATGGCTTAACACAAGACTGCCTGCATCAAACCAGTTTCCAATGCCACCATTTTAAGTACAGATGCTGCACAGAGAACATTTTCTAATCACTGTTAGAAAGACAGCAGCCAGCACTACAAAAGGTAGGTCAAGATTCCTTTTAAGCATCTACATCACACAAAAATAAATTGCCTGCTGTGTTAACACAGACATCTAGCTGTTTCCACTAAAGCAGACCTAACCAAAGCACAAGTCTGCGTTCAAGGATTCCTTTCCCCATCTTGTTCCTCATCAGCACAAGCAGCACAGTCAAGGACACTGACTCAAGCTGCCTGCAGGCAAAGTGTCACTACATCACTGCTGCTTCATTACACAAACCCACTGCAAACAAAAAACAAATGTTGGAAACTTACCTTGAGGTACCAAGCCTAAAATATGGCTAAAAGGGTCAAGGTAGGGGAAGACCCTTTCTCCTTGTCTAACAGAGGAAGCCGTCATCCCTGGTACATAAAACATCAGTGGCACACGGGTGGCAACATCAAAGTTGCTGTATTTTGCCCATTCACCATGTTCTCCCAGGGACCATCCTAGATGACAAAGAACACAACTCAGAGCAGGTGCTGGGTCCAAATTTAGTAGTTATTTCTCTTGCACTGTAAATTGACTCTAGCTGTTGAGGCCACTAGTCTGTTATCAAGGTTGTATTAAGAGGCAAGTAACAATCTGTATTTAAGTATAACAAGATTTTTCACTAATGTGGAAGCTATTTCAGCAGCCACCTAAACCTTGCAACTTAGTACTGTTTTAGCAAGGAAATAATCACTCATTTCCTTATTTCCCCTACTCTAGATTAGACTAAGGAAAACAGCGTTACAGCAGCAGAAAAGAGGAACTGGGCCTGCAAGAGTCTCCAAATCAAATCCACAAAGCACTCATTTAATTTCTGAGCAGCTGCCAGCTCTCCAATACCCCTGTTAACACTGTAACTGCACAACCCTCGGAGCCAAGGCTGCTATCTATGCCAGAACACCAGATCAGGACATTACCCCTGAGGAAGCAATAGAGATCAAAACTCTTTAGCTCTTCTCTTCCTCTTGGAAGAGATGCCAACATGACTTCCTTTCAGGCAGATTTATAGCTGACTTCAGTTTGGAAAAAGACAAAGGAGCTCTATGACAGCTATGTTAACACACAGGTTTTTTGGATCGCTTTGCTAGCCATGGTACTGCAAACACCATCAGTTCACAGCTAACCACAGCAAGGAAAAGAGGAATTTGGTTTACAACCGAAAGTCCAAGTCAAAGCAGCAAGTCAGAAGGAACATCTTGAGTGACTTCCGTACCAGAAATGTTAATACCATTGTTCCACAACTCATAAGGGTTTGTTTATACACACTCACAGAAGTCAAGCCAAATTAACCAAATGCAACTTGAAACTGATTTAGTTAAGCCATATCCTAACTGTTGTAAATCAGCTAAGCCACCCTCCTACTAAAGGGATCACAGGAGGTTTATGTCAATGAACATTAGAGTATTGAAACAAACATTAAATGCTTCAGGTATTTGTCCCATGATTCAAGTTTATTTTTTTGCCACCAGGATCCACAGTGTGGAAGGCCTCAGTTACAAGGGGGGAACCATACTGCTATCAGTCTAGATGCTCCACAGGCAGCACTGACAAGTGCAAGAAACACACCTCAGCAGTTAATGAGAAAGCTTGTCATCCACAGTACCATATGGCTCTCTACAAATTGTAAGGGAGGAGGAGTGGTCCCTGTCCTTTCACAGCACTGTTCCCAGCAGGAATCACTCCTTGGGTAAGAGGTGGGAACACAGCAAGCTCAGCCCAGTGTCATGGCAGCCTGGCTCCTAACTCACTAGCAACCTCCTAACCTGATTAAAGAGAGGTGCCTGCGGGGGAACAGAGCTGTGATGCCACAAAGCCCCGTGTCAGTCCATTAACTGGAGACAGACTACCCAGACATACAAGGACTGGTACCTCTGCTGTAGGTTACACCAACACACACCGATCAACATGCCAGCACTGAGTTACGCAAGCAAGTTATTCAGAGAGCTGGAGGAAGATTTAAAGGCTTACCATGGTCAGCAGTAAAAACTACTATTGTGTTATTTGAGAGTCCTGCATCATCCAAAGCACTCAAGAGCAGGCCAACCTGCACATCCAGGTAAGAAACTGCTGCATAATAGCTCTGACGAATCTGCCGCTGCAAGGTCACAGAGAACAGGGGAAAGGGAGTTAGCTTTCCCCCAGACACACACAGGGGAACCAGGGCTTGGCTGCACAGGTAAAGGAACTGAGGGGTTTTACCTGACTAACATCTTAGAGAAGATAAACAGGGAGGGGACAGTTAAAAATTTTCTCTCTTCCCTGAATTTTTCAGGCAAAATGTTAGAAACCAGTTATGTTGCTCCCAGGGTCCAGCCAGTGCACCTTATCTTGCCTTAAGCACTAAAGTCAAGGAAAAGCTTGTAAAAGAAAATTGACTGAGTGGTGGTTTGAAACAAACAGTTTCAGGTAACAAACCCAAACTCAACACTGGTGGCTGATATATTTCTTTATATACAGAGGCACATACTAATATCATCAGTTGGTGGCTGATCTCTTCCTCCTTATCCCCCCCCAGCCTACCTGCAGGTACAGTGAAGGTTTGCCTACAAAGCTGGAGGTGACAGCATGCAAGGCAGGGAATTCACAGTATTTGCAAACTATCAGTTGCTGAATATCTGGGAGCAACTAAGAGCAGCCAGCAGAAGTTAAGGCAGTTTGATTTCCGTGCCCTGCACTGTCAGCTTACCTGGAAGTCATCTGGCAGCGGTCCATAAGGGAAACTAACATTCAAGGCTTTCACATCATCCCTCAGTCTGATGTCTGTCCAGGGGTTGTACGCCACAGCAGGTAGTCTTACAGGCACCCAGGGATCTGGGGCTAATGTGATGTTTTCCAAAGGGTACAACTTGAGAAATTCCTTTACAACACAAGCACACAAAGAATGCCCTCACTTCTAAGGCCTACTGTAAACTTTGTGTTGTAAAGCAGCAACATCTTCCCCTTGCATAGGCCTTTAATAGTCTTGTACTTTACAAGGCTTCACCCTCCCTCCCCCAGCCTGCAAAAGGCAGCAACACCACACCAGTCCCCACACAACGCCACACCAGTCCCCACACAACACCACACCAGTCAGCCCCAAACAATTCCTGAAAAATACTGAGAAGGTAAGGACGTAAAACCTGCCTCCTGCATCTCAAAGCAACATGGAAATACAAGGTCCAACATCACTTCCTCTGAACTGAGTTAGGAGTTCTGCCACTAACTCAAACAGGGACTGGAGTACAAGATCTTCTAAGGCCTCGTTATGTCATACTCCACCAAGCCAAAGAGTGTCTCCATGCTATAGCAGTCACTGTGACAGTGGTAGAAGCCTGGCTTTCAGCTGAGTTCATTCTCGTTCAACATTGTGATATACACCCCAGGCAACTGCTGAAGTAACACTGAACCAAGGCTGTTTTTCAGCTTGTTTTCAGAAATGGCAGCAATAAAGCATTTGTGGAAACAGCTTTGAGAAGCAAAAGCAATGTTTGTTGGAGTTCCTTTCCCTGCAGGCTCCAGTTTCCTCACCTGTGGGTACCTCAGTGGGATATGTGGTTTGTGGTAACCGACAGCCAGGAAGAATTTTTGCTTGTTGGTTTTCATACCATTCAGTAAGCGTATGGCTTCTTCGGTGCTCTGAATATCAGGCAGAGTGCCACTGGGCATTTCTGTCACATCCACTGGGCACACTAAGTTAGCATAAAGTTTTCCATCTTTTCCCCTACAAGTCTTTTGAAAAAAATAAGAAAAAAAGACTTAGTTTAGTTACTTCCGTAAAAACAAAGAAATCCTCTGTTCCATAGCTTTCAGACCAGTTTGTTTCTCAATCCTTCTACCACGAAAGGACTGCAGATTGGATTTCACAATTTCTGTGAGCACTAAAGGTGCTGGGTACATTGCTGACTGAGTAGGCACCTTCAGGATTTGAAGAATGCAACTTCCATGTCTACAGAAAAGCAGAATCCTCCCTCAAGCTGGGCAGAAAATTAAACCACCTCATGGGAAAAACACACAGCTTCCATGATGAATAGAATCTCTGACTGGCAAGAAGGTAGAAGCTGGTTACACTATACACAGGCATTTTTACTCCTCCTCATCCCAAGAACTCACAGAAACCTGCCTGGCATCTACTGGCTTAGCTCCTGAGCAAATGCCAGCAGTGACTGATGTATAATCAGTGAAGAAAGGTAAATGAAACTCAACAGTTGCCAGGAAAAGGTGGCCTCAGCAGGGTGTTTGGGAGAGTTGCTAAATGAACATAAAGAGAAGTATGTCATGGATGCAAACGCTGCTGCTGCTAAAACCAGTCTTTTTCAGCAGCAAATGGATGAAGAAAGCATTGCCAGGGCTGTAGCCTCATGGCTGGAGCTCCTCTGCAGGGTACAGGCTTCAGCACACAATGATACTGCAATATTTGCGTAAACATCAAACATTCTCCTGGGAGAATCCACACTTAGAAGTAACAGGTATTTTAGAGAACTCAATCAGATTATAAAATTTCATATTATTTAAAGACCACTCTAACTACGACCCAACCCCCCCACTTCTGGGCTCTTTATCGACTGAGGTTCACCAAGCCTGTCGACAATGTTTTGTCACTTCCTAAGCAGAGCGAGGTTAGTGTGAAGTCAGCAACTGCACTCTTCAGATAAAGGAATTCGTGACCCAGACACAAATTAAAATCACCCTCTCTTGCAAGTACTTTTGTGTCTCAGTAACTTAAATTTCCAAATACTAATTTAGAAATTCTTAACACATCTGCAGGATGGCACATGCCTGTGCATAGTGTAACTGCACAAGGTTGTGGTCTCAAAACCCAAAAAGTAAACCCCTAACCTTTTTGGTTAGGGTCCCACAAGTAACCCTTACCTTATCATTTTCATATTTTTCAGTTGAAGGGTGAAAGGGTGGAATGGACCAACTGTATGGATAGTCATCCCTGTAATTGGATGAAACCCCTGAAAAAAGACATCAGAAATGCTCAAACAGTTCCCTGTACCAGGAAGAGCTCTAACAGAAGTTTTAACTCGTTTTCAAGGGTCTGGTGGTTTGGGTTTTTTTTTGTTTTGCTTTAATATGCTAAATGAAGAAACACTGAAATTATCTTTGACAACTGAGAAAAAGCAAGAAACAAAAAGTGTAAGTCAGACACTTTCCCTTGAAATACACCTTTTACTGACACAGGAGACTCAAGACTCTGGAAGAGCCTCACTTCAGGGAACAGTAATAAAAGCCCACCAAAAACTGCCAGGATATTTAACAGTCTCCACGCACATCCTTCCTTAGCTTTACTACCAACTGAAAGTTCACAGATCCACACAAGTTCAGTTCTGGAGTAAAGAACTATCAAAAAGAGGGTCAGTATTACAGTATTTGTCAACTCAGCTGTGTTACTGCTTTTTAATTGGTGAACTCATTTCCTATTTAACTAGTAGTATTAATCACACTTTCTGTATCTCCTGGGCCAGCCAGCCAGCCTATTATGAAACGTTTCATGTTTATGCAGAACTCAGACAGTAATTTCATCTTCAGCAGGTACCTAAATTCCAGACAGATTTCCAGAATGTTAGACATTTATTCCCACAATCCCTAGACAAGATGGGAAAATATTCATTAGGTAAGAGTCATTTAATATATTCATCTCTAATGTCTTTAGATTTAAAATTAAGGTTTAAAGACAACCTACAATCATTGTATAATCTGGCTCATGATTGTGATTTAGATTGTCAATACAGGCAAGCACCACACAGTTGACTCTCACAGATTTTACGTATGAGTATATACACATTATGACAATTCCAACCATACCAGGATGAAAAACCTTCCCCACAGACATGGTCACATAGCCGTTCTCCTTGAAATACTGGGGCATCGTGGAGTAGTTTCCCGCATGGACTCTCCAGTAGCTGTAGAAATCATACAGTCGGGTTGTATCAGGTCTGCGTCCAGTGAGAAACGACACTCTACTGGGAGCACATATGGCTTGCTGAGGGGAGACACAGCCAAAAAGAGAATTAAGTATGGCATACAAAGCAAAACACACACATCAACTGATTAGGTATAGCTGGGCAAAATATCTGAAGCCTGAGGACTGCAGTGAAAGTGTTTCCTATCACTTCAAGCTGGAATAAAGAGCATCTATCAACTGCAAGCTTTTGGCAAGACAACCATTTGCCTACCTGTACTTTTCCTGAAAGGACCAATCCCTAAGCACCAAAAGCTTTGGTTATGCAGCTAGTAGTGAAAGGAGGAAAAAAAAGTCAGTTTGTGTTAAGGACAGTGCTTTTGAAAGCTAGTAGCTCACACAGAATTAAGCAGAAGTGACAGGTGGACTGTGCTGACAAAAGCCCAAAGTCTACTTGATCTGGACTGCCTTAAGAATAACTAAGAGGACAAACATATGGAAGGTCCAGGTTACGGTCCAAAGGCGTCACCAATTCCATTTTTAGACTGGAAAGAGCCAAGAGTTACTGCTTAAAAGTACTAATACCTAGTTGGAATTAGACTTGAACTTCTAATTTCTCAGCATAGAGAAATTTGGGAATGCAGGCACCCTATGCAAAGTACTCAAGTGAAGAGCAATTAGTGAGATTTTGAGTCCTGAGGGTTTGAGAGTGATGCATGGCACACAAGCTGCCCCTTCATAAAATATTTTCATCAAAAGAAAAAAAAAAAAGGAAAATAATCTTTTACAAGCAGTAGAAAAATATTTCTAATTTAGTAAAACTGCATTTACAAAAGAATCCTTGAGTGACATTACACTCCTCCAAGGGCTACACAAATACCATGATTCAAGTGCCCTGTTTTCACTTCTCACCTCAGTAAAGCTCATACAGTACAGATCAGCCCAAATATTTATCTTTTTACTAGAAACACTTCAGGTTAATAAACACTTTTTCCGGTGGTCGTCCTACCACTTACTGTGGTAGGACCAGTAGTGGCTTTGCAGGGAGAAGGCATTCTGGCAGTGTTCTCTCCCTCACCTGTGCGTAGGCATTGCTGAACACAGCACTGCGGGAAGCCAGCTGGTCGATGTTTGGAGATCTCACCACCTTGTCTCCGTAACAGCCCAGAACAGGCCGCAGATCGTCCACAACTATGAACAGGACATTCATGCCACCTACAGAGAACGGAATAGGACTATATTAGCCTGAGCTCAAATAAGTAGGCTACTTGAAGCAGACATAGCAGTTTTTAACTCCACAAGCACATCTAGTATCTTCGTAAGGAAATGCAAGCACCAGGATTAATCTCTTCAACGCTTCGGAATCCTGATTTGGCCTGGCCAGACCCAGAGTGCTTTTCACTTGCCCATTTCATTACTTCCCCCCCGTGTATCTTGCTCAGCTGGCTACAGAAAGGTGGTGGGACACAGGTATTTTATAGCGCTAACTGCCGCTGAACTCTACATCCCACCAGCTGCGTGTGCCGTACTAAGCCAGGGGTAGAACTCTGCCGCCTCTTACTATATACCCCTGCTCCAAGGCGACTTTAAAAAGCTGATGGCGCATGTACTTCTCAGACCGCCCTCCCGAGGAGACAGCCGAGCCACGGCCCGCACCCTGCCACCGGCAGGCCGAGCCCCGCCAAAGCACGAACCGCCGCGGCCCGCCCGCTTCCTGCGAGCCCGGGGCAGCCGCGGGGACGGGACAGAGCGGCCCCAGCCCTGCCCCGCCGGGAGAACGAGCCCCGCCGCACCTCCGGGCCCCGGTGTGTGCAGCCGATGGGTCGCTGCCGCCGCCAGGGCGAACGCTTGAGGCAGAAGCCCCAACAGGCAGACCCAAGCCATCGCATAGCGCCGGGCGGTCACGGCCATGTCCCGAGCCAGCGGCAAGCACAGCCGACCCGCTGAAAGCCCTCCCCGGAGGCGGAGCCCCGGTGCACGCCCACCGCCGGGCTTTAACCCTCCCGGCCCCAGGGGCTTCGCCGCCGCCGGAAAGGTGTCGTTCCTCCAGGCTCCCACACGGCGGCGCCACGGCCCCGCGCTGGAGCCCCGCTCCCCACTGAGGGCGGCTGCGGAGGGTTGGGAGCCGGCAGCGCGGGCGGGGGGAGCCGCAGAGAAGGCGGCGAGGCAGCGCATCGGGGTGGCGCGCTGCAGCCGCTGCCCAGGCAGCGCAGCGGAGCGGGGGAAGCTCGGCGCTTCCCGCAGCAGCTCCCTGGGAAAGGAGATGCCTGATGTCTTCTGACGGCTGTTTCTCCTTTTCCCGCCAATAGCGTCGGAGATCAGGGTTTAGTATTCGGAGAAGCTGTCTGAGAGTCAGGATTTACATTAATCCTGTTTGTTAATCAGTTCTACAGCCAGTTAACGCTTTTGTTCTCTAAACAAACGCGCTTCCCAGTTACCTCAGACCCAGCGAGGTCTGGTTGGCGCTGGCGGGTGTCCGTACTGCAGCCCCGGACTGCCCGGTTGTGAGGTCTGAACCTCGGCTGGCTCCCTCCACCACTCACCGGTTCCCGGGCTGCCTGTTGGGACCCGGCAGGCAGGGCCTTGCTTTCCAGACAACCCACCTCCTGGGTTTCTCCTCAGCTTGACTGTTGCAGGGGCCCGGGGTGCCCGAAGGGGAGAGCAAAGTTCTGAGCCCATTTTTGACCCATCTTTCAAAGACAAGGCTTGCCTTCAGCAGACAGTAAAGCTGCGTGTTGTTCCCTTGCCTGTAATATTAGGAGTTTCAAAAGAATTAGTTTTTTAAAAGCTGTGAAATCTGTTGTGGTTTCCATCTTCAATTGTAGAAGACACGATAGATGTATCGCCAGCATTCCTGTGCAGCATCAACTCACTACTAACCACACAGATGTTTCCCAATCCACCACTGGAAGGCTCCTGAAAACCAAGATGGTATAATAAGGCTGCTCACAAAATTACTATAAACTACTTAAAAGACCATAACTATGTGGTCTTAAACATTTAACAAGCAGGTAAAATGACAAATGCAGCCCGCTTTTCACTCACTTGCTGTGATGGTGGTGTCTGTGATGGCCTATGGATTTTTTGGTTGTAGCAAGTGTTAGGTTCTGCTTTGACTACACCTGGCAGATAACAGTCAAACATGCTGGCAAATATCAATGTCTTTAGGATTAGACTATTTTTAAAAAATGGGGGGAAAGCCTCCATTTACAGGAAAGCAATGCATCTCTCATGGAATCTGTCATATTACTCATGCTTCAGGACTCTATTGGTGGCTCTCATCAAAATTAAAATGTTGGCAGCATGAGTTCTGAGACAAACGCTATAATTCATCACCATTTTTATACTGAGGACTAGCATTTGGAAAAAGAATCGATAGCTGATATGAAAAGTTCAGAGGCAGGTAGGGGATTAGTCCCTCTGTGCTGCTGGGCTTGTGCAAATTGTGGTATTTCTGCAACTCTGAAGTTATCTGCACTAAGAGAAATCATCGTGAAAATAGTCTTACTGCCCAGACTTTTCTAGTTGTTCCTCTTCCCCCCAAACCCCTACCCATATAAATCTTATTCAAAGGGAACATAAAGATTGTGAAGGCTTGCCTGGGATTTCTGCACTCTGACACTTTCTTAGAGACAAGACAGTAGATTTACCAGACAATTAATTCACAGCATGTCCAATGCATGAATAGCAAAAAGCATGAACAAAACTTGATTCCTTCTTGACATGATGGACATATCACTTGAAGAACAAACACACTTGCTAAACCAAGCTCTCCTCAGGTAGGATGGATTTCCTGGATGCTTGTTGTGTTGGTAGTTTGTACAGCACCTTCAATAGATGCAAGGCACACACGCTTTCTCTGAACTATTACAGTGAAGTTTATTTTTATGTGGATCTTATGCTTCCTTTCTACACACATCAGAAATGCTTGAATCAAATCAAGAACCCCATTAGAGCACATTCAGTTCCTACAGTGTACATGACATGCAACC